>NW_024543082.1:18888125-20222500 GCF_018167655.1 Microtus oregoni
CCACTCTAAAACTTTACAAAAAAATGTTACCTCCTTATGTTTCTGTTTTCTCTTGCAATGCCTAGTTAGTTGATACAGGTGCCTATAGCTATCCTATCTGTTTCTCTGTTAAAATAATGTGGCCACAGTGTGTTTCTATAAGTGTGTAACTGTGGGTTTTGTGATGTAAATTTAAGTTTTGTGTATGTGTGCTTCCAGAATAAAACAGCTCTAAAAATTTAGTTTATATGCCTAGTGATGGTACCTGGCTCTCAAGCGCCTTTATAGCTCTGAGATCATGGCATTTTAACAATAAAAGAGCTTCTAGCACAGACACATGCCAGCTTCTGCAGCACCCTATGATTTCTCCAAGAAGACAGAAGACCTGCCATCCCCAGGCTTGTTCTGGGTTTGCAAAGCTACCCACACAGAAGCAAAAAGAGACCTTTTACCCAGGGAATCCATCTACTTATCTTGCCAAGACAGGTTAAGTAAATCTTTTTCCTCACAGGAAAAAATCTTAGGGCCTCTCACACTCAGCAGCTAATGGCAAATATTGCTTCAAAGACTGATGTTCTCCAAGGACAAAAGAGGACTTGGGATTGCCTGCTAGCCAAAAGCCGTCTCTTTTTTTGCTCATCTATTCCTCCCAGATCTGTCTAAAGGCATTTGACAACTCAAGGTACTGTTCTTTAACAGGCTTCATAGTCCATGATTAACAGGTTTCAACCTTCAGAGGTTCAGAGTTCCCAATTTCCTCTAATAGCCTTCTAACTTATGACAACAAGATAGAAAATCTGTTCCAGTTCTCTTACAGGTACCTGGAAAAGTTCTATCACTACACCAAAATCAGGTCTGGTAAAATCCAAGGTTTTTAATTTTAATCCCAGCCCATTTTAAGTATATTTTCCAGGTTATTCCTGCTGCCTACATCAATAACAACCTACAAAATGCTCGCAGGACAACACCAAAACACCTGTACCAACTCCTGGGACTTCACTGGTACCAGCTCTCCTGGATCAAGGACACCTCCCGACTCTTCTGGATCAAGGACACCTGCTAACTAAAATCTGGTTTCCTCTGCTATTATGTCTCATCCCATGGCTAGCCCCATTTCATAGAGCCAATAATAACAATATTTTTTCCTCCTAGACACCTGCCTTCTTACTTCTGTCAAGAAACAAATGTCTGGCATCTTCGGGATGACAGCAAACAGGATACCTTTCCAGTCACACTCCCACTGAACATGGACCCACCAACACCCAACTCTCTCACCCCCATGTCGCCCCATGCCCACAGGAAGTAGCCAGACTTGAGTCTATGCCCTTTTTCCAAAGAGACCCTAAAATATTGGTCCTAATTATCACCTCAACTTCCTGTCATCCCTATATCAAAAGAGTCCAGGATAGGAACAACTGGAGAACTGCCATAAACAGGCTACCCATGCATGCTTAAGCATTGCCAGAACAAAAAGGAAATAAAGAAAGAAAGAAAGAAAGAAAGAAAGAAAGAAAGAAAGAGAGAGAGAGAAAGAGAGAAAGAAAGAAAGAAAGAGAGAGAGAAAGAGAGAGAAAGAAAGAAAGAAAGAAAGAGAGAGAGAAAGAAAGAAAGAGAGAGAAAGAAAGAAAAGAGAAAGAAAGAAAGAAAGAAAGAAAGGAAGAGAAAGAGAGAGAGAAAGAAAGAAAGAAAGAAAGAAAGAAAGAAAGAAAGAAGAGTATACTTTCATATACTAATGTAACAAAGAAATAGTGATCCTGGGAAGACTGCTTGAGTTCATAAAGACATGTAAATAATTGCCAGTAAGCACATAATAAATATTGACAAAGCAGACCTTTTCCAGAATTTTCTCAAGACAGACCAATTTAAATACAAATGCCTGGCACATACTGTAGATTGTATCTGGGAAAGCATGAAAGCAAGGCAGAAGGCCATATCCAGATTCGGGGGCCCCTGAGGACAGCACTCAGCAATCCTGTCACCAAATTGGTTTTGTGAATCATGTAGTTATGATCTGACATCCAACAAAAATAAACATGTCTTATAAATTAAATATAAACATTTAACAATAGAGTCATGAAATCACATCCAAGAACAACCCAGGAAACAAAATGCACTTGAGGTAAAAGGCCCCCTGCCTTTCCTCCTTGAGCCTCTCACTGTTCCCCACGGGTCATTCTTTTAACCATGTCTGACAGGGAGTTACAGGATCGATGGTGATAATGTGAAATGCCATGTAACTATACCAAAAACTTCTGGCAGCAAACTATTAACTGCACAACCGTGGGAGAGGGGAAGGAAGGAGAGGGAAGGAAAAAAACCTGTGTCTATAATAATAAAAGGAAAATTATTCAAAAGCACAAAGGAATACTAGTCATTTTAAAATTTGTACAGTGTTAACTGTTGGGATTAAGTACATACCTAGTAGTGAAACTTCAAAGCACATAAAACAAAATTTAACTAAATTAAAGAGACATATAGATGGTTTCACAATCATACATGGAGGTTTTGAAACCTCTTCCTCAGAAATGGACCAAGCAATCAGAACTTTAATAATAGTACCAATTGTAGCCAGAGACATTCATAAAAACAATTTCAATGTACATAATGTGTATTTTTTCAAGTGACCCAGGTACATTTATCAAAGTTGATTTTTCGCTGGATCATAATACAAATCTCTACATTTAAGAAGGTTAGGGGCCATCAAGATGAGTCAGCAGGTAAAGACATATGCAGCCTCAGCAGAAGACCTGAACTTGAAACCTGGATCCCAAGTAGAAAAAGAGAACAAACTCCTCCAGTTGTCCTGTGACCTCACACAAGTGCTGTGTCCTGGGTGCACACACACACACACACACACACACACACACACACACTAAATACATATGTAAGTAGTTTTTAAAAACCTGAAGATGGTTAAATTTGCTTCATGTAAATGCTTCTCATGTTTTCTTAATGTTGAAAATGGATTATTAAATTCTGTATTTTATGTCAGACTTATATTTTATACATTTTGACATAGAAGGAAATACACTGGTATTTTTCTCTTGGGAGAAAAGTCAATTTGCTTTCATGCTGATCAGTCTGCTTAGGATCTGTGGTTCTGGTGAAGCAGAACTCTGAGTTCCACCACTTTAGCTAGCAGCCCGGCCTGTGCCATCTTTGAAATGGTTGTTTCATGGGCTCTGCTCCTTATCTTGCCCCTCTCTCCACCGGTAACTTCCAACAGCTTTACCTCAAATGTTTTAACACAGACTCCATAGTCTATGACACCAACCCAAAAATTGATCTGCATCCTGGTCAACTCATCCCTTATTCCCTTATAACGGAGGACTGTCCCTTCCTACCTGAGTCCAGTGCCTCCTCTTTACTCTGGATCCCACTGCTTCCCTTCTTAGAGATTTTTTCCCATTTTTTGTTTGTTTGCTTGCTTCCTTGGATTTTTGTTTTTGTTTTTTGATATGTGTCAATGTTACAGATGGGACAAGGAAGACATCTTAGTAAAATACTTATTTTAGGGAGTTTCATGTCCTGAAATTCATGATAATGACTAACAGAACAGTCTATTCCATGGGATATTTGTAGAAAACCTGCTTATTGAAAATAATCAGCTTGATGGTTTTTTAGGGCTCACGCCCTATGCTGGGATGCCTTGGTGCAGGGAGGAGAAGCAGGTCCTGCCCCAACTTGATATACCAGGCTTTATGATTCCTCATGGGAGGCCTGCCCTTTCTGAGGAGTGGATGGGGAGGGGGTAAAAAAGAGGTGGAGGAGGAAGCCTAAGGAAAGGCAGGAGGGGGAATTGTGGTTGATATGTAAAATAAATAAAAAATTGAAAATAAAAAAAGTTTTAAAGTATGAATATTAGAGTGGCTATGTTACCTGCAACAAACCTGTAATTCCAGAGTCAGGAGACAAAGCCAGGAGGATTATCATAGTCCAGTCTCAGAATGCCACACTTACCATTCCCATCAGGTGCCAAAATAGTGAAGAAGATCAGTAACCTCAAAGCCGAGATCCTCCCTACAGAGTTCATCTGGAGTAGTTTCTAGTTAAACACAAATCACCATAAGCTCTGGATGGGCTCAGTGAATCTGTCCCTCGAAGTCAACATTGAGCTCAGTTCACCAGATTTAAAGTTGACTTTTCTTCCTCATTTTGCCTATTTTATCTTCACCTGCATTCTCTATGCTTTTGGATGATTAAGCCTGCACAGGAAGAAATAGCAGTGATGTTTGCTGAGTGATGAAGAAAGAAGTGAAAGCTTAAATTAAAACATTAAGATATATTTTTATGGCAGTTCCTCTTTTAATGCAATATTTTTAATTTACTTTTATTTTTTGTTTCTGTTTGAGCTAACATTTTCCTCACTCCCCTTCCACCCTCCCTTTTGCCCCTAGTACTCCCAACTTACTCAAGAGATGTTTTTTTTCTCCTTTCTAGGCAGACCTATATATTATGTCTTTCTTAGGGTTCTCTTTGTTGTCTAGAATCTCTGGGGTTGTGGGCTGAAGGCTGGTTATTCTTTACTTTATGTTTAAAAGCCATTTATGGGTCAGTACATATTATAATGTTCTTTCTGGGTCTGGGTTACCTCACTCAGTATGGATTTTTTTTTGATTCTTTCATTTGCATGCAAATTTTAAAATGTTATTTTTTTAAAATATTTATTTATTTATTATGTATACAATATTCTGTGTGTGTCTATGCCTGCAGGCCAGAAGAGGCCACCAGACCCCATTACAGATGGTTGTGAGCCACCATGTGGTTGCTGGGAATTGAACTCAGGACCTTTGGAAGAGCAGGCAATGCTCTTAACCTCTGAGCCATCTCTCCAGCCCCTAAAATGTTATTTTTTTTAACCAGTGAGTAGTACTCCACTGTGTAAATGTAACTTATTTTCCTTATCCATTCTTTCACTGAGGGACATCTAGGTTGTTTCCAGGTTCTGGTTATTATGAATAATGCTGACATGAACATAAACATAATTGAGCAAGTGTCCTTTGCTATGATTGAGCACCCTTTGGGTATACGCCCAAGAGTGGTATTATTGAGTCTTGAAGTAGATTGGTTCCAAATTTTCTGAGAAATCACCATGCTGATTCCAAAAGCAGCTGTACAAGTTTGCACTTCGAGAAGCAATGGGGAAGTATTCCCCTTACTCCATATACTTTCTGAACATAAATTGTCATCAGTGTTTTTGATCTTGGCCATTTTGACAGCTGTACGATGGAGTCTCAGATTTGTTTTGATTTGCATTGCTCTGGTGGCTAAGGATGCTGAGAATTTCCTTAAGTATTTTTTGGCCATTTGAGATTGTGAATTCTCTGTTTAGGTGTATGTATGATCCATTTTTTAATTGGATTATTTGTTCTTTTGATGCCTAGTTTTTTAGCTCTTTGTATATTTTGGAGATCAGCCCTATGTCAGATGTGGAATTGGTGAAGATATTTTCCCATTCTGTAGGCTGCCATTTTGTCTTAGTGACCATGTCCTTTACTCTGGAGAAACTTCTCAATTTAGAGAAGTTCCATTTCTTAATTGTTGCTCTCAATGTCTGTGATTCTGGAGTTATATGTAGGAAGTGGTCTCCTGTACCCGTGTGTTCAAGGCTATTTCCCACTTTTTCTTCTATGAGATTCAATGTGGTTGGTTTTATGTTGAGGTCTTTGATCCATTTGGACTTGAGTTTAGTGCATAGGGATATTATATAAATGTACATATATGGTATGTATTCAATTCACTTATATGTGGGTATTAGATATTAAATAAATAGGAGCCAAGCTATAATCCGTAGATCTGGGGAGGTTAGGTACAGAGGAAAGAACTGAGGGAAAACAGGGATCTCCCTTGGCAGAGGAAATAAAATAGATTTTAAGGGTGAACTGGAGGCAGGATCAGGTCGGGAGGGGTAGGGTACACGGAATTCCCGGAAAGACAACTAGAACTGAGGGGCATTTGAGGGGTGGTATGGAAACCTAGTATCGTGGATGTTTTCAGACAAAATTCGTTTTGTTGGTTCCCTAACCACACCCCTCTTCCTCATCCTCCCTTCTGCCCTCCCACAATCAGTAGTCCCATTTCCACTCTCATGTCACATGTGACCCCCCTCCACATTCTCAATACTTCCTGTTCCCTTCTAATAATTGCGTATCTTTACATACACAAAGTCATGCCCCTTTATTTACATATATATAAGCATTAAAATTTAGGGTTTATTTTGTCTAAGTTACATATTTATTTTACTGTTTTCCAGATCCACACTCAGATAAATTTCTGTGTACTTGAATAAAATTTCATTGTGTATACATATAGCACTTTTATTACATTTATCTGTTGATGTACATCTAGACCCATTCCATTTTTGCTATAACGAATAATGCAGCAACAGACATGGATGCGCAGATATCTTTTTGCTGTGATATTGTGTCCTGTGGACATACACCCAGGAGTGGTATAGCTGGGTCATGTGGTAGCTCTGCTTCCATAGTAAGCATACAAGTTTATGCCCTCACCAGCAGTGAAGAAAGGTTCCTCTTTTCCACATCCACGTCATCATTTGTATTACTTTATTTTATCTCAGCCATTTTGGCATGGATGAGATGGAGCCTCAAGTTGGTTTGGATTTATATTTCTCTGACAGATAAAAATAAAAGACAATTCTGTAAAGTAGGACCCTTGAGCCTGCTTCCAGTTCGGTGGTGACTAGCCAGTCAGGAGGGGAGTGGTAGGAGAGCGAGTTAAGATGCCAGCCCCTCTCTGCCCGAATTCCAGCAGCTCTCCTCTCATTGCTCATACTGAGTCTCACAGTTCTGATAATGTGCACTGGGGGCAGCTTAGTTGTTGCCTGGATGGAGGGACAGAGCTTCTGTGCTTCTGACTCTACCATTTTTTTTCTTTTATTGAGAAAAGGAGAAAAAAAAAAAAACAAATTTCCTCCTCCTCCCAGCCTCCCATTTCCCTCCTCCTCCTCCCACCCTTCTCCCCCTCCTCCCACCCTCCTCCCCCTCCTCCCACCCTTCTCCCCCACCCCCCACTCCTCTCCCCCTCCCTCTCCAGCCAAAAGAGCAGTCAGGGTTCCCTGCCCTGTGGTAAGTCCTAGGTCCTCCCCCCTCCGTCCATTTCTAGGAAGGTGAACATCCAAACTGGCTGGGCTCCCACAAAGCCAGCACATTACGTAGGTATGATGAGTCTATTACATCTACATAGGAGAACAGCGAGGAATGATTGCTTCAGCTTTGGTATCCGGTGACTAAGTGAAGCTACACTCTTTCACTTTGTAATGCTGAGGTTATATCCTTGGGCAGTACTAGATCCTAAATATTTAGGTGTGGTATACATACATTATTTATTTGCTAATAAATGGTTTATTAAATAAAGGATTGTTTTAAGAGGTTAAAAAAAAAAAACCCGTGCCATTGTCCTTGGGTTCTCATCAGCCCTCATTGTTCGCCATGCTCAGATAGTCCAGTTTTATCCCATGCTTTTTCAGTCACAGTCCAGCTGGCCTTGGTGAGCTCCCAATTATGTGACCCAACAGATTTGCTCTGAAATGATTTAGAGTCATTTCCACACCACAGTTCCTGACAACTATCTACGTTTTCTAGACCCCAAAGTCCCACTGACCTTAGAAGCTAAACTCTGCTATTTATATGGAAGATACATAAACCACCTACTACATGGAAGATGTATCCATTTTCAAGGTGACAACCTTTTCCCACATATGCCTTTGCCTTCTTTTAGAACATGTCAGGTTCTCTGGTCTCTGCCTTCCTTCACAGACAGCTTTGCCACCTTCCCCCACTGCTCTGGACAGCCCTCTGACCCATCCTCACCTGCTCCTCTAAAGTACACATTCAACACTTGGTTGCCCACATTGATTTCCTGTTCATGCTGATGTTATAACAAATATTTCCACCACAAAATACAAGCATTTCATGTGATGGCATTAATTTCATGAGCAAAAATACCACATAGATACGTATAAAGCAGATATCGGTTAGCACCTTGTGATGCCTTGAGGTTGTTAGACTCAGCTTAGTTTAGAATACACTGCCCTTTGTTCATCTCTCATCTGAGCCACGTACAAATTTGTACAAATGCTGCAAGTTCTATATCTTCCTAACCTCTGACAAAAAAAAATAATGCTTAACCTATTAACACCTCTAAATGGTTTTGATGATAAGTTAGAATTGGGTTTGTTCCTGAGGGTTTGGCCTATTTTGCTTCACTCAGAATGAGCACAGCCCTGTTGACTCTCCATTGTCTGATCTCACCATGTTTTAAAAAATAGCATCACAAAGAGAAACAGACACTGTGAAATGAACCAAAGTGAGCACTGAAGGAATTTACTGTATCTTACCTGAAGATCTGTAACAAAGAGAACAAAACTAAGATGATAGATAGATAGATAGATAGATAGATAGATAGATAGATAGATAAACAGATAGAGAAAAATCAATGGGTCAACATTCAAGAGCACATACTGCTCTCACAAAGAGATCTGAGTTTGATTCCGTGCAACCACATCAGGTGGTTTTCAACCATCTGCAATTCCAGAGCCAGGGTATCTGAGAGTCTCTTGTGGCTTCTGTAGGCACCTGAACACACATGGTGCACATGCACACATGCAGGAAAAATACACATACATATAACATAAAATAATGTCTTATCTTTAGTGATACAAGCTCTATAACAGTACATCAAGGTGAAAACAGTCGAACAAATGTATATTGAATTAATTCTTGAATATGGCTCACTATTATTTGTGTTTTAAAGAATTCCTTTAGTATCATCAAGTCTGATAAGTTGTGTTTTTCATAAATGGAGAAATGGTTCAGCAATCAGAAAATTACACTTCTCTTGAAGAAGACATGAGTTCAGTTCCCAGTACCCATGTCAGGCAGCTCACAACATCTCATAACTCCAGCTCCAGAGGATCTAAAACCCTCTTCTGGCATCCATGGAAAATAGCACTCTCGTGCGCATGTGTGTGCGCCACACACACACTCACGCATGTCTATACATACTTAAAATATTTTTAAAATAAATGTTAAGAAAACTTAGAGAACAGTACTTCACACTCATTAAAATGTGTGTTTTTTGTAGATGTCTCTTTATATTTAACACAGTTCGTTTTGATTTGTTGAGTATCTTACATATTCTGATAGGACAGAAAATTGCTGCTAAAATGAAGTTCTTTAGAGAGACAGAGGGAAAGAAAGCATTTGTGTTTTAGTTTTAAGTTCATGGTAAAATAAAGTGAAAAGTGAAAAGCATTTCTAATACTCTGCCCTCCTCACAAGCACAGACTCCCCCACCATCAGCATCCTTATTATTGACAGAAAGACAGTTGTGAGATACAGATCTGGGAGAATCAGCTCATATATGGCAGCCAAGCCTTATTTCTGTCCACACAGACAGAAAACCTATAATAAAGCCACAGCCTTTGTTTGTTGGGGTAGAGCCTCAACAAAAATACCTCTTGCCAGGGTAGGGGCGAGGCGCTAAGAAAAATAGTAAAGAGAACAAACACATCAACAAAAATAAAACACAAGACATAAGATAGTTTTGAGAGGGAGTTTCAGTGAATACTGAAATCGCCCATGTTTAATTTTTTATACACATTTATACCCCCATAAAAGGGGGATTAAGGCAACAAAAGTCTTCTTTAACATGGTAGAAAGGACAACTCGAAGAGTTAATTGCTTTAACACTTTCAGACATCAAGAAATTAGCATTCTGTTGTTAATGGGGTGAAGCTACCCTAGTTCAAGTACCCCAAAGGCAGCCATTCCCTGTGTCAAACCTCCCCATTACAAAAGAAGAAGCAGTACTCTAATGTGTATATGTTCCACATTTTCTTTACATTCTTCCATTTAGGGGCATCTAGGTTGTTTCCAGGTTCTGGCTATTACAAATAATGCTGCTATGAATATAGTTGAACAAATGCTTTTGTAGTATGATTGGGTATCTTTTGGGTATATTCCCAAGAGTGGTATTGCTGGATCCTGAGGTAGGTTGACTCCCAATTTCCTGAGAAACCATCACATTGATTTCCAAAGTGGTTGCACAAGTTTGCATTCCCATCAGCAATGGATGAGTGTTCCCCTTACTCCACATCCTCTCCAGTATAGGCTATCATTGGTGTTTCGATTTTAGCCTTTCTGACAGGTGTAAGATGGCATATACACATTAGAGTACTACTCAGCGGGGGGAAAATACAACAAAAAAATGACATCTTGAATTTTGCATGCAAATGGATGGAATAGAAAACACTATCCTGAGTGAGATAACCCAGACCCAAAAAGATGAATATGGTATGTACTCACTCATTAGTGGACTCTAGCCATAAACAAAGGACATTGAGCCTATAGTTCACAAGCCTAGAGAAACCAAATAATAAGGTGAACCCAAAGAGAAATATATATAGATCTTACTGGAAATTGGAAGCAGACAAGATTGCCAGGCAAAAGTTGGGAGGGTGGGGGTGGGTGTGGGGTGGGAGAATGAGAGAGGAGGAGAGAGACGGGAGAAGGAAAGGATTGGGGAAAGCTGGGGGGAGTGGGAGCGTTGAGATGGAGGAAGGGCAGATATTGGAGCAGGGAAGAAGATATCTTCATTAAGGGAACCATTTTAGGATTGACAAGAGACTTGGCTCTAGAGGGGTTCCCAGGTGTTCACGGGGATGCCCCCTGCTAGGTCCTTGGACAGCAGAGGAGAGAATGCCTGAACTGGCCTTGTCCCACTATCACACTGATGACTATCTTGAATATCACCACAGAACCTTAGTCTGGCGATGGATGGAGATAGAGACAGAGACCAACATCAGAGCACTGGACTGAGCTCCCAAGGTCCAGTTGAAGAGCAGAAGGAGGGAGAAGATGAACAAGGAAGTCGGGTCTGCAAGGGGTTAGTCTACCCACTGAGACAGTGTGATCTAATTGGAGCTCACCAAATCCAGCTGGACTCAGACTGAACAAGTATGTGATCAAACCGGACTCTCTGAATGTGGCTGACAATTGGGGGCTGACTGAGAAGCCATTTATAATAGTACTGGGACTTGTTTTTACTTCATGTACTGGCTTTTGGGGACCCTAGTCTTTCTGGATGCACACCTTCCTAGGCCTGAATGTAAAGGGGGAGGGCCTTGGACTTCCCACAGGGCAAGGTACCCTGCCATCTCTTAAGACTGGAGGGGCAAGGAGGAGGGTAAGTGGGGGAGCGGGAGGGGAATGGAAGGAGAGAAGGAAGTGGAAATTTTTTAATGGAAAATATATATATATATATATGTATATAAAAGAAGGAGCAGAAGTATTCTTGCATATGCTGACCATCTGTCAGGAAGGAGTGGAGCTACCTGTATGGGCTATCTTCCTGTCAAAAGAACCAAGTAACCACATCCTGAGTTAGTATTTGTAGCCCTGGTTGTTGTCAACAATTTTGAGTAACCTCAAACTCTCTGACCATCAGACAAGCTTGAAACAGAATCACATTTTTTTTGGCCTCCACATCTGCTTAATGATGAAGCAACAATTTTTAAAATGACAGAATTTCTTAGTAGGAGCAGCAAATGTCTTAATCAAAGGGCAGTCATGAGACCATGAGCAGCCTTGAGAAGCTACACAGGAGATAATAATGAAACTACACCTGTGTTTTGATACCCGTGTCTCTTTACAATCAGAGTAAAGGTTCCTGAGGCTACAGGTAGGTTGTTCCCATTGTTTCATATCTAAGGCTCCTGGACATTTCCCACACATGTATGCAAGCAAAGCCTCTGAATCTTCAAAAGACTTCTGCTTCACTGTGATGTCTTTTATATTGTGGTTTTGACACTTCCCTCTCTGTGGGTTTTTCTGGAGGGTCATGGTATCTGAAAGGTACCATCCTTCTGCTCCATCAAGATTCAGGAGAGAAAGCTGTCATCTTGCCCAGTGAATATGCCACCCACCTCATAAATATGCATAAAACTTCTTTAACACTCAAAATATGGGACTCGGGATGCTTCTACACTCATCTTCTTTCTTTGAAGTGCTTAATAGAGTTTGCTAAATTAACTTCTGCATAACTATCTGTGTCTCTTCATTGAATTCACAGAGGCAATAACCGGGAGACCCCACAACCCCACTAGTGTGGTATTTTGTTGTACCTGATGGACCTACCCTGATGCTTTATCATTCAAAGTCTCTAACTCAGACTGGTCTTCACTCAGGGTTGCATGGGCTTAAGATGTTTTTAGTCTCAAATTCAGAAATGGCTTCAGTTTCTTGCTCTAATTTAAAACAGAGGAACAATAAATGTGATAATTTTTATTTAAAAACAAGCTTTTAGATGAAAATACTTTGTATTTTATTTCTGTGGGTGTTTTGTCTGCATGCATGTTTTTGCACCACACTCATGTGCAATGCCTATGCAGGGCAGAAGATGGTGTTGGATCCCCCTGGAATGGGAGTTACAGACAGTTGTGAGCTGTTACGTGGGTTCTGGAAATAGAACTCGGTTCATCTGGAAAATCAGCTAGTGCTCTTAATCACTGAGCTATTTTACTAGGTACGGAGATAAAGCATTTTTTAAATTATTTTTTTCTTCCATGTAAGTTATAAATCTACCTGTATATTCATGGAAAATCCTTCATCTAATACTAACAGTTTATGTGACCAAAAACTATTGAAGCACTTATGTTTTCATGTATTGCTTGCAGTTCATATAAAAAGCATGCCTCATTTTCACAAAAATAAAATGTCACTTAAAAAATAAGAAAACTAAATGCCCAAAGAACCATTAGTAAACATCTCTACAGTAAATGTGAGTGATTATCATAGCTATACAACAGAGTCTTGTATTCGTTGTAACAAGGTAGTACATAACAATTTAAGAGAGTTCTAAGGCATAAATCTAAAATGTCCTCAACAAGCTGAGGTTTTCTATGATTCATTCCCCAGCTGGTGACTATTTGTGGGTCTAATGGCTTTCAGGAGGAAAAGCCTACTTGGTAGAATCATTTCAGTAGGGGTAGTGCTTTGAAGGGTGTAAAATGACCCATGTTCTGATCCCTTCTCTCCTCCACTCTGCCATGATATGAAGATTCTCCACAACACAGACCCACTACTGGGAAGGACAGCATGCTTTCTCTGCCAAGATGTGCTGAGGGAGGACCTTCCGCTCCTTCAGCCAATATCCACTGAAGTACGAGCCCATTAAGCTGAAGGAGCGCCTTCTGCTTCTTCAGCCAATAGCTGTTGAAATACCAGCCCACTGGGGCGTGGTCTATTTATCTTTAAAAAAGAGTGGTAAGCCTCAACCCTCTCTCCTGCGCTTGGTTCCTGCTCTCGCGACTAGGCTTCTTTCCTGATGGTTGGTGTTTCGTGAGTTTTACCCTACCCCCCTAAATAAATATCCCTTTAAATCATAAATGGTGTGGGATTGATTTGCGCATAAAAGACGGACTGAAATTCTCTGAAACAATGAGGCAAAATGGACCTTTCTTCTCTTCAATTGTTCTGTCCATATTCTGTCACAGCGACACAAAGTAACTGTTATGGGGAAGATTTATTTATGCCTTGTTATTTCAGAGGATCAAACACAACAGGGCAGAAAGGGAGTGGCCGAGTAGAGCAATTTAGGCCACAGCAAGTCAGACATTGGAGGAAGGGGAAATGTCAGCACACTACTTGCTTTTTTCTGACTCTTTCATTCAGTCAATGTTCTGGTGCCACCTGTAATTAGTCAGGATGGGGCTTTCTTACCAGTTAATCTTCTGGAAACCCTCTCAGAGATACCTTAGTCTCCTGGGTGATGCTAAATCCAGTCAAAATGAAAATGAAAGTATTTTGAAAAATCAATAAGAAACAAGAAAGAAAATCAACGAGAAAGTTTCAAATCCCCAAAGAAGAACCCAATAAATATTTCAGCATCGTAAGCTAAAGTACAATAGGTAGAAAATTTAGTTAAGGCTAAAAGTAGCAATATATTTATATCAAACACAATGCCTCCATGAAACCATCTGAGGGCGCACCCACTCCTAACACTCCTCAGTCAGTCTGCTCTACTCAAGTCAACCCCCACTGTGCTTCCTCTGCAGCCCACAAGCAATCTCATAATTCTACATCCTTTCATATATAGACATCTTCATTTAAAATGCCCTCCTCTTACTATAATCAGAATTAAATCTTTGAATACCTAACAAACTTCCTGAAGTTCTCTCTGGATCCTGCACTCACATGAACTCCCATTCACCCTATATCTGTCACTGTGTCTACAAGTCTACAATTCTACTACAGCAGTCCACAGGAGATATGTCAAAATAGTCATCAAAAATAACACAGGAGGGGAAAGGCTGCCTCCAAATAATACATAGTTACTATGATTTAAGAGGAAAAGAAGAAAAAAAATAAAAGAACTAACTTTTTAGAAATGTAATCATTTAAGCTAAATCTCAATGATAAATTAACAACAGACTGGAGACAACTGAGAAGAAATTTATGAGTTTAGCATTAAAGGGAATAAATGTGTGTGCCTACGAGTATTTCAAAATAAATGCAAAATCAAAAGAAGATGGGGTTGCCATTCTTTAAAGAAGTAAATTTAATTCCTATCAAAAGGCATCAGTCAACGAATGGCATTCACTGCACTATCCATTGCAGTCCAGTTCTTCAGTGGATCCATTTTCACTAATAATACAGAAGAGGATTGACCTGAGACCAATCTCATTGCAACATCTGGAGAAGAGAAGCATGAAAGAGGGAGTGAAGGAGATGGGGAGAAGAATGAGAAAATCCAATCTAAGTCGATTTGGATTCTGGAAGAGATAATTCAGTGAGTGAAAAGTTCAATAACTGGATCCATAAATGCCAGCCTACTTACCAGTGATCAGACTCTTGCTCCAAACAAATGACCAAGAGAGCAGGTCCGCTGTTTACCTGTGTTCTTTGTAAGTCACATTTTGCGACTCTGCTCAGTGATGCAATTTCCTCCTGTGGGCTAGAGCTACACGGCTGGCTTGCCGTACACTTCACACTGTTCACATATACTTGCACGGCTCTCCTTTTCTGAGATAGGTGAGACCTCCAGGGATGACAGGCACAAGAACAAAAAATACTTCTAGCTTAGGGTTTTACAAAGTGTGGAGCTTATGAATAGTGACAGAGGACTATTAAAGCCTGAGCTGAGGGGCTTGGAGTATAAAGTAAGACATCTCACTTCAATCTGCCACAACTACTTCCTGTGACTTGAGCGATACTGTTGATTATTAATATGTTAACTATATAAAGAAGTAATTGAAAAGCCTTGCCAATTATGCATAGCATATTTTTCTTAAGGTATATCCTCTTCTGGAATACATTGTTTCTCTATCTAGATCTATTCCTCAGCATTTTCTGTCCTTCTCTGTGACCCAGAAGGGGACCCATTAGCAGCACTAGCAGACAACTGACAGTAAATATAGACCAGCAGATAGGAAGAAAGTGAGGTCACAATATTATTCCTGTTGAGATGTCACATTGTATGTCATTACTGTGATCAACTCTGATGGGCACTGGAGCAGGGGTGGGGAGGGCAGAGACAGGCAAATCCCCAGGGTTGCTAATCAGCCAATCTAGTTAAAACATTAAACTCTTTTTTCACTAAAAGACCCTACCTCAAATAAAAGGGGTGAAGATCAATTGAAAGATATCTGTAGACAACCTGTAGCCTATATATGTGTACACATGGAGAAGCATATCTACATATATATATATATATATATATATATATATATATATATATATCACATACATATACACGTACTAACATACCATATGTGTGTGTTCCAAAAATAAATAAACTTTTGAAAAGGAAAATATTGCTCCCTCCCTTAGTAGTCATTAGCTGCATACCCATCCTTACAGAGAAGTGGGACCTTATAATGCCTTAACCCTTCCATTACAGTCTGTTGATGTTTCTAATCTTGTGTAGATATCATCCATGTAATCATGGTTATTGTGAGTTTGAGAGTTCATGGCCATATGATGCCTGTAATACAGCAGTGATAGCACATCACACCTTTCGCTGGTGCTTAATTTCTTTTTGTCTCATCTTCTGCATCTGACTATATGTTTTTAGTGCATATTTTCGCTGGGATATGAGATAACTGATACTCATTCTACACTGAAGATACTAAAAAGCAGGAAATACATGCATCTTAGGAGCAATAAGGAATGACACTTACCGCCACCCTGTATGCTTAGTTTTCTTTCTGTAAACTGAAACTAATTGTCTTTATGAAATATGATAGCTAAGTGAATTAATGTATGTACAACACACAAGATTCTAGCATGTGTAGTCATCTGTAAATATCAATATCAGTATTTTCAAAGTGTTGTAATGGATGGTATGGAATATAGAAAGTTGGGGGTAAACAAAGGATATTTCCAATAATTTTGTGGGGAGGAAATCTGCCCTTCCATTCTGAACCTGAGTTAGAGTATCACTCTTCCAGAGAAGTACTTCATCTGTAGCAACAGTGTCAACTGGACACACAGAAAAAGAACAGGAAAAGGAAACATGTGTTAAATCTGTCCACAGCATCATACATGAAGTTACACAAGACCATTGCTTGGCTTATAAATGATTTCCAGAAATATTCAGTTTTTCTCACATTTTTGTTTCTGTATGTTAAATCTATTAAAATTAAATACATGATTCATTTTCTAAAGTGAAAAGTCAAGGCCTGTGGGCTACATGCATCTTGCACCATAAAACCTCCCTTTAACTGTATACTGACTTAGAGTCTGTGATGGATACAAGTTTGCTGAGTGGTGATTACTCAACAAAATTATCTGTTATAGTCACCTGTGACAAAAGAGTCAGTGATGTCACCACTTTAACAGGAGCAGAAGTCGCTGTGAATGAGCCTTGACTCTGATAAGCATTGTATTAACCAGCTCAACTATACCATTTCATTGTCACTTGCTTCTTTGGGGTCCTCAGGTCCTCACAAGTCACATCAAATAAAGGTCATCTAACTAGATGACCAAGGCTTCTTTAACACAAACTTGGAAGGGTGCTAATCCCATAGCCTTTCTTACTCTAAGACAACAAAGCTGCAGAGGCCATTGATCAGTTCCCTCCTGTCATAACTCTCACATCACCAGATTCTTCCACTCCTCCTAAGTCTCTCCAGAAGCCCAAGCATTAGGTACTGTTTCTCAGTAAGGTGAACTCTCCATCCCCTCAGTGCTGACCACAGGATAAAGAAGAACAGTACCTTCTGTCTCAGGTAATGAACCATTCTAAGATGTTTGATTTCCATTCATACAACTTGACTCTAGAAAATATTTAAGTAAGAACGTTTAAATATTTAGATCAGTATATTTTTCTAGTTTCATCCACTTGCCTTCAAATTCATGACGTCTATTTTTTAAGACAGCTGACCTAGAATACTCCATTGTGTAAATGCATCACATTTTCTTTATTTTTTAAACTTTGTTATTTTTTATTTTTTTTATTAAAAATTTCTGCCTCCTCCCCGCCTCCACCTCTCATTTCCCTCCCCCCCCCCTCTCCCTCCCTCTCCAGCCCAAAGAGCAGTCAGGGTTCCCTGCCCTGTGGAGGCTCCACCTTGCTTGTTTCAAATTTCTAGCTATTATGAATACAGTAGCATTAACACGATAGAGTAAATGTCCTTGTTATAGTATGAAGTATCCTTTGAGCATAAACCCAAGAAGCTTGGCATAGATTGCTTTCCATTTTTTTGAGGAACCAGCATACTTGTTTTCACAATGGTTGTTCAAGTTTGCACTCTCAGCTGCAATGGAAAATGTTGCCCTCATTCCATGTCCTGGAGAGCATGATCTTTCACATGTATTATTGATCTTAGACATCAGACAGGTGTAAGACGGAATCTCAGAATAGATTTGCATTTTGCTGATGGCTAAGGATGTTCAACATCTCTTTAAGTGTCTCTGGTCTCTTTGAGTATCCTCTATTGAGAATTTTCTATGTAGATCTGCACATGAGTCCTCTATCAGATGTGGAGTTCACAAAACTCTTTTTTCATTCTGTGGGCAGCTGATTTGTCCAAATGATGTTGTTCTTTGCATTTACAGAAACTTTTCAGTTTCATGAAGTCTCATTTAATAATTGTTGATCTTAATATCTGTACTACTGGTGTTCTGTTCAGAACATCTCCTTTGTCAGTCTGTTCAAAGCTGTTTCCCACTTTCACATCTATCAGGTTTAATGTATCTGGTTTTATATTAAGATTTTTGATACATTTGGAGTTGAGTTTTGTGCAGGGTGGTATATATAAATCTGCTTGCATTCTGCATGCAAACAGGTAGTTTGACAAACACTGTTGACAAATGCTATCTTCTTCTTTTTTTTTTTTTTTTTTTTTTTTTTTTTTGGTTTTGCGAGACAGGGTTTCTCTGTGGTTTTGGAGCCTGTCCTGGAACTAGCTCTTGTAGACCAGGCTGGTTTCGAACTCACAGAGATCCGCCTGCCTTGCCTCCCAAGTGCTGGGATTAAAGGCGTGCGCCACCACCGCCCGGCTGACAAATGCTATCTTCTTTCCAGTGAGTATTTCTGGCTTCCTTATCAAAACTCAGGTATCCATAGGAATGTGCATTTTGTCTGGGTTTTCAATTCAGTTCCATTGGTCAACATGTTTCTTTTTATGCTAATGCCATGTGGTTTTCATTACTATAGATTTGTACTACAACCTGAAATCAGGAATGGTGATAGCTCCTGCAGTTCTTATCTTGTTCAGGATTGTTCTGGCTATGCTGGATTTTTTGGTTTTTCGTTATGAAGCTGAGAATTGACATATCAAAATATGTCAATAATTATGTTAGAATCTTGATTGGAATTCCATTGAATCTGTAGATTTATTTTAATAGGATGCACTATGTTTTACTTTGTTAAAAAACCTACTTGTCGAAGATCATGAGATACATTTCCATCTTCTGACTGACATCTTGTCATTTCTTTTTTCAAAATATTGAATTTGTGTCATATGAGGTTTTCCCTGGCTTGCTTAGTTATCTCCAAGATATTTAGTATTATTGTAGATTATTGTGAATGGTGCTGTTTCCATGTTTTCTTTCTCAGTACATTTGTCATTTTTGTATAGAAAGACTATTGATAGTTTTTGTTTGTTTATTTGTTTTAGTTAGTTTGGTATCCAGCCATGTTACTGAAGGTGTTTATCAGCTGTAGGAACTCCCTGATAGAATTTTGGGATTGCTTATGCATACTATCATATCATGTGCAAAAAACAAAAGTCTGACTTTTTCCTTTCCAATTTGTATTCCCTTGATCTCCTTTTGTTGTCTTACTGCTCTAGCTAAAAATTAAAGACTATATTGAATAGTTATGGAGAGAGTGGAGAACCTTGACTTATTATAGATTTTAGTGGAATTGCTTTGAACTTGTCTCTATTTAAGATGATGTTCGCTATGACTTGGAGCAAACTGCCTTTGCTGTGTTAAAGTATGGCCCTGGTATCTTTAATCTTTCCAGGATATTATTTTTATATTAATTAATTTTTCCCAGCCCAAACAAGTTTCTTTTGTGCCCTCCTCCCCTCTCAGTTCCTTTCCCCAACCTCCCACCTTTCCCCTTCCCCACTGTCAGTTTTCCTTCAGAAAAGTACAGCCGTCCCCATATATATCAGCCAACTATGCATAAAAAGTTGCAGTGAGACTAGGCACCTCCTTCCCTACTAAGGCTGAATTAGGTGACCCAGTAAGAGAAAAGGGTCCTAAAGTAGGTAACCGAGTCAGAGTCAGCTCCTCTCCCTCTGTTAGGAGTCTCTCTGGAAGACCAAGTTATACAACTGCAATATATGTGAATAGAGCCTAGGTCAGTCAGTCCCATTCAAGTTCTCTGGTTGGAGATTCAGTCTCTGTGAGCCCTTATGGGCACAAGTTCATAATCCTATCTCCCCATCTTCCACAAGATTCCCCAAGGTTGGTCTAATGTTTGGCTACAAGTCTGCATCTATTTCCATCAGTTTCTGGGTAAAACCTCTCTGGTAACAATTTGGATAGGGAATGATCTTTAGGCATAGCAGAATATGATTAGGTATCATTTGACTGACTTTTTTCTGTTTTGCCAGTCATGTTTGGTACTATTCTAGGTCTCTGAATGTCCAGCCTCTGGGTTCTGGCCCTCCATGCTGTGTCAGGGGTTGGCCTCCTCTCATAGTATGGGTCCTAAGATGGACCAGTCATTGGTTGACCACACTCATAATTTCTGCTCTACCTGTGTCCCAGTATACCTTGAATGTAAAAAAAAAACCAAAACTGTATTTGGTTTCCCAGCTCCCCAGACTCAAACAATTACACAGAAACTATATTAATTACATCACTGTTTATCCTATTAGCTCAGGTTCTTATTAGCTAACGCTTACATCTTAAATTAACCCATTTAAATTATTCTATATTTTACCATGAGATTCATGGTTTCTTACCTCTTGCTTCTTGAGCAGCTACATGGCTTCTGCATGACTCCACGTTCTTTTTCGGTGCATTCAGTTTAGTTTTCCCACTTAGCTATATTCTGCCCTGCCATAGGCCAAAGCAGCTTCTCTATTAATCAATGATAATAAAACATACTCACAGAACACACAGGGAAATCCCACATCATCTTCCCTTTTCAGTCTAAACAAAAAGGAAGGTTTCGAATTCAACATAGTAAATTTACATATAACAAGACAGCTATATCTGACAAAATTAAAGAAATATTCTATTATCTAGTTTATCTTTAAGAGTCAAAAGTTTTATATCTAAGCCAGGAGGTGTTGTCACATGCCTTTAATGCCAGCACTTCAAAGGTAGAGGAAGCAGATCTCTGTGAGTTTGAGGCCAGCCTGGTCTACAAGACCTAGCTCCAGAAAAGGCTCCAAAAGCACAGAAAAATCCTGTCTCGAAGGACAAAAAAAAGTTTCATATCTAATTTGTCTTTTATCTTAAATAAGCAAAACTATAACTATCTGTCTTCAGCTTCATCAAAGACCCCATAAGGATATAATATTACCTAAGGAAACAAGAAGTGCATTGTAAGCAACTTCTAAAACAATAGAACTGACAGAGGCCTCACGCTGCCTGGACAGTCATCCAAAGTTCTTCTGTAACACTGGAGTATTCATTTTCAATCTATAGGCCCATAGTATCTGGCAGAATTTTCCATAAAGCAGCAAATTTGAAAATCTGTTTTGCCTATATTCGCAGTTTGTCAGTCACTATCTTCTGTGTCCTTCAGAACGTCTGGCAGACTCTTTTACAAAGCAGGAACCCTGAAGTACTGTCTCACCTTTGTGTGACATGTTTAGCAATATTTTTTCTGTGGGACCTGCTTGTCCAGTTTATACAGCATACCATCAAGCAGTCCAAGAAAGAACAGTCTCTTTCCCAAATGACTGGCCTTGTCACATTCAAGTCAAATTCCATAATGAGTTTCTTCAATGCCATCAACCTCTCTGAAGTAATTGGTACTGTCAGAAGCAAAGATGTCTCACTATCAAGAAAAGTCTGTATTAAAAACTTTTTAAATGTCATATTCTGTAGGTCTTTGAAGTGTTGAAGATTATCAATCTAACTGAAATATATCTGTGTATATTTGGAAAAGCTAACTAGCGTGACTACAGGTTGGACTATTATAAATGACCATCTATTAATTCATAAAATTAATTATACATTACATTTTAAAATAAGCTGTATAAAAATACCTTAAACAAGAGTAGAAATATGCATATAGTAAGATTTACCTTAAATCTGTATCAATAAACCAAAGTCCATACCAATGTATTCATTTCTATATCATACCCCCCATTTTTTTAGAAAGAGATTGACTGTGACCATTAATCACTTACAATCAACCCCTTTAAAAGAAAACAAACATTTATAAACAATCATTTTCATTTTGGAAATTTGGGCATTGTTTTCTTCCAACTGCTTCCTGTTGTTTGTTAGACAAAGTATGTTTAGAATTCACGGTGACTTTTTGTGGGGTCTTGTTTCATTAAAAAAAAAAAAAAAAAAAAAAAAAAAAAAAAAAAAAAAAAAACATTAGCCTGGAAGAAATCCATAGGAGTCAGTGAAACGACATGTAGCCCCACTGGAATGAGATACCGAAAATTTACCTGTTAAGCTACAGTCATGTGGCAATACACAGATTAAGGGAGATGGGTTAGTTTAAGATATAAGAGTTAGCCAGAAATACACTTAAACCTTTGGCCAAAGTGTATTTTAAATAATATGGTTTCTGTGTGGTTTTTTCAAAAGTCTGGGCAGTTGGGAACACATAAGTAGACACCTAAAACAGTAGCATATGAGCAGCCATCTTCGGGCTGCTCAGGATCTTGGGGAGGTCAAAGTGAGGCCTTGGCTTCCCCCACAAGCAGTGGTGCTATGGTCACCTAGTCACAGCCTCTGTTGCTATTGACCAGATGGGAAGAGTGAAGGAAATGTGGCATTTGGCCTAGCAATGAACTAGGTTACCGCTGAGATTGTGGCAGTCTATGCACAGGGGCTGTAGCCAGCTGAGTCTGACCTGTGCTGTGTGGTGGAGCCAGGAAAGCAAGGAGACAAAGAAGTTTAAAGGGCTATACCTCCGCAGTCGGCGCCCAGAGCAGGTTAAAGAAAGCCTGAGAGGCTATTTGACCCATCAGGCAAGGAGTCTATATGGATAATTCTCCAGTTTTTAACAAAGGAGAGGATTCAGGAATTCTAATTTTATGTTTACAAGATTTAAAAACAAATAAGCAAAGATAGTAAGAACAGGCAAGGATATACCTGCCTAAGCTTGTGGTCGCACACTGCAGTCTCGGAGCCACTGCAAAGGCGGACACCTGAGAGCCTGCAAATTCATCAGCCACCTCTAACACTGTCCTCTGATGGGACTGTTAAAGCCAAAAGCATGGCCTGTGCCTCAGCACAGCAGGCAATGAGGGACAGGCACGTCCTTGTCACTAAGACCCAGGCAGGACAGAAAAGCAGCAGAGGGAGCATGGCTTGGACCCCGCCAGGCAACCCAGCTTTGCCGAGGAGTCTAGCCTGACCTGACAGCCAAGTTGGAAAAGATAGGAGCCACAGGGGACTGCAGATTCAGGCCAGTCAAGTGACTGTGAAAATGTAATTAAGCAGGTTAAATGTGCTTCTTTTTTCCATTTTACATTCTTTGCTTCTTTGTCAAAAATGTGGTGCTCCTAACTGTGTGGATTGATATCCAGGTCTTCAATTTGGTTCCATTGGTCCTCATATCTGTTTTTATGCCAATATCAGGCTGTTTTCAGCACTGTAGCTCTGTAGTAGAGTTGAAAGGCAAGGATTATGATGCCTTCAGAAGTTCCTTTATTGTACAGGATTGTTTGGCTATCCTGGTTTTTTTTTTTTCCATATTAAGTTGAGTATGGCGGTTTCTCAGGAAATTCGGGATCAACTTACCCCTGGACCCAGCAATACCACTCTTGGGAATATACCCAAGAGAGGCCTTATCATACAACAAAAGTATATGCTCTACGATGTTCATAGCAGCATTGTTTGTGATAGCCAGAACCTGGAAACAACCTAGATGCCCTTCAATGGAAGAATGGATGAAGAAAGTATGGAATATATACATATTAGAGTACTACTCAGCAATAAAAAACAAGGACTTCTTGAATTTTGCATGCAAATGGATGGAAATAGAAAACACTATCCTGAGTGTGGTATCCCAGACCCAAAAAGATGAACATGGGATGTACTCACTCATAATTGGTTTCTAGCCATAAATAAGGGTTACGGAGTCTACAATAGGTGAATCTAAAGAAGCTAAGTAAGAAGGGGAACCCAAGGAAAAACATATAGTTATCCTCTTGGCTAAGGGAAGTAGACCAAATTGCCGGGGAGAAAATTGGGATCTTATTTACTGCTTGACATATACTGATTTTCTACTATCAAAATAGGCACTAATTTTGATATTAACACTGTTCCTTGTTGTTAGTAGTTTTTACTTTTATGCTTTTGCTCTTTGCACTTTTGTGGACCAACCACCCAGCTCCCAAAGAAGGGAGGAAGTGGAAATTTTGATTCCTATTATTTATAAAGTAATAAAAATTATCAGAGGAACAAAAGAAAAAATAAATAAAACACTGTTTGACATATTAGCTTAGGCTTCTTATTAACTAACACTTGTATCTTAAATTAACCCATTTCTTTTATGCTGTATGTTGCCACAAGGCTGTGGCTTATTGGGTAAAGTTCTGGCATCTGTCTTCTTTGGCAGCTACATGGCATTTCCCTGACTCTATCTTTTTTATCCCAGCATTAAGTTTAGTTTTCCTGCCTAGCTCTATTCTGCCCTTCCAGAGGCCCAAGACAATTTCTTTATTGACCAATGGTTACAATGTATATTGACAGCATACAGAGGGGAATCCCACATCATATGTATTCAATGATTAATTTAAAATACAACTGTCCAGCTACTTGGTAGCAAGCAAGAAAAGAAAGAAGGCCTGCTAGTGGCTGACTTGAAGGTGTTGCTTGTCATGGAATCTGACAGTGTAAAATGTGCTAGGAACAGGAGATGGATAGAAGCTATTCCTGGAGGATGTGGGTAAAGAATATCCAGTCAGCACTGTTGATCACCATTTGCTAATCCTTCTTCTTCTTTGACCTGCTACTTGGGGAAAGGAGATAGTAGATAGCCATCCACAGCATGTATGACGGTAAGACCCAAGCTTTTGTCTGTAGATTCATACTGTATGGCTGAAGGCTGCCATATGACTTCTAAGAACCATGAAGACATCAGGAGCAGGTAAGCTGTATGTCAGTGAGAAAAATGATTGCAAATGGCTGTTTTCTTGTACTGTGTCATCAGACTAATGGGCTTCAGAAATCTAGATTTTCATTTTCTAGAAATAAACAAAAACATTATAAAATTCAATTAAGCAGAAATGAACAGAAACCCACGAATATCAATAAACTTGTAAATATATTCATAAAGTTTCTACAACTTCAGTTCTACCACTGGTTCCTAAAAGAGAAGGCCATGTTAAGCCCCTCCTCAGAACTTCAGCAAGTCAGAACTTCGCTAGCACTGTGGGTATCTGTGCCAGGGCTCCTTTATTTAAAGAAAACCCAGTGCTGTAGAAGAGCTGAAAGAACAACAATGATGGGGTCATATAACATACTTTCCCAGTCCACTGTGAGCTCAATCTTTTCTAGGAGTCTAACTTTGCAGTTTTCTGTTCCTACATGAAATAATTGCTCTTCTGGGAGAAAACCAATCCTTGGATGAGCAGAATAATCCCCAGAAGGGAAAGTTTCACATAGAGAATGGTCAGCAGGGAACGCAGCATGATGGTGACACCTGTAACTACAGGCAAGGGCAAAGGACAAGTCAGTTCAATAATGGCTCTAATTGAGAAATAAGACAAACAACTAGAAAATTACTTAGAGTATTCCTAAAGTTAGGGAACATCAAAATCAGAAAATCTTATCAATTATACTTCAAATACTACTCATATACTACTATTTCAGGATCAAATTTAGTAACCTAGTCCAACTTTTGTGATTGATAGGCATTAACAAATATTTTACAGTGAATAGATACAATGTAGTATTGTTAAAACTTCCCAGTTATATAAGGAAAAAGTTCCCATGTAACTTTATTTTATTTTAGGAAAATGTAATTGCATCATTTCTATTCATTCCTATTCCTTCCTCCAACCTCCCAACGCTCCCTCTTAAATTCCTAACTTCTTCTTTCTTAATTGTTTTCATTGCCTATTTTTACATAATATGCAAATGAAATCTGCTTAGTTTATGTTGCTTGAATGTACATGATTTCAGAACTGGCCACTTGATATGGAATAACCAATAAGGGACCATTTCTGAGGGAAGACTCCTTCTCCCCCTACCCAGAACCCCTAGTTATGTGTAATTTTTAGACTAGGGGTGTCTTAGTTAGGGTCTTCATTGCTGTGAAGAGACAAGCTGATCACGGCAACTGTTATAAAGACAACATTTAATTGGAGTGGCTTGTTTATGGTTTCAGAGGTTTGGTCCATTTTCATCATGACAGGGTGCATGGCAGCATGCAGGTAGATGTGGTGCTGGGGCTGAGAGTCCTACATCTTGCAAGCAACAGTGAGTCAAATGCCTTACTGGGTGGTTCCTGAGCATAGAAAACCTCAAAGTCCACCCCCACAGTGACACACTTCCTCTAAGAAGACCATACTCACTCCAGCATAGCCTCACCTCCCTGTGCAATTATGGGAGCCAATTACATTCAAACAAACACAAGGGATGAAGACCCATAAGATTTACCGCTACCTTGTGTGTATATCTACTGATGGTTGACTTGTTGAGGTTTCATGGGTGAAGACTTCCTGTCATTTCCAAGAGACACAATCTTCTATAAAAATGTTTTTATCTATTTATTCATTCATTCATTGTTTCATTTTACATACCTGTCACAGTTACCCTTCCCTCCTCTCCTCCCATTCCCTACTCCCCAGGTCCTCTCTACTTCACCCCAAACCACTCTTTCTCTGTTCCTATTCAGAAAGGGTCAGGCTTCCCATGGATATCATCAAAGCATCACATATCAAGTAGTCATGAGACTAAACACCTCCCCTTTTGTTTAAGTTGGGCAAGGCAATCCAGTGAGAGGAATAGGTTCCTGCCAGCCAGCCAAAGTGATAGGGACAGTCATGCTCCCAGTGTTCCGAGCCCAGCTACACAACAGTCACATATTAGATCAGTCCCAATCAGCCTCCCTGGTTGTTGGTTCAAACTCTGTGAGTTTCTATAAGCCAGGATACACGTTTCTGTGGGATTTCTTTGATGTCCTTGGCCCCTCTTGCTTCTACACTCCTTCCTCCCTCTCTTCAAAAGCATTCCTGAGACCCAGCCTATTGTTTGGCTTTGGATCTCTATATCTGTCTCCATCAGTTACTGGATGAAGGCTCTCTGATAACAGTTGGAGTAGTCACCAATTTGATCATAGGACATGGTCAGTTCAGGCTATGTATCCACTACTGCTAGCAGTCTTAGTTGGGATCATCCTTGTAGATTCATGGGGTTTTTCCCTGAATCAGGTTTCTGCCTGATCCCCCAAAGCCACCCTTCCCAGTCTTCTCGTTCAGTACTCTCACCTTCCACTTATTCCCCAAACCAATCCCTCAAGTTCTCATGCCACGCGACCCCAGTCCACCCACAACATCTCTTTTTTCCCCCTTCCCAAGGATATGTATGTGTCTCACCTTGGGTCCTTCTTGTTACCTAGTCTCTCTGGGTCTGTGCATTGCAGCATGGTTATCCTTTATTTTACAATTAAAATTCACTTTTGGCTATTACGAATAATTCTGCTATAAACATAGTTGAGCAAGTGATTTTGTGGCATGAGGGAACATCCTTTGGGCATATGCCCAGGAGTGATATAGCTGGGTCTTGAGGTGGATCAACTCGCAGTTTTCTGAGAAACTGTCAAAATAGCTGTATAAGCTCGTACTCCCACCAGCAATGATGATGTATCCCCCTTACTCCACATCCTCTCCAGCATAAGAAGTACTTTCTGTTTTTTATCTTAGCCATTCTGACAGGTGTAAAATGGAATTTCAGTGTCAGTTTGACTTGCATTTCTCTATGACTAAGGATATTGATCAGATCCATAGATGTTTCTCGGTCATTTGAGATTCTTCTGCTGAGAATTTTCTGTTTTGGTCTGTACCTCATTTTTTAAAAAAATCAATTATTTGGTTTGTTTATGTCTAGTTACTTGAGTTCTCTATATATTTTGGAGATAAGGTCTCTGTAACATGTGGGGTTGTTGAATATCTTTTCCCATTTTATAGGCTGCTGTTTTGTATTTTTTTACCGTGTCCTTTGCCTTACAAAGTTTTTCAGTTTCAGGAGGTCCCACTTATTAATTGTCAACCTTAGCATCTGTGCTACTACTGGTGCTCTATTCAGAAATTTGGGAGACACAATCATGTAGTAGATTTCCTGGTCCTATGGCTCTTTTAATGTTTTCCCCATCTTCTATAATATTCCTCGAGCATTAGGTATAGGAATTGTGTTGTATATGTATTCATGGGGACTGGACATCCTATGATCAATGTTCTGTGCATTTTGACCATTTGTGACATTCTATAATGGTTTCTGTCTATCACAAAGAAAAGCTTCTTTGGTAAGGGTTAAGAGCCACACTTGTTTGTGGGCATAAGGCTATTTTGAATTCAATAAACATTACTCTGGTTTAATGAAGGGCTGTAGTACATTTGCCTCCAAGAGCAATGACCTCACTTACCTTGAATAATTGGCAAGTTTTCCAATACTAGGCATGATCTTCCTCTTATTGAGTCAGCCTTGAATTGGACAGCTTTGGTTTGCTGCCAAGATGTGGTTACCACTACTGAACCTTAGGGACTAGCTGTGCTGGTAATTGTTGAGGTTTACAATCTCCAAAGCCAGGTGGTACTACCAAGTGCTTCCCTTTTGGGGCATCTTACAGATCACCTTGGTGACTTTGAAAGTTAGTATTCAGGGAGGAGATTTTCGGGTCAAATCCAGCTTAGATCATCTGAGTCCTCTGGCTAAAGAACATCCCATGCAAATTTTAGACTTTTGAATGGTATTGTTTTTTTTTATTTCAAAAAAAAAAGTCTTGAGAGTTTCATACAATGTATCTTGATCATATTCACCTACAACTCCTCCTCCTACCTCCTACCAGATCCACACTCTGCTTTGTTACCCCACCAACTTTTCGTCTTTGTTTCTATAACACACTGGCTTCAGTTTATGTTGCCCATATCCTCCTGGGTAAGAGCCTGTGAAGAACAACAGCCTTAAAGAGAGCTGACCCTCTCTCTCCTCAAGAAGCTGTTAACTGTCCCTGGTTCCTCAATTGTCAGTGAAGAGACTCAGGAGCCCCTTTCCAAGCGATGATAAATTTTGATGGGTTTCTTCTTGTGCAGGATACTGCATTCCTGGAAGCTTGTGAGTTTAGATACCCTGCCTGTCGTGCCCAGAAGTCACTTCCTCTGACCTCTGACCTCTGAATTTACAAAATGGGTTCTCTGTAGCTTTAAATTCTGGGTTGTTTTTCTTGACCAGTGAAGAGTTTCTGCTTTATCCCAACACCATTTATTAAAGATGCCATTGTTATAATTTAAAAAGTGGCATGAAAAAGACACCATAACACAGAACTCGGGGGGAGGGAATTTTATTAAGGAAACATAAAAAGGGGAAGGGGAAGTGGGGCAGGCCTCAGGGACAGGAGTAGCAGAAGAGAAGTGAGAGGATGGGGGGAGAAACAGAGAGACAGGGAGGGGATCAGAGAGAGAGCGAGGAGAGAGAGAGAGAGAGAGAGAGAGAGAGAGAGAAGAATAGATGGACAGAGAGGGGAGGTAGATAAAGCACTGTGCATCCTAAAGTCTGTGAACCATTAATTCTACCAAATCACAGATCCTGATACACAGTTTAAGAAAACATCCTGACTTTATATATAGTTGATAAGAACTGCAGGTGATAACTGAAAACTTGTGACTACTGTCTGAAGTGTATCTATTTGACACAGGCTAGTCTTACCCAAGTGGCCAGGACACTCCCTGGGCAGCTGAGACAGCTGGTGAGCAGCTCCATGGTTCCTGCTTGAGTTGTCTTGACTTTCCTCTCCCATCCCCTTTGTGGCTTTGGCCACAGTATTTGTCAGAAACAGAATGAAATTAGAACACTTCTCTTTCATGAAAGAATAAGTTAAATTTCAAGTATTTATTCTTCAAAAAGGGGTGACACTTACCTTGATTCAGTTCTATGGACAGAGTCTGGTTGCCAGTAGGATGGGAGACAAAGCAGAACACCACAGACACATTGTTCTGCTCCCAGAAGTATGTGCTCCTGACAGTCACGGTGCCATTGCTGTGTGATTCCTGCTTAGTGACGTGATTCCCATCTGGACTCCAAAAGATCTGCGCAGCCGGCTTGCCTGCAGTTGCCTCACAAACTGCTGTTCTGTTTTCCCCTGGAAGCAGGGTAACTGCTGGAGGCACTGTGGAGATGGAAGCGAAAATGATTCAGTCTTGTCCCAAATTACAAAGGCGTCTGATTCTATCTAAAATCTGGTGACCTGAAATAGCAGGATATGTGACCCTGTCACTTACCTAGCACATAGAGGTCATGTCTCCTTAGGAAATTCCCCTGCAGTGTTGCTATTTCACATGAATAAAGCCCGTCATGACTGAGGGCCACTGCATTGATCTGAAGGTCAGGACTCTGGTCAGGTGTGGATGCCCAGGTGATTCTCTTGTCTGTACAGTTGGTTTCATTGGTCTCTTTTGTTTCTACTCTGTAAGTTATTCTGCAGGGAGGCTGGCCTCTGGGGGCTATGGCCCATGCTATTAATATTGCTTTTGTCATTGGAAGAGCAGGGCAACACAGCAGAGCCTTTGCACCCGTCTTTACAAACAGTGTAGTGTTAACTGGACACACACACACAAAGAACAGGAAAAGGAAAGCTGTGTTAAGTCTGTCCACAGCAGCATACATGAAGTTACACTAGAGCTTTGCTTGACTTATAAATGTATTGTAGAAATATTTGATTTTTCTCAAAATTCTTGTTTTTGTATGTTCAATCTATTAAAATTAAATACATTATCTACTTTCTAAACTAAAAATTCAAGGCCTGTGGCCTACATGCATCTCTCACCATAAAACTGCCCACTAACTTATACTGATTTAGAGTCTGTGATGGATACAAGCTTTCTGAGAGGTGATTACTCAACAAATTATCTGTTATAATCACCTGTGACAAAAGACTCAGTGATGTCACCACTTTAACAGGAGCCGAAGTCGCTGTGAACGAGCCTTGACTCTGATAAGCATTGTATTAACCAGCTCAACTACACCATTTCATTATCACTTGCCTCTTTGGGGTCCTCAGGTCCTGACAAGTCACATCAAATAAAGGTCATCTAATTAGATAATGAAGGGTTCTTTAGCACAGACTTGGGAGGATGCTAATCCCCTAGCCCTTCTTACTCTAAGACAGCAAAGGTGTAGATACAATCAATCGTTCAGATCCCTCTTGCCATAACTCTCACATCACCAGATTCTTCTACTCATCCTACATCTCTCCAGAAGCCAAAGCAGTAGTCACTGTTTCTCAGCAAGGTGAACTCTCCATTCCCCCAGTGCTAGCCACAGGATAAAAAAGAACAGTACCTTCGAACTCAGGTAATAAACTATTCTGTGATGTTTGACTCCCATTCATACGACTTGACTCTAGAAAATATTTAAATAAGAATGTTTAAGTATTTATATCACTGTAAGCAATAATTAGAAGCTTAATCTTCACTAATATTCAACACCTTGGAAATTACATTTTAATTTATCAATTTATTATTTTCCATTTATGAATGATCTTATTTTGTCAAATAGTTTGTACAGTAACCCTGTTTTCCTTCTTTCAGTTCCTTGCCAAGTCCAGTGTAGGCATACCATAAAAGATTAATTAGTTAAATTCCTTTCTCCAGATTTCATCCCGTAATTAAAGCCACAGTGCTGGCCACAAGATAAAGAAGAATAGTACCTTCTGACATGGATAATAAAATAGTCTGTGCCATTTTATTTCAATTCATACTACCTGAATATCTTGACTTTAAAAGTGTTTAAATAAGAGTTTTAAATATTTAAATTGCTATAAAATTAGAAGTTGTATCATCATATGTCAACATCTTTCTCAACAGCTTTAAAAATAGTTTTATTACATACTAATCAATTATTTCCCTTTTAAGAGTACTCTTATTTTGTCAAAGAGTTTGCAGAGTAGTCCTTCTTTCCATCCAACCCCTTGCCAGGTAGGCATAATGCATGAGCTGACTTGATTATACTCCTTTCTCCAGATGCCATCTATTGGGGGGATATTCAATCACCTTTGAACCTGAAGTTTGCAATTGCATTGATTAAATAAAATTAACTATGGTTCAAGAGACTGAGATAGCAACTAGTTGACAGAAAGTAATCATAGAGCACCAGAGGCATCCAGGAGAGATAAAGAGACACAGGAAGTAGTAGGGAGGGATCTGGAGTGGCACAGCTTTTTTTTGTTTTGTTTTAGAAGAGCAGAAGGACTGGGGTTTTCTGGAGACTCTGAGCTGCAGGTTTTCAACTCAGCCTTTGAATTTTGATTCTTATTTATAAACAGAATGGTAGAGATTTAGTTAAAGCTACCTTTAGTGGCAGTGAGAGACCAGTGCCCACAGGAACAGAATTTCTGCCAGGCTGCCACCCTAGTGGCTGCTGATGGAGATGCAGGCCCGGAACTGTGGAGTAACAGTTGTTGGCTGAAATAGCAGTTGATTAAGGTGCGGACACAGTGCTGAAATTTAACCAACATTTGGTGATCCAATGTGTGGCATGATCACACGGACAGAGATGTTTCAATAACTTAAGGCTTTTGGTGACAGTAAGACATGCACTTACTTCACGACCCTCCACATGAAGGTGCTCTTGTTGAGACAAGGTTGGCCATTGGCCAAGAGACTGCCCTTGGCTTGACTGCTGAGAGTATGCTGTCTAAATCGGATGAGCAGGACATAAAAGGTGACTGCTGAACTTTGCCAATAAAGATAACACAGTCCTTCAAAATTTCTGCTTCACAGAAAAGTCTGTCAGATATTCTAGACCTGTACTCCAAATATGGATGCTCCAAAGTTGCAAAGAAACCTTGGGTGACTATGGAGGCAGCCAACTACATCTGTCATTTTTATTGCTTTGGAAGTTATTTCCAGTGCACTTCCTATATACTCAGGTAATATTAAACACTTCTCAGGTCTCTGAAGAAGTTGAAGACAAGATAGAGTTACTGTTTTCTTTGTTGCCAAATTTAGAAAAGAAACTTACAAAAGAGGTATAAATTATATAAGGTTGAGAGACATAACAGCTTAAGTTTATCTAAGAAAATGTTTTGAGGTCTAAGAAGATAGTTTTGAGTTGGTAATGCAAGTTAGAATAGAAAATGAGTTGGGAAAAAAACTTTTAACTCCCTACAATAGGATAGATAATAGAGTAGCTTTTCTGAATTTGCCAATACAGTGGACTAAGAATTTTTAACATAATCCTCATTTCATAATTGCTCCTATTATTTATGGTCTTAGTGTATTAGAGTTAAACACATTTGTTTTTATTTAGACAAAAAGGAAAGAGCGAAAGAGAATATTCAATTACACTGTGAACCCCAAGTTTGCATTTGCATTGATTAAATAAAATGAACCATGGGTCAGGAGACTGAATTAGCAACCAGTGCATGGAAAGTAATCATAGATCATCAGAGGGCACCCAGGAGAGATAGAGAGACACAGGAAGTAGTAGGGAGGGATTTGGAGTGGCACAGCTCTTTTATGTTTTAGTGGAAAGAGACTCATGCTTTTTGGAAATGCTTGCAAGGAAAAAAGGTTAGATAGTTGCAACCCAGCCTCTCTGAGCTAGCAATTTTTCAATCTGGCCTTTGAATCTTCATTTCTTATTTATAAATAGAATGATAGAGATTTAGCTAAAGCTACCTTTAGTAGGAGCAACAGAACCAGTGCCTCCGGGATCAGAATTCCTGCCAGGCTTTGTCAGTGGCCAAGCTGCTGCTAGAGAAGCAGGTTAGTAACCACGGAGCTGCAATTGCTGGCTGAATGCCAGTAGATTAAAGCACAGCTGTTGTGCTGAATTTAAAACAGCAATTTGGCCTAGTAATGAACACCATACAGATAAAGAAACAGTCATTCTCAAGACCTGTAGGAACAGAACCACAAAGAGTTCATCCTCTCTGTTCCTGATTTCAACCTTGTGACTGAACAGCAGAAATGATTTAAAACAGAGGTAGGAACAGGATAGGTGTCCTTTCCTCTCTCCACTTTCTGGTTATCTGGTTCCTTGGGTTCTGCAGAATTTCTCACAATAAAATAGCCCTAAGCCAGGCATGGCTGGACAGAGAGAGAAGCAAGAGAATCATAAATTTCAGAGAAGGTAATGATAGTCAAATGGCCAGTCGACATATGGAAAAGATTAGTAACTATAAAGGAATGTCAATCAAAAACCCAGCAAAATAATCACTATCTACCTAGAAGCATGAGCAAAATTAAAATGACATGTGGAGGGTTAGTAATGTTGATTTTCACTGACCTATGCAGATTGGTGTCTGTAGGACCTGGGTAAGAAGACCTTAGGGGATGGAGCAGACTACAGTCTAATGCTGTAGAAAAACTTACTTCAGTTTCAGGGTACTTTCATACATTCTCACTGTTATGAGAATGAATGACAGCAGATAACCGGAGACACTACTGCTTGGAGGAGTGTACGGATAAGGCTAAGAGAAAAGCCCCCCCCAAAATGGATAGACAGCATAAAGGAAGACTGTGGAATCTTGGATATCACAATAGCACAAGGACTGCCCAGAACAGGAACAGCTGGAGAACAGCCGTAAACAGGCTGCCCATGCACGCTTAAGCATAGCCAGGGCATGAATGAATGAATGAATGAATGAATATACCTTCATATACTAATGTAACAAAGAACCAATGATCCTAGGAAGACTGCTTGCGTTCAAAAAAAACATGCAAATAATTGCCAGTAAGCACATAATAAATATTAATAAAGCAGACCTTCTGAATTTTCTCAGAACGGACAAATTTAAATAAAATTTGCCTGGCACATACTAAGATTGTATCTGGGAAAGCATGAAAGCAAGGCAGACGGCCATATTCAGATTCAGGGGCCACTGAGGACAGCACTTAGCAATCCTTTCATCAAATTGGCTTCTATAGTTAAGATCTGACATGCAACAAGAGTATACATGTCTAATAAATTAAATGTAAATATTTAACACAGGAGTCTATGAAATCCCATCCAAGAACAACCCAAGAAGAAAATACACTTAAAGTAAAAGGCCCCCTGCCTTTCCTTTTTGAGCATCTCAATGTTCTCCACGGGTCATTCTCTTAACCACGTTCTGACAGGTAGTTACAGGCATCACTGGTGATAATTTAAAATAACCAAAAACTTCTGGCTGCAAATTATTAACTGCACACAACATGGGAGAGGGGAAGGAAGGAGAGGGGACAAAAGAAACAACCTTAAAGTACAGCCTTAAATATGAGAGAAGCAAGAAATTTACAAAAATTTTCTTTTCAGGCAGTCACTCATCTTTAAAGTCATGATAACAACTAACAGAATAATCTCTTTGGCGAAATATTTGTAGAAAACCTGTTTTTTAAAAATAATGAGCTTAAAAGTAACCCATAAAATCTATATTAATAACAGAAAAATTATTCAAAAGCATAAAGGGTTACTCATAATTTTAAATCGTACGATGTTAACTGTTGTGATTAAGTACATACCTAGTAATGAAGCTTCAAACCACATAAAGCAAAATTTAACTAAACTAAGCGACAGTTTCACAATCACATATGGAGGTTTTGACACCTCTTCTTTGGAAATGGATTGAGCAATCAGAACTTTAAAAAGTAGCATAAACATGTAACATATTAATAACAGTATCAATCATAGTGACCAAACAGATATTTATAAAACAATTTCAATGTACATCATATTTATTTTTTCAAGTGACCTAGGCACATTTATCAAAGTCCATTATGTGATGTATCACAATACAAATCTCTACTTTTTTTTTGGCAACAGTATCTTTATTCAGTTAAAACGGACAGACTGTGACAAACCCAAGCCAGGCCAAAGAGGTGGCCAGTCCCATCTCCCCACAGTCCCTCTGACCAAAGGAGAATAGGACAGAGGGCACTGCCTCAGAGTGGGAGGAGCCCTGGAATCCACCTACCATTTGGGAGAAGGAACAAACTGCCCTTCCCAAGTTCACTTGGACAAGAGTCTAGTTTTCTAATAAAACGCCACGAATTCTACCTTTATCAGCTAATGATCTAAAGTTCAGAGTGGGCAGTCTTTAGAGGATTTGGGGTCAGGGACTTTATGTTCTAACCTCATATGTAAGGAATACATTAATTCCCCCCCCCCTTTTTTTCTTTAAAAAAAGTTTTCCTTCTGCTATTTAAAAAAATGTTTCTGAGTGTAACCAAAAATAGGTATTTCTTTCTTCTTTTTCTTTTTTTTAACCGAAATAGTTCAAAGAACAACACAACAGAAAAGAGAAATAAAACGTAAACGCACCTCATACAAAAATAACTCCTGGCCATCCCTGCTGACTGGGTAGGTATACCAAACCTGTCCTTCATCTCCCGTGTCTGCCCACCCCTGCTCTGATCTTCTCAGACAACCCGCTGGCCATTGGGATCCCTCTGATCCCTCTCTGCCTGGGACTGGGGAAGGTAAGACATAAGCTGGAGGCTGTCCCCTGTCGCCCAGAGACGGGGCCCAGTCCCTAGAATGTACTGCATTACTTGGAGAGGGTACACCCCAACAGAGGCACCCCAGCTTTCTGTATTACGGGGCCCAGGTAACAAATCTCTACTTTTAAGAAGATTAGGGGCCACCAAGATGGCTCAGCAAGTGAAGGTATATGCAGTCACAGCTGCAGACCTGAATTTGAACCCTGGAACCCACATAGAAAAAAAGAACAACTCCTAGAGTTGTCCTATGACCTCCACACAAATGCTGTGTTCTGAGTGCACGTGCACACATGCATGCGAGAACACACACACACACACACCACACACACACACACACACACACACGTTAAATGCATATATAAACAGTTTTTAAAAATTTGGAGGTGGTTATATTTACTTCATGTAAAGGTATGTCATGTTTTCTTAATTGTTTAAAATGGATTATTAATTTTGTATTTTATGTCAGACTTATATTTTATACATTTTGAAGTAGAAGGAAGTGTACTGGTACTTTTATCCTGGAAAAAAAGTCCATTTGATTTCACATTGATCAGCTTGCATAGGAACTGTGGTCCTGGTGAAACAGACTAGGACTAGTGTGATGTGGGAGTGATTTCTTATTAATAAAGAAACTGCCTAGACCCATTTGATAGGCCAACCCTTAGGTAGGCGGAGTAAACAGAACGGAATGCTGGGAGAAAGAAGCTGAGTCAGGGAGTGGCCATGATTCTCCCACTCCAGACAGACGCAGGTTAAGATCATTCCTGGTAAGCCAGCTCGTGGGCTACACAGATTAATAGAAATGGGTTAGATCAATATGTAAGAGCTAGCCAATAAGAAACTGAAACTAATGGGTCAGGCAGTGTTTAAAAGAATACAGTTTCCGTGTAATTATTTCGGGTAAAGCTAGCTGGGTGGCGGGACACAGCCCGCCGCTCCGTATTTCAACAGAGTGGCGCCCAACATGCTAATGAACTCCACGTAAAACCTGAGAGGGCTTAAAAAGGAGAGAGAGAGAATTTAAGACAGCTTTTTCTGTTTGTGGGTTGCGTCCGTATTTCAACACTAGTGTTCTATCACCTTAGCTAGCAGGCTGGTCTGTCAAATCTATGTAATAGTTATTTCAGACTCTGGTTCTTATCTTGCCCACTCTTTTCATTAACAACTTCCAATAGCTTTACTTCAAATGCTTAAGACTCAGCAATCTATGACATGAGTCTATAAACTGACCTGTATCCAGGCCACCCTCCACCCTGTTCCTTTTTCACTTATAATAAAGGACAATCTCTTCCTATCTGAGTTCAGTGCCCCTGCTTTACTCTGGATCCCACTGATTCTCCCCTCAGAGATTCCCCCTTCCTTTCTCTCTCTCTCTCTCTCTCTCTCTCTCAACCTTAAATATGAGAGAAGCAAGAAATTTACTAAAACTTTACTTTTCAGGCAGTCACTCATCTTTAAAGTCATGATAACAACTAACAGAATAATCTCTTTGGCAAAATATTTGTAGAAAACCTGTTTATTAAAAATAATGAGCTTAAAAGTAACCCGTACAGTGTTAAAGTTGTTCTGTTAGCCTGCGACAAAGGTACATGCCTGTAACCCCACGAGTCAGAAGGTTGAGGCAGGAGGATTATCATAGTCAAAAGTTAGCCTGAAGAATGGTTTCATTTCCTATAATCCTCAGAATGTCACACTTACCAGACACCAAAATAGTGATGGAGATCAGTAACCCCAAGACCGAAGTCCTCCCCACAGCATTCATCTGGAGTGGTTTCTAGTTAAGCACAAATCACCATGAGCTCTGGATGGATTCAGTGAATCTGTTTCTCAAGGTCAATGTTTGCGCGCAGTTCAGTGCATTGAAGGGTAACTTTTCTTCCTCATTTTGCCTATCTTTATCATCATCTCCATTCTGTGTGCTATTGGATGATTAAGCATGCACAGGAAAAAACATCAGTGATGTCTTCTGAGTGACAAGGAAAGAAGGAAAAGCATAACTCATTCATTCTCTCCATAATATTAAATATTAAGATAGACTTTATGGCAATTCCCCTTTTGCAAAATTTCCAAACCGAGGCGCTGACATTTTGCTAATTCAAAGTTCCTGACACACTCTTCCTTGGTTTTCCTTCCCAAGAAGCAAACAACACAGCTCTGACATCTCTCACCACTGGCCCGTGTAGTCAGTCAGTTACTGAGGTCCACATGAATGCAGTGCTTTGAAGAGTTCATCCCTGCATGCTGGTTTGGACTTACCAAAAATTTATCATCATGTATTCATAAGTTTCTCTGTGAATTTGAATTACTTAATTAGGTGACTAACGTATATAAATGAGAATTCTTGATTTGTATATACTTTTTTTGGTTTCTATGGCACCCATTTTCTTGGATATATACCTCCAAATAGGGTGATGGATCATGGGATAGTGGGACTTTTAGCCATTACTTGCTGTCATTGGTTAACTTGCCTGTCTATGCCTACTTTTTATATTAAAATTGTGTCTCAATGCCTGAAATTGTAGCCTTATTTTAAAATAAAGTCTTTTAATCTATAATTAGTAAAAATGAAACTATATAGGTTTGGGATAGATTGGATCCCAGTCCAGTGCAACTGGCATCCATATGAAAAATGAACGAGAATATCCATGCATATGAGATACATACCTGTGAAGACAAAGGCAAAGACAGAGGCCTGTTTCTTCTGCAAGTCAAGAATCCACAAAGATGCCAGCAGCCCCCAGAAGCTAGAAAACAACCTGCATTCGAGAGCTTTCGACTCCCGTGATGACAAACTAGAGCACAAAGATACTTGGAGAGTCAAAATGTTCTTCCATCCTTACAGTTCCAAAAAGAAAGAAATTACTGTGCAGACACAAGGCATAGGCCCAGCAACAGGGGAACAGCAAGCTGGATGTGTAGGAAATGGCTCATGTGTGAAAATCAAGGGGTAGGGGTAGGGGAAGGCCTGCTGGGTTTGTTAGCTTGAATAACCTCACAAGACCTGGGCATGGTAGGCTTTAGGATAGTATTTCCCACTTTTATGAAAAATAGATTCTTTTCTCATACAATATATCCTGATTTCAGTTCCTCTTCCCACTAATGCCCTCAGTTCCTTCCCACTTCTGCCCCCAACCAGATCCTTTGTGTCTCTCATTAGAAAAGAACAGACTTCTAAGATATCATCACAAAACAACAGAATAAAATATAATAAGATAAAACAAAATCCACCACACTGAGGCTGAACAAGGGAATAAACAGAAGGAAAAGAACCTCAAGGGAAGTCAGAAGAATCAGAGACCTACTTGTTCACATGCTCAGGAGTCCCATAAATACAGTAAACTGAAATTATAATAGAAACACAGAAGACCTGGGCAGACCCCTGTGGCCTTGTGCTTGCTGCTTCAGACTCTGTAACGTCATGTGAACTTTGCATAGTTGATTTAGAGAGCTTTGTTCTCCTGGTGTCCTCCATCCCTCTGGCTTTTCCACTCTTTCTAGTCTTCTCTGCTGCAGGGTTCCTAGAGCGCTGAGGGGAGGGATTTGTTAAAGGCATCCCACTTAGAGTTGTGTGTTCTAAAGTATATCTCTGTCTTTGTCTGTCTGTATGTATGTAAGTATGTATATATCTGTCTCTCTGTATCTGTCTCTCTCTATTTATCTCTTTCTGTCTCCTCCCCCCCTCCCTCTGAGTGTGTGTGTGTGTGTACTGGTTTTCTGTATTTTTCCCATCTGATACAGGAGGAAGCTTCTCTGATGATGGCTTAATAAAGCCCTGATCTAGGAGTATAGCAAAATATAGTAAGGAGCCATTTTATTGTTACTTTGTTTTCTTAGACCAGTACTATTTGATTTTATCCTCGGTATCTGGGCAAGCTAGTCTCTGGTCCTAGGTCACTTAAGCACTGTTAGGTATTAGCTCTACCTCACGGAATGGGACTTACGTTGATTCTGACATTAGCTGAGTACTCCCAGAAGCTTTGTGCCATCATTGGCCTAGCCTATTTTGCAGGCAGGACAGATCAAAGGTTTTGTGGTGGCTGAATGGAGCTTAAGTTTCTTTTTTTGGTAGCCTGCAGAGTACCTGTCTATACCAGACCCTAGAATGTAGGGCTGAAAGTTCTATGTAGGCACTAGGTCAACCTCTTCATGTTCAATGAGTTGTGTGGATGTTGTCTTCAGTAATAGGGCCTTGTTGTCAATTTGTGTAGCTTATTTTCTTAGCAACAAACCAAGGTGTTTGGGGACTTTTTTTCCCATGGGGCTCCTTTGGCCAACAATTCAATTGGATGTAATCTGATTCCAGTATGGGATCTTCGTTTGGTGACAAGAGATGGCCATTTGGGACTCCGTCTCCCTCATGATTTGCAGACTTCATTAGGATCTCCTTCATATATTTTGGAAGTTTCCAGTGTTCTAGGTTTCTATACCACCCTTCAAATGCCCCTCAATTCTAGCCATCACTCCCTGAATTCCATGTCCCCTCCTCCTCTCCACCTGTTCCTCCTCTTCCATTCCCTTACACACAGCACACCCGTAAAATCTATTCTATTTTCCCCTCCAAAAGAGATTCATGTCCCTCCCCCAAGTCCTTTCCTCTATACCTAATCTCCCTAGATCTATTGATTATAGCCCATTTATTTAACTTCCAATGTACACATATATGTGAATAGAACACATAACATGTATATCTTTTTGGGTATGGGTTACCTCACTCTTTATGCTATTTTTCTAGTACCATCCACCTGCCCACAAATTCATGATGTCTATTTTTTAAGACTGCTGAGTAATATTACATTGTGTAAATGCATCACACTTTCTTCATTTTTCAGTGGAAGAACCACCTGGGTTGTTTCCAATTTCTGGCTATTATAAACACAGTAGCATTAACATTGTAGAGCAAATGTCCTTGTGATAGTATGAAAAGTCCTTTGAGTATAAGTAAGCTCAAGAGTAGTATAGCGAGATATTGAGGTAGAATGATTTCCATCAATTTTTTTTTTTTTTTTTTTTTTTTTTTTTTGGTTTTCCGAGACAGGGTTTCTCTGTAGCTTTGGAGCCTGTCCTGGAACTAGCTCTTGTAGACCAGGCTGGCCTTGAACTCCCAGAGATCCACCAGCCTCTGCCTCCCGAGTGCTGGGAACAAAGGCGTGCACCATCACCGAACCAGCATTTTGATTTCCACAATGGTTGTACAAGTTTGCACTCCCACCTGCAATGGAAAATGTTGCCGTCTTTCCATATCCTGACCAGCATGAGCTTTGATCTTATCAGGTATTATTGATCTTAGCCATTCTGACAGGTGTAAGATGGAATCTCAGAGTAGTTTTGATTTGCATTTTGCTGATGCTAAGGATGTTCAGCATTTTTTTAAGTGTCTCTGGTCCACTTGAGTAGTCTCTATTGAGAATTCTTTGTGTAGATCTGTACATTAGTCCTCTATCAGATACGGAGTTGGCAGAACTTTCTCATTCTGTGGGCAGCCCATTTGTCCAAAGGATGGTGTCCTTTGCATTACCGCAACTTTTCAGTTTCATGAGGTCCCATTTAATAATTGTGGATTTTAGTGTCTTCGCTACTGGTGTTCTGTTCTCCTGTGCCAATGCGTTCAAGGCTGCTTCCCCCCTTTCATGTCTATCAGGTTCAATGTATCTGGTTTTATGTTAAAATTTTGATTCATTTGGAGTTGAGTTTTTGTGCAGGGTGATAGATATAAATCTGTTTGCATTCTGCATGCAAAGATCTAGTTTGACAAAGATTGTTTACAAATGCTATCTACTTTTCAGTGTGTATTTCTGGCTTCCTTATCAAAATTCAGGTGTCCATAGGTATGTGTATTGTGTCTGGATTTCCAATTCAATTCCATTGAGTAACACATCTACTTTTATGCTAATGCCATGTTGTTTTCATTACTATAGCTTTGTAAAACACCGTGAAATCAGGAATGGCAATAGCTCCTGCAGTTCTTATCTTGTTCAGGATTGTTTTGACTCTTCTGGGCTTTTGTTTTTCTTTATGAGACTGAGAATTGACCTTTCAAGATCTGTCAAGAATTGTATTAGACTTTTGATGGGGATTTCATTGAATCTGTAGATTTATTTTAGTAGGATGATGGAGGAAGGTCATTGGTTAAATAAAAAGAAACTGCTTGGCCCTCATTGGTTAGAAGATAGATGGGAGGAGTAAACAGAACAGAACGCTGGGAGGAAGAGGAAGTGAGCTCAGACTCGACAGCTCTCCTCTCGGGAGCAGACCCCTCAGAGAGACACCATGCTCCCGGCTCCCGGGCAGACACACGCGATGAAGCTCTGACCCAGGATGGACGTAAGCTAGAATCTTCCCGGTAAGCACACCTAGCTGTGCTACATAGAATATTAGAAATGGGCTGGTCCAGGTGCGAGAGTTAGCCTAGAAGAGGCTAGATAGAAATGGGCCAAGCAGTGATTAAATGAATACAGTTTGTGTATTGTTATTTCAGGCATAAGCTAGCCATGTAGGCGGCCAGGGTGCCAGGGATGCAGCCCCACCACTCTTATTTCAACAGTAGGATTCCCTTCTTTGCTTTTTACTTTGTTACTACTGATCCATGGGCATAGAATAAATGTCCCTCTTCTGATATCTTCTCCTATTTTTTTCAAAAAATTGAATTTGTGTCATACAAGGCTTTCCTTTGCTTGGTTAGTTAACACCAAGATATTTTGTATTGTAGGTTACTGGGAAATTTTCTTTTTCATTTTTGCATAGGAGGGCTATTCACTTTCTTTTTTTAGTTAATCTTGTATCCAGCCACATTCCTGAAGGTGTTTATCAGCTGTAAGAACTCCCTGTTAGAATTTTTGGAGTCACTTATGTATACTATCGTATCATCTGCAAAAAACAGGTCTTACTTTTTCCTTTCCAATCTGTATCCCCTTGTTCTCCTTTTGGTGTCCTAGTGCTCTAGCTAGGAAGTCAAGTGCTATATTGAATAGATGTGGAGAAAGTAGAGAACCATGATTTATTATCAATTTTAGTGGAATTGCTTTGAGTTTTTCTCTGTTTAAGTTGATGTTGGGTATGAGATTGCTGTAAACTGCATTTACTGTGTTACGGTATGGCATTGGTATTTCCAATCTTTCCATGACTTTGTTTTTATATTGATTTATTTTCTCAGCCTACTCAAGTTTCCTTCCTGCCTCCCTCTCGAACCTCCCCTCTTCCCCTTACTTCCACTTTTCCATTCCCTTCAGAAAAGTGCAGGCCTCCCATGTATATCATCCAGCCATGGCATATCAAGAATCAGTGAGACTAGGCACCTCCTCTCCTATTAAGGCAGAATTAGGTGACCCAGTAAGAGAAAGTGTCCTAAAGTAGGTAACAGAGTTAAAGTCAGCTCCTTCTCCCTCTGTTGGGAGTCTCACAAGAAGACCAAGCTATACAACTGTACCATATGTGAAAGAATCTAGGTCAGTCAGTCCCATGCAAGTTCTCTGGTTGTGAGCACTTATGGGCCCAAGTTAGTTGATTCTGTGGGGTTTCTTGGATTGTCCTTGGCCCCTCTTGATACCCATCTTCCACAGGATTCCCCCAGGTCTGCCTAATGTTTGGCTATGGGTCTGTATCTGTTTCTATCAGCTGCTGGTGATACCTCTCTGATGACAATTTGAATAGGGAATCATCTATAGGGATAGCAGAATATCATTAGATATCATTTCACTGACCTTTTTTCTGTTTTGCCAGTCATGCTTGGTACTATTCTAGATTGTAGATCTTGTAGATCCCCAGCCTCTGTGTTCTGGCCCTCTGTGCTGTGTCAGGGGTTGGCTCCCTCTCATACATAGTAAGAGTCTCAAGATGGACCAATCAATGGTTGGCCACAGCCATAACTTCTGCTCTACCTGTGTCCCAGCATACCTTCAATATGAGTGGAGACTGTGTTTCATTTCCCAGCACCCCAAACCTGAATATTCACACAGAAACTATACTAATTACAACACTGTTTGGCCTATTAGTTCAGTATTACTATTAACTAACACTTATATCCTAAATTAATCCATTTCTATTATTTTATATTTTGCCATGAGGCTCAAGGTTTATTGCCTCTTGCTTCTTGAGCTGCTACATGGCCTCTGCCTGGCTCTGCCTTCATTCTCCCTTCATTCAGTTTAGTTTTCTCACCTAGCTCTATTCTGCCTGAGCAGAGGCCAAGGCAGATTCTCTATTAACTGGTGTAGGAGGTTTTTCTATTCATTTGTTGCTTTTATTGATTAATGAATAAAGAAACTGTTTTGGGCCTGAGAGGGTGGAACTTAGGTAGGCGGAGGAGACAGAACTGAAAGCTGGGAAGAAGGGCAAAGAGAGACACGCCATGGGTCTTCTACCTGAGAAGGACACTGGTTAGAATCTTGCCAGTAAGACACAGTCATGTGGCCATACACAGATTAATAGAAATGTGTTAAATTAAGATGTAAGAATTAGCCAATAAGAAACTAGAGCTAATGGGCCAAGAAGTGCTTTAATAAATACAGTTTCTGTGTGGTTATTTCAGGTATGAGCTAGCTGGGCAGCCAGGACAAACCATGAGCTCACTCCTTGTAACAATTAACCATTGGTAATAAAACATGTAACACACAGAGGGGAATCCAAAACATCTCTCCTTTCCTGTCTAAATAAAAAAAAAGGTTTCAACTTAGTAAAATTACATATAACAAAACAGATATATCTGGCAAAATTAAAGAAAGTATCTATCATCTATTTTATCTTTGTGAGTCTAGAGTTTCATATCTAATTTATCTTTTATCATAACTACAAAAAACTATAGTGATCTATCTTCAAATTCATCAAAGACCCCAGAAAGATATATTACCTAGGTTAACAGGAAGTGTGTTATAAGCAATTTCTAAAACTCTAGATTGACAGAAACATCTTGCTGCCTGTACAGTCACCCAAAGTTCTTCTGTAAAGTTGGGTCTTCCATCTTCAGCCTATAGGCCCATAGCAGTTTTTTCTTTGAAGCAGGAAATTTGAAAGACCGTTTTGCCTATATTTGCAGTTTCTCAGTCTCTTTCTTCTTTGTCCTACAGAATTTCTGGCAGACTCTCTCGTGAAGTAGGAACCCTGAAGGAGTGTCTCTCTTTCATTTGGCAAGTTTAGCAGTCATTTTTCCCTGAGTCCTGCATCTTCGGTTTATACAGCATACTGTCTAGCAGTCCAAGCAAGAGCAGTTTCTTTCCCAAATGGTTAGCCTTGTCATACTGAAGGCAAATTCCATAATGAGTTTCTTCAATGCCCATCAACCTCTCTGAAGTAACTGTTGCTGCCAGAAGCAGACATGCCTCACTGTCAAGAAAAGTCTGTTTTTAATACATTTTAAATGTCATATTCTGCTTGTCTTTTAAGTGTTGAAGATTATCAATCTAACTGAAATATATCTCTGTATATCTAGAAAACCTAACTAACATGACTACAAGTTTGACTGTTACAATAATAGTTAATCCATGATTTTAATTATATATTAGCTTTTTAAATGAACTGTATAAACATAATACCTTAAACAAGAATAAAATATACATACAGGAAATTTTTCATTAAATTTGTATCAATAAACCAAAGTCCATACCAATGTATTTATTTCTATATCATACCCTCCTTTTTTTTTTTGAGACAGGGTTTCTCTGTGGCTTTGGAACCTGTCCTGGAACTAGCTCTTGTAGACCAGGCTGGTCTCGAACTGACAGAGATCTGCCTGCCTCTGCCTCCCGAGTGCTGGGATTAAAGGAGTGCACCACCATCGCCCGGCTCCTCCCCTTTTTAAGAAAGAGATTGGCTGTGACTGTTAACCACTAACACTCAGTCCTCTTTTAATGAAAACAAACATTTATAAACAATCATTTTGGGAATTTTGGTGTTCTTTTCTTCCAACTGCTTCCTGTTGTTTGTTAGGCAAAGTATTTTTAGGGTTCATTGAGACTTTTCAGGTTCTGTTACATCAAACCACATTAGTCTGGAAGAAATCTGCAGATTCTCATCTTCTGTGGAAACAAAACAGATCCTCTTCAAAGGATCAAAATTTTAAATCAAATGCTTTTAAAATATATTGTTGGTTTAGCTTAGCAGCCTATACAATAAAATGTCTCTCTGTAGTTAGCTCATTCTTAGTCAAAAAATTAAAAGAACCCACAATAAAATACATAATCCAGACTCACCATGCATTTTCATTTTTATGTGGCTTATTTGTTTTATATTATTTTATTGCCTCTTTAAAGACTTTTTTTGTTGTTTAAAAATATTTATTTCTTTTTTCTTCTCTCTTTCAAGACTACATATATTCTGCCCTGCCGTAGGAAAAAACAGTTTATCTATTAACCAATGGTAATAAAACATACTCATAGCACACAGAGGGTGATCCCACATCAATTGAAGACAGAACAAATTGTGGGTCAGAGGTTATGTGGCTGGGTTTGTGTCCCAAACCAAGTCTCCATTGCTAGGAGTCTTAAAAAGGATCATTTTCATAGATTCTTGGGAGTTTCCATCGTACTAGGTTTCCTGCTCATCCCAGAGCTACCCCTGATTCCAGTTCTCTTCTCTAGTACTCTGTCCCTTTATCTGTTCTGGGATAATGTTTTTGTACACTGTAAAGATTTGTCACTCATTTATCCCATGCTTTTTCAGACCTAGGCCAGCTGGCCTTGGTGAGATCCCAATAGAACATCCCCATTGTCTTAGTGTGTGGGTGCACCCCTCGTGGTCCTGAGTTCCTTGCTCGTGCTCCGTCTCCTTCTGCTCCTGATTTGGACCTTGAGATTTCTGTCCGGTGCTCCCATGTGGGTCTCTGTCTCTGTCTCCTTTCATCGCCTGATGAAGGTTAATATTCATGAGGATGCCTATGTGTTCGTCTTTGGATTCACCTTCTTATTTAGCTTCTCTAGGAACATAAATTATAAGCTCAATGTCCTTTATTTGTGGCTAGAAACCAAACATGAGTGAGTACATCCCATGTTCCTCTTTTTGGGTCTGGCTTACCTCACTCAGGATAGTGTTTTCTATTTCCATCCATTTGTATGCAAAATTCAAGAAGTCCTTGTTTTTTACTGCTGAGTAATACTCTAATATGTATATATTCCATACTTTCTTCATCCATTCTTCCGTTGAAGGGCACCTAGGTTGTTTCCAGGTTCTGGCTATTACAAACAATGCTGCCATGAACATAGTTGAGCATATACTTTTGTTGTATGATAGGCCAGCTGGCCTAGGTCTGAAAAAGCATGGGATAAATCCGGACTAGCTGAACATAGCGGACAATGAGGAATACTGAGAATTCAAGAACAATTGCAGTGGGTTTTTGATCCTACTGCACGTACTGGCTTTGTGGGAGCCTAGGCAGTTTGGATGCTCACCTTACGAGACCTGGATAGAGGTGGGCAGTCCTTGGGCTTCCCACAGGTCAGGGAACCCTGATTGCTCTTTGAGCAGATGAGGGAGGGGGACTTGATCGGGGGAGGGGGAGGGAAATGGGAAGCGGTTGTGGGGACGAGGCAGAAATCCTTAATAAATAAATAAATTTAAATAAAAAAAATAAAAAAAAAGATTTGTCACTCATATTGATTTAATAAAATGCTGATTGGCCAGAATCCAGGCAAGAAGTATATGTGGGGTAACCAGACTAAGAGAATTCACAGTAGAGGAAAGGCAGAGAGTCAGTCACCAGCCAGATGCAGAGGAAGCAAGAGGAAAATGCCTCACAGAAAAAAGGTATCAAGCCACATAGTTAAAAATAGTTAAGAATTAATGGTTAACTTAAGTTGTAAGATCTAGTTAATAATAAGCCTGAATTAACAGGCTAAATAGTTTATAATTAATAGAAGCCTTTATGTGATTCTTTGGGACTGAACAGCTGAGGAACTGGGGTGGGGAATGGGACAGACACTTCTGTCTACAAATGGCACCCAAACTTTTAGCAAGAATTTCCACATAAAGCCTGAGAAAACTTTAAAGAAAAAAAAAAGGATTCTAGAAGGAAGAGGCCAGAGTCAAGCACAGCTTCTTGGTTGTAACATTGTCTAGGGTGGACTCTGTTTGCTAGAGGCAAGAAGAAGCATGGTTCCACTAACTCTGAAGACTCAGCCTTATTGGCAAAATCTTACAGCTCTTTTGAGAGGCTCTGCCACCAAACAGATAGTGTTTATGTGCATCTGGAAGCAGGCGTCTTGGTGGTAGCATGGACCTTGAAACTCCACAAAGTTGTGCCAATAAACATGGCTCTCATCAGTACTTCTGACATGACGCTAGATTCTCAAAGAACTAAGGAATCGGGTGGAGCCAACCACCAAAGTCAAAACTGTAATCCTAGTCACATTGTTTAGTAGATTAAATGATCATGTGGTCTTTTTTGTTTTTAGCTTTAAAAGACATTGTTTCTCTGTGTAACAACTCTGACTGTCCTGGAACTCACATTAAAGACTTGGCTGACCTGAAGTCAAAAGATCTGCCTCATAATTGCTAGGATTAAAGGTATGTAACACCACCACCAGACTTTTCAGCACTTTTATAATGAAAGTTTGATGGAATTTGTCAAAATCCTTATCTGCATCTAATGAGATGTAGTTTTTATATTTTAAGTTTGTTTATATGTTTACATTTACTGATTTTCATATATTGACAAATCCCTGGGATGAAGTCTACTTGATCTTGTTGGATGATCTTTTTGATGTAATCGTGGACTTGGTTTGTTAGTATTTATTTGAGCCTTTTTGCATCTATGATCATAAGATAAATTTGTCTGTAATTCTCTTTCTTCATTTGGGTCTTTATTTGGTGTGGGCTCATTGGTAACTGTGACCTCATAACATTATTGGGCAAGGTTTCTCTTTTTTCTATTTTGTGGAATAATTAGATGAGTATTGGAGTTAATGCTTGTTTGAAAGTCTGATAGAATTCTGCACTAAAACCATCTGGTCCAGGGTAGTTTTTATTTGTTGTTTCCTTTTTGTTTGGGAGACTTTTAATGATTACATCCATTTAATTAATGATTAAGGTCTGTTTAAATTGTTTATCTGGTCTTAATTTAGCTTTGGTAAGTGGTACTTATTAACAAAATTATTTCTTTTAGGTTTCCAATTTGACAGAGTAAAGGTTTTGTAAAGTATATCCTTATGATTCTCAGATTATCTTGGTGTCTGTTGTTATATACTCCTTTTTATTTCTGATTTTGTTTATTTGAACATTTTTATGCTTTTTAGTTAATTTGGATAAAGGTTTATCAGTCTTAGTGATTTTTTTCTTAAAGAATCAACATTTCTTTCATTCATTCATTGCATTGTTTCCTTGGTTCTATTTTATTGACTTTGACTTTCAGTTGGATTGCTTCCTACCATCTACTCCACTCTACTTAACTTGCTTCCTTTTGTTCTAGAGCTTTCAGTTATACTGTGAGGTTGCCAGTGTGAGATCTCCCTAGATTTTTTTTAGGTAGGTACTTATTGCTATGAACTTTCCTTTTAGGACCACACTCATTGTGAAACATGTGTTTGGTTATGTTGTGTATTCCTCTTCATTCAATTTTAAAAAGTCTTAAATTTCTTTCTATATTTTTGTCTTTATCCATTTTTCAATCAGTAGAGAGTTTATCAGTTTCCATGAGTTAGTAAGCTGTCTGTTGCTTCTGTTATTGCTGTATCCATCTTTAGTTTGTAGTGATCTAGCAGGATGCAGGGATTTATTTCAGTTTTTCTGTATCCATTGAGATTTGCTCTGTGTCGGAGTATGTGGTCAGTTTTGGACAAAGTTCCACAAAGTGCTGAGAAGAAGATATATTCTTTATATTTTGGTGAAATGTTCTATAAATATCTATTAGACCCATTTAGTTTATAATATCTGTTAGCTCCAGTATTTCTTTTTAGTTTTTGTCTGATGATCTGTCAATTGGTCAAAGAGGGGTACTAAAGTCTCCCACTATAAATATGTGAGGTTCACTATGTGACTTATGTCATAATAATGTTTCTTTTCAAATTTGGTGCCCTTATGTTTGGGGCATAGATATTAAGAACTAAAATATGTTTTAACTTGATATTCCCTTTGATGTGTATATAGTGTCCTTCCCCATCCCTTTGGATTAATTTTGGTTTGAAGTTTATAGTGTTAGAGATTAAAATGTTTATCACAACTTGTTTTGAGGAGAAAAAGCAAACCAGAAAGTGCAAGGTGTAACTCCCGGTCTCAGGCCTCCATATTTGGAAGCCCCACCCCTGTACCCGCCAAACCTTGACCCCTCCCCGGAGGAGTGTCAAGGCAGCCTGCCAAAATCTTGACCACTCACCCAGTCAATTTAAACTGCTCCCCCAGAAAGTCCCTCATGATTTCTATTCTCTCCCCTCCTGGTGGTCATGTTCGTGGCTTTCCTGGTTTACCTTGGGACCACCAGAGAGCACAGGAATCCCATTAAATCTGGACCTCCTCTAATTTGTCTTGTTGTGATTTGTCTTGATTGAGATTTTGCATTGGCAGAGAGCTCACGTTAGGAATAAATTCCTAACATCTGGAGGTCCCACCAAGATAGGGAAGTCTTTCTGCATGGCCTATGGCCACGTGTCGAAAGCGCACTAGTTCACAATCTGATCTTTCCATGCCACACTAAAACCTGCTCCGTGACTACAGCAGCTGTGTCTTGGTGAGTCCTTTTTCTTGTCTATGCTATAGGGTTTGGGGGGACCCATTTGTATTTGCTTTTGTCAATTATCAGACTCTTGTGGAAGCTGCAGGCCCATGCCAAGAGTCTGATCTCAGCAGCTAGGCTGCGCCTAGCTGAGGTGGATTTTCTTTGCTCTAGGGACATCTATCATTCAATTTCCATGACCCTGTTTAGCCCTTAGAGCTAATTTGGCAGATGCACTGTAATAGACTTAGGCCACACAGTCAGGCATAGACTTTAACATGGTCACTTGCTGTTTAAAGCCAGATCCACTGTGGCCCAGGGATGTCTCTTACAAAATCTTTATAAATTGGGGCTGTTTGATACGGTATGACCTGAATAGTTAATTTCCCTAAGTACTAAGATTTGGCCTCAATACTATCTTGACAATGGGGCACGTTGGCCATCAGAAGGAAGCCTTGAGCTTTCCGTCCTCTGGGACCTAGAAAATTTTTATTGCCTTAGGGACAAATGGGCAGAGCTTACATATATCCATGATTTTTAGGGTCTGTGCTCTCACCCTTCCCTCAGTAGCCAGTGTCTCACAGCACCAGTCTTGGACACTAGGGCCACAACACCTCCAAATTCCCAATCATCTGGAAATTGGGACCCTGACAATTCCAGCTGGACCATGCAGCCAGAGGCACTGCCCCTCCACTACTCCCTCAAACACACACTACCCAACCCCCTTCTGTGAAGCAACATTCTCCACATTTTCTCCTTCCCTGTCTACCCCCTCTCTCACCAGTCCGGAAGTTCAAGGTCAACTTCCCTCTTACCCACATTCCTCCCTCCTTCTCCTCCTGCCTCTATCTCATCTTCCCACCCTTGGAACCCCTGTGTACACTTGGCTAGCCCCTTCAATCCTCCCCAATCTCCTCCCATACCAGATCCCACCATAGCTCCACCCTTCTCTGCCCTCTCTGGGAAGTGGAGGGAGTCGATGGCATTATGAAAGTTCATGTTCCCTTTCTCTTCCAGATCTTACTCAGATTGAAAAGTGGCTAGGTTCCTTTTCTACTAATCCTTCTGCATCTAATAAAGAGTTTAATTACAGAGGAGAGGCATTTTGGTTTGTTGCCTCCTTCAGGGTATGGAAATGGTCTTGGAAAAAAAGTAGTTAATTTTAAAAATCCAGCCATTTTTTTAAAATTGGTTACAAGAGACCATGGTCCAGTACACCAGTCTAGATCCAGCCTCCCCATCAGGAGCCACAGTCTTGGTTACCCATTTTATTTCTCAGTCAGCACCAGACATTAGAAAAAGTTTTAAAAGGCTGAGGAGGGTCCCCATACCCCTAAACGGGAATTGATGAAAATGGTCCTTAAAGTTTTTAATGCCCAAGAAGAAACAGCTGAGTCTTCTCAACAGACAAGCTACAACAAGCAGTTAGTCTGCAAGCTCAGACCTTAGCAGCTGCCCTAAGGCCACAGGAAGGGGGACAAGGGAAGCCAACCACAAGGCTCTACCCTGGTGGAACTCAACCTAAGTCAGCCTCACAGGCAAGCTATTTCAAGTGTGGCCTAAATGGCCATGTGACACAATATTGCACTAAGCCTCCTACAAGGCTATGCCCTATCTGCCAGCAACCTGAACACTGGAAATCACAATGCCCCAGTATGGGCTTGTTTTCTATGCCATGCCATGAAGGTCTGTCCTCACCAACACTGATAAGTGAAACTGTGCCAGCCTTCAAACTTCTCATCCTTGCAGAGTGTTGATGCTGCCCAGACTTGGTATATCCCATAACCCTGTCCAAGCCTAAGGTAAAGCTGCAGGTAGCAGGTAAATCCATTACTTTTCTTTTGGACATGGGAGATACATTTTCTGTTCTAATATTTCACTCGGGCCTTATCCTCTCCTCACCATTTTCAGTTATCAGGCTAGACAGGACCCGTTCTTCCCCACTTAAAACTTTCCACTGCCCTACATTCTTGCAAGACAATTTTTCTCTTATTCTTTCTCAGTGATACCTGCTTTCCCAGCACCTTTACTGGGTCAAGATATTCTTAGATAACTCTGAGGTCTCTCAAACTTCAATGGACAGGACCTGACACAACACCTGCTTTCTCACCTTCCCTGGCCTGGCATCTACAGGATGACAGTACACAGGGTGCCTTTCCAGCTACACCTCTTGCTGAGCATGGACCCACCAACACCCAGCTCTCCTTTTCCCCACCTTGCCCCATGCCCGCAGGAAGTAGCCAAAATTGAGTCAATGCCCCCTTTTCCAAAGAAAGCCTAAATGTTAGTCAAGGTATTGCCTCAGCTTCCTCTCATCCCTTATATGGACAGTCTGGAATGTAAGTCCCAGTCTTGGGATTCCATATTTGGAGGTCCTTCCCTTGTGCTTGCTAAACCTTGACCCCTCCCCGGAGGAGTGTCAAGTCTGTCTGCCAAGCCTTGGCCCCTCCCAGGAGGAGTGTCAAGGTGGCCCACCAAAACCTTGACAACTCCCCCAGTCTATTTAAACTGCTCCCCTAGAAAGTCCCTTTGTAGTCTTTTCTCTTTCCCCTGTGATTGTGTTTGCAGCTTCCCAGTTTCCTTCAGGGCCACCTGAGAGCACGGGAATTCTATTAAACCTGGATCTCTTTTAATTTGGCTTTTGTGGTTTGGCTTGATTAGGATTTTTGTGTCGATAGAGAGCTCGCTTTAGGAAAAAAAAATCCTAACATTGAAAAAATTCCTAACAGAAGGGAGCTAAATTCTACATTCAAAGAGATAAACAGATTAAGAAATGGAATAAAGGGTGTGATGATTTCAGGACAGCATCCCACCCACCTAAGTTTTCAACTTGTGAAAAGGAACTAAAGAAAAGCTTACAGTTGGGTGTGGTGGGATACAACTGGAAGGCCTAAAGAATGCCACTGAGGCCTGGAATGTGTCAGGGGTGTAACTGAGGGGCAGCCTATTAGAGAGGCCATTGTGTGAAACTGTGAGGTTGAAGCCTAGGTTGCCTTGGAGAACTCAAGAAGTCAAAGATGCCAGAGTCATGGGATGCCTGTCAAGGAAAGCTGCTAACAGAGAGTGGAACCAGCCCAAGAGAAAGAAGTGTGTGTCTGTCAACAAAGTTGAACAGACTTGGAGATCTGAAGATTGTGACAGCAGACATGGAGATGCAGAGTTTGAAGCTGCTTTGCTGATTTCCAGTTTGCTCTGGTACAGTATTTCCTTGCTATGCTCCCTTCCCTATGTTTTGGAAGAGTAATGTTTATATCCTATAATGTGCCATTCTACATTGGAAGTATGTGATCTTCTTTTTAATTTTTATTTTTACCGATGAATACAGTTAAAAGATTGCATGAACCTCAAAAAATGTTTTGAACATTGGACTTTAAAACATTGTTGAGACTGTACTTTTTTCAAAAACTAGGTATCTTTTGAATTTAGACTAATGAATTTTGCACTATGGTATTGTTATGGGAGCCATGAAGTGGAATTTGAACGTAATTGTCCACTAGAATTCCAAAGAGCCTGGCAGTATTAAGAGCTGTAGCACTGTTGAGGTAGGTATGGTCTTGTTGGAGGAAGTGTGTGACTATGGGGGCAGGCTTTGGGGTCCCTCTTACATGAGCTTTTTTCAGTGTCAGTCTACTTCCTGTTGTCTACAAGATGTAGGACTCTCAGCTACTGCTCCTGCACCACATCTGCCTGTATCCACCATGCCCACAATGATGAAAATGAACTGAAACTCTGAAACTGTAAGCAAACCTCCAAAATTAAATATTTGATTTTATAAGATTGGTCATGGTCATGGTATCTCTTCATAGCAACAGGAACACTAAGAGTATTACATTTAAAGGAAGAATAAAAATGATCCAGAATATGAACATGAGTAGAACACAACCAATTTTAATCATACTAAACTGCCAAACTGACCAATTATTTATTTCAATTATAATTAATCTCAGCTATGTGCAAATTAAAAATCCAAATAGCAGTACTGTGAAGAACATGGTTTATTCTCTATTACACTAAGATAGGTCTAGGGCTGGTGGGGCAAATCTACGGACATCAGGCCAAGTCCTTCCATTGTTCTGGGTTTTTTTTTTTTCTTAAATTAGTAGCTTTCATCCTCAGCATTATCCATGGATGAAGTTACTCTGGGATCTGCAGGTATCACTCCAGTACTGCAGTTTCACAGATACACTAGAAAGCAGAAGAAAACCCTTCCCTTTCACTAAAGGGCTGTTCTGAAAATGTCACACTTATCATTTGCCAGAACTCATGGTCAGGAGCAGATGCAAGGGAAACTGAAAGAGGCTACTAGCTGTGTCTGTCCTTACATAATTGGAGTGATGTTATTGAGCAATGTGTGAGTTACTTTAGGCCACAAATGTGCTACCTGATAAGCAAACACAGGAACTCTATGGCAATGACTGTTCATTTGTCTAGGGTTAGCAGGGATCATCATGTCTGATGATTTTGATTGAGTTTGCTCAAGGCTTTGAAAAAAAGCTCACTCTTGGATACTTGAGCTGACTCAACAGAAACAGGAAAGGCTTGACTGACATGGACCAGCTGTGTTCTCTTCTCATCCTCCAGCAGGTAGGTCATCCATATTCCCACAGAATGAAAAGGAGAAACACTCAGGACCTTTTGAGATCCAAACTCAAAACTGAAAAACTGTCATTTATGTATCTTTTATTGATCAGAGAAAACTACTTGGAGTGAATAAAGACTGTCCATAAACTCTTTATGGAAAGAACTTTGAGATCTACTAGAAACAAGACAAGAGAGGTGGGATGAAGATTCAGTCGTGAAGAGAAGTGTCTTCCACAAGTAGAACAGGGAAGAGAGACAATGATCCAAGCTGCTTGTAATCTCTGCCCTTGTATGTCCTAGTCTGTTGCAGAATTACAGTACTAGATCTCTTAACTCTTTATGTCCTGACTTAAACATGAAGAAGTTGTACTGAAAACATAGATAAAAAGAACTCATCCCTTAAATGTGTTTAAGTGACAATTATGAATTTATTTACTGCTCAACTCATACTGATCTCTACTATCAAAATAGGCACTAATTTTGATACTGGCACTGTTCCTTTTTTGTTAGTAGTTTTTACTTTTATGCTTTTGTTCTTTGCACTTTTGTGGGCCAACCACCCAGCTCCCCAAGAAATCGCATGGAGTCTTATTACTTACAAATGTTGGGCCTTTGTTTGGCTTGTTTCTAGCCCACTTTTCTTAACCGAATCCTGTCTACCTTTTGTCTCTGGGCATTTACCTTCCTATATCCCTTCTTTACTTCTGATTGCATTGCTTGTTGTGTATCTGGGTAGCTGGTCCTTGATGTCCTCCTCCCTTTATTTTCTCACTCCTTTGGTTGAATCCTTTTTCCCAAATTTCTCCTCCTATTTATCCCCTCTGTCTTCCAGCCCTGCCTATCCTTTCCCTACCCAGATATTGACCATTCAGCTCTTTTGTAGACCAATCAGGTTATTCAGGCAGCACCATTACAGGACTGATCCAATTCAAAATAAAATAATGCAACACATTTTTGCATCATTAAACAAATATTCCAGAGCATAAATAAATGTTAACACATCTTAACAAATATTCCACAACACAATAAAAATTCATGCCATTTATTGTGTGCAGAGATTTGCAAAGTGTTCACCAGTCCACACACTTTTTCTTCAGATAGACTAGCATACTATGTCTAGGCTTGCTATAAGTTAGGTGGTCATAGGACTGAACAGGTGGGCTTACTACTCCTGGACTGACTCATAAATTATCCCAAATACAATCCTCTCTTCTCCCTAGTCACAAATGAATATAAACTACTCTGAGAACAGATTTTTAGAATAAAACATTAGCTTAGAGCAACACCTCTATGCTCCCAACTTTTGCCTGGCAATCTTGTCTGCTTCCAATTTCCAGGAGGATCTATATATGTTTTTCTTTGGGTTCACCTTATTACTTAGGTTCTCTAGGATCGCGAACTATAGGCTCAATGTCCTTTGTTTATGTCTAGAATCCACTAATGAGTGAGTACATCCCATATTCATATTTTTGGGTCTGGGTTATCTCACTCAGGATAGTGTTTTCTACTTCCATCCATTTCCATGCAAAATTCAAGATGTCATTGTTTTTTACCGCTGAGTAGTATTCTAATGTGTAGATGTGCCACACTTTCTTTATCCATTCTTCCATTGAGGGGCATCTAGGTTGTTCCTAGGGTCTTGCTATTACAAATAATGCTGCTATGAACATAGTTGAACACTCCCAAGGTCCAGCTGAAGAGCCGAAGGAAGGAGAATATGAGCAAAAAAGTCAGGACCATGAAGGGTTGATCCACCCACTGAGACAATGTGCCTGAACTAATGGGAACTCACCAAAGCCAGCTGGACTGGGACTGAATGAGCATGGGATCAAACTGGACCCTCTGAATGTGACTGACAATTGGGGCAGACTGAGAAGCAAATGATAATGGCACTGTGACTTTTCTCTACTCTATGCACTGGCTTTTTGAGATCCTAGTCTATTTGGATACATACCTTGCTAAACCTGGATGGAGCTGGGAGGGCCTTTGGCTTCTTTGCCCTCTCTTAGGACTGGAGAGGCACAGGGGAGGGGGGGGAAGTGGGAGAAGGGGAGGAAGTGGAAATTGTGATTCCTATTATTTATAAAGAAATAAAAAAATTATCAGAGAAAAAAGAAAACACTGTTCGGCATATTAGCTTAGGCTTCTTATTAACTAACACTTGTATCTTAAATTAACCCATTTCTTTTATGCTGTATGTTGCCACAAGGCTGTGGCTTACTGGGTAAATTCTGGCATCTGTCTTCTTTGGCAGCTACATGGCATTTCTCTGACTCTGCCTTTTTTATCCCAGCATTAAGTTTAGTTTTCCTGCCTAGCTCTATTCTGCCCTTCCAGAGGCCCAAAACAGTTTCTTTATTCACCAATGGTTATGATGCATATTGACAGCATACAGACGGGAATCCTACATCATATGTACTCAATGATTAATTTAAAATACAACTGTCCAGCTACTTGGTAGCAAGCAAGTAAGGAAAGAAGTCCGGCTAGTGGCTGACTTGAAGATGTTGCTTGTCATGGTATCTGACAGTGTTAACATTTATGATCATGTAAAATGTACTAGGAACAGGAAGTTGATGGAAGTTATTCCTGGAAGTGTGGGTGAATAATACTAATCAGCACTGTTGATCACCATTTGATAAGCCTTCTTCTTCTTTGACCTGAAACGTGGGGAAGAGAGAGTAGATAGCCATTCATACATGTACAGTGGTGAGATCCAAGCTTTTGCCCGTATATTCATACTGCATGACTGAAGGCAGCCTTATAACTTCTAACAACCATGAAGGCATCAGGATCAGGTTAGATGGATGTCAACGAGAAAGGTGATGGCAAATGGCTGTTTTCTTGTGCTGTGTCATCAGACTAATGGGCTTCAGAAATCTAGATTTTCATTTTCTAGAAATAAACAACAATAAACATTATGTAATACAATACATACAGGAATGAACAGAAACCCATGGGTGTCAAGAAACTTGTAAATAAATTTATAGAGTTCCTGCAACTTAATTTCTACCATATTTCCTGATAGAGAAGGCCAGGCTAAGCCCCTCCTCAGAACTTCAGCAAGTCAGAACTTTGCTAGCACTGTGGGTATCTGTGCCTGTGCTCCTTTATTTAAAGAAAGCCTGGTGCTGTAGAAGAGCTGAAGGAACAACCAAGATGGGGTCATATAACATACTTTCCCAGTCCACTGTGAGCTCAATCTTTTCTAGGAGTCTAACTTTGCAGTTTTCTGTTCCTACCTGAAATAATTGCTCTTCTGGGAGAAAACCAATCCTAGGATGAGCAGAATAATCCCCAGAAGGGAAAGTTTCACATAGAGAATGGTCAGCAGGGAACACAGCGTGATGGTGACACCTGTAACTACAGGCAAGGGCAAAGGACAAGTCAGTTCAATAATGGTTCTCATCAAGGAATTGAGACAAACAGCTGTAAAATCACTTACAGTATTCCTAAATTTAGGGAAGGTCAAAATCAGAAAATCTTATCAATTAAACTTCAAATACTACTCATATACTACTATTTCAGGATGAAATTTGGTAACCTAGTCCAGCTTTTGTGATTGATAGACATTAACAAATATTTTACAGTGAATAGGTGCAAAGTAGTATGTTAAAACTTCCCAGTTATATAAGGAAAGAGCTCCCATGTAACTTTATTTTATTTTAGGAAAATGTAATTGCATCATTTCTATCCATTCCTATTCCTTCCTCCAACCTCCCAACGCTCCCTCTTAAATTCCTAACTTCTACTTTCTTAACTGTTTTTGTTGCTTATTTTTACATAATATGTAAATGGCATCTGCTTAGTTTATGTTCCTTGAATGTACATAATTTCAGAACTGGCCACTTGATATAGATTAACCAATTAGGGGACCATTTCTGAGGGAAGACTACTTCTCCCCCTATGTAGCACCCCTTGTTATGTATAATTTTTAGTCTAGGGGTGTCTTAATTAAGGTCTTCATTTCCTTGAAGAGAAAATCTGACCATGGCAACTCTTATAAAGCCAACATTTAATTAGAGTGGCTTGTTTATGGTTTGAGAGGTCTGGTCCATTTGGATCACGACAGGGAGCACGGAAGCATGCAGGTAGATGTGGTGCTGGGGCTGAGAGTCCTACATCTTGCAAGCAACAGTAAGTCAAATGCCTCACTGAGTGGTTCCTGAGCATAGGAAACCTCAAAGTCCACCCCCACAGTGACACACTTCCTCCAAGAAGACCATACTCACTCCAGCATAGCCACACCTCATTATAGTGCTGCTCCCTATGAGATAATGGGAGCCAATTACATTCAAACAAACACAAGGAGTGAGGATCCATGAGATTTACCGCTGCCTTGTGTGTATATCTACTAATGGTTGACTTGTTGAGGTTTCATGGGTGAAGACTTCCTGTCATTTCCAAGAGATACAAACTTTTTTAAAAATGTTTTTATTTATTGATTGATGGTTTCATTTTACATACCTGTCACAATTGCCCTTCCCTCCTCTCCTCCCATTCCCTACTCCCCAGCTCCTCTCTACCTCACCCCAAACCACTCTTTCTCTGTTCCTATTCAGAAAGGGGCAGGCTTCCCATGGGTATCATCAAAGCATCACATATCAAGTAGTCATGAGACTAAACACCTCCCCTTTTGTTTAAGTTGGGCAAGGCAATCCAGTGAGAGGAATAGGTTCCTGCCAGCCAGCCAAAGTGATAGGGACAGTCATGTTCCCAGTGTTCTGAGCCCAGCTACACAACAGTCACATATTAGATCAGTCCCAACAGCCTCCCTGGTTGTTGGTTCAGACTCTGTGAGGTTCTATAAGCCACGATACATGTTTCTGTGGGATTTCTTTGATGTCCTTGGTCCCTCTTGCTTCTACACTCCTTCCTCCCTCTCTTCAAAAGCATTCCTGACACCCAGCCTATTGTTTAGCTGTGGATCTCTATATCTGTCCCCATCAGTTACTGGATGAAGGCTCTCTGATAACAGCTGGAGTAGTCACCAATTTGATCATAGGACATGGTCAGTTCAGGCTATGTATCCACTACTGCTAGGCGTCTTAGCTAGGATCATCCTTGTCAATTCATGGGGTTTTCTCTTGCATCAGATTTCTGCCTGATCCCCAAAAGCCTCCCTTTCCAGTGTTTTTGTTCAGTACTCTCAACTTCTACCTATTCTCCAAACCAATCATTTAAGTTCCCATGCCCACCCAACCCCAGTCTACCCATGACATCTCTTTTTTCTCCCCTTCCCAGGGCCATCAATGTGTCTCACCTTGGGTCCTAGGTTACCTAGCCTCTCTGGATCTGTGCATTGCAGCATGGTTATCCTTTATTTTACAGTTAATATTCACTTATGAAGGGGAATAGGGACAGGTCTCTAGGTACAGGAGCAGCAAAAGAGAAGTGAGAGGATGGGGGGAAGAGACAAAGACAGGGAGAGGAGCAGAGAGAGAGCCAGAGATAGATAGAGAGAGAGAGAGGGGGGGGGGAAGAAAAATAAATGGAGAAAGAGGGGAAGTAGATGAAGTAATATGCATCCTAAAGTCTGTGAACATTCATTCTACCAAATTACTGATCCTGATACACAGCTTATGAAAACATCCTGACTTTATAGCTAGTTGATAAGAACTGCAGGTGATAAGTGAAAACTTGTGACTTCTGTCTGAAGTGGATCTGCTGTCCTAGTTAGCATTAACTATCTACTTGACCTAGCCTAGATCTTCCCAAGAGGCCAGGGCACTATGGGTAGCCCCACTCCCTGGGCAGGTGAGATAGTTGCACAGGTCTGAGGAGCTGGTAAGCAGCTCCGTGGTTCCTGCTTGAGTTGTCTTGGCTTTTCTCTCCTCCTCTAAGTGGCTTGGCTACAGTATTTGTCACAAACAGAATGAAATTAGAACACTTCTCTTTCATGAAAGAACAAGTTAAATATCAATTATTTATTCTTTAAAAGGGGGAACAATTACCTTGATTGAGTTCTATGGACAGAGTCTGGTTGCCAATCGGATGGGAGACAAAGCAGAACACAGCAGACACATTGTTCTGCTCCCAGTGGTATGTGCTCCTGACAGTCACAGTGCCATTGCTGTGTGATTCCTGCTTAGTGACGTGATTCCCATCTGGACTCCAAAAGATCTGCGCAGCCGGCTTGCCTGCAGTTGCCTCACAAACTGCTGTTCTGTTTTCCCCTGGAAACAGGGATACTGCTGGAGGCACTGTGGAGATGGAAGCGAAAATGATTCAGTCTTGTCCCAAATTACAAAGGAGTCTGTTTCTATCTAAAGTCTGGTGACCTGAAATAGCACGATATGTGACCCTGTCACTTACCTAGCACATAGAGGTCATGTCTCCTTAGGAAATTCCCCTGCAGTGTTGCTATATCACATGAATAAAGCCCGTCATGACTGAGGGCCACTGCATTGATCTGAAGGTCAGGACTCTGGTCAGGTGTGGATGCCCAGATGATTCTCCTGTCTGTACAGTTGGTTTCATCGATCTCCTTTATTTCTGCTCTGTATAATATTCTGCAGGGAGGCTGGCCTCTGGAGGCTATGACCCACATTATTAATACTGCTTTAGTCTTTGGAATAGCAGGGCAGCACAGCAGAGCCTTTGCACCCATCTGTACAAACAGTGTAGTGTTAACTGGACACACACACAAAGAACAGGAAAAGGAAACCTGTGTTAAGTCTGTCCACAACAGCATATATGTTCACAAGAGCATTGCTTGACTTATAAATGTATTGTAGAAACATTCAGTTTATTTCACAATTCTTGTTTCTGTATGTTCAATCTATTAAAATTAAATACATTATTCACTTTCTAAAGAAAACTCCAGTCCTGTGTGCTACATGCATCTCTCACCATAAAACCTCCCACTGACTGGATACTGACGTAGATTCCATGATGGATACAAGTTTGCTGAGAGGTGATTACTCAACACATTATCTGTTATAGCCACCTGTGACAAAAGAGTCAGTGATGTCACCACTTTAACAGGAGCAGAAGTCGCTGTGAATGAGCCTTGACTCTGATAAGCATTGTATTAACCATCTCAACTACACCATTTCAGTGGCACTTGCCTCTTTGGGGTCCTCAGGTCCTCACAAGTCACATCAAATAAAGGTCATCTAATTAGATGACCTAGAGTTCTGTAACACAGACTTAGGAGGATGTTAATCCCATAGCCTTTCTTACTCTAAGACAGCAAAGGTGCAAAGGCCATCGTTCAGGGTCCCTCCTGACATAACTCTCACATCACCAGATTCTTCCACTCATCCTAAGTCTCTCCAGAAGCCAAAGCGGTAGTCACTGTTTCTCAGCAAGGTGAACTCTCCATTCCCCCAGTGCTGGCCAAAGATAAAGAAGAACGGTACCTTCTGTCTCAGGTAATGAATCAATCTGTGATGTTTGATTCCCATTCATATAATTTGACTCTAGAAAATATTTAAATACAAATATTTAAATATTTAAGTCCTTGTAAGGCAAAAATTAGAAGTTTAATCTTCACTGATATTCAACACCTTGGAAATTACATTTTAATACATATTTATGAATGACTTTATTTTGTCAAATAATTTGTACACTAACCCCTTTTTTTCTTCTTTCAGCTCCTTGCCAGGTATAGTGTAGGCATACCACATAAGATTACTTGGTTAAATTCCTTTCTCCAGTTGTCATCCCCTAATTAAAGCCACAGAACTGGCCACAAGACAAAGATGAACAGTTCTTTCTGTGTCATTTTATTTCAATCCATACCTGAATATCTTGACACTAGAAAGTGTTTAAATAAAAGTTTTAAATATTTAAATTGCTATAAAATAGTAATTAGAAGTTGTATCATCATATGTCAACATCTTTCTCAACATTTTTTAAAAAGTTTCATTCCATACTAATCAATTATTTCACTTTTATGGGTACCTTTATTTTTGTCAAATACTTTGCACAGTAGTCCTTCTTTCCTTCTTCCAACCCCTTGCCAGGTAGGCATAATGCATGACCTGACTTGATTAAACTCCTTTTTCCAGATGTCATCTATTGGGGGGATATTCAATCACCTTTAAACCTGAAGTTTGCAATTGCATTAATTAAATAAAATTAACTATGGTTCAAGAGACTGAATTAGCAACTAGTTGACAGAAAGTAATCATAGAGCATCCGAGGGCATTCAGGAGAGATAAAGAGACACAGGAAAGTAGTAGGGAGGGATCTGGAGTGGCACAGCTTTTTGTTTTGTTTTGTTTTGTTTCAGAAAAACTCGGGTTTTTGGAGACACCAGCAAGGAGAAGTCGTTTAGTTGTGACTCTGAGCTAGCAGGTTTTCAAAACAGCCTTTAAATCTTGAGTCTTATTTATAAATAGAATGGTAGAGATTTAGTTAAAGCTACCTTTAGTGGCAGTGAGAGACAAGTGCCCACAGGAACAGAATTTTTGCCAGACTGCCACCCTAGTGGCTGCTGATGGAGATGCAGGCTGGTAACTGCTAAGTAACAATTGTTGGCTGAAATAGCAGTTGATTAAGGTGCAGACACAGGGCCGAAATTTAAACTACATTTAATGTGTGGCAAGATCACGTGGACAGAGAAGTCATGCCAGCTGGATCTGCTGCAGTTGCTGTCTGGGCCTCTCTGAATGAGCACTCGCCATTGCCAGGACTCTGGGAAAGGAGGCTCCTGCTTGGGAATTGTGAGAGGGACTTGAGTTCACAGGTCAACATCACACACAAACAGTGAGAAGTCAGCAGCTTTGGTGAGATACCTGGGAAGTCCTTTAAAGCAGAGTTAACTAATATTAAAAAGAAAAGTATTTCCAATGTTCAAAATGGAGAATATCACAATGAAGGGCACTAGGACCCTGTATAGTCTTATCATGAATGGTTTGAAAATGGAAAATATAAATGAAGAGATAAACTTTTTAGCAGGAATGGGCCTAATATTGATTGCAGTTACTATCAATTTAGTAATTAGTATTTTATCCTTAAAAAAGTAGTTGTTTGATGATTTGATTGATAAGATATAAGCCTTAGAAAACCTTATTATTGATAAGATGCAAGCTTTAGACAGATGTACCAATGAATACGAAAAAATTAGCTGATAGGATATGAGTCTTAGAATGACTTACTATTGAAAAGATAAAAGTTTTTAAAACTCTACTATTGAAAAAAGAAAACACACAGACAGAGGAATTTAGAGAAGAATCTACTTCTCCATTGCACTATGAAACTGAAAAGGAGTGGCCTAAAGTTATTAGACTTTAATTTAACCTGTTACCATACAAGAATAGTCACCAGATGATAGGTACCCCAACATTGGAATTTTGTAGAAATGTTAGATTTAAGGAAGAGATTTATGGAAGCTGTCATTTCATATGGTATGCATTTACTTTTTGCAAAACAGATGTTAAATTCATACAAAACTAGAAACAGAATTATTCCATAAGACTAGAAATTTTAATTAAAAAGTATTGCAAGCTAGTCCTAAATTACAATGCAGAACATGGTGGAGAGAATAAGCTAAGGTCACAGAACAATGAGGGAGGGATAGAGGAAATGAGATTTCCCAAGATAAGATTCTCAGTGAGAGTCAGTATGCTAATTTGCAAAGACAGTCTATATTAGATGGTAACATCTTGGTTCCATGCTATATAGCAGCTTTGAATGCTTGAGACAGGGTTGAAGAATTTGGAAAAAGGGTTGATTCATTTACTAAAATTATATGAGACCCAAAAAAAGCCTTCATTGTGTCTTTTTTTAAAAGACTGACATCAGCTGCAAATAGAATGATATCAGATCCAGATGTTAAACAAATATTAATTGAATATTTGGCTTTTGTGTTAATTCATAATGCAAAAGGGTGATTAAGCTTTTAAAGGCAAGATCAGCTCCCCTAGATGAATGAATCCAAAATCCAGCTGATATTGGATATCATGTTATGATGATATTTAGATAGGAGAGGTGATTTCTAACAATTTTAAGAAAAATTATAAGCTCATATAATTTAATTGTGGTAAAGTAGGGATTGTAAGCAAGGTGTTCCTAGAAATAAGGTTATTTCAAGAGATAATCCAAACAGAAGGCCTCAGCCTTCTGGAGTATGCATAATGCATAACAAAGGCTAGAATTGAACTACTCCACAGGCCAGCTCCACAAAGGTCAGGTAAAGAAACCCTTTGCCATCAAAAATGCCTTAGGGAAACCTCTTGTAGGCACAATGTCAAATTTGGTTCAATCATTCCCAGTCAGAATTGGAGAAATCACTTCACAGAGCAATTAAAAGACTTAATACCTATTGCTAAAACCTATACTGCTCTGGATGGCAGAACAGTTTCAGGAAGACCAAAAAGCAAGTATTTTGGCAAACTTCTCTAATGAACAAAGACTAAAGCTAAAAATACAAATTAAATAGCATTGAAATGGATGGTTTGGGAGACATGGTGCAGATATAACAATGATTCCACCAAAATCTTGGCATCCAAATTGGCCTCTTCAGGTAAATGTTCAACTTCTAGGAACTGGAACTTTACCTCATGCAAAACAAAGCACAAGATGGGTTTAGTGTATAGGGCTAGAAGGACAGATAGGAAAATTAAAACCATATGTGGTTACCATAGCAATGAATTTAAGGTGGCGTAATTTGTAGCAACAATGAAAAACACATGTTAACATTCCTCTCCAATCTCAGAAACAAAAGCTTCTGAGAAATATTAGAAGGTATTATCAAAAAGAGCCACTGATTGTGCAGGTTGTACGTAAACAGGGCATACCAACTGCTGATCTTTCCTACCAACAGCCCAACCTTTAAAATGGTTAAATGACAAACCTGTGTGGGTGGAACAATAGCCTTTGACATCAGAAAAATTACAGACATTAGAACAGTTGGTGTACAGGAATAGTTAATTGCTCAGCTTACTGAAGAATTGACTAGTCATTGGAATTCTCCTATATTTTTAATTAAAAAGAAATCTGAAAAATGTAAAACGTTAACAGATTTAAGAGCCATAAATAAGGTGATTCAGCCAGTGGGCTCTTTACAACCTGGAATTCCCTTGCCCTCATTATTAACTAAGGGTGGTCTATTATGCTGATTGATTAAAAGAGCTACTTTTTCACTATACCTTTACAAGAAAAGAATAAAGATAAAATTGCCTTCACAAATCTGTTAAAATATACCATTGAAAGATTCTTCCACAGGGAATGTTAAAGAGCCTCACTTATGGGATGTACTCACTCATAATTTGTTTCTAGCCATAAATAAAGGACATTGAGCCTATAATTTGTGATCCTAGAGAAGCTAAAAAAGAAGGTGAACCCAAGGATATCCTCTTGGATACTGGAAGTAAACAAGATTGCCGGGCAAAAATTGGGAACTTGGGGGTGGGGTGGGATGGGGAAAAGGAGAAATGGAGGAAAAAAGTGAGAAGGGAAGGATGGGGAAAGCTTGGGGGAATGGGATGGTTGGGATAAGGGAAGGGTGGATATGGGAGCAGGGAAGTATATATCTTAATTAAGGGAGCCATCTTAGGGTTGGCAAGAGACTTGACTCTACAGGGGCTCACAGGTGTCCAGGGAGATGTCCCCAGCTAGTTCCTTGGGCAGATGAGGAGGGGGAACCTGAAATGGCCCTATCCTATAACCATACTGATGAATATCTTGCATATCACCATAGAAACTTCATCTGGCAATGGATGGAAATAGAGACAGAGACCCACATTGGAGCACCTGACTGAGCTCCCAAGGTCCAAATGAGGAGCGGAAGGAGGGAGAAGATGAGCAAGGAAGTCAGGACCATGAGGGGTGCACCCACTTACTGAGACAGTGGGGCTGATCCATTGGGAGCTCACCAAGGCCAGCTGGACTGGGAATGAAAATGCATGGGATAAAATCGAACTCTCTGAACATGTCGGATAAAGAGGACTGACTGAGAAGCCAAGGACAATGGCACTGGGTTTTGATCCTACTGCATGTACTGGCTTTGTGGGAGCCTAGCCTGTTTGGATGCTCACCTTCCTAGACCTGGATGGAGGGGGAGGACCTTGGACTTCCCACAGGGCAGGGAACCCTGACTGCTCTTTGGACTAGAGAGGGAGGGGGAGAAGGGAGCGGGAAGGGGAGAGGAGTGGGGGAAAGGGGAGGAAAATGGGAGGAGGGGAGGAGGCAGAAATTTTTTCAATAAAAAATATAAAAAAATACATGTTCTATACAATATGAATTTTTAAATAATAAAGGTAACATTCATCAAAAGAGATACTGGTAAATCTATTAGGAATAGTTGTTGCCTGTCCCCTTAAGTTTCAATCTCTCTCCTCTCTACTTTACCAGCCTATTCTAGTTTACTTATGTGCATACATGGGATATATGTGCTTTCTCGTTTTTTGGTTTTTGCCATTTGTTACCAATTAGTTGGCTTTATTTTCACCTTTCCATATATTGTAAGCACATTTTGCATCACTAAATGTTCATCTAAAGTTGAACTTTAGAAATCGTTTTTCAAAGAGCTTTCTATTATATATTTACTAACGTAGATTTTAAAAAAACTTTATAATTTAATATCTTATTGTTATCTCTTTAAATATATATATTTAAATATATACATATGTTTCTTACCAAAATTTACAATTTGGTTTTACTCTTAACATTCCTCCTTGGAGTTGTGTTTGCTGGGTCACAAGGGGAAGTGTGTTTGAAGAATGCAGCTGTAAGCAGCCAAATGTTTGAGAATAGTCACACTAATTTTACTTAGCTTATGAGGGCACAAGTAGAAAACAAAAGATAATGTTTTCACTCAAGTATTTGATATTTAATCAATTAAACTATAATTTGTTATTGGTTATTTGGTTTGGTTTTGTATTTTGGGACATGGTTTCTCTGTGTAACCTTGGCTGTCCTCTGTAGCCCAGGCTGGCCTGTCTCTATCTCCCAAGTGCTGGCATTAAAGCAGGACCACCATTGCTCCTGCAAATTTTAATTCATTATATTTAATATTTCTTTATATGTTAGACTACCATTTGTACCTAGTTATAACAAATATTTGCCTTAATGTATTAAGTAGATGTCATCTTTTGTTGTTGTTTTTGTTGTGTTGTTCTTTACTGTTGATTTTCAGTTTGGTAGAAAATCCCTTGTAGTTTAACTGCAATGTGTTACACTGACTAAACTCATGAGACTTTAAACTTAGTATTTTAATAATATTCTATGTCTTACCTGCTATTGAATAAACTGTACACCTTGAGCAACCAAATACATACATATATATATATATAATATTTTGAACAACAGCCATTAGAACTAATTTGTAAACAGTTTCTTCAATCTATAATTTGCCTTTCCATGAATAAATCTTATTGGCTGATACAGACACAGATACTTTGGATAAAAACGTTTGATGAAGAAAATTTTGCCTTGTTGGGGATTACAAAATGCTCCTGAAAAAATTCAAAGAAAAGAATCCATTAATCATTTAGTATATAAGATAAGTTTACAGAAAATTCAACCACAAAAAATACAAATCAGGAGAGATCAATTGCAAACTCCATTTTTTTTTGAAATTTTGAAATTATTTTCAAAAATTGCTGGGAGATATTAACTGGCTGTGCCCCACAATTAGATTAAGAATTCAAGAGCTAAGAATTTTTTTCAAATTTTATGAGGTAATAAGGTCTTAAACAGTCCAATAAAACTATCAGTTGAGGCTGAAAGAGAATTGGCTCTGAATAAAAGATAAAAATACAGGGTACATATTTGCAACAGTTAGATCCAGAGCTGGATTGTTTTCTGGTTATTTTACTTTCTACTTATTCTCCTACTGGAATTCTTATGCAGAGAGAAGATAATATTTTAGAATTGATATATTTGCCACAAAAATAGGGTAAAAATTAAAAACCTATGAAGAAAAGTTTTCTGGATTAATTCCGAAAGGAAAATTGAGACTGTCAATTAGCAAGAATAGACAGACCCAGAAGAAATTGGGGTACCTTTTACCATTGTTCAGTTGCCTCATTGTAGGAAGAAAATGAACATTGGAAAGAGCTTGCAATAATTTCTTGGGAGAGATTAGCAACAAATATCCTCAAAACAAATGACTTCAGCTTATAAGAAGCACTAATTGGATACTGCCTCTTATAATAAAGATAACAATAATTTTTGGAACCTCTAAATACTGTTGATACAAATAAATCAGGAAAGATGGGATTTAAGTCAGGAAAATTAAGTTAAGTAGCTCAAAACCTTTATGTTTTAGTTCAGAAATCAGAATTATATGTTATTCATGGTATTATTAGATTTTCCAGAACCTAACTTAGTTACTGATTCTCAATATACCAAAAGAGTTGTTTTGCAAATTAAAACGGCTGAGCTAATTCCTGATGATTCGGATTTAAAAAAAAAAAAACTTTGTTAATACATTCAGAATTTATTGAAGAACAATAAATTTATAAGGTTTATCACTTTGAATGCCAACAATTTGTCATATCATCTTGCTTTTTTTGGAAACCCAGTCAAGTAAAATACCAGTTCTTTTCTCTCAACCTTTATTCCCAGTATCATACAACACACAGTAAATAAGTATATTATTATTATTATCATATATTCTGCTTTTATTAAGTTGTTACTAAGTATATATATATATATATTATGGTTTACAAAATGAATACAAGTTAAAGAGGCCAAAATAGGGTTCAAGAAGTAAGCAGTGGAGACTGTATTGCTAAGACAAGGAACCAGACCTGGTTCAGGATAAAGCTGCTGGCGCTGTTAGAGTTATGATTGGCAAGAAAATCAGCTTAACTGCAAGGGGAAAGACAAAATGTGGATCAAGAGCAGGAAATGCCAGGTCCAGGTACAAGTTCAGTTTCAGATGAGTAAATAGATAGGCAATCAAGCAGGCTGTGTCAATGGTAGGGGAATAAGCAGAGCCAACGTTCCAAGAATAGTGAGGAGTCCTCTTAGTCCTTGATGCATACATACCCCAGGTGTCAGATAACAGATTAGTGTGGGGCCACACCATCACAGTGCTAGGTTTGCATCTCTGTAAAGTTCATACTTTTTCCTTGGTTTAACATGTTCAATAAATTCTTGGGTTTGGTTTCTCTAATATGGTTTTAATTGCTCATGTGTTCACGTCTCAGTTCCAGAATTAACTTTGTTATTTATTCAATTACAACAAGTAATCCGAAATGGAAATAATCCTTTGTATATAATGCATATCAGATCCCATACAGGTCTACCAGGTCCTCTAACACAATATAATAATAAAATTGATCAGCTATAGGTAGGAAATATGCTAGAAGTCTAAGAATTTCATAAGAAATTGCATGTGAACAACAGAAGTTTAAAGAAAGATCTTTCTATCATTTGGAAATAATCCAAAGAAATTATAAGGATGTGTCCTACTTGTTCTTTGTACAATCAAACTTTATTACCTACCTGCTGAAAATAACCCAAAGTGTACTCAAATAAATGATATTTGGCAAACGGATCTGTTTTACTATTCAGAATTTGGGAAATTAAAATATGTGCACCATAACATACACTTATAGTATTTCAATTACCAACTAATTTAAGTTCTTAAAAGACTGATTCTGAAATTACACACTTATTAGAAGTCATGACAATTATGGGAATACATGTACTAATTAAGACTGACAAAACTCCAGCAAATGTCAATAGTAAAATGATATAATTTTTTACATATTACAGCATCAAGCATATTACAGGTATACCACACAATTCTACAAGATAAGCAGCTATAGAAAGATCTAATCCCACATAAGAAGATATGCTTAACAAACAGAAAGGGGTAGTAAAGACCCCTAGAGCTAGATTAAACACTACTTTATTGGCTTTTAAAATTTTTAAATGCTATTGAACAAGGAGCAACAGCTATGGAAAGATATTGGTTAATAAAAAAAATAGCTGCTGAATTAAATCAGCTTGTATGTATGTTGACCTCAAGATGGAAATCAGGATGTCTTATGATTGCTTTTGTTTCTACAGGAGAAGAAATGATATGGATACCATCGAGATTGATATAGATTTTATTCCAACAGGAGACACCTCTTAATTAATTACTTTTTGTTTTTGTTTTTTGAGACAGTGTTTTCCTATGTACTTTGGAACTTATCCTGGTCACTCTGTAGCCCAAGCTACATAGAGATCTGTATGCTTCTGTCTGCTGAGTCTTGGGATGAAAGGCATGCACCACCACTACCTGGCGACACCTCTGATTTATAGAACAGCTTGGTCATTCAATCAAAAATAACTTCTAAGACTAATAAATGCCTTCATTTGGTCAAATAAGAAAATAATAATTCTGCTATTTATTTAATAATATATATTATATGTTAATAATATATAAAGTAATAAGTTAAAATATATGTTTAAAACTTATGTCATGATATTAATGGTCATATAGAATACTAACTAATTCTAGAAATAGGCTTCATCTAGCTTCATGTACATGATTTCAGGCTGAGTCCGAATCAGGTAACTATGAATTAAGTTTGTGTACCCTGGAATACTTAATAGATTGCGGCTCTTTAAGCTCTCTGAGATCTGCTGCATAGGACTTTTCAAATGTTTAAGTTTTCTGCAGTGAACTATGACCAATCCTAATAATGACACTTGAAATCTCCCAAAAGATGATGAGACCCCACAATGATAATTCCACCTGGATTATGGTAACACCATTAAGCTAACAAATATCACACAAAAATTGAATTTGAAATACAAATTGCTCAGGCCAATTTCAAGGCGGTTAGTTGAGATTGTCCAGGCTGACAGATTACCCAGCTGAGATTTCAAGTAAGTCCTACACTTTCTCATAATCCAGAAACTAAAAAAAAAAAAAAGAGAAAAAGAAAAAGAAAAAAATGCAACTAGCTCTCCTAGGACTTAACCATTATTCTGATATTCTCTGGGCCTCCTAAAGATTCCATTGTCCAGAGACAACAAGAAGAAATGTTAGAGTATGACATCCACATTCCCAAGAGGTGGGGTAGTCACTCAGTGAATTTTGAATGTCTGTCATCATTTAGGGGGATTGGTTGCAAATTTTTATAGGTAATGGTAAGTGAGCAAAGAAAGCAAGGGAGATTGGATTTAAGGATCTCTTTCAAAATTAAAAGAGTGGAAAGGATATGATAAAGGATATGGAAAGAATAGAACTAAATGATAGATTATAGAATCCACTTTAAAAAGCATCTATTAATATGAAATATTTTACATTTGTATAAATTTTTGTATATTGTCACAAATTTAAGGTTATTTCTGTTAGAACACACTTTCTATATATGTTTCCATTCTTGTATAAGATACTTTTTGTATTGATACAAATTTAAGGTTATTTTCTTATACTGTACATATGTTTCTACTCTTGTTTAAGGTATAGTATTATGCATATCATTTAAAAATTTAATGTATAATTAAGAAATATATGGCAGTAGTTAGTCATCTATAATAATCAAACATGTAGTTATATTAAGTATGTTTTCAAGATTAAATGGAGATATATTTTAAACATTTCAGAGACCTAAAAAATATGGCATTTAAGATGTTTCAATAACCTAAGGATTTTTGTGACAATAAGACATGTCTGATCCTAGAGGACCAATATACTTCATAAAAGAATGATGGACTTCAAAGAACCTCCACATTAAGGTTGCTATTGTTGAGACAAGGTTGACCATTGGCCAAGAAACTGCCCTTGCCTTGACTGCTGAGAGTACGCTGTCTAAATTGGATGAGCAGGACATAAAAGGTGACTGCTAAACTTTGCCAATAAAGGTAACACAGTCCTTCAAAATTCCTGCTTCACAGAAAAGTTTGTCAGATATTATAGACCTGTACTCCAAAGATAGATGCCCCAAAGTTGGAGAGAAACCTTGGGTGACTGTCCAGGCAGGCAACTACTTCTGTCATTTTTATAGTTTTGGAAGTTATTTGCACTGCACTTCCTATTTATTCAGACAATATTAAACACTTCTCAGGTCTCTGATGAAGTTGAGGATGAGATAGTTAGAATTACAGTTTTCCCTGTTACCAGATTTAGAAAAGAAACTCACAAAAGAGGTAAAAGTTATATAAGGTTGAGAAACATAAAAGCTTAAAATATTTATGTTAGAAAATGTTTTGAGGTCTAAGAAGATTATTTTGGGTCGGTAATGCAAGTTAAGATAGAAAGTGATTTAGGAACAAACTTCGAACTCCCCACAATAAGATAGATAATAGAGTAGCTTTTCTGAATTTGCCAAATACAGTGGACTGAGAATTTTGAACATAGTCCTCATTTCATAATTGCTCCTATTGTATATGGTCTTAGTGTATTAGAGTTAAAAAAACCTTTGTTTTTATTTAGACAAAAAGGAGGAAGTGATGGGGACTATTTGATTACACTGTGAACCACAAGTTTGAACTTGCATTGATTAAGTAAAATTAACCATGAGTCAGGAGACTGAGTTAGCAACTAGTTGACAGAAAGTAATCATGGATCATCAAAGGTCATCCATGAAAGATAGAGAGACATAGGAAGTAAAGGGGATGGAGTGGCAACAGAGACCAAAGAGCAAAATCTGATCCAACAAAGACAAATCCATAAATAAGCACCTAGATCTATAATCACCCCAAACAAAGCTGCCTGGATGCCAAACTAAGATCACAATCAGTAACAGCCAGGACAATATGTCAACACTAGAGATTCGCTATCCTACCATAGAGGGCCCTGAATATTTGAATATATGTGAAGCACAAGAAAAATATCTCAAAACTAACTAACTATATGAAGAAGATAGAGGAGTAAATGAATAAATTACTTAACGAAATCCAGGAAAAGACAAGCAATGGAAGGAAATTAACAAACCCCTTGAAGAAAGTTAAAACACAAACACACAAGCAGTCAGAGTAAATGAATAAATGTGTTAAAGAAAGACAAGAGAAAATAAACAGTTGATAGATATGAATAAAATTGTTTAAGTACTGAAAATAGAAATTAAAGCAATAAAGAGACCCAAACTGAGGGAATTCAGCAAATTTAAAGTTTAGAAATTCAAAAAGAAAGTACAGAGGCAAGTTTCACCAACAGAATGTAAGAGATTGAAGAGAGGATCTCAGGCACTGAAGACAGAATAGGAGAAATAGTTCCATTGGTCAAAGAAAATGTTAAATCTAAAAAATTCTTGTAAATAGAACAGCCAGTTGTAAAATGAAATGATTTAAGCTGATGGAGTTTTACCTTGAGGTAGTGTGAAAAGCTTTCTACTATTTTTTAAGTTCCCAGCCTATTTTTCTAAGAACCAATTATTCTAATTTATTAACCCTCTGATATTACTAGTAGTCCCTTTTTCTAACTAATTGTTAAAGACATCTGTTTTCTTGCAATTAGTGACATTCTCTGTAATCCCCTCTGAAACATATTTCATGATGGCTGCCTAGTTACCTATTGACATTAGAACCCACTCCCCCTCTTAGGGTCTCTGTTGACTGGCCCACTGGTCGGAGCAAGATCATAAAAATTCCTTTGTTCAGACCTCATGCTTGGTGCCCATACTATGAAAAAGTAATTCAGAAACCGGCCTTTGGCCACAGCCTAACAAACACCATCTCTGGCTGTGGTCTCAGCTAGCTGATAACTTCTGTGCCTCACAGAGGTTTTTTTTTTTTTTTTTTAGTTTGCTTCTGGTTTTCTTGGAATAAAGTTTGTTTCTGGGTTATTAGGCTTTGGTGGTCTGTCCCCATCTTTCCGAGAGCCCCCTGGACCCAACAACAACAACAAAAAAAGGCATCCTACTGAATTCAAGAAGAAGATCTTCACCAACCCCACATAAGACAGAGGACTGACCTCCAAAATATACAAAGAACTCAAGAAATTAGAAATCAAAATATCAAATAATTCAATTAAAATGAGGTACCGGCCTAAGCATGGAATTCTCAACAGATGAATTACAAATGGCTGAAAGACACTTAAGGAATTCTTCAACATCCTTAGCCATCAGGGAAATACAAATCAAAATGACTTTGAGATACCATCTTTTACCTGTCAGAATGACTAAGATCAAAAACACCAATAATAGCTTTTGCTGGACAGGATGCAGAGTAAGGGGAACACTCCTCCTTTGCTGATGGGAACAGAAACTTGTACAACCACTCTGGAAATCAGTATGGCAGTTTCTCAGAAAATTGGGAATCAACCTACTTACCACAAGACCCAGCAATACCCTTCTTGGGCATATACACAAAAAATGTTCAACCATAATGTGGAGGCCAAAAAATGCAGGCCCATTTCCACCTTTTCTTCTGGTCAGAGTTTGGAAACTGACAGACATAATCACACCTCTTAACTCTTTTGAAATTAAGACCATGCCATCCTGATAGGTGGTCAGAATATACAAATGTACTTCTAGCCCTTCTTGTGTAACTATGAGGTCACCTAGGGAGGGGCAATCTTCAGCTTATGTGAACTAGAGCACCTTAGTTACCTAGAGGACAGAATGCTAATGTTTTGATGTCTCAGAGTGATAAAACCATTGACTGTGTGAGTTATCCTTTTTATCATATTAATAAAGTCTTTTGTTACCTTCTCCCCAAGTTTATACTGTTTATAAAAGCTGTGGAAAATAAATATACAGGTGAAATTCAGAATTTAGTCACTGGAATGCCCTCCAAATACTTTCTATGTTTTCTTTCATACTATTTTTATGAATTCATATTCTTTACTTATATTTCTTCAATTCTCATGCCCCTATGGTGGTAATAAGTAATTTTGTCAAGGCCGGTTCTTGACACTGAAGAGTCCAAAAATAAGAAAATAAAAATGTAGATTCCAAAAATAAAAATGTAGAAATAAAAAATATAAAGTTATAAGTCTAGGAGAATCAGAACAGATTATCAGCAGCTTTCTCAGTGGATCACAGATCAATCATTCACAGGAGCTATTTTCTCCCATGCCTGGGAAACCTCCATCAGCTTAGGCCATTTTACAATTGGCTGTTTTATTTACAAGGCCAGAGCGTCTCCCTGCAAATTGAGAATAGGGTCCTGACCATCCCTGATAAATGACAGGTGTGAACTGAGTTAGCCTTTAGGAGACAGAGATACTGATCTCTGGGTTCTGTTAGCCTGCAACAAAGGTACATGCCTGTAATCCCATGAGTCAGAAGGTTGAGGCAGGAGGATTATCATAATCAAAAGTTAGCCTGAAGAATGGTTTCATTTCCTATAATCCTCAGAATGTCACACTTACCAGGCACCAAAATCGTGACAGAGATGAGTAACCCGAAGACTGATGTCCTCCCCACAGCGTTCATCTGGAGTGGTTTCTAGTTAAACACAAATCACCATGAGCTCTGGATGGACTCAGTGAATCTGTCCTTTGAAATCAATGTTGTTTGTACTCAGTTCAGCAGATTAAGAGTGACTTTCCTTCCTTATTTGGACAATTTTTATCTTCATCTCCATTCTACAAGCTATTGGATGATTAAGCTTGCACAGGAAAAAAATGACAGCAATGTTTGCTGAGTGATAAAGAAAGAAACCAAAACTTAATTCATTTTTCTCATGATATTAAAACATTAAGACATATTTTATGACAATTTGCCTTGTAATGCAATTTTAAAGAATAAATCATATACTGGAAAATGAGCAAATATTGTGTGTACAGCTGATGACCCATACATCTACATGAACTTAGACAAAGATTTGCAAAATTCCCACACTGAGGTGCTAACATTTGTCCAATTCAAAGTTCCTAATATGCTCTTCCTTGGTTTTCCTTTTCGAGAAGCAAGCACAGTTCTGACATCTCTCACCATTTGCCTATTGTGTTAGTTACTGAGCTCACACAAATGAAATGCTTGACTGAGTTCATCCCTTCACACTGGTTTGGACTTACCAAAGAATATATCATCATTTATTCATCAGTTTCTCTGTGAATTTGAGGTGCTTTATTTGGTGACTAACATATAAAGATTCTTTGAGAATTCTTGATATGCACATACCTCCTTGTCTCTAGGACACCCAATTTTTGGATATATACTTACAAATAAAGGTGATGCATCATAGGATATGTGTGACTTTAAACAAATACTTCCTTGTGTCAAGGGCTAACTTGCCTGCCTGCCCCCACCTTTATATTTCAAAATCATGTCCCAATACCTGAGAATGTTACCTCATTTTTAAATAAAGTCATTTCTTCTATAATTAGTTAAAATGAAACTATATAGTGTTGTTCAATAGGTTAGTCCCTAGTCCAGTGTAACTGGCATCCATTTGAAAAGGAGAATGGGCATAACCATGAAAACAGAATACATTCATGGCATTGTCAGAGGTGTGTTTCTTCTACAAATTAAGAACCAACAAAGGCGCCAGCAGCCCGCAGAAGATAGAAAGCAGGGAAGGACTAGATCCTTCCTGTATTAGAAAATTTAGAGTCCTGTGATGACAAACCAGAGCACAAACACATTTGAAGAGCTGAAAGTCTCTTACGGCTCCAAGAAGAAATTTGCTATGCAGGATCACAAAGGCCTTGTGCCCAACAATAGGGCAACAAGCTGAATTTGTAGGAATGGTTCATGTGGGAAAAGAAAGGCGGAGGGGTGGGGATAGGCCTACAATGTTGTTTAGTATGAATAACGTTACAAGATCCTGGGCATGGTTGTCTGTATTTCCCACTTTAATTAAAAATAGATTCTTTTCTCATACAGTATACCTGATTTCAGGTTCTCTTCCCTCTACTCCTCCCAGTTCCTCCCCACCTTGGCTCCCAACCAGATCCACTCCCTTTCTGTCTTCATTAGAAAAGAACAAGCTTCTGAGATATGACCGTAAGACACAACAAAATTATAATAAGATGAAACAAAAACCCTGACACTGAGGCTAAACAAGGAAATCAATAAAAGGAAGAGTCCTACGAGAAGGCACAAGAACTAGAGACCTGTTTATTCACATGCTCAGGAGTCCTGTGAAACAATAAACTGAAAGCTATAATATAAACACAGAAGACCTGGTGCAGACCCCTGTAGCCTTGGGCTTGCTGCTTTAGTCTCTGTAAGGTCATGTGAGACTGCTTAGTTGGATTAGAGGGCCTTGCTCTCCTTGTTTCCTCTATTCCCTTTGGCTCTCTCACTCTTTCCATCTTCTCTTCAGCAGAGCTCCCAGAGCACTGAGGGGGAGACATTCCATTTACAGCTGTATGTTCCAAGGTATTTCTCTCCGTCTGTCTCTCTGTATGTGTATGTATGTGGGTGGGGTCTGTGTGTCTGTATCTTTCTATTTCTCTATCTCTATCTCTATCTCTGCCTCTCTCTCTCTCTCTCTCTCTCTCTCTCTCTGTGTGTGTGTGTGTGTGTGTGTGTGTGTGTGTGCGCGCGCGCATATGTGTGTGTCTACTGGCTGTGGGTTTTCTGCATTTTTTCCATCTGCTGCAGAAAGAAGCTTCTCTGTGGAAAGACACTTAAAAGAAATCCCACACTAGCTCAAAATTGAGAAATAGATGGTTATTTATTTAGGGGTAAACTCACAAATCAGAATCCTCTGCTTGAATGGCGAACAGAAACCAAATCCAGCAACCAGAAAGAGTGGCCAGAGAAGAGGTCGGACTCAAGCTCTACATCAGCATATATAGTTTAGGAGGCCACACCCCAGTGGGTGGGTAACCACTAACTGTAAGACTTCCTACAGCACTTCTCTGATGATGGCTTAACAAAGCACTCGTCTATGAGTATAACAGAATATCATTAGGAGTCATTTCATTGTTATTTTACTTTTTTACACCAATGGTATTTGGTTTTATCCTATGTATCTGGGCAAGTTAGTTTCCGGTTCTTGGTCACCCAAGTAATGTTAGGTATTAATTCCACCTCCTGGAGTGGGCATTAAGTCAAATCAGACATTGGTTGGTTACTCCCACAAGCTTTGTGCCACTATTGCCCTAGCATATTTTGCAGGCAAGACAGATTGTAGATAAAAGGTTTTGTGGTGGCTGGACTGGTGCTTAAATTTCTCTTTTGGTAACCTGCAATTAACTTCATATACCAGACACTAGATTGTAGGGGTGATAGTTCTATGTAGGCACTAGGTTGGATTCTTCATATTCAGTGAGTTACCTGAGTGTTTCCTCAGCAACGGGTCCTTGCTGTCAGTTTGTGGAGAGCAGCCTATTGTTTTAGCAACATCCCACATTGTTTGGGGATTTATAAAGGGCCCTTTAGGCCAACAATTAAATTGAACATAACCCAATTCCACTACTGGAAGCTTAATTTAGTTACAAGAGATGACCAGTTGGGACTCCGTCTCCCTCATTATTTGGAGACTTCATTAGGATCACCTTAATATATTTTAGGAAGCTTCCATGATATGGGGTTTCCATAACACCCTGTAGTAATAAGGGTGGCGGGGCTGCGTCCCCAGCACTCCGGCTGCCCACATGACTAGCTTATGCTCCGAAATAACAACACACAAACTGTATTCATTTAAACACTGCTTGGCCCTTTAGCTCTAGCCCTTACTGGCTAATTCTGATATCCCGATCGACCCATCTCTAATAATCTGTGAGCACCGGTCTTACCGGGAAGATTCTACGTCCATCCTGGGTCAGAGCTGAATGGCGTCTTCCCGGGAGAGCAGAGCATGGCGTCTCTCTGAGGCATCTGCTCCCGAGAGGAGAGCTGTGGAATCTGAGCTCACTTCCTCTTCCTCCCAGCATTCTGTTCTGTTTACTCCACCCACCTATGTTCTAAGCTATGAGCCCAAGCAGTTTTCAGACAAAATTTGTTTTGTTGGTTCCTTTCCCACACCCCTCTTCCTCATCCTCCCTTTTGCCCTTTCACCCGCAGTGGGCTCCTTTCCACTCTCATGTCACATGTGACCCCTCCACATTCTCAATACTTCCTGTTCCCTTCTCATAGTCTCCTTTCTCTACACACTCACAGCCATGCCCCCTTAAATACAAACATATAAACATTAAAAGTTAGTTGTTTTTTTTGTCTAAGGTACCTAATTTAACATACCACTCTTCAGATCCATATTCAAGCAAATTTCATTTGTCTTTGTAGTTGTATAAAATTTCATTGTGTATTACATTTATCTGTTGATGTACATCAACATTCCATTCTTTGTTATTGTGAATAATGCAGCAATAGACACGGATATGCAGGTATCTTTTTGCTGTGATATTGTACCCTGTGGACATACGCCCAGAAGTGGTATAGCTGGGTCATATGGTAGCTCTGCTTCCATAGTAAGCACACCAGTTTATGCTCTCACCAGCATTGAAGAAAGGTTCCTCTTTCCCACATTCACGTCAGCATTTGTAATTTGTTTATTTGATCTCAGCCATTCTGGGCATGGATGAAATGAAGCCTCAAGGTGGTTTAGATTTGTATTTCTAACAGATATAAATGAAAGACAATTCTGCAAAGTAGAACTCTTGAGCCTGCTTCGAGTTCAATGGTCACTAGCCCGTCAGGAGGGGAGTGGTAGGTAAGTGAGTTAAGATGCCAACCCCTCCCTTCCCGAATTCCAGCAGCTCTCCTCTCATTGCTTATACTGAGCCCCAGAGTTCTGATAATGTGTACTGGGGGCAACTTATTTGTTGCCGATGGAGGGATCGAGCTTCTGGCCTGACTCTACCTTTTTTGCTGGTGTGACCCAACAGATTTGCTCCAAAAAGGTTTAGGGCCATTTCTACACCACAGTTCCTGACAATGATCTGCATTCTCTAGACCCTCAAAGCCCTGCTTTCCTCAGTAGCTAAACTGTGCTGTTTATATTGAAGATAGATAAACCACCTACTACATGGAAGATGTGTTCGTTTTCAAGGTGACAACCATTTGCCACATATGCCTTTGCCTTCTTTTTGAATATGTCAGGTTCTCTGGTCTCTGCCTTCCTTCACAGACAGCTTGCACCACCATCCCCCACTGCTCTGGACAGCCCTCTGACCCTTCCTCACCAGCTTCTCTAAAGTGCACATTCAACACTTGGTTCCCACATGGATTTCCTGTTCAGGCTGAGGTTATAACAAATATTTCAACCACAAAATACAAGCATTTAATGTAAGGGCATTAATTTCATGAGCAAAAAGACCACATATATATGTATAAAGCAGATATCGGTTAGCACCTCGTGATGGCTTGAGGTTGTTAGACTCAGCTTAGTTTAGAATACACTGCCCTTTGTTCATCTCTCACCTGAGCCACATGCAAATTTGTTCAAATGCTGCAAGTTCTATGTCTTCCTAACCTCTGACAAAAAAATAATGTTTAACCTATTAATGCCTCTAAATGGTTTTGATGACAAGTTAGAATTTGGTTCTAATGGGGTTTGGTCTATTTTGTTTCTCCCATTCAGAATGAGTACTAGCCCCATTGACTCTCCATTGTCTCATCTCACTGTTTAAATAAGTAGTATCACAAGGAGAAACAAACACTGTGGACCAAAGTGAGCACCAATAAGATTTGCTATATCTACCTGAAGATCTATAACAAAAACTACAAAACTAAAATGATAGATAGATAGATAGATAGATAGATAGATAGATAGATGATAGACAGACAGATGGATAAAAATTGAAGGTTCGATATTCAAGAGCCTGTATTGCTTTCACAAAGAGACTTGAGTTTGATTCCCAGGAACCACATCAGGTATTTTTCAACCATTTGCAGCTCCAATGCTATGGTATCTGACAGTCTCTTGTGGCTTCTGCAGGTACCTGAACAAACATGGTGCACAGACACACAGATGCAGGCAAAATATACATACACAAAAAATAAAACTAAAATAAAATAATGTCTTATCTTTAGTGATACAAGGTCAATGGACACTGTGTCAAGGTGAAAACACAGTAGTACAAATGTACGTTGACTTACTTCTTGAATATGGATCACTATTATTTTTAATTTTTAGAGAATTCCTTTAGTATCATTGTGCCTGATAAAGTTATCTTTTTCTTTTAAAAAATACATATTAACAGGAGAAATTATTCCGCAATCAGAAAATTGCAGTGCTCTTGCAGAAGACCTGAATTCAGTTCTCAGCACCCGTGTCAGGCAGCTCACAACATCCCATTACTCCAGCCCCAGAAGATCTAAAGCCCTCTTCTGGCCTCCAAGGGCAATAGCATTCATGTGCACAAACACACACACACACACACACACACACACACAAACACACACCTATACATAGTTAAAATTTTTCAAGAAAACTTAGTGGACAGTACGTCAGACATTAAAATAAGTGTTTTATGTAGATATCTCTTTCTATTTAACATGGTTCTATTGAATTTGTTGAGTATCTTACATATTCTGGTAGGGCCAAAAATTACTGCTAAAATGAAGTTCTTTAGAAAGGCAAAGGGAAAGAAAGCAGTTGTATTTTAGCTTTAAGTTCATGGTAAAATGAAGTAGAAAGTGCAAAGCATTTCTAATACTTTGCCCTCCTCACAAGCACAGACTCCCCCACCATCAGCTTTCCTTACTCATGGGAAGACAGATGTAAGTTGTGGAACTAGGAGAATCAACTCATATACAGAATCCCAAGCCTTATTCTAGTATGCACAGACAGAAAACCCATATTAAAACCTCAGTCTCAATTGTTGGTGACCAGCCTCCACAAAAAATACCTCTTGCCAGAGTAGGGTCATAGGGATCAGAAAAATAGTAATCAAAGATGCAAATAAAAATAATAAAACAGAAAACATAGGAGTCAGGATGTGTAGCCCTGGTTAAAAATAACAATATATAGCAACCTCCAAACTCTCTGACCATCAGACAAGGTGGAAATAGGCTCACATTACTAGGCCTTCACATAATCTTAGTGATAAAGCAACAATTTTTTAAATGACACAACTTCTTAGCATGAGCAGCAAATGTCTTAATCAAAGGACAGGCATGAGACCTTGAGCAGACTTGAGAAGCTAGACATGAGATAATAATAAAATTACACCTGTATTTTGATACCCATGTCTCATTATAGTCAGAGTGAAGGTCCCTGTTCCTCCAATTGCTCCATAATCTAAGGCTCCTGGACATTTCCCACACATGTGTGCTGGCAAAGTCTCTGAATCTTCAAAAGACTTCTGCTTCACTCTTATGTCTTTTATATTGTGGTTCTGACACTTCCCCCTCTGTGGGTTTTTCTCAAGGGACACAGTATCTGAAAGGTACCATCCCTCTGCTCCATCAGGATTCAGGAGAGACAACTGTCATCTTGCCCAGTGAATATGTCACTTACTTCATAAATATTCATAAAACTTCCTTAACACTCAAAATATGGGACTCGGGATGCTTCTACGCTCATCTTCTCTCTTTGAAGTGCTTAATAAGGGTTTGCTAAATTAACTTCTGCATAACTATCTGTGTCTCTTCATTGAATTCTTGCCTTCACAGAGGCAATAACCAGGAGCCCCCATAATCCCACTAGTGTGGTATTTTGTTGTAACTGATGCATCTACCCTGATGCTTTATCATTCAAAGTCTCTAACTCAGACTGGTCTTCACTCAGGGTTGCATGGGCTTAAGATGCTTTTAGTCTCAAATTCAGAAATGGCTTAAGTTTCTTGCTCTTGGGAATATACCCAAGATATGCCATATCATACAACAAAAGTATATGCTCAACTATGTTCATAGAAGCATTGTTTGTAATAGCCAGAACCTGGAAGCAACCTAGATGCCCTTCAATGGAAGAATGGATGAAGAAAGTATGGAATATATACATATTAGAGGACTACTCAGCAGTAAAAAACAAGGACTTCTTGAATTTTGCATGCAAATCGATGGAAATAGAAAACACTATCCTGAGTGAGGTAAGCCAGACCCAAAAAGAGGAACAAGGGATGTACTCACTCATAATTGGCTTCTAGCCATTAATAAAGGACATTGAGCCTATAATTAGTGCTCCTAGAGAAGCTAAATAAGAAGGAGAACCCAAAGAAAAACATATAGGCATCCTCCTGAATATTAACCTTCATCAGGCGATGAAAAGAGACAGAGACAGAGACCCACATTGGAGCACCGGACAGAAATCTCAAGGTCCACATCAGGAGCAGTAGGAGAGAGAGCACGAGCAAGGAACTCAGGACCGCGAGGGGTGCACCCACACACTGAGACAATGGGGATGTTCTATCGGGCACTCACCAAGGCCAGCTGGCCTGGATCTGAAAAAGCATGGGATAAAACCAGACTTGCTGAACATAGCGGACAATGAGGAATACTGAGAACTCAAGAACAATGGCAATGGGTTTTTGATCCTATTGCACTTACTGGCTTTGTGGGAGCCTAGGCAGTTTGGATGCTCACCTTACTAGACCTGGATGGAGGTGGGAGGTCCTTGGACTTCCCACAGGGCAGGGAACCCTGATTGCTCTTTGGGCTGACGAGGGAGGGGGACTTGATTGGGGAGAGGGAGGGAAATGGGAGGCGGTGGCGAAGAAGAGACAGAAATCTTAAATAAATAAATAATAAATAAATAAATAAAATAGAGGAACAATAAATGTGATAATTATTATTTAAAAACCAACTTTTAGGTGAAAATATTTTGTATTTTATATGTGTGTGTGTGTTGCCTGCATGTACGTTTTGGTACCACATTCATATGCAGTACCCATGTAGGGCAGAAGATGGTGTTGGATTCCCCTGTAATGGGAGTTACAGACAGTTGTGAGCTGTTACATTGGTTCTGGGAATAGAACTCAGGTCCTCTGAAAATGCAGATAGTGTTCTTTATCACTGAGATATTTTACCAGCTACAATGAAAGCATTTTTAATTCTTTTTTTCTCCCGTGTAAAATTTAAACCTACCTGTATTTATGGAAAATCATTCATCTAATACTAACAGTTTATGAGACCAAAAATATATTGAAGCACTTATGTTTTTATGTATTGCTTGAAGTTCATGTAAAAAGCATGCCTCATTTTCATAAAAATAAATTGACACTTAAAAAAAGAAAATTAAATGCCTAAAGAACCACTAGTAAACATCTCTACAGTAAATGTGAATGATTATCATAACTATACAACAGAATCTTGAATTCACCGTAACAAAGTAGTACATGACAGTTTAAGAGAGTTCTTTGGCATAAATCTAAAATGTCTTCAACATGCTCAGGTTTTCTATGATTCTTTCCCCAGCTGGTGTAACATTTGGGGGTCTAATGGCTTTCAGGAGGAAAAGCCTACTTGGTAGAATCATTTCAGTAGGAGTAAGGCTTTGAAGGGTGTAACAGGACCCATGTTCTGGTCCCTTCTCTCCTTTCCACTCTGCCATGACGTGAAGATTCTTCATGACACAGTCCCACTACTGCGAAGGACAGCATGCTTCCTCTGCCAAGATGGACTGAAATTCTCTTAAACAATGAGGCAAAATAGACCTTTGTTCTCTTCAATTGTTCTGTCCATATTCTGTCACAGCGACACAAAGTAACCGTTATGGGGAAGATTTATTTATGCTTCATTATTTCAGAGGATCAAACACAACAGGGCAGAAAGGAGTGGCCAAGTGGACCAATTCAGGTCACAGTGGGTCAGACGTTGGAGAAAGGAAAAATGTCAGCACACTACTTCCTTTTTCCTATCTCTTTTACTCGGTCAATGTTCTGGGATCACCTGTAATCAGCCAGGATGGGGCTTTCTTATCAATTAATCTTCTGGAAACCCCCTTAGAGATACCTCAATCTCCTGGCTGATGCTAAATCCACACAAGATGAAAATGAAAGTATTTTTGAAAAATCAATAAGAAAGAAGGAAGAAAATCAATGAGAAACTTTCAAATCACCAAAGAAGAACCCAGAATTGTAAGCTGAAGTACAATAAGTAGAAAATTCAGTTAAGGCTAAAAGTAGCAATGTATTTATATCATGAAGCACCTGTGGGAGCACTCACTATTAAAGCTCCTCAGTCTGTCTGCTGTACTCAAGTCCACTCCCACTGTGCTTCTTCTGCAGCCCACAAGAATCTCATAGTTCTACATCCTTTCATATGTAGGCACCTTCCTTTAAAGTGCCCTCCTCTTACTATAATTAGGATTAAATCTTTGAATACCTAACAGATATCCCAAAGTTCTCTCTGAATCCCGCACTCACACAAACTCCCATTCACCCTATATCTGTCATTGTGTCTACAAGTCTACCGTTCTACTACAGCAGTCCACAGGAGAAATGTCAAAACAGTCATTAAAAATATCAGAGTCGGGTAAAGACTGTCCCATAATCAAGGTTATTATGTTTTAAGAGGAAAATAAGAAACAAAATAAAGGAACTAATTTTTTAGGAATGTATTCATTAAAGTTAAATCTCAATGATAAATTAACAAGAGACCAGAGACAACTGAGAAGAAATCCATGAGCTTAGCATTCAATGAAAATAAATGTGTGTGCCCCGGGTATTTCAAAATAAATGCACAATCAAAAGAAGGTGGGATTGCCATTCTTTAAAGGAGTAAATTTAATTCCTATCAAAAGGCATCAGAGCTGGGCAGTGGTAGTGCATGCCTTTAATCCCAGCACTCAGGAGGCAGAGACAGGTGGATCTCTGGGAGTTCGAGGCAAGCCTGGTCTACAAGAGCTAGTCCGGGACAGGCACCAAAGCTACAGAGAAACCCTGTCTCAAAAAACAAAAACAAAAACAAAACTCAAAAGGCACCAGTCAACCAATGACAGTCACTGCACTATCCATTCCAGTCCAGTTCTTCAGTGGATCTATTTTAACTAATAATACAGAAGAGGATTGACCTGAGACCAATCTCATTACAACATCTGGAGAAGAGAAGCATGAAAGAGGGAGTGAAGTAGATGGGGAGAAGAATGAGAAAATCCAATCTAAGTCAATTTGGATTTTGGAAGAGATAATTCAGTGAGTGAAAAGTTCAATAACTGGATCCATAAAGGCCAGTCTACTTACCAGTGATCAGACTCTTGCTCCAAACAAATGACCCAGACAAGAGGTCTGCCTGGTTATGTACGCTCTTTGCAGTCACATTTTGAGACTTTGCTCAATGATGCAATTTCCTCCTGTGGGTTAGAGTTACACAGTTGACTTACCATACACTTCCGACCCCTCACATACACTTGCACGCTCTCCTTTCCTGAGAAGGGCGTGACCTAGAGAAATGACATCAACAGGGATAGAAAGTTGCTTCTAGCTTAAGTTTTTAAAAAGTAGAGGAACTTGTGAATAGTGACTGAGGACTATTAGTGTGCTTCAATTAAGAGAGCTGGACTCTAGAATAAGACATCTGGGTTCAACCTATGCTGTAACTCCCTGTGACTTGAGCGGTACTGTAGATTTTTAACATATTAAGTATATAGGCAAGAAATTGAAAAACCTTGCCAATTATTCATGTCTTGATATTTTTCTTAAGGTACATCCTGTTCTGGAATGTCTCATTTCTCTGTCTAGAACATTTCCCCAGCATTTTCTGTCCTTCTTTGTGATCCAGAAGGGGACCCACTAACAGCATCAGCAGAACACTGACAGTAAATATAGACCAACAGATAGGAAGGAACTGAAGTCACAATATTACTCCTGTTGAGATGACACATTGTATGTTACTAATGTGATCAACTCTGCTGGGCACTGGAACAGGGGTAGGGAGGGCAGAGATAGGCAGATCCCAGAGTTGCTGATTAGCCAATCTAGTTGAAACACCAAACTCTTTTTTCATTGAAAGACCCTACCTCAAATAAAAGGGATGAAGAACAATTGAAATATATCTGTAGACAGCCTGTAGCCTCCACATTTGTACACGTGGAGAAGTATATCTGCATACATGTCCATACACCACATACATATACACATACTAACACACCATATGTGTATGTACAAAAAATAAACTTTTGAAAAGGAAAATATTGTTCCCTCCCTTAGTAGACATTAGCTGCATACCCATCCTTACAGAGAAGTGGGACCTTATGATGCCCTAACCCTTCCATTACAGTCTGCTGATGATCCCAGTCTAGTGTAGATCTCGTCCATGTAATCATGGTTGTTGTGAGTTTGAGAGTTCATGGCCATATGATACCTGGAATACAGCAGTGATAGCACATCACACCGTTCCCTGGTGCTTAATTTCTTTTTGTCTCATCTTCTGCATCTGATTATATGTTTTTAGTGCACATTTTTACTGAGATATGAGATAACTGATACTCATTCTACACTGAAGATACTAAAAAGCAGGAAATACATGCATCTTAGGAGCAATAAGGAATGACACTTACCGCCACCCTGTATGCCTTAGTTTTCTTTCTGTAAACTGAAACTAATTGTCTTCTTGAAATATGATAGCTAAGTAAATCAATGTATGTAGAACACACAAGATTCTAGCATGTACTAAGTCTCTTTAAATTTCAACATCAGTATTTTCAAAGTGTTGTAATGGATGGTATGGAATATAGAAACTTGGGGGAAAAACAAAGGATTCTTCCAAGAATCTTGTGGGGAGGAAATCTGCCCTTCCATCCTGAACCTAAGTTAGAGTATCACTCTTCCAGATAAGTACTTTACTAATACAAGAAGGTGAGTACCACACTGGAAGATTCCAGCAAGCATTACAAGAATACACATGTAATAATGAGTAACATAGTTTGTAAAAAAAAGAAGAAGAAGAAGAAGAAGAAGAAGAAGAAGAAGAAGAAAGAAGAAGGAAGAAGAAGAAGAAGAAGAAGAAGAAGAAGAAGAAGAAGAAGAAGAAGAAGAAGAAGAAGAAGAGAAAAAGAAGTAGATGGGCTTGTAGATAATTTAGCTGGTAAAAACATTTGCTTTCACGTCTGAGGACCAGAGTTCTATCCCATATAGTAGAAGAACAAGTTGTCCTCTGGCCTCTACATTCTTATATGGCACATGCACAAACACAATAAATAAATAAAAGAAAACAAACAAAGAAAGAAAGGCATAAAAATTAAAGATTTACTCACCACTTCTGTTCAGTTCTATGGACAGTGTCTGCTTGCCAGTGGAATGGGAGACAAAGTAGAATACAACAGAAACATTGTTCTATTCCCACTGGCATGTGCTCCTGACAGTAAAGGTGACTTACTGTGTGATTCCTTCTTAGTGCCATGATTCCCATCTGGAGTCCAAAAACTCTGTGGAGCTGGCTTGCCTGCAATTGCCTCACAAACTACTGTTCTATTCTTCCCTGGAAGTAGGGTAACTTCTGGGGTCACTGTAGAGATGGAAGGGAAAAAAAGGTTTAGTCTTGTCACAAATTACAAAGGCATTTATTTCTATCTAAAAATCTAGTGACCTGTAATAGCATGATATGTGACTATGTCACTTACCTAGCACTTGGAGGTCATGTTTCTCTTGGAAATTACCCTTAAGTGTTGCTATATCAAATGAAGAAAGCCCATCATGATTGAGGGCCACTGCATCGATCAGAAGGTCAGGATACTGGTCAGGTTTGAAGGCCCAGGTAATTTTTCTGTCTGTACAGTTGGTTTCATTGGTCTCCTTTGTTTCTACTTTTGAAAATATTCTGTAGAAAGGCTGACCTCCAGGTGCTATTACCCATATTATTAATATTTTGTTTGCGGTTGGAATAGCAGGGCAGCTGAGCAGAGCCTTTGCACCCATCTGTAGCAACAGTGTTAACTGGACACAAACATAAAAAGAACAGGAAAAGGAAACCTGTGTTAAGCTTGGCCACAGCATGAAGTTACACAAGAGAATTGCTTGACTTTTAAATGATGTCCAGAAATATTCAGTTTTTCTCACATTTCTTGTATCTGTGTGTTCAGTCTATTAAAATTAAATACATTATTCATTTTTTAAGGAAAAAATCAAGGTCTCTGGGCTACATGCACCTTGCACCAGAAAACCTCTTACTTCCTGTTTACTGACTTAGAGTCTATGATGGATACAAGTTTGCTCAATGGTGATTACTCAGCAAAATTATCTGTTATAGTCACCTGTGACAAAAGAGTCAGTGATGTCACCACGTTAAAGGAGCAGAAGTCGCTGTGAATGAGCCTTGACTCTGATAAGCATTGTATTAACCAGCTCAACTATACCATTTCATTGTCACTTGCTTCTTTGGGGTTCTCAGGTCCTCACAAGTCACATCAAATAAAGGTCATCTCACTAGATGACCAACGCTTCTTTAACGCAGACTTGGAAGGGTGCTAATCCCATAGACTTTCTTACTCTAAGACAGCAAAGGTGCAGAGTCCATCATTCAGTTCCCTCCTGACATAACTCTCGCATCAAAAGATTCTTCCACTCCTCCTAAGTCTCTCCAGAAGCCCAAGCATTAGGTACTGTTTCTCAGTAAGGTGAAATCTCCATCCCCTCAGTGCTGGCCACAGGATAAAGAACAGTACCTTCTGTCTCAGGTAATGAACCATTCTAAGATGTTTGATTTCTATTCGTACAACTTGACTCTAGAAAATATTTAAATAAGAATGTTTAAATATTTAAATCAGTATATTTCTCTAGTTCTATCCACTTGCCTTCAAATTCACACTCCATTGTGTAAATGTGTCACATTTTCTTTATATTTTTAACTTTGTTTTTTTTTATTATTTTTGTTATTTTTTATTTTTGTTATTTTTTATTAAAAATTTCTGCCTCCTCCCCGCCTCTGCCACCCATTTCCCTCCCCCCCTCTCCCTCCCTCTCCAGCCTGAAGAGCAGTCAGGGTTCCTTGCCCTGTGGAGGCTCCACCTTGCTTGTTTCAAATTTCTAGCTATTATGAATACAGTAGCATTAACATGATAGAGGAAATGTCCTTATTATAGTATGAAGTATTCTTTAAGCATAAACCCAAGAAGCTTGGCATAGATTTCTTTCCATTTTTTTGAGGAACCAGCATACTGATTTTTACAATGGTTGTTCAAGTTTGCACTCCCAGGTGCAATGGAAAATGTTGCCCTCATTCCATGTCCTGAGGAGCATGATCTTTCACATGTATTATTGTTTTTTTTTTCAAGTTGAAGATCAGCAAGGAATTTATTTATTTATTTATTTATTTTTTCTTTTTTTTATTGAGAAAAAAAAATTTCCGCCTCCTCCCAGCCTCCCACTCCTCCCCCATCCTCCCTCCTCTCCCTGTCCCCGCACTCCTCTCCCCTCCCTCTCAAGTCTAAAGAGCAGTCGGGGTTCCCTGCCCTGTGGAAAGTCCAAAGTCCTCCCCATTCCGTCCTGGTCTAGCAAGGTGAACATCCAAACTAGCTAGGCTCCCACAAAGCCAGAACATGTAGTAGGATCAAAACCCAGTGCCATTGTCCTTGGCTTCTCAGCAGCCTTCATTGTCCACCATATTCAGAGAGTCCAGTTTTATCCCATGCTTTTTCAGTCACAGTCCAGCTGGCCTTGGTGAGCTCCCAATAGATCAGCCCCACTGTCTCCGTAGGTGGGTGCACCCCTCTTGGTCCTGACTTCCTTGCTCATCTTCTCCCTCCTTCTGTTCCTCATTGGGACTTTGGGAGCTCAGTCCAGTGCTCCAGTGTGGGTCTCTGTCTCTATCTCCATCCATCGCCAGATGAAGGTTCTATGGTGATATGCAAAATATTCATCAGTATGGCTATAGGATAGGATCATTTCAGGTTCCCTATCTTCAGCTGCCCCAGGAACTAACTGGGGACCTCGTCTTGGGCACCTGGAAGCCCCTCTAGGTCCAAGTCTCTTCCCAACCCTAAGATGACACCCTTATTTAAGATATGTGCTTCCCTGCTCCCCTATCCAACCTTCCTTTATCCCAATCATCCCGTTGCCCCAAGTTCTCCCCATCCTACCCTTCTCACTTTTCTCTCCCCATCTCCCCTTACCCCCTCCCACCCACCCTTAAGATCCCGATTTTTTGCCTGGCAATCTTGTCTACTTCCCCTACCCAGGAGGATAGCTATATGTTTTTCTTTGAGTTCACCTTCTTATTTAGCTTCTTTAGGATATCAAATTGTACACTCACTGACATTTATTTATGGCTAGAAACCAATTATGAGTGAGTACATCCCATGTTCATCTTTTTGGGTCTGGGTTACCTCACTCAAGATAGTGTTTTCTATTTCCATCCATTTGCATGCAAAATTTGAGAAGTCACTGTTTTTTACCGCTGAGTAGTACTCTAATGTGTATATATTCCACACTTTCTTCATCCATTCTTCCATTGAAGGACATCTAGGTTGTTTCCAGGTTCTGGCTATTACAAATAATGCTGCTATGAACATAGTTGAACAAAAGCCCTTGTCATATGATTGGGCATCACTTGGGTATATTCCCAAGAGTGGTATTGCTGGGTCCAGGGGTAGGTTGATCCCGAATTTCCTAAGAAACCGAAACACTGCTTTCCAAAGTGGTTGCACAAGTTTGCATTCCCACCAGCAATGGATGAGGGAACCCCTTCCTCCACAACCTCTCCAGCAGAGGCTATCATTGGTGTTTTTGATTTTAGTCAATCTGACAGGTGTAAGATGATATCTCAAAGTTGTTTTGATTTGCATTTCCCTGATCGCTAAGGAGGTTGAGCATGACCTTAAGTGTCTTTTGGCCATTTGAACTTCTTCTGTTAAGAATTCTCTGTTCAAGACCAGCTCAGCTCCAGGGTCACACGCACGACTCTCCTCAAAGCTCTCCAGGGTGTGTGCAGGAACCTCTGTGCTCTTCCTCTACGGCAAGCCGACTGCCAGAAACAAGCCATGTCTATTCTCAAGGTCCACGCCCGAGAGATCTTTGACTCCCGTGGGAATCCCACTGTTGAGGTTGATCTCTACACCGCAAAAGGTCTCTTCCGGGCTGCCGTGCCCAGCGGTGCCTCCACTGGCATCTATGAGGCCCTGGAACTCCGTGACAATGATAAGACCCGCTACTTGGGGAAGGGTGTCTCAAAGGCTGTTGAGCACATCAATAAAACTATCGCACCTGCTCTGGTTAGCAAGAAACTGAATGTGATGGAGCAGGAGAAGATCGACAAGCTGATGATCGAGATGGACGGCACTGAGAATAAATCCAAATTCGGTGCCAATGCCATCCTGGGAGTGTCCCTGGCTGTCTGCAAAGCTGGTGCTGCAGAAAAGGGGGTGCCCCTCTACCGCCACATCGCTGACTTGGCTGGCAACGCTGAAGTCATCCTGCCAGTCCCAGCTTTCAATGTGATCAACGGCGGGTCTCACGCTGGCAACAAGCTTGCCATGCAGGAGTTCATGATCCTCCCTGTGGGGGCATCCAGTTTCCGCGAAGCCATGCGCATTGGGGCAGAGGTTTATCACAACCTGAAGAATGTCATCAAGGAGAAATATGGGAAGGATGCCACCAATGTGGGTGACGAGGGCGGGTTTGCGCCTAACATCCTGGAGAACAAAGAAGCTCTGGAGCTGCTGAAGAACGCAACTGGAAAGGCTGGCTACACTGAACAGGTTGTCATCGGCATGGACGTGGCCGCTTCTGAGTTCTTCAGGTCTGGGAAGTATGACCTGGACTTCAAGTCTCCTGATGACGCCAGCAGGTACATCACCCCTGACCAACTGGCTGACCTGTACAAGTCCTTCATCCGGGAGTATCCAGTGGTATCCATCGAGGACCCCTTTGACCAGGATGACTGGGAAGCCTGGAAGAAGTTCACAGCTAGCTCAGGCATCCAGGTGGTTGGGGACGATCTCACAGTGACCAACCCTAAGAGGATTGCCAAGGCTGTCAGTGAGAAGTCCTAAAACTGCCTCCTGCTCAAAGTGAACCAGATTGGCTCCGTGACCGAGTCTCTGCAGGCGTGTAAGCTGGCCCAGTCCAATGGTTGGGGCGTCATAGTGTCCCATCGCTCTGGGGAGACTGAGGATACTTTCATCGCTGACCTGGTAGTGGGGCTCTGCACTGGGCAGATCAAGACTGGTGCCCCTTGCCGATCCGAGCGCCTGGCCAAGTACAACCAGATTCTTAGAATCGAGGAAGAGCTGGGCAGCAAGGCCAAGTTTGCCTTGCCGGCAGGTGCTTCAGGAACCCCCTGGCCAAGTAAAGTGGATGCAGATCCCTGGAACCACCAGCTGCTTAGACCCCATCCCTGATGTCATCAAGGCGGCTCAAGGCCGGCCCAGTGCTTGCCCCTCCCATGCCACTGCTTCCTTAGATGTCTTCAGTCCGCCCAACCACCTGGAGCCCTGCGGGGGAACCCCAGCTTTGTAATCATGTGACTGGTCCAAATCATTGTCACCTCACTTCCAAGCTAGTGTCTGAAGCCCAGTGTAATCTCTAGGGTGGCCACAGGAAAGACCCCTGCCCCAGCGGTTCTACATGCAGAATAAAAGCCTCAGTGACCCATAAAAAAAAAAAAAAGAATTCTCTGTTCAGATCAGTGCCCCATTTTTTAATTGGGTTAATTAGCATTTTAAAGTCTAGTTTCTTGAGTTCTTTATATATTTTGGAGATCAGACCTTTGTCTGTTGTGGGGTTGGTGAAGATCTTCTCCCAGTCAGTGGGTTGCCTTTTTGTCTTAGTGACAGTGTCCTTTGCTTTACAGAAGCTTCTCAGTTATAGTACGTCCCATTTATTCAATGTTGCCCTTAATGTCTGTGCTGCTGGGGTTATACATAGGAAGTGATCGCCTGTGCCCATCTGTTGTAGGGTACCTCCCAATTTCTCTTCTATCAGGTTCAGTGTGCTCAGACTGATATTGAGGACTTTGATCCATTTGGACTTGAGTTTTGTGCATGGTGATAGATATGGATCTATTTTCATTCTTCTACAGGTTGACATCCAGTTGTGCCAGCACCATTTGTTGAAGATGCTTTCTTTCTTCCATTGTATACTTTTAGCTCCTTGATCGAAAATGAGGTGTTCATAGATTTGTGGGTTAGAATCTGGGTCTTCTATATGATTCCATTGGTCGACTTCTCTGTTTTTATACCAATACCAAGCTGTTTTCAATACTGTAGCTCTGTAGTAGAGTTTGAAGTCAGGGATGGTAATGCCTCCAGAAGTTCCTTTATTATATAAGACTGTTTTAGCTATCCTGGGTTTTTTGTTTTTCCATATAAAGTTGATTATTGTCCTCTCAAGATCTGTGAAGAATTTTGATGGGACCTTGATGGGGATTGCATTGAATCTATAAATTGCCTTAGGTAGAATTGCCATTTTTACTATGTTGATCCTCCCAATCCAAGAGCAAGGGAGATCTTTCCACTTTCTGGTATGCTCTTCAATTTCTTTCTTCAATTCCTTAAAGTTCTTGTCAAATAGATCTTTCGCTTCCTTGGGTAGAGTTACCCCAAGATATTTTATGCTATTTGTGGCTATCATGAAAGGTGATGCTTCTCTGATTTCCCTCTCTGCTTCCATATCCTTTGTGTATAGGAGGGCGAATGATATTTTGGAGATGATCTTGTTACCTGCTACATTACTAAAGGTGTTTATCAGCTTTAGGAGTTCTTTGGTGGAGTTTTTGGGGTCGCTTATGTACACTATCATATCATCTGCAAATAATGAAAGTTTAACCTCTTCCTTCCCAATTCGAATCGCCTTGATCCCCTTATGTTGTCTTAATGCTATTGCTAAAACTTCAAGCACTATATTGAAGAGGTATGGAGAGAGTGGACAGCCTTGCCGTGTTCCTGATTTTAGTGGGATGGCTTTGAGTTTCTCTCCGTTTAGTTTGATGTTAGCTGTCGGTTTTCTGTAAATAGCCTTTATTATATTTGGGTATGACCCTTGTATCCCTAATCTCTCCAAGACTTTTATCATAAAGGGATGTTGAATTTTGTCAAAAGCTTTTTCAGCATCTAATGAAATGATCATATGATTTTTTTCTTTCAGTTTATTTATATGATGGATTACATTGATAGATTTTCGTATGTTGAACCAGCCCTGCATCTCTGGGATGAAGCCTACTTGATCATAATGGATAATTTTTCTAATGTGTTCTTGGATACGGTTTGCCAGTATTTTGTTGAGGATTTTTGCGTCGATATTCATGAGTGAGATTGGCCTGTAATTCTCTTTCTTGGTTGAGTCTTTGTGTGGTTTTGGTATCAGAGTGACTGTAGCTTCATAAAAGAAATTTGGCAATGACTCTTCTGTTTCTATATTGTGAAACACATTAAGGAGTATAGGTATAAGCTCTTCTTGGAAGTTCTGGTAGAATTCCGCATTGAAACCATCTGGTCCTGGGCTTTTATTGGTAGGGAGGTTTTTGATGACAGCTTCTAATTCTTCGCGACTAACAGGTCTATTTAGATGGTTCACCTGGTCCTGGTTTAACTTTGGTATGTGGTATTTATCTAAAAACGTGTCCATTTCTTTTACATTTTCCAGTTTTGTGGCATACAGGCTTTTGTAGTAAGATCTAATGATTTTTTGATTTTCCTCTGTGTCTGTGGTTATGTCCCCCTTTTCATTTCTGATCTTATTAATTTGCATATTCTCTCTCTGCTGTTTGATTAGTTTGGATAGGGGTTTATCAATTTTGTTGATTTTCTCTAGGAACCAGCTTTTTGTTTCATTGATTCTTTGTATTGTTTTCTGTGTTTCTATTTTGTTGATTTCCGCTCTCAGTTTGATTATTTCCAGTCTTCTACTCCTCCTAGGTGAGTCTGCTTCTTTTTTTTCTAGAGCTTTCAGGTGGGCTGTTAAGTCTCCAATGTGTGCTTTCTCTGTTTTCTTTAAGTGGGCACTTAGTGCTATGAACTTTCCTCTCAGGACTGCTTTCATAGTGTCCCATAAGTTTGAATAGGTTGTTTCTTTATTTTCATCGAATTCAAGGAAGACTTAGATTTCTTTCTTTATTTCTTCCTTGATCCAGGTGTGGTTCAGAAGTTGACTGTTCAGTTTCCATGAGTTTGTAGGCTTTCTGGGGGTAGCATTGTTGTTGAATTCTAACTTTAATCCATGGTGGTCTGAAAAGATGCAGGAGGTTACGAATATTTTTTTGTAACTGTGGAAGTTTGCTTTGTTACCGAGTATGTGGTCAATTTTCTAGAAGGTTCCATGAGCTGCAGAGAAGAAGGTATATTCTTTCCTATTTGGGTGGAATGTTCTATAGATGTCTGTTAAGTCCATTTGATTCATTACCTCCATTAATTCTCTTATTTCTCTGTTAGGTTTCTGTCTGATTGACCTGTCCATTGGTGAGAGAGGAGTGTTGAAGTCTCCTACTATTAGTGTGTGCCGTTTGATGGCAGCCTTGAGTTTTAGTAATGTTTCTTTTACGTACGTGGGTGCTTTTATATTAGGGGCATAGATATTCAGGATTGAGACTTCATCCTGATGAATTGTTCCTGTTATGAGTATAAAATGTCCCTCTCTATCTTTTCTGATTGATTTAAGTTTGAAGTCAACTTTGTTAGAAATTAGTATGGCCACACCTGCTTGTTTCTTGGGTCCATTTGCTTGATAAGACTTTTCCCAGCCCTTTACTCTGAGTAGGTGCCTGTCTTTGTGGTTGAGGTGTGTTTCTTGTAAACAGCAGAATGTTGGATCCTGTTTTCTTATCCAATCTTTTAGCCTGTGCCTTTTTATAGGTGAGTTGAGTCCATTGACATTAAGTGATATTAATGACCAGTGGTTGTTAACTCCGGTCACTTTTTTAGTAGTAGAGTTTGTGTGTTTCCCTTCTTTGAGTTGTGCTGGTGAAGGGTCTCTAGATGTTTGAGTTATTGTGGCCATTGTTGGACTCCTTGGTTTGTGATTTTCCTTCTATTACTTTCTGTAAGGCTGGATTTGTGGCTGTGTATTGTTTAAATTTGTTTTTATCCTGGAAGATTTTGTTTTCTCCATTTATAGTGAACGAAAGCTTGGCTGGGTATAGTTGTCTGGGCTTGCATCCATGGTCTCTTAGTTTCTGAAGTACATCTATCCATGACCTTCTGACTTTCATGGTTTCCATAGATAAGTCAGGTGTAAGTTTGATAGGTTTACCCTTATAAGTAACTTGACCCTTTTCCTTTGCAGCTCTTAATATTTTTTCTTTATTCTGTATGTTTTGTGTTTTGATTATTATATGGCGAGGCGATTTTTTTTTTTTGGTCCTGTCTATTCGGTGTTCTGTATGCTTCTTGAACCTTCAAAGGAATATCTTTCTTTAGGCTGGGAAAGTTTTCTTCTATAATTTAATTAAATATATTTTCTGGACCGTTGAGCTGTACTTCTTCTCCTTCTTCTATCCCAATTATTCTTAGGTTTGGTCTTTTTATTGTGTTCCAGATTTCCTGAATGTTTTGTGATGAGAATTTGTTGGTTTTGCTGTTTTCTTTGATCAGTGTGTTTATTTTCTCTCTGGTATCTTCAGTGTCTGACATTCTTTCTTCTATCTCTTGTAATCTGTTGTTAGTACTTGTCTCTATAGTTCCTGTTCATTTACCCAGATTTTCCATCTCCATCCTTCCCTCGGTTTGTGTTTTCTTCATTGCTTCCATTTCATTCTTCAAGTCTTGAACTGCTTCCCTAACCTGTTTGATTGCTTTTTCTTGCTTCTCTTGGTTTTCTTGCGTGTCTTTGAGTGATTTATTCATTTCCTCTACCTTTTTGTTTGTAATCTCTAATTGTTTATGGCAGTTTTTCACCTCCTTTTTAAGGTCCTCTATTATTTTCATATAGTTCACTTTTGAGTCGATTTCTTCTAATTCTTCAGGAGTAGGGTGTACAATTCTTCTTATTTCGGGATCCCTGGATTCTGGTGGTATCATGTTGCCTTTCAGGTTGTTGGAGGAATTCTTGCATTGGCGCCTTCCCATCTCTTCCTTCAAATGGAGCCAGGAGAGGCCTGGTGTCTTGGTCCAGTCTTTGCTGTGATTGACTCTCTGGGTGTATCTCTTCAGTGTAGAAGCAGGAACCGTTCCCGTCTAGGTGAACTCCTCAGCACCAAAACATGGAGGCCTGGTAGTCCAATGACTCGAGGACAAAAGGGGGAGCGTGGGGAGCAGGACACCCTGCTGCACAGGCTGAAGGTGCACGTGCTCCCTTACCGGGGATCCTTGAGGCCTGCCCCTTAGGTAGGCTCTCACCACTCTGGGTGGGTAGCCTTAGTGTAGGAGCAGAAAACTGTTCCTGAGCAAAGGACCTTGCAGAAAACGAAGACTTGGGGGGGGGGGTCGTGTGTAAGAAAGACAGCCCTGCAGAAGGAGCTGGGGGAGGGGGGTTTGTGCTCTCTTCCGGGAGAATTCGCCCCTGGATAGCACACACTCACCTGTCCAGATGGGATTCCTCAGCAACTAAACAGGGCCGTCCGGTAGCCCAATGATCCGGGAACAAAAGGATGAACGGAGCAAGGGGGGCTGGTATCCAGAAGAGCACAGGAGATCCTGGCACATGCACGAGCTGAAGGTAACCGGGCTCCCTTACAGGGGACAGGCAGGCACTCACCGCTCTGGGTGGGTAGCCTTAGTGTGGGAGCTTAAAACTGTTCTTGAGCACTGTTCCTAGCATACAGCAGGGCAGGGTTGGTGAGGGGGGCTGGGGTGCTGGGTCGTGTGAAAGAAACACAGCCCTGCAGAAGGAGCTGGGGGAGGGGGGTTTGTGCTCTCTTCCAGGACAATCCACCCCTGGATAGCACACACTCACCCGTCCAGATGGGATTCCTCAGCAACTAAACAGGCTCACATGTATTATTGATCTTAGCCATCAGACAGGTGTAAGACGGAATCTCAGAGTAGATTTGCATTTTGCTGATGGCTAAGGATGTTCAACATTTCTTTAAGTGTCTCTGGTCCCTTTGAGTATCCTCTATTGAGAATTTTCTATGTAGATCTGCACATGAGTCCTCTATCAGATGTGGAGTTCACAAAACTCTTTTTTCATTCGGTGGGCAGCTGATTTGTCCAAATGATGGTGTTCTTTGCATTACAGAAACTTTTCAGTTTCATGAGGTCCCATTTAATAATTGTCGATCTTAATATCTGTACTGCTGGTGTTCTGTTCATAACATCTCCTTTGTCACTATGTTCAAAGCTGTTCCCCACTTTCACATCTATTAGGTTCAATGTATCTGGTTTTATGTTAAGATTTTTGATTCATTTGGAGTTGAGTTTTGTGGAGGGTGGTATATATAAATCTGCTTACATTCTGCAGGCAAACAGGTAGTTTGACAAACACTGTTGACAAATGCTATCTTTTTTCCAGTGAGTATTTCTGGCTTCCTTATCAAAACTCAGGTGTCCATAGGAATGTGCATTTTGTCTGGGTTTTCAATTCAAGTCCATTGATCAACATGTTTCTTTTTATGCTAATGCCATGTGGTTTTCATTACTATAGATTTGTACTCCAACTTGAAATCAGGAATGGTGATAGCTCCTGCAGTTCTTATCTTGTTCAGGATTGTTCTGGCTATCCTGGATTTTTTTGGTTTTTCATTATGAAGCTGAGAATTGACATATCAAAATCTGTCAATAATTATGTTAGAATTTTGATTGGTTTTCCATTGAATCTGTAGATTTATTTTAATAGGATGCACTATTTTTTACTTTGTTAAAAAACCTACTTGTCTAAGATCATGGGATACATTTCCATCTTTTGACATCTTGTCATTTCTTTTTTCAAAATATTGAATTTGTGTCATATGAGGTTTTCCCTGGCTTGCTTAGTTATCTCCAAGATATTTTGTATTATTGTAGGTTATTGTGAATGGTGCTGTTTCCATGTTTTCTTTCTCGGTACATTTGTCACTTTTCTATAGAAAGACTAATGATAGTTTTTGTTTGTTTATTTATTTTAGTTAGTTTGGTATCCAGCCATGTTACTGAAGGTGTTTATCAGCTGTAGGAACTCCCTGATAGAATTTTGGGATTACTTATGCATACTATCATATCATGTGCAAAAAAACAAAAGTCTGACTTTTTCCTTTCCAATTTGTATTCCCTTGATCTCCTTTTGTTGTCTTATTGCTCTAGCTAAAAATTAAAGACTATATTGAATAGCTATGGAGAGAGTGGAGAATCTTGACTTATTATAGATTTTAGTGGAATTGCTTTGAACTTGTCTCTATTTAAGATGATGTTCGCTATGACTTGGAGCAAACTGCCTTTGCTGTGTTAAAGTATGGCCTTGGTATCTTTAATCTTTCCAGGATATTATTTTTATATTAATTAAATTTTCCCATCTCAAACAAGTTTCTTTTGTGCCCTCCTCCCCTCTCAGTTCCTTTCCCCAACCTCCCATCTTTCCCCTTCCCCACTTTCAGTTTTCCATTCTCTTCAGCAAAATACAGCCCCCCCCATGTATATCAGCCAGTCATGCATATCAAGTTGCATTGTGCCAAGGCACCTTCTTCCCTACTAAAGCTGAATTAGGTGATCCAGTAAGAGAAAAGGGTGCTAAAGTAGATAACCGAGTCAGAGTCAGCTCCTCTCCCTCTGTTAGGAGTCTCACTAGAAGACCAAGTTATACAACTACAATATATGTGAATAGAGCCTAGGTCAGTCAGTCCCATTCAAGTTCTCTAGTTGGAGATTCAGACTCTGTGAGCCCTTATGGGCACAAGTTCATAATCCTATCTCCCCATCTTCCACAAGATTCCCCAAGGTTGGTCTAATGTTTGGCTACAAGTATGCATCTGTTTCCATCAGTTTCTGGGTAAAACCTCTCTGGTGACAATTTGGATAGGGAATGATCTTTAGGTATAGCAGAATATCATTAGATATCATTTGACTGACCTTTTTCTGTTTTGCCAGTCATGTTTGGTACTATTCTAGGTCTCTGAATGTCCAGCCTCTGGGTTCTGGCCCTCCACGATGTGTCAGGGGTTGGCCTCCTCTCATAGTATGGGTCCTAAGATGGACCAGTCATTGGTTGACCACACTCATAATGTCTGTTCTACCTGTGTCCCAGCATACCTTGAATGTAAAAAAAAAAAAAAAAAAAAAACTGTATTTGGTTTCCCAGCTCCCCAGACTCAAAAAATTACACAGAAATTGTATTAATTACATCACTGTTTGTCCTATTAGCTCAGGTTCTTATTAGCTAACTCTTACATCTTAAATTAACCCATTTAAATTATTTTATATTTTACCATGAGATTCATGGTTTCTTACCTCTTGCTTCTTGAGCAGCTACATGGATGGCTTCTGCATGACTCCACATTCTTTCTCAGTGCATTCAGTTTAGTTTTCCTACCTAGCTATATTCTGCCCTGCCATAGGCCAAAGCAGCTTCTCTTTTAATCAATGATAATAAAACACACTCACAGAACACACAGGGATATCCCACATCATCTTCCCTTTTCTGTCTAAATAAAAAGGAAGGTTTCAAATTCAGCATAGTAAATTTACATATACAAAACAGCTATATATGACAAAATTAAAGAAATATTCTATTATCTAGTTTATCTTTATGAGTCAAAAGTTTTATATCAAAGCTAGGAGGTGTTGTCACATGCCTTTAATGCCAGCACTTCAAAGCTAGAGGAAGCAGATCTCTGTGAGTTTGAGGCCAGCCTCGTCTACAAGACCTAGCTCCAGAAAAGGCTCCAAAAGCACAGAAAAATCCTGTCTCGAAGGACAAAAAAAAAGTTTCATATCTAATTTGTCTTTTATCTTAAATAAGCAAAACTATAACTATCTGTCTTCAGCTTCATCAAAGACCCCATAAGGATATAATATTACCTAAGGAAACAAGAAGTGCATTGTAAGCAACTTCTAAAACAATAGAACTGACAGAGGCCTCACTCTGCCTTGACAGTCATCCAAAGTTCTTCTGTAATATTGGAGTATTCATCTTCAATCTATAGGCCCATAGTATCTGGCAGAATTTTCCATAAAGCAGCAAATTTGAAAATCTGTTTTGCCTATATTCGCAGTTTGTCAGTCACTATCTTCTGTGTCCTACAGAACGTCTGGCAGACTCTTTTACAAAGCAGAAACCCTGAAGTACTGTCCCACCTTTGTGTGACATGTTTAGCAATATTTTTTCTGTGGGTCCTGCTTGTCCAGTTTATACAGCATACCATCAAGCAGTCCAAGAAAGAACAGTCTCTTTCCCAAATGACTGGCCTTGTCACATTCAAGTCAAATTCCATAATAAGTTTCTTCAATGCCATCAACCTATCTGAAGTAACTGGTACTGCCAGAAGCAGAAATGTCTCACTATCAAGAAAAGTCTGTTTTAAAACCTTTTTAAATGTCATATTCTGTAGGTCTTTGAAGTGTTGAAGATTATCAATCTAAGTGAAATATATCTGTGTATATTTGGAAAAGATAACTAACGTGACTACAAGTTGGACTATTATAAATGACCATCTATTAATTCATAAAATTAAGTATACATTACATTTTAAAATAAGCTGTATAAAAATAATACCTTAAACAAGATTAGAAATATGCATATATTAAAATTTACCTTAAATCTGTGTCAATAAACCAAAGTCCATACCAATGTATTCATTTCTATATCATACCCCCTATTTTTTTTAGAAAGAGATTGACTGTGACCATTAATCATTTACAATCAACCCCTTTAAATGAAAACAAACATTTATAAACAATCATTTTCATTTTGGAAATTTGGGCATTGTTTTCTTCCAACTGCTTCCTGTTGTTTGTTAGACAAGGTATGTTTAGAATTCACGGTGACTTTTTGTGGGGTCTTGTTTCATAAAAAAAGAAAACACATTAGCCTGGAAGAAATCCATAGGAGTCAGTGAACGGACATGTAGCCCCACTGGAATGAGATACTGGAAATTTACCTGTTAAGCTACAGTCACATAGCAATACACAGATTAATGGAGATGGGTTAGTTTAAGATATAATAAGAGTTAGCCAGAAATACACTTAAACCTTTGGCCAAACTGTATTTTAAATAATATGGTTTCTGTGTGGTTTTTTCAAAAGTCTGGGCAGTTGGGAACACCTAAAACAGTAGCATATGAGCAGCCATCTTCGGGCTGCTCAGGATCTTGGGGAGGTCAAAGTGAGGCCTTGGCTTCCCCCACAAGCAGTGGTGCTGTGGTCACCTAGTCACAGCCTCTGTTGTTATTGACCAGATGGGAAGAGTGAAGGAAATGTGGCATTTGGCCTAGCAATGAACTAGGTTACCACTGAGATTGTGGCAGTCTATGCACAGGGGCTGTAGCCAGCTGAGTCTGACCTGTGCTGTGTGGTGGAGCCAGGAAAGCAAGGAGACAAAGAAGTTTAAAGGGCTATACCTCCGCAGTGTGCGCCCAGAGCAGGTTAAAGAAAGCCTGAGAGGCTACTTGACCCATCAGGCAAGGAATCTACATGGATAATTCTATAATTTTTAACAAAGAAGAGGATTCAGGAATTCTCCTAATTTTATGTTTAAAAGATTTAAAAACAAATAAGCAAAGATAGTAAGAACAGGCAAGGATATACCTGCCTAAGCTTGTGGTCACACACTGCAGTCTCGGAGCCACTGCAAAGGCGGACACCTGAGAGCCTGCAAATTCAGCAGCCACCTCTAACACTGGCCTCTGATGGGACTGTTAAAGTCAAAAGCATGGCCTGTGCCTCAGCACAGCAGGCAATGAGGGACAGGCACCTCCTTGTCACTAAGACCCAGGCAGGACAGAAAAGCAGCAGAGGGAGCATGGCTTGGACCTTGCCAGACAACTCACCTTTGCCTATGAGTCTAGCCTGACCTGAGAGCCAAGTTGAAAAAGAAAGGAGCCACAGGGGACTGCAGATTCAGGCCAGCCAAGTGTCTGTGAAAATGTAAATACGCAGGTTAAATGTGTTTCTTTTTTCCATTTTACATTCTTTGCTTCTTTGTCAAAAATGTGGTGCTCGTAACTGTGTAGATTGATATCCAGGTCTTCGATTTGGTTCCATTGGTCCTTATATCTGTTTTTATGTCAGTATCGGGCTGTTTTCAGCACTGTAGCTTTGTAGTAGAGTTTAAAGTCAGGGATTGTGATGCCTTCAGAAGTTCCTTTATTGTACAGGATTGTTTGGCTAACCTGGGTTTTTTTTTTCCTATATGAAGTTGAGTATTGTTATTTTGAGGTCTGTGAAGAATTTTTGCTGAAATTATGATGGGCATTGCACTGAATCTGTAGATTGCTTTAGGTAAGGTTGCCGTTTTTACTATGTTAAATTCTACCTACTCAAGAGCATGGGAGATCTTTCCATTTTCTGATGGCTTCTTCAGTTTCTTTCTTCAAAGATTTAAATTTCTTTTCATATAGGTCTTCCTCTTGTTTGTTTAGAGTTACTCCAAGATATTTCAAGCATTTGTGGCTATCGTAAAGGGTGATGTTTCTCTGATTTTTTTTCTCAGCCTTTTAATCACCTATATAAAAAGACGGGCATTTAGATTATTTCCAGGTTCTGGCTATGACAAAAAATGCTTCTCTGAACATAGTTGAACACATGTCCTTGTGGTATGATTCAAAATCCTCTAGGTATATACCCAAAAGTGGTATTGCTAGGTCCTGAGGTAGTTTGTTGCCTAATGATGGAGGAAGGTCATTGGCTAATAAAGGAACTGCCTTGGCGCATTTTATTGGTTAGAGGATAGGTGGGAGGAGTAAACAGAACAGCACGCTGGGAGGAAGAGGAAGTGAGCTCAGAGTCTCGACAGCTCTCCTCTTGGGAGCAGACGCCTGAGAGAGACGCCATGCCCCGCTCCCGGGATGAAGCTCCGACCCAGGATGGACATAGGCTAGAATCTTCCCGGTAAGCACACCTTGGGGTGCTACACACAGATGATTAGAAATGGGCTAAATTAATATGTGAGAATTAGCCTAGAAGAGAATGGGCCAAGCAGTGTTTAAATGAATACAGTTTGTGTGTAATTATTTCGGGGCATAAGCTAGCCGAGCAGGCGGCTGGGGTGCCAGGGACGCAGCCCCACCGCGCTCCAATTACTACAGCCTAATTTTGTGAGAAATTGGCATACTGGTATTCAGGGTGGCTGTGCCAGTTTGCACTCCCACCTGCAAAGGAGGAGTGTTCCCTTTACCCCACTGCTTCTCCAGAATAAGTTGTCATCAGTGTTTTTGATCTTGGCCATTCTTACAAGTGTAAAATGAAATCTCAGAGTTTCTTTTGATTTACATTTCTCTGATGGCATGAGCAACCTTTACTAAGGCAAGGTGAAAAAAAACCCTTGCATTGGATTATGGAAAAGACCCGACCCTGTATTAATATGGGATCAAGGATATGTTTGTGATTTTTTTACAGGAAGAAAATGAAGCTGGATGAGATAACTTTTACAGCAGAGGAGTACCAGCCTTGATGACATCACAGCTACTGATGACAGCATAGGAGAAGTGGAAAGAGGTTCCTGAATGCATGATCCTGATTTCCTCATACCATCATGCTGCAGGCTAAGAAAAGGGAGTACCTGAACCAAAGATCCTGACTGACAACAATTTGCTGAAGTCTGACAAAGAAAAGAAGATCGTGTTGACTACTGGTAATTTCCAGCCTCTTGATGGAATTGCTATGCAGAGTTCCAGACCTAGTGAGTCATGGTTACCTTGGAGCTGGACCAGAAATGCAGACTGAATATTTGAGTGTTTTACTCTTTGGGAAACAAAACTCATTTTGACAGTATGGTATTCAATTTGCTGTTGAAATATAGGATGTGAGAACTGAGACCTAAACTTTCCCCTCAGGGGAAAAAGGACTCATTACAAGGAGTGTGAAGCCTATCTTCAAATATGAGGAGAGTAGCCTAAGGGTTTTGCTGCTCTCAGAAACCGAGACAATTTCTTAAAAACAACAATGTAACCCATCAGAAAAACCTTTTTCTTGTCTTCTGATTAGAATGGATATAAGAGAATTGTGATATGTCAAATTGTGATATTATTAATTTCCATTCTAGAATTAGGTAATTGACCTGGTAATGTTTGTAACTGCTGTATTTTACTATAAGATGTTAACTAAGTTTGACATTTCCTACGAGTACTTAGATTTAACATATTTGGTAAGAAATTTAGATTTTGATACAGTTTAAAATTGTTAAGTGGCTCTGTAGACCAACTGAAAAGGGCATTTCCAACCCTGGGGATCCTCACTTCTTTAATTAGGAGCCTGTAGCCATTAGGAGCATGATCATTCACAAAACATTATCTAATTTCAGATGAACTCTCTTGACAAAAAAAAAAAATTGGCTCAGAGACACAGAGTACAGAAGTATTTTTCTCCCTTAATCCTTTGTTTACAGAGGTTGACAGTCATTGATGGGTTTGATCCTTTTTCCTCCCAGTCTCCTAAGACAGGAACTTGTATGATTAAAATAGAGGTACCGAAGATGGGTAAGTCTGGGAAAGAGAAAAGTGTTCAGATAAGGCAGATGTGATCATCTGTCTTGTTGTAGAAGCACACGCTTTATTAAAATTAATAAAACGGGAGGAACTATAGAAGCCCGAAAAATGCGGGCCCATTTCCACCTTGTCTGCAGGTGAGTATTTAGAGACTGACAGGCATAGTTGCATGTCCTAACTCAGGAGGTGACTGCTTGGTTCTCTTGAAATTAAAATAGCTCAATGCCATCCTGACAGGTGGTCAGGATATGTAAATGTACTTCTGCTCCTACTTTTGTAACTATGAGGTTACCTAGGAAGGGTGGCCTTCAGCATATGTGACCTAGAGCACCTTAGCTACCTAGGTAACAGAATGCTAATGATGCCACAGAGTGATAAAGCTCTGTGTATATGGTGTGTTACATTTACTGATTTTCATATATTGAACCATCCCTGGGTTGAAGTCTCCTTGATCATTTGGATAATCTTTTTGATGTCTTCTTGGATTTGGTTTGCCAGTATTTTATTGAGTATCTTTGCATCTATGTTCATAAGGGAAATTGGTCTGTAAATCTTTTTCTTGGTTGGGACTTTATGTGGTGTGGACTCAATGGTAACTGGGATCTCGTAAAATGAGTTGGGCAAGGGGTGTAGGAGGTCCTTCTTTCTATGTGTTGCTTGTATTAGTTAATGAATAAAGAAACTGTCTTGGCCTGATAGGGGCAGAACTTAGGTAGGCAAAGAAGACAGAACCGAATTCTGGGAGGAAGAAAAGAAAGCAGAGAGAACCGTCATGGAGCTGCCAGTGCCAAACATGATGAATCTTCAACAGTAAGTCACTACCACATGGTGATACACAGATTAATAGAAGTGAGTTAAATTAAGATGTGAGAATTAGACAATAAGAAACTAGAGCTAATGGGCCAAGCAGTGTTTTCAAGAATACATTTTCTGTGTGATTTTTTTTTGGATATAAGCTAGCCGAGCGGCAGGGACAAACAAGTGGGCCCCCCATAAAACAGGCAAGGTTTCTGCTCTCTATTTTTTGGAATGATTTGATGAGTATGGTCTTAATGCTTCCTTGAAAGTCTGGTAGAATTCTGCACTAAAACTATCTGGCCATGGATGGTTTTTATTTGTTTGTTTGGTTTTTGGTTGGGAGATTTTTAATGACTTCTTCCATTTCACTAGGGATTAAGGTTTAGATTGATTATCAGATCTTGATTTAACTTTGGGAAATGGTACTTACTAACAAAAGTATTTCTTTTTAGCTTTCCAATTTGGCGGACTACAGGTTTTATTATAAAGTACATCCTTATGATTCTCAGATTTTCTCAGTGTCTGTTGGTATATACTTCTTTTGATTTCTGATTTTGTTTATTTGGATATTCCTTGTGTCTTTTAGTTAGTTTGGATAAAAATTTGTGAATCATAATATTTTTTCCCAAAAAGTCATTCTTTTCTTTCATTGATTTATTGTATTGTTTTCTTGGGTTCTATTTATTGACTTCAACTCTCAATTTGACTGTTTCCTACAATCATCTCCACTTCTTTTTGTTGTACAGTTTTCAAGGGTGCTGTTAAGTTGTTAGTGTGAGCTCTAGATTTTTTTATGTAGGCACTATTACTATGAACTTTCCTCTTAGGACCACACTAATTCTGAACCATGAGTTTGGTTATGTTGTGTATTCAGTTTCATTCAATTCTAAAGTCTTAAATTTCTTTCTGTATTTCTGTCTTTACCCATTTTTAATTCAGTAAAGAGTTGATCAGTTTCCATGAGTTTGTAAGCTTTTCTGTTGCTCCTGTTATTTCTGATATCCAGCTTCAATCTGTGGTGATATAGTCAGATGAAGGGATTTATATCAGTTTTCCTGTATCTATTGAGATTTACTTTGTGTTGGAGTATGTTTTTAATTTTGGACAAAGTTCCATGAGGTGCTAAGTAGAAGAAGGTATATTCTTTGTGTTTGTGTGAAATGTTCTGTAAATATCTATTAGATCCATTTGGTTTATAAGAGAGGTGGGGCGAAGATTCAGTCATGAAGAGAATTATCTTCCACAAGTAGAACAGGGAAGAGAGACAACGAACGGAGCTACTTGTAATCTCTGCCCTTGTATGTCCTAGTCTGTTGCAGAATTACAGTACTAGATCTCTTAACTCTTTATGTCCTGACTTAAACATGAAGAAGTTGTAATGAAAACATAGATAAAAAGAACTCGTCCGTTAGATATGTTTGAGTGACAATTATGAATTTATTTACTGCTTGACACATATTGATTTTCTACTATCAAAATAGGCACTAATTTTGATATTAACACTGTTCCTTGTTGTTTGTAGTTTTTACTTTTATGCCTTTGCTCTTTGCACTTTTGTGGACCAACCACCCAGCTCCCAAAGAAGGGAGGAAGTGGAAATTTTGATTCTTATTATTTATAAAGTAATAAATATTATCAGAGGAACAAAAGAAAAAATAAATAAGACACTGATTTACATATTAGCTTAGGCTTCTTACTAACTAACACTTGTATCTTAAATTAACCCATTTATTTTATGCTGTATGTTGCCACAAGGCTGTGGCTTACTGGGTAAAGTTCTGGCATCTGTCTTCTTTGGCAGCTACATCGCATCTCCCTGACTCTACCTTTTTTATCCCAGCATTAAGTTTAGTTTTCCTGCCAAGCTCTATTCTGCCCTTCCAGAGGACCAAAACAGTTTCTTTATAAATCAATGGTTACAATGCATATTGACAGCATAGAGAGGGGAATCCCACATCATATGTATTCAATGATTAATTTAAAATACAACTGTCCAGCTACTTGGTAGCAAGCAAGTGAAGAAAGAAGGCCTGCTAGTGGCGGACTTGAAGGTGTTGCTTGTTATGGTATCTGACAGTGTTAACATTTATGATCATGTAAAATGTGCCAGGACTCGGAAGTCGATGGAAACTATTCCTGGAGGATGTGGGTGAAGAATATCCAGTCAGCACTGTTGATCACCATTTGCTAATCCTTCTTCTTCTTTGACCTGCTACTTGGGGAAAGGAGATAGTAGATAGCCATTCACAGCATGTATGGCAGTAAGACCCAAGCTTTGTTTTTCATTCTCATTACTGTTTATTTCATTAACTTCTCATATTAATCCACGCTCATGACAGAATTATTTATTTTGTTTATTTCAGTCACCTTTTGTAATAAAACAAGGTAAAATAAAACCACATGAAAATTGAATAGTCACAGGAGGTTAATGGCTGTTGAGTATTTTTTGCATCTTATTATTATTACAAATTTTTACCTCCTCCCCTTACCCCCAATTCTCCTCCCCTTTCCTCTCTAGTCCAAAGAGCAGTCAGGGTTCCCTGCCCTGTGGGAAGTCCAAGGTCCTCCCCCTCTCCATCCAGGTCTAGGAAGGTAAGCATCCAAACAGACTAGGTTCCCACACAACCAGTAGAGGTAGTAGAATCAAAACCCAGGGCCATTGTCCTTCGCTTCCCAGTCAGCCATCCTCGTCAGCCACATTCAGAGAGTCCAGTTTGATTCAAGCTTTACCTGTATATTTATACTGCATGACTAGAGGCTGCCATATGACTTCTAAGAACCATGAAGACATCAGGAGCAGGTAAGCTGCATGTCAAAGAGAAAGGAGATTGCAAATGGCTGTTTTCTTGTACTGTGTCATCAGACTAATGGGCTTCAGAAATCTAGATTTTCATTTTCTAGAAATAAACAAAATAAACATTATAAAATGCAATTAAACAGAAATGAACAGAAACCCACGGGTGTCAAGAAAGTTGTAAATAAATTTATAAAGTTCCTACAACTTCATTTCTACCAAGGGTTTCTGAAAGAGAAGGCCAGGTTAAGCCACTTCTCAGAACTGCAGCACGTCAGAACTTTGCTAGCACTGTGGGTACCTAAGCCTGCGCTCCTTTATTTAAACAAAACCCAGTGCTGAAGAAGAACTGAAGGAACAACCATGACGTGACCATATAACATACTTTCCCAGTCCACTGTGAGCTCAAACTTTTCTAGGAGTCTAACATTGCAGTTTTCTGTTTCTACCTGAAATAATTGCTCTTCTGGGAGAAAACCAATCCTAGGATGAGCAGAATGATCCCCAGAAGGGAAAGTTTCACATAGAGAATGGTCAGCAGGGAATGCAGTGTGCTGGTGACACCTGTAACTACAGGCAAAGGCAAAGGACAAGTCAGTTCAATAATGGTTCTAATAAAGAAATTAAGACAAACACTATAAAATCACTTACAGTATTCCTAAAGTTAGGGAATGTCAAAATCAGACAATCTTTTCAATTAAACTTCAAATACTACTCATATAGTACTATTTCAGGATGAAATTTAGTAACCTAGTCTAGCTTTTGTGATTGATAGGCATTAACAAATATTTTACAGTGAATAGGTGCAAAGTAGTATTGTTAAAACTTCCCAGGTAAATAAGGAAAAAGTTCCCATGTAACTTTATTTTATTTTTGGAAAATGTAATTGCATCATTTCTATCCATTCCTATTCCTTCCTCCAACCTCCCTCTTAAGTTCCTAACTTCTTTATTGTTTTCGTTGCCTATTTTTACATAATATGCAAATGAAATCTGCTTAGTTCATGTTGCTTGAATGTACATGATTTCAGAACTGGCCACTTGATACAGAATAACCAATTAGGGGACCATTTCTGAGGGAAGACTACTTCTCCCCTAGTTATGTGTAATTCTCAGTCTAAGAGTGTCTTAGTTAGGGTCTTCATTGCTTTGAAGAGACAACCTGAACACAAAACTTTTATAAAGACAACATTTAATTAGAGCGGTTTGTTTACTGTTTCAGAAGTTTGGTCCATTTTCATCATGACAGGGTGCATGGCAGCATGCAGGTAGATGTGGTGCTGGGGCTGAGAGTCCTACATCTTGCAAGCAACAGTAAGTCAAATGCCTCACTGAGTGGTTCCTGAGCATAGGAAACCTCAAAGTCCACCCCCACAGTGACACACTTCCTCCAAGAAGACCATACTCACTCCAGCATAGCCACACCTTACTATAGTGCTGCTCCCTATGAGATTATGGGAGCCAATTACATTCAAACAAACACAAGGAGTGAGGATCCATGAGATTTACCGCTACCATGTGTGTATATCTACTGATGGTTGACTTGTTGAGGTTTCATGGGTGAAGACTTTCTGTCATTTCCAGGCGGCACAATCTTTTTTAAAAAATGTTTTTATTATCGATTCATTCATTGATTGTTTCATTTTACATACCTGTCACAGTTGCCCTTCCCTCCTCTCCTCCCATTCCCTACTCCCCAGCTCCTCTCTACCTCACCCCAAACCACTCTTTCTCTGTTCCTATTCAGAAAGGGGCAGGCTTCCCATGGGTATCATCAAAGCATCACATATCAAGTTGTCATGAGACTAAGCACCTCCCCTTGGTTTAGGTGGGGCAAGACAATCCAGTGAGGAGAATAGGTTTCTGCAAGCCAGCCAAAGTGATAGGGACAGTCATGCTCCCAGTGTTCTGAGCCCAGCTACATAACTGTCACATATTAGATCAGTCCCATCAGCCTCCCTGGTTGTTGGTTCAGACTCTGTGAGGTTCTATAAGCCAGGATACATGTTTCTGTGGGATTTCTTTGATGTCCTTGGTCCCTCTTGCTTCTAAACTCCTTCCTCCCTCTCTTCAAAAGCATTCCTGACACCCAGCCTATTGTTTGGTTTGGATCTCTATATCTGTCCCCATCAGTTACTGGATGAAGGCTCTCTGATAACAGTTGGAGTAGTCACCAATTTGATCATAGGACATGGTCAGTTCAGGCTATGTATCCACTACTGTTAGCAGTCTTAGTTGGGATCATCCTTGTTGATTCATGGGGTTTTTCCCTGAATCAGGTTTCTGCCTGATTCCCCAAAAGCCACCCTTTCCAGTCATCTTGTTCATTACTCTCAACTTCCACCTACTCCCCAAACCAATCCCTCAAGTTCCCATGCCCACGCAACACCAGTCCATCCACAACATCTCTTCTTTTTCCCCTTTCTAGGGACATCCATGTGTCTCACCTTGGGTCCTTCTTGTTACCTAGTCTCTCTGGGTCTGTGCATTGCAGCATGGTTATCCTTGATTTTACAGTTAAAATTCACTTATGAGTGAGTACATACCTTGTTTCTTTTTCTAGGTCTGGATGACATTTCTCAGAATGAATTTTTTCGTAGTTCGATCCATTTACCTTCAAATTTCTTATTCCTCATTGTTTTTAACAGATGAGTAATACTCCATTGTGCAAATGTACCACATTTGCTTTATCCATTATATTGTTGAGGGACATCTAGGTTGTTTCCAGTTGCTGTCTATTACAAATAATGCTGCTACAAACATAGCTGGGCAAGTGTTTCTGGCATGATTGAGCATCCTTTGGGTATATGCCCAGGAGTAATACAGCTGGATCTAGAAGTAGATTAATTCCTAGGTTTCTGAGAAACTGTCAAAATGGCTGCTTATGTTTACACTCCCACCAGCAATGATGATGTATCCCCCTTACTCCATATCCTCTCCAGCACAAGCAGTTATTTCTGTTTTTGATCTTAGCCATTCTGACAGGTGCAAGATGGAATTTCAGTATCAGTTTGACTTGCACTTCTCTATGACTAAGAATATTAATATTAATTCTGGTGAGAATTTTCTGTTTGTCTGTACCTCATTTTTTTAAAAAAAATCAATTATTTGGTTTGTTTTTGTCTAGTTTCTTGAGTTCTCTATATATTTTGGAGATCAGGTCTCTGTAACATGTGGGGTTGTTGAAGATCTTTTCCCATTTTATAAGCTGCTGTTTTGTCTTATTTACAGTGTCCTTTGCCTTATAGAGCTTTTCAGTTTCAGGAGGTCCCATTTATTAATTGTCAACCTTAGCGTCTGTGCTCTATTCAGAAAGTTGAGGAGACACAATCTTATAGTAGATTTCCTGGTCCTATGGTTCTTTTAATGTTTTCCCCCTCCTTCTATAGTATTTCTTGAGCATTAGGTATAGGAATTTTGTAGTATATGTATCCATGGGACTGGACATCCTATGATTACTGTTCTCTTAATTTTGACCATCTGTGACTTTCTATAATGGTTTCTCTGTATTACAAAGAAAAGCTTCTTTGGTAATAGTTAACAGCCACACTTATTAGTGGTCATAAGGGTATTTTGAGTTGAGATAAGCATTCCTCGGGTTTAATGAAGGGCTGTAAGTACATTCACCTCCAAGTTCAATGACCTCACTTACCTTGAATAATTGGCAAGTTTTCCAATACTAGGCATGATCTTCCTCTTATTGAGTCAGCCTTAAATTGGACAGCTTTGGTTTGCTGCCAAGATGTGGTTACCACTACTGAACCTTAGGGACCAGCCGTGCTGGTAATTGTTGAGGTTTACAATCTCCAAAGCCAGGTGGTACTACCGAGTGCTTCCCTTTTGGGGCATCTTACAGATCACTTTGGTGACTTTGAAAGTTAGTATTCAGGGAGGAGATTTTCGGGTCAAATCCAGCTTAGATCCTCTGAGTTCTCTGGCTAAAGAACATCCCGTGCAAATTTTAGACTTTTGAAAGGTATTGTTCTTTTTTATTTCAAAAAGGGTTTGAGAATTTCATACAATGTATCTTGATCATATTCACCTACAGTTCCTTCTCCTACCTCCTACCAGATCTACACCCTGCTTTGTTACCCCAACAACTTTTCACCTTTGTTTTTATAACCCACTGGCTTCAGTTTATGTTGCCCATATCCTCCTGGATAGGAGCCTGTGAAGAAAAACAGCCTTAAAGATAACTGACTCTCTCTCCTCAAGATACTGTTAATTGTCCCTAGTTCCTCATTTGTCAGTGCAGAGACTCGGGAACCCTTTTCCACTCAATGATAAATTTTGATGGGCTTCATTTTGTGCAGGAAACTGCATTCCTGGAAGTTTGTGAGCTTAGATACCCTGCCTGTCATGTCTAGAAGTCACTTCCTCTGACCTCTGACCTCTGAATTTACAAAAAGGGTTTCTCCATAGCTTTAAATTCTGTTGTTTTTTTTTCTTGACCAGTTAAGAGTTTCTGCTTTATCCCAACACCACCTATTAAAGATGATATTGTTATAATTTTAAAAGTGGCGTGAAAAAGACACCATAACACAGAACTCAGGTGGAGGTAATTTTATTAACGGAACATAAAAAGGGGAAGGGGAAGTGGGGCAGGCCTCAGGGACAGGAGCAGCAGAAGAGAAGTGAGAGGATGCGGTGAGAAACAGAAAGACAGGGAAAGGAGAAGGAGGAGGAGGAGGAGGAGGAGGAGGAGGAGGAGGAGGAGGAGAGAGAAGAATAGATGGACAGAGAGGAGAGGTAGATAAAGCACTCTGCATCCTAAAGTCTGTGAACCATTCATTCTACCAAATCACAGATCCTGATACACAGTTTATGAAAACATCCTGACTTTATATCTAGTTGATAAGAACTGCAGGTGATAACTGAAAACTTGTGACTACTGTCTGAAGTGGATCTATTTGACAAAGGCTAGTCCTACCCAAGAGGCCAGAACACTATGGGTGGCCCCACTCCCTGGGCAGGTGAGATAGTAGCACAGATCTGAGGAGCGCCATGGTTCCTGCTTGAGTTGTCCTGAATTTCCTCTCCCCTCCTCTAAGTGGTTTTGGCCACAGTATTTGTCACAAACAGAATGAAATTAGAACACTTGTCTTTCATGAAAGAATAAGTTAAATATCAAGTATTTATTCTTAAAAAAGGGGTGATACTGACCTTGATTCAGTTCTATGGACAGAGTCTGGTTGCCAGTTGGATGGGAGACAAAGCAGAACACAGCAGACACATTGTTCTGCTCCCAGAAGTATGTGCTCCTAACAGTCACAGGACCATTGCTGTGTGATTTCTTCTTAGTGACATGATCCCCATCTGGAATCCAAAAGATCTGCGCAGCCGGCTTGCCTGCAGTTGCCTCACAAACTGCTGTTCTGTTTTCCCCTGGAAGCAGGGATACTGCTGGAGGCACTGTGGAGATGGAAGGGAAAAAAATTCAGTCTTGTTCCAAATTACAAAGGCGTCTGATTCTATCTACAATCTGGTGACCTGAAATAGCACGATATGTGACCATGTCACTTACCTAGCACTTGGAGGTCATGTCTCCTTAGGAAATTCCCCTGCAGTGTTGCTATTTCACATGAATAAAGCCCATCATGACCGAGGGCCACTGCATTGATCTGAAGGTCAGGACTCTGATCAGGTGTGGATGCCCAGGTGATTCTCTTGTCTGTACAGTTGGTTTCATCGATCTCCTTTATTTCTGCTATGTATAATATTCTGCAGGGAGGCTGGCCTCTGGGGGCTATGACCCATGCTATTAATACTGTTTTTGTCATTGGAATAGCAGGGCAGCCCAGCAGAGCCTTTGCACCCATCTGTACCAACAGTGTAGTGTTAACTGGACCCACACACAAAGAACGATAAAAGGAAACCTGTGTTAAGTCTGTCCACAACACTGTACATGAAGTTACACTAGAACACTGCTTGACTTATGAATGTATTCCAGAAATATTCAACTTTTTTCATATTTCTTGTTTCTTGTATTCAATCTATTAGAATCACATACATTGTTTACTTTCTAAAGTAAAAATTCAAGGCCTGTGGGCTATACACATCTTGTACTATAAAACCTCTCACTGCCTGTATGCTGGCTTAGAGCCCATGATGGATACACATTTGCTGAGTGGTGACTACTCAACAAAATTATCTGTTATAATCACCTGTGACAAAAAAGTCAGTGATGTCACTTTAACAGGAGCAGAAGTTGCTGTGAATGAGCCTTGACTCTGATAAGCATTGTATTAACCATCTCAACTACACCATTTCAATGTCACTTGCCTCTTTGGGTCCTCAGGTCCTCACAAGTCTCATCAAATAAAGGTCATCTAATTAGATGATAAAGGGTTCTTTAGCACAGACTTTGGAGGGCTCTAATCCCATAGCCTTTCTTACTCTGAGACAGCAAAGGTGCAGAGGCCATCATTCAGGTCTCTCCTGCCATAACTCTCACATCACTAGATTCTTCCATTCATCCTAAGTCTCTACAGAAGCCAAAGCATTAGTTACTGTTTCTAAGCAAAGTTAACTCTCCATTCCTTCAGTGCTGGCCACAAGGTAAAGAAGAACAGTACCTTCTGCCTCAGGTAATGAACCATTCTGTGATGTTTGATTCCCATTCATACCACTTGACTCTAGAAAATATTTAAATAAGAATGTTTAAATGTTTAAAACATTGCAAGGCAATAATTAGAAGTTTAATCATCACTGATATGTGAACACCTTGGAAATTACATTTTTAAGATATTAGTCCATTATTTTCCATTTATGAATGACCATATTTTATCAAATAGTTTATAGAGTAACCCCGCTTTCCTTCTTCCAGCTCCTTGCTGGGTCCAGTGTAGGCATACCACATAAGATATCTTGGTTAAACTCCTTCCTCCAGATGTCATCCCCTAATTAAAGCCATAGTTCTGACCACAAGATAAAGAAGAATAGTACCTTATGTCATGGGTAATAAACAACTCACTGGATTCTAATCCATACCTTAATATCTTGACTCTAAACAACTGTTAAGTAAGAGTTTAAAATATTTAAATGACTATAAAATAGTAATTAGTAGTTGTCTCATCATATGTCAACATCTTTCTCAACATCTTTAAAATAGTTTTATTACATACTAATCAGTTATTTCCCTTTTATGAGTACCCTTATTTTGTTAAATAGTTTGTAAAGTAACCCTACTTTCCTTCTTCCAACTCCTTGCCAGGTAGGTATAATGCATGAGCTGACTTGACTAAACTCCTTTCTCCAGACGGAGAATTGGGGGATATTCAATCACCATTTGAACCTTAAGTTTGAATTTGCATTGATTAAATAAAATGAACTATGGTTCAAGAGACTGAGTTAGCAACTAGTTTACAGAAAGTAATCATAGAGCATCAGAGGTCATCCAGGAGAGATAGGGAAACACAGGAAGTAGTAGGGAGGGGCTTGGAGTGACACAGCTTTTTTTGTTTTGTTTTGGAAGAACAGGACTGGGGTTTATTGGAGACACCAGCAAGAAGAGGTGATTTAGTTGTTACTCTGAGCTACAGGTTTTCAACTCAGCCTTTAAATCTTGAGTCTTATTTATAAGCAGAATGGTAGAGATTTAGTTAAAGCTACCTTTAGTGGCAGTGAGAGACCAGTGACTGCAAGAACAGAAGTTCTGCCAGGCTGCCACCCTACTGTCCGCTGATGGAGATGCAGGCTGGTAACTGCGGAGTAACAATTGTTGGCTAAAATAGCAGTTGATAAAGGTGCAGACACAGGGTCGAAATTTAACCAACATTTGGTGCTCCAATGTGTGGCAGGATCACAGGGACAGAGAAGTCATGCCAGCTGGATCTGTGGCAATTTGCTGTCTGGGCCTCTCAGCATGAGCACTCACAATAGTCATCTGCCATTTGCCAGGACTCTGGGAAAGGAGGCTCCTGCTTGGGAATTGTGGGAGGGACTTGAGTTCACCGTCCAACAACAATCACAAACAGTGAGAAGTCAGCAGATTTAGTGAGATACCTGGGAAGTTTTTTAAGGCAAAGTTAAATAATATTTAAAAGAAAAGTATTTTCCATGTTAAGAATGTGGGCTATCACAATGCAGGGCACTAGGACCCTGCATAGTATTATCATGGATGATTTGAAATTGGAAAATTTAAATGAAGGGATAAACTTTTTAGCAGGAGGGACCTAACATCAATTGTAATTACTATCAATTTGGTAATTAGTATTTTATCCTTAAAAAAGTAGGTGATTGATCACTATGCCAATATGATAATTTGATTGATAAGATATAAGCATAAGAAAGACTAATTATTGATAAGATACAAGCTTTATAAATACTTACTTTAAGATATAAGCTTTAGACAGACGTAGCTATAAATAAGAAAAATTTTGCTGCTAGGATACAAGTCTTAGAATGACTTACTATTGAAAAGATATGTGTTTTTAAAACCCTACTAATGAAAAAAGAAAACACGCAGACAAAGACAGAGGAATTTAGAGAAGAACCTACTGCACCATTTCATTATGAAACTGAAGAGGAGTTGCCTAAGGTTACTAGAACATCAACCTTAATTTAACCTGTCATCATACCGGAATGGTCACCAGATGATAGGTACCCCCAAGGCTATACAGAACTTGATTGGAATCTTGTAGAAATGTTAGATTTAAGGAAGAGATTTATGGAAGCTTTCATTTCTTATGGTATGTGTTCACTTTTTGAGAAATGGATGCTAAATTCATACCCAACTAGGAATACAATTATTCTATAAGACTGGAAAGATTTAATTAGAGCAGTCCTGGAAATTGGTCCACAGTTACAATGGAGAACATGGTGGAGAGAAGAAGCTAAGAACATAGAAAAATGAGGTAGGGAGAGAGGAAATAAGATTTCCCAAGATCAGCTTCTCAGTTGGACCCAGTTTGCTGATTTGCAAAATCAGTCTGTATTAGATTGTAACATCATGGTTCCATGCCATATATCAGCTTTGAATGATTGGGACAGGGTTGAAGAATTATGAAAAGGATTGATTTATTTACTCAACTTATACGAGACCCAAAACAAGCCTTCATTTTTTTTTACAAAGACTGACTTCAGCTGTAAATAGAATGATATCAGATCCTGATGTTAGACAAATATTAATTGAATATTTGGCTTTTTAAAGTGCTAATTCATAATGCAAAAGGGTCATTAGGCTTTTGAAAGCAAGATCAGTGCCCCTAGAGGAAAGGATCCAAAATACAGCTGATATTGAATATCATGTTATGATGATATTTGGATAGAAGAGGTGATTTCTAACAATTTTAAGAAACATTATAAGGTCATATAATTTAATTGTGGTAAAGTAGGGATTGTAGGCAAGGTGTTCCTAGAAATAAGGTTATTTCAAGAGATAATCCAAACAGAAGTCCCCAGCCTTCTGGAGTATGCATAATGCATAACAAAGGCCAGAATTGGACTAATGAATGCAGATCCACAAGTGTCAGGCAAAGAAACCCTTTGCCATCAGGAAATGCATTAGGGAACCTCTTGCAGGCAGCAATGTTAAATCTGGTTCAATCATTCCCAGTCAGAATTGGGGAAATTCCTCCACAGAGCATTTAAAAGACTTGATACATATTGGTAAAAGCTATACTGCTCTGGATGGATGACAGAACAGTTTCAGGAAGACCAAAATACAAGTATTTTGGCAAACTTCTAAAACTGATCAAAGACTAAAGCTAAAAATACAAATTAAATAGCACTGAAATTGAGAGTTTGGTAGAAATGGTACAGATGTAGCAATGATTCCACCAAAATCTTGGCATCCAAATTGGCCTCTTCAGGTAAATGTTCAATTTCTAGGAACTGGACCTTTACCTCATGCAAAACAAAGTGAAGATGGGTTAGTGTATAGGTACGGAAGGACAGATAGGAAAATTAAAACCATACGTAGCTACCATAGCAATGAATTTATGGTGACATAATTTGTAGCAACAATGGAAAACACATATTAACATTCTTCTCCAATCTTGGAAACAAACCATAAATTAGCAAAAGTTTCTGAGAAAAATTAAAAGGTACTATCAAAAAGAGTCACAGACTGTTTAGGTTTATGTAAGCAGGGCATACCAGCTGCTGATCTTTTTACTAACAGCCCAACCTTTAAAATGGTTATATGACAAACCTGTATGGGTGGAACAATGGCCTTTGACATCAGAAAAAAATACAGACATTAGAACAGTTGGTATACAAGAGCAGTTAAATGCTCAACATATTGAAAAATTGAATAGTTGTTGGAATTCTCCTATATTTTTTATTAAAAGGAAATCTGAATATGCAAGAATGTTAACAGATGTAAGAGTCATAAATAAGATAATTCAGCCAGTGGGCTCTTTACAGCCCGAAATTCCCTTTCCCTCATTATTTCCTAAGGGATGGTCTATTATGCTGATTGATTAAGAGAGCTGCTTTTTCACTATACTTTTCAAGAACAAGACAAAGAAAACATTGCCTTCACAGTGCCTACTTAAAATTCCCAGTCTTTTTAAAGGTACCATTTGAAAGATTCTTCCATAAGGAATGTTAAAGAGTCTCACTAATGTCAATATTTTGAACAACAGCCATTAGAACTAATTCATAAACATTTTTTTCAATCTATAATTTGCCCTTCCATTAATGAATCTTATTGACTGATACAGACACGGATACTTTAGGAAAAATGTTTGGTGAAGAAAATTTTGCCTTGTAGGGATTACAAACTGCTCCTGAAAAAAAAAAAACACAAAGAAGAGAATCTGTTAAGTATTCAGTACATTAGATAGGTTTACATAAAATTCATCCACAAGAAGTACAAACCAGAAAAGATCAATTACAAACTCTTAAAGATTTTCAAAAATTTCCGTGACATATAACTGGCTATGGCCCACATTTGGATTAACAACTCAAAAACTAATAAAGTTATTTCAAATCTTATGAGGTAGTAAGTGTAATGATCTCTTCTGTCTCTTTAAGAGACAAGTCATGCCCACTTCCTCCCTGAGTCTCTTCTTCTCCATCTTCCTCTCAAAGAAGCAGCTTCTGCCTCTCCCCACTTCTCCCCTTCCCCTTTCTGCCTCTCCCTTCTTTTTTCTCTCTCTCCTCTCTCTCTCTCTCTCCATTCCCCTCTCTTTCTTTCTCTCCCTTTCTCCCTCTCTGCTCTTCTCCCCTCATCCCTTACCCCTCCATAAGCCACTATGGTGTAGGAGGGTCATCTGTCTATGTGTTACTTTCATTGGTTAATAAAGAAACTGCCTTGGCCTTTTGATAGGCCAGACCTTAGGTGGGTGGAGTAGACAGAACAGAATTCTTGGAGGAAGAAAGCAGAGTCAGGCAGATGCCATGATTCTCCAACCTGAGACGGACGTAGGATAGAATCTTCCTGGTAAGCCACGGCATCGTGTTAAACACAGATTAATAGAAATGGGTTAATCAAGATGTGAGAGTTAGCCAGTAAAAGGCTAGAACTAATGGGCCAGGCAGTGTTTAAATGAATACAATTTGTGTGTTGCTATTTCAGTGTAAAGCTAGCCATGTGGGAGCCCGTCGAGACGAAAAGCAGGCCTGCTTGCCTCATCACAACACCCACTAAATAAATATCCAACCTTACCCTGCATGGCATGCCTATCCATGTCTCTGTCTCTTGCCCGCTGCCATGTGTCTCCCTGCCCTGGACCAGCCATGGCGCGGGGACCTCCCTGGGACTGGTTGCTCTCAGGTCCTGCTGCCAGCTGCCACATGGCTGGCTGCCACTGCTGGGGACCCTGCAGCATTTTTAATTTTTCCATTACAGTAATTTTTCCATTACAGTCCAAGAAAATTATCAGATTATGCTGAGAGAGTATTGGCACTTGTTAAAAAAAAAAAGCAACAGAGAGAGAGAGTGAATAAGTTGCATATTTGAAACTTTTAGATCAAGATGAGCTGGACTGTATTCTGACTATTTTACCATCTACTTATTCTCCTTCACGAATTCTTATGCAGAGAGAAGATAGTAAGTATCTTAGAAAGGATATTTTCACCACAAAAAAAAAAGAGTAAAAAATAAAGACCTATGTAGAAAAGGTTTCTGAATTGATTATGAAAGGAATATTGAGACTTTGACAAATAGCAGGAATAGACAAAGAAAAAATTGGGGTACCTTTTACCAATGTTCAATTGCCTCATTGTGGGCAGAAAATGAACATTGGAAAGAGCTTCCAATAATTTCTTGGGAGAGATTAGCAACAAATATCCCAAAAGCAAAAAAAAATTTCATTCTATAAAAAGAACTAATTGTATACTCCCTCATATAAAAAAGGTAACACTACAGGCATATATGCAGATCGAGCACTTATATGTAAAAATAAATAAAATATCTTTAAAAAAACAAAAAAAGGTAACACTACTTTGGAGCCTCTACATTCTATACTGACACAAATAAATCAGGAAAGACGGGTTTTTATATCAAGGAAATTAAGTAAAGTTGCTCAAAGCCCTTATTAATTAGTTCAGAAATCAGAATTATATACTATTCTCGTGGTATTATTACATTTTCCAGAACCTCTTAATATAATTACTAACTCTCAATAAGTAGATAGAGTTGTTTTACATACTAAAATTGCTGAGCTTATTCCTGGTGATTCAGAATTAATTTTTAATAGATTCAGAATTTATTAAAGAACAATAAATTCAAAAGGTTTAGTGCTTTCAGTGACAGCAATTTATCATATAATCCTGCGTGCCTTGGAAACCCAGCCAAGGAAAATGCCAGTTCTTTAGTCTCAATCTTAATTACCAGTATCAACTCTCACATCATACAGCACACAGTAATTAAGTATATATGGATATATATCCAGGTTCAGATTCAGAATCAGATGGGTAAATAGATAGGCAGGCAAGCAGGCTGTGTCAACAGTAAAGGAACAAGCAGATCCAAATGTCCAAGAACAGCGAGGAGTTCTTTTGTTGGTCCTTGATGCACGCCCCAGGTGTCAGATAACAGATTAGCACATAACATATGGTCAGACATCACAGGGCTAGATTTGCATCACTGTAAGGTTCAGGTGAGGTCTTCATAAACTTTCCTTGGTTTAATGTGTTCTTTTAATTGCTCATGTGTTCATGTCTCAGTTCCAGAATTAACTTTGTTATTTATTCAGTTACAACAAATAATCAGAAATAGAAATCATTCTTTGTATATAACATGTATCAGATCCCATATAGGTCTACCAGGCCCTCTAGCACAACATAATGATAAGATTGATCCTCCTATAGGCAGGAAATATGTTAGAAGTCTAAGAATTTCATAAGAAATACCATGTTATCAACAAAGGTTTTAAGAAAGATCTTTTTATCACTTGGAAATAAGTCAAAGAAATTATAAGGAAATGTCCTACTTGTTCTTTGTATAATCAAACTCCATTACCTGCAGGAAGTGACCTAAAGGGAACTCAAAGAAATGATATTTGGAAAATGCATCTGTTTCATTTTTCAGAGTTTGAAAAATGAAAATATGTGCACCATAACATAGATACACTTACAGGATTTCAATTGGCAACTACTTTAAGTTCTTAAAAGACTGATTCTGTAATTACACACGTATTAGAAATCATGACCATTATGGGAATACATGTACTAATTAAGACTGACAAAGCACCAGCATATGTCTCTAGTAAAATAAAATGTTTTTTTTTTCAAGCCGGGCGGTGGTGGCGCACACCTTTAATCCCAGCACTCGGGAGGCAGAGGCAGGCGGATCTCTGTGAGTTCGAGGTCAGCCTGGTCTACAGAGCTAGTTCCAGGACAGGCTCCAAAGCCACAGAGAAACCCTGTCTCGAAAAACAAAAAAAAAAAAAAAATGTTTTTTTTTCATATTACAACATCAAGCATATTGCAATATACTACACAGTTATATAAAGCAGTTATAGAAATATCTAATCCCACTTTACAAGATATGCTTAATACACAAAGCTAGATTACACAGTACTTTATTGGCTTTAAAAAATTTAAACGCTAATGAACAAGGAATAAGAGTGGTAGACAGACATTAGTTAATAACAAAATAACTGCTGAATTAAATCAGCCTGTACATTTTAAAGATACGTTGACCTCAGACTGAAAACCAGGATATATTATGTTGGGAAGGACTTTTGCTTTTATTTCTATGGAAGAAGAAATGTTATGGATACCACCTAATTAAAGCAATTTGGTCTAATACTAAACACCGTACAGATGAAGAAACAGTCATTCTCAAGACCTGTAGGAACAGAACCACAAAGAGTTCATCTTCCTGCTTTCAACCTTGTGCCTGAATAGCAGAAATGATACAAAACAGAGGTAGGAACAAAATAGGTGTCATCTCCTCTGTCCATTTTCTCATTATGTGGTTCCTAAAACTATATTCATCCTTTCCTTGGGGTCTGCAGAATTTCTCAATATAAAATAGCCCAAAGCCAGGCATGGTTGGATAAAGGGGGAAGCAATAAAATCATAAATTTCAGAGTAGCTGGCCACATAGTTAATCTGAGGTCAGCGTGGGTTACATTGTGATATACCATTTTAGGAAAAGAAACCAAAACTAGTCTTAATCAACTTCAAACTCCATTTCCCCAAAATCTTGTTCTGTGATAGTCTAGTGCTGAGGTAGCTTGAATATGAATTTCCCCTGAGGCTCATATTTAAATGAGGAGTCATTAGTGGGAGGCACTGTTTGAAAGGAATTACAGATGTAGTCTTGTTGGAAGAAGTGTGTTGCTGTGGGTAAACTTTGGAGTTTCAAAATCTCAACTTAGGCCTGCAGATTCAGACCCAAGTATAGAACACTCGGCTGCCATGTCTACCTGCATGAAGGGAATGGACTAAGGCTCTGAAACTGTAATTAAGTCCCAGTTAAATGCTTTCCTTTATAAAAATTGCCATGGTCATGGTGTCTCTTCGCTGCCTAAGACAGATGTTTTCCAAGAAATAACTAAAGAGACAGGAAGAAAGGAGTAGAATTTGTTAACCTAACATTCTTATGCTACTATAAGGCACCATCATGCTCTTTAAGAGTAGAATTGAACTAATTGTAAAAGTACATTGCAAGTATAAAAGAAAAAGAATTTCTGTGCCAAGTAACAAGTGACAACAAAAGTACATAAGATCTTCAATTAAAAACATAGAAGGATATAAAGAAAACTGGCACTGTCTGTTCCTTGAGAACCAATCCCTCAGGCTTCTTCCTAGCACAGCACTATAGGCATGGTTCAACTCACGAAAATCAGCCAATCATATAAACAAATTGGGAGAAAAAAACCTACATGATCATTTCATTAAATTCTGAAAAGCTTTTGATAAAATCCAACACCCTTTCATTAAAAAAGTCTTGGAGAGATAAGGGATATGAGGGAAATATTTAAACATAATAAAGTCAAATTACAGCAAGTCTATAGCAAATATCAAATTAAATGGATAGAAACTCAAAACAATTCCAATAAAACCAAGAACAAGGAAAGTTTCTCCACTCTCTGCACACATACTCAATATAGTACTTGAATTCGTAGCTAGAGCAATAAGACAACTGAAGGAGATCAAGGGGATAGAAATAGGGAAAAAAGAAGTCAAGGTATCTTTATTTTCAGACGATATGATTTTATACATAACGAGTCTAAAAATTCCACCAAGACTCCTGTAACTGATAAAATGCTTTCTGCAAAGTATCTGGAAACAAGATTAACTAAAAAAATCAGTATCCCACATACATATAAACAATAAATGGACTGAGAAAGAAATCAGGGGAAATATAATTCACAATAACCTCAAATAATACAGAATGTCTTGGGGTAACTCTATCCAAGCAAGTGAAAGCCTTGTATGACAAAAACGTGATGTTTTTGAAGAAGTTGAAGAAAGATTTCCCATGCTCATGGATCAGTAGGATTAACATAGTAAAAATTGTCATCCTACTAAAAGGAATCTACTGATTCAATGTTATCCCCATCAAAGTCCCAACACAATTTTTACAGACTTTGAAAAGTCAATATTCAACTTAATATGGACAAACAAAAAACCCAGGATAGTTAAAAACAATTCTGTACAATAAAACAACTTTCCAAAGTATCACCATCCCTGATTTCAAGTTATCATAATAATAAAAAAACATGTTTATCAATGGAATCCAACCAAAGACCCAGAAATAAATCCACACTCCTAGGGACACCTGATTTTTGCTAAAGAAGCCAGAAATGCACACTGGGAAGAAAGAAAGCATCTTCAACAAATGGTCTGCTCTATCTGTATGTCAGCGTGTAGAAGGCACATACATCTTGAATTAGAAGGAAATGCACTGATATTTTTATCTTGGGAGAAAAGTCAATTTGCTTTCATGCTGATCAGTCTGCTTAGGATCTGTGGTTCTGGTGAAGCAGAACTCAGACTAGAGTTCCACCACTTTAGCTAGCAGCCTGTCCTTCCTATCTTTGAAATGGTTATTTCATGGGCTCTGCTCCTTATCTTGCCCCTCTTCCCACTGGTAACTTCCAACAGCTTTACTTCAAATGCTTTAAGACAGACTCCATAGTCTATGACACCAGTCCTTAAGTTGATCTGCATCCAGGCTACCTTGTCGCTTTTTCCCTTATTATATCGGAGGACTGTCCCTTCCTACCTGAGTTTGGCGCCTCCACTTTACTCTGAATGCCACTGCTTCCCTTCTCAGAGATGTTTCTCCTTTTTTGTTTGTTTGTTTGCTTATTTGGGTTTTTGTTTGTTTTTGTTTTTTTGTTATGTGTCAATCTTAAAGATGGGACAAGGAAGACATCTTAGTAAAATATTGTTTTTCAGGGAATCATTTCTCCTCATATACATGACAACGAATAATAGAATAATCTATTCCATTGAATATATGTAGAAAACCTACTTATTAAAAATAATCAGCTTTATGGCTTTTTGGGACCCATTCCCTATGGCTGGATGCCTTGATGTAGGGAGGAGGAGCTTAGTCTTGCCCCAACTTGATATTCCAGGATTTGTGACTCCCCATGGGAGGCCTGCCCTTTCTGAAGAGTGGATGGAAAGGGGGGGGGGGTTAAAAAAAGAAATGGGGAAGGAAACATAAGGAGAGGATGGAGGGAAAAATCGTTGGTATGTAAAATAAATAAAAAATTGAAGTTAAAAAAAATTTAAAGTTAAAGTGGCCATGTTTGCCTGAAACAAATGTGTAATTTCAGAGTGAGGAGACTGAAGCAGGAGGATTATTATAGTCCAATGTTAGGCTTAAAGATAGTTTCATTTCCCAAAAATCTCAGAATGTCACACTTACCAGTCCCATTTGTTGCCAAAATAGAGATGGAGATCAGTAATCTCAAAGCCAAAGTCCTCCACAAAGCATTCATCTGGAGTGGTTTCTAGTCAACACAAATCACCATAAGCTCTGGATAGACTCAATGAATCTGTCCCTCGCAGTTAACTTTGAGCTCAGTTCACCAGACTAAGGGTGACTTTTCTTTTCCTCATTTTGCCTATCTTATCTTCATCTGTACTCTGTGTGCTGTTGGATGATTAAGCCTGCAGAGGAAGATTGGCAGTGATGTTTGCTGAGTAGTGAAGGAAGAAGACAAAGCTTAACTTATTCTCTAATGATATTAAAACATTGAGATATATTTTATGGCAACTTATCTTTTAATGCAGTATTTTAAATTTAATTTTATATATTGTTTCTATTTGAGCTATACATTTTTCCCACCTCCTTCCTTCCTCGGCTCTCCCCTTCTACCTGGCTCCAGCTCCAATATTTCCAATTTACCCAGAAGATCTTGTCTTTTCTCCTTCCTAGGCAGATCCTTGTATGTCTCTCTTAGGGTCCTCTTTGTTGTCTAGAGTCTCTTAGTTTGTGGACTGTAGGCAGGTTATTCTTTTTGTTATGTTTAAAAGCAATTTATGAGCGAATACAAATTATAATGGTCTCTCTGGGTCTGGGTTACCTCATTCAGTATATTTTCTTTTCTAGTCCCTTCCATTTTCACACAAATTTCAAAATTTTCATTGTTTTTAACCACTAAGTAGTACTCCATTGTAAAACTGTAACACATTTTCCTTATCCATTCTCCCATTGAAAGGCATCTAGGTTGTTTCCAGGTTCTGGTTAATATGAATAATGCTAACATGATCATAACTGAGCAAATGTCCTTTGCTATGATTGAGCATCCTTTGGGTATGTGCCCAAGAGTGTTATTACTAGGTCTTGAGGTAGATTGGTTCCTATTTTCTGAGAAATCACCATACTGATTCCAAAAGCAGCTGTACAAGTTTGCACTACCACCAGCAATGGAGGAGTGTTCCCCTCACTCCACATCTTTCGAGCACAAGCTGTCATTTGTGTTTCCTGGTCATTTTGACTGGTGTAAGATGCTGTCTCAGAGTTGTTTTGATTTGCATTGCTCTGGTGGCTAAGGATGTTGAGCATTTTCTTAAGTGTCTTTTGAACACTTGAGATTTCTCTGTTGCAAGTTATCTGTTTTGGTGTGTAATCCATTTTTTTTTTCTGTTTATCCATGTTTCTTTATTCTTATTTTCTTCTTATTCCATATTCCCTTGTTAAAAATGTTTCCAGTAATATATACCCTTATAACCAGCAATTCCCCAGCCCTAGCAGGTTCCAGGACTGGAATTCTTTTTATTTATTTATTTATTTATTTATTTATTTATTTATTTATTTAAGATTTCTGTCTCTTCCCAGCCACCGCCTCCCATTTCCCTCCCCCTCCCCTAATTAAGTCCCCCCCCCCAGCCCGAAAAGCAATCAGGGTTCCCTGTCCTGTGGGAAGTCCAGGGAACCCCCCACCTCCATCCAGGTCTAGTAAGTTGAGCATCCAAACTGCCTAGGCTCCCACAAAGCCAGTACGTGCAGTAGGATCAGAAACCCATTGCCATTGTTCTTGAGTTCTCTGTAATCCATTTTTTAATGGGATTATTTGTTCTTTTGATGTCAGTTTTTTTTAGTTCTTTATATATTTTAGAGATCAGCCCTCTGTCAGATGTGGGGTTGCTGAAGATATTTTCCCATTCTGTAGGCTACCGTTTTGTCTTAGTGACTGCGTCCTTTGCTTTACAGAAACTTATCAGTTTCAGGAGGTTTCATTTATTAATTGTTGCTCTCAGTGTCTGTGCTACTGGAGCTATATTTAGGAAGTAGTCTCATGTACTTGTGTGTTCAAGGAGACTTCCAACTTTCTCTTCTATGAGGTTCAGTGTAGTTGGTTTTATGTTGAACTTTTTGATCCATTTGGACTTGAGTTTACTGCATGATGATATATATGGATGTATTTGCATTCTTCTACTTGTCAATATCCAGTTATATCAGCACCACTCAGTGAATATATTTTCATTTTATAATTTTATCTTCTTTATCAAAAATCTGGTTTTTGTAGGTATGTGGGTTGATATCCAGATCATTGGTTTGAATCCATTGGTCCTCCTGTCCGTTTTTATGCCAAATACCAAGCTGTTTTCATTACTGTAGCTTTACAATAAAGTTTGAAGTCAGGGATGATGATGCTTCCAGAAGTTCCTTTCTTGTACAGGATTGTTTAAGCTATCCTGTTTTTTTTTTTAAATTTTTCCATATAAAGTTAAGTATTGTTCTTTGAGGTCCATGGAGAATTTTGCTGGGATTTTGATGGATATTGCATTGAATCTATAGATTGCTTTGGTAAGACTGCAATTTTTACTATGCTAACCCTATCTATCCAAGAGCATGAGAGATCTTTGTATTTTCTGATGCAAAGATTTAAAGTTCTTGTCATACAGTTCTTTCACATGTTTGATTAGTTATACCAAGATACTTTATAGTATTTGTGGCTATTGTAAAGGATGATATTTCTGTGATTTGTTTCCAGTACATTTATCATCTGTATATAGGTAGGGGGCACTGGTGTTTTTGAGTTAATCTTGTATCCTGTTATTTTACTGAAGGTGTTTATCAGTTGTAGGAATTCCAAGGTGGAACTTTTGGGGTCATTTATGTATATTATCATATCATCAGCAAATAGTGAAAGTTTTCAATTTGTAACCACTTGATCTCCTTTTTTTGTATTATTGCTCTAGCTAGAATTTCAAGTACAATATTGAATAGAAATGGAGAGAGTGGACAGCCTTGTCCTGTTCCTGATTTCAGTGGAATCGCTTTGAGTTTCTTTCCATTTAGTTTAATGTTGGCTGTTGGTTTGTTGTATATTTTCTTTATTGTATTTAGGTATGTTTCTTGTATCCCTGTTCTTTCCAAGACATATATCATGAAGGGGTGTTGAATTTTGATGAAGATTTTTTCAGCATCTAATGAGAAGATCATATTTTTTTTTCTTTCAGTTTGTTTTTATGGTAGATTGCATTGGCAGATTTTCATATGCTGGTCTATCCCAGAATCTATGAAATGAAGCCTACTTTGTAGCACAATTAATAAAAACTAAGAGACAGATATTGAGGTCCAATCTGAAGGTCAGAAAAGCAAAACAACAAGCCACTGGCTCTTACATCTATATCTGTCCAAAAAGGTGATCCTGAACTCTAGGAATCTCAGAATGAAATTGTATGTGAGAGCTGTCTCCTCCTGTCTTATATTCCTCTCTAGTATTGGGTGAAAAGCTGCACCACTACCACCTGGTTTCTATAATCAGATAGTGTGACTATTGGGATTAAAGGTATGTGTCACCACTGCCTGGTCTCTAAGGCTAATCAGTGTGGCTGTTTTACTTTCTGAACCTCAGGCAAACTTTATTAAAGTACAAATGAAATATCACTACAGTATGTGTTCTTGGATTCAGTTTGCCAATATTTTATTGAGTATTTTTACATCAATATTCCTGGGGGGGGGGTTGATCCGTTATTCTCTTTCTTAAGTGTGTCTTTGTGTGGTTTGTGTATCAGAGTAACTGAAGCCTCATAAAATGTTTGGCAATGTTCCTTCTGTTTCTATTGTTTATAACAATTTGAGGAGCATTGGTATTAGTTTTTCTTTGAAAATCTGGTAGAATACTGTATTGAAACAATCTGGTCCTGGGTTTTTTTTGGTTGGGAAACAGTGATGAATGTTTCTATTTTCTTAGTAGTTATATATCTATTTAATTTGCTTAACTGGTGTTGATTTAATTTTGGTATGTAATACTTATCCAGAAACTTGTCCATTTCCTTTAACTTTTCCAATTTTGCTGAATACATGTTTTTGAAGTATGACCTGATGATTCTCTGAATTTCCTATATGTCTGTTAGTCCCACTTTTCATTTCTGACTTTGCTAATTTGCATATTCTATCTGTATTTTGGTTAATGTGGATAAAGACTTATCTTTTTTGTTTATTTTCTCAAAGAACAAACCTTTTGTCTCATTGATTCTTTGTATTGTTTTCTTTGTTTCTATTTTGTTGATTTTAACTCTCCGTTAATTATTTCCTGTCATCTAGTCCTTCTGGGTGAGTTTGTTTCTTTTTGTTCTAGGGCTTTTAGGTGTTTTGTTAATTTGCTAGTGTTGGATTTTTTTTTCTCCTTTCTAAAATCACATTTATTAATGAGTTTAGATATCGGCCATAGCAGCACCAGACTTCTCAGAAGCATATTCATGAGCAAGAAACAAAAACTCTAGAGTTTCATTTTAGTTACTGTCTTTTTTTTTCTTTTTTAATTTATTTATTTATTAAGGATTTCTGCCTCGTCCCCACAACCGCTTCCCATTTCCCTCCCCCTCCCCCGATCAAGTCCCCCCCCCCATCTGCTCGAAGAGCAATCAGGGTTCCCTGACCTGTGGGAAGCCCAAGGACTGCCCACCTCTATCCAGGTCTCGTAAGGTGAGCTTCAAATGGCCAAAAGACACTTAAGGTCATGCTCAACTTCCTTAGCGATCAGGGAAATGCAAATCAAGACAACTTTAAGATACCACCTTACACCTGTCAGAATGGCTAAAATAAAAAACACCAATGATAGCCTTTGCTGGAGAGGTTGTGGAGAAAGGGGTACACTCACCCATTGCTGGTGGGAATGCAAACTGGTGCAACCACTCTGGAAAGCAGTGTTTCGGTTTCTCAGGAAATTCGGGATCAACCTACCCCTGGATCCAGCAATACCACTCTTGGGAATATACCCAAGAGAGGCCCTATCATACAACAAAAATATATGCTCAACTATGTTCATGGCAGCATTGTTTGTAATAGCCAGAACCTGGAAACAACCTAGATGCCCTTCAACGGAAGAATGGATGAAGAAAGTATGGAATATATACATATTAGTGTTGGATTTTTTTCCAGCTTCTTTATGTAGGAATTTAGTGCTCTGATCTTTCCTCTTAGCACTGCTTTCATTGTATCCCATAAACTTGGGTATGTTGGACTATAACATGAATAATAAAAACCCAGAGACAGATATTAGGATTCAACTGGAGAACCAGAAAAACAAGGCAGCCAAACCACTAGAAAATTCTTACCTCTACCAAGGCTGGGTGACTATAGACTAAACAGACTAAGCAGACTGAACCTCTCTCTCCTCACATTTTATATTCTCTCAAGTGCATGACTCCCTAGTACTGGGATTAAAGGCGTGAGCCACCACTACCTGGATATGTTTTAGCATTGATCTTGTGTAGTTCTTGAACTCACAGAGATCCATCTGTCTCTGTCTTCAAAATCCTGGGATTAAAGGTGTGTGCCGCCACTGCCTGAACTCTAATGGCTTAGCTTTGCCCTTCTGATCTTTAGGCAAGCTTTATTTATTAAAATACAAATAAACTATGCAGTCATTTTCACTGAATTTTAGAAAGTCTTTCATTTCTTTATTTCTTCTTTATCCTAGTGCTAATTCAGTTGAGAACTGCCAAGTTTCCATGAGTTTGTGGGCTTTCTGCAATTAGTGTTGTTGTTAAATTCTAACTTTAAGACATGATGGTCCAATAAGACACTGGGGTTTGTTCAAATTATTTTTAATCTGTTGAGATTTGCTTTGTTACTGAGTATGTGGTAGATTTTGGAGAAGGATCCATGAGATACTGATAAGAAACTACATTCTTTTGTGTTTGGGTAAAATGTTCTGTAGATGTCTGTTAAGCCCATTTGAGTCATAAATAACATCTATTAGATCCTTTATTTCTCTGTTAAGTTTCTGTCTGGGAAACCTGTCAAGTGGTGAGAATGGAATGTGGGTATTAGAAATTAAATAAATAGGAACCAAGCTATAATCCAAAGACATAAGGAAATTATTTATAGAGGAAAGTGTAGTCTCAGGTTTCTGTTCTGCCCGGTTTCCACAGTCGTTAATTCTCAAAGAAGTCTCACAGATACATTAGTTATAAACTGATTGGCCTAATAGCTCAGACTTCTTATTTATTATAACTTATGTTAGCCCATAATTCTTGGCTATGTTATTCACATGGCTCAGTATTTTATTAGGTGAGGCAGTCACATCTTGCTTCTTCTGGGGCTGAATCATGACTGCATAATGGGACTTCTTTTTTCCCAGAATTCTCCTGTTCTCATTGCCCTGCCTCTACTTCCTGTCTGGTTGTCCCACCTATACTTTCTGCCTGGCTACTGGCCAATCAGTTTTTATTTAAAATATAATTGACAGAATACAGACCATTGTACCACAGCAGGAAAGGATTGGGGGAAAACATGGATCTCCCTTGGAGGGGGAAATAAAATAGATTTTAAGGTTGCCTGGAGGCAGGGCCAATGAGAACAGCAGGATCAAGTGGAGAAGGCTAGGGTACATTGAATTCAGGGGAAGACAGCTAGAACTGAATGGCATTTGAGGGGTGGTATGGAAACCTAGTATTGGGGTTGTTTACTGACAAAATCTGTTTTGTTGTTTCCCTCCCCACACCCCTCTTCCTCATCTTCCCTTTACTGCCCCCCAGTAGTCTCCTTTCTACCCTCATGTCATATGTGACCCCCTCCATAATCTCAATACTTCCTGTTCCCTTCTCATAGTCTTCTATCTCTACACACTCACGGCCATGCCCCCTTATTTACATACATATTAGCATAAAAAGTTAGTAGTTTTTTTTGTCTAAGGTACCTCATTTAACATACTACTATCCAGATTCATATTCAAGCAAATTTCATTTGTCTTTATAATAGAATAAAATTCCATTGTGTATACATGCCACATTTTTATTACATTTATCTGTTGATATACATCTAGACACATTCCATTCTTTGCTATTGTGAATAATGCAGCAACAGACATGGATGGGCAGATATCATTTGCTATAATGTTGTATCCTGTGGACATACGCCCAGGAGCGGTATAGCTGGGTCATGTGGTAGCTTCACTTCCATAGTGAGCACACCAGTTTATGATCTCACCAGCAGTGAAGAAAGGTTCCTCTCTCCCACATCCACATCACCATTTGTAATTTGATCCCAGCCATTCCGGCATGGATGAGATGGAGCCTCAGTGTGGTTTGGATTTGTATTTCGCTGATAGCTAAAAATAAAAGACAATTCTGCAAAGTAGGACTCTAGAGCCTGCTTCCAGTTCAGTGGTCACTAGCCAGTCTGGAGGGGAGTGGTAGGTAAGTGAGTTAATATGCCAGCCCCTCTCTTCCCGAATTCCAGCAGCTCTCCTTTCGTTGCTTATACTGAGTCTCACAGTTCTTTTCTTATATTTATTTATTTATTATGTATACAATATTCTGTCTGTGTGTATGCCTGCAGGCCAGAAGAGGGCACCAGACCTCATTCCAGATGGTTGTGGACCACCATGTGGTTGGTGGGAATTGAACTCAGGACCTTTGGAAGAGCAGGCAATGCTCTTAACCACTGAGCCATCTCTCCAGCCCTGAGTCTCACAGTTCTGATAATGTGCACTGGAAGCAGCTTAGTTGTGGCCTGGATGGAGGGACAGAGCTTCTGGGCTTCTGACTCTGCCATTTTTACTGATGTGACCAAACAGATTTGCTCCAAAATGGTTTAGGGCCATTTCTACATTACAGTTCCTGACAACAATCTACGTTTTCTGGACCCCAAAATCCCGCTGACCTCAGAAGCTAAACTCTGCGATTTATATGGAAGATACATAAACCACCTACTACATGGAAGATATGTTCATTTTCAAGGTGACCACCTTTAGCCACATATGACTTTACCTTTTTTTTTTTTTAACATGTCAAGTTCACTGGTATCCGCCTTCTTTCACAGGCAATTTGCACCACCTTCCCCCACTGCTCTGGACAGCCCTCTGACCTTTCCTGACCAGCTTCTCTAAAGAGAACATTCAACACTTGGTTCCCACATGGATTTCCTGTTCAGGCTGATGTTAGCACAAATATTTCCACCACAAAATACAAGTATTTCATGTAATGGCATTAAATTCATGACCAAAAATACCACATATATACGTATAAAGCAGATATTGGTTAGCACCTCGTGATGGCTTGAGGTTGTAAGACTCAGCTTAGTTTAGAATGTACTGTTCTTTGTTCATCTCTCATCTGAGCAACATGCAAATTTGTTCAAATACTATAGGTTTTATGTCTTCCTAACCTCTGACTAAAAAATAATGTTTAACCTATTAACTCCTCCTCATAACGGTTTAGATGATAAGTTACAATTTGGTTCTAATGAGATTTGGCCTATTTTGTTTCTCTCAGTCAGAATGAGCTCTAGCCTGATCTCACTATGTTTTAATAAGTATTATCACAAAGAGAAACAGACACTGTGAACTAAAACGAGCTATATCTTACCTGAAGATCTGTAGCAAAGAGTACAGAACTAAGACAGACAGACAGACAGACAGATAGACAGACAGACAGATGGATTAAAAAATGAAAGTTCGATATTCAAGAGCACATATTGCTTTCACAAAGAGACCTGTATTTGATTCTCAGCATCCATGTCAGGTAGTTTACATCCATCTGCAGTTCCAGTGCTAAGATATCTGACAGCCTCTTGTGGTTTCTGCAGGCACCTGACGACACATAGTGCACACACACATGCAGGCAAAATACACATACACAAAAAATAAAACTAAAATAAAATAATGTCTTATCTTTAGTGATGCAAGGTCAATGGACACTGTGTCAAGGTGAAAGCACAGTAGTACAAATGTACATTGACTTAATTTTTGAATATGGTTCATTATGATATTTGTTTTTTAAGAGAATTCCTTTAGTATCATTGAGTCTGATAAATTTCTTTTTCATATATATATATATATATATATATAGAGAGAGAGAGAGAGAGAGAGAGAGAGAGAGAGAAATGATTCTGCAATCAGAAACATTCATTGCTCTTACAGAAGACCTGAGTTCAGTTCTCAGCACCCATGTCAGGCAGCTCACAACATCCCATAACTTCAGCCCCAGAAGATCAAAAGCCCTCTTCTGGCCTCCATGGGCAATAGCACTCATGTGCGCATGCATGCACACACACACACACACACACACACACACACACACACACGTACCTATACATAATTTAAAAATTTTAAGAAAATCTCAAGAAAACTTAGAAAACTGTATTTCTGACATTAAAATAAGTGTTTTATGTAGATGTCTCTCTTTATTTAACATGGTTCTTTTGAATATGTTGAGTATCTTACATATTCTGGTAGTCCAGAAAATTGCTGCTAAAATGAAGTTCTTTAGAAAGACAGAGGGAAAGAGAGCAGTTGTATTTTAGTTTTAAGTTCATGGTAAAATGAAGTGGAAAGTGCAAAGCATTTCTAATACTCTGCCCTCCTCACAAGCACAGACTCCCCCACCACCAGTATCCTTACTCATGGGAAGACAGATGTAAGTTGTGGAGCTGGAGGAATCAACTCATATACAGCAGCCCAAGCCTTATCCTTGTCTTCACAGACAGAAAACCTATAATAAAACCTCAGTCTCAATTGTTGGAGACCAGCCTCCACAAAAATACATCTTGCCAAAGTAGGGGTATAGGGATCAGTAGACTAGGAAGGAGGACAAAGATGCAAATAAAAAATAATAAAACAGAAAACATAGGATAGTATCGGGAGGGAGTTTCAATAAATATGGAAATTGTGTGTGTTTAATTTTTCATAAACTTTTATACCCCAATACAAAAGGGGGAAGAAGGCAACAAGCACTTCATTAATATGATACAAAGGACAACTCTCTCAGTTAATTATTTTGACACTTTGAAACATCAAGTCATTGGTATTCTGTTGTTTAGGCAGAGAACCCACCCTAGACCAAGTATCCTGAAGGCAGCCATTCCCTAGGTCAAACCTCCAGTTACAAAAGAAAAGCAAAAGTATGCTTGCATATGCTGACCATCTGTCAGGATGGAGTGGACCTCCCTGTATGGGCCATCTCAATGTGAAAAGAACCAAGTAACCACATCCTGAGTCAGGATGCATTGTCCTGGTTAAAAATAACAATTTTTAGCAGCCTCCAAACTCTCTGACCATCAGGCAAGGTGGAAATAGGTTCACATTACTGGGCCTCCACATTTGCTTAATGATAAAGTGACAGTTTTCAAAATGATAGAATTTCTTAACATGAGCTGCAAATGTCTTCTTAATCAAAGGACAGTCATGAGACCTTGAGCAGCCTTGAGAAGCTAGATAGGAAATAATAATGAAATTACACCTGTATTTTGATACCAGTGTCTCTTTACAGTCAGAGTAAACATTCCTCAGGCTTCGGATAGGTTGTTCCCATTGCTTTGTAATCTAAGGCTTCTGGGCATTTCCTGCACATTCCCTGTTGTTTCAATTGCACCTTAATCTAAGGTTCCCAAAATTTCCCACACATGTGTGCTAGCAAAGTCTCTGAATTTTCAAAAGACTTCTGCTTCACTGTTATGTCTTTTATATTGTGGTTCTGACACTTCCCCCTCTGTGGGTTTTTCTCGAGGGTCATAGTATCTGAAAGGTACCATCCCTCTGCTCCATCAGGATTCAGGAGAGAAAACTGTCATCTTGCCTAGTGAATATGCCACCCACCTCATAAATATGCATAAAACTTCTTTAACACTCAAAATATGGGACTCGGGATGCTTCTACACCCATCCTTCTTTGACGTGCTTAATAGGGTTTGCTAAATTAACTTCTGCATAACTATCTGTGTCTCTTCATTAAATTATTGCCTTCACAGAGGCAATATCCAGGAGACCCCACAACCCCACTAGTGTGGTATTTTGTTGTAGCTGATGCTTTACCATTCAAAGTCTCTAACTCAGACTGGTCTTCACTCAGGGTTGCATGGGCTTAAGATGTTTTTAATCTCAAATTCAGAAATGGCTTCAGTTTCTTGCTCTAATTTAAAATGGAGGAACAATAAATGTGATAATTTTTATTTAAAAACAAGGTTTTAGATGAAAATACTTTGTATTTTATCTGTGTGGGTATTTTGCCTGCATGTATGTTTTTGCACCACACTCATGTGTAATGCCCATACAGGGCAGAAGATGATGTTGGATCCCCCTGGAATGGGACCTGCAAACAGTTGTGAGCTGTCACATGGGTTCTAGGAATAAAACTCGGGTCATCTGGAAAAGCAGATAGTGCTCTTAATCACTGAGCTATTTTACCAGGTAAAATGAAAACATTTTTAATTTGTTTTTCTCCCAAGTAAGATATAAACCTACCTGATATTTATGGAAAATTCATTCATTTAATACTAACAGTTTATGTGACCAAAAAAAATTGAAGCTCTTATGTTTTTATGTATTGCTTGAAGTTCATATAAAAAGCATGTCTCATTTTCATAAAAATAAAATGTCACTTAAAAAATAAGCAAATGCCTAAAGAACCACTAGTAAACATCTCTACAGTAAATGTGAATGATTATTATAACTATACAACAGAGTCTTGTATTTGCTGTAACAAGGTAGTACATGAGAATTTAAGAGAGTTCTGTGGAATAAATCTAAAGCTGAAGTACAATGGAAAGAAAATTCAATTAAGGCTAAAAGTAGCAATGTATTTATATCAAAAGCGAAGCTTGCATGAAGTCATCTCCCCTAACACTCCTCAGTCAGTCTGCTCTACTTAAGTCAACTCCCACTGTACTTCTTCTGAAGCCCACAAGCAATCTCATAATTCTATATCCTTTCATATGTAGGTACCTTCATTTAAAGTGTCCTCTTCTTACTATATTCAGATTCAAATCTTTGAATACCTAACAGACGTTCCGAAGTTCTCTCTGGATCCTGCACTCACACGAACTTCCATTCACCATATATCTGTCATTGTGTCTACAAGTCTACAATTCTACTACAGCAGTCCACAAGAGAAATGTCAAAACAGTCATCAAAAATAACAGAGGAGGGTAAAGGCTGTCCCCAAATCATGGTTATTATGATTTAAGAGGAAAAGAAGAAACAAAATAAAGGAACTAACTTTTTAGAAATGTATTCATTAAAGTTAAATCTCAGTGATAAATTAACAAGAGACCAGAGACCACTGAGAAGAAATCCATTAGCTTAGCATTAAATGAAAATAAATGTGTGCGCCTTCAGGTATTTCAAAATAAATGCACAATCAAATGAAGGTGGGGTTGCCATTCTTTAAAGGAGTAAATTTAATTCCTATCAAAAGGCATCAGTCAACCAATGGCATTCACTGCATTATACATTACAGTCTAATTCTTCAGTGGATCCATTTTCACTAATAATACAGAAGAGGATTGACCTGAGACCAATCTCATTACAACATCTGGAGAAGAGAAGCATGAAAGAGGGAGTGAAGTAGATGGAGAGAAGAATGAGAAAATCCAATCTAAGTCGATTTGGATTCTGGAAGAGATAATTCAGTGAGTGAAAAGTTCAATAACTGGATCCATAAATGCCAGCCTACTTACCAATGATCAGATTCTTGCTCCAAACAAATCACCAAGAGAGCAGGTCTGCCGGTTATGCGTGCTCTTTGCAGTTACATTTTGAGACTTTGCTCAATGATGCAATTTCCTCCTGTGGGTTAGAGTTACACAGTTGACTTACCATACACTCCCGACTCTTCACATACCCTTGCACGGCTCTTCTTTCCTGAGAAGGGCGTGACCTAGAGGAATGACATAGACAGGGACAGAATGCTGCTTCTAGCTTACGTTTTTAAAAAGTAGAGGAGCTTGTGAATAGTGACTGAGGACTATTAGTGAGCTTCAATTAAGAGGCTTGGACTCTAGAATAAGACATCTGGGTTCAACCTATGCTGTAACTCCCTGTGACTTGAGCGGTACTGTAGATTTTTAACATGTTAAGTATATAGACAAGAAATTGAAAAACCTTGCCAATTATTCATGTCTTGATATTTTTCTTAAGGTACATCCTGTTATGGAATATCTTGTTTCTCTATCTAGATCCATTCCCCAGCATTTTCTGTCCTTCTCTATAATCCAGAAGGGGACCCATTAGCAGCACTAGCAGACAACTGACAGTAAATATAGACCAGCAGATAGGAAGAAAGTGAGGTCACAATATTATTCCTGTTGAGATGACACATTGTATGTCAGTAATGTGATCAACTCTGATGGGCACTGGAGCAGGAGTGGAGAGGGCAGAGACAGGCAAATCCTGAGAGTTGCTGATCAGCTAATCTAGTTGAAACATCAACCTCTTGTTTCACTGAAAGACGCTAGCTACCTCAAAAAAAGGGATGAAGAGCAATTGAGAAAGGTATCTGTAGACAACCTGTAGCCTCCACATGTGTACGTGTGGAGAAGCATATCTGCATATGTATAAACACGCTATATACATATACATGTACTAGCACATCATATGTATGTGTGCCAAAAATAAATAAGCCCTTAAAAGGGAAAATATTGCTCCCTTCTTTAGTAGTCATTAGCTGCCTACCTATTCTTACAGAGAAGTGGGACCCTATGACGTCCTAACTCTTCCATAACAGCGTGTTGATGTTAGTCTTGTGTAGGTCTCGTCCATGTAATCATAATTGTTGTGAGTTTGAGAGTTCAATGGCCATATCATGCCTGGAATACAGCCTTAATAACATATAACCCATACCCCTGGTGCTTATATTTTTTGTAGCATCTTCTGCATCTGACTTTATTTGAGTACATATTTCCACTGAGATATGAGGTAGCTGATACTCATTCTACACTGAAGATACTAAAAAGCAGGGAATACATACATCTTAGGAGTAATAAGAAATGACACTTACTGCCATCCTGTGTGCCTCAGTTTTATTTCTGTAAAATGAAAGTAATTGTCTTCTTGAAATATGATAGCTAAGTGAATTAATGTATGTAGAACACACAAGATTCTAGCATGTACTAAGTCCTCTGTAAATATCAAAATAAGTATTTTCAAAGTGTTGTGATAGATGGTTTGGAATATAGAAAGTTGGGGAAAACAAAGGATTCCTCTAAGAATCATGTGGGGAAGAAATCTGCCCTTCCATCCTGAACCTGAGTTAGAGTATCACTCTTCCGGAGAAGTACTTCTCTAATACCAGAAGGTGAGTGCCACACTGGAAGGTTCCAGCAAGCATTACAAGAATACACACGGGGCTGGAGAGATGATTCAGAGGTTAAGAGCACTGATTGTTCTTCCAGAGGTCCTGAATTCAATTCCCAGCAACCACATGATGGCTCACAACCATCTGTAATGAAGTCTGGTGCCCTCTTCTGGCCTGCAGGCACACATGCAGACAGAACACTGTAAACAAAATAAATAAATCTTTAACAAAAAAGAAAGAAAGAAAAAAGAATACACATGTAATAGCGAGTCAAAAGGCTGATCTGGAGGTACAAGTCATTCATTGGCGAGTGAAGTTCATTTCTGTGTCTCCTGGAGACCTTGGTAGCAGAAGACTTGTGTCTTAAGAGTGTCTCCCTTGTCTTTAGCATCGTGATTTTCATGAGACAGAGGAGAGCAGGGCCAGTAGCTCCTGATATAAACTGAGAAATGTTAACTGCTCTTAGGAAAGAAGGAATGATTAATAATATCCATGCATAAGTTACACCGGGAGCACTGCTCAGTTTGCCTGTTCACAACACATTTTTACCCAAAACACCTGAAAAGCATAAAACTTTTAGATGAACTTTTAGAGAACTGAGGAGATGGCTCCATGGGTGAATGCTTACCATTCAAGCCCACCAACCAAGGAAAATAAAACAGATGCAATTTTGTGCTTTTTGCATTCTCAGTACAGGAGACGTAGAGAGAGCAGGATCTGGGACTTTGTGGCCAGCCTGTCTAGCCTAAAGTAAGTGCCAAGGTTTGTAAGAGACCTTATTCCAAAAATATGGTGGAGAAGCAATTGAAGAAGATGCCTGATGTTAGCCTTTAGCTTCTATCTGCATGTACTTACAAGTGTATGTGAACCCACACATGAACACATACACAAACACATGAATACATACATACACATAAAAATACAGAAATTCATAAATACAAAACAATATTCTTCATTGATCTACCCGATGCAAATATTTTTTACTTTAATTGTGAACATCCATATAAGTAAAACAGTCAACTAAGTCATAGGTCTCTGTTCTAATAAACATTGTTTATTTTGTATGTCATTCTGTCCAAAGAGACAGCACTACCAACCCATATAGATAGAACAAAAATGGCCTGGTTTTTATTATCTCAGATTGGTTGCAGTCTTTTGAGATGACCGAGGACCTGTTTGACACGAGCTCACACAGAAATCCGGCATGAAGGAAGTCCAGGAGAGGAATTCCATGGGACTGCATGAGAGGAGCACATGCAGTAACAGGAGAATGCGGGAGATAAGAAATACACACATCATTCAATACACAGAATAAATGAGAAGATGGCTGTTGGGAAATTTCGGAAACATGGGTGTTGACGCGATAATGTATAAGGATATGTGGTTGCATTCTGAAGGATGGTTTTCAAAAAGAGACTAGATGTAAGGATATGGGTTTGAAGTCTCTAGCTACTCTCCAAAAAAAAGCGGGGGTAATAAGTTAGGACAGAACCTGTTAAGGGAGTGAGAGATGCAAGGACATCTCCAGATCAAACAGCTGGCAGCAGACATTCTGTGCTGACACGGGGTTAAAGTCTTGAACAGCTCCATCTGAAAGGAGGAGAACACTGGGGACAAAAGGTACAGCAGGAAAGGGGGTGGCAAAGAATCAAATAAAGTGAAATAACCATGAAAATCCTATATGGAAGTCTGTTGTTTTGTAAACTATTAAAAAGTTATTTTTTGAGATTACATATATGAGTAATTTACATCATTTACATCATTCTTTCCCTTTCTCCCTTCCTGCCAGCTCCTCTCATGCTTTCCCACTCCCTCTGAATTTCATGACTTCTGCTTCTTTAATTATAATTGTTACATGCCACACAGAGAGAGAGAGACACAAACACACAAACATACGCACACCCTTGCCTATTGAGTCCATTTAGTGTTGCCTATATGCACATGTGTTTAGGATTGACAAGCTGGGATGAGATGACCTATCGGAAGTCTGCAATAGAACTAATTCTCTACCCAAATGTCAGTATTAGCATCTTTATTCTTTCTATTTCACCTTTTTCCTCGATTGGATGTGTTTCCAGCTAGAGCAATTTAGGATATGCTGTCTCCTCCTCAAACAGGTTTTTATATGGTATGTAAAAATGAAGACTGAGGACACTTACCCACAGGCTGAACTTTCTGCTCACACATTCTCTTTCAGCCTCCTAAACAGGAAATGACCCAGTCTTTTGAGTTTATCCTGTAGCACCCTCTGAAACCCCATGTTTAACATTGGTGTTGCAGGAGGCTCCTTGTTCATTCCTAGCTTCCCAGAACCAAAATAATCACACAGAAACTGTCAAAAAAAATTCAAAGAAAATGCAATAATATACATAATCCAGACTATTTGTGTATATTCCAGCTTTACATGGCTTATTTTTCTTACTCTATTACTTTTTTTACAAGTTTAATATTTATTTTATTATCTTTAATCTATGACTGTCTATACTCTTTTATATTACATTTGCTGTCTCTTTACTCTTTTTCTTTTCTCTTCCAAGCCTATGTACATTTTTTTTAAACACACTATGTCTTGTTTAGATGTCTCTTATGTCTGAATCTGTCCTATTCTATATCTGAAATCTTTTTTGTTCAGGAGCACTTCTTAAAATATTAAGCGGCTTCTTATTTAGCTTCTCTAGGATCACGAATTATAGGCTCAGTGTCCTTTATTTATGGCTAGAAACCAAATATGAGTGAGTACATCCCATGTTCTTCTTTTTGGGTCTGGCTTACCTCACTCGTTTGGATGCTCACCTTACTAGACCTGGATGGAGGTGGATGGTCCTTGGACTTCCCACAGGGCAGGGAACCCTGATTGCTCTTTGGGCTGACGAGGGAGGGGGACTTGATTGGGGGAGGAGGGAAATGGGAGGCGGTGGCGGGGAGGAGGCAGAAATCTTTAATAAATAAATAAATAAATAAACAAATAATATTAAGCGGCTAATATCATTACTAAGACTAAAGGCTGCTTTGCCTTTTGGCTCTGCCCAGTTCAACATGGTGGGGTAGAGGTCTGTTCACTGCGTCTGAGACTGCTAGGTGGGAGTTATGCTTACCACCTCAACTCTGGTAACCAGTTGGTCCATGCTGCCAGCAAGTAACTTGCAGCACACTGCCCACAAACCCCATTAAATTGCTTGGTCTCATGAAAGAGTCAGAGTTCATGCCGGCAGCATGGCATAAGAAGCTGCCATTTCAAAACTGCACATTTTGGGTTCTTTTTTCTTTTTTTTTTCTTTTCTTTTCTTTCCTTTTTTTTTTTTGGCTACCATTGAATCTAGAAGTCTTCTATTAAAGGAATCATACGTCTGCTTGCTAGAAGCAAGCAGAGCAAGAAGCTGTGTTAAACTCTGTGTGTGTGTGTGTGTGTGTGTGTGTGTGTGTGTGTGAGCACGCATGCTCGTGTATGTCTAGAATTCCTTTTCAAGCTCTCTCAGGTTTTTATGTGAATATAGTTACCCACATTGGTGCAACAATCTGTTGTAGGAGGCTGCTTGTTAGTTCCTGGCTGCCCAGAACCAGAATAATCACACAGAAGCTGTATTAATTACAACACTGTTTGGCCTATTAGCTTATGCATATTTCTAGCTCATTCATTTTTCTTAAATTAACTCATTTCTATTAGTTTATATTTTACCACGAGGCTTGTGGCCTACTGGCAAGGTTCCAGCTGGCAGCTTATGTCTTTCTCTCTGACAGCTCTATAATATCTCCTGACTACACCTTCTTTCTCCCAGCATTCAGTTTAGTTTTCCCCACCTACCTCTATGTTGCTTAGCCATTGGCCAAGCCAGATTCTTTATTCATTAACCAATAAAAGCAGCACATATACAGAAGGACTTCCCACACCACATTGGTTCCACTTTGCTTAGCCAAAAGAAGCAATTGATATTATCTTATTATGAAAAAATCAATATGATATCAAGATTTAATTCTTCAAACTATAGATTATTACCACAGGCTTAATTTGGCCAAGAGATAGACCACTGCTTTGGTACTCGGGTGGTCAAAGCAGCAGTGTTTGGTGAAAGGACAATGCCTGTGGGCCTTATTTTCCTCATCAGCCCTGAGTTTTGAATTGACTTTGGCATACTCGATAACACAGAGGTCAGATTTGACTTGTGTGCAGCATAGGGATATACAGCTTCTCCAATACTGTTTGTTGGGGAGATATCCTTTCTCCACTGTGTATTTTTAGACCCTTGTCAGAGGTTAGTTAATATGAATGCATGTGGGTTGGGGCTGGAAAGACTTGCTGCTCTTACAGGCGATTACAAAATGCAGTCAAAGAAAATGTTCTCATTAAACTAAATTTTAATACAGGAGACCCCAGTTCAGTTCCCAGCACCCAAGTCAGGCAACTCACAACTTTCTGTAATTCCATCTCCAGGGGATCTGATACCTCTGGCTTCCAAGGGCACATACCCACATGCCAACACACACTCTTACACATAAGTAAAAATAAACCTTTACTTTTTGATTTATTTATGGATTTGCTTCTGCTACCTTTTTTGTATTATATCAGTTTATATACATATGTCTTTATAGCAATGGTATGCAGTTTAAGTTATTGTGGCTTTATAATGTATTTTGAAATAAAAAGGTGTGATGTCCCCAGGTTTGTTCTTTTATTTATAATTGTTTGGGCTATCTAGAAATTTTATAGATCCATATGGATTTCAGAAAATTTCCTATTTCTATAAAAATATGTTAGCCAGGCGGTGGTGGCGCATGCCTTTAATCCCAGCACTCGGGAGGCAGAGGCAGGCGGATCTCTGGAAGTTTGAGGCCAGCCTGGTCTACAAGAGCTAGTTCTAGGACAGGCTCCAAAGCTACAGAGAAACCCTGTCTCGAAAACAACAAAAGAAAAAAAAATATGTCATTATGATTTAATAGAGATTTATTAAACTTGCAGATCTTTTGGCCTAAAATTGTAGGTTTTCATCTATGAATAAATAAAATGTCTTCATTTGTTTAAATCTTAATTTTTCCATCAGTATTTTATAGTTTTAGTGCTTTTTTACTTCCTTAATTAAACTCTAAGGACTTTATTCTTTGACATTACTGCACATAGAATTTGCTTTTTAATTTCCTTTCCAAATAGATTCTTATAAAAATATGAATGTACAACTAATTTTTCTGTTAATAAAAAAATTTCACACGTGTGTGGATATCTACATATTTTTGAACAACTTGTAGATCAAAGAGCAAATTAAGAATAAAACTTAAAGAAAGTTTAAGCTTAAAGTTTGTAATGACAAATACCTACATTTTTAATAGTATCAAATCAAAATTATAAGTATATTTCAAAGACCTGGAAAAAGAAATTACACTAAACCAAACGTTTGCATAAGGAATGAAACAATAAATGTTAGATGAGAAGGCTGGAGGTGTAGATTAATGGCACAGTGCTTGCTTAGCATGGATAAGACCCTGACTCAATTCCTAGTATGAAAGAAAAAAAAAGAAAGGAAGGAAGGAAGGGGGAGAAGGGAGGGAGGGAGGAAGAATGGGAGGAAGAAACAGAAAGAAGGAAATGGAGAATGAAAGAATAATAGAAATAATTAATGAAACTAAAATTTGGATTTTTAAAAACTATATATAATCAAAAGTGGTACCTGTAGATTTATCAAGGAAAAGGAGAGAGGAGATACAGACAGATGATGCCAAAATGGAAGAGAAAACATTACAACTGCTATCGCGGAAACAGAAATATCGTAAGAAATCCAGGAACAGTGGTTCACATCTGAGATCCAAGCACTTGGGAGGAGGAGGTAAGAGGGCTGAGAGCAGGACATAGTAATATCCCTATCTCTAGAGTACTATACAGCTATTGTTATAATAGTAATAATGAAAATAATAAATTGAAAATTAAATATTATTAGAGACTACCATGAAAAACCACCAACCAGATAACCAAAAGGAATAGGGATCTCAGAAACATACTGTCCAGCAATATGATTAAATAAAAGGTTTGGACAAACACAACAAGTAATACGATTAAATCAGTAAAACAATAACTCCTAATCAAAAAATAAATAAGAGTTCAGAACCTGACTGCTTCATTGGAAACCTTGGTATATTTCTAATACCAAAACTAAAGACAGCTGGGCGGTGGTGGCACATGCCTTTAATCCCAGCACTCGGGAGGCAGAGGCAGGAGGATCTCTGTGAGTTCGAGACCAGCCTGGTCTACAAGAGCTAGTTCCAGGACAGGCTCGAAAACCACAGAGAAACTCTGTCTCGAAAAACAAAACAAAACAAAACAAAAACTAAAGACATCATTAAAGGAAAACTATAAGCCAGTGTTCTGGATGAAACTGATACCTCCCGGGCTCTTCTTTACGTCTGAGTGGCAGCAGCCACCACACTTGAATTCTGTAGTCTGCATAGCACCCACATCGGCTGCCTGATCACTCAGTAGTGGAACATGCTTGATCCAAGGTCAAATGGCCTAAGAATGTCTAGAGGACCCAATATAGGCAAGTGCTTCCATAGTTGACTCTGTGCTGCAGCTGCCTCTGCTGTCTGCTTCACCAACATCAGAACTCAACTGATTTGGTTGTTCCATGTGAACTGAAGATCCGTGGCTCTCCAGGAATACTCCAGGCCTTCAGCAGCAGCTTGTGACCGCCGAGACACCCAGGCTCATGAACACTTTTTAGAGTCTCCACTTCTCCTATGTGAGAATAGCCATATATATATGGGATTTCCTCTAGTGGTTCTGTTCCACTGGAAAAGCCTGACTAATACAAAGATAAAGCCTAAGGAACCTGCATAGGACCATCCTAAGCCCTTTGCATGTCGGTGGCAGTTGGGTAGCTTGGTCTGTTTGTGGGATTCTTAGCAGTGGGATCAGGACCTGTCCCTGGCACATGAGCTGGCTTTTGGGGACCTATTTCCCATGCTATTATGCCTCTGACAGCCTTGGTGTAGAGGGATGAGCTTGGTCTTGTGTCAACCTGATATGCCACATTTTGTTGAATCCCACGGGAGACTTGCCTCTTTCTGAATGGAGAAGGAGTGAACTGGGGAGGGTAGTGGGAGGTGGGGAAGGAACTGAAGGAGAGGAGGGAAGGAAAATTTTAGTTGGTATGTAAAATAAATGAAGAGATTTAATAAAAATATTTTTAAAAAGAATAAACTTAAATTTCAATCATACCTCAATAACAGTATTTTTAGATGTTCAAAAATAAAACATAGGCACTAATACATATATGTTATAATGCATAACTTCCAAAGAATGAAGTGAGTGTGGGAAGAAATAGGAAGAAGAAAAAGAGAATTTTCCAGAAAGAAAAAAAATTTTAGTATACAAAAGAATTACCTTAAATGTCTCAATTGGGATATGTGAAGAATGAGTCTTGTTTAATTTCTATCATTTTATTGTAATGAGAAAGAATTGTGCATGTAAGTCACCACACAGCTGTAATCACAGCTCTTGGGAGGCCAGCCTGGGCTGTATGGTGAGTTGAGGAACTACCTTAGAAATCAGCAAGGCCTTGTTTCAAAAAAAAAAAAAACCAAAGCAAACAAAATAAGACAAAAATAAATCCATCTTAAATATTTTTTCTGAGATGTAAAGGGGAACAGGTTTATTCTTAACAATTAAAAAATGTCAAAAATTATCAATATATATACTCCTCATATCTCCCTCTAAACAAAACTGGAGGGGAAATCATATCATCCCATTGCCATCCTTTCAGCATGTAAATACCCCCTAGTTGCCCCACCTACAGATATGGTCCAAAGACACTTGCTATTTGATAAATACATAAGACTAGAATGTTAAAAATGGGCAACTCACAACATCTGTAAAACTGTTAGGCATGAGATGTCAGCACTTCTGTAGCAACACAAGCAGTTGAGAACACCATCATTACAAATACTGTCTCTCTCTTCAGACAAAACAAGGAGGAGAATCCAGTTTCATTAAATAATAGAGTTAATATCATAACATATCACCCATCTTTTCCATAAAAATGGAAAGCAGAAACTGTAACAGTAAGAATATTAAAGACACAAGAATAAGAATATGGAGAAAGGCACATTCAAACACAATCAGAGGGAATGTAAGTAGACACAATTTGACTGATCTATTGATAATAAAAGTACATTCCAACTGCCAGGACAATTACATCTTTAAAAAAATCTCACAATGTGATCAAATAATGCAGAGATTATCCACAGGAAACATTCTACTTGGTACTGTTTAATACCACACACGAAACAAAATCTAAATGCCCATCCAAGGGCCATGATTAATTAAATTACAATGTAATCATACAGTGGAATTTTACATAGCCATTAAAAAGAATGAGGTAGTTTTGCTTATGCTGATATAAAAAGATTTCCAAGACTCACAGTATTAACTTTTTAAGTCCAACATTCCAACTTGTTTTGACAAGAAACTGTCTTGACAAGGTGATGTGTGCATGTATATACACATATGTAAATAAAATTATAAATGAACACATATTCTATATGCACATATACAGAGAAATGTTTTTGGAAGAATTCATGAGAAACTCTTTAGTAATGATTGTTCCTTCTGCAATTACATCTTGAGGAAACTCAGTTTTCATCATACTGTATTGCACAATTTGATTTTATTATAACCTTGTGCTTTCTTTGTAATAATTTCATCAGTTCTTCAAAGAACTAACTGGTAGCAGCAAAGATTCCAAACTTCCAACCATGAAGAATACAAATAAAAAACCATTAGAACATTTGTGTTTCTAAGAACTTTTGAAGAGATAATTTCCAAGTCATCCTTCCGTTGTAGAATTTTAAGGAAAGCAAAAGAGTAACGATGGTGTCTCTGGATTCATTTTTCTTGGTTCTAGATTCCAGTGGCTGATAAAGCAAGCCAATCTGTGCCATTGACTTCACCTTGTGACGCCGGACACACCTCCACCTTGGTAACAGTGTCATAGAGTGGATTACTCTTCTCTGTGTAGCTAGCATATGGCTGCATTTCATCCTAGGACAAAGTTCAAAGTCAAAATCCATTCAAAAGAACTAGAAATCATTACCCAAATTATCAATTTTTTCTACCATGTTAGCATCTACTAGTAATGCGTATATGTGTATCTCTGACTTACGTGAATAGAACAAGATTTTGTTCAAATAGTTTATCAAAAACATTTGTTGATTATTTATATTTTGGGTGAGATAGATGTTGGGTAAAAGTAGAAATGTAGAGGAATGCAATAACATGAGGAATATTTCAAAGGGACAAATAAAAGACAATACGAAGTTAGTTACAGGAGACTAAGGGGCAGGCTGTTTTAAACTAGGATAAGAGAAAAATGGTGGTGGTGTTGAAAATGGGAAGTCAAGAATAAGACACACGTTCCTGGAGAAGGAAACATCACTTGAATTCTCCAGAAATGACAGTCCAAACGGGGCAAAAGTGACACCGATACAATTTATCAGATGAAAAAGTATATTGGATTATATATAAATATATATGTATATATTTGCCTATCAAATTATATATATACATAAAATTTGATAGGCAACTAGCAAAATAAGTACATCTGACTGCTAACTGTAAACTCAGAAATATTTTGTTCAACTAAAGCATGAATATTAATGTAAATTACAGATGATGTTGCTAGATTATGATCATGTGGCTTTAAAGTTTACAAATATCCTTTAATATATCTTACCTCCTCAACAGCTGGAGAAGCATCTGGTCTTGTCCACCTACATTTTCTAAAAAAAAATGAAATAAAATAATCATGAGTAAATGCAGGCAGCATCAATGTTTAGAATAAACAGTTATAATATCGAAATGTTCTGACAACTGTTATGTAAGTCTCGGTAAACCAAAAGTGAACTGCCAGAAATGAATGGAATATACTGATTTTCCATTATTATATAGAGAAATAAAAAAAATTCTGGATCTTAGAATTAGGTAAAAACCCAAAATCTTGGGATAGGAGCTTGACGCATTAAAATATATGTGAAACAATCTTTTTGTTAAATGAAAAGAATTATTGTAGTTATTTTCTCTAATTAAAATAAAATATCATGCCCAGATTCTTTGCCCTTACTGGCTTAATTCACAGTGCTTGCACACTTGAGCAACTCACTAAACACAGTCATCATGCAAAGTTGTGCCAGTCTAACACCTCATGTATCCCTTTCACTTATGAGAGCATTGCCATTACTCCCCAATGAACCAGTCAGCCAGCACCATATTCTCCAGTCTTTTCTAATCCAGTAAGATTGGAAAAACATTCATCAGTTAATACCTGAAGCAAATGATTTTCAAAAGCCAAATGAATCCTATGATGATCAAAAGAATAATAGAAGATGAGATGATGTATGGAGTATATAATCCTAATGCTCTGCCACCTGTAATGACAGACAGGAAATTTATGGTTGAAAGAAGATACATCCAGATAACAGGAGATTTTTCACTGATATAATGAAGAAAGAATTCATGTCTGGTACTGAAACATGCTCAAAAGCAAGCAGTCAGAAAGATTACAAGTCCTGGGGGTAGGGGAGCCTGCTAGTGTTGCTTTGCTAATTGGACATGGTGTCACGCTGTCTTCTATTATTTTATTTTATTTTATTTTATTTTATTTATTCTCATAGATTATGATGCTTTCAATCTTGGTCAGAGAAATTTCTGTTTGCAATGGTTAGTGAAGGAACCCATAACTGCTCAATTTTCCAAGAATAAACCATTGTTAAATGCAATGTTCAGTCCTAAACATGGTATCCTTATCACCCCATCCTAGGTTCGAGGAACAGGAAGAAAGCAGGGCAGAAAGAATGTAAGAGTCAGAGAATGGGAAGGAGTGCTACAGAACATTATCCTCTGGGTAAAAATGGGTGTTGAACTGACAGAAGCAATGGCTACATGTACAAGCTGTACAAGACTGGACTCTTCAGCAGTCCACCACTGGTGGGGGAAGGGCTCATAAGGTGTTTGATTACATTATTCCCCATTCATGGATCATGTAAGCAACCTAAAACAAATACGATGTGCCACACAGAAAGAAAGAAAGAAAGAAAGAAAGAAAGAAAGAAAGAAAGAAGAAAGAAAGGAAAGAAAGAATTAGAAAGGAGCATGCTGGAGAAAAAGACCCTCAACGGAAAAAGATAAGAGGGGGTAATGGGAGGAACATTATCAAAGTAATGCATATACATATATACGTGCATATATATTGCAAAATAATAAATTTTTAGAAGAAAAACTTGTGCTTCATAAATTTCAGAGACTAAATAAAAGTCAATCCCTTTTGTTGATTCAAAAAAAGTAAAGAAATAAAAGATGTCTTTAAGAAAAAAATGATGTAGAAATTTTCTGTTACTTGATGTCTTTGTAATATGCTAAACTATCCTACTTCCTCAGAAAGAAAAATGAAGGGACTATCAGATTACACAGTAAGTCAGAATATTTTGAATAATATTCATACTTACACAGCTGTGAATGAGAAGCTATAGCATACAAATAATTTGCTCCTGACTGCCATATTGTATTCCACAACTCAATAAAAAGCTGGGGATGTTCTCATTTTTATCATTGTATCATGAGCTTCAAATGGATACATAATTTCTAATAAATATTGGATTCAGAAGACAAGCCAGAATGAGCAGGAAAACCGGATCTCACTTTGAACAACTTCAAGAAACAGGGAAGTCAGGAAGAGAAGAAACACCATTGAGTTGTTTACTCGATTAGCATAAAACATTGCAAAAATATTGATGATATCAGTAACCTGAGCATTAAAGTCTACACATCTCAGAAATACAAACGTACTTTTATGGTGGACTTAGTAAAAGACACTTAAGGAAGTACAGATAAGAAGTATTTAGTACAGCCAATTCTTCCCACTTGATAGGGAGTTAGAAAAGCACAACAGTGCATTGTTTAGCTACAGAACAATGTCCAAGTGAGAAGCTCAATTTGTCTTCCCTGTGTTGGGCTATTCATTATTTACTACTTAAGAATAAGTGAAATACCAGTTCCCTTTCAAGGAAGAAACAGCTCCTTTATAATCCCAGCACTCAGGCAGCAGACCAAGACAGATCATGAATGTAAGGCCAGTCTTGGCTACAAAGATAGACCTCATCTCAGTACAAGACCATGATAACAGGTTTAAAAAAAGAAAAAGAAGAAAGGAAAGAAGGAGGGAGGGAGGGAGGGAGGGAGGGAGGGAGGATGGGAGTGCAGGAGGGAGGGAGATAAGGAGGGAGGGAAGGAGGGAGGAAGAAAGGGAGGGAGGGAGGGAGGAAGGAAGGAAGGAAGGAAGGAAGGAAGGAAGGAAATAAAGTAGAGAAAAAGAGGTGGATAGGCCTGTGGATAGATCAGCTGGTAAAAGCATTTGCTGTCAAGTCTGAGGGCCAGATGGTAGAAGGACATGTTGTCCTCTGGCCTCTACATACTTAATATGGCAAATGCACAAACATAATATACAAACAAACAAAGGTATAAAACTTAAGGAGGTACTCACCACTTCCGTTCAGTTCTATGGTCAGAGTCTGGTTGCCAGTTGGATGGGAGACAAGGCAGAACACAGCAAACACATTGTTCTTCTCCCAGTGGTATGTGCTCCTGACAGTCACGGTGCCATTGCTGTGTGATTCCTGCTTAGTGCCGTGATTCCCATCTGGACTCCAAAAGATCTGCGCAGCCGGCTTGCCTGCAATTGCCTCACAAACTGCTGTTCTGTTTTCTCCTGGAAGCAGGGCAACTGCTGGAGGCACTGTGGAGATGGAAGGGAAAACGATTCAGTCTTGTCACAAATTACAAAGGCGTCTGTTTCCATCTACAATCTGGTGACCTGAAATAGCACGATATGTGACCCTGTCACTTACCTAGCACTTGGAGGTCATGTCTCCTTAGGAAATTCCCCTGCGGTGTTGCTATTTCACATGAATAAAGCCCGTCATGATCGAGAGCCACTGCATTGATCTGAAGGTCAGAATTCTGGTCAGGTGTGGATGCCCAGATGATTCTCCTGTCCGTACAGTTGGTTTCATCGTTCTCCTTTGTATCAACTTTGTAGGATATTCTGCAGGGAGGCTGCCCTCTGGGGGCTATGACCCACATTATTAATACTGCTTTTGTCATTGGAAGAGCAGGGCAGCACAGCAGAGCCTTTGCACCCATCTGTACCAACAGTGTAGTGCTAACTGGACACACACACAAAGAACGAGAAAAGGAAACCTGTGTTAAGTCTGTCCACAGCAGCGTACATGAAGTTACACAAGAGCATTGCTTGACTTATGAATGTATTCCAGAAATACTAGAATTTTCTCACAATTCTTGTTTCTATATGTTCAATCTATAAGAATTAAATATATTATTCACCTTCTAATGTGAAAATTCAAGGGCTGTGGGCTACATGCATCTTGCACCATAAAACTTCCCACTGACTGTGTACTGACGTAGATTCCATAATGGATACAACTTTGCTGAGTGGTGATTACTAAACAAATTATCTGTTATAGTCATCTGTGACAAAAGAGTCAGTGATGTCACCACTTTAACAGGAGCAGAAGTCACTGTGAATGAGCTTTGACTCTGATAGACATTGTATTAACCAGCCAAACTACACCATTTCAGGGGCGCTTGCCTCTTTGTGTCCTCAGGTCCAGACAAGTCACATCAAATAAAGGTCATCTAGCTAAATGATGAAGGGTTCTTTACCACAGACTTTGGAGGGCTCTAATCCCATAGCCTTTCTTACTGTAATTCAGCAAAGGTGCAGAGACCATCGTGCAGGGTCCCTCCTGCTATAACTCTCACATCACCAGATTATTCCACTCATCCTACGTCTCTCCATAAGCCAAAACTTTAGTTACTGTTACTAAGCAAAGTTAACTCTCCATTCCCCCAGTGCTGGCCACAAGATATAGAAGAACAATACCTTCTGCATTAGGTAATGAACCATTCTGTGATGTTTGATTCCCATTCATACCACTTGACTCTAGAAAATAATTAAATAAGAATGTTTAAATGTTTAAATCATTGCAAGGCAATAATTAGAAGTTTAATCATCACTGATATATGAACACCTTGGAAACTACATTTTTAAGATATTAGTCCATTATTTCCCATTTAAGAACGACCTTATTTTGTCAAATAGTTTGTAGAGTAACCCTGCTTTCCTTCTTCCAGCTCTTTGCCAGGTCCAGTGTAGGCATACCACATAAGAGAACTTGTTTAATATACTTTCTCCAGAGACGACGCAGGCCGCAGGCAGCGGGGACCGGCACGCAACACAGAGAGCAGATCGCCCCACTAAAATTAAATCACAGAGGTAGGCCTTTGGTTGGCGAGGTCCCTGGCAAAGGAGGAGCCAGGTCCTGTTCCAGAAGACCCTTCTGGGGGGTGAGAGGGATCTTGGCCCCGGCAGGAGCCAGGAAACAGAGCGAGGGCATTTTGTAAGAGGAGCCCCTGGCCAGCAGGGAAACCTGATCCGGTTTTAAAAGACCCATTAGATAGCATCAATAAGAGGAGATGGGAGGTGCCAAGGCAAGAATTCACCCAATAATCTGAAAAACAACATGAAAACACCAGAACCCAATGATCTTACAACAGAAGAACTTCAACACCCTAACACAGAAGAAGTGGAAAAAATTGACTTTATGAAAGCAATAGAGTCCCTTAAACAACATGTGAAAAATGCCCTTATAGAAATGGATGAGAAGTATAACCAAAACTTTTAAGAAATGAGTAAATACGTACATGATACCCTGGGAAACCAAGAAAAAACTATCAAACAGGTAATGGAAACAGTTCAAGAATTGAAAACTGAAATGGAAGCAAGGAAGAAAACACAAACTGAGGACCAACTGGATATGGAAAATCTAGATCAACGAGCAGAGCCTACAGAAACAAGCATAATCAATAGAATACAAGAAATAGAAGAAAGAATCTCAGATTCTGAGGACACCATAGAGAAAATAAACACACTGATCAAAGAAAACAGCAAAGCCAACAAATTCTCATCACAAAACATTCAGGAAATATGGAACACAAGAAAAAGACCAAACCTAAGAATAATAGGAATAGAAGAAGGAGAAGAGTCACAGATCAAAGGCCCAGAAAATATTTTTAACAAAATTATGGAAGAAAACTTTCCCAACATAAAGAAAGATATTCCTTTGAATATTCAAGAAGCATACAGAACACCAAACAGACTGGATCAAAGAAAAACATCGCCTCGCCATATAATAATCAAAACACAAAATATACAGGTTAAAGAAAGAATATTAAGAGCTGCAAAGGAAAAAGGCCAAGTAACTTATAAAGGTAAACCGATCAGACTTACACCTGACTTCTCTATGGAAACCATGAAAGCCAGAAGGTCCTGGATAGAAGTACTGCAGAAGCTAAGAGACCATGGATGCAAACCCAAACTACTATACCCAGCAAAGCTATTGTTCACTATCAATGGAGAAAACAAGACATTCCAGGATAAGAACAAATTTAAGCAATACATAGCCACAAATCCAGCCTTACAGAAAGTAATAGAAGGAAAATTTCAACCCAAGGAATCCAACATTGCCAACACTGCCTACAATAACTGAGGCATCTAGGGACCCTTCACCAGCACAACTCAAAGAAGGGAGACACACAAACTCTACTACCAAAAACAATAAGAATAACCAATGTAAACAACCACTGGTCATTAATATCACTTAATATTAATGGTATCAATTCACCTATAAAAAGGCACAGGCTAAGAGATTAAATACGAAAACAGGATTCAACATTCTGCTGTTTGCAAGAAACACATCTCAACCACAAAGACAGGCACCTACTCAGAGTAAAGGGTTGGGAAAAGGTCTTTAAAGCAAATGGTCCTAAGAAAAAAACAGGTGTGGCCATATAAATTTTTAACAAAACTGACTTCAACCTAAAATCAATCAGAAGAGATCGAGACGGAAACTTTATACTCATAACGGGAACAATTCATCAGGAGGACGTCTCAATCCTGAATATCTATGCCCCTAATATAAAGCACCCACTTATGTAAAAGAAATATTACTAAAACTCAAGGCAGACATCAAACCACACACACTAGTATTAGGAGACTTCAACACACTTCTCTCAGCAATGGACAGGTCAATCAGACAGAAACCTAATAGAGAATTAAGAGAACTATTGGAGGTAATGAAGCAAATCGACTTAACAGACATCTATAGATCACTCCACCCAAATAGGAAAGAATATACCTTCTTCTCTGCAACTCATGGAACCTTCTCAAAAATTGACCACATACTTGGAAACAAAGGAAACCTCCACAGATACAAAAAAATATCAGTATCCACCTGTGTCTTATCAGATCACCACTGATTAAAGTTAGAAGGCAACAACAATGCTACCCCCAGAAAGCTGACAAACTCATGGAAACTGAACAGTCAACTACTGAACCACACCTTGGTCAAGGAAGAAATCAAGAAATAAATTAAAGTCTTCCTTGAATTTAATGAAAATAAAGAGACAACATACTCAAACCTATGGGACAGTATGAAAGCAGTCCTAAGAGGAAAGTTCATAGCACTAAGTGCCCACTTAAAGAAAAAGGAGAAAGCATACATCGGAAACTTAACATCACACCTGAAAGCTTTAGAAAAAAAAAAGAAGCAGACATGACCAGGAGGAGTAGATGACTGGAAATAATCAAACTGAGGGCTGAAATCAACAAAATAGAAACACAGAAAACAGTCCAAAGAATCAATGAAACAAAAAGTTGGAGAAAATCAACAAGATCGACAAACCCCTATCCAAACTAATCAAACAGCGGAGAGAGAACTTGCAAATAAACAAGATCAGAAATGAAAAGGGGGACATAACCACAGACACAGAGGAAATTCAGAGAATCATTAGATCTTACTACAAAAGCCTGTATGCCACAAAACTGGAAAAAGCAAAAGAAATGGACATTTTTTTAGATAAGTACCATATACCAAAGCTAAACCAAGACCAAGTGAACGATCTAAATAGACCTGTTAGTCATGAAGAACTAGAAACTGTTATCAAAAATCTCCCTTCCAAAAAAAGCCCAGGACCAGATGGTGTCAATGCAGAATTCTACCAGAACTTCCAAGAAGAGCTAATAACTATACTCCTTAATGTATTTCACAGTATAGAAACAGAAGAGTCATTGCCAAATTCCTTTTATGAAGCTACAGTCACCTTGATACCAAAACCACACAAAGACCCAACCAAGAAAGAGAATTATAGACCTATCTCACTCATAAATATCAACGCAAATATTCTCAATAAAATACTGGCAAACCAAATCCAAGAACACATTACAAAAATTATCCATTATGATCAAGTAGGCTTTATTGCAGAGATGCAGCACTGGTTCAACATACGCAAATCTATCAACGTGATCCACCATATAAATAAACTGAAAGAAAAAAACCAAATGATCATTTCATTAGATGCTGAAAAAGCATTTGACAAAATTCAACACCGCTTTATGATAAAGGTCTTGGAGAGATTAGGGATACAAGGGTCATACCTAAATATAATAAAAGCTATTTACAGCAAGCCGACAGCTAACATTAAATTAAACGGAGAAAAACTCAAAGCCATCCCACTAAAATCAGGAACACGACAAGGATGTCCACTCTCTCCATACCTCTTCAATATAGTGCTTGAAGTTCTAGCAATAGCAATAAGACAACATAAGGGGATCAAGGGGATTCGTATAGGAAAAGAAGAAGTTAAGCTTTCGTTATTTGCACATGATATGATAGTATATATAAGCGACCCCAAAAACTCTACCAAAAAACTCCTACAGCTGATAAACACCTTTAGTAATGTGGCAGGATACAAGATCAACTCCAAAAAATCAGTGGCCTTCCTTTACACTAAGGATAAGGAAACAGAGAGGGAAATCAGAGAAGCATCACCTTTCACGATAGCCACATATAACATAAAATATCTTGGGGTAACTCTGACCAAGGAAGTGAAAGATCTATTTGACAAGAACGTTAAGTCTTTGAAGAAAGAAATTGAAGAGGACACCAGAAAATGGAAGGATCTCCCTTGCTCTTGGATTGAGAGGATCAACATAGTAAAAATGGCAATTCTACCAAAAGCAATCTATAGATTCAATGCAATCCCCATGAAAATTCTTCACAGATCTGGAGAAGACAATAATCAACTTTATATGGAAAAACAAAAAACCCAGGATAGCCAAAACAATCTTATACAATAAAGGATGGTCTGGAGGCATTACCATCCCTGACTTCAAACTCTACTACAGAGCTACAGTATTGAAAACAGCTTGGTATTGGCATAAAAACAGAGAAGTCGACCAATGGAATCGAATAGAAGACCCTGACATTAACCTACAAACCTATGAACACCTGATTTTCGATAAAGGAGCTAAAAGTATACAATGGAAAAAAGAGAGAATCTTCAACAAATTGTGCTGGCAAAACTGGATGTCAACATGTAGAAGAATGAAAATAGACCCATATCTATCACCGTGCACAAAACTCAAGTCCAAATGGATTAAAGACCTCAATATCAGTCCGAACACACTGAACCTGATAGAAGAGAAAGTGGGAAGTACTCTACAACACATGGGCACAGGAGACCACTTCCTACATATAACCCCAGCAGCACAGACATTAAGGGTCTCATTGAATAATTGGGACCTCCTGAGACTGAGAAGCTTCTGTAAAGCAAAGGACACTGTCGCTAGACACAAAGGCAACCCACTGACTGGGAGAAGATCTTCACCAACCCCGCAACTGACAAAGGTCTGATCTCCAAAATATATAAAGAACTCTCTTACACCTGTCAGAATGGCTAAAGTCAAAAACACCAAGGATAACCTTTGCTGGAGAGGCTGTGTAAGAACGGGTACCCTCATCCATTGCTGGTGGGAATGCAATCTTATGCAACCACTGTGGAAGTCAGTGTTTTGGTTTCTCAGGAAATTCGGGATCAACTTACCCCTGGACCCAGCAATACCACTCTTGGGTATATACCCAAGAGATGCTCTATCAAATGACAAAAGCATTTGTTCAACTATGTTCATAGCAGTATTATTTGTAATAGCCAGAACCTGGAAACAACCTAGATGTCCGTCAATGGAAGAATGGATGAAGAAAGTATGGAATATATACACGCTAGAGTACTACGCTGCGGTAAAAAACAATGACTTCTCGAATTTTGCATGCAAATGGATGGAAATAGAAAACACTATCCTGAGTGAGGTGTCCCAGACCCAAAAAGATGAATATGGGATGTACTTACTCATAATTGGTTTCTAGCCATAAAGAAGGACCACGGAGTCTACAATAGGTGAACCTAAAGAAGCTAAGGAAGAAGGTGAACCCAAGGAAAAACATATAGTTGTCCTCTTGGCTAAGGGAAGTAGACCAAATTTTGGGGGAGAAAATGGGATCTTGGGGGGGTGGGATGGGGGGTAAGGGGAGATGGGGAGAAAAAAGGTAGAAGGGAAGGAGGGGGGACCTGGGAAACATGAGAATTGGGATAAAGGAAAGGTGGATAGGGGAGCACGGAACCACAATTCTTAGTTAAGGGAGCCACTTTAGGGTGGGCAAGAGACTTGACCCTAGAGGGGCTCCCTAGTGCCCAAGATGAGGTTCCCAGTTAGTTCCTTGGGCAGCTGAGGATTGGGAACCTGAAATAACCCTATCCTAGAGCAATACTGACGAATATCTTGCATATCATCATAGACTCTTCATCTGGTGATGGATAGAGATAGAGACAGAGACCCACACAGGAGCACTGGACTGAGCTCCCAAGGTCCCAAGGAGGAGCAGAAGGAGGGAGAACATGAGCAAAGAATTCGGGACCACGAGGCGTGCATCCACCCACTGAGACAGTGGAGCTGATCTACGGGGAGCTCACCAAGGCCAGCTGGACTGTGACCGAAAAAGCATGGGATAAAACCGGACTCTCTGAACATGGCGAACAATGAGGGCTGATGAGACACCAAGGACAATGGCAGGGGGTTTTGATCCTACTTAATGTGCTGGCTTTGTGGGAGCCTAGCCAGTTTGGATGTTCACCTTCCTAGATATGGACGGAGAGGACCTAGGACTTAACACAGGGCAGGGAACCCGGACTGCTCTGTGGACTGGAGAGGGAGGGGGAGAGGAGTGGGGGGAGGGGGAGAAGGGTGGGAGGAGGGGGAGAAGGGTGGGAGGAGGGGGAGAATTGTGGGAGGAGGGGAAGGGAAATGGGAGGCTGGGAGGAGGTGGAAACTTGTTTTTTGTTTATGTTTTTTTTCTTCTTTTCGCAATAAAAAAAATAAATAAATAAATAAATAAAATAAAAAAAAAAGAACTCAAGAAACTAGACCTTAAAAGGCTAATCAACCCAATTAAAAAATGGGGCACTGGGCTGAACAGAGAATTCTCAACAGAAGAAGTTCAAATGGCCAAAAGTCACTTAAGGTCATGTTCAACCTCCTTAGCAATCAGGGAAATGCAAATCAAGAAAACTTTAAGATACCATCTTACACCTGTCAGAATGGCTAAAATCAAAAACACCAATGATAGCCTTTGCTGGAGAGGTTGTGGAGAAAGGGGTACACTCATCCATTGCTGGTGGGAATGCAAACTTGTGCAACCACTTTGGAAAGCAGTGTGGCGGTTTCTCAGGAAATTCGGGATCAACCTACCCCTGGACCCAGCAATACCACTCTTGGGAATATACCCAAAAAAGGCCTTATCATACAACAAAAATATATGCTCTACTATGGTCATAGCTGCATCGTTTGTAATAGCCAAAACCTGGAAACAACCTAGATGCCCTTCAATAGAAGAATGGATCAAGAAAGTATGGAATATATACATATTAGAGTACTACTCAGCAGTAAAAAACAAGGACTTCTTGAATTTTGCATGCAAATGGATGCAAATAGCAAACACTATCCTGAGTGAGGTAAGCCAGACCCAAAAAGGAACATGGGATGTACTCACTCATATTTGGTTTCTAGCCATAAACAAAGGACATTGAGCCTGTAATTAGTGATCCTAGAGAAGCTAAATAAGAAGGAGAACCCAAAGAAAAACATATAGGCATCCTCCTGAATATTAACCTTCAGCAGGCAATGAATGGAGACAGAGACAGAGACCCACATTGGAGCACCGGACATAAATCCCAAGGTCCAAATCAGGAGCAGAAAGAGAGAGAGCATGAGCAAGGAACTCAGGACCGCAAGGGGTGCACCCACACACTGAGACAATGGGGATGTTCTACTGGGAACTCACCAAGGCCAGCTGGCCTGGATCTGAAAAAGCCTGGGATAAAACTGGACTCGCTGAACATAGCGGACAATGAGGACTACTGAGAACTCAAGAACAATGGCAATGGGTTTTTGATCCTACTGCACGTACTGGCTATGTGGGAGCCTAGGCAGTTTAGATGCTCACCTTACTATACCTGGATGGAGGTTGGTGGTCCTTGGACTTCCCACAGGGCAGGGAATCCTGATTGCTCTTTGGGCTGACGAGGGAGGGGGACTAGATTGGGGGAGGGGGAGGGAAATGGGAGGTGGTGTCGGGTAAGAGACAGAAGTCTTAAATAAATAAATAAATAAATAAATAAATAAATAAATAAATAAAATACTTTCTCCAGATGTCATCCAGTAATTAAAGTCATTTTGTCCAATAATGAACACTTCACACAGATGAGGAGACAGAGCCATCCTCAAACTGTAGAAACAGAATCACAAAGAGTTCATCCTCTCTCTTTCTTCCTTCTTTCTACCTTGCGAATGAACAGCGGAAGTGAAGCAGAACAGATGTAGGAACAGAATACGTGTCTTTTCCTCTGTCCACTGTCTTGTTGTATAGTTCTTGGGACCTATTTCTATTCCTTCCTTGAATTCTGTAAAATGTATCACAATTATAGTAGTCCCAAGGCAGGCCTGCCTACACAGAGCAGGAGGCAGGAGAATCATAAATGTTAGAGCAGCTGGCCACAAAGTGAATTTGAGGCCAGCCTGGGATACATAGCGATACATTGCTTTATAAAAAGAAACAAAATATAGTCTTAATCATCTTCAAAATCGGTTTCTTAAATGTGTATCTGCAATATTTCATGTTTTCCATGTATCAGTTAAAGAGCTGGAAAGGAAAGAACAAAATTATTTTGATATCCTAAGATACTTATGCTACTATGAAGTTCTAGTGTGCTTTTTAATAGTAGAATTGGACTAACTCCATTAATTCTATGTAGATTCTAATTATGGCTTCCTCTTCCACAACCAAAAGCAAATGAATGCCTATGCTAAATAAAAGAAGAGACAACAAAAGTACAGACAAACTTCAATTGAGAACTCACAAGGATATGAAAAATACAAAAAATATATATATGTCATTTGTTAGAAAATGAATGGAACTAGAAGACGTACTATTAATCAGAATAAGCCAGGTACAGCAAGGTAAGTGAGATATGTTATTGCATGTGAAAGCAGAATAAAACCCAAAGACCTGAAAACAGAAGTAGGATTGCAGTGGACTAGAAAGGAAAGGGTGCTGGGAAAGGGGAAAAGCTGAGGATGGGAAAAGAAATTTCTTCTTTCCTTACTTTCTTCAGAATAGAGGACATAGGGATAAACCACAAATCTACAGCCACCTGCTTTTGTAATTGAAAGATGATTATTTTCATAAAATAGATTCTAATTATGGCTTCTCCTCCCACAACTTCTCTTAGAACCTCCCCACCCACCTAAATCCACACCCCTTCATGCTCTCTCTCATTAGAAAACAGCCAACATCTAAAACACCAAGGATAACCTTTGCTGGAGAGGCTGTGGAGGAACGGGTACCCTCATCCATTGCTGGTGGGAATGCCATCTTGTGCAACCACTGTGGAAGTCAGTGTTTCGGTTTCTCAGGAAATTCGGGATCAACTTACCCCTGGACCCAGCAATACCACTCCTGGGAATATACCCAAGAGATGCTCTATCATATGACAAAAGCATTTGTTCAACTATGTTCATAGCTGTATTATTTGTAATAGCCAGAACCTGGAAACAACCTAGATGCCCTTCAATGGAAGAATGGATGAAGAAAGTATGGAATATATACACGCTAGAGTACTACGCTGCGGTAAAAAACAATGACTTCTCGAATTTTGCAGGCAAATGGATGGAAATAGAAAACACTATCCTGAGTGAGGTGTCCCAGACCCAAAAAGATGAACATGGGATGTACTCGCTCATAATTGGTTTCTAGCCATAAATTAGCGCCACGGAGTCTACAATAGGTGAACCTAAAGAAGCTAAGTAAGAAGGTGAACCCAAGGAAAAACATATAGTTATCCTCTTGGCTAAGGGAAGTAGACCCAATTGCCGGGGAGAAAATTAGGATCTTGGGGGTGGGGTGGGATGGGGGTAAGGGGAGATGGGGAGAGAAAAGGTAGAAGGGAAGGAGGGGGGATTTGGGGAATCAGGAGAATTGGGATAAAGGAAAGGTGGATAGGGGAGCACGGAACCACAATTCTTAGTTAAGGGAACCACTTTAGGGTGAGCAAGAGATTTGACCCTAGAGGGGCTCCCAAGTGCCCAACATGAGGTTCCCAGTTAGTTCCTTGGGTAGCTGAGGATTGGGAACCTGAAATGACCCTATCCGAGAGCAATACTGACGAATATCTTGCATATCATCATAGAACCTTCATCTGGTGATGGATGGAGACAGAGACAGACCCACACTGGAGCACTGGACTGAGCTCCCAAGGTCCCAATGAGGAGCAGAAGGAGGGAGAACATGAGCAAAGAAGTCGGGACCACGAGGCGTGCACCCACCCACTGAGACAGTGGAGCTGATCTACTGGGAGCTCACCAAGGCCAGCTGGACTGTGACCGAAAAAGCATGGGATAAAACCGGACTCTCTGAACATGGCGAACAATGAGGGCTGATGAGACGCCAAGGACAATGGCACGGGGTTTTGATCCTACTTAATGTGCTGGCTTTGTGGAAGCCTAGCCAGTTTGGATGTTCACCTTCCTAGATATGGACGGAGGGGGGAGGACCTAGGACTTACCACAGGGCAGGGAACCTGGACTGCTCTGTGGACTGGAGAGGGAGGGGGAGAGGAGTGGGGGGAGGGGTAGAAGGGTGGGAGGAGGGGGAGAAGGGTGGGAGGAGGGGGAGGGAAATGGGAGGCTGGGAGGAGGTGGAAACTTGTTTTTTGTTTATGTTTTTTTTTCTTCTTTTCTTAATAAAAAAAAATTATTTAAAAAAAAAAATTAATAGTAGAAATAAAGTAAGGTAAAATGAAACAAACAAACCAGAGTAGGACAAAACAAACAAACTGTAAAAAAAGAGCAAAGATAAAACACAAGAAACACAAACAGACACAGACACACATGTCTGCAAACACAGAAATCCTATTTAAAAAAATAAAACCGGAAACCATAATAAATAAACAAGACCTGTAGGGAAAAAAAATGCCTAGATAAAGCATTATGATACCAAAAATACCAATGAGTTTAATTTTGTGTTGGCCATCTATTGCTGGGCATGAAACACACTCTTAAGTGTATAGTTTATATACCCAGTGAGACTCTGTTGAAGAAAAATAATTTTCCTTTGTGTGCAGTTATCAGTTGGAGATAGCTTCTGGATCAGGGATGGGGCTCTGTCCACTTCCTCTCTCAACACCAGAACCACATCTGGCTTAGACCTGTGCAGGCTGTGTTCATGTTGTCACAGTCTCTATGAGTTCATGTGTGTCTAGAAGGCTTTGTTTCCTTGGTGTCTTCCCTCCCTACTGGCTCTTGCATCTTTGATCTCTTCAGCAGAGATCCCTGAGCCCTAGAGCAGGGATTTGAAGGAGACATCCTGTTTTAGGATTGTTACTTTTTCCTGTGGTAGCATGCAGAGTACCTTCCAGTACCATGAACACTAGTCAATAGGGCTGAAGGTCCCAGGTAGACACCAGCTCGGTTTCTCCATGTTCAACGAGTTACATAGATGTTGTCTTCAGCAATAGAGCCATACCAACAATTTGTGGAGATGAACTAACAGCCTTGATAATACAGTCACCTGATTTCTAACAAATATATCAAAACTATGTACTGGAAGAAGACAAGCTTGTTATAAACAGTGCTGTGAAAACTGGATATCCATATGTAGATAGATGAAAGCAGACTCCTCTGTCTGACCTCATAGAGGAATCAACTTCAGATGGATCAAAGACATTGATAGGAGCCCTGAAACTCTGCCTCTGTGTGGATGTTTGAATGAAGATGGCCCCTATAGCCTCATAAGGAGTGGCATTATTAGGAGGTGTGACGTTATTGGAAGAAGTCTGTCACTGGGGTGGGCTTTGAGGTTTCAAATGATCAAGCTGGGCCCAATGTCATTCTCTCTTCCTACTGCCCACTGATCCAGATCTAGAACTCTTGGCTCCTTCTTTAGCAACATGTCTGCCTGCACACCCCCATGCTTCCCACCATCTGGATAATGGACTAAACCTCTGAACCTGTTTTTACCAATAAAGAAAAGAAAAACAACCACATACATACAGATAAGTATATAGAGAAAGGGAGCCCTTATACATTGCTGCTAAGAGTATATATTAGCTTCTATCATAATTGGCAAAATTTGAAAAGCAAGAAAATATTCTTTGTAAACAAATAAGTAAATACATTGTGTCACACTTGGAAATGACACTCAGTGCTTGAATGAAATTATCAGAATTGAGGACATGGCCCAGTGGGTAGAGAACTTGCTTAGCATACACAAAGCCCTGAGCTCAATCCCCAGCCCTGCATGGAACTGAACATAATATACTCTTGCAATTCGGAAGTAGAAGAAGGATGACTAGAAGTTCAAAGGGCACCCTTGGCCACCTTTGGAAACCCTACATTAAAGAAAGAGGGAGAGAGGGCTATTGGGCCATTATAAGACATGAAGAAAAATTAAAAGCACATGACTAAACTTAAAGAAAACTGGAAAAGCTACATACTTAATCCTGCCATGTAGCATGGTGGGAAAAGCAAAGATGTGGCTAGAAACAGTAGGAATTAGAGGGAAGGGGAAGATGAATAGACAAAGAAAAGATGACTTTAGGGCAACACAATGACTCTATATGATGTTGTAATCTTAGATATTGCTGTTTTATATTTGTTTAAACCCATAGAATAGACAAGAAGCCAAATGTATAAATTCCTGTGCTATAATAAATGCATCATTGTGGTAGGGACTGCAGATAACTGAGAAGGCTTTGAATGTGCAGAGGCAGGAGTGAGGGTAGGGATGTGGACATTTTCTGTACCTTCCACTGAGTTCTTCTTTGAACCTAAAACTGCTCTTCTAAAATCTATTAATGCTTAATTTCAAAGTTACCCCCAAAGAAAACACTTGTAAACAGCAGGAGAATGGAAAATTTGTCAATACGAATTTGTCTTAAATACTAAGAACATAATCTAGATAATATTATAAAACAATGGTTCTCACCCTGTGGGTTGCAACCATCAGAAAACACATAATTCCAATGGTCTTAGGAATGCCCAACCATAATTCATTTTCATTGCTACTTTATAACAGTAATTTTGCTACTGAGCAGTGTCTCCATTCCTAAGGCCATCAGAAAAATAAGCATTTTCTAATGGTCGTGGCCCACAGTTTGAGAATCGCTGCTATAAAATGCCTCCCCTAGAAGTACTAACCAGGATGGCCCTGCTTATCTTACAAGATCAGACAGGATCAGGCATGCACAGGGTAGTGTGGCAGTAGGAAATGCTCTATAAACATTAAGAGCATATAAAGCAGTTCAATAGCCTAAAATCCAAACACTGTCTATGCATCAAGCACTGACTCATTATGATTATCATTAAAGGATGGGCATCGCCTAAAATGTGACCGTACTTGTTCATCTGCTACAGTAGAGAATTCCCTAGTGCCTTAGTGAAATAAGACCTTTCGTTGCGTAACTTACACATTTTGAAAAAAAGATAGAGTGGTAACATGCATAAATAAATCCATCATTTAACAACACCTTTTCCCATGTTCTTCAGACCATTGTAGATTACTGTTACTCATGCTAATAAGTATATAAATGACAACAGTCAAGCAATCTGCCCTACCACAAACTTTTGACTTGGTCTTCTTTGATTGATACTTTTGCTCCCCTTCCCTCTGTCCTCTCCATTTATATCCAATTACTAAGTATTTCTTCTTCCAGGATCATAATATTTAGTGTATCTCTGAGTGTGAAAATGCTCTTAATTATCTGTTAAAGTATTTCCAATATGATTGTAATGTGTCGATTTGATATTAATATGGATGAGCAAAAGAGGATTTCCCTTTATTCAAACCATAGCATATAGACAGCTTACAATTGAACATCTTGTGAGGTAAGTCCTTAGTGGGAATTGCCAGTGCCCATACTTTGAGCAGAAGTTGCTGGTAAGAGAAAAAGATCATTAAACTTTTTAATTAATCAATATTCCCAAGACTTTAAGGCTGGGAGATTAAACAGCTGCATCAACAATACTGTGTAAAGCTTCAGTGTGGTGAGGAAAGCATGCTGGGGTGCCCAGCAGCTCAGGATGGTGTTGGACAGGAGTAAGTACTATGAGGACAGGAGAAGGGGGAGGCTTCCAGATCACAGATGGAATCTGAGCTGGACCTTGGGATGTGGAACTTCTAAGAAAAGAGAATTGCAAAGAAAAATACTGCCACTTAAAAAAAGCATGAAACAAATGGGTATTTAAAAGAGATACAGATAATCAGTGCCACCAAAAATCGGGTGGATAATTGGAGTTGAACTTAGAAATTGACACCTTTAATTCTAAATATAAATGGATATAGACAGCTTAGGGAGGTGTATCTAAGATGAAATGCAAGATATTCATCTCTAATTAAAAATTTAATTAGTATAAAATTAGGTTTCGTTATAGCATTTTCATTATAGCACAGAGATCTTTCCTCTCTGTGGCTGGAGACATGGCTCAGTAGTTAAGAACACCTGTTGCAATGGACTGGAGCTCAATTCAGTGGCTCACAGCTCCAGGGCATTCAAAGTCCTTTTCTTGCCTTCATAAGCATCTTTCTGTACACATGTGCACATTCACACACACACACACACACACACACACACAGAGAGAGAGAGAGAGAGAGAGAGAGAGAGAGAGAGAGAGAGAATTTTTTTAATTTTATTTCTAGGTCTCCTGTTTTTTGAGGCTATTGGAGATGGAAATCTCCCCCTCTCCCAAATCCTGTTCAATAAGTTCATTATTATTTTATAGAAAAACTGCTAACATCCATGGGTTAATTTTGTTTCTTGCTACTATGCTGGAACTATCAGTTCTAAAAGGTTTCTTGTTGAGATTTTAGAGTCATTTAAGATCCTATTATTTAAAAATAGCGATATTTTGACTTTTGCCTCTTTACTTCTTTCCCTTGTATTATTGCTGTAGCTAAAGACTTTGAACTCTATTTAATAGGAGTGGAGAGAGCAGGCACCTTTGTCATTTCTGGTTTTTAAGAAAATGTTTTCATTTTTTCCATTACACTGTATTGTTTACTATATATTATTTACTATAGATATTCCATTGAAGTATGCTCTATTCTTAGCTTCTTCAGAAGTTTTATCAGGAAGGGATTTTAAACCTTGTCAAAGTTCTTCACTAAATAACTGAGATGCTCATACGATTTTTGTCCTTGAGTCATTTATGTATTGTATATATTTATTGATGAGTATGTTGAACCATTTGGTCAGGGTAACTAATCTTTTTAATGTGCTCTTTAATTCAGTTTGCAAGTGTGTAAAATCATTTCTTCTAAAACAAGTTGGTAAATATTCTATAGTGACAAAAATAGGTGAGTGGTAACTAGTAGGTGTGGCAGGGATACATGAAGGATATTTTGGAAATCATGTAAATGTTTGTTTATCTTCTTGATGGTGATACTGCACAAGTGTACACCCCTGACGAAACTCATCAAACTATACAGTTAACATTATGAAGCTGGAAGAGTTATTAAAAGTTACATCAGAAGCATCAGGTTTTACATGACCCAACTATCTGCTGTCCCCCAAGGATTACCCACAGCAAAGAAAAACATCCATACACTGAGAGTCGAAAGTTGGAACTCCAGCTACCAGACAGAAGCAGCAAACAAGCTGGCAAAACAATTTTTATATTTAATAAAATAAATGTCAAACCAAAACTGCTCAGAAGGGATACAGAGGGCCACTACATACTGACAAAAGAAACATTTCATCAAGAGAATGTCATTGCTGTAATATTTACACACAGAATATTGGAACCCCAATTGCATTAAAACAAATAGTACAAGGCATAAGATCACACAGAGATCTGGACACAATGATAATGAGAGACATTAGCATCTCAATCTCACACTTAAATGAATCCTTCAAATAAAAACTCAGCAAAAAAAACCTCAAAGCCAAGTCACACCAAAGACCAATTGGACTTAGATATTTTAACAAACATTCCACCCAATAAATATGGACAAACAGATAAAAACAACACTGTCTCTAACACTTGCCACATTATAAGCTACAAAATAAGTCTTAATAAATGCCAAACATGAAATAATTTTCTTATTCAATATAGTGATCAAAGTCTTAGCTAGAACGACACAAGAGAAAGAACTATCCCTACTTGCAGATGGTAAGGTTCCATATTTATTTGGTCTGTTTGGGGGGCCCCTAGCAGTGGGACTAGGACCTGTTCTTGGCACTTGAGCTGACTTTTGGGAACCTATTCCCCATGTGGGTAACCTCACCCAGGTTTGATGCAGGAAGAGGAGCTTGGTACTGCCTCAACTTGATATGCCCTGCTTGGTTGACTCCTATGGGAGGCCTTCCCCTTTCTAAACAGAGAAATAGAAGGGGAGAGGAAGTAGATGGGAGAAGGAGGGAGGAAAGGGGAGGAGAAGAGGGGAAACTGTGGTTAGTATGTGAAATAAATGAAATTTTTTTTAAAAAAAGAGAGAAGAGAAAAATTTTGTTCAGCTGTATGGAAAACTGGAATTAACAGGAAAATGGGCGGAACTAAAAATGTATTAAGCAAGGTAACCCAGGGTCAAAACACCAAATGCCATATATGGATCCTAACCTCAGACTATGTAATGTATGTCCAGGTGGGAGTAGATATGGGAAAAGGCTAGGAAACTAGGAAGAAGTCAGTCAGACTCGGCTTTAACTCTAAAGAGAGGGGTAGGGAAGACAATAGAACAAAGCAGGGGAGGGAATAGTATGTGGAGAGCAGGTATTAAACCGAAATGAAATATGTATAAAAATTCTGTCTGGAGACAATATTCTGTAAGCAAATTTTAAAAATAAAACATTGTTTTTTAAAAAAAGAAACACCAAGTGTTAACTCATGTACCATCGCCACATGCAGCCACACAAAGAAGCACGTAACAAAGACCTTGATTCTCAATGGAAGTAGTATTTAAATGGAAGAAAACTTTTCCACCTAAGTCAGAATCGTCATAGGAGAATGCGTTTTACTGTTTTGGTTTTACTGTTAGCGAAACTTCTTAGTAAGTTCGAGCAGCAGAAGTTTCCTTTCCCAAATCATCTTTGTCATATGCCTGAGCAAGCAAATCCCGCCCACACGGGACACATTGCTTAGGCATGACTGTGCAAAGCCGGAGCAGCTTCCTCAGTGACAGACAAAGGGCTCTCAGAGGCAGCGCATGACTTCTTTGCAAGATTAAACAATTATCAACTGTTGCAAAATGTTGCGTTTGAGTGCACACTCAAGAAAAAAAAAAAACCCTGGAGGAAGGCATTTCTGAAATATCAGCAGTAGCAGTCCTGGTTCATTAGCTCAAGCAGAGCATGGTGTGCGCCGCAATTCAGCAGCGAATGCTGTTAATAGTCACTTATTATTACTAATGCATGAAAATGAGGAACATAACAGCTAAGAGTTTCTTCCTTTTCGTTCATTTGCAGGTCTTTTGGAGGAAATGCAAACTTACAACTAAAATTCTAATAAATGAGCTTCATACTAGAAGTTTTAAATCAGGCCCAAACAGTAGGCTTTTTTTTTAATGAAGCTATGAATTGATAACTATATCACTGCAAAAAAAAAAGTGTAAGGTGGTTTTGTTTCCTTGTTTCTGTAGCTATTTCTACACAGGCACCAACCATGCTAAGTAAAACTCATTCCTACTGCTTATCATAAAATCATAAATTTCAGAATCTATCATCTTTGTTGGTATTTAGCACAAAAAATACACATCAGAATCTGTGAAAACGTCTAAGGGAACCAAGTTAAAAGCATTTCTGTCATCACTTGTCATTCCTACATCTCAAACTTCATAGCTGTTTCCTTTCGACTGTTAGTGTCCTTCGACGCTATTCTTTTTGTTGTTGTTGTTAGAAGTAATTTTTTTATTTTATTTATTTATTTATTAAAGATTTCTGTCTCTTCCCCGCCCCCAATCAAGTCCCCCTCCCTCGTCAGCCCAAAGAGCAATCAGGGTTCCCTGCCCTGTGGGAAGTCCAAGGATCACCCACCTCCATCCAGGTCTAGTAAGGTGAGCATCCAAACTGCCTAGGCTCCCACAAAGCCAGTACATGCAGTACTTCAACGCTATTCTAATGCACTCAGGCGCAGTCTTTGCAGGAAGCCATTTCTAACTGCTAGAGAGTACAAGCCATGGGAGTTTTACCTCTTCCTATTCCTCTAAATGTTTTATATAATGAGGTGAATTATGGTGTATTGCTTTCCCCTGTGACAAATACATACAGTATTGTTTATGTTTAACAAGTGAGGAATAAGAAGAATATAAAACCAGTTTGCAAGCTGAGGTAGCAAATCCATTGTAATCATGGATTCATTTCTCCTAAAGTGTCAAGGTTTCATCTTATCTTACTTATTCATGTATTTTCAAGCAGGATCTAGCTATGTAGTTTTGACTGGCCGGGAGCTTGCTACATACACCAGGCTGGTCTCAAACTCAGAGATCTGCCTGTCTCTGTCTCATGAGTGCTGGGATTAAACACATGCGCCACCACTGCCCAATTTAAGGTTTTATTGAAAATGAATGTAACTTTATGATTCATATCTTCATCATAGGAGATTCAGAAATTCAGACGGTATTAGCAGACCTTTATGTAGCCCAACTGCGAGGTGATTTTTGCTAACCACGGAATAATAAGGTCACGTTGGTGTGGAAAACTCCTGGCTCCAGCAAAGGTTAATGTGGGAACTTTAATTGTGACTTGGTGGATGTTTTTCTACATTCCACAAGCTGCATGTTGTAGCTATAGGTTAGAAAAGTGTTGTTCATCCAAGTATTTTTGAGTTACAGATGAAATGAGATTGAAAACTCTTTGAAATGTGTGATTGAATTGCCTGTTTTCCAGAGGTTATGAGACTAATTTTTCATCATCCAAATGACTTCACTATATTCTACTCTAATGCAGCAGTTTCATTGTATGGCAGGGAAACTGGTGGAAGACTGTGATAGCTAACCTGAAGATCCAGGAACACCACACGTACGCATGAGAGCATCCATGCACATACACACAGGCACACACATACACACAGACATGCACACAAATACACATACACACACAAAGCACACATGCATATACGCATGCATATATACCACATAAATAGAAAAAATTTAAACATGGAATACTCTCACCCTTGATACGAAAATAAATAAAAAGCTTAAACATAAAGAACAGAAATAGTTTTAAAAAATAGTCAATTTTGGGTTTGTTTTTGTTTTGTTTTGTTTTGTTTGTTTTGTTTTGGTCTTGAAAAGGATATATGATGAGTGGGAGCTTGCTCTCATAGGCCCTAACGAGTTTCCTTAACTGCAGAAATCTTAGTGGTTAAACCAGAATTTAAAAACAGAGTTCCAAGTAAACTGAGATGGTTCATTTGCACTGAGTGATTGAAAGCAATTATAAGACAAAAAGTTCAATATTCCTGTTAGGCACAACATACAAAAAAGCAATTATTCTTCATTATTCTTCAGAGAAGCACATATATGTGATGATGAATAGACAATTAAGTAAGCAGCTGTTCTACAAAGGGAATCATGAGCTCCGAAGACAGTGGCTGCTGTTGGGCAGAGTTGGGGGAGACTCCAGCATTCTGCTTCTTACTTATTCATGCCTTTGGTGTGTGCACCCAGCCCTTCATGTCTACGCATGTCTTACAGTACACAACATAATATATTTAACAGAGATGAAAATTAAAATAATTGCAAATCAATAAAAAGTACAAATCTGTATGCTCTATTTTTAATATTTTAAGCATAACTGGCACAATTGACCTAGGACTTTGTTTCATATTCTTAGACTTTATGAAACTATCTTTTCTTATTGAAGATACTAACCTAGTAGCAGACAGCACTCTAGGTAGGTGTTAAGTAACAAAATTCTGGACAGAAACCCAAAGTTCTATCAAGAGAGAGGAAGGGAGACATCAAAATCTGAGTCAGAATATCAACCAATATATCAAGTCTTCATTTCTTATCCCTGTAGTCTTACATGGGTTTCTGAGAACCTCAGTGGCTTAATTACACATGTGGGAACTGAATGCCTGACGTTATTAGTGGCACTTAAGCTCCTATAGGCAAGGGTGATTCATTACATTATTAGTGGATGGTATTAAGAGGGACAACTAGGCATGTGAAAGAAATAATATCAGGTTCCTAGCTCACTCCTCAGACAAAAAGAATGGAAATATTTAAATATAAAAATAAAATAAATAAAATCCCTGAAAAAAAAAAAACAAGGGTAGTTTGGGGATTTTCGTCTTGCACAGAGCTGACGATGGTGAGGTAATACATTGCAGGAGCTGCGGGACTTCCTGGGATGTGTGAGTTTAAGTACTGGAACCAGGAAGAAAGTTCCAGACAAAGTGTGACCGTTGACTTTAGCCAGAAACTTTACTAACCATAGAAAACTGAAACTAGAAATAATAATACTGAAATATTTAACTCCAGAACTTAAATTCTTTTTATGGAAAAAAAATCACTAACAGATTGCCAGGCAAAATTCTAAAAATTGTTCACACATTTATGATGAACGAAGGTCAGTTTTCCTCAGAAAATATACAGAACACACACAACCAATTTGGAAAAAAAAATGGAAACGCTGAATAAATAGAAACTGGATAAAAGATGTCAAAAACTTTGACAAAAGATTGAACAGCATCTTAGTTATCATGACTAGCAACTCCAATTCTACTGATCAGATGGGGTGCGGAGATCAAATAAACACAGTTTGTAAAATGAAAAAATGAAGAAAATAATTACAAAAACAAGTCTTAAGACACAAGAATTTAAACAATTCAGCGGGTAGATAAAATTTCAAAAGCAAACAATAATTATTGCAAAAAATAAATCTTATTCCACAGTAAAGTAGTTACCTGTGTCAGCAACTTGTGCCAACTGCTAATAAAAGCCGGGCGGTGGTGGCGCACGCCTTTAATCCCAGCACTCGGGAGGCAGAGGCAGGCGGATCTCTGTGAGTTCGAGGCCAGCCTGGTCTACAAGAGCTAGCTCCAGGACAGGCTCCAAAACCACAGAGAAACCCTGTCTCGAAAAACAAAAACAAAACAAAAACAAAAACAAAAAAAAAAAAAACCATCTTGCTGTATCAAAAAAAAAAAAAAGTCAATCTATAGAAAGCTAACTAAATGGCATGAAACAATGTATGTGAAAACTCTTGGAGAACTATAAAACAACCATTTTTAAATGTTCATGAAGACAAACCATGCCAAAAATTTTAGTTACATTGTTGGGCCTCATCCTTCCAGCAACTCTAGACACTAGACTAAAGAACAGGCTAATTTAGAGTTTGAAAATAAGAGTGACTGTGTGTGGGCCCAAGCCTGTGACCTGCCGAGTGTCTGCCTGTGGTATGGAAATTAGAGTAAAGGTCAAACACAGACCTTTCAAACCTGCATACCTAGGGTTCTACTGGAGGCCGTGAACATGGCAGAAAGTGCAGCAAAGCAGAAATAAGCATGGTATCAAGAAGTCCAGAAGAAATAAGATCTCCTGACACAAATGGGAAAACCTTGAAGTAAGAAGATTACAACTTGGCAATTAGAATGTCCGTGATGGCTCTTGGGACTTACGAGGAAGCCATCTTAGCAAAGACGCTGAAGAGGAAGCCAGCCTGAAAGGGCCTAGAGAGCAGAGCCGACTGAGTCAACAAAATGGAGGCTTAAACTCTCAAGGATTCTGCCCTAGATGAGATGGAAGCCATGAGACCGTAACTTTGTTACCTGTTCATGACAAACGTGGGAAAGAGATTGAGCAATACCTGGTGTGTGAAGACAGAGGAAGTGTCTTACAAACAGTGAGAGACACCGCGTGCTTGTAGACGGAAAGAGGTAGAGGTTAAAAGAACGAAGACAGCTAAGTGGGGAAGCAGGATTCTAGATGTACTGAAGGAGCATGAGGCAAACAGCAAAGTGGTTTCCTTTCAAAAAGCCCTAAGGGGTCATGATTGCAGACACATAAGGTAATAAGGATGTTTAAGGCTACTAACAGTGAAGTAGCTTAGTGTCCCTTAGTTGGCAGAGCTCTGGGCAAGCTAGGAGGGATGAAGCCCTGCCAGTGGGAGGTTCAAGTCCACATTGCAAGACGGGTGCATCAGAATGAGCCACGATCCTCTGGCTGTGGCACAGGGATAACCCAAGCTGCAAAGAAACTAAGAAAGTCCTACAGCAGTGCTCTTAACGCCGCCTCTTTCCACACACACCTGGAAAGGTTCATGAAAACACAGCTGCCTGGAACTTCGAAAGCCTGAGTGTCCCTAGAAGTTTAGGACCATAGAAGACTCCGTGTGGTACATCTGTTGTTGTTGTTGTTGTTGTTGTTGTATTGTTATTGTTTTGACTGCTTGATTTTTTTTTTTTTTGAGACAGGATTTCTCTGTGTAGCCTGGCTGTCCTGGAACTTCCTCTGTAGACCCAGCTGGCCTTGAACTTGGAGATCTGTCTGCCTCTGCCTCCTGACTCCTGGGATTAAAGGTTTGTGTCACCACCACCTGATTCCTCAAGGCACAACTTAAAAGTACCAGATCACAACAGCCCCTGGGCAACTTCTAAGAAGGGACCAATTAAGGTTTGCTTTGGGAATAAAAATAGCCAGACTTAATCATTTGGAATCTCCATGTATTTACCACTTCAACTTTTTGTCAACACCTTAGAAAGGGCCATAGAAGTAAATGTTCCTGTAACATGCAAAGGGGTTAGTTGGGCATGCAGTGACATTTCACGGTAAAGTAAGAAAATGTCAAAAGAAAAAAGGAAGTTACTAAGTACCTTAAAATCACACAAACACACAGATCAGAAAGACATTCCTACTGAGCAACGGCATTATCTCAGATGGTTTCCTTATCCCTAGCACTGTCCCGGTTTTACCACTGTTGATAGAGATTTAAAAAGTAAAAGGGGGTAGATTCTGTTTTCCCATCTTGCTACAGTCTTTTCCCTTCTTTGCTACCTCACTTCTAGAATGAGTGGCTGGGGCTCTCAGCATTGCTTCCCTCCCACTCACTTCCCCAGCAGCACCAGCAATCTGGCTGCCCCCCCACCCCCCACCCCCAACCCATCCCCCCAACCCCCCCACCCCCCCACCCCCCACCCCCGCCTTCTACTCAAACTGCAATCTTGAAAGACACCGGCTCCTTTATATTCAAATTCTATCTCTTCAGCTGTATTTGTGTACCTGAGTTGCTTGGCTGGGTTTTTATATTGGAAAGTTTGTATTAAAGATTTAAAAATTGAGTAAATTAAATAAAGCCAGAAGATCATGACAGACGGGGATCTTGTGTGGTAACAAGAGCTATCGTGACTCTGTAGAACTTGGGATAAAGGCCACTGGTTTCTTGCACAGAAAGCAAGACATTTACCTAACAACAATGGGCAAATACAGACAGACTCCACTCATGGCATGAATCCTTGCAGCCAACAATGACAGCTTGAAGATATCCTGTGTAATCCTTCTCTTTCCACCTTTAAAACCTCCCCTTGCTATGCTGGGTGGTAGTGGTGCTGGCCTTTAATCCAAGCACTTGGGAGGCAGAGGTTGGTGGATCTCTGTAAGTTCGATAGAGTGAGTTCCAGGACAGCCAGGACCACACAGAGAAACCGTGTCTCAAAACAAACAAAAACAAACAAAAAAAAGAAACTAGCAGCTTCTCTTGCCTCAACCTTTTTGAATACACACATAGTTAACTATGACTCATATTTGCAGGACAGTACTGCTCCTAAATATACTTACTAATCTTTGGGCTGCCTCTCTCTGTTCTCTAAGTTAACAATACACATGGTCACTTTCTCCTTGTGAAGCCCCTTTCTTCACCTCCACCATGACACCTATATATTTCCTTTTCTGTCTCCTTGCCTCCTATTCAGGACCCTCTCAGTAAACTACCAAACTACCTTTGTCCTCCAGCACCTTGGTGTGGGGTATTCCTCTCAAGCATCGGCTGCCCCTCTTTTTAAAAACGTTTGTTGACTTCGTTTGCTCCTTTGAGACAGTGTCTAACTAGGTAGCCTAGGTTGGCCATACCGCCTGCCCCACCAACCTAAATGATGAGGTTTCAGACATGCAACACCCTCCGTGGGTCTTCACCTACTCTTGTTTCTCTAATGCTTCTGCCATTATCCCTCCCATCATCCAAAATTCCCGCTAAACCTCCACACTGTGGATTTGCTCACCCCTACCATACCTCAGCTCTCTCTGTGTGTGGCGCAGGCTGTTCCACCAGCCTGAGGGCTCCTCTCAGAGCTCTCCCTGGATAGCTCTGCCATTCACCTTCTCTGTCACTTCCGGCAAGATTAGACTCACCAATTACATTTTATGCCACCCTGTATTTTCCTTACATTCTTTATGTTGCTTAATTATTTTATTATTTAATAATCCCTGCCAGATTCTAAGCTCCCAGAGAACATGATCTATAGCTTTCTTTTTTGAAGTGCTCGGGTTTAATTTAAAGCCTTATACCTGACAGAGCAATGCTCTGGTACTGAGCTACCTCTCCAGCCCCTCCACATCTTTCTTCACCAAATATCCCCGGTACAAAGCACAGTGACAGACACATGGCAGAACATCCCCTTTACTGACTGAATGACCAGATGATCAAGCCTCATTCCAGCTGTGACTTGTTTTTCCTAAACAGGGATCTCAAACCTTTAGTCACTATTGTTTCTCTCTTGAATGTCACTGTCGTTTCCAACGCATCACATCGGAAACCAGAGGTCGCATACACACACTCTTGCCGCGGCTCTTTCCCCTCTGTTGTTGGTACTGGAGAGCTGTTCCAAGCCAGCTCATCCACTGAAAGGTGAGGGGACAGGGTCAGCAGTTTCTGGAACACGGCTAGTCTTTATTGGTCCTCATATAAAATGAAAGAATTTAATATAGAGACATCTTGAGTCCTTCCCTTCTGAAAAGTCTATATCTCTTAATAGTGTCATACCTACTTGTTTCATAAGTGGGGAAATACTGTCTAAAAAGATTAAGTAACCCCTTATCGATGAAATACCACAGTTAGACAGATTAAATGTGGCAAACCCCAGCAATAAGGATGTAATGTTGAAAACAGCCCTATGAGATAGGAGATTAAATTTAGAGAAATTATGTGAGTGGCAGGCTGGCTTCTCACGAGACTTTTTCAGTGCTAAAAGGGGGCAGGGGAATCGATCTCTACCCAGACCTCTACACATCTCCAGCAAACAACGTGCTTTGATAACGAAAGTAAAACAAAGGTTTCAGACATAAAATTGTTAATAATTCTTTTCATACAAAAGAAAACAGAACATTTCAACAGCAAAAGAAAAGTGAAATAAAAGTTAAAGATATAATATTAGTTGTGGAAATAAGACCAGATAGAGACTCAGAATTTCACGAAGGAATGAAGACTATAGGAGGTGGCAAGTACGGTGCATATCTAGAATGTGCCACCCAGAATCCCCTTCAGGGACAGCCCCTTGCCCCAGCCGAGAGCGCTGCCAGCAGACAACCCTAAGTTTTTTGGGACTTCAGAGGGTGGTTTGCCTTCCTTGCTCAAAATCAAGCCCTCCCCAGGTCAGCCCACCCAACAAATGAATGGGGGGGGGGCGTAAAAGGCATTCTGATCAGTGTGGAATCTCTCGAAGGCCAGCTAGCTCAGTAGTACCACCACCCCTGCCTGCTGTGTCCGGGGAGAGATGGAGGAATGTTCTATACACCTAATCGCATCTAAGTCTGACTCCAGGAAAACCTCCCACATTATCAACAGTTTGGAGCCTCACAGATGCTTAAAGAAAATTACTTCTCTATAAGCAAAACTCCCAGGTGTACCTCATCGCTGCAGCTTCTTTATGGTACTTTCCTTAAACACAAATAAGATTGTGTTTTCAGAATGGAAGTTTCCAGACATGCAAGGCATATACATTCTAGGTATGAAAACCTTAAAATTCTTTGTTTAGTGTTAATGCATAAATGATGTCAGTTCTTAGGGGGAAATGAGTAGATTATAATCAACTCTCATAAAAATTACATATATCTGTGATGTTTATCATTTCTTCAAGTGATGAATGGTGATTAGTTCTTAGGAAATATTAGCGTCACACAATCAAAACCCACATAACACCCACTGTCCTGCTCCCTAGACCCAGTCAGGAGCTAGAAAATGGGAGTTGGGGACAACATGGGAGAAGAGGCAAAACCTCATTGTCACACATCGCTTTTTAATGACTGCATAGACCAATTCTTCAGACGCAATATAAGACCAAATGACTGCTGGATCATTTTGTTCAGGAGATCATCAGCCGAAATTCCCATGGTCTTACTCAGAAGCAGTTTACCTACAGTGAGACCTTCATTTATCCCCATCTTCTTCTAGCCATTCTGAGCTGGCCAGCCTCCCTGTAGCTAACGTCTGTTTCAAACCATTTCTCAATCTCAGAGCATGTCTTTTCTCCTAGCTAAGGCTAAGCACATAATCTGTTGATGATATTGTCTTCTTTCCCATCTCTTATGAGATCTTGCTCTCTGTTATAGAGGAAAAGAAATAATTTGGCTCCTCAGACCTGAATGCAAGCATTTCTGGTGTTTCCTCTGTCATTCGAATCTCTGTATTGGCTTTGAAGAAACACCTGCTCCAAGCGTGCTTCAAATATGCTGGGTTTCCTTATACTCCCCAGTATGGATAGGAATGTCCAGCATCATGTCCTTCCTCTACGATTCCCTTCTCAGGCACCAATATAATAGCATGGAACTCCTATTGTAGGAACCCCTGCTAAGAAGCCCCCTCTTTCTGCTTCAAAGGGAAGACTTTACTAATTGCCACTGCCAAACAACAGGATGCTACTGTCACATTATCCTCCAAAATTACTGCCTTAGAACATTGTTTCTTTTTACAAGCTAATAGACGACCTCACTGTTAACTGTACAATATCCAGATAACCAATTTTCCATTAGAATCCCTTGAAATGCAGTTTTATTTCTTATTATTGTATGATACACTGTTCCTGCAAGTTAGAGACCATCGTCTCACAAAACCTCCTGGCCTTTGTTCCTGTTACACATCCTTCCTCCCAATTTCCTTCTCTGACTTACCCTATCTATCCAAAGCTCAGTCAAGGCCAAACTCAAGACCAGATCCTCTGTAACGCTGTCAACACCCTATGGTTTTACCGTTCCCCGTTTTTACTTTAATATTTTCTGATTTTAAATGTTCCTTGAAGATTTAATTTTATTTTTGTCTCCCTCATTTAGATTGCTGGAAATGTTTAGTTGGCATTCTTTCACACTTTACACATGCACGGGGGGGGGGGGGGTAGAGAAAGAGGGAGGGAGAGAGAGCGAGAGAGAAAGAGAGGGAGATAGAGGGAGGGAGGGGAAGAGAGAGGAGGGAAGGGGGAGAGAGAGAGGGAGAGAGGGAGAGAAAGAGGGAGGGAGGAGAGAGAGGAAAAAAGAGAGCACTCTTAGGATTTTTATTTACCAGAATATTGAGCATGAAGCCCCAGAGAGAAACACACCTGTATATTAAGCTAATAGACAAATTTACAACAGACACAAAATTAAAAAAGGAAGATAGGACTGAAGTTAGTGAGGACAATTCACTGCTTTTCTGATGTTGCTTTTAATCTCTTTAGAGCTGAGAGCTGATTGTCTCCTCCTGTCACTGCCTGCCCCCTAGTGGAAGATGAAGTAAGAATTATGAAAAGAAAAAAATAAAAAACACTGGAGAGTTGGTTCCTTTCTTCTTTTTTTTCTTTTTTTTTCTCTCTCACTCTTTTTTTGACTTACCTTAGTAAAACCAGTAACTTCAATAAAAGGTGTAATGATTTCGGTCAGAACATGAAACTATAATTTGAACATAGGGAAACTCAGAAGACAGTGGGGCAAAAGTAAGTAGACAGAAATGGTATGGTCCGTGAAAGTGGAGGACAAGCAGCCATGCATGAGATGGGGAGTTTAGCTTCTTCTTAACTTCTCCCTTGACTATTTCATTAGATAAATACCACATAGTTTACAGTTTACAGTAAACAGGCAAAACAAAAGCATCCTGTCCTCTACCCTGCCACCCTTCCTCTACTCCTGTCTGCAGCACCAGTAACAAAGCCATAAAGTTGTGACCCTGGTTGGTTTTCAGCTCCCCATCCTAAATGGTTTCTCGGTGAACTTAGCGTGCAGATTGTGTGTATAAAGTCCTTTGCTTATTTGCGTTCTAGACACTCGATGACTTTATGATGCCAGCAAGGACTTCGGAGATTTGATGAACACAGCGTCTCCAACTTGTGTTCAGATGCAGCCTTAAAAATTAACCTCTACGCCTTTAAAGTTCAAATTATCTGTTAGCATTTCCATTTTGTTGCTTTTCTGTCTGCTTCGCTAAGTTAATATGCAACAGGACACAAACAGCTCCTTGTCTGCCTGGCTTTCCCTGTCAAATTCATCCTGCACGGTATTCAGGAGCTCTCTAGAGAAGCTCAGCTACTGAAAGATGCAGATCTTTCCTTTCCCATTTAGCTTCTAGCCCAATATTAGCTTAGCACTGTCTAGCAGTGCTACAGAGGGTGGTTCGGGCAGTGAAAAGCCTACCGGGCAAACGGCTCACTCAAGTGTTTCATAATGTCCTTTTTAGAACCACGGACAAACCACTTCGATTCTCTAAGCCTCAAGCTCTAGCTTTGTAAGTTGGAGCTGTCTTCCATGCCTACCTCACTGGGTTGCTACGCACATCAAAGAGAAAAGACATGTAAAAAAAGAAAAATCTCAGCAGAGAGGTGCGGTGGTAGAACAGAGCTATTTTACGTGTGCTCACAAACAAGGTTATCATGAGATAATCTTTTTCTGAGAGATAGAAAAGATTTTAAAGGAATTCTGATGAGAGAAAAAATACCATTTCTCCTTTAAATCGCTGAACTATAAAAATTTAGAACTAAGTGCGTTGTTCCTTTGCAGCTTCTCCATCCACTAAAAGTGAAACATGAAAATGCCCTCCCACACTAACTCCCACCTAGCTTCTATAGTGAAACCAGGACACCCCCACAGTAGCCCCAAATTCTATTCACCTCCTACAAGAATGCAGACACCGAGGAGGGCACCTTCTGATTCAGAAAGTGTCTCCCGTAGCCCACACATCTTCAAGATAAATACAGACATACATCACCGATATACCAGCGTAACTCTATGAGTAAATCCCACAGTCACAGAAAGTAATAGAAAAAAAAAAACAAGTATTCCCGACTTACACTGTTGGCAAGAAAGACCTAGGTGAGATATGGGAGACGACAGTCATTTTAATTTTTCTCCAAGAGGGAGAAAATACAGAGAACCCATGTCACTTCGCTTGCTATGAATATGTGTTTAATTTATTCTCCCTTGTCCTCAAAGGGGAGGGGAGATGACATGACAGTGGAGGAAATTATAGCCATGCATATATTGTAGAACACAAAACAAAATAAATATGGCAAAGCAGAAAGGAGGGGTGATGAGATGCCTCACATCTAGAGGAACCCCCCCCCCCATCTCTACAACAGCAATTGGCTTGCACTGCCTTGCAAAAAGGGCAAGGCTCAAAAGCAGCACGCAGCAGGTCTCTCACCCCTAGTTCTTCTCCCAAAGGAAATTCAGACTCACCAGCCACAAAGACCCCCCATATCAAGAGTGCCGCTAGGTCAGAAGTTCTCCAAAAGCAGGGCATTTCTGGTTTCTGGTCTCTGCTGCTCACTCGGTACTTTCTCTCCTCACAGGTAGGAGAGCAGTAGTGACCATGGCCAGGCTCCCTCTGCTCGCACGTTGGCTTCTGTGTGGTAGCACCTCTTGAGCATCAGCAGCGAGCTCTCCTTTCCTCCCTGCCCTTTCCGTGGACGACGTGCTGCAGTCTGATTAGTAAGCTGGAAGAGAAGAAACTTCTTTGGGACTTGACACAGCAGTAGGTTTCCTGTGCAACGCTTTGCAGAGGAAGCAGAGTGAGTTATCTTCCAGCTCATTGGTTCTCCTATCCTGCTGCTCACAGATAAACTGTACAATACGGCTCTGAACATGCCTGAGACAGATGGATTTATCCATTCAAAACAGACATGGGATATTGACCTATTTGGAGCCTACACTTGTAAATGTTCCAATCACAGTTAACTTCAGGGAAATTCTCCAATACGAAAAAAAAAAAGTGCACAGCCTTTTCCAGTCTTTTAATGTAGAATATATATTTCTCCTTGGAAATGCTTGGGTGAAATTGCAATCTAGTCTGGAGGTCCATATATAACACTGGAGAATCGAAAGCGTGCCACTTTTCTGATATTACTCTAGCAATCCCAAAATTGGTGGCTTAACACAACACAAATTCAGTGCCTAGGAGTCAGAGTCTAGATGGCTATAAGGGGCTAAACTCAAGGCATGGCCAGGGCTTCACTTCTGGGCACCCAGTCTTTCCCAGAAGCTAGACGACATCTCCGCTCTCTGGCCTGTGGAAACATCATTCTGGCTTTTGCTCTGCTGTCAAACCTGATGCCCTGACTGTGACCCTTCTGCCTCTCTTAGAAGGATCCTCTGTGATTGATTTGCTCAGGGAATCCAGCACTGTCTCTCTGTGTGAAGACCCCAAAACTGAATTATGTCCACAGTCCATTTGTCAGATCAGTGGACATTCAGCCGCGAGTCTCTGTTGGAGTTTTAACACTGAATCTCCCTACTCCCTGACTTTGGGAGAGAAAGGTTAGTGTAAGCACAGATAATCATCTTTCATTTGTCACACATCTGAGATTCTGACTTTCCAGAAAAAATTTGGTGTAATGTTGCTAGTTAATGTGCGCTTAGATTACAGTTGAGAGGAAGAAAGACAAAAAAAAAATTTCTGTGGCTGTGGTAAGAATTTCCTACCCCACGACAAAGTGCTCAGGAAGGGGAAGAAAACAGTGCAAACAGGAAAAAAGATAAAACAACATGCATTTTTTTTTCAAAGTTAGCAGTTCCCTCTTCCCTCTCACCAAACATTAAACTATGTATATTCTCCCCTCCCCCCTCTCAAGCTTTCTCAGTGAATCAATCTGATTCACATCATGAGATGAGATCCTTAAGAGCAAAAAAGGCTTGAAGACGTGAGCTATGACAGTGAGGGAAGAGTAGCTGTCCTTCTGTTCAATGATTCATCAGATATCTGAAAAGAAAAATCGAAGAAATGTCATTTAAATCGTGATGTCATTTTTCCATCACACGAAGCTGTTAGTCCTGGAGGTTCTGACAACAGAACAGAAGTAGGTTTAAGTTCTCTGCCAGGCGATGTCAGTGAGACCAGCTAATTTTAATTTCCTTAGTCATGACTGCATTCTTTTTCCCAATTGGTATTGTAATGACGTGAGCTGTTTTTACTGCCACCAAAAATTCTTCATGATCAGGGCAGTAAAAATGGCTTAGTGGGTAAAGGTGTTGTCCGTACTGATGTGGGATTTCCCTCTGTGTGCTATGATTACCATTAATGAATAGAGAAACTACTTTGGGTCTATAGCAAGGCAGAACTTAGGAAGGCAGGGAAAGCTAGGCTAAATGTTGGGAGAAAGAAGGGCAGAGTCAGACAGAAGTGATGGAGCCACCAGAGACAAATGCTAAAAACTTTAGCCGGTAAGCCACTGTCTCATCACAATACACAGATTAATAAAAATGGGTTAAATTAAGATGTAAGAGTTAGCCAATAAGAAGTTAGAGCTAATGGGCCAATTAAACTGTATTTAATTAATACAGTTTCTGTGTTATTATTTCGGGTCTAAGCTACCGGGGGGGGGGGCAAAAACCAACTAGTGGCCTCTGTCTCTCCTCCTACACCTTACAAAACTAAAGACCTAATTACAATCCCCAGAAACTACATAAAAGGAGAGGGGGGAGGGGGAGAGAGAGAGAGAACAGAACCAACTCCACAGTAATCCTTGTCCTTCATAAAAGCACCATGTCATGTATACACACACACACATACAAGAATGAGAGAGAGAGCACACATTGTTTCATTTTGCTTTTATTTAATTTTATTCTCTTTATCATTTATTTTTGAGATGCGATGGATTCAAACTTTCTGTGTATCTGAGAATGACCTTGAACCCCTGATCGTCCTGTCTTCACCACCCCATGACTGAGATTGTACTGTGACATGCCCTACCACACCTGGTATACTGGCAATGGAACCCAGGGCTTCTTGCATGCTAGGCAAGCATAGCATAAGCTGAGTCACATTCCCAGCCTCAAAAACAAATGAAATTACTTGTCATTTATTTTAATGCCTGCCCGATGCTAATATCAAAACCAAGCTCAAGAGACCTGCCAAAGTCTAAGGAGACCTGGTGGCTGAGCTGAACTGAGCATTGCTGCCTGTGAGGTCTTCAAACTAGGCCCCCACCCCCAGTCTGAGATTTCAGGTGTGACTTTCACAGGCACGCTCCCTGGGTGCTCATCTGAGAACAAACCACAGTCTTTAACCAGATGTGTAAGAGTCGAGTCGGTTGTTGCCACAGCACACAACTCACAAAATAGAAGATAGAGTGGGGTTTTTCTCTCATCACCCCCTCACATAATCTACCCTAAAGCCCCACACCCCAACATTCTCAATGTCCACCTTCTCTTCTTAAGAACAAGCATTTGGACTGGAAGGGGGGGGGGACGGTAGGAGGGGAAGGGAAATGGGAGGAGGGGAGGAGGTGAAAATTTTTAATTAAAAATAAATTTTAAAAAACAAGCATTTAAACTAAGGCACCAGGAGTTAATCATCACCCACTGAAGATGTGCAATGAGAACCCCCATAATAAGAGAAGTGTGTGTGCATCTTGTAAAGGCTTCTCTCTGAAAAATCTCCGGCACTAGTTTCTTCCTGCATGTGCTTTTCGGAAACAGAACAGAAAAATGAGAAAGCATCAAGAGGAAGAAACTGCTCAAGCAGAAATGCAAACCCTCCAACTGTCTTCTTCTAGAGGACATTTCTATTAAGAACCAGGGAATTTGAGGAAAAAAAGAAAGCAAAACATAAAAACCAGAATGGTGTCATGTCGATTTAAAAAACAAAACAAAGCAGACGGGATGGTATAGATCCATGATGTGGTAGCCAAAAGCTTAGTTCAGCAGCCCTCAGTAAGTTAGAGCCCCTGTAAGCCATGACAACCAAAAACTTGAACCTTTGGTTTGCTCAAAAATTACCTATCTGTCTACAAATGCCTTTCAAGTAAACATCTGCTCAGGAGTATTTCTCACCCTCAAAGGGCTGGGGTGTAGCTCAGAGGCTGAGTGCTTGCCCAGCACGGTCAGTCCCTGACACTGAAAACAGGGATGCAGCCCATACACTGCATGCTTCTCCTTTCACATCCTATCATGCTGTTGATATTTACCTTGAAAATTTTCACTTCTACTTACACTATGTCATCAACAGAAAAACAACCTTCAGAAAATGATATGTGTGTGTCGTGTAAGAGCTAACCATCTTGTTATAATTTTCCAACTAAATGTGTGTGTCATGTAAGAGCTAACCATTTTGCAATAATTTTACAAAGTGTACAGAAAAATTAGACAAGGACGTCTGAAAACGAAGTACATACACTATCAAACAAGTGAGCACCGTGTGCAGTGGTTAGTATGTTCACACGCTTTGTATACATAAAGAAACTGTAGTGATGTTTTATTTGTTGCAAAGAATCAATTCTAGATCTCACAAGTCATATCTATGGTAAAGAACACTTTCTAAGCCCTACACTTAACAACCTAAGTCGAGCCCTAAACACTTCACAAATATTACCCTGCTCAATTCTCTACACAACCGTATGCAAAATTCTCTACACAACCTTTATTATTCCCACCTTACATTGTTCCTTCTTAGCAAAAGGACTAGGTAGATTTTCCAAAGACACACAGATGACTTGTGATGGAAGCAGGAATAAGACTCCAGAAAGCTTCCTTCATAGTTGGGTACTATTAAGTTAGACTTTCATTTTCTAATCCATTTCTAATGGTCTATATTGTCTTCCATACATCTTCCAGGAAGTAGTCATCTGGTGTTTTTTTTTTCTCTTTCAGTTTCACACACTTCTTATTTCATTGCATTTTTGTTGCTGTTGTTGTTGTTGTGTGATTGTTTAATAAATAAACCATGAGCTGTAATTTACTTTATATTAATATTGCTTTTTGCTGCTTGCTGCAATTTTGTGAAACCAAAACTAATGCTTAACCCCAGAATTCAGAAAGCAGAAGCAGGCAGAAGCAAGTAGATCTCCATAAGTTTGAGGCCAGCCTGGTCTACATAGCAAGCTCCAGGACTTCCAGGACTACATAGAAAGACCTTGTCTCAAAAAAAAAAATTACAACAACAAAAAAACCCCCATTACAACTGGTTGCCTAATGGATAGTGTGGGTGCCATAGTCAGAAGACATGTCATTTAAAAGGTCACATGGCACAATGGCAGTGTATTTTGCATAAGGATAAATACTGGAAAAGAATCAGATCCAATTCTGTGCTCAGACACAGTGCTTTTCTGTGTTACCAACTGTATTTATGTCTCGCCCCAGAAGCCAAAGAAATCTTGTTGAAAATGCAATCTTGAAGCATTTTCTGCATTAAGATATTTCCTATCTAGGGCAGTTTTTTCTTATGGGTGGCAATTGGGAAGTCCAGAAAAATACAGAAGTCAACCCCCACACGTACATCAAAAATAAAATGTTGAAAATCGCTGTCACAGATCTTGACTAAAAACTAACAATGTGGCAAAATATTCTAAATTCAGACAATGATCATCTGACCATCACGAATGTCTAAGGCAGAAAAGTTGGAAGAGAATATTCCAAGTGTGATTATCTTAAATGCCTTAGATAGAGTTCAGTTAATAAATAAATGAACTCCTTGTGGCCTTCTAGTAAAATAATACAAAACATGAAAACCACAGCAGTCACAAAAGCTAATACTTTTCTGAAATTCATTCACATTTCATTAACTCAAGATTTCTCAAGGGAATGATAAATGTTCAGTTGAATTATTATGGGGGGAATGATAAATGTTCAGTTGAATTATTATGGGTTTAGTCTCCCAATGGCTTAAGAATGTTGTCTTCAAATTATATAGAACTAACCATGCTGTATTTTATAATTGTATATCGTTTTCAGTGAATAGGTGAGTTTTAAACAGTCAGAACTCAATGTGTTGAATGTAGACTAAGTAAATCAAGATGAATATGGTATGGACTTACTCATTAGTGGACTCTAGCCATAAACTAAGGACATTAAGCCTATAGTTCACAAGCCCAGAGAAGCAAAATAACAAGGTGAACCCAAAGAAAAACATAAATAGATCCACCTGGAAATTGGAAGCAAACAAGATTGCCCAGCAAAAGTTGGGAGCATGGGGGGGGGGGGGTAGGAGTGGGGGTGAGGTTGGGGGAAGGGGAGAGGGGGAGAGGGAAGGGAGAAGGGAAAGACTGGCAAGAGCTTGGGGGAGTGGGAGGGTGGAGATAGAGGAAGGGCAAATATAGGAGCAGGGAAGACGAAGCAGCTTCTACATTAAGGGAACCATTTTAAGGTTGGCAAGAGACTTGGCTCTAGGGGGTATCCCAGGTTTCCACGGGGATGTCCCCAGCTAGGTCCTTGGTCAGCAGAGGAGAGGGTGCCTGAACTGGCCTTGCCCCACTATCACACTGATGATTATCTCGAATATCACCATAGAATCTTCTTCCGGCGACGGATGGAGATAGAGACAGAGACCCTCATCAGATCAACGGACTGAGCTCCCAGGGGTAGAAGGAGGGAGAAGACGAGCAAGGAAGTCAGGACCTCGAGGGTTTGGTCCACCAACTGAGACTGTGTGCCTGTTCTAATGGGAGCTCACCAAATCCAGCTGGACTGGGACTGAATGAGCATGTGATCAAACCCGACTCTCTGTGGCTGACAATGGGGGCTGACTGAGAAGCCATTGATAAAGGTACTGGGACTTGTTTTTACGGCATGTTCTGGCTTTTGGGGTCCCTAGCCTATATGGATGCACAGCTCCCTAGGCCTGGATGTGGTTGGGGGAGAGTCTTGGACTTCCCACAGGGCAGGGTTCCCTGCCCTCTCTCAAGCAGCAAGGGGGAGGGAAGAGCGGGAGTGGGGGAGTGGGAGGGGATTGGGAGGAGCGGAGGAAGTGTAAATTGTTGAATGGAAAAAAAAGAAAAAAGAAAATCACGAGTTTCCCTTTTGAGGTAGCTGTTAAACTGTACGGCTAATGGCAAACTTCACCTCTGTCACTTGATGTAGGATGTCCTTCCAAATGCTGTGAATATGTGCTTCTCTCACTGGTTGATGAATAAAGCTATTTCGGCAAATGGCTGAGCAGAAAGGAACTAGGCAGAAAATCCAAGCAGTGTTAGAGAGAGAAAGAAGACTGAGACAGGAAGATGCATGTATCAGCCTAAGGTGTAAGATGCCAGGGCATCACTGGTAAGCCATGGCCATGTAATAATAATCAGATCAGTAAAAACAGGTTAATTTACAAGTGAGAGCTAGCCAGTAATAGCCTAATCCATTGTCCAAACAATTACAATTAATATTAAGCCTCTGAGTGGTTGTCTTCTAAGTGGCTGTGGGGACCGAAGGATGGAGAGAACAGGTCCAGTGGGGCTGGGTGAGATGGAGAAAAGTCACCATTTACAATCACTTAACTGTTTGTCTTTTCTAGAATGTCTATCTGGTTCCTTTTTGATATGTGTCATGCTGGTTGGTGATGGTGCATGCCTTTAATCTTAGCACTCAAGAGGAAGAGGCAGAGGCAGAAGGATCTCTGTGATTTCAAGGCCAGGCTGGTCTATACAGTGAGTGTCAGGGATACAGAGAAACTATGTCAAAAACATTCTTATCGCCGGGCGGTGGTGGCGCACACCTTTAATCCCAGCACTCGGGAGGCAGAGGCAGGCGGATCTCTGTGAGTTCGAGACCAGCCTGGTCTACAAGAGCTAGTTCCAGGACAGGCTCCAAAAACCACAGAGAAACCCTGTCTCGAAAAACCAAAAAAAAAAAAAAAAACCATTCTTATCTGTATGATTCTTCCAGTGGAGACTTGTTTCAAGTGTCTGGCACTGTTTGTACTTTTAAATTATAGGAAATTTGAGCCCCTGTGTGATTTTTATCGTCTTCTGGAAGTGATTTTCATGTACTTCTAGGAATCGGTGAACATAGCATCTTCATTCTGAACTAAGACTAGGAGTAGAGGGTGACATCCTGTGACTCAAAGCAAGAACTAAGTCTAGGTGAAGAGTGGTTTTCTTGTCCACTCAGCCCCCATTTCATCCTACTCTTCCCCATTCAAAGGGCTGATGGGAGCACCGTTAATGTTTTAATCAGCAAACACCACCAGTGTAAAACGTTATCAAGTCCAGCTTATACATCTTTCTTTTATTCTTCGTTCTTTCGTTCCTTCGTTCCTTCCTTTTCCTTCCTTTCCTCTTGTGGACCTTACCCAGGCAATTCATCATTACCTGGACAGCTCTCTTACCAACTAGCAGATTTTATTACTGCTATCATGTCCAACTTGTCTACTAGTCTAAAGGTCTTCGCCTGCTACCACACAGATGTCCCTCTCCTTGATTCTTCACTGTCCCCCACTCTCACAGCATTGTTTCTTCAGCAAGTCCCCTGAACCTGACCATTTCATCCAGTCTCCCTTGTGCTACATTAGAAAAAAGGAGATGAAGTTACATATTCAAAATTTGTTTTCTGAAAGACGAAATCTGTGTCTTTAGTTTTTAGACCACAGTTAAACTCTAAACAAACAGATCCTCAAGGATCCTTGCCTTTGGCCGCTGTGCTCCTCCACCACAGCCTTCTTCAGTGTGGTCTGTTACAATATGCATCTGGTTTGGTCATTTCTATCAGTTGTTAGTATTAAATAACCACAAAGGCTCAGGCATTTCATAAGTGAAATATCAGAACTTTACAAGCCCAGAGTTCTACATTAACATGGTTTTTCCTTAAAAAAAAAAGCGTTAATATCTAAGTTACTTTTCTGTGACAATTTTTCTACTTTTGATCTTCATCACATGCTTCAATTCACTGTTAGTTTGACATACAGTATTGGAGATAATTTTGGGCTGATTTAATATGCTTTGAAAGTTTGTGTAGGGGAGTTTTATTAAAAATACTCTTATGATTATCTCAGCTTGGGAAAAGAAGAAGTAAGGATTATGGGACTGTTGAAAATGTTTAGATTTTGAATGTTCCCTATCAAGAAAAGGAAGTAGATAAGATCATTTTAGACTTAGTGTTCTATATTTTACTTGGCCGAACATAATACAGCAACTAAGCCCATGAGAAATAATCTCCTGCTTCTAACGATTTTGTCCTGGGAGTAAACAAAACAATTCTAACTGAGCCCCTGATTATGATGGAGCAACTTTGGTGAAAATGAACATGGACTGTGGTAGAACCATGGTTGACCTGTAGTCCTTGGTTCTGCAAATTAAGAATGCCAGCAGCATGGCACAAGCAGCCAGGCCTCCATCTTCAGATGGAAGTCCCTTTTTTATTATATATTAGTTTTAATTTTTGAGAGTATAATATAGTTGAATCATTCTCATCTTCCCTCTAACCCAGGGGTTCTCAACCTTCCTGGTGCTGTGACCTTTAATAAAGTTCCTCATGTTGGGATGGTCCCCAACCATAAGATTATTTTCATTGCTACTCCATAACTGTAATTTTGCTACTGTTATGAATCATAATGTAAATATCTGTGTTTTTCCAATGGTTTTAGGCAACCCCTATGAAAGGACCCAGAGGTTGAGAACCACTGCTTTAGCCCCTCCCATAGAGCCCCTCCCTTTCTTTCAAATTCACAGCCTCTTTTACTTGTTGTTACATATATGTGTGCATAAACATAATAAATAGTTTATATATAATATTTGTATATATTTGTAAATACATAGGTATAACCTGCTCCGTCCACATAATGGTACCGGTATGTATATTTTCAGGGATGATCATTTGGTATTGGAAAACCAGTTGCTGTGCGCTTCCCTGGGGAAGACTATTTCTCCCTCTCTCAGCATTCCTTAGTGGTCTGTAGTTTTGTGTCTACAGTCGAGGCCTTCTGGGTCTTCCCTCTTTCTTGTTCAGGCCGTATTTAGGCAGAGAAGTCACTTTCTGTTTTGCTTTTTTTCTTTATATTGACAGTAGATTTTTTTTCTCACATAATACATTCCAATTATGGTTTCCCCTCTCTCCACTTTTCCCAGTTCCTTCCCACCTCCTTCCACCCAGATCCACTCCCTTTCTAGCTCTCATTGGAAAACAAACAGGTTCCTAAAGGATAATAATAAGATATAGCATAAGACAAAACAAAAACTAACATGTAAGAATAGGATAAATTAAGAAAAAAGAAGGAAAAGAACCAAAAAAAAAAGGCATGAGAAACAAATCTAGGCACAGAGACCCACGCATTCACACACTCAGGAATCCCATAAAAACACTAAACTGGAAACCATAATATATACACACAAAATACCCCTGCAGGGTAGAAAGAGTGGAAAATTTATATACATATACATAGCAAGATAAATTTTTTTCAAAAGAAACTAAAGGAAACCCTTGTCATGACATTATGAAACAAAGAACCTTCAAAAATGCCATTGAGTTCCTTTTCCATTGGCCATCTATGGCTGAGCTTGTAGCCTAACCTACTCTTAAGGGTACTTTGTTTCCTCAGTGGGACTCACTTAGAGAAATCTAAATTTTCATTTGTAAGTGGTTATCAGTTGGAGTTAGCTTCTGGATTAGAATGGGGGTATCCATTTCTCATTTCAGCTCTAGGGCCCTGAACCAGACCTGTGTATGCCGCCTCCGTCTCTGTGAGTGTGTGAGTGTGTCAATCATGTTGATTTAGATTTGGAGGTCCCTGTTCCTTGGTGTCCTCCATCATGACTGGCTCTTACACTCTTTCCACCACCTCTTTTGCAGGGTTCCCTGAGCCCTGAGGAGAAGGTTTTTCTTTTTCTTTTCTCTTGTTTTGTTTTTTTTTTTTTTTTTTTTAGAGAAGTAGTATTTAGTTTTACCCTATGTCCCTGGACTGTCTAGTCTTAGGTCCTTGGTCACCCAAGCAATGTCGGGTATGGGTTCCATCTCATGGAGTGGGCCAGTGGGCCTTAAGTCAAATCAGATATTGGCTGGTTATTCCCACAGTGTGCCACGATTGCACCAGAATATCTTGCAGGCAGGACACTATTGTAGATCAAAAGATTTGTGGCTGGTTTGGTGTTTATATTTCTCATATGGTAGCGTGCAGAGTACCTTCCTGTACCAAAAATGCTAGCACGCAGTGGTGAAGGTTCTGTGTTAACACCAGCTAGAGTTCCCCATGTTCAGTGAGTTGTGTAAGTGCTGTCTTCAGCAACTGGTCTTTGCTGTCAGTTTGTAGAGAGCAACCTAGAGGCTTGGCAATAGCTTGGTTTGTTTGGGGGGAGGTCCCATAGGGCCCCTTGGCCAACAACTCTGTTAGATGTAACCTAATCCCTGTACTGAAAGCTTCATTTTGTGACAAGAGATGGCCAGTGGGGGCTGTCTCACCTGTTATTTGGCAATTTCATTTAGATCACCTTCACATATGCATATATTTTAGGAAGCTTCTTCTACTATCTTAGGTTTCCATACTAACTCTCAAATAGTCCTTAATTTTACCTGTCTCTCTCTATACATTTCCCCTTCATCTCCCAATTCCCTTCCACTCCCTACTTGATTTTCCATTTCCAGCCCTCCATATCCATCCATAACTATGTATTCTATTTCCATTTCCTGGAGAGATCTGTCCTTCCCAGTCCCTTACTCTATACCTAACTACTGTGTCTCTATAGAATGTAGTTTGGTTATCATTGGGAAGTCATTTTCTTAATACTAGCATCTCCTGGTGCATCCATCTTGTGAGTAAGAATGTCTTGGTAAATCCTTTTGGAAGAAGGGATATTAGTTTAGCTTACAGTTCTGAAGGTCCCAAAACATGGCATGAAGTTTAACTTGTTTTGAGAGCCTCAAAGCCAGTAGCATACGAAAGAGAGGTCATGCGGCCAGAAAGGGGGAAAAAGAAGAGAACAGTTGAAAAGCTGAACTGCGGTAACCATTCTAGTACCACAGAACCTAACTGTCCTCTCTGACCTGTTAATATTTTCCAAGAGTCAATCTAACCACCTCTCACTAGACCCCACCCCTTAAAGGGTTTGCCCCCCATGAATCTGGTGCGACAAACCATACACAGATCCCAGCCACATGTATTAAATAACCATACTGCAATAAAATATTTTATGATTGTTGAAATTTCAGTTTTCCACATGACAGGATTGGGGAAAGAAAGATATCAAACATTGCTACCGCAGAAAGAGAAAAGAAACATTCTGGAATATGCCAGTGAGTCTTTGGTCTAGCGTCTGTCTTGGGTCCATTAGGAAGCAGGGAGTAACTCCCTGTCACTGGGACACGAGTATTAATAAGACAAAGAGACTGGAACCAGTTATAAGAAAATGACATGCTGAAATACTTTCTAAATATGGGCTATATTGGCTTTTATTTTTGTTTTGCTTTGCTTTATTTACAGTGTCTAACATTTTTCTTCTCACAAAAATTATTTCCTTGATTCAAGAATGAATAACAAAAAAAGAAAAAGAAAAAACACAAAAAACAAAAAGAAAAAAAGAACAAATATCATATAACTCAACTATGTTCTATATACTCTACTTTTTTATTTCTTCTAAATAAGGTTATTTAAACATAATGAATCCCAGACGACATTGAAAGTAAATGCTTCTAGAAGTCAGAGAGGTGCATAATTCAGATTTTATTGTCTACAAACAGAAGCACATAATGGCTGAGGAAACAAAATGTCTTGTGTGGTTACAAGCTATTGAGTCTGTGGTATTTTGCTAAAGCAACAACAGAAGGTCACTGCTTCACTGGGTTGCTCCTACATTTACATACCAATGTGAATAATATTTTTATTATCTTTCTGTCTTTATCAGGTCCGGGCTTTATACTCTTGAGACTCTAATAAAAGCATCGATGGAAGCCCACACATAACATGTCTAGGTTTTTAAAGCTATAAATAAGAATAATAATTTGTTAAATAAAGTCTATTTGTCGCCCGTGAGACATCTCAGAAGTTGAAAGTGCTTGCTGCTAAGGCTGAGAACCTAAGTTCGATCCTCCCAACCCTTGTGGTAGAAGGAGGGAAGTGACTCCCGAAAGTTGTCCTTGGACCTCCATACATGGGTCAAGGTGCCTGCACACATGAAACCTATACAATAAACAAAGTTATTCGGCATACTTAAATGTGTCCTCTTGGATGCCTGGGTGTTGTCTTGATGGCCCCTCTGTGTTTGGAAGAGTCCTAAGCCATGCAATTCATAAGCCTTCATACATAATTCTGCTATAAAATTTTTGTTCTTTATGCTTCATTTATCTTGACTACTGGCATTGCCTAAGTTTGTCTCTGATGGTTGTGCATATATTGGTTGGTTGTGTGTGTCAATTTGACTGGGCTGGGGATACCCCAATGACAGAAAAAGCATTACTGATGGGTGTGAATGCGAAAGTGTTTCTGGAAGTGATTAGTATCTGAGTTGATAGGTTGAATGAAGAGAACCATACCATTGTGGTTGGATTCGCCATCCTATTATCAGGAAATCCCCTAGATTCCCTACCATACATGGTATGCCTTTCTAGAGAGTAAATATTCTCTCTCCCTCTCTCTTTCTTTTTCTCTCCCCGTTTAGTGACTGACAGTCCAGCTCATGGAAGAGGGCAAGGAAGCTGAAGGAAATGTTTCATAACCTAGCAGTCCGCAATTTCAGCTTAATATTTCAGCCTCTTTTAAGTCAGCTGAGAATCTGCCATACAGGAGTTGTAGTTGGGGGAAGTGGATGGAGTGGGGGTGGGGACAGAACCCAGGACCACCTGAGTTGTTAGGCAAGCACTCTGTCACTGTATTACTTCCTAGCCTGAGACAGCCACTTTGATTAGAATTTCCTAAACATGTAGAATTCTGGGCTTTACACATTTTATTAAAATGTTAGGGCAAGTCCACCCCATTTTTCTTAAACATTTCTAGAGAAATTATTTATATTTAAAGCAGAACCTATAATATAAGCACACATATGTAAATATTGAATATATACATTGTATATATGTGTTAATATCTCTGTATATATATATATATGAATATATATCTTACAATAATCCAAATGAGAAGTGTCTCACTTTTCAATGTTTTCCTACTAACTCTGTGTGCAGAAAAGGGAGTGAACCTAGTTGACCAATAGCCAGAGTCCAGCTTACCTATAAGACTGGCCCTGAACTGCTTCTGAGTTTTTGACAAGCGAGCACTTCCTTCACTTATGTGGCTTTCTGTGCTTGCTCTGTTTGGACAAGGTTGCATAGAGTTGTGTTAGGAAGCTTGCTATAGCCATGGCAAATACTAGAAATGATCAACTTATGCCAACTATTTTGACCGGTAGTTTTGGAGCCTTCAATCGGTCCTATTGTGTTTAGCCTTATGGTGATGCAGCATATCTCTGGCCAGAGCGGTTGGTAAGGAAAAAAACTGCTTACCTCATGGGAAACTAAAGAGAGAGGATATGAGATTGGAGTCCCAACATCCCCTGAGAGTACATACCCAATGATCTAGAGCAGTGGTTCTCAACCTTCCTTGTGCCTTCAATATAGTTCCTTATATTGTGGTGACCCCCCAACCATAAAATTATTTTCATTGCTTCTTTGTAATTGTGTTATGAAGTATTTGTTATGAATCATAATGTAAACATCTGTGCTTTTCTGATGATCTTAGGTGAACCCTGTGAAAGGGTCTTTCAATCCCCGAAAGGGTCATGGCCCACAGGTTAAGAACCACTGAGTTATAGACTTCCCAACAGGCCCCACCTCTTAAAGTTTTTGTAATCTCCTGATAGTGCCTCTTTAGAGACTGACCACGCCTTTAACACCTGGGCCTCTGGAGGCCATTAAGATAAAACTATAGCAATAACTAAGCCAGATGTGGTGGTGCGTGCCGCAAGTCCTAGCATTCAGGAGGCAGAAACAAGTAGATCTCCACAAGTAGACCTCTGTGAGTTTGAGGTCTACATTGTAAGTTCCAGGACAGCGGGGACCACAGAGTAATACCCGTCTCAAAAACAAAATAAAAACTGTAGCAATACTGAATGCATGATTACCTTCTGGGAACCGGAAATTTCAGAAAGTTTCGTCAGTTGCACAACCACAAGGTAGTTAGTTACATGGCCAGCCCTTGATATTAACCCTAGACTCCTGGTTCCAGTGAGGGCTCCGGGTGAACAGCAATCCCTCATTTCAGCTCAGTGCTGGCAGATGTAAACGTGACCTGTGCTGTGGCAGAGAATTCTGAGAAGCTTGAGCCTCGTTTTCAGGGACTTCAACTTGAGTCTGTTTCCTTCAACTTGCATCCTTTGGCTGTGGCAAATTCTAGAGACAACCATCCACTGGGTTTCGGGAATCTTCCTATTGTATCAGCAAACTTGGAAGCCAGACTTGGAGCTATCTGACAAACACCTCTCCGTGAAAGAGTTTAAGACTGGCACATGTGTTCAGTATGTATCCCGGAGGGATGTTGCTCTGTTTCTTCAGGGCTGTCAAAGAGTATGCTGTTCCTGTCAGTAAAGCAATGAGATGTAGTTTAGATAGTGTCTGAGATACTTTTCTGCTGCTGTTCTATTACACCATGGCCAAAACAACTTAGAAAAGAAAGAATTTCTTGCGGGCTTACAGTGTGAGAAGTTGGTGTCTGTGACCATCATGACAGAGAGCATCACAGCCAGCAGACAGGCATGGCCCTGGAGCGGCGGCTAAGAGTTTACATCTTGACCTATAAGCATGAGGGAAAGACAGGTAATTGGCAATGGCATGGGCTTCTGAAACCTCAAAGCCTGCCCCCAGTGCCTCACCTCTTCTGACAGGCTGCGCCTCCTAATTGTTCCCAAATAGTTTCACCAACTGAAAACCAAGTATTCAATATCTGAGCCTATGGTGGCCATTCTCATTCAAACCTCTACAGGTTTGAACATAGCAAATGAATACAGTATTGATAGCAATACTACTATCAAGTAAACCCACCAAAATTTTTTTGCCTAATAAATAATAAAGATTAAGATGTTAATGAATTCATCGCTTGGAACAGAAAGACCCATGCTTTTTATCAACCACTACAGCATGTGCATGTGCGTATATATATATATATATATACACACACACACACACACACACACACACACACACAGAAGCTTTTAACAGATACAAAATCACCAACTATAGATAGCAAAATAGTACCATTAGTATGGTTAAAATGAAACACAGAATTAACAATGGGAAAATATTGTTTAAAGCAACTTGCTTTCTTTTTTTTTTTTTTTTTTTTTTTTTTTTTGATTTTTCGAGACAGGGTTTCTCCGTAGCTTTTTGGTTCCTGTCCTGGAACTAGCTCTGTAGACCAGGCTGGCCTCGAACCCACAGAGATCCACCTGCCTCTGCCTCCCGAGTGCTGGGATTAAAGGCGTGCGCCACCACCGCCCGGCTAACTTGCTTTCTTTTAATTGAAAACAAATAACTTGATGGAAACAAATTTTTATTTTCCTCTCTGAACCCAAGTTTTTCTAAGAACTTACCTCCTACCTGACTAGTACTTGATACTTAATCTCCAGATCTCTTTGGAGAAATTTGTCAGCATGGCAGATACAATCTTCAAAGAAGCTGAAGATTACATAGAGAGAATATGAAAAACAATCACACAATTATTGAAGTTGTTCGAGACATTATTTAAAGCAACATTAATGAGATATAAATGAAATTCAATGATTTGATAAACTACGAAGGATGGTCAAGAGAAATGCATCTGTTATTTCTCAGATGGTAATATAGTGACTCTCATATGTAATAACAGTATCCCCCAAAAGATAAATTAGGTAGAAATTCATGCATCACATAGCATGTGTGGGGGTCACAAACCTGTATGAATGTGCTGGATAAACAGCTAATATAATTGTTTAAAGGGAAAATTTCACGGAGAAGTTAAGATATAATTAAAGAAATTGTAAAATTGCCCTAGAGAGATAGCTCAGTGTTTAAAAGAACTTGCTTCTCATTCAGAGGACTTGGATTTAGCTGCTAGCACCCATATTGAGACATTCACAACCTCCTATAACTTCAGTTCCAGAGGACCGAATGCTCTCTTCTGGCCTCTGCGCTCTCTCTCTCTCTCTCTCTCTCTCTCTCTCTCTCACACACACACACACACACACACACACACACACACACAAATAAATATTTTTAAAAAATAAAATTTAAACTTAAATAATTCATTCCAATAGTAGCTCTTACAATTCAGGCAATTTGTGCAACACAGTTTCTCCATGTCACTCTCTATGTAATGCACCTTCTTTCCCCCACTTTGGCCTTCCCAATGCAAGCACTCAATTTTAATATGACCAGGCCTTTGCCATAATTGATCTCTGATACTCAAATCAATTCATTTTATGGAAAAAATTAAATAATGTTTTTAAGACAGATTCTTTGTAGTCTAGGCTGGCCTCAAATTTGTTATATAACTGAAAGGGGCATTTAACTTCTGGTCCTCCTTCCTCTACCTCCCAAGTGCTAGCATTACAGGTACCACCATGCATGGTATTTTGCTGCTGTTAGGAAGAGAAAAGTAAAGGTAAAAAAGAACCTTTTGTAAAAACCAACACTGAGTACTAATCCATTACCTCTCCATATCTAAAAGCAAGTTTTCCCAGCATCCCTACTCTTATCTCCGTCCAGACAGTCTAAGTGTGGTGTTTCTAAACTAGAATAGGAGTTGACCTGTGTGAGTTCTGCACTTGCTGACTCACTGACGTCCATGATTCTGTCTGCTTGTCTAGGCCTACAAATGCTTAACTTCTTCTCGGATTAGATGGAATCTCTACTTCATACCTACTGGATTAACAAAACTCATGATCGTTTGGAAGCAAAAAGCTGTTCAGCTCAGAGACGGACAACAATGGAAAAACAACTGTGCTGATCTGTAAGAATGGTGAGATCTCTTCGCTGATCTGCCAGCCTTCTTCCTGTCCTTACCAGCTGAGCCTGGCAGAGCAGACTACAGCATTTCTGTCACATGAACGTTAGTGAAAAATCTTAGCTCTAAATCTGGGTGTGGCGGTACATCATCAGAAGGCAGAGACAGAAGGACCATCAATCTGAGGCCAGTCTGACCTAGGTAACAGACTCTGTCTCAAAAGCAATCGCCCCCCCCCAGCAAAAATAAATAAAATAAAAATGACTCAAGGATTATGTGTAAAGTCTGCAGTACCTGTCTATATCATATTAATTTTTTAAGTGTTAACTCGGTGGCTAACTACCTCTTCAGTCCTCAAAATCAAAACCACTTCTTCAGAAGGATGGCCACGTACACTCCAGATGGTAAAGAAGTAAACCCTGTAATAACAATCTGGAAGGAAACATTCCAGGCAGGGATGTACAGAAAGGTGGGGCTCCCTATGCTTCTTAAGTTACTGGGAGAACTTTGACTTTTCTTTGAGACAGGAACATGCTGGAGATTTTCGCTTTCACTTTGACAGCATCTTCTTTGCTGTTATATGTCAGGGATGCACCTAATGGAGTAAAAAGCAATGGTAGACAACCAGTTTCTGGAAGGTATAGCCGTTATCTAGGTGAGAGGTAATGGGAACTGGAAACATGATACTAATAGTGGATCTGCCTAAAGACACAAATTCAGGATATGTCAAAGATTAATTCAATCAGCAAAACTGCTGCTGTATTAAGTGTGGGATATAAGGAAAGAAATCAAGACTTTCCCTCAAGAAGTCTGGCTGGATCAATTGAAGGGATGCTGTTGTCATTTACTGTGATAGGAATGAATGCAAAACCAACAGATCAAGGGAGAAGAGAATACTAGGAATTCCATTTTGGACGTTGAATGTTGTGCATAGATCATGTGTTTTTCTAAACTATATTGTTTTACCTCACTGGGGCTAAATTTTATTCTCAATCTTAGCCCAGACAAACCTCTTATGTAGGAAGCTAGATCCTGACTCCTAATATATCTCTATAGACTAATATCTACTTCATGTAGACAAAACACCGGAAACCAAGATATTGCCAACAAACAGGTTCCGAGTATTACTGGGGGCTATTACAAGATCCCATTTACCAGATGTGATCTCCTATACTGATTTTGGCTTTTTTTTTCTTCCTGAACTTACCACGATTCTCTGTATTCTTTAAGACTCCCATGGCAACTCTAATGGGGTTAGGTCCCTTAAATCCAATTGTAATTTTCCACCCTCTCACTAGTAGATCTAACTGCTATAAGCATGTCTCATCTTTGATCTTCTGTGTACACTGGGAAGAGTTTGATCACATAGCACCAGAGAAAACAGCATATACTGACTCTAATTCACCTCCTTAAAGTTTATGTTTCTGGTATATACAGATGCTTTTAAAAATAATGGAGAAGCCGGGCGGTGGTGGCACACGCCTTTAATCCCAGCACTCGGGAGGCAGAGGCAGGTGGATCTCTGTGAGTTCGAGACCAGCCTCGTCTACAAGAGCTAATTCCAGGACAGGCTCCAAAACCACAAAGAAACCCTGTCTCGAAAAAACAAAAAACAAAACAAAACAAAATAATGGAGAGACAGAGGGGCAAATGATGATTAAATGTTTGTGCTGGTTTGAATGAGAACGGGCTCATGTGTCTGAATACTTGGTTCCCCAGTTTGAGGAACTGTTTGGAAAGGATTAGAAGGTGTGGCCTTGTTTTCAAAGGCCTCCGGTCATTCCCAGTTCCCTCTGTTTCCTGGTTATGGATCTGGACAAGAGATCTCAGCTGCAGCTCCAACGGCGTGTTTGTCGAAGGGTTAGTCCCTCCTCTGAAAACGAGGTGCTATTCCAACCACATTTCTCACCAGCTCATTTAATTTTGCAAACATGCTTTTCTCAGTGATGTGAACTGATGATTAAATGCTAATTATCGGTAAGACGACCGGAAACAGATGGCAAAAGGGGCATGGAACCCCACTAGAGCTTCGTTGTATGACTCCTTCCCTTGAGACTCAAAAGACCACAAAGACGAGGTAAGTTTTTCGCCTTTGGAAACCGCTGAAGACTTTCCCACAGAACACACCAATCCGATGCACAGGTGGGAAGGCCAAGGTGTTAAAGAAAGTCAGCGGGCTTTCCCCTGCCGGTCCCGGACATCCTCTCAGTCTTTGGCTGCGAAAAGCTTGAGCAAGCAAGAAGGCCCTGAAAACTACAAGTCCCAGCAGGCGCCGCGGCAGTGAGATTCACTAGCGCTGTTCAGACCCTATGAATGAATGAATGAAATTGTCGCGAGGATTCTGGGAGAGAAACATGGCGGTTGCTGGGCTGTGGCGTAGGACAGGAAGGCTCCTTGAGATGGCGCCAGCCCGAGGGGGTTGGCCCCGGCTTTACAGCACGTCCCCTGCCTTCGCTGACGTGCTAAGGCTTCCGCAGAAACAGCTAACGAAAATTGTATACCCGCTGCGAGAACTGGCGCAGTACCTCGTCACGGACACCGGGCCAGGCCTCTTAGAACAGAGACTCTTCGACCCCAGCCTGGAGGACATCGCTAGGGCGGAGAGCGTTTTCGAGGCCACAGCCCGGAACCGCATCGACTACCTCAGCTCCGCCGTCCGCCTAGACCACGCCCCGAGCCTGCAGCAGCCGGAGGTGAGAGAGCTGGAGCTCGCCAGTGTTCACGTCTAGTCACCCAGCGTGAGAGACCGTAAGAATCAGAGAAACGGGAAACTCGGTATGGATGCACCACCTCTGTGTGCAGTGCCCGTTGAGGACCGCAGTGAGCCGCACGGAATGTGGGTGCTGGGAATCGAACCCCGGTCCTCTGGAACAGCAGCCAGTGTTTTGGGTTTTTTTTTGTTTGTTTTGTTCTGTTTTTTTTTTTTAATTTCATTATGTGTGTTTTACATGCATGCATGCCTGTGCACCACATGCATGTCTGTTGCCCTCAGAAGCCAGAAGAGAGCTTCAGATCCTCCTGGAACTGGAGTTTCTGGCATTTGTGAGCAGCCATGTGAGCTGAGAATTGAACCTGAGTCCCCGAGCAGCAAATGCATTTAACTACTGAGCCATCTCTCCAACCCCGCAAATAGAACGCAAATAAACCACTCTTAAGATCTCTAAGCTCTCCGTTCTCCTTTCTGCCCATCATACTAGGTGTGTTTCATAGGCCGAAGCAATGTTGGAAAATCCTCCTTGATAAAGGCCTTGTTTTCACTGGCCCCTGATGTAGAAGTCAGAGTCTCAAAAAAACCGGTATGCTGGATATCTCTTGAATTTACTAAAATGAACCCTAAGTATTGGAAGGTAAAGAGATCATAATTGCTAAATTCCTAGAGAAGAGATTTCTTTTAAACAAGTCATAAGGTAAGACATGCTTTTAGTGCCTGTGTATTTCCTCAAGAAAAGGAAGTATAACTGAACTGACCGTAGAGCTCTTGCCAATATCTTGAGGAAGGCATCCGTTGTCTAAATCTTCTCCACTTGCCCAATTAAGTATTGTATTGCTGTTTTCCGTTTCCATACATAACAGTGAGCATCCAGTTCTACACTGATTATAGGAAAAAGGGGTTTCAAGTTGTCTTATCTTCTACAATCCTTTATACCTTCTCTATTCATACACTCTCATACGTTCTTGCATATTGTTTGGTTGGCGGCATCACCTCAGCTCCCTGGCACCCCTTTATACAAAGAGTCTGGGATATTAAGTTGGGGGCTTCACTCCCAGCCCCCTAACATCCATTTTTGGAACGCTGGGCAGAAAACTCCATTCCAAGCTCCCTCCCCTGGGAGTTGCCTCAGTCCAAACTTCACCTCCAAGAAAGCCTGCCCAATGGTGACCCCTCCCCAGGGAAGGTCAAGACCACTCCCACAGGCTATTTAAACTGCCCCCCCATCCCCCGAGAATGAACACATGCTCTCCCCTTTTTCCTCCCTGGTGGTCCTTCTGGTCCCCCCCCCCCCCCCCCGTGTTTTCAGGGGGCCATCCCGGAGCACTGGCACCCATTAAACCTGGGTAACTTTTAGTTTGGTTTGATTTGGAATGATTGGGATTATTTGTCTGCGGAGAGGTTTGTTGGCTGGAAAATACTTGACACATATATACGAGTCGTGCTTGTTCTTTTACCCAGGGCCACCCTATGCTTGTTGTCGCAGATGCCCTGCTTTGCTGGCATTCTGTCATTTTCCCTTCCTTCTACCTCCTTCTCAATTCTGCAGACTCAGCTGGGACCTAAAATAGCCTTTTCCGTTCCCCTCGCATTGGTATGACCCCTCAGTTTTACCAGCTGTAATGCTCACTGTTCCCTTTTTGTTAAGTTTAAGCCCTTTCATGATTCATTCCTCTTCTTCTTCACCAAATAAGCCACCAAGCTATGACTTTTAGATGTGATGAAGTCCATTCCTGCATAAGAGGACAATGGATAAGGGTGATTCTTTTCGTTCTCTAATATACAATTCTAAAAACACTTTCTAACAGATGGACGAGTAAGTTAACCAGGAACATAATCATCATTCATAAAAAAAAAAAAAACTCTCCTTGGTCTAAATTGTTTGTCTTTCCTTTTCTGATTCCTGTTTCATGATCACAAAAGCATAAGGAGCCATATTTTATCTTTGCATGAATTTTAATCAGACTTTATTTTATAATTATGGTGTTGCACAGTCTTTTAAAAAAAATCTCTATGAGGACACTAAAACCCACGTCCAAAACATCTTGGCTTAGGAAAACACTAGTCTGCAGGTAAGAAACATCAGGCTTTGGATATAAGAATCTGTGTGATGGGACAAACGTTTGATCAGTGCCCTAATTCATGCTTTTATGTGTATATTGTTCACCAGAGAACTGACTGATGGCAGACATACAGGTTAAATCTGGATGACATAAATAGACAGCAAAATAGGAAAGATTCTGAAATATATTATCTATTTTTTATGGGAAATGTAAAGTTTTTAAGCCAAACATTTTATTTAAAAACCAATGAAGAGTTTTAATTATGATCTAATTATTGGTGGCCACTAATCACTTCTTCTCCCTTTGCTCAGAATATATACTTCAATTTTTAATTAATATTTGTTGAATGAATGAAATACATTTCTAGTTATGAAATAAAGGAAATATCTTAAGCCAGCTTTTTTTTTCATTTACTTTATCAGGGGCACACAAAGAAAATGAATTTTTTCAAAGTTGGAAAATACTTTACATTGGTGGACATGCCAGGGTATGGCTATAGAGCCCCCGAAGACTTTGTTGACATGGTAGAGGCCTATCTAAAAGAACGAAAGAAGTAAGAAAATTTCTTTCTTACAGTAGTTACACATTTCATACCAAAGCATGTTTTTAAATCCAGGGTATTCTACACATGACAACTACATAGCAAGTGACTAATTTATAGGTGCTTTTTATCCTCGTATTACTCTACAATACAATATTGAGAAGCAGGGTGTACACTGCCTGTTTAGCTTCTGCCTAGAGCTCAGGAGAATCTTAACTTCCTTTATTTTCTCAGCTTGAAACTATAAAGAATATTCAACAGTTAGTTCATTTTTTAAAAAAGCAAAACTCTCAGCTGAGTAATTTTGAAAATGAAAATCATTAGCTAATTAATTTAAATAAAATTCAGTAAACTCTGTCTTAAAGTAGCTCAATCACAAACTCTGAAAATGTTTACTTTTTGATCTCCATAAGTAATCAAGCAGTAAGGTGTTTGAAGAACCACACAATCTAGAGGAAAATAATGTTAGGCTTCTGATACACACACACACACACACACACACACACACACGTATTTATTCATAGTAGGCAGTGGTGGTGTGAGCCTTTAATCCCCGCTGAAACAGAGGCAGGCGGATCTGAGTTTGAGGCTAGCCTGGTCTACAAAGAAAGTTCCAGGATAGCCAGGGCTATACAATGAAAGCCTGTCTTGAGAAAAAAAAAGGAAACAATAAGAAAGAAAAGTATTTATTTATGGAAAAAATAAATAAAAGGGCTGGGTATGTAGCTCAGTAATAGAGTACTTGCTTAACTTGCTAAAGGCTCTGTATTTGATCTCAGCATCACAAATGAAATGTGTGTGTGTATACACACACACACACACACACATATATATATATATATGGAAATTTGTTTCCTGTAGCTTTACATATAAAGGCTAAATTAAAAGTAAAAATAAAATTAATTTTAATGAAAATTGGAAAATTAAAGTAACATTAAAAATTATAACAAATTTGATTTTTGTCTCTTTTTTCCACTAGACTTTTTTTTTTTTTTTTTTTTTTTTTGGTTTTTCGAGACAGGGTTTCTCTGTGGTTTTGGAGCCTGTCCTGGAACTAGCTCTTGTAGACCAGGCTGGTCTCGAACTCACAGAGATCCGCCTGCCTCTGCCTCCCGAGTGCTGGGATTAAAGGCGTGCGCCACCACCGCCCGGCTCCACTAGACTTTTAAAGTCTTACAGGAGGGGGCTCATTTATCTTTCTGCCAAGACTCAGTCAGCTTGATATGTTCTTATTGAGATAAATTGATATTTAACAAATTTAGGTATTGAAAGTACAGTAAACTGCATTGAGTTCTGTTGGACTGCAGGATAAAGTTCCTAGGATGAGAGAGACATGAATGGGTATGTCTTATATTGCAGTTGATTTTCTCTCTATTCTTACAGCTTGAAGAGAACATTTTTGTTAGTGGATAGTGTTGTTGGAATTACAAAGGTAGACAATATTGCCATAGAGATGTGTGAAGAATTTGCATTGCCTTATGTGGTAAGTATTTCCTTAAAGTTATGGTGCAATTAGAAATCGCATTCGAGATGCATGTGAATATGTGCATATACTTGTTAATAGTGAGCAGATGTTTCCTCAGAAGATAGAGTGGCTGGGAAGATGGGTCCATGGGTAAGAATGCTTGCTATACAGAATGGACACGTAAGGTCTAGTCCTTAGCACCCACCTGAGAAACTGGTCACATACATGCTGTAACCCTAGTACTCTAGAAGTTGGAGACCAGAGGATCACATGATTGCTGGCTACCAACCCAGCTCCAGATCCAGTGAGAGGCCCTGACGCAAAGGAAACAGGCAAGAGTGATGAAATAGACACAGGTCCTTTTCTCGCCTCTGCGTGCAGACATGTGCACATGTACACACACACACCAAAAAAAAAAACTTATACACACAACAATGTGTATATCACATATACACAAAAAAATTGAAAGTGCCTTTAAGTTCTGTAATACTTTCTTTTCCCTTTCAGTTTTAAATTTTTAAATTTATGTAGGGAGGAGGGAGAGAGAGAGAACACATGTATGTACACACATACACATGCCTATATCACCTGTATGCGGATACCTATGAAATCCAAAAGAGAGCAACACATTTCTCCAAAGCTGGAGACACAAGAGGTTGCCAGCTATCCACTGGGAGTGCTAGAAACTGAACTCAGGTCCTCTGAAAGAACAGCGTGTGCTTTTAACATATTGGACTTATACACGCTTTTAAATTTACAGTCAGAGTTTCTTAAACTGTTCACTTAGTGTTCTGAAATGTTTTTTATTCCCAAGATGTTTTTTATGGAAATACAATCGTTTGTCCAAAGCATGTTACCAACTCTTGAACAGGAGCACATGGTACAATACTTAGAAAGGTCTAACTAAGACTGCAGCAGAAACTTGGACGATTCCAGCACACACAAATAGAATTTTTATATTCTTAAAAAGATTTATTTTCTAGGATGGAGAGATGGCTTAGCAGTTGGGAGCACTGCTGCTCTTCCAAGGTACCCACTTCTCAGCACCCACTTGACAGCTCATAACTATCTAACTCCAATTCCAGGGGATCTGACACCCTCACACAGACACATGCAGCCAAAACACCAGTGCATGAAATACATAAAACTGAAGATTTATTTTAGGAATATCTCACTAAGTTTTTTTTTTTACTAGCATAAAATTGACCTACACTAAAATGCAGATAAACTTTATATTACTTCCAGATTTTTAAAATTCCTTTTTAAGAAAAGTAAATAACTCAATGATTATAATTTACTTTTCAGAAACCACTAAAGTGAAGCAGTGGATTTATTCATGTGAATAAAGCCATGCAACTTGGCAGTCACTCTTTCTGTGTATTCTTGGAATACAAAAGTTCTTGGGATTTGCAGAAGTCCTATGAAGTATTAGGGTCACTCTTATAATGCATCAAGGAACTGGTATAAAAATGACAGAATATTATCAAACTGGCTAGGAAGTAATTCCTGATTTAGTATCATAGGTACCACTCTGTGCAATCACATACTGAAGAATTATTTCTTCTTTGGAAAAGAAGTTAAGATTAGTAATAATCTAAGTACCCAAGAAGGGGGGAAAGAACAAAAAGATGACTTTAAATTTTAGCCAGGGAGAGTTATAGTTCAGTGAGATCACTTGCCTGGCATGGGTTAGCTTCAAGTAAGAGTGTGTGTCTGAGTGTTTGATATTCCCTGGGAAAACCTGATAGATTGAAATTTCACCTTTTCCTTGATTTGTAATCACCCATACTTTGACCTCTCTATTTGTAGTTTAATAAGTAACATTCTGGATTCACCAAGAGTACAACTATAGTAGATATAGCCAACAAAGAACACAATTTCTAATTTTTCCTATGAAGTATTACATGTAAAACCAAACTTTTTGGTTCCAAAATTGTTACATATTGGCATCTTTATGTGGCTCTGTCAAGTTACAGTCATTTAACTATCTTAGACTATAAAATACATTGTAATCACATTAAACAGCCGATGTCAGTTATACGTGTGGCTCTGGTTCTCTGATCTTTAAATAAAGTCCAAGGCAGTATGGTCATGTCTAGTAAAGCATTAGGTAGCAGACGCACAGTGCACACTATATGTGACATTTAACTCATCATCAGAGCAAATTATTTATGGCTTGTTTTTATTGTATAGATGAAAAAGTAGGTAGAGATTGAGAAATTTACATGAACCAACTCAACCTAAGTACTAAAAAATTATAGTTAAAATGTGTAAAAGCTATATTGATAAATTTTATTTCTAATACTTATTTTCCTATAGATGGTATTAACAAAAATTGACAAATCTTCCAAAGGCTATCTTTTAAAACAAGTGCTTCAGATCCAGAAGTTTGTTAACACACAAACACAAGGCTGCTTTCCTCAGTTGTTTCCTATAAGGTAAGAGTCAGATTCTCTAATAACATTGTGAACTAAAAGCTTTTTTTTTTTTTTTTTTTTTTTTGAGATAGGGTTTCTCTGTGGCTTTGGAGCCTGTCCTGGAACTAGCTCTATAGACCAGGCTGGTCTCGAACTCACAGAGATCCGCCTACCTCTGCCTCCCGAGTGCTGGGATTAAAGGCGTGCGCCACCATCGCCCGGCTGAACTAAAAGCTTTTACCAGGCAGATCTCTGTGAATTGGAGGCCAGCCTGGTCTACACAGCGAGTTCCAGGACAGCGAAACCATGTCTCAACCCCACCTCCCCCACCCCCAAAATAAAAAACCTTTTACTACGAAGTCAGTGTCCTTGATCAAGGTGCCTCTAGGAAACTGTTAGCTGTAGTTTTCAGTACTGTCTGTTAGTGTTTGATTTTTTTTTTTCATGCTGACTCTTCCTTATAGATACTTCATTCTCTTTCTGCTTCACCTAGTTCAACCCTAGACCATGACAGAAATGAAACCTTTCCTTTTCAAACCAGCTTTTTTTTTTCCAAAGATTTATTACGTTCTGTCTACATGTATCCCTGCACACCAGAAGAGGGCACCAGATCTCATTACAGATGGCTGTGAGCCACCATGTGGTTGCTGGGAATTGAACTCAGGACCTCTGGAAGAGAGGGCAGTGTTCTTAACCTCTGAGCCACCTCTCCAGCCCCTCAAACCAGCTTTTCCTTATTTATTTATCTACCTATGGGGTGGGGACACATGCATGCTGTGGGGTGCCTGTGGAGTCGGTTCTTCCCTGCCTGCCCCTGTGGATCTGCCATTTGAACTCAAAGTCATCAGGCTGTCAACACTTCCACCTGATGAGCCGTCTCTCCAGTACCGTCTCCTTCATTTCAATGAACACTATTTATCTTAGAGTAAAAACTCATTGGAGCTGCAGTAGATCAGTTTGCCTGAAAATGGACAGGAACATTTTTCTTCCAGGAAGACTATGTAGACCTGAGTTCAAGACCACCTTGGACTACATAGTAGGACCCACTCCCTCAGAAAATAATTAAAAATTTTAATATAAAATAGGTCTATATAAAGAAAAATGTTTCAAGTTTGAATTAAACTAAACAGATGAAATAGGTATTTATCTGAGCTGGTAAATTTTGGGGCACTATGATGTGGTTTCATGAAAAGCTTCTGTTTTTAACTTGTACTGTGTATCTTGGGTACAGTAAGTAATGTGTACCGAGGCAGCTGGAGCATCAGTCTCTGGTTTCCTTGCCCTGACTTGTTTGTGGAAGGCACCAGGGATAGTTTGTGAGAAAATTAAAAACCAAAACCATATAGCAGTTAGATGTAGGTGTAACTCTCCCCTTAGCCGTTTGAGACTTATCAGTCTAGATCACACTGAAACTGCCGTTATGAATGTACCTTTCTGGATCCCCCTCTGTATTCCTACAAAATGCTCTCTGCATTCACCTACATTCAGATCTGACCTGTTCCTTTATCCTCCAAGTGCAGTGGAAATCCTGGAGGTGGAGTAAACTAATTCCTCCAGAGCCCTCAGCATTGTCATAGAAAACTGCCATTATTTTAACTGTTTAGTAAAAAATAAAGCAGGGTTAAAAAGCACACAAAGTTAAACTAGCAACATTTTCCACTTTTTTCATGTTGAAAAAAGCTCGGCATTCACCGTAACACAGCAATCATTCATAGGAATATATTCCTAGCTCTCCAATCCTGGTAGACTTGGGGTGCTTGCCCACCTGCTTACTAGAGCTCCAGGCATATTTCGGATGGAGTAAATTAGTACTGTAAATGAGTCAGGTTTTCTTTCTTTTCTTCCTCTATTAGGACAGTGGTTCTCAACCTTCCTAATACTGCAGCCCTTCGATAGTTTCTTGTTGTGGTGACCCCAACCAGAAAACCATTTTCATTGCTACTTCATAACTGTAATTTTGCTATTGTTGTGAATTATAATGTAAATATTTTTGGAGACAGAGGTTTGCCAAAGAGGTCGAGACCCACAAGTTGAGAACTATCTTAGGAGAAAGGTAAAGACACTTCGTCTGGAAAGGTTTGGCTTTGAGCCTATCAACAAAACTTAAGTGATAATTTTTATGCATGAACTCTGGCCCAACACAATAGAAAAGTATAGATGTGAGGTGTTCGTATAGATTAATATTACAGGTGGCATATTTTACAAACGATATGGGGAAAATAGGTGAGTGGGTCCAGTCTAACTGCTTCTGTATTTTTGTGTAGTAGAATTCCCAGCATCTGAGAACTGACTCTGGGGACAGAACTGTGAGCTAACAGAAACACTGCATGTGAGTGCAGAGTGCCAGTCAGTGTGTGAACCATCAAATTGTATCTCCCTCTAAATTACATGATTAGTTCAGTTGTAAAAGCCATCACAAGGCTGTTTTAGGCACAGGAGTCCAGAAAATCCAAAACACTGTAGGTACTAACAGAACTGGCAGCCCTACAGGAGATAGCAGCTTTATAAAACCAGAGGATCTTCAGGCCTGAGACCACAGCTGTCCACTTCTGCGTGGGTGGAGACAGACACAAAAGTCAGTGTGTGGTGATGATTACTTTTTACCTTAAATATACTTCAAGGTGTTTGCATTTTCATCACAGAAAGACTGAATTCTGTCAAGACTTACTCAGGAGAACAGAAAATAAAATGGAAAGTGTGACAAAATGTCTAGACTCCTGAAAGAGACGGAGCAGATGCTGTGGATCCTCAGAAGAGTGCGTGAATCTATTTCAGACACTGTAGAATACTGTGTGAAACTAACAAAAGAGAAGGAAGATGGGGCAGACTAAAAGGCATTGCCCTCCTACATGGCATTATAAGACTTTGTTTAAAAACAAGTTTGTATAACATGAATTCAGTTCTGTTACCTCTGAGCAAGGGGAGAAATTAAGCTTTCTTTTCTTTTCACAGTGCAGTGACCTATTCTGGAGTGCATCTGTTGAAATGCTTTATAGCAGACATAACAGGAAATCTCAAGTAAATGCTCCCAGGGTTGATGAAGGTTCAACGTTCTTTGTGTCAACTGGAGTTAAACACCTAGAATTACAGTATTGTTTTAAATACTGTGCATCTCAACCTGCTGGAGAATCAATTCAACTTTAAAACCTGCATCATCCTGAGCAAAAACGAATTTGTTGGGGGTGAGGGTTATAATTAAATCATATTGTTCATTAGGACAGATGCTGTCTTCTATTTTAACAAACTGACAAGTCCAAGAGCATATAGCAATACATGAAGTGAGACTGTTGCTACTATGTAGAGAGGTTTGTTATATTATTGTCTTATAAAAGAAATGTCTACCACCTTTAATGCTGTGAATTTGAACTAGGTAAGGTGGGGTGCCTTTCTGTAAAGTGCCTAGGTAAGTAGAAAAGTAAATGGCTGTATGTATGCTTATAATTCTTTGTCATTATTTGAATATAAAAAAACTGTCAAAATTTGTCCAGCCATGGAAAAACCAGTCATGTGGGAGTAGAATCATTCACTACTCTTTGGGCGAACACAGGATTGATAATCAGAATCCAGGATTCAGATTCCTATTGTCTGTTATTACTTGCTCCTTGGGGAAATCACCTGATGTCTCCTCACCTTGTTGATAGCTGTCAGCACCTTAGCTATGAAGGCTAACAAGTTACATTGATGGCGGCTGTATATTTGCAAGCCATAATCAACCAAAGCACACAGCAAACCTCATAGGCTTTTATCACGAAAACATCCCACCTTGAAGGAAGTAGCAGAGATCACAGGACCTAGTTTTAAGTGAATTCGCAAGTCAGTGGGATGGTTTAGAATCATTGCACCACAGATTTAAAACGGGCAGACTGGCTTTGAGCTGCAGCTTACCGGAGCAAAATTTTTATGAAGACATCAACTCTTCATGAAGTGTCTTAGTAGTCCAAAGTGAGACTGCTGCCAGAGGGTATAGCTGTGGTAAAGCCGTACAACTTTGTAGCTTTTAAAAACTCAATAGGAAAAATTTCAGCTGTTTTATAATTGATAAAGTTAGTCTATTTTATCCTAACTAGCAGTATTTGAAGCCAAAAATATTTTTTTTAATTTTTTTCACAAAGCAAACATAGGTGTTAAAAGAATTACATTCAAAGGCATCCTTCTGCCAGGAGCAGGGCTCTCTCAAAGCTGTAGCATTCTTGTGAGGTGATGAAGGGAACAGGAGTGCTGAAGAAGGAAAGCTTGCCCCGCATGCCTGGCCACCACAGACACTGGTACTTGGTGTGGAAGGACGTTGTGAGCAGCCTCGAGACATGATTTCTGGTTCAAGAGGATGTAGTTCAGTGGTAAAGCCATGGCCTAGCAGATAAGAGGCACTAGGTTCCATTCCCACCAAAACAAAACCTTGGGCTTTCTTTGACCAGAGGATGAAGCAGGTATATTCCTCTTCCTAGTTGCACGTACCCAAGTGCCAAGCAGTTCCTGTAGCTTGTCTAAACCCAGAGGTTCATACACTCATACACACACACAAAGCTACATACTTCTCTTAAGTCACCCTTTCTGGCCTGGAGGAGTTGAAGGCCAGCAGATTTCCCATGACCATCATGTCCGGGAGCAGTTATACTGATATGTACAAAGTCAGGTGATAGCACTGATACCAGGTTGCAAATTTATGATGGACCTTATTCCTGGCATACACTCACCTACTTTTTTGCATCCCTTAGAAACAAAAAAAAAAAAAAAAATTCCAAAAGCCTTGTAACATATCCTCTTAAGAGTTACAGTGACAAAATGAAGATTAAATAAGTTTTTCCATTTGAGTAATGGCAAATATTTTGATAATTCATTTTAGTAACAGCATATACTGCATATACACATTGTTATTCAAGAGAAGAACCTGGGCAGTTGAGATGGTCCAGTGGGTAGACACACGTGCTGCTAAGCCTGATACTGAATTCTACCCTGGGACCTGCAGATCAACTCCCACTGGTGATCCTCTGATATCCACACACACAAACTGTAAAGACTTTTTAAAAGGAATGGGACCAGTGAGGCCAAGTGAACCTTTATGGTGCTTCCTTACTACTCTCCAACCTTGTTCCCTGTTTACCCTCAGATACAAAAGATTTTGTGAACCTTACCTCTCTAGTAAATCATAAGCATCTAATTTTCAGACACCTACTTGCTTCAGTCAAGAAGGTGTATTATTCAGGGACAGACTATTACGGACTTTTCATCATATTTCACACCCTGCAGAGTCAACGCCAAGTAAACACTGATTAGCTGACACAGAGCTGCTGTAACTTTATTGGACTGGCATGCGCTCCTGTGGAATGCTGCACTGAAGAAGCTCCTGGCCCTAGCAGTGTTCCACTTAAAACAGCAGAACACCAAACCAGCTTGTCAGCTGCTCAAAAGGTTCATATATGCACATCTAAACTCCCATCAAAGCAAAAATATCATCAATGTCATCTGCCTCTTTAGCAGTTTCTGGCACACTGTATGTGTGTGTTTGTCTCTCTGTCCACAGACCGGTTTCATTTGCACTGCCTGCTGTGACAATCCCATGGATCCCCATCTCCTTTGTTTTTAGAACAGGCTTTGAAAGTCTTCTCAAGACCTCCTTTTTGTTAGGACAGACATCTGTCCTCTGAACTGTCCCACCTGAACGGCTCCTCTTAGCACTGGTGTCCCTAGTGCTCTTTAGAGTCCCTTCAAGGACCTTCTGAGTTTCCTTTAAAAGACCTGACTGCAACTTTCTCTGCGGTTTCCTTTGTCTCGATAAAACTTTATGCTTTGATCTTCTTTGTCTAGGAGGACACTTTGAAGTGCTGGTAATGGAGCCTCGAAGAAGGCACTTACAAAGAGATGTTTTCATGCACTGTAGCTTCTTTGGCAAACTAAAGGACAGAAGAGAAAAATCTCAACTTATTATGATGCTTAAAAACTCTCTAGCACCAATTTCCACCACAAAAGTACACAATTTGTTATAAGTCCTATGCCTGTATGCACATATAACCTCAAACACACAAAATAAGGAAATGGGAGTTCCAACCTAAGAGCATGTTTTTCAGAGCCTGATTCCCTCTCAGGATGCAGGCAAATATGCCTCCATTTTGCCCTCAAAGTAACTCCCATAACTACCCAGGAAGGTCACAGATGGCTTGAGAGCCATGCTGATAAATCTGTTCCCAAGATAAACGTGGAAATTGTAAAATATCACAAATAGAAATCTCTGCAGTATGTCATAATCCATTTCTAGCTAAGTTCATGTTGTAGCAGGAAATGAAGAGAGGAAAGGTTGGGGGGCTTCTAGGGAAGACCGCGTGACAGCTGTGAGACACCCTAAGAGTGAGCTGCACTGGACCCCCTTCACGTCTACAGCAGAACTCAGCTGATGAGTCCAGGCGTTTGCTTCACTACCTGATGGCTGATTCTGGCCTTGGTAAACCGCCTCACTGTTAGTAAAGGTTAACAGAGCCCATGTGCCTTACCCAAATCCCTTCATTCTCATCATTTGAGGAAACTCTGTAATAAGCAATTCGTGACTCATTTCCCAGCCATGACTATAAGCCGTGACTTTTCCTGTGTAAAAAGTGGGTGCATCTCTCAGTTGAAACGAAAACAAGAATCAGAGAAACTAAATTGAGTTCTAGATCTCCAGTTCCAATTCCTTGAGCAGTACCATCTCTTTATGAATAAAATGGGATAATGCCTACCTCCAGAGTGCTGTGGACATTAAATGTTTTACATACTGTACTACAGAAAAAATGATGTATTTAATGAAACAGCAATAGGACAATATGATTTCTATATTTTGAAAAGTAGAGACTAACAGTTTTACCAATAAAACCAAATTTGTTACCCCTCTTGCTAACTGTTCATTGTTATTAGCTGTTTTCCTTACTATTCTAAACTGTTCTTCAAGTGTAAGAACCATGATAAATTTAATGCATTAATATGTAAGCACCCAACTGCTATAAACATCAAATCTGACCCAAATCCCTGCAGCCTGTGAGCCTCATAGGCAGAAGCACTCAGTTCCCTGATGTCTTCACCCAGCTGTGCTGACGCTGTCTACTGAAGGGCTACCTCCCACTGGACATGAGCTCCTAAGATTGTTGCCTTTGGCTCTGAAGGCCACAGGTAATCTTAATGCTTTCTGACATGAAGCAGTGGGAATGATGAGGTACAGACTAGTGAGTCCAGTGAACACTTACTTTCTCCCTCCTGACACAACTGCCCAGATGCCAAGTGCAACACAGGCAACTGTACTTTGAGTAGGTCTCATTTTAGCGTTCCAAGGGTTGCCAGACATCCCATTTTAAATGTACACTTTCTTACCAAAAAGAGAAAGGAATTTTCTAGCATAATCACCTATAGCCTTGAGCTTCCACGTGTCTCAGCCTGTTGCTCTTCAGAAGCTTGCTGCCCAGATAGGCAGCGTGAGCCTTGAGCTTTCTGCTCCGGCACCACACGACTGCGGTTTGGATTTCTTCAGAAAGCTGGGCGAAAGTCTTGGTCACACGAATTCTTTGCACAATACTGTTAGCCCAGGGAGCTCTTCTCAGTTTCTGAGAGGACAGTTTGCTTGTCTTAAATTTGGATTGAGAGCACTTAAACTCAGGGCTGGTTTCCTGAAACATAAAAAGGTAAGAAAGATAAACTAAAAATGGTACTGACTTGAAAATAAAGAACAAAAGTTTTGGGAAGCTGATTTATTTTTTAAAAAATCCCAATAATTACTTTTCTTTCTTCTGTTTTTTTTTTTAATTTGGCAAGGAAAGAAACTCTAAATGCATTGACCTGTTCTTTTTACCCATTCTCCTAACAACACTCTACCTTTCTACCAAGGCAGGTCCTATCTGACTTTTAATTAAATGTACAGAGAAAACCCAAAATAAAGCTGGGTAGTGGTAGTGCAGAGGCAGAGGAAGAGGCAGGCTAATCTCTGTGAGTTTGAGGCCAGCCTGGTATACAGAGCGAGTTCCAGGACAACCAGGACTACATAAGAGAAACCCTGTCTCGAAAAAAACAAAAGTAAAAAGAAAACCCAAGATAACTCTTATATACATGTAACATGCACAGTGAAACTGATTAAACAGTAGTCAAAGCTAATGATGAGGGGAATTACAAGTCTTTCACAGTGACATCACTGAACTACCTTGTTCGTTTATTGGTTTGGTAGGTTTTATGTTTTGGCTTTATTTCTTATACAAGACCTTGTGCATACCTGGCAAGTAGCCTGTATCTCCAGTCCTTTTAATTTTTTCACTCTGACAGGGCTTCAACAAGTTACTCAGGCTGATTTGAAATCACTCTAGTTCACAGAGGCTTCGAACTGGCCATCCTCCTTCCTCGGCCTCCCAGGTGTGAGGGACTGACTTGGACTACACTTGTTTTCATTGTTTCTATTCTCCCAGGACCAATCTTCAAGACAGGTCATAAATATTACTGGAAACAAGGCTGGGGGGCCCAGCAAGCGCCCAGCATGGTAGACCTGTCTGTCAGTGAGTGCACAGGATAAATGATTTAAGAGTGCAGTGCTTCTAGGTCTGCACCATTTTTAACACAGCATCTTCATTCCTTCAGTCTCTTCTATAGCAAGTCAAGTTTGGATTTACTAGCTTTTTCTACTTTAGGAAAATTATATACCACCACCAAGTCTACCTATCTTCCAACCAAAGCTAACTTTCTTTTCAAATTTGTGGTGCTGCACACCTTTAATCCCAGCACTCAAGAAGCAGAGGCAGGCAGGTCTCTATGAGGTCAGGCCAGTCTGCAGAGTCAGACCCTGTCAAATAAATAATAAATCCCCACACTCAACAGGAGCCTAAATAACTATAAAATTAAAGACCCGTGAGTATTGTTTTGTGATCAACAATTTGCTCTAAAAACAAGCTGAGCTATGGATGCCAATTACAATATTCTGCAATTCTTCTTGAATAAGGGGAATGCTAACCAACCAGATCACCTGTAAGCTGGCTCTCAGGCTGCAGAAGTGGGAAGGCTCACAGACACCACAGTTCTTAAGACCGAAATTCAGACATTCTCCCTGAGACTGCTGCACTATGCAATCAAGTGGCCTGCGTTCACTTCACTATGTGGCCTGAATAACTTTTGAAACTTTCTATGCCTCAGTGTCCTTCTCTGAAATATGAAAGCAGTAATGGAAGCGCCTACCTCATTCAGCTCTTCTGAGGATAGTGGGAGCTGATACACATAAAGATTTAAGATAGTGTCAAGCGCTCAAAGATCTATCATACTTTCTCCTTCTGAGCTCATGAATTGGGTAAGATAAAAATGCAAGCTGCCACCTGTGTTAAAAAGTGCAATAAAGAACTATGGGTTCGAGGCTGGAGAGATGGCTCATCGGTTAGGGGCACTGGCTGCTCTTTGAGAGGTCCTGAGTTCAACATGGCTCACAACCATCTATAGCGGGATCTGACGCACTCTTTTGTAATAAAGTTGTACATGCAGACAGAGCAGTCATATACATAAATAAATAAATCTTAAAAAAAAAATAAACATAGGTTCTTAGAAATGATTAAGAGTTCTTAAATAAAATGGAGGAACTAACTCAAAAAGGAAACCAGACCCAGGGTAAAAGCCAAGCAGCTGCTGAGGGAAGGGTGACACTGACGCACTTATCAGACAATTTTCCAACACTAATAAAAGCTATCAAGTTAAAGCTCGAACCCCCAAAGATGGCTGGTATCTTATGACAGATGAGGAGGAAGACAAGATGATGCTCCCCACACTCGAGAGTCCACGTAACATTATACGAGTACTGAAGCTAGCCCAAAGTTAGGAGGAGCGTGGAGAGGAGAGGGGAAGATTATAGCGAGGTCAGCGAACTTAGAGATCACATAGCTAATATGGAGTGGGGTTAAGGTTCGAGCAACTTAAAACTACTCACCATCTGTACTTCAGATGGACCATATGGTTACTCTAAAAGTCTAGAGAAATGCCTACTAAAAGCCCTTCTGAACACATCTACTACTAGGAGTAACCAGGTCCATCAACAATCCTGTCCTGTTCATTCAGAAGCTCACACTGAGAACTAAGAGCACAACCAAGCTTACTAGAGGAAAGCCCAGCCCCCTCTTTAGTGAGTAGATTCCTGTAAACTTGGCAGAAATGAAAAGCTGTGTTAGGGTAAACCAGACAGACCTGAGCAGCCTTGTTTCGCAGCCTCGTGCAGAAAGCCCGCACGTCAAATCCTGATGGTTTTTCTATGGAATTAAAAAAAGAAAAGGAAAAATTCAGTCACATGACTTTCACATTGCCAACAAATTCTTAACTTCATGGCATTTCCTGCCAAGTTCCTGCAAAGAAACGAAGAGAATAAAACAAAGGCCCAAAAAGTACCTAGAAGGAAAGCTTTGAAATGGGTAACATTCTCACCTCCCTAAATATAACCAGTGACTTAGGAAGTGAGATCCTGAATTTCTTTCTACATAATATGTGACTGTATCATGCTTTCAAAGGCTTACTTTAAAAGTATGTCTTAAAGAATAAAAAATAAAATTTTAAGAAGAAATGTAAAAGAGTATGTGCTTATCCAAGCAACTCACCGTTTTTGGTCTTTTTACTCATTCTCACTGGCTGTCCCAGGTCCACACCACTCTGCAGACTGCTCTTCATTGGTTCAGATGATTTGGAAATTCTATCTAGAGTGTCTTCATTGCTCTTTGGTAGCTGTTCTTTCACTAGAAACAGTTTATTTAGCAACTTAGTTACTCCTTTAGTGGCAAAAGCTGCAGGCGTTTTTTCCTTAAAGAGTTCAATGTAAGGTGACCCTAGAAAGTCTGTAACATCGGAGGGAAAGGAAAAATCTTTGAAGTAAGGCATGGGCTGAATCCTGGAGACCTCCTGAAGCAATCTGAGCAGCGGCTCATATAAGGAAATCAGCCTCCTTAGAAGTTCCTTATGAAGAACCCTAGAAAGACAGAAGCTCATGAATTAGGTAGTAATATTGTCTGCAGATATGCAGAAAACACAAAATTCAAAACTGAAAATAAAGAGTTATCAAGCTCTGCCACTACAGATTAAACAAAACCAAACAAAATGCCTATGGTGTGTATTTGAAAACTGCCATTTTAGTCCACCCCAAACACAAAAATCCAAGTATTAAATGCTACATGAAAAGAACTTCCTAGAGACGTGTTAAAGTGTGCACATAAAAATCCTATTGGTATTTGATCGAGATGAGATTTCAGGGGCATTTCAAGTTCCTCACATTTTTGTGGTTTGGGATTTCTAAGCATAAACCATTATTTTAATCAGTAAAATGTAAATCCCTTTTCACTTCAGAAAACAATGCAAGTTAAACATTTTAAAATAATATGATTAGCAAGCCCAGCTTGGTGGTACACCCCTACAACACTTGGGAAGCTAAGGAAAGAGAATCATGAATTCAGAGCTACCCTGGGCTACACAGTAGGAACCTCTCTTAATTTTTTAATTAACAAAGTAACATTAGTAATTCAAATGCTATTACTTCTGATTAAAAGTAAGCAGAATAAAAAGATGATTGAAAAAAGAAATGAGATATCTGGATTAAGACATCAAAGCAAGGTTTATGTTCGAAGATAGAAAGAATCTTCTGGAAGTTTGTTTTCATTGTTGTTTTGATAGTTTTGCTATGTTCAAGTAATAGCTAATGATACAACTCTCTACCCATCAAACCTTTTTATGCTGCACAAATGCACATAAGCAAATGTCTGGTGGGGGCTGGAAAGATTACTCAGCAGTTAGTCACGAGCACTGGCTCCTGAGTTCAATTCCCAGCAATCACATGGTGGCTCACAAACATCTATAGTAGGATCTGATGCCCTCTTCTAGTGTAAAGGCATACATTTAGAAAAGCACTTATATATATAACACAAATAAACAAACCTTTTTTTAAAAAAGCTCTTAGAGAAAGGAAAATGCCTTTTTTTAGTGGGTGAGTATTACTAGTGTTATTTCTATCAACCAAATACACATCAGAAGCAGTGTGTGCTGGCAGCAGGAAAGTCCAGAGCATACTAGGAAGGCCAAATTCTATTTCTAATTGCTATTAAAATTAGAAAACAGTTGTCAAAAAGAATCAAGATATGACCACCCCAGGAACAGCAGCTTCTTCAAAAGCCTACTACAAAGTCACTTCTGCCACCATTATTATCATTACCATCATCATCGTCTTCATTATTATACTATTATTATAGGTCCTAGGTCCTAGGAGTTTACTTTCTGAGCTACTCGGTGTCAGGCTGATCGTGTGGTTTCAGAGGTCCACTCCTCCAGCATAGCCACCAGCACTCAGCTTACAATCTGCACGGGAAGACAGGGAAGCCCGTCTGTCTTCCTTCAGATCCCAGGGACAACAGCGAAATATAACTGTGTGGACACTAATAAGAAAAAGGCCAGGCAGAGATGAACACAAACCTAGAAATGTGAACGTACCATAACCTGCTCACCAGCCCGATCATCACAAGGTTCAGAATAATGAATTCCTGCAGTCCTAAGTGCTTCACAGTCAACCTGAGAATCAGTTTAAGTTGGAAAAAGAAAAAACAGAGGAAGATTTGTGAGTTAAATTATGAAAAAATACACTGGCAGTAAAGAAGACCTTAAAGGTATCGATGCCCTAGCATGGAAATAAAGGCATACATAGTACACTAAAAACACAGCAGTGTCCATTCTGCTCGAGCTCCTAGGACTACAATGAGTGTCTGCGGGTAAGAATTTCTAACAGCCATGCTCTTAGAACGCATGCTAAGTAGAGATATGGAGCCTCTGGCACCGGCCACACCAGCAATTGCTGGAAGAGGAGCCAAAAGGCAAAGCTTTAAGAACTCTCACAGGTTACCCCACCTTATAGCACAGCTTTCGAAGGGAAGCTAAACAGACCCAAACAGCCCCACTGCAAAAGTGTTCCCGTAACCATGGATACCGGAATGCCTTGCAGCAGCAGTCCAAAAAGCGCAATAACAACTTGCAGCCTCCCAAAACCTTCATCAGCACCACCTCCACCACCGGCTGGCTGGGGACGACACAGTTTTTGGTGGCTCCAGACTGAGTTTCACTTGACATAAACAGAAAAGGACATGAGTTTCATTTTTAAACACAACATCTCTACAGCAGTATTCAAGTGAAGACTTGCTTCAGGCTCAGCCTGAAGTGGCTATGCCCACAAGCAACCCACTCATCTTTCACTGTAACCTAACTGTGAGCCACCATTTCAGGGTCCCACCAGTCCCTCCCGTCAATCAACAGGTGCCCCTTATTAAACACAACATATACATCTTGGCATAGTTGATTATATCTCAACACCAAGCAGGGAGTAGCAAAGGCATCCTGAGAGAGCAATGGGCCACCTACTTGGCAGACAACAACTGAGACAGGTCTTCAATTGAGCCCTCCAAGTGCATGGTTTTCAAACGCTTTAAGCACTGCTCTACCTGAAGGAGGAATCAGCTCACATTAGCATGGGTATAATACATCAGCTTCACAGACAGGACCAAGGGCGCGAGGAGAGCAAACGCTCACAGTATGGAAACACACCACAGAAGACCTTCTCATTTAAGGATGAGGAAACCCAAATCCCAAAGCAATTGCTTCTGCTTATGAATATGAACTTTAACCAACCCAACAAATTTCTCAATTTAAGAAATTACTATGTGCCAAATACCCGATGCTGTGAAGGGACCAAAATGAACAGAAGTTCAATATTACAACTTGTTGAGGGAGTGTATTTACAGCAGAGAACCTAGTAAAACAAGATAGCAAATTCTCTACTCAGTTTCAACAGTCTGTAAACACCAGAAATGTAGAAAATTGACTCAGTCATATAACAACTCCATACTGAAGACCTAACTACACGCAAGGTGTGTTAGGAGATAACACTGTATATGACACATCCAATTTTGAGAGCTTTGTGAGAAAATAAATAAATCCTGGAAAGACGGCTCTGTCCTGCAGTGGGCAGCACGCTGAGCTTTGAAAGGTACCTGCAGAATTAGTAAAGAGGGTCTGTGAATGGCACATACAGAGCCCGGCTTCAGCAGCTCTGCCATGGAGTCAAGAAGCTGAAGGTCACAATACTTTCCTAATTTCCAAAACTTTCAGGAAACCACTTTACACCACAATTTGCCATAAGCCCACTCACACACACCGACAGACTGCTCATATTATGACCCCACAAGAAGCAAACCACAACACTAAACCACAACTGTTTTCATTTTTAAGATTTTTGGGTTTAAATTAGTTTACTTTTGAACCAGTCCAAGACACTGTTAAAGGCTGCGCATAGTGAAAATTAAATTGGAAAGAATAGAAATAAACTTCTTGTTTGAGTTTTTTGTTTTGTTTTGTGTTTGGGGGTTTTTGTTGTTGCTGTTTTGTTTTCTTTCTTTTAGACAGGGTCTTTCTCCATAGCACTGGCTCTCCTGGAACTCACTACATAGACCAGGCAGGCTTCAAACTAATAGAGATCCACCAGTCTCTATCTCCCAAGTGCTGAGATTAAAGCTGAACAACAGTTTTGAATGCACTTCTTGATCATTAAATTACCTTTTGAAACTATTTTGGAAAAAAAAAAAGGTCAAAATATCCAATGTGTAATTGTCTTATATACTTACGAATCAATTCCCCTCACCTGTCGGAGAGCCAAATGCGGCTTGTGGCGGCTCAGTCTGTTATGATTGCTGTAGAGGACGGAGCATAACACATCGACTTCCACATCTAAAGTCTGGCTCTTCAGTGACTTTGTGACGAGATGGCATCCTTTAAGGACAGCTGCAGTGCAAAGGTCTAAAGCAACAGTTAAAACAAGACTCGGTATGCATTTCTACATCTACTGCACCATAGGAGAAATACGCTGGAAAAAACACTCGCCTTGTTTGTCTTAAAGAAATCAGCACACAAATCAGCCTCGACTATAAAGGTATAAAGGAGTCTAAGAATGTAAGAAATAGAGTGGTGTCGGGTGATCAATAAGAGAATTATTTTACACATGAATGTGTGTGTGTCATTACATCCCTCTTTGATTGTGAGCACTATGACCACAGTCATCATATGTGATGACCACTTACACCGCAAACACACAAAAGCTGGGCACATGCTGCATCTGCCTCGAAACCCTCACTCTGCTCTGCAGGTAAGCAAGACAGAGTGAATAAAGTCATAGCCTTCAAAGCCAAAGGAACTGTATCTGGAGACCACTTTGTGATGAGAATATATATAACACACTCAGCCCTCTACCAATGCGTGCCCTGTGTGCATTCAGCCAACCTCACACTGAATATAGTACCCCCAGATTCCATCTGTAATGTATTTCAATAGCAATCACACTGTACACAATATCATAAATCACCTAGAGATAGATTAATGGATACGGAAAGATGTATGTGGGTCATACTGCAAAATACTGCCTACCACGTTAGAAGATTTGAGCATTTGCACATTTTTATATAGGATTCCTGGAACCAATCCCCCAAGGATAGCAATGGGAAACTACATTCAGAAAAAAGAAACCACCAGGGTCACTTGAAGTTGGATTGTGTAACTGAAGGGGTGTGCCCATTTGTCCTAATCTTAACAGGAGCAGCTGTGAAGCAGGTGTAATGTGCCACCTGGTGGCCCGAATAGGAAACACAAAGATTCTTTTTTTTTTTTTTTTTTTCTTTCAAGACAGGGTTTCTCCGTAGCTTTTGGTTCCTGTCCTGGAACTAGCTCTTGTAGTCCAGGCTGGCCTGGAACTCCCAGAGATCCGCCTGCCTCTACCTCCCGAGTGCTGGGATTAAAGGCGTGCGCCACCACCGCCCGGCTCACAAAGATTCTTAAGTGGAAGAATCTTGTCGGTTCCTCCCAACTATCTGAAGAATTTATATTAGCTACCTGGGTAAGGAGGAGTTGGTGAATTTCCCATAGCATTGTTTTTTAGAAACGTGGCTAGGGAGGAATTAGAACTTTAAGCCGCATAAGAAAGACAGATGGGAAGAAAGGTGTGACAACTTGATAGTCGTACTTATTATGACCAAATGTGTCTATTTAATATTAAAGACATTTGACTGTCAACCCAGGCCGTGTTACAAATGCTTCATGGTATCTATGATTTTCCAAACAGTCCCAAGAAGCTGGTACTATTTTTATTCCCATCTTAGAGTGGTCTAAAACCTCAGTTCTAGAAATAACGAATTTCTTAGCTGACAGTAATAGGACTGTTAACAGCTTCCCATAAAAAAAAAAAAAGTTAGCTATGAGGTAACCAAGAAAACTATAGCATATCTTGGTAGCTATGTCTCCTGGTCTGAACCTTCGGGCTGTAGGTAGACTGTTCTCGCACTAAGACCCGCACCATCTCATTATATTTGCATTGTTTTAATATTTTATTACATTTCTTTATTGGGTGGGAGGGAGTACCACACACAGCTGAGTCCAGTGGTACATCAGAGAACGTACAATTTCGGAAGTTGGTTCTCGCCTTCTACCACGTGAATCCCAGGGATATCGATAAGCATGGAACCATCTTTTCGTCCCGCCCACCCAGTAGACTTTTCTATTTAAAAAAAAAAATCCTGCGATGTCCTAAAAGCGAACCATCCACGATTTGGGACAGGGTAAATAACATCACCCGATTCCACAAATACGTACTCTTCCACGTCATATTAATACAAACTTAATTAAAACTCACAATACAGACCCCACAGAGCTTCCACCCATATCTTTGGGAGTTCTTGTTTTGTTTAAAAAAAAAATAATCGCTAAATCTGTCTCGGAACTGAAATTGCTTTCCTCGAGAAGAACCGAGGAACTCCCTCGCCCGGCATGGGGAAAACGAGCTCCATTTTAGAGACAAGAGTGAGGTCCGCCGCCAGGGTGCTTGGGGACAGCACTGGGCCCCAGGCAGCGTGTGAGGATTAGGAGTTGCAGGCACCAGCCAGGGCCAGCCTTGCTTTCACGTCCCAGCAATGGCCCGCAGGAGACCAGAAGCTCCCAGTCCCAGAGCCACCGGCCCGAATAACCCTGACGCCACACGAGCAGCCCGGACCTTCCGCCCGGTGCGCCCCTTCCCGGCGTGCCCCGCGCTCAGGAAGTCCCACCCCATCCCGCGTGAGCGGCCCGCGGGCTCCGGGAGACGTGCGGAACCTCCCCGCGTGTCTCACTCACCTAGGGTGGCGCTGGGGTTCGGCACCGTCAGTGTGCTGCTGTTCCCCGCCTGCGGGATCCTCACACGGTTCCACGGCTCCTGTCGTACCGCAGCGGCCATGTTGCGCAGAGCGGGAGAGCCCGGGGAAGACGGAGCCCGGAGAGACCGGGTGGGGCGGCCTAGGCGGGAGAGGGAGGGAGGAAGTGGAGGGGCGGGCCGAGGTGTCCGCGCCGGGGCGGGGTTACGCCGGGTAGAAACCTCTGCGAAAGGAGTTTCTAAGTTCCTTCAGGTTTGGAACAACTTTAAAAGCTAGGTATTTTACAGATAAGTCCGAGTGAGGCCCAGCCTTTAACTCCGCTTCCGAAATTTAAAAAAGAAGACTTCGGATTATGTTAAATGTGGTTATGCAGTTCGGAACGATTTATTTTGAGTAGTCGAGAAAGAATGTATACCTTGGATAACAACCCAACTTTGATAATAACAAAGAAACCCAGAGACTGTCAGGATTACCACCGTCATTGTCTCGGACAAAACATCCCAAGCTCTGCTGGTCCTAACCCCCAGGATGGTTGTCCATTCATACCGTCTTGCTTATGTACTTAAGGTTCCTTTCACATTGTGGAGAGGAGTAGTTGGTGGGCATTAGAGACTATTAGGTTACTTCACTCTTTCTTTGCGGGTTACTATATGTTAGCTCTGTGACCCCCAAAAAGCTACTCCTGACCTCAATATGCTTGTGAGTAAAACAAAGACCTTCATAAGTTATGGAATACACTGGAACTATATCCTACTATACGAACTAGAACTGTACATGCTATACAAATATTTACTCTTCTAGACTTGTTTTTGCCTTACTGAAATATTTCTGTCCTCGGTGCGTACCCAGTAGATGATTGCTCTTCCATTTGGACCGTCTCCCTGATACAACCTCACTTCCTCAGTCAGTCCTGGGACTATTATCTTTGATAATTCTTCCTAAACACCTATCCTCACTCTGTAACTACCTAGATTCCCCTTTAATGCACAACCATTGTGTCCTTTTGATGGCCAATTTTGGCTGTAACAAATTACCACAAATTTAAATGATTGAACCAACGCAAAGCTACTGGATTTGTGGAAGATGGAAACTGTTTTCATTTGGGAATGTGGAGTGCAATCATGTGTGTTCATGCCTGTGTGAAGGCTAACAGCAGCAAAATCACAGTTATGAAGTAGCAAGGAAAATAATTTTATGGCTGGAGGTCACCACAGCATGAGGAACTGTATTGAAGGTTTGCAGCCTTAGGAAGGTTGAGAATCTCTGGGTTAGGGTCTTCTCTAAAGCTCTCCACCTTTGTTTTCGAGTCAGTGTTTGATGGTCAGTCCCAGCATCCTCCATCCCACCATGCCCAGCTTTTGCTAGGATGATGAGGATCTGAACTCAGATTCTTATATTTGCACAGCACGCACTTTACCGTCTGAGACATCTCAGCCCCTATTCAGTCTTTTTGATCGAAAATTGACGGCTTGAAGGGCTGTTTCCTTCTGACGGTTCTAAATAATTTGTTTCCTTGTTTTGTTTTTTTTTTCCCAACCTTTAGTGACTGACTCATATTTTGGCTCATGTCCACATCATCCATGTATAAAGTCAGCACCATAGCATTTTGTAATCTCTTCCCCTGTTCAGAGGAGACAAGGAGAGATGGAATCAGGTACTTAAATGAAAGAGTCCACTTGAAGATAAAAAAAAACCCTTTCTATCTGAGCCAGAAAGAAACGTTAAGATAGCTGTAGATAGGGATATGTTCGTGATGCAGTGATAGGAAGAGATGAGGGAGCTGTATTCTCATGAAAGAAGGTCTGAGGTCATCATGAACAGTGGAGACAAGGGCATGGTGTTCTGTGAGCAATGCATATTGACAGCAGAGCTTCAAGGAACTGCGCATATGGATAAAGCATAGGGCAGGTTTTCAAGTCACTCTTGACTTGACCCCAGAGAAAAACTGTCACAAACACAGATGGCCACCAAATATGTAAAACCTTGCAAACCTCAGTAATCCAAGAAATGCATATTAAAATAATTCTGAGGTATTATTAAATGGGAAAAAAAATGAATGATGGCCTGTGTTAACTGAGGCTTTGCTCACACACACACATACACTCAAAGGACAAAGAAGTCCTGAAAATAGAAAATAAGCCAGGCTTGGTTCCACACATGTAATCCTAGCACTCAGAGACTAGGGCAGGTGGCTCTCCTTGAGTTTAAGTTATAAACTAGTCTACACAGCAGGAATCCTAGCACTCAGAGGCTAGGGCAGGTGGCTCTCCTTGAGTTTAAGTTATAAACTGATCTACACAGCAGGACCCTGTCCCAAGTTTAAAATGGAAAATACAGTGATAACATTATATCCTCACAAGAAATCTCTTCTTTTCTAGTAGTTGAGCAGTAGAATTTTCTCCCCTCAAAAAAAAAATCTTAAACACTGGTTTCAAATGTGTAAAGTAAATATTTAGAACAGAACTGTCAGCTTCTGCTCTAGCTCCCTCGGGTGGTTCACAAGCCCAAACTTCGGAATGGTTTGAAATCCTCTGGTGTAAATAAAGTATATACTGATTTAAGAGATGAACAACTTTTGGTGTTACATTAAGATGGGTTTTTAAGAGTTTTTTTTTTATTCTATCTGTTGTCAAGTGAATGTTTTGCCTGGTTGTATGTATATGCACTACATGCTGCCTGATGCCTGGGGAGTCAGGAGACGGTGCCAGATCCTCTGGACCTGGAGTTACAGATGATTGTGAGTCACTGTGTAGGTGCTGGAAACTAAGCCCAGGCCCTTTGCAAGGGCAGTAAGTATTCCCAACCATTGAGCCATCTCTTCCCCAGTCTCCTAAGGTATTTTAAAAAGTAGTTTAGAAAACTGTGATCTGTTGAAATTACGCATTTTTTTATTGTGGTTGTTTTGTGTGTTTTTTTTTTGTTTGTTTGTTTTGTCGAGACAGGGTTTCTCTGTAGCTTTGGTGCTGGCCTTGAACTCACAGAGACTTGCCTGCCTCTACCTCTCTAGTGCTGGGATTAAAGGCGTGTGCCACCTCCGCCTGGCTGAAATTAGGTGTGATGGAATGCTCTGGAAAATTCTGAAAAGGTATTAGCAGTGATCAGTTTTCATCAATAGGACAGATTTTTTTCTGTATTTTCTATTTTAAAACATAGAAATTATTATCGTCTTGAGAAAAGTAATGCTTTCGTGTTAAAATACACCAAAAACTCCCCCCCCCTCTCTCTCTCTCTCTGTGTGTGTGTGTGTGTGTGTGTGTGTGTGTGTGTGTGTGTGTGTAAGAGAGAGAGACAGACAGAGAGAGAGAGAGACAGAGAGGAGAGACGGGGTGGGGGTGGGGGTGTTCAGGTCATTGCTAAACCACTCTGGGCCACTAGAGGGAGGATGACTACAAGAGGAGAGACAGTACTGTTCCCTTATTTTTAATTAACAATGTTGCTTTTCAGTCCAGGTAGTCATTTGGTCCCTGAATCTTTTTTAACAGATCGCAGAAGCACCCCTCTTAGTACCAGCAGTGCCTCCTCAGTGGCATATGCCCATTCTGCAGGTCTCCTCCTCTAAAGCCCAAATCCTTGGTCTTTCTTGTTTCGCCAGTTCCTAGAATGGTAACTGAAAGTTATTGTGCTAATGCACTGTTGTAGCTTAGCATTTCAGCTCTCAAATGCCTATTTATCTACAAATGTTCAATTCTTGAAGGTAAAGTCCGTGACATTTATCCTTTTTACTAAAGGGCTCTAACAGATAAGCTATTTGGAATCAAAGGTGGGCCCAGATAACAGCCCCTCAATATGTGATTCAATATGTGGTTGATATGATTATATCATTAGTTTTTAACACAATAGCAATCTTTCATTAAGGCAGTGGGATACGATAAATCTGTGCTACGCTGTGTCCCTATTAATCACATTAGTTTGGCTGGAATGAAGAGCTTTCTGGGGCCCACTGGGAACCAGAAACAAGTAGCAGTGATGCTTCTGAATGAACTGGAGAACCTGAGAAAACTGGTTGGCAAAGTGGAAAAAAAAATGAGAAAAATGGAAAAAACTGGGTCACTTACTCTCAGCTCAAGGAAAAAACCAGAGCTTCTGAGGTAACTGCAAATGCTTCGGTAGTTTGTTAGAATATCAAGCAGACCTGGACTCAACACAGTTTTGTGCCTTGCACAATTACAACTTAAATGACATTTGTGTGCTAATAAGACTTGTATGTAAATGTGATTAGTTACAAGAAAGACTTTGAGCCTTGTATAGGGAACTTGTACTTGGAGTCAGGAAAAGCTGAGATCTTGGGACTGCATATCTGCCTGTGTCTGAAGGGACTGATGCGAAGACCCTCCCCAGCTGCTTCTCATCACCCCAGGACTATATCTAGAGGTGGTTTGTTTTGGTTGTTCTAAGGGACAAAGTCTGGCACAGAGGAAAGAGTTTATACTCATTTTTAGTGACAGAAACTCAAGAAACCTTGAGATTTAAGGTCATTAGACGAGAGACGATAGGTTTAAAACAATGAACTAGACAAAATATACTGATAGGGGAGAATCTTGGAGCTAGGAGTTGCCATTCTATGTTCTCTGCTGTCTAAAGTGAACCAGCTAGAACCAATGTTCAGTCAGGACAACTGCCAGAACTGTCTCGGGATAATACAGAGGGTAAGATCCAAAGGCTTAGAGGAATTGGAATGTTGGAGTGGATATATAATTTGTGGTCTGTGTACCCACCTCAACTCATGGTGTAGCCTCTAAGAAAGTTCAGACACAACTCCCATGCTGAAGCACTGAAAACAGTGGAAGCAAGAAGTTCAGTCTCTCTACGTAGCACGAATTCTAGTTGGTCTTAATAAAAACGCAGAGTCAAATATTAGGGAGTGAAAGCTAATAGTAAAGAGAAGCAGAGCAGCCACAAGGGAGTTCTTACCTCTATCAATGCTCATATCAAAGAGGCGGTCCTATCTCTACAAATCCTCAGACTGCTGCTGTCTCTACAAAACCTCAGACTGCATATGAGCTCCTGTCTCCTCCCACCTTGTATTCCTCTTTCTGCCCAGCCATATCACTCCTGTCTCCCCCTCTTAGTGCTGGGATTAAAGGCATGTGATCCCAAGTGTTGGGATCACCTTTGTGCAAGCTCTGTTTTCTCTTTTAGACAGATTCAATCTTGTGTAGTTCATGGTGGCTTTGAATTAACAGAGATCCGTCTGCCTCTGTTGCCTGAGTGCTGGGATTAAAGATGTGTGCCACCACTGCCTGGTCTCTATGGCCAACTAGTGACTTAGCTCTGCACTCTTATCTTAAGGCAAGCTTTATTTATTAGATTACAAAAAGAATATCACTACATTTCCCCTTTCTTGGCTAAAATAAAAGAGAAGGCTATGTGTAATATAAGAAAAACTATATGCAATAAGTACAATAACTATATACAATATATACAGGAAATTTGTCAATAATGTCTAACACACCTGCATTTCATAAATTCAGAAAAATACTTCATAATCTATCATATCTTGGTGAATCCAAAGTCTTGTACCTAATTTACTCTCTATCATAACTTATCATTACCATCCAAAACTATCTTTTGATATCTCTCAACTTTATACACTTCACACCTCTTTATATCTGGGACCTTTCTCTGCACACAGTCTCTCCAGTAGGATAGATAACCTGGACTCTTTCCATGGAAGCTGAATTCATCCTCAGCAAAAGCTGATGCTGCAAGTCCTCTTGGGGCTCATCCGTGGATGAAACTTCCATCATACTCTCCTGGATCAGACACGTCATAGGGACAATTTCCAGAACTGAGGAAATAAATTCTGTCCATTTTTGGAGAAAGAAGTAAACACATCAGTAAGCAGCATGTGCCAGGGTGATGTGATCTGTTCATTGGAGGCCATTTTTATCAAGTTACTCTAGCCTGATAGGAGACATTTCATGTTAGACATGAACCTGGGGCCTGTGTCATGTGCACTTCAGAGTAACTGTGAATATGGCCCAACACAAAACTGCAAACATGCTTAAACATTGTAAGATATTTTTGTGAATTTTATTTTTTATTGTATCTGTTTATGTTTAACTTGATTGTGTGATTCTCTAGTGTGAACCTTGTAGGTAACAATTTTGTCTCAGAGGAAGAAGATGGAAAAGAAGTCTGGGGTCTAGGTCTGAGGCAGGAGTCCCCATGGATCCCTGTGTCATAAGCCACATTTGGGGGTGATTTCTGTCCTGGTTCAGCTACAACAGGTTCGTGCATTACAGGTAGGGGCGTGTGGATTAGAAACATTAGGTAGAGGAACAGAGATATGAAAGATATACAGAGATACAGGATAGTACCAAGAGGGCAGTTCAGTGAAGACTAGAGACTGAATTTGCCCACGTTTAATTTGCATATGCTTTTATGCCCCAATACAAAAGGAGGGAAGAAGGCAGAAGACTGCTGTAACATGACACAAAAGACAGCCAGAACAGTTACTTGCTCCAGTACTTAAGACATCAAATCACTCTTTCCTGTTGAGATGGCTCAGCAACTGAGTGCACCACACTGTGCTTGCAGAGGACCCGAGTTCAGTCCTCTGCATCACATCAGGCTCACGGCCTCCTGCAGCTCCAGAACTGCACTCCCATGCTCTTACCACACACAGACGTACACATCACTTAGGTAAATTTTTTTTGAGACAAGGTTTTTTGAGACAGGGTTTTTCTGTAACTTTGACTGTTCTGGAACTCACCTCGAAGACCAAGCTGGCCTTGAACTTGGAGATCAACACGTCTTTGCCTCCTGAGTGCTGGGATTATGGCATGGTCACCAGCTTTAAAAAATCTTAAATCTTATCAAGTCTGAGCACTATTCCTAGATCTTTTATCCATATGTTCTTAATATAACTTTTAATGTCTTTCTGGGGGAGGAGAGATCATTGTGTTTGGGAAAAGGCTAATAAATGTGTTAGGAGAGAAGAAGTTAAAAGTTGTGCTTTGGGGGGTCTAGAGAGATGGCTCAGTCCCAAGACCTGAGAGAAAAGCCATGTTCAGTTCCCAGGACTCACGTCAGGTGGCTCACAACTGCCTGTAACTTCAGGTCCAGGGCCCCTTAGGGCACATGCAGTCATGTGTGCACGCATACACACACGTACACACACATACATGCACGCACACACACACAATTAAAATACATTTTTGGGGGGTTTCAAGACAAGGTCTCGCTGTGTAGTGCCGGCTGCCCAGGAATTCACTATGTAGACCAGGCTGGCCTTGAACTCACTGAGATCTGCTTGTCTTTGCCTCTCAAGTGCTGGGATTAAAGGCATGTGCCACTATACTGGACTATTAAAATACATTTTTAAGTTGCAGTTGTAGGTGCTGATACTGGATTTAATTTTCCAAAGTTAATTTCTGAGTATGATATTCTATTCATTCAATAAACCCTTTTGGTCTGTGTAATATATTAATTATATAATGTTCTTTAGTCACTCGATAGCCTGTAGTAGTGTATCTACCTGTATTTTCAACATTGCTGATTAGCAATAAATTAATAAAACTTTTTTCAAGATTTATTTTATGTATAATGAATATTTTGCCTACATATATATATATATATGCACTGCTGTAGAATAACTCTTCTGTACACTGTAAATGCATATTAGTCTGATTGGTTAATAAAAAGCTGACAGACTGGTAGCTAGGCAGGAAGTATAGGCAGGACAGCCAAACACAGAGAACTCTGGAAGGAAGAAGGGACATGTCAGGGAGATGCCAGTCAGCGACAGAGGAAGCAGGACATATAGAAAATGAGGTAACAAGCCATAATGCGCCATGAACATGCCTGGTGCCTACAGAGGTCAGAAGAGAGTCACCTGGTACCCTAGAACTGGGGTCAAGGATGGTTGTGAGTCCCTATGTGGATGCTGGGAACCAAACCCAGGTCCTCTGCAAGAGACGTTAAGTGCTCTTAACCACTGAGCCATCACTCCTGCCCCTGGAAAACTGATTTTAACTTAGAAAAAAACCCATAGTGTCTGAACTATCCTTAATTCTCACATTTCAAAATATATCTCACCAGGAGAGGATTATTCATGCGGCATTAGGCCTGACTATAATTTATTTTCCTGGCCCCCACCTTGCCATGTGAGTGACTGCTTTGCATATACTTGTTAAGTCCATACTAGATCGACTTATGATAAAAAGTTTCCCAACAACTAGCCTAACATTAAAAGTTTCATAATAAAAAAGATAGTTCTAGAATTGATTTGAAAACATTTGAAGAGCCAGCAAAGTGATCCAGTTTGTCAATGTCTCATCCTGTAGTCTCAAAAAATTCCGTCATCATAAAATTACTGTATAAATCATAAAAGTATCCTCAAGTAGACATTAATTGAAAATGCTTGCTTCTGTCTGGATGTAGTTTCTGAGAATTTTGTAATTTTTGGACTTCTTTTAAAAAGATAACATTTCTTTTAAAATGTTAAAATTCATTCAATGCTAAGAAGACAACATCTTGCTTGAATGGAGGGACTCTTAAATGTATGACATTAACATGTTTCATTGAATTTCTGAAGTAACTTTGGTTTAGCATTTGACACAAAGTACAGAGCTAAGGAGAGGTGTAGCTCAGTGCTAGGGTGTTTGCCTAACATGCCCAAGTGTCTGGATTAAAGCCAACCCAGTTGGGAAGCCTGGACCATTTTCTGAGTAGAATGGATTTCACTTTTTGAAACTGTTGACAGACAGTTTTTACAAGAATCTTGAAAATCATCCCAAGATACATCAAATGACAGCTGAAATTAAAGACACTGGGACTGGAATAGTGACTTGGCAGTTAAGAGCACCACTCTTGGCTGAGGACCGAGGTTCAGTTCCCAGCACCCACTTCTGTGGCTCACAACCACCTACAACTTAGCTCCAGAGGGTCAGATGCTCCAGGCACACACACACACACACACACACACACACACACACACACTAAAGAAATAGATATTTTTATTTAAAAAAGAAAGGAGGGAGGCAGAGAAACAGAAAGAGTGAAAGAGAAAGAAAAGGAAGCAGTGAAATAAACGAGAAATGAGATCCCAGCAACGCTGAGACATTAGACTCCCATAGCATAACCAATTGTTCAAACTCCATTAGTTTAATATAGCGTTCTTTCATAATATTTAGATTTGAGTTTTAGCGTAATGGACTAGCTTTAAGGGCCGTTATTCCCTGTGGGTCTTTATGTAACACCTTAAACTTAATTAAGAAATCAGTCCTCAGTTCTGACTTGCACAGTAACTATCTTTACCTCTAGAGGGTAGCATAGGGCTATGACTGGATTATAGTCTAACTGGGTCACTGTGGTCTCAGACTCCTCAGAGGAATCTGCTGAGACCTAGGACAGAAGGAAGACAAGTCTATTTACCTCTGCCAGAGAAGGGGCATCCAAGAGGCAAAGCAGATTTCAAGGCTTAGCCTAGAAGAGGAAGCGGTCTTAAGACCAAAGATCTAGTTTTAGATAGTAGTACCTTAATCTTAATGTGTTTTCAAGGAGCAGATCTGATCTGGTTAGGCATTGGTGACACTCAATTTTTACCCCAGAACTAGGGAGGCACCGGCAGGTAGAACTGAGTTCAAGGCCAACCTAATCTACAAAGAGAGTTCCAGGACAGCCACAGCCAGGGTTACACAGAAAAACCCTGTGGCCGACGAAGCTGGGGGGGGGGGGGGGGGGGTGTCACCTGACCTGGAAATCACTACACTATGTGCGTGTGTGTGTGTGTGTGTGTGTGTGTGTGTGTGTAGGGGAGGTGGTAATAATCAGATAATTGGATGTGTTTTCTCAACATTAAAGTCTAAATGCCCAGAAATTGGACCTGGAGAAGATAGAATCATTATTTCCACTCTTTCACAGCCTTGAGGCAGAATTTCCAAGTCAAATTTCCAAGGTGCAAAGCATTGGGTGGCGTGTTTTGCTTTCTTCTCCATTGCCAGTTACCTCCTGAGAGCTGGGCATGGATCAGTAAGATCCCTCCGCTGAGGTTGCCAGCAAGTCTGTGCCTGATTTGGCAGGTTTCTGAAAGGTAGCAGGACTTCCTCTCAGCCGGGCCTCTAATGGAACATAACACCCTAGAACTAAGCCAGGGACAGAGCCAAGCCACGTTTTCCATGCCCATGCTGAACCCGGGAGCCATCTTTCTGCCCGAGAAGCTGTGACTGGAATCTTTAGAGTGTTCCCTCTGGGACTTAAGTTAGCCGAAAGAATGACCCTGTAGTCTCGTTTCCAAGTTTCCGAGAGACCCCTATCTGTACACACACACACACACACACACACACACACACACACACATCAAGGAAACATTTCAGCAGTCATGATTCTAAAAGCTTTCTTTATTATGTCGGTATTTATGGCTGATAATTCTTATAAACTCTGTTATGGAAAAAAATCACCTTAGCAAAAATTTTGCCTTGGGAGTATTAGAAACAGGATCAGGGCAGTAGGCACACATATTCAAATAATGGCAAAGTGATATCATATGATAAAGCCAACACACGGAGTTATACTTAGCTCAGGTCAGCTCCGGGAATTTAAAAAAAAATGAATATTTAAGTTAGTAATGAAAATCTGCTTTAGTCATGCAGAAACTTATGAGAACAAGAATGTTTCATTTCTTGTTTTATTCCCCAATAACTAGAACATGTCATTGGTCAGTTACTATCTGCCAAATGAAGAAAATAGTTAAGAAATGTACCCTAGGAACTGGAGAAATGGCTCCGTGGTTGAGAGCTTGTGTTGCTCCAGGCAGTGGTGGCACAGGCCTTTAGTCCCAGTTCTAGGGAGGCAGAGGCAGGTGGATCTGTGAGTTAAAGGCCAGCCTGGTCTGCAAAGCAAGTTCCAAGACATTCAGGGCTACAAAGAGAAACCCTGTCTCAAAAACACAAAAACAAAATATAAACAAACAAAAAATAACAATACAAACAAAGGAACATGTCTTGCTCTTGCAAGAGGACTCAGGTTCAGTTTTCAGCACCCAAGTCAGTGGATCACAATCACCAATAACTCCAGTGTCAAAGGATCAGATGGCCTCTTCTGGCCTCCAAAGTTACTGTCCATTTGTGGTGCACATACATACAAAACACTCATACACATAAAATATTAACAGACCCTTTATTTTAAAAAGTACCTCACCAGAGACTCTTAGAGACAGGAGTCACATGTATGCAACTCCACAGCCGTCATAGCAGGAGGCGCAAGATGCTAACCCTGGAGGAGCATGTGGACACCGATACTGACTGAAAACCAGCAAAATTCCCATCTCATGCTGTCTGGGGTAAGGTCAGATTCAACAGCAACAACAAAAAACCCAAAACCACAGGGTGTTCAGTTGAATTTGAATTTCAAATAACTGGAGGTAGCCTGAGATAAACTTTTGCCACTAAAATATTATGTTTCTGAAATGTAAAACTGAACAGCATCCTGTGTTTTCACTGGCAGCGTTGCTCTGGGATCTGCACTTTCTGAGCAGAAGCGGGGAGGCTTTTCTGACTTTGCAGGGGTAGTCTCTCTTCCTCTGTGGCTCTGAGGCTACAGCATTTCAATTTCATAGTCTCCATGGCATTGTAGCATAAAAGTCAACTGCATTGTGTCCCTTTAATTATGCCACAAAGAACTCTAGTACTTCCCCAGTTCAAAGTTTGGATTTGTCTTCTTTTTCCTTTCCAAAGGTGTGCGTTGAAAACGATTTGTCTTCTTTTTCCTTTCCAAAGGTGTGCGTTGAAAACGATTGATGTGTTTATTTTGTTGATTTGTTTTGTTGTGTTGAGACAGGATCTCTCCCAGGATAGCCCCCAGCTCATAAAGATTCTGTATCAACACGAGAGCTGGGATTACAGGCATTTGCCATCACACCCAGCTTGATATGTTTGCTCTAAACGCTCAGCTGATGGAGATGGCAAGTCCTGACGTTTTGAATGGCCCATGGTACTCAGTCTCTCCAGAGCAGGCTGACCCCAGGGCTCCCAGCTGAAGGGGCAGCATCTGTGTCAATTATCCTGATACCCTTCTCCCAAAACATTGGGTTCATCAGGCATTCTCAAAGCTGGCTCCCCTTTCTCTGTTTGTGTAGATGTGACTACCTGGCTTTGGCTAGGAAATTCACAAAAGTGATGGATGCCCATCCAGGAGCACTGGGTCAGAAACTGGTTCTTAGGATTGGATGAAGTTGTAGTTACCCAAATCCAGAGTTTATCCATATGGGCTTTCTCTTTAGGGTGCCCTGTCTGTACTGCCTATAAGGAAGTTTTAGAATTTTGCACTTGGCTTCCTAAAAGCAGAGGCAGCTGCAGAAGAATTGAGGATGAGCCCCAAAGGGCCAGGATAAAGTGCTGTTGGTGCTACAGGGGCAGAGGGGCTGTGGATCCAGACTCATCTGACCCAGGGAGGGCCTAGGAACCTCTTTAACTTGTGAGCTCCTGATCCTTTTTGGGGGGACATAGGGACTTTCTAATATTGTCTATAGGTCATGGACCACCAGACCCAGCTCCTGGGGATGCTGGCCAAGTTCTCTATTGCATCCCCTCTGGCTCCTCTTGAAGACACTGATAGATTGATTCTGGACCATTTCTGGGTTAAGTGTCACCACGAGTTCACATTTTTGAGGCTATAAGTGACAAATTTTAATAGTATTTTGTTTTTCTTAAATCTGAACAAAGTGTATATATGGTAACCCTCCCCTACACTTTAGGAATTAATTGTTGAGTAAATACTTTTGTTTAGGAGGTTAAAAATGGGCCTAGGAGGCCTTATGTTTCTTTGGTAACTTCCGACTAATTTAAATTTACCACCTTTATCACGGAGTGGCTTTAACACCGTGAGGGAAGGCAGCTGTGGTCTGGGCAGTCAGGATTCATAACAAACCAGATGGTGAGGACTCAGTTTCCCCTACATAATTGTGGCTCAGGACTTGTGATCCATAGCTTTTTGATTGCAAATATCCAGAGCTAGTCCTTCCTAGGCCCCAGAAAGCTGGAGCTCAACACATGTAATCCTTGTTATAGTGGTTTCATGTGGAGCTCAGCCCTGTTTTCCCCGGTCAGCACTGCCAAAAGCCCCTGTGGATAGATGGACTCCCTGATGCCTTGGAAGGAGGTAGGGGAGGAGGAGTTCTAGGGCAGAGAACTAACTAGGACCAGAGAGACAGACAGATGATGCCTTTCTTTGGGGAACTTTTTGTTTTGATGACCTCAACACTTAAATTGTTTGGCTTGTTTTTTGTTTTTTTTTTTGTTTTATTAAGATGTGTGTGTGTGTGTGTGTGTGTGTGTGTGTGTGTGTGTGTGTGTAGCGTGTATATGCAGGTGCCCACACAGGCCAGGAGAGGGCGTCATATCATCTAAAGCTACAGCTACAGTAGGTTGTCAGCTGCACAACATGGGTGCTGGGAACTGAGCCCAGGTCCTCTATAAGAGCTGCAAGCGCTAATCTTAACCAATGCTTAAGCTGTAAGAATTTTACAAAGAAATACTCTTTTGCCACTTGCTAGAATTATTACTTTTAATAAATTAATGAAACCAATTAAATTAATTAAAATAATGTTTCTTTACCTTTCCAAAAAGCTCCTTTATATTATATAGCTTTTAGTTTTTTGTTTTGTGGTGTTGTTTTTGTTTTGAATTGACACCTATCTTTCCAAATTTCTTTTTCTTTTCTTCTTCTTATTGTTTCTCTATTTCTATTAAGGGTTTCTAAACCCTGGTGCCATTCACATTTTGACAGGATAATTTGTTTTGAGGTGTTGTCCTGTTCGTTGAAGAACATATAACAGCCTTTTTGGCTTTTACCCAAGTTGTGACAATTAAGAAATACCTGGAGACACTGTCAAAAGTCCCCTGAGGGACAAAGTTGACTTCCCCATGAAGAGCCACAGCCAGGCAAACCTACCTCCATTGATAACTGGCACATCTGCCGTGCCCTGCCCTTCTGACACACTCATTCACATTTCCTCTGCCCCCTCACCTGAAGCCCCTGCTCTTCCCGCTTTCACTGGCACACTCCTGCTTGCCCTTTCCATCCTAAACCAAATGCTGGGCGATATCTCTGCTTACATTCCTGCCAGCTCAGTTCCTCGTCCCTCCCCAAGCTGACACAGCCACTGTGTGTGTTTCCTCGTGTTAGTAGTGCTCACTCATGACTTTGCAATTGAGAGTGAATTCACCCTTACTCCCACCCAGCCTGTGCATTCCAACAATCCCCGATATGGTCTCATCTGTCTGTTTGTCTGTGTCTGTGTGTCTGTCTCTGTCTGTGTGTATGTCTGTGTGTGTGTGTGTGTGTGTGTGTATGTCCTAACAAATATACACATTACTCAGTTCTGAAGTAAATGTTTTTGTTGAAGCATAAGCCAAAATCTTACATTCTGTGCTGTCAGCACTTTCTAAGGAATATGTGAATTTTAGAATTATTAAGTAAACCAATTTTAGTTAGTTTAGACTGCGCTCTTTTTCTCCAGCAAATCTAGATTCTTTCCCATTTTTTTCCAAACATGCCCAGTATAGCCCATCTTGATACCATTGTAGAAATAGCTTCTCTCTATTCAGATCCAGTTCAAATACTGCATCCACTGATTACAGCCCCCCTCCTGCCAAGAAGACACACACACACACACACACACACACACACACACACACACACACCATCTCTTTCTTCTGGAAGCATCTTGGTTTTCTTCTTTTATCTCTGCCAAGTTCCTACTGTTTTTAATCTTCAGTTTTGGTTCTACACCTTGCTTCAAATGTGATCTCCTCTTCTTCACCCTGCAGCTCTTTAGAATGGCTTAAGGATGAGAACTGGCCAAGCCATAGAAAGATCAGAGGTTGCTTTAAAATACTCAGTTAATACTTAAGGCAAGTGTAGGTAGAAACAGAAAGGTCCAGATTGTGACCCACAGGGTAAAGCATTGGAAAGTTCTGAGAATTTAGGTAAGCTAGGAAAAATGAAGAAGCGCTATGAGGTATCCTCAGTAACCAGCAGGTGGAAGAAACCCTCGCTTTTCTAATACCAACAAAGCAGGAACTGTTCAGTTATCCAAAACAGGGTTTGGGACCCAGTTGGGAAAAGGTGAAAGGAGCGAGAAAGTGGCAAGGACTAAAGAGTGCCATCAGATCCTGAGTCTGAGTGCTGGGATAAAGCTCATCACCACAGTGTAAGCATCTGAGGCAGAATATACTGAGTTCTGCATTTGAGGTGCCCATGAGCTCTCTCAGTGGAAGATGATAGACACCACCAGAAGTTAGAGTGGTGTTGTGGAATAATCTTTTTGTAGACTTTGAAGATGTGTCACTTGGATTGGTTTAATAAAAGGTCAAATGGCCAATAGCCAAGCAGAATTTTCAGAAAGGACGCTGGCAAGCAGCATGAGCATTACAAAGTAAAGGTAACCAAGCCTCTTAAAGGAATGTAGGTTAAAAGATATGAGTTAATTTAAGTTATAAGAGCTAGTTAGAAATAAAACTAAGCTATCTTCCAAGCTTTCATAATTAATAAATAGTAAATGTCTTTGTCATGATTTGGGAGCAGGCTGGTGAGACAGAGAAAGACTCACTACAGAGTGAGTGGAGAAACTGAGGGAGTAGAGCCAGGGCTTGAGAGCCTAGAGCTTAGGTCAAGAGACTGTACAGGATCCCCTTGGGGTATGGTTGACCCGAAAAGAGAGGGAGCAGAAGAGGCAGGGGAGCTGGGACCACAATGCTGTGGAAGACATGGGATAACCTCAGTTAAGAACTGTGCATTTGGAAGATCTAAATGACACTGGTGGCAGTGAAAGCTGGAGATGTGTCAGTAGACTTGTTGGTCTGGAGGTTCTTTACAGAACTGAGATTCCGTGAGGCTGAGGGGCTGGAAGACAACGTGTTAGAAGATACGGAATGAAGAAGGATCAAGGAAATTACCAATGGCTGCAAGAGCAGAGCCTGTTTCCTTAGTGTGTGAGTAAGAAGGCTGTGGGTACCTCAGGAGCTTCAGGGGAGAGCAGTGCTGGGAAGCTTCTGTTTGCTTTGAGTTTGCACAAGACTGGAAGGTGTTTGTCGACACAAGGAAAGGAGATGGGAAGTCTAAGAGTTTGAAGTATGAGACAGGAAACATAATCAGCAAGGCTAGAAGATGAGGTGGGACAGGGCTACCTGAAGAAGGGCTGCTTTTAGAAGAATCGAGGACATCTTCCTTTGTGAGAAGGGATGAAAGCACTGGGAGTGAGTACTGTCATAACTAAAACAAAGATGGGGTACCTCAGCTCTAAATGTGGCCTTACCCTTGAACAAGAGGTTGAGGTCTATTTCTGCCTGTGTGCTGAAGCCAGTGTTGTAAAGCTGACTCTCCACCAGGCTAATCCTGAAGCAAATGTCTCAGAGAATTGCTCAGAGATGATTTAAGGGATCAAGAAACAATAGTGAGACTTGAAGGGTTCCCTTCAGGTGACTCACTTTTTCCTGGAAACAACAAAACAAAGGAAGAAGAAGAAGAAAAAGAAGAAGAAGAAGAAGAAGAAGAAGAAGAAGAAGAAGAAGAAGAAGACAATCACCTAATCATCCTTTAGCACCAGACTCAAATATTCCTTCCTCCGGTTCTTTATGCAGAAACCCGAACCATGAGAGTCATCCCCATCAACACCTGAACATGCCATGGGAGTCATCCCCATTACCACCTACACATGTCATGGGAGTTATTTCCATCACCACCTGCACACACCATGGGAGTCATCCCCATCCCCACCTGCACACACTATGGGAGTTATCCCCATCACCACCAGCACTCACCATGGGAGGCATCTTCATCCCCACCTGCACTCACCATGGGAGTCATCCCCATCCCCACCTGCACATGCCATGGGAGTCATCCCCATCACCACCTGCACACGCCATGGGAGTCATCCCCATCACCACCTGCACATGCCATGGGAGTCATCCCCATCACCACCTGCACACACCATGGGAGTCATCCCCATCCCCACCTGCACACACTATGGGAGTTATCCCCATCACCACCAGCACTCACCATGGGAGGCATCCTCATCCCCACCTGCACTCACCATGGGAGTCATCCCCATCCCCACCTGCACATGCCATGGGAGTCATCCCCATCACCACCTGCACACGCCATGGGAGTCATCCCCATCCCCACCTGCACACACTATGGGAGTTATCCCCATCACCACCAGCACTCACCATGGGAGGCATCCTCATCCCCACCTGCACTCACCATGGGAGTCATCCCCATCCCCACCTGCACATGCCATGGGAGTCATCCCCATCACCACCTGCACACGCCATGGGAGTCATCCCCATCACCACCTGCACATGCCATGGGAGTCATCCCCATCCCCACCTGCACACACTATGGGAGTTATCCCCATCACCACCAGCACTCACCATGGGAGGCATCCTCATCCCCACCTGCACTCACCATGGGAGTCATCCCCATCCCCACCTGCACATGCCATGGGAGTCATCCCCATCACCACCTGCACTCACCATGGGAGTCATCCCCATCACCACCTGCACACGCCATGGGAGTCATCCCCATCACCACCTGCACACGCCATGGGAGTCATCCCCATCACCACCTGCACACGCCATGGGAGTCATCCCCATCACCACCTGCACTCACACCTTTATAGTATTTTTTTAAAGTTTATTTTGCTTTCTGTCTACTTACTCTTTGTTCCTTGAGTTCCTCAAAATTCTCAGTATCTGGCTCCACAGCTAACAAGTGTTTAGTTGTTCAAATAGTGAGTGAGTGAGAGAATAAACACACAAGTGGATGCTATTTTCTTGCTGCCTGAAGCTGACTTCTGCTTATGGTGTCATTCACTAAAGCCAAGAGAGTCCCAAAGAGAGGCTGGGCCTCTTCTCTGGCAACACTAACCTGAGAAGAGCTGCACCTGTGGGCATACACAACATGCAGATGAGGGCAAACACAGCCAGGCATCTACTGTGTAACATGAATGGCTTCCTCCAGAGCTGCGTGCAGTCCTGAAGAGCAGAAAGAGCGGGAGGGCGTGGGTGAGTGAAAAAAGTAACAGGCCCAAAGCTGATTTTAAAGTGGGCCTACCCTGACTTCCTGCACCAGGGAGTGTGTGGTCCAGAAGACAGAGCCCACTGAAGCGCTTACTGTAAAAGAAGCCTCAGCACTTTTTTTTTTTTTTTAAGAATGTCTGGTTTGAATCTGTCTCTCTAGTAGAATCTTGCCTTTAAAAGCCACAAGTCTGCGAAATCCTGTTTCAGGTGGAACTCTGAACTTACCATAAATAATACTCAGCAACAGCATGATTCCAGTCTGCTGGACCCCTGCCTACTTCGTGCTACCCTTCTTTCTCAGCCCCCTATGGGTGGGTGTGATTGTCTCTGCTCAACACTTGAGGAACCTGGAGTGAGGAGTAGAGAAGGCAGGAGCACAAGATTACGGCACAGGACAACATTTTTGTTGCTGTTGTTTGAACTTCTTTCTCTCCTGCCTCTAATGCTCCAGTGCTGGGATTCCAGGTATGCACTACCAGGCTTGATTTATGGGGATCAAACCAAGGACTTTCTTCAAGTTAGGCAAGTACTCTATCAACTGAGCTTCATACCCAGCCCAGTTGTGCTAATATTAAAGATGGAGTCCTTCCGTTTCTAATCACAAAGCTCACAGTTGGTTCTCCCTCTCTGTCATGCAGATGCTCCACCAAGTGTGATTAGAGAAGGGCAGTAGTGGGGACACAAGATCGAATCCAGCTTCACAGGCATGCTACTTGACAAGACGAATAGACCACATTTAGAAAGGGTAGAAAGGCTTGGCACTTGGTTATTATTATATTCTACTATTTCTATCTTGGAATTCTTTATATTCATTTGTTTTTGCTTTTCACGACCGTGTTTCTCTGTACAGAGCCTGGAACACACTCTGTAGACCAGGCTGGCCCCAAACTGGAAGATCTACCTGCCTCGGCCTCCCAAGTTCTGGAATTAAAGGCATGTACCACACACCCGGCTATATCTTGGAATTCTTCGTAATTTAATAAAGGGTCTTGAATTTTCATTTGACACTAGGTCCTTGGAAAATAGGGAGTGTTGCATGGAATCCTAGTCTACTGAGTTGGAAGAACTTTAAAAGGCCTTCCGTTCTACCCCATCCAGAAGAGGTACCTTCTGTCACTAACAGCAGAGATTCCATACCCCTGGGTTTTTCTTCACTTCCCACTCCATCTTCTCAAGAGCCTTGGCAGTTGGAGCAAATTTCCCCCTTTGCTCTAGGCAAAATATCAGTCATGGCTGCACTAAGCCAACTCACTTCAGGCCAAGGCAAATGACTCTAGATTTTTTAATAAAACCAAGTACACATTGACCTGAATGTGATTCCAGAAAACCACAATGTCTACTTTGTGGTGAATAAGTCATTTAGTTGAGTGTCTTATCAAATGCCTCTTTCCTTCATAAACCTCCCAGCATGCATTTCTTACCCTGGGCAAGGCTGGCTCATCCAGAGTCAGGAAGCTAGTCATTATCAGGGTAGTCATGGGGAGGTCAGGCTCAAAGCGGACTCCTATCAGAGTTGACCCAGACAGGAGGAGCATAGATAGTCCATGTCTATTAAACTGATACCCCATCAAGTCTCTTCACAAGGCCCTTGAGCTCCATCTCCAGAGGCTAAAACAGGTAACCAAACATTTATGAAAGTTCATGCTCACCTCTCCTGAAGCTAAAGTTTGGAAGTTTCTATCATGAAGGTTTTCAGACTAGAGAATACACATTTTACCCAGGGTACCTCTCAGCCTTCATCACAGAAGTATCTTTTTGTAGCAGATGGAGACCATTATTGAAGACCATAAATGCAGGGAACAACCGGCTATGGGATGCCCAACCCCAAAGGATACATATACAACACAAACCCTACACCTAAGGCTCAGGGAACATCATGGAAGAGAAGACACTGTGAGATTGTGTCTTCTAGATAGGACAGGGGAGCCACACCCATGAAATGTCAACAATATGGCTGCCTAAACAAGACTTGAACAATGACAACACCAATGCCAACAAAGATGGCAGAAGTGTCGCAAGGTCCCGCGGCTAGATGAAGAGCTCAGAGAACTGCTGAGATAGGGAGAATCCATCTTCTTCAGAATTAGCTCTCCCAACTGATTGTCTAATACTCAGTGTCACCCTCAAACACACACACATATGAGCAACACCAAAAAATACTGATACACATTTGCCTTAGATACACCTAAGCGGGTGGCTCACCTTACAACCCCAAGTGAGATGTTAGATAGTTTGTAAAGAGCACCTATGCCTAGCACAGGCTGGACGAGATACCATTGACAAGTACATGTGACCAAGGAAGCCCAGCTGTGTCTCTAAAGGGCTTCTCGGGTCTCCAGAGGTTGGGGAAATCCTTGTTGTCTAGGAAGAGTATGGACAGCTTCCATTTTAAGCGTGCAACATGGGATGACCACAGGCAGCACCCCTGAACGTGAAGCACCACAGGGTGGGGAGCTGTCCTCCGCTGTTCACAGATATGAACCAAACAGAGTTTGGCATAGGGTGAGTGTTCAGTTAATACTTCCTGGGAAAGGGAGTGTCACCTGTCTCGGGCCTACACAAAAGTAAAATAAAACTGCCACCATCAGTTTGTGTATGTGTGTGTGTGATAGTACACTGTGCAAAACAGAGGACAATTCGCGGTGGTACAGGCTTTCCTTCTACCATGTGGCTCCTGGGGATGGAGCTCAGGGTGCCATACTTGACCTGAAGGATGTTTTCCTGCTGAACCACCTCACCGGCCTTAGACCATAACTGTTGGTGCAAGTGAACAAGCTCAGATCACATCTCCAGGCTGCTACTGCTGTTTTCCAATTTCCTTGTCATAAAAGCTCGTGGGCCACCATTGCAAAGGATGATAATTAGTATCACCCCTTTGATTACTAAGGAATGTGATTAGGTTAATAGAAAACATTTCAGTGCCTCAGAGATGGCTCAATGGGTAAAGGTGCTTGCTACTGAGCCCAACAAGCTAGGTTGGAACTCCAGGACCCAGATGGCGGAAGGAGAGAACCAACTCTGACAAGCTGTCCTTTGAACTCTGTAGGGGTGTCATGAGCATGTTCAACTCCCCCACATACAGACACGAAATAAATGTCAAAATTGTTTTCATTTACAGAAATAAATATTTCAGAACAGTCATGCACTGATTAACTGTAATGATACATCCTAAGAAACACTCATCACTGGATTTACTATGTGACCACCACAGACATCATGGGCAGTCTCCTAAATGCTCATCAAGTGTTTTCATTTTTTTGATGATTGTTTTTGGCCCTAACTTTGACCAGTGGGGGCTCTTTTGAACTGACTTTTATCTCGTTTGAAGGTGGACCTATTGTTCTCTGAACACTTTATTTTCTGTCACAAGACAGGCCAGGCTCAGCTTGATCGTTCCCACCCTTGCCCTGCTCCGGTAAGAAGGGAACCCTGACTTCTTTTCATGGAGGATAAATGGAAAGCCGGCATCTGCTTAGTGTTACATGGATCTGTCATTATCTCTGTGCCTGTCATTGCTCATGCTTTAAAATCTTCAGCCTCACTCCAAACTTCCTAGCTTTTCCTCTTTCCATCTTTGTAAGTACTGTTTCAGATGGTATAAGTACATTGCCCTTACAGTCCTCAGTACTTTATCGTTTCCTCAATTGATTAACTTATTTTTCCAAATATAACCAATCCCCAACCTCCAGTTGCTTCTTCTCCTTGATGCCCCTGCATCTTCCCCATGATCTTGCCCCTTCCCCATCATCATCACAGCACCCTCCTCCACACAGCCCTGCTTTCCTGTGGGACGCAAGAAGGGGAAGGGAAGGAACCATATTTGAAAACTTTCCCCAAGCGGCTCTTTGTATGCTAGTAAATTTGCATGTCACTGAACTAGACAATATCTACAGGTAAGCCTGAAGTCCAAACTGTCAAACTCACTACATGACATTCTCTTGAAACATGTTTTGTTGTTGTTTCAGAGATCCTGTGATTGGAAGGTTTCTGGAAATGGTAGAAAGTCATAGATTTCAGGGAAAACATATGTAATGTATTGCTATCTGTTCATATTGCCCTAATAAATTATTGTATATTTGGATGTTTAAAAGACACATCTTTATTTTTCATAATTTAAAGTAGAAAGCACAGAACAAGGTGAGGGAAGATCTGGTGTCTGCTAAGGACTAGCTTCCTAGTTTGCAGAAGATCATCTTTTTTGTATATTAAGTTTTATTATCCTATATTTATTATACATAATATTGGGTTTTATTATGCCATTTTCACAATGTATATCCCATTCTACTTTCTTGTCTCTTTGTATGTGTGTTTGTTTGTTGGTGACCTCAAGAGTTTACAGGATGATGTAGGAGTCCTGTCTCTATAATGTGATTACCATTAATGAATAAAGAAACTGCTTTGGACCTATAGCAAGGCAGATCTTAGGTAGGCAGGGAAAGCTAGGCTGAACATTGAGAGGAAGAAGGGCAGAGTAAGGGAGAAGCTATGGAGCCTCTGGAGACATATGTGATGAAACTTTGCTGGTCGGTCATGACCTCGTGGTGATGCACAGATTACTAGAAATGGGTTAAAGTAAGATGTAAGAGTTAGCCAATAAGAAATTAGAGCTAAGGGGCCAAGCGGGGGTTTTAATTAATACAGTTTCTGTGTGGTTATTTTGGTTCTGGGCAGCCAGAACAAACAGCCTCCTCCAATAACAGGAACTTGAGTAGGAGGTTGTTACAGGAACATGGTCAACTTACCAGTAGCTACACCACTGAAGAAAATGTCTTTCCCTCCCCCAGCATCCATCAACTGCCAAAAATACTTAGAAAGGGACAAGACCTCACAAGTCACTCCCCATTCCGTGACAACACCGAAGCCTTTGTGCAGGAGCAGCACAAGAAGCCACAGCTCCGGAGTTAAAGAGCACAGATGCCATGCTGTGCCCAGAAGGCAGTGTTCCTCAAGGCTCTCCACCTCCCTCCAACTCTTATATTCTTTTCATGCCTTATTCTGCAATGTTTCTTGAGCTATAGAAAGGATGATAATACCTCATTTAGGGATGAATATTCAAAAGTCATTTCTTCTCAGAATTTTGATCAGTTACAAATCCCTGTCCAATTGAAAAAAAAAAAAGTTTCCCTGTCTAAAGCCAATAGTACCACTAATACATGGGCATAAAAATAAATATTTAGCTGGACATGGTGGTACACACCTTTAATCTTCCCACTTGGGAGGCAGGTGGATTTTTGTGAGTTTGAGACCAGCCTGATCTACAAAGAGAGTTCCCGCATAGCCAAGGTTATTACACAGAGAAACCCTGTCTCAATTAATTAATATTCAGAAGTCAATTTAAGAGGTCGTTGCTATCACCATTTAGCAATACAACAGAAGTATTTTCCCAACTAGGGCTTAATTACATAACCAGATTTACAATAACAGTTGTAAATTCCCTCGTGTGTATCAGGTGCCAAATCCAATCAGAAAGCAGTTGGTCCCCAAATCATCTTGCTATTGTATCAATGAACATACCTTGCCTGGCCAGATGGTTTTGTTGCATACATGCTCCAAAACAGTAAAACATTTCTCTTTCAGAGCTCACAATAGAAACAAGGTTCTGGCTTGATTTTTCTCTGTCCGGCCACCAAAGCATGTGGGAGATTGTCTTCACGTTGCTTCTTCATGTGATAAAGATCAGAGAGAGGGACAGAAGCAGAGGAAGGATGGCTAGAGAGGAAAACGTCCTGGCGTCTTTCCTCATAAGGGCACTAATCTCATTCATTCATAAGAGCCCACACTCATGACCTTATTACTTTCCAAAGACTTCACTTCCTAAGCCATCATATAAGGGCTTAAAATTCCTACATACAGATTTAAGACATAAACATTCATTGCAAATAACAGCAAAAGAAAACAAAAGATGCTGAGAGAAACTGCCTAATTTTGCTTCAGGCTGGCCCTAGCTGTGCTGTCTCAATAGTCGTGTGTGCCTCTTTGGAGTATGTATGCGAGTTCCTGCTCTCCAGACAAACCTACAATCAACTCTACTTGACTCCTAGTCTATGAAGAACCCAGCTAATTTACGATTTTATTGAAGGCTTCTCTCCCAATCCAATGGCATTCTTGTAGTTTTCCATTTTGGAGAAAGAACTGAATTTCAGGAGATGAACACACCCAGTCAATTCAGTTTTGTCTCCTCCCCACCTTGGTCAATAATCTGCTCTTGAACCCCTACTCAGTAAGTTCATGACTGTCTGTATTTAGTCTTTGCCACAGGGCTAGGTAAGAATCATAAATTCAGGACTAAAGTCTGCAGACCAGAACTAGCTGGTAGAGCCACAGTCATTCACCTGAGCCAAAGTTATTTCATTTCCTCCAGCTCCACATGAATAAAGAAACCTGTGAAATATTTATTCTGGAAGCAAACTTAAAATCAAGCCAATAGGAAAGGAGAGGGGATGATTGAATTCTGTTATTGCCTTTCCTGGCTCCCTATGCTTCTTGGAGAAAGCCAGAAGACCTTGTTTGTGCTGTTCATTTTCATATTTTCATGCTTATATTAAAGCCAAAAGAAAAGTCGAGGCTGGCTCCAGATGAAACATCCCTCTGCCTGGAAAAGGAGTACTTTGTTCCAGAGCCATAACCGGCCTGGCCCTGCAGAGCAAACTTACACAATAAAGGAAGGCTGGAAGTTAAACACTGAGAACTGGACGGAGAAAGAGAGGTAGGCTCTTTAAGTCATTAATGTTTTGAAAAGGCTTCACAGAAGATCTGGTCAGGGTTCAGTTTGTTAGCAACAAAAGGTTAGCCTTTGTGATCTCCCGCCCTCTAAGTTCTGGAGCTAAGCTTGGGTTGGCAATGTATTAGAATCGCATTAAGAAAGATTATAAAAGTGCAGAGGATTATACTAGTCAAGGGAAGAAACTCAGTTGAAGGCTCCACTTAGGTTCGGGTATACACTTTGGTCCTACACTGTGTTGACACCTTGGTCTAATGAACGCATCATTTATAAATGATGCCAAAGCAGCTGTGTGCTAGAACTGGTTCACACTGGCCATGAGAACAGACTGCTAAATATTCTGAAAATCCTTAAGCAGGCAGCTAAGCTGTAGTCATCTTCAGACTAAGTATGAAAGGAGTATTGAAGCCATAAGAATAGATAAATCCTACAAACCGGGACTTTGTCTTCAGATTCCTAGTTCACCAACATACTACTTTCAATAGACAGAAGCACTCTGCTCAAAGACGAGACGGTGGGCTTAGAAGGAATGTAATGAATGACAGCAAAAAAGACAACAGTTTGACTCAAGGCTAGACTCTGGAAGCGAGCAAAGCCATTTTGGTGTCACGAGGAGGCTCCTGCTGAGAGGGGGGACGTGAAAGAAGGGAAGAGAAAGAGCATTAGCTTCTCATCCAGCCAACTTTGGTCTCCAGGCCACTTCTCACCAGCCAAGGCCACCCCATCACCCTGTTCACTTTCAAGAGAGAGGCAAAGCAAACGAGGAAGACGGAAAAGCTGCTGACACAGCCGTCTGGCTTTCCAGGATAGAAAGGTCTGGAAGATTAGGCAACACCACCCCCTTACTTCCAAAACATCAAGATGGCTCCAAAGTTCTACAGGGAGTGTGACTTGGCCAGTGTCTTGCCCATTTCCTCTCCAGAATGGCACACGCCGTGTTTTCCTTGATCCTAGCCATCCCCCTCGATGCTGCCTCCAGCGTGATGACAAAGACAGGAAGCAGGGAGGAATTCAAGCTGATGAATCCCACTCTCACACTCCGCACACAGAGGGGAAAGTGCTGTTTGTCCTAAGTGGAGTTCCAAGCTATGATTTTCCACTCCCCAGCCTTTCCTCCCTAGGAGACTACCAAAGAAATGAACTGGTGATTTCAATTTCTTCCAGATGGAAAAAATGTTGATGTCATCCTGAGTCCTGCCTCTGGGAGAGTTGTTTTATTCTGCCTCGTAGAAAGGGGCAGCCTAGATGGAGGTGTCAGAGTTGGAATGAGTCCCTGAGACCAAACAGGCCTCTCTGGAGCAATTTCCTCCATGTCAGGGTTGCACCTCTCACACTGAGAAAAGGAGCTGAGGCTGGGGCCGCACCAGCTGTGTCTTCTCAGGGACTAGAAGACTCGGTTTCAGACCGGCCATCCAACCCTTGTCATCGACATTAAACTCACATTGTATTTTAGGATGAGAGATTCCTATTAAGCCAGAGTAAATAAATCCTTGGTGAGAGAACAACTCCATGCTGGTCCCCTGGAGCGGGGCTGGAATGTATAGTTTATTGTCCTGTTGCCTCTCTGATTGCAGCTATTATTCCAACAGGAGAAATGGAGGGGGCAGCGAGGCTACCTGATCAACAGGGACTTTCTCGCAGAATGCAGGACTTTCCTTTAAAGAGATAGGCTGGAGGACTAGTGGTGTGGGGAGGATGTATCATTGCAGGTGGGTTTTCAAGATCGTATTTTGTGTCTGCTGATTATGAAACAGATTTCACGGGCCAGTTCATCATCAATAGTTGTGTCCAGATGGTGCTCTTCCCTACTTGGGGAAATGACAGGAACTGCAGGAACCTAGGAGAAATAAAAGCTGAGAGCATTTCCTATACGTTTAGCTTGTAACCACATACTCACTCAACTCCTATGCAAACTGTTGGGTTGGAGAGTGGCCAACTATTCCAGTTGCCTGGGACTGAGAGAGAAAGACAGAATTTTGGAGGTTTGGTTGCTGCTGTTGTAGTTGGTTTTGGTTTTACAAGACAGAGTCTCCGTGTAGTCCTGACTATCCTCGAACTTGTTATGTACACCAGACTGTCTTCGAACTCAGAGATCTGCCGGCCTCTGCCTCTCAAGTGCTGGGATTAACAGTATGCATCACCATGCTCAGCCCGCAATTTTAGTTTTAAAATCAGAATGGAACTTACTGAACCTGAGTTCCTTCTGCACCCCAACTTACTAAGAAACTGAAAACCCACTAAATGAAGAAATTACTCAAAATTACATGCTATCTGATAGTAGACTTTTAATTCCTCTAGCCTGAATTCATAGATAAGACATCACTTTCAGTGACTATATTAGTTACTTTTCTCATCATCGTGACAGAACACCTGACAAAGGCCACTTAGAGAAAAAAAAAGGTTTGTTTGGTTTCATGGTTTTATGGGATAAGGTCCTTTGTGATAGCAATGGCAGGGTGTTAAGAGCAGGGGACAGTTGTCATGTTGTAGCTCTAGTCAAGAATCAAGCAGGGATAATTGCTAGCACTCAGCTTCCTTCCTTTCCCATTTTCCTCAGTCCAGAGCCCTAGTCCAGGGGATTGTACTAGGACGATTTTCATTCCTCATGTAAACTTCTCTGGAACCCTCCCTCACCTGAGATATATCCAAATGGGATCTCCTAGGTGATTCTAAGTCTAGTCTGAGTGATAAAGAAGATCAACCATCTCAATGATTTATAATGCCATCTTATTTATCGGCAGAGACAGATGCAATGACGGTAGACACACCGTTGTTTCTCTGTAGTCCTGTTAAACAAGGAAACAGCTCTAACCCCTTGGCTTAGGAAGATTTCCTAAATTCCTTCAGGACTGTAAAGGCTTGGTCATGAATAGAAAAAGCGTGCATTCCAGTTCTCCAGTCCTGGTTCATGTTTTGCTGGTCTGTTGGACAGTTGGGTGTTCTCTTTTATTCTCAACACAGTCCTTGGCTGATTCTTATCTTATTCTGGGTTTCTCTTGCTGTGAGCAGACAGCATGATCCTGGCGACTCTTATAAGGAGAACATTTAATTGAGGGGGCTCCCTTACAGTTTCAAAGGTTCAACCCATTATCATCATGGCAGGGAGCATGTGGTGTGCAGGAAGACATGGTGCTGGAGGAGCAGCGGAGAGTCCTGCATCTTGCAGGTAACAGATGCTGACTGAGACACTGAGTGACACTTAAGCAAAAGACCTCAAAGCTCGCCTTCACAGTCACACACTTCCTCAACAAGGCCATACCCACTCCAACAAAGCCACGCCTACTAACTGTGCCACTCCCTTTGGGAACCATTTTTTTCAAACAGCCACAATCCTAAAACAATCACAAAACTCAAGTCCCTGGGAGCTCAGAGAATATCACGCAGAGCTCATGGCCTATGAGAAGATACAATGTATACAAAAAGAGTCTCACAGATTTGCCCATTTTTATAGATAAACATCTGGGGGAATGCACCAGAATATGTACCGAAGGTAATGAAGCAGGACAGAAAAGAGAAAATGCAGGGTGCACCATACTGAGATTGACTTTGGAGTCAAACTGTACGCCTGAGCATCCAAGACTGGCTGGAGGGGTCTTGATGGAAGCACATCTTTTCATTAGTATTATTGTTTTATTTTATCTAGTGTGTATGGGTATTTTGCCTGCATATATCTCTGTGCCCATGTGTATGACTGGTACTTTCAGAGGCCAGAAAGGATTGTCAGATCCCCTAGAACTGGGAAACAAACAACTGAGTTACCATGTGGGTGCTAGAAATTGAACCGTAATCCACTGGAAGAGCAGAGTAAAAACAAGATTTGGAAAACAGTTGCCCACCATTATAAGCTTTGACACCATTATAATTTGTGACATTAGCAAATGTGACTTTTAACCTTGAATGAAAGACATCATTTTTAACAATGAAAGAAGTCAAAGTTCAAATAGCTGCAATAAGTCAGTGAACTACTATTTTACAAATGGCCACTCCATGATGGTACAAAGCAATTCAAACAGCTTTTCAAAGTTCAAGACTAAGCAATGGGTTTCAACAGAATGAAAAATTGGTATAGTGTCCATTTCATGTTGTAGTTAACTTTTCAAAAACTATTACTAACTTTTGGTATTGTCTCAAGGGAATGCTTGTTAAACTTCTCAGTGCTAAATTTAAAAAAAAAGGTATAAGATCATTATAGATATTGCCCAAATAAAAGCTCTTTAGAGTTCTCTGTAATTTTTAAAAATGCAAAGGCATCTGAGACTAAAACATTTGATTTAGAATACCAAAGAGAAAGCTATATAACGTTTTTATGAGTTCTGAATGCAAAAGTAGATTTATCAAGTAATCTTGTTCCCTCCTAGCATGTCCCCCAAGAACAGCAGTTCTCAGCCTGAGGAATGCAATCCTGCTGGGGGGGCACATCAGACATCCTGCATATCAAATAGTGACATTGCAATTCATAAGAGTAGCAAAATTGTGCTTATGAAGTAGCAAAATCCATTTATGGTTGGGGTCACTACAACCCGAAGAGCTGTATTAAGGGTTGCAGGATCAGAAAGGTTGAGAACCGTTGCCCAAGAGGATTCAGAGGACATTCCTGTTATCCCTGTCTGCAAGAAACACATTCCGAAGAGGTGTTCCTATAGAACACTTTATCTGCCATCTAACGGATCCAAATAATTTTTAAGTAAGGCAATGAGTTGGGCTAAGTGTTAATTCTTTATGAATTCGGTATGAATGCTTGGTTCTTGGAGTGGCAGAGTTCAAGAAACAGAATTAATCATTCAAAACAAAGGGGATGTAGTTATGCGCATGGGCAGTGGGGCCAAGGCAGTAAGCATAATTATTGGAACTTAAGAATCTTACTAGCATCGGGTAGTTTAGTTTGGTGACTGTATTAATCACCACTGCAGTGGCCTTAAAGCTTAAGAGATGGGCCCTGTACTGGAGTTTTAACTTGTAAATTCAGAAGGGCTCCAGGTTTGTTCAACCAATCAGAGTTAAATCTATGCAGGAGAGACACATAGCCACTAGACCAACTTCCCAGATTTGAATAGTTCAAAGATTCAGAACTTTAAAGAAAGAGGTGCTGTGGCATCTTAAGGAAGTACCCAGAATGCAGCAAAAAACCCATAGATTGTAAATCATCTCCCTAACCTTTCCTTCCTGAAATGTGTCCTACAGCAAACAACACCTTCACTACACATAATAAAAATGCATACTGTGTGCTTAAGCCATCTATCCTTCTTAGCAAGAAATGTTGCAGAAAATCATTCTTATTTTGCGACCTAGGTTATAAACACCTAATGTGGTTCAATATAGAAGTATAGTTCCTCTGGCGATTGGAAATAATGTCTCAAGAGTGAGAGTGTGGGGACTGGAGAGATGGGTTCAGTGGTTTGTATCACAGGCTCTTCTGCCAGAGGACCGCGGCTGGATTCCCAGCTTCCCGGTGCTGGCTCGCAGCCATCATCACTCCGTTTCCAAAGCTCTACAGCTAAAGCTCTTCCCTGCCTTCCACAGGCACCAGGCATATATACAGTGCACAGACACACATGAAGGCAGAACTCCCATAAGTATAAAACAAAAATAAAATGAAAAGGGGGGGTCTGCCTTAAAGATTAATCCCTTTTTGTTCAGAGACACAGTTTAAGAGCTATGTCCATGATATGTCTTCTTCCCATCAGCCACTGAGCCGGGGGCACACAGGAAGAGTGAGAGCTTTGGGTCCTCATGAAAATTCCTTTTAAAGACAGGAAGGGAAGCTACCCTTGGGAGTCTTCCCATCCACAGTTTGTCCTCTACCTCATCCAAATTGAACTGTGACCAAGGATCTCATCCAAGTCTCTTTTTCCCTGCTCTGTTTTTCCTGGAGAAACCAGTTTTGTCTCTGCAGCGGCGGCGGCAGCGGCAGCAGCAACAGCTCTGAATGTGTCGAGTGTGTAAGCTAATCAGCAGCCTGGCACCCACCTACTGATTCTTCGTTCTGATTATTTATTATTTATACAGTGTGGGAAGTGCAGGTGGCATTTTGCAAAGCATGGAATCAGAAAATGAAACTTCAGCCTTGAGGCGTTGGCCATCTGATTTAGACATAAACAAGGCACCGAGTGAACAGCGAACCATCGCCTCCAGTTGATGCGGTTGGAAAGCAGGGGAAAATGGGAAGGTCGAGAAAAAGAACCAGCTTTACAGAGTGATTTGGAGAAGGAAAGAGGAACATGGGAATGCGGGCTATTCCAATACATGTAGAAAAGACACCAACCCAGGGGTTAAAAAGAGAACAAAGAGCCCATGGAGAGGGAAAAGTCACAGGAAAAATATATGCTTTTAAACATATATTACATTTATTTACTTACTGTTTGTGCATATGTGTGCTTATGTGTATGCCACAGCAAGGGTGTGGAGGTCAGAGGGCAGCTTGCAGGAATTGGAAGCACTTACGTGGGCTCCAGGGATCAAACTCAGGTTGTCAAGCTTGGTGACAAGTGCCCTCACCTGCTGAACCCTGCTTTTGTCTTTAGATTGGAGAGATGAAAGACAGGGATGTCCAAAGAAAACATTAATGATCTTGAATGAAGCGGACAAGGTCAAAGACTAATGTTTGACTTCTGGATAAGAAAGAAAAAGATGGCCAGGCAGTGGTGGTACACACCTTTAATTCCAGTACTCTGCGGGGTGGGGAGAGGCAGAAGCAGGTGGATCTCTATGAGTTCGAGGCCAACCTGGTCTACAGAACTAGTTCCAGGACAGCCAGGACTGTTATACAGAGAAACCCAGTCTCGGAAAAAAAGAAAAAGAAAGAGAGAGATGCTAATTAAAGTGTAAAGATTCCAAGGTGATCTGCATGATAAGAGAAACATGGAAAGCTGGGGTGATAAGACTTTACTATGATTCATTTTGTGTGGTGGCTGGAGAGATGGCTCAGTGGTTAAGAGAACTGGCTGCTTTTCCAGAGGTCCTGAATTTGATTCCCAGCAATTGCAGGATGGCTCACAACCATCTGTTGGAGGAAGGCCGCTTGTTGGTCCCTGGCTGCTCAGCCCCGAAATAATCACATAGAAACTATATTATTTAAGTCATTTCTTTGCCCATTAGCTCTAGCTTCTTATTGGCTAACTCTTACATATTAATTTAACCCATCTCCATTAATAATAAAGGTATACATGCAGAAAGAGCACTCAGATACATAAAATTAATAAGTAAAACTTGAAAAAAATAATTCATTTTGTGAGTGTGTGTATATGTGTCTGTATATATCACATGTGTGCAACTTGTGTACACATCACAAAGAAGTCATTCAAAGGTATGAGATTCTTCAGAGCTAGAGTTACAGACAGCTGTGAGCTGCCTTACATGGGTTGTGGGAGATACCTAATGTGGGGGTTGAACTCACGTCCTCTGAAAGAGCAGCAAAGTCTCTTAACCACTGATACATCTCTCCAGTCCCCCAGTGATGAGATTTCTAACATGGGTCAAGGTCCTGGTTCTGTATCTGCCCTTGATTTTGTAGGTACAGAAATGTCTTTTTACTGATTTACTCAGAGATCCATACTTTCAACGTCTTACTCAAACCAATCCATTTCAAAAGAAGCTGGTCAGAAACAGGGATTTAGATGTAGTGGTCCAGAGTGGTTGACAGTAACAGGGTAGGGCAAAGTAGAGTGGAACACTCCTGTTATCTCAACACACAGGAAATGGAGGCCGGAGGACCACGAGTTCAAGGCCTGCCTCAGCTATCTAAGAAGTTTGAGGCCATCTTGGACTACATTCAACTCTGTTTAAAGAAAACCCACCATCAACAGCAACAGAAAGAGGCAGGGAATAAAAGATAGGTCACATAAGCACTTCAGTAAGGTAAAGAGGCTGGGTGTCAGGAAGAGAAAGTGCTGAATAAGCAGTATCTACGAACAGAAATTCCCAGAACACAAAGCAAAAATGGACAGAAATGCAAGGAGAAATATGTAGATTTCACTATCCATAGACGCAGTTGGAGATTATAACAACTTTTCTCAGCAATTGATAAGACTTCCCCCCAATTAATAAGACTAGAGATGGCAGTGCTTTGAAAAAATATATTTAGCACATTAGCCAAATTCATAGACTATTTACCCAACCTCTGCAAAATACATGATCTTCTAGAGAATAGGCGATGCCCTGGCCCTAAGTCACATACAGTCTGCCTGAATAAATGATGTCTAGGAAGTGCTCACCTCTCTGGGGTCCTCAGGTCAAGATGGCATTACAGTCTGCCTCATAGCTGTTGGAGTCGTTCTGATTTTGCAGTAATGATTCTAGGCTTTCTTTGCAAGGCTTAGGAAATGCTCCATTCTATCCAGCCTAAGGACTTCCTTTGGGATTGAATTATTTTGAGGTATCGTGCTGCCAATGTTGATGGCATTGCTGTAAAGAGATAAAATTCATTTCCTGATGACTCTCCATATGGACACAAAACATTCTGTACCCGAGGCCTGAAGGCTTGGGTCTCGACCCCTTTTCCCAGGGCCCCACTTTCCTGATGTGTCACCGTCAGTTTGTAACCTTGAAACCTGACTCAGTTTCCTTATCTGGGCACCCCTGAGGGCCTGCAGTATAAAAACTTCTTATAAAAGCTATGACTACTATATATATATATATATATATATATATATCATCAAGAATTTTTTAATTTGTTTTTAATTTGCTAATGTTAGCACTGTATACATGAGAAAGGGTGTTTGGGGCCAGTACCCAGCTTCTGGGCTCCAAATACCAAGTAGTCTCACATGAATAGAAGCTATTTAATGGAAAAACAGAAGTTGGAAAGTTTATTGTAAAATAAAACCCGTAAAAATCTTTGATTTCGTGTGGCAGGGCAGATTATAAGAGGTGTAATAACTGCCACATTTAAAGTTTACCCAAGGAGAAGACGCGAGGAAATGTTGGGGGAAAGCTTTGGGAATGTGGGAGAAGATGCTGGATGACATTGATCCTACAGAAAGGCGTGGCCAGCTGCCTAGGAATGTTCTACCACACCAACAAACCTTGAACTAGGAATGTAATTTCCCTAAACCTGTTTGTCCATCTGAGAGCCTAAGGCAGTAATAAAAACCATCCGCCACTGTCCCGGGGGCTGAACTGTTGTTTATGATTTGGAAGGCCAAGGGTTTATGATTCCAGCACACTAGTTAGAAAAGCCAAGGAGTCACCAGGGAAGAATCGGCATCTTCCCCTAGCCTTTTATAGAGCACCCGTTTGTCTTGTAAGGGAAGAAAAGCAAATCAGAGGACCATCTCCACTCTGCAAGTCCTCTCTCTGCATTCACTCTTCCAAAGGAGAAGGCTGGAATTTGATGGCTCAGATACCTTCATCAGTAGATATCCTCTAGGAACAGGACTAGGGAAGATGAAGGCTGTGGACTGGGATGGGGCAGGACGGAAGAAGGGCCTGGCTGCAGGCTCTACCTTGGACCTAGGGCAAATCACAGACCTTCTCAGCTTCATCCTCAGCACAGCCAGGAGGAAAACGCCACTCTCTGGGAGGTCAAGTGAAAATTAATGAGCTGTGTTCTCTTGAAGTTCTCCATGGGTAATCCAGCCTTCTGCAGTGATTGGCTGGACGCTGCTGGACCTTGCGTCTTTCTATCCCATGACCTTAACACTCTCCCAACGGAAGTGAGTACAAAAAGATCTCAAAAGTTTATAGGTCGCTAAGGTTTGGAGATTCTGGGGACATTTCCGAAGATATTCCTGGAGCTCTGTATTTTTAAAAGGCACACACGCATGCACACACACACACACAAACACACACACCCCACCCCGCACACACTTTACCATTTTCCTCTTTCCCTTTACACTTTTGCTCACTCTGGTCCTTTCTGTTTCTCCGCCTCATTTCCCTCAGGTATCCTGAACTTGTGAAAATGACATTTAGCAGAGATGTAATAAAGTTAGCCACCTTGCAGCCTCTCTGGGGAAATAAAAACCTCTTAAATACAGCTGCCACCGCACTCATTAAGACCCCCCCCTCCCCTGCCTCCTTCCCATTGGGTCACTAACAAGTTACAATGTTTTTTCTCTTGCCTCCTGTTCCCCTTGTTTGGGGTTTTTGTTCTCTTCTTCCTCATGGCTCCTGTCACTTGCTCCATCTCAGAAACATGGGTTGCCCCCACCCCCACCCCCCACCAGACCACTTCCACCCCTCTCACCCCCTCCCCTATCAGACCGAGCCGTCAAAAGATGTGCAGGCTGCCTGTTACAAAAGCACCCATCAGTTCTGAAAGGGGATAAATATGATAGGGTCACAATTATAACACTGCACACTTGTTAACCAGGAAAATCCAGCAGGGGCTGGGGGCAGGGAGAGAGGGAAACTTGAGAATAGAGGCTGCCTGGGTAGGAGCCCCTGGGGGGAACGCAGAAGGGGGGCCCTCCAGCAGCCACCATCAATTATCCAGGCTGGTTTTGTTGTGTTTTGTGAGGTCTGAACCGAAGCTCAGCTGATGGGGCAGGGGTGGCTAGCGGGTGAATAAGGGATTTTACCCAAACCAGTGACTCTGAATGGAGGGCTTGGGCTAGTTGAGGGGGCCTCCGCAGTGAGAGCTTGGAGAGAGGGCCTTGGGGCTGTGAGAAGGAAAGGGGGGAGGCGGGGCTGGGTGGGGGCTGGGGGAACATTTTGGAGTGGGAGGGGTAGGGGCAAGAAGGAGAATAGCACAATAATGGGGGAAAGGAGGCCAGCTCCCGTGCTCTCATTGCTCACAATGTGTCCCATGTGGTTCTCTTTATCTCAGCCTTTCAGGAGTCAATACAGGGAGCTTTTTCATTTTCAACTCTAAGTATATAGCTACCCCACCTCCCCATCACACACAGCACAACCACACACACACACACACACGCACACACACACTTATGCACGCACACACACAAACTGAGAAGTAGGAGATAGTTAACGACATGCTAAAAATATCTGACGAGCTGTTTCTTCGGGACAACAGTGCTGGGCTTTTCACTTGTCTAACATTCCACAGTGCTCCCCACTTCCCTCTGCCTCTCTCTTGCAGCCTCCAGGATACAGCCCCCCACCTCTCTCCATAGATGCCTCAGAAACTCGAGAGAAACTGAAGGCATTGTTTATTTGTGACAGAATCTCAATTCATAGCTCAGGCTGTCCTCAAACTCACATCCTCCTGCCTCAGCCTTTAAAATGATGAGACTATAGGTGTACACCGCCATATCTTGCTACAAGAAGGTTCTTGACTTTGGAAAGTAAAAACACAATAATAGAATGATTTACAATCAAGAAAACCAAAAATAAAAAAATTAGGACAAACCCACGCTTGAACATTAGACTGTTAATATGCATAAACTATCGAATAAAATGTATGTATTAGATTTTGTATTTTATGTATATGGCATTTTGCCTGTATGGAAGCATGTGTACCAGATGCATGCCAGTGCCTTTAGAGGCAGAAGAGGGTTTCAGATCTCCTGTAACTGGAGTTTGGATGGTTGTGAGCTGCCCCATGTATGCTGGGAACTGAATCTGGTCCTCTGCAAAAGCAGCAAGCACTCTTAACCACTGAGCCATCTCCCCAACTTCCAAGCAAATATTTTTGATGGCAGATTTCTTTAAAATATTTAATACTCAAATGAACAAATCCCTTTTCAACTTGTTCTTGGGATTGAAGCAGTCATAGGCTCTGTGCCTACTTATCTTACCAGATTTATAATTTATCTATTTTTCTAACACTGCTGTTACATAGATTATCATTGGGCACTTGCATCCGAAAGGGTAAAACATTCTTCACCAAGGGAGAAAATCACATGACGACGAGTTCCATGAAGATTTGGACTCAGTAGCTTGGAATGGGGCTCAGTGTGTGTGTGTGTGTGTGTGTGTGTGTGTGTGTGTGTAAGAGAGAATGAGTGGGGGGGGGGGGGGGAGAGAGAGAGAGAGAGAGAGAGAAAACGCCATTTAAGACTACCATGGAATAAGACCTGAACAATGGAAATGAGAGAACATTCAAGAAACAGCCCCTTCCCTCTATTACCACGGAGTGCTCCTCAGGTTTGTTCCCGCCCGAAGTCAGTGAGAGTGGGGTGGGTGCTGGCTCCTTGTTGGTTGAGAGTCTAAACTTCTCATTTCTCACAGATCATGTTTTTGCTCCTACCCCAGTTGGCCATGCCAAACAGAGTGTTCCACAGCTGACCTCAAAGGTAGATTGGTCTTGCTTTCCTATCTAATTCTGGGTAGTGTAATGAGCTTACACAGTTAAGCTTCCCTCGGTTCCACGTCTCTCTCTTAAAGGTGCAGTTGGGTGTCCAACCTGAGGCAACTGGGGAAGATAAAAAGTAGGCCAAGGGGATGGCTCCCTTAACTCCACCCTGATAGCCGCAGTCTCCATCACATGACCAGCCTAGTGCAGCTTCTGTGCTCCCAACCTGCTCAAATACAGTGTGGGAAATGTTCAGCGAGGGACTATCCTTCCGTTTATTCTCAAGCGCCTCTGAAAAGGGATCCTTGAGGTTCACACATCTCTCTGCTTACCCTCCTCTCGCGAGACTATTTTCTGGATTTTCCCCCTCCCCACCGCCCCCACCCCCCGCTTCAGCACTTAGACCCACTCACTGACAGCCACGCTGTGCTGCCTTCATCGTCACTGACAACTGACTGCCTTTTACTTCCCAGCCTGAGGTGCTAATTTTCCACTCTTCGGACCTGTCCACTGTTCATTTTTTAGGTCTGTGTTTGTGCTGTTTTGGCAAACGCATGCCCATCTTAACTATTGTTTAACAAGACGTTTGCTCACCTTTTCCCAAGACTACGGTCAGTCTAAAAGGCCTCCATCCTCCCACTTTTATTCCAGCTCTCATTTTCTTCTTTAAGAAAACGCCACAGATCCCAGCTATTATGACTTGCCTGCCACTTACTCTACCTGTGGGGACTCCGCCTCTGCACTTACTCTACCTGTGGGGACCCCGCCTCTGCACTTACTCTACCTGTGAGGACCCCGCCTCTGCACTCTGAGTTGTCCGCACTCGGAAAAACCTCTCGGCCTGAAAGAGCTGCTCCTTGACCTCATCTTCCAGAACTTCCCTGCATACTTTATAGTTCACTGGGTTTCCTCTGTGCTATTCTGTGTGATTCCATTTTCCCAGCACTGCTATTTCTCCATTCAGACTTTTCTGAGGATTAGCGTCTGCGTGGTTTTCCATGGAAGTAACTTTCATTTCTGTGGCTTCCGTGAGGGTCTTGCATCAGGGCCCAGCTTGCAGCTGCCTAATGGATTTTTCCACATTTCCCTCTTACTGTTCATTAAAGTGCCTCAAATTGAATTTATCTCCTTCCCCAACCATTCATTTTCTTCAACTAACTTCAAGCCGGCTCTGTGCTCATCGAGGAAGTATAACCTCACATCAGTCATGAGCGTTTATGACTTAGTCGGCCCTGTCTCTTCTGCATGGACTATTAAAATTAATCTAGTAAAATACTTTTGTTAAAATGCACTTTTCTCAAAGCATTATCCATTATGTACCAAATGAAGTCTCAGTTTGTTAGCGTAGTATTCAAAGCCCTCCTTAATTGAATCCCAACCTCATTGTTCTTGCTGGTTTCCTCTCTACTGTATTTTACTCAAACACATAAATTGCTCCAGCGGTAAACATATTCTGCTCATAAATTCTTATATGCATAACCCTCCACACAACTGTTCATGTCCTTCCATCTCTACCTGGATCAACCATCACCCTCCTAGCCTAAACTTCCTTCAAATCCTAATTCAAACTCTTTCAGAATAAACATCCTGGACTTTCTCAATCTACAGTAATATTTTGCCCCGATAAATTCCCTTTTATTCCCATAAATATCTAACAGTTTCTTAAATTATGCAAATCATTATTTTGTGTTAAATGATTGTGTACATTTTCTTTTGCTATCTTCCTATTTAGACTGTTCTGGATTTTTTAGCTCTGAACACCCTCCACCCCAATTGGCACCCAGCTTTAATGCTTTATAAATGCTGTTTGTACTCTTGTGACCTTTCATGGACTTACAAATGTCACTTGCTTCCATAAGTCGAGTCTCAAACCTGCATACTAATGGAGAGCAAGCTCCATAAACAGGATTAACTCTGGGCAGGTGTTAATATTCTGCTGTACTTTCTCCCAAACAAAATCTTATTTATTGGTTACTGTAGGGTTTTGAATAAGAGTGGCTTCATAGGCCCATATGTTTGAATACTTAATTTCCAATCAGTAGAACTGTTTGGAAAGGATTAGGGGGTGTGTGATGGAGGAAGGTCATTGGCTAATAAAGGAACTGCCTTGGCCCATTTTATTGGTTAGAGGATAGGTGGGAGGAGTAGACAGAACAGAACGCTGGGAGGAAGAGGAAGTGAGCTCAGTCTCGACAGCTCTCCTCTTGGGAGCAGACGCCTGAGAGAGACGCCATGCCCCACTCCAGGGATGAAGCTCTGACCCAGGATGGACATAGGCTAGAATCTTCCTGGTAAGCGCACCTTGGGGTGCCATACATAGATGATTAGAAATGGGCTAAATTAATATGTGAGAATTAGCCTAGAAGAGAATGGGCCAAGCAGTGTTTAAATGAATACAGTTTGTGTGTTGTTATTTCGGGGCATAAGCTAGCCGGGCAGACAGCCGGGGTGCTGGGGATGCAGCTCCGCCGCCCTTATTACTACAGGTGTGGTCTTATTGGAGAAGATGTGTCACCAAATGGGCTTTGAGGATTTTAAAGACTCATGCCATTGCCAGTGTGTTCTCTGTTTCCTGTTTGTACTCTGAGATGTAAGCTCTCAATTGCTCCTGCCACCATGCCTTTGTTCTACCATCATTTCCAGCTTTAATGCTCTGGCACCTTAAACCAAATTAAACACTTACTTCTCTAAGTTATCATGGTCATGGTGTTTCATCACAGCAATAGGGAAGCACTAATAGGGTTGCTTACGTATCTTAGTCCAGTTGTAGTGTATTACAACACCAACAGAGTATTACAGAGCAGGTAATTGATAATGAACAGAAATTTATTAGCTCATAGATCTAGAAGTTAAACAGCCCAATATCAAGATGCTACCATCTATTGAAGGTCTTCTTGTTAGGTCATAACCTGGCAGAAGATCAAGAGAGAAGGAGGCCAAACTTGGTCCTGTCATAGTAGCATTAATCCCACCAAGGAAGTGAGAGTGCACCAAGTCACATCTTCCACACCCTAGCTCTTAATGCCATTATAATGGTAATTAAATGTCAGCACAGGGGCTGCAGGGAAGAAGTGAATATTCAGCCAATAACAGTTAGACACTCCACATACCTCACCTCATTACATCACTCCCCTAACCCTCAGTAGATTAAGAAAGCAAAAGCTAGGCAGACAGCAAGTCTGCTTGCCTCCACGCAATCCCATTCATCACATAGTGATGCTGAAACAACTCAGCTGGAGAGGAAAACTCACGGGATAATTTCTGACTCAAGTCTATACATAAAATGCACTGGATACACAGTTCTGATACATCTGGGCGACGTGTTGATTTATTATTTCACAGCACCTCCTTGATTCATTTACTTTAAAAGGTGCATGGACCACAGATTTGTTTTTCTTATCTGTAGAAACAATGTATAGTAATTAATTTTTGTTTATTTAATTCAGCTTAAAGACAGTTCATCCTTACAAATCCCTTTCTACGTGTGGACAAGACGGTGAAGTGACACCGTGTTACTTGAAGCATCGATGGACCAACAACAGGAGTATCTCTGGAAAGCTTCTCAGAAAGGTGGAGTCTCAAGACCCTCCTCAGCGTCAGCCGTTTAGTGCTGCGAGGTCATCTGCCAGCATTTTAAAGTCTGGGAGCACTTACTTTTGTGAACAGGAAGCAGAGAACACAGTGGGAACCCAGCTAGCATGAATCTTTTGAAACCTCAGGGTCCACCCCCAGTGACACACCTTCTCAAACGAGGCCACACCTCCTAATCCTTTCCAAACAGTTCTACCAACAGGGGATCAAGTATTCAAACGTAGAAGGCTAGGGAGCCATTCTTACTCAGACGACTGCAGCAGAGAGGTACAGCAAATCCGGTAATGAGATGGTGTTAGCTGTTCACTGCAGACAGCATTAATAAGAAGCTTGATGATTCTATAGGACTCCCAAGGCAACACGTCCGTGGTGATTGGCTGGCAATATAAAGTAACTGCAGTTTTACCACAACCTGCGCTAAGCAGGGTCTTCTCGCTAAAGCCCTAGACTGCAATAGCCAGGAAACATATGCCTGCCACCTAACTCTTGGGCTGTAAGTCTTACATTCTAGAACCCGGTCCTAACTTGTTCTACCACATTACTCCTCTCTTGGGCCTCCCTGATCTGCCTTTCAGAGATGGCTGTGTGAGACAGAAGAGGGCTTTTTCTATACTACAGCCTTCCGGTGACTCTGTCACTAGGCCGCTCAGGGAAGGAAGAAACGGACACTACAAATGACCCAGGCGTGAACTGCTGCAGCCATGGTTTTCTTCAGTGTGTCATCTTCTGCTCTTTTTAGCCCATCCTTGCTCCCATCTCCTTCTGGAGGAATAGGATGACTCTGAGCACCACGCTCATCATTTTCTATTAGCATCTGGGATTTTTCTCTCAGGTCTTTCTCTCAGGTCTCAGCCTGTCTTTGTTTTGAACCGTGAAGAAAGCCTGGTGCTCACATAAAAGAGCAGTGGCAGCAGACCAAGAAGAATAAGCAGACTGCTCTGGTGTGATGCAGGTCTTCCATAACCCTGGAAACACATTTTAGTTCACCTTTAACTTGTGTTGTTGAACTCTTGTGGTGGGTGTTTTTTCTAGATGCAGTTTGGTTGGTGAACAAGAAAGTCTTTCGTCTTAATGAAGCCTCCTTGGAATGAAGGCGGTTGAGAGCACACAAGCATATAGATGGAGAATATGATTGTAAACAATAAGAGAGACTCTGGGGGAACATAGAGTCATGGGGGAAAACAACAGAGCATGGAAAGTCATGGGGGAAGGCAGCTAGGAGCATGTGGCTCCCAGCACCCTCAGCTCTCCCTCAGTCAGTCGGGAAGAACTCTCCATGTTGGTAACATTTTGGACTCTTGTGTATGAGGAGAGGGAGGAGTCTATTCAAAGACTCAGGACAGATGTTGCGGGACTGGGGAGAGAGAATGCTAAGGTGATGGGAATGTTGTGTTGTGATAAATACTGGGATGAATCAGGAAGGGATGGAGAGGTGATGCCTGAGTCAAAGACTATCTTCTGTGTATGTGCAATGGCCCCTGGGGATCTGAGGAGGGAAAGGGGAAGATGTGGCAAAGAAGAGGAAAGAGGCAGGGAAAGAAGTCGGAGGCCAGAGGAGGCCGTGGGAGTGGTCTGGGTGGTCAGGCCAAATTCACTGCCCAAACCCCCAGCAGCGCGATACAGGGCTCAGCCCAGGATCTGCGGCCGGGCTGTGCTTCTGTTGAGAAATCAGAGAGCTGCAGAAGGAAATGATGGCAAGGAGAGGGCTGAGGCGGCCCTTAGCCACTGGACACCTGAGGAGACCCAAGCTGGGGGAATCTGATATGAGCAAGATCTGAGTGGGGATGGACAGCACGCCCAAGCGGTTGGGCAGACACTTACTTCAGAGCCTTCTGCTCTTCGAGTTCCCACAGTGGAGTGTGATATTTACACAAACACATTGATATATGAATATATAAGTGTGCGTGTAGATGGTGTGCGTTGGGATCATGGGGAGTGCCTTGGCAGAGGAAAGAAAGAAGGGAAAGCCATTAAAAAGCCTCGCAGAGAAAGGTATTTCTTGTGGACAAAAAAGAATCAGGCCCCTCGCTCCCTACTGAGCCCATTTCTCCTGCCTTTACCCGAGCTGTCAGGCATGAATCTCGGTAGCATTCCGTAACTAATTGACAGTAATGGGGGCCATTGGAAACCTAAGAATACATGGCATTACCCAGCGTGCACTGCAAGGAAGGGGGGCTGCCTGGGGGCAGCTGTGAGGAAAATAAAGGCTGGCTGCATTTTTAACTTTTCTCTCCTTTAAATTGAAGGTAGGCTTTAGAAGAAGGGAACAGATTTTCAGTAAACTTCTACTCAAGCCTAAAAATTAAAGATTGTGAATCTTATATCTTAGCCCGAGGGGATATCTCAGCATCCTAGCCCACGCGGAAGAAACAGATGGAATTTCAATTAACCCCAGGGCCCCCTGTGAAATCTATATTGTACCCTCTGGATTTACAACATATTGTAATATATGACTGCAGGCGCTGGAGATTCCATCGCAAATCAGCCTTCTTTATTCCAGGGGCTCAGAAAACTGCGACAAAAGCCACTTCAGAATCAAAAGTGGCAAACTTCCTGCCACTTCTTCCTTGGGGTGGGCATCCAGTTTTAGTTCTACAGCAGATCTTATGTATTCAGCAGCCTTCGGTTTCTACATTTCTTCCTCCCTCCTTCCTCCCACTCTGCCTGTTAATGGTGTTTATGGAATGAAGCTGCTCATACCAGACGGGAAATAAAACCATTATCCCACTTTAAACGGTGACTCATCACACACCCGAACTGAATTATCTTCCAAAGGATTTTCATACTTTAAATACCCACACCTTCAGGGAATGGAGTCCTGGAGACCCATGGGTCAATCTTACCTCTGCTATGAGGGTCATGTATGGTGGAGCCGTCTTAAGGATTTCAAGCTGCTTTTCAAAACCAGAATTGTTTCTGAGGTGCCCATAAGTTCAGGGCTTTGAATTTCATTCCTCTCATTTGTTATTAACCCCAACTGTCTGTATTTGTTCTTTGTTTCAAAAATAATATTCATATAAATATTAAACATCTCACATGCAAAATTAAAGCATTTGGACTCACATTTTTATGCCCACTTTTTTCTTAAAACGTTGACTTTTCCCTAAAATTGCATTTTGCTTCTTCTGCAAAGGTAAGCTTCCCTCATGAAGCATTTGGGCCACTACTCACTAGCTGTAATCCTTGTTATCCAGCATCTGCTGGGAGCTTTGTGTCTGAACCTTTAGGGAGTGTCTTTGGAAATCAGATAAGCGAAATTCCTATAGCAGAAACAAAACAAACTCACAGCACTCAAAGTGTCTTCTGGAAAGATTACTGATTAAAATATGGTGCAGGGTTTCTCCTTCATCCCGAGATAACCATGAGGAACTGGGAAGGGGGGCTGCCCTCAGAGGCTGGCTTCTGTGAGACTCCTAGACCCCGTGAGCTGGAGGGAAGGTGAAGCTCCACCACTGGGCAGCTAAGATGCTTGCCTGGTCCTGAAGTGCCGTGGGCTAAGGGTGCTCCTCTCCAGTGTCAGAACTCGGGACTTTTCCAGTCAGCCCTTCTTTTGCTCTGCCCAGCCCACAGATTGCCAGGAGTCCCACTGGCACCTTTGTCCCTTGCCTGCCACTGTTTGTCTGAACCAGGGAGTTCGGGTACCTGCTGAGGACCTCTCTAGAGCATAGAGTTTGGTATGGCACAAGGACTGGGGCCGCCAGGGCAATCCACAGATCCGTGAGTCTCATGCTTTGGACTCTGCCTGGAACTTCAGCTCGAAGGTCAAAAGAGGATTTTTGGTGGAACAAGTCCTCAGATTTCTAGTGAAATTGGTCTATCCCCTTAAGCTAGTATGTAATCAAGAGTGAATATGATGCTTTCAAGTTCTCTTGTTTTGTATATATTAATATCAGGTCATCAAACACCATCTTGAAGTAATTATTAAGTTTATTTCTTCATCTGAACAAAAACACTGATTTGTTATTAAACCAAGACCGACGTTCTTTCAGCCTGTGTCTCTCCCACCTGAGACAGCAGTTATTCTGGAAAGAGTCCATCTCTGGCTACTTATGAATGACACACCAACCAAATGTTACAAGTCCTGTTTATGAACGATGCAGGCAGTTTCCCCGCAGTGTTCATGTGTCCGGCACTGCTCTCGATATCTTGTGTCTACTCCCTTCCTAACCACCACACTAACCTGCAGGATTGTCTTCTAACTAGAGACTATTAGTGACATAAACAGCTCGGAGTGCGTGCCTGTCCCTCACCCGTCAGTGGTCATAGCCAGGTGACAGGTTTTCTGGTGCCCCATGCATCTGCAGAATTGAGGTTTCTCATTGGAGTCCAGGTCAGTCTTCTTCCGGACAGCCCTGCACTGCTCGCAGCTTCTCGTCTGAGGCCCCCTGGCTGCTGTTTGGAGACTTTAGCTCCGCTCATCGGTTTTTCTTTTAATTAATCACATGTCCCAGCACCACCAGACGTTAAGGTAAAACAAAAAGATGGAAAGAAAAATCTCCAAGAGACCTTCTGGAAGCACCTGGGAAGCATCTTAACTGGAGAAAAGGGGAGAAATGCACTGAATACTTCAATTGAAAATAGGTTTTTGTTTTGTTTTGTTATTTTTCTCTACCTTTCCCCAAGACTCAAACCATGATTGCTTTAATCCATCTGTGGGGTTGAGGAAACTGCATACATTAGACAGACAAGCTTTCTACTCCATCTTTCTCAGGAATCCGTTCTCTCCCTTTTCCCCCCTGAAAGTCTTGTCTGCGGGCCTTTCCCACAGGTATCTCTTCCCTTCTTCGACTTTATTTTGGCATTTACATTCTCAGACAGGGCCTTGCTGCCAAGTCCTTGTTTATTATCTTGCCTGGGATTTGTTCCCCACTGTTTACCTTCCGGGTATGTCTGCTCTGGAGCCAGGTCCCAGGAAAGGGCTCTTAAGTTAACTTGCAAGATCTGCAAAACCTTGTTAGAAGCAGAACGAAGTTTTTGGACTGAATTAGGAAGAATGCTGTGTGCAAAGGACAAATCTGTGGGGATAGCTCAGGGGTAAGGTGCTCGCCTGGCATGTGGAAGCCCTGGGTTTGATCTCTAGTATTGCAAATAATGGCAATAAATGAACCAATCAACAACACATTCTCCTTTGGCCGAGAACAAGAACACTGAACTGAAACCAGATATGGCAACACACAGCTTAAAATCTAGGACCTAGGAGGTTAAGAAAGACGGATTGTTAGAAGTTCAAGGATGGCATGGACTATGTGGTGAATTCCAGGCCAGTCTGGACTATAAAGTGAGACTGTATCTCAAAAACGAGAACACTGAAATTTGTTGAGAAACTGGGCCAAGTAAACTAAATTTAAGAGCAAGAAAGTTAGTCAGGACTGGGCCAGACTGTGCCCAATAAGAAGACAATCCTAGCTGTGTCAAGAGTCCCCCCCCCCCCCCCAGGCGGGATAGAGGGACCAGAGAAGACCTACCAGGCATTTGGAATGTGGCAGTTTCCGTTCTGAGGTAAGATCGAGTTCCCTCTGCACCAAAGCAGCTGTAGAGAAAAGCCCAGGAGAAGCAACTGTTCTGAGAACAGCAAGAAATCCCCTGGGTGTCAAAGGAAGATGATTCAAGAAAAGCAACCACATAGTTCCATGGTTTGCCAAGAATGTCTGAACGTGCCATTATGACAGAACCAATCCCAGAACCTCGGCTGTGTGTTTCAACAACTCTTTTGCCATTTTTTTCAGCCGGTCCCTCTTTCTGTTAACATGAGCTTTTGGTCTTTGTTCTCTTGGGGTCTGACATGTTCCAGGAAGCCATTGCTTAAGAAGGATCAGACTCTGTGACAGCAGTCTTGTGAACTGCACTACGCTTTTGACAGGCATGGTTTCAATGACAGGCACTCAGCCCAACATTACTACTTATGTTGGGTCTTTTTCTAGAAATTAGCCAATGACTTCATGTCTTCAGACATCATTTCTAGCCTCTCATTTAGAAGCATAAAAGACATCAGTATTTGTGTAAGATTTTTCCAACAAGGAGCTCAAAGGCCAACAATATGGCTATAGTTCAGTTGAAAGAGTTCTTACCAAATAAATGCATGTATGAAGCCCGGAGTTTGATTCCCAGCAGTGAATAAATTGGGCATGAATAGAACGGGCACACCTATAATCCCAGGCCTTGTTCCTCATCCTGTCTTCCTCATACCTGGATCCTGACCCTAGCTCAATTTATAATCCCAGGACTCAGGAGGAGGAGTTAGGAAAGGCAGGAGTTCAAGATCATTTCAGCTTCATAGTGAGTTAGAGGCCATCCTGGGTTGCATGAGATCCTGCCTCAAAAAAGGTCAACAATAATAAAAGGACTCTCACAGTCTCAATTTGCTGGACTTTTTATCACCGTGCTAAGGACTGAACTCAGGGTCTCACCAGCTAAACAAGCACTAGCCTACTGCTGAGGCAAACACACTTCTGGACTTCTAGTCTGAATGCCTCATAAGCATGCCATTTGCAGCTGCCTCTTGCAGACAACTTTCACCTTTAGAGGCATCTTAACGTTGTTCCAGCTCAGACTGCTGCAGCAGCACACCCTGCACAAATGCCATCAATGACAAACATTTATTTCTTACGGATCTGGAGGCTGGGAAGACGAAGATCAAAGTGTTGTCAGGAGTCTGGGTCTGACCCGCTTCCATGATTGCATACAGCTGTCTTCCGGCTATATCTCTCATGGCCAATAGAGATAATTAACTTTCTGAAGATACTGGTTCATCATGGCAGGCCAGCCTGATCACCTAATCACCTCCTCATACTGGAGATTAACATTCAACTTGTGAATCTGGAGGAAGGAACACCAAGGGGCAGTCCACACAATCAGAAATCTAGGGGGTACCCTTAATGTGACTATTAGTATCTTTGCTCCTGGGTTTTGAAATCTGCTCAGCCTTAGGGAACCAGCCACCAAGTTCTTTATTTCTTTTGAACAGGGAGGTTCTTAGAAATTAGAGCCATCTACTTTGTAGTTCTTCCACTGGTTCCCTCTCTATTAATTTGATGTTCTTGACCTCTACAGACATAGAAAACACCCTTCGTGTTTCTCTTGTCTGTGGGTGTGGGGTTTTCGACTAGCGAAGGTGCAGGGTTGGTTTGTATCCTAGGAATTCTCTCTCAGCAACTTCCTGTCAACCGTATGTTTCTGCTCTCCCTTCAGTACTCAGTACCCTAGTACTCAGTACTTCAATGCTCAGTCCTCTAGGACCCAGGACCTCAGTACACAGCATCTCGACATACAGTACAGATACTCTCACAGATAGCTCTCGGGGGGTTAATTTTCCTTAATAATCCCAAGCAGCAAATATATATATATATGTGTGTGTGTGTGTATATATATATATATATATATACCTTGAAGCTTTCTTCTATTGTATTTTCACAACAATCTTATATGGGTGAACTGGGCTGTGTGAATCTTCATTGTTGCCTAAGCTTATGCCAAGGAGGTAATAGTTCAACTCTGCTGAGATGGGGAGAAGCAAGATTCCAAACCGCTGAGACACCTCTTCTGCAGGCTAGCCTCCCTTCAGCAATGCTGCCCCGACACCTATTGGGAATTTTCTCATCACACCCCACTTCTTGAACCTTCCCTGGAGAGATTACTGCCTCTAGGGTTCTCACAGAATTGCTACTTCACGTGCCTACTCAGGGATCTGTCTCAGACGAGTTTCTTGTTGAGAAGATAGATTTCATGCCAGCTATCAACAAAGAGGCCTTTCTCCAGCTGGGCCTGAGCAACCACTTCCTGCTTTGTGGAGCTTTCCGTGAAATGTGGCTAACAGCACTTCATATGGGGTTTCCCACTGACCTGCTCATCAGACTTCAGAGGAACTGAGTCAGCCTCGCACCTGCCAAGGAGAATAAAGGACACAGAAGGAAGGAGACGGAACACTACAGCAACCGAGGCAGGGAAATGAGTACCAGGAACTCAGGGTAACGTCGTGGAGGTCCTGGGTAGGGGAGGGGAACACAAGACAGCACTATGGGTAAATGAGTTGCACGTTCTCCAAGTCCAGTTTTCGAACAAACAGCTCTGCGTCTGTTGCTCAGACATCAATACTGGGTTTGAGGTAGGAAGACGAGGCAGCAACTAATCATTCTATTACTAGAACACTCCGGAGTTAGAACCCCCTCGTTTTCAAAGTAGGCTGAGCAAGGATGCAGGCGCCGTTGAGATCGCTGGTGAGTTGAACTTGAAGGGGATTTGTCCACGTCACCTCTAGTTTAACAATCATCTCCATCTTAAACAGCCACGGGAAGAAAACAAAGGGATGCGTCAGGGGCCCAGGTAGCAGTGTTCAGACCCCTGATGCAGCTGGGTTTAAAGCCTTCTCTTAGGTTCCCTGGGATGTTTGAATTATACACCCCTCCACACACACACACACCTCTTACTTATTAGAAAACTCTTCTCCTTTAGCTAAAAGTACCCTGAGATTTCATAATTGCACATTTATCCTAGATACAAACACTTGATTTCCTGTGGGAAAATTCTGCAGAAGAGGGTAAGCCATTCAAACATTGACCATCAATGTAATTCCTGCTAGGAACCGGCACTCAGGAGGCAGAAGCGGGCAGATCTCTATGAGGTCGAGGCCAGCCTGGTCTACAAAGAGGGTCCCAGAACAGCTCAGCTGGAGCTGTTACACAGAGAAATCCTGTCTCAAAAAAAAAAAAAAAATAGAATATGTAATAATACTATATGGGGACTTTGATGACATCCAGTTAGAGTGGAGGGCAGTCCCAAAGGGAAAGCGGGCAGTAAGCAAAGGGACAAAGTGAAAGACCATTGCAGGGGGCAGGAAGAGGAGTCAGAAGACGTCTTTGCTCACTTCTCATGCTTTTCTAGGTGCAGTTCCACGGTGGAGACACCTTGCCATATACCAAATGTTCAGAGGAGGAAGCCGGGAAAGAAAACGCTAGCCACGTTGGAGCCAGGACAGGGGAGGGGGCTAGAAGCAAAGCTGGAAGTAGCTGTTTAAACAAAAATTGGTAAGAAATGGGTAGAAGAGCTGGTTGCGGGAGCCCTGAGAATGCCGGACTGCCGAGCAAGGGCCTCTCTCTTTCTTCACTTTTCTTTTTAATTTTCTTTTATTTAATTTCGCTGCAGCACGTATAATCAATTACAGACTGAATCGGGATAAAGGGAGGGGAAGCACTTTAATTCATAAATCAATTTTATACGGTCATCAGTCAGGTTGTGAATGCAAATACCTCTGTCGTTTTAGGTTATTCAGAATTAATTGACTCCCACCGGGCTGGGCTGCAGATGGAGAGGGGCTTTCTCACAGTCTTCTTGGGCCCAGCATGGGAGCACATGACTCTGTCCCTGCCCCCAGTCTGGACCTCTGACCAAGCCCTTCTTTACTCTGTTGGCCCCAAGATTGGAGACGATGGCGCGGGGCAGGGGACGCGGGGTAGGGGGCGGAAACCGGGAGAGGGGGAGAGCATTCAGCAAGGACCTGGGCAGATGAGACTCCAGAAAAACCGAGGAAGGAAGGGGAGACACGGAGAGATGAAAGTCCCCAAACAACCACTTCAGTTCAGGCCCCGCAGAGACACCTTTATGTGATTAGAAATGCTTTGTTTTCATGCACCGGCCTTTAAGTTCTCTGGAACTTCTTAAAGAAAAACGAAGCAGAGAAAAGCCAGAGGCCCTGGGCTACCGCGGAAGGGAAACAGTCCAGAATCCACTGAGCTGGAGGGGTTTGTGTGGTTGCCAGAATCTAGCAGCTAAGGAGCAGCCCGGGACAGAGGGCCAGCCGCCCTGCCTCGCAGAGCCCAGGGGGAGAGAATGGGACACCCTTGCCATCTTATGCCAACAGCCAAAGAGATGGCCTGACTGTGACCCTTCACACAAGGTGGAGAGAGGGTGAAGCCAGGCCATTCAGGCTGACGCTGGCTGTCCTTGCCGGGTAACACTTGTTCCCTAAGTCCTAGGGTTGTCTACCCACAGAAGTTCACTCTAATTAGCAAAGGACTTATGGCCACGTCTTTGATGTGTCCTGACCTCTACTTTTCCATTTTTTACCCTTAGCTAAATATACTCTTTGCTGGGTTGCTCCATCAAAGCCATCATCCCAGCGGTTTTCCACACCACCCTGCCACAGGAGACCCTGGGAGCTGGTTTTGCTTACTTCTCTGTTTGTTTTTGCACACAGATGTCTGGGCTCAGTCCTAAAACACTGTTCTATGTGGTCTCTAGGAGGGCCTGGGGAACTGGCATTTTGGACTAGAGTACAAGCAAGTCTGGTTTGAACAAGTGCAGGAACCACCGGCGTGTCTGAGGACTCTGGCAGGTAAATTCTCAAAAATCAGCCTCATCTCCAAAGCTCATTCCTTCCCCACAGCCCATCAGACCTTCCTACAGCATAAAGCATAGACTTATCATCAGAAACAGAACCTATTGGTTCAAGAAGGATCTAGAGAGAGGAGTCAGTCGCCCAGATCTCTGTGCTGTCTTTATTCAAAGTCAAACCTTAGCTTGCCTGGTGGGCATGAATGTGGCTTCCATCTAGCAGTTACTTGTCTGTGGTTTCCACTACGTCTCTCCTGATAGACAAAGGTCTGGAAGCCAAAGGACTGTGAGTTATGAGGCAGGGTGCTCCCAATACTTGTATAGTCCAAACACAGGGTCAGAGCCCTTAATGACACCGAAAATTCAGATGCAGAATTCTGATGTATGATCAGCTTATGATCAAAACACGGCAGCTAATAGGCAAACTTATTTACTTGTGAAGGCTGATAAGAATGCCTGGACCAGTTCCTTCAGCCATTCTTTTGTACCACCACCTACTAACCGAAGCAATAAAACTGCCTGTCTTTAAAATTTTTACCTTTACATTTCTTCCCAAAGTCAGACTAGACTTCCCTTGCAAAAGTCCAGAGGTCTTGGTGCCTATGAAATGCCTATTTCCTCTGAATGTATTTAGCCAGCAGCAAAGAGAAATTTGGGAAGAGGCTGGTGTAGAACAAAAGGTCACTATGTTCATAAAGTCCAAGAAGAGAATCTAGACATGGAGGGGGCCGGGATCCTTAAGCAGTTAATGTAGTATGGTAAGATGATTGAAAACCCAGGTTTTATGGTCAGCGCTTACCAGCTCTATCCCTTACACCGCACAAGATACATAACCTCAGGCCTAGGTTTCTTCCTCTTGAGGTAAGACTATCAGCAGTGCCTACCTCAAAGGGTTGTTGCAAAGATCTGTTGACTTAAAGCTCTCAATAGGCTTGGCAGGAAGCAAGCCAAATAACCGGCAGGATGTGCTTGCAATGAAGGAGTCGGAAGGACACGGGTGACTGGAGGGTCTGACTTGGTCCTCTCAGGCCGATGCCTTCTCAGAACTCTAAACATGCAAATCTGCCCCCACCCCAGAATTAGTGAAGAGAAACTAGGCTGGGACCTAGAACCATATAGCCGTTATAGAACTGCTAAGTAGGCTAAGAGCTGGAGCTCAAAGCCAGGGGAAGCAGTAAGAATCTGCTGGGAGTTAACACAGTCTGTGGTCATTGGAGAGGTTGGACTTCTGCTGTCACGGGATTATGAGCTGGAGGCTGTGAAGTCAGGAAATGTGAAGAAATGGCATCTGGAGGGACCAGTCGAAGGAAGGACATCAGACAGCAGCCATTATATTTATCACATACGGCCTCTCACTAGAGCCCAGGACCCACGGCAGCTTCTCTCTCTCTCATACCTTTAGCCCCTCAGGCCCTCACATACCTAGACTCTAAGGCCCACAGGAACTTCTGATATTATTTGAACATGAGACCAGCCAATTGCCTCACCCACTGTTAGCAAGAGCCAGAGAATCAGTGGCTCCTTACTCAGACTTTGTATAGAAGGACCACTTGTCAGGGAAAGGATAGAAAGGACCAGGCCAAGCAGTGTTGCTTTGAATTGCCAGCAGGGAGTCGGGCATTTCCTTATTCTTACAAGGAATTCCAAGGTACAAGAAGAGAGAGAGACCATCTGGAGTCAGCTGGGACTGGCAAGATTGCTCATTGTTAGGGTATGTACTGCTCTTCCAGAAGACCTAAGTTCTGTTCCCAGCAAGCAGCCCAGGAGGCTTGTAACTGCCTGTAACTCCAGCTCCAGGGGATCTGATGCTGTCTTCTTTTTTCCATGGGCACCTGAGCATGTGTGACACACATATGCACAGACATGAACACACATAAATAAAAACAATCCATAAAAGAGACTGAAAATCATTTGTGTAAAAGTAAATTTAAGAGAATCTGACGGTATAGTTCCTGTCATGTTTGCTTTCGTGGATTCAGTCCCCAACATGGAAGGAAGGAGGGAGGGAGAAAAGGGAAAAAAGGGAAGGGAGAAAGGAAGGAGGATGAAGTAAAGTCATGGCGAGTATCCTATAACAAAAAGCAGACTGAAAAATGAAAAGCCTCCAGCATATGTGGCACAAGAGCTTTCAGAAAGAAGACTCAGCACTCACCGAAAACCATCTGAGTCTTTAGGTTTGATGAGGAATGGGCAGTCCTAGAGGGCTGTGCCTGGATTATGATCAATTGGTCAAAGCTGGCAAACATCAGCCAGGCCTGCTTGTCCAGGTTCTTCTTGGTAGTTTCTGGTTTCATTCCTTTCCTCCCAGAGCAGGACACCTCTCCCATGGAGGTCTTGTGGATGCTTTCAGGAGGGGTACCGAACAGAACCCATTAATTACTTCCTCTCTTGCAGCAAGACATGAGGGAGCCAGAGAGAACCAGTGGCCTCTGTAATTCACTGTATTCTCTAGTGACCCCTGGAGGAACAACAACTTCAACAAACCATTGGGGAGTACCTCTTGAGCTCCAGGCATTTAGAAAGAGGGGGAAACAGGAAGGGAAAGAGGAAGAGAGAGGGAAAGGGAGCAGGAGAAAGAGAAAGACAGAGAGACAGAGACCAAGAGACCCAGCCTCAAATGGCATCGGTACGAAGAAAGCATAATTTTCCCCCATTTTTCAACTCTTTACTCAAATTTGAGATTTGAGGTTCAACAAACCTCAAATACTTTCATCCCATCTCCTTTATACACATACATACAGAACCTGCATGCATGTGTACACACACACACACACACACACACACACACACACACCAGCAAGCATGTCCTATCCTACCAGCCAGTGAAGTCTGTGTCTAGTTGCTGAGACTCCTGCTTCAGTACTTCAGTTTTGATCACACAGGTGTTGGAAGTTAATTAAACAAACAAATCCTAACAATTTCTGGCGTCGAAGCCAACTCCACCCTAGTCTCCTTTTCATGAGGTAGGGGTGAAGAAACTTGACATAGATCCCATTTCCTGTAAAATGTACAAGGGAATAGGAGCTGAGACTGGACAAAGACCTTCTGGGTTTTCTCTCACGGGCCACATAAACCGCTTTTGTTCTACCTATCAAAGCCCTGTTCCCACTTGGTTCCGCCACCCTGGACCCACCCCTCCATTCTCTGCCTGAGTGTCGTCTCCCCCCCCCCCCCCCGTAGCCTTCTACACTGAGAAACAGGTCGCAGAATTCTCGTTGAGGTGTGGTGGCTAAGACACACGGGCCCCTCCTGTCACTTCCCCCAGATGGACATCCCCATTCTGTCTCAATGTTATGTAATTGTTGCTGGGGCAGGAGATCTCAGAAAGGCCATTGATCACCCTCTCACATGTCCTGAGATATGCCCGCTTGCCCCTCAGATGAGCTCTTATTCCTCTCAGACCTCCGCTACTATTTCTTTCTCAGCTCAGTTCTCAACAATGAAACAAATTTTGACAGAGAACCACCGCTGACTCATTAGGACCTCGGTAGCAATATGAAAATAATTGAGGAAAATAAAAAAAAAAGTCCCAGAACCCCCATGGGTATTTTTTTTTTTGCAAACTTTTCTCTGAGCTGCCTTCCTTGCCCTGTGTTATTCTTTAGTCCTGGATTTAGCCATAATCTTTCAGCCACTTCTTTCCCTCTTCTCCCCAAACGCGCAGGCTACGTGTCAACATTTCTGAACAAAGTTGACTTCTCTCTCTCTCTCTGTCTGTCTCTCTCTCTCTTAAAGTATGAAACATAAACCTAGCTACAGCTGGAGGCTTCTGGGATGCAGGAGCCTGTGTTAATGCATGGCCCCTTTCATGAAATCTGGGGGCAGTTAATGGAGGTGGGGGTAGAGGAAAAAGAGGAGGAGGCGTGAACCCTTACACCCCAAGCGGGCTTCAGAAGAATTTATAGCGCTCTTTTCTGGAGACCGTTAAGATTTTATTACCTCGTACCAGCAGTTACAATGCTCCATAGAGATCTGTGCTGAAGGCAGGCCAAGGATCCCATTTGCTAAATCTGGAAAAAGGCCAGTCAGGCTGAAGTCTCGATTCTGGGTAGAGAAACAACCCTAGCTAAAGAGAGGGGTGGGCTGGCAGAAAGCGGGAGTCCCCCAAAGTAAAGCCATTTGCAGTTACTACTTACGCACTGCAGGCAAGTCAGCTGACTTACTCTCATTTATGAGCTCGTGACATGCAACAAGTCATTTAGTCACTCCAAGGCTTGAATTTGCAACCTGCAATTGGAAATCATAATAGCTTGTATCTTACTGGATGGTTGTGAAAAACAATTCTGCCTGGTGTGTAGTTCACAATAAAAGCTGAGAAGATGCAATTTTATTCTAATGGAAGGAAGAGAGATGCTGAAAGGGGCTCTGAGCAGAGCTGACAATTTTTTTTCCCTAAAGTTCAGTGTGCATGCTCAGGAGATCAGCTTTCTTTCTTGATCCTAAACATCCCTTCTTTCTCTCATCCTAACCTGTTAGACGTCTTGGGTGGAAGGAGAAGGAAAAAAATGAAAGAAAAATAAAAGGCAATAAAATAAAAAAAGAGACAAGTGGAGAAAGAATTGGGAAAGGCAAGTAAAAGAAAATTATGTGAGCAAAGGAGAAAGGGAGTGAAATGGCAAGAACATATGCAGTTGGGCACAGACTGGGCAGGAAGCATGGGGCAGAGGCCTGGGGTTGACTATGCACAGGTTTACTTTGCTGGCACACAGCTCCTCTAGGGAGGTAACGACTCCTAGAAGCCGTGGATTTTTAAAAAGGAAAGTAAGCAATACGGCAAATGTTCCCAAAGAACATACGACCACACTGTATACTTTCTGTCAACCCCAATTCCTCCTTCCCAACTCTCACTGGGCCCTTGATAAATGGCCCACCCTGCCTCCCACCACCTCACACCTGCAGACTTTATGGAACCCTTCAGGTGATCCTCAACACCTCTGTCGAAAGGGGAGAGTTAAATTCTGCCCAGCCTGCAGCCTTGGCAAGTGAGCAATAAATGCTTGCCGAATGAATGGCTGAATAATGAGGTCTCTTTGAGGCAAGCCTCCATCCACGCCGACTGGACTGCTAACGAGTAGAGCGTTCCTTCCTGGGAGGATGAAATGCGCGAGAGTTGGAAAGCAACGGTGACTGCGCAGCTTTGTGAATGCACCAGAGTCTATTGACTGGACATTTTTAAATGATGGATCTTATGAGTTATATTTCAATTAAACAAAACTGAAAGCACAAACTGCAGCCATAGAGAAAGGCTTGTGCTTAGCACATCTGTTTCCATTCTACTTTTGACCTTGGGTCCTTTTATTGTCTTTTTGGTTTTTTCCCCAAGTTTTTCTTAGATTTTTCCAGTGCTCTAGAAATCTTAGTAAAGGCAAGGATGGTTAGATCGCCTGGAAATTAGGTGTCTGTGTAAGAGGGACTCAGGTCTTCTTGAGCATTCTTCTAAGGGCTCTGCAAACTTTTGAACCTGCGTAAAGTTCTCAATATAAATCCTGCTGAAAGACGTGACCCCAGCTCCTGAAATTCAGATGAAGTTAAAACAAAGCAATAACAACCTAGGTCATCAATTCACTTCATTTTAAAGTCTGTCAACCTTGCTGTACCTTTGCAGAACACTTTCTCTTCCCTAAAGGTTCAGGGCATCTAAATGAAGAGAAATAGTTTTCCAGATGAATAAAAATGGGCAAAACCTAGCAATGCATTCATTCTCCTCCTCTGACCTTTGCTCTGTCTGAACCTCCGTCCCCACACCGATCTGTCAGCATAGACAGTGTCCTAGGACTGGAAATGACAGCTTTACACAGACATTTTCATTTTGTGAGACCATATGATCAGCTTATACATAGACAGCACAGTTATCACAGATCTTGTAGCAAGTTTCTAGAGCCCCGAACCATAGGCACCATTTAGGACATCAGTGACAGGCTGTTAAACCAAGCAGGACTTGGAAAGATGATGAGCACGTGATACCTTTATGGAGGACCTAAGTATGGTTTCACTTGTACCTCTAACAACAGCAGATCAGACACCTTCTGGTTTCCACGGACACCTGCACTCGGGTGCATTTAAAAAACAAACAAGCAGAAAGAATAGAAGCATCTTCTAAACTTAGTTTCGTGCTGAGGAGGGCACCTGGGTTGTCTTCGCTAATTCTTACCACAGACCAATGAGGACAGTGTTAGGACACGCCTTCTCACTCTTTATCCACAGCTGCCCAAAGGGAGCCCTGTGTCATCGCTGGTTCATGAGAAACTCTTTGATTTGGTTCTTTATTCTCTCGTATCAGCATCTGTCACTTCCATTTCATCCCTGTTCCATGGACAAGATATTTAATCTTTATCTGAATATATTTATGCAGTTAATATTACTCTGAGTACATCCATGTTAATGTAAATGATTATTCTGAAAAAATATTTTAATTTCTGTAATCAGGTATCATCGATGATCTGCTATAGTTTAATCAGTGAAGTTCTTTTTTTAATAGTTCATAAAATCATTATGTATAGTACATTTAGATTTGAGGGACTATGGTGTATATTTCATCTATTACTTAGTTGTCCTTCCTGAAGGACCAGTTTAAGATCATCAAATACTGCTATATAATCATTTAATTCTTTGTTTATAACCACTACTCTGAAGTGGGCCTCCATCAAACTATCTACTCCCAAAGACTGCCAAGATGATCTCTGCTCCATAGAACCATGAACAGTACTGGAATAAGAATCCCTGTGCTATAGAACATGTAAGTGTCTCCCTGTCATAGATGTCTTGAAGAAGAGTTGGTGAGTCATAAAACTTATAATATTAATTTAATTATGTACATTTAGATGACTCTCCTGGCTAGTTATACTATCTACATTCCCAACAGCAGCAGGTCCAATATGTCCCCAATTCTGCCAATATATAGCTTCATTCATCTTTTCCATTTTATATATAAAGAAAGAGAAGCTTCTGTGGGTAGAGTCTGCTATCTTTTTTACCAGGAATAGATGTGGTTAGTGGTACCAAGGCCTGGCCTATACCGAGTTGCCTTTGTGACTATGTAAATGAGCTATATGGTCTCTTAATCTGTATATCTTCAGTCTTTTAGAATGTCTTTGGCCTCTCTGGGCATCAGCCTTCTTAACTCTTAACTGAAGAGGTAGCTTTTGCTGATATCAGACATCTTTTCAATGTATAATTCTCTAGCTCTTGCTAGTCTTTAGTTAATCAGTAACAACTGTTTTAGATGGATACCTCCATGGACTTCAAGATAGCGAAAATGGGGCTAGAGAGATGGCTCAGGGGCTGGCTACTCTTTCAGAGAACCGGGTTTGATTCTCAGCACCAACATGGCAGCTTACAACCGTCTATTGCCACACTCCCAGAGGATCTGAAACCTTCTTCTGGACACCTCAGGAATCAAGCATGCATTTTGTGTACAGATATACATGCGGGCAAATCACATAACACACAATAAATAAATAAACATGCAAACAAATAAATAGTTTGCTTAAAGCTGGTGAAAATGAAGGGCTATTCTGTGTACTTTTTCGCCTAAGCGACAAGAGAACTCAGTGTGTAGCCAAGGCTCCATATTCATTGCTATTTGCTTGCATATGAGCGTCCCCGTCAGTATCTATGCCCCAACCCCAGTGGGAAAATGCCTCAAAATTAAAGACAAGATATGGTATGCAGTGTACTTCAGCAAAGCAGAGGGCACACTACACTGGCTCTGTTCCAGTCTGAACAGTGTCTGATGAGGGATGGACCACATCATTTCACCAAGGCGAAGTCCAGTGGAAATGACCTGATTCAAGCAAGAACCTAAGGATCCATTCGTGGGTACTTTCTGAGTAAACAAAGGAGCTGAGATTTGATGGAGAATTGCCCTGGCTGAAATGTTTGTGGTCCCCTTATCTTTTTCTGTTCTGAATGACAGTTCCTCGCTCTCCTGGCTTACAGCCACTTGTCAGTGTGTGCTCATGCCTACTAACTTCATGGAGATTCACTCACCCCTGACAGGCTCCAGGTTCTCAGGCCTCACATACGTTCATATACCACCCTCTTTCTCTGCAATCTTCTTTTCAGATTTCCAGACCTCAGAGACCTGGGCAGGGTATATTTTTGTCTGAGATTCAGCTTCCTCTTATCACAAAGAAAAAGATGAAGGCTCCAGTGTCTCCAATCTTTGTGGTTTACATCTGTGGAGCTGAGACCTCTGTTCCCTGAGTTCATATAGCTCCATTCTGAGCACCCACCACACCTCTGTCTGTGTCAACATTGTAAGGAGTCAAGGGAGTTGTCGCCAAGAGGTTCTATAACTCCATAATTTCCATAACTCTAGCATCCCAATAATATAAACAAAGGACACTTTGCTCTCAGCCTGAATGAGCTGTCCTAGTTGCCCTAGGTGTCATTCTTCTCCTTTGACAACTGAATTGGGAGACTTACTTTACTTTATAACCCAACTTTGATTATTGGAGTTGCTGCAAAACTACTTTACGTCAACCTTGCTAGGACCTAGATGGTGGCTTCAATGAAAAAAGCCCCTCTAGGCTCATAGAGAGTGGCACTATTAGAAAAGTGTGATCTTGAAGGAGCAGGTGTGACCTTGTTGGAGGAAGTGTGTCATGGGGATGGGCTTTGAGGTTTTAAATACTCAAGCCAAGCCCAGTGTCTCTCTCTTGCTGCTGCCTGTGGATCTGGATGTAGAACTTCCAGCTACCTTTCCAGCACCTTACCTGCCTGGATGCCACTATGCTTCCCACCATGATGACAACAGACTAAACCTCTGAAGTGTAAGCCAGCCCCAGCTAAATGTTTTCCTTTATAAAAGTTGCCATGGTCACAGTGTCTCTTCACAATAATAGAAAACTAAACTAAGACCGGCAAATTGAATATCAGCCCAAGTGGGAGATGGCAGTAACAACACACATGGAATATCTGTCCACCTGAGCTGGAGGTTCAGCGCTCTAGCGTGCCAATTTTCACATACTTTGCAGGGTAACTGCTATAATGCATCAGGCAGGCCCTGCATCTTTCAGATGGTAGGGAAGTGAACTGGTCTGAGACTTGTTGATTCTCTTTCGAGTTCTTCAGTAATAACTTGTGCTAGAGAGAAAAGCAGAGTCCTCAGGAATCTTTACTTTATTTATCACACTAATGAAACAAATGGGCATTATATCCAGCCTCACATCAGCTCAGGCTAGGGACTTCATCAAAGTTTTCTGACTAGAAGGGGGAAAGTTCTTCTCAGGCTTAGAAATTGTAGCTACAAGATTATGAAGTTAATTAACAGAAAAGCACAGAAAGTCTTTTGCAAAAGAAAAGCTAGAAATTCAAACCCATTTGGTCTGATTTGGGAGGTGATGCCTAGCTTCTCTGACACTCAGGCTCTGTTCACTGTCAATGCTGGTTCATGATATTACTTGGGAGACTGCAGCAACATTGCTGTCCCCAGCAAACCGGAAGGAGGGAGAAATCTGTAACGGTTTGAATTTGGAACATTCCCTGCAAGTTTATGTATCTGTTTGTATATATGCCCATGTATGCATTGGGGAGCATGTGTGCGGGTGGGTGCTGATGCACACATACATGCCTGTAGAGGCCAGAGAACAGCCTCAGGTGTTGTTCCTTAGGCACCTTCTACTTTAAAGCTAATGTTTCTCTAGGCTGAAAGGCTGACTCAATAGTTAAGAGTACTTGGTGCTCTTGTGAGCTGGATTTCCAGCTCTCACATGGTGGCTTACAACCACTCAAAACTCCAGTTTCAGAGTATATGGCACTGTCTCCTGACCCCTGTGAGAACCAGACACGCACACGGTGCCCTTACTTACGTGTAAGCAAAACTTTCAGACGCACAAATAAATCCTTTTTAAAAAGAACAAATAAACAAGTAAAGACAGGGTTTCTCATTGGCACAGAGGTTGTCAAGTAGGCTAAGCTGTCTGGCTTGCAAGTCCCAGGAATCCTCCTGTCTCTGTGTCCCCGTAGCTGGGACTATAAGCATCCACCGTTGTACCCAGCTTATTTTCTTTCTTTCTTTAAGGGAACCTGAGGACTGAACCGAAGTCCTTCTGCTTGCAAAGCAAACACTTTATTGACAGAGCTATTTCTCCAACCCTTATATATTTGTTTTTGTTTTGTTTTGTGGTATTGGGAGATTGAATTTAGGGCCCTTTGTAAGGGATGCAAGTATTCTACCATTGAACTTCTCCCACAGACAACGGCCTGTGTATCTGAACACTGGCTCTCCTGTTGGTGGTACTATTTTGGGGAGGTTGTGGGACCTTTTGGACATGGGACCAAGCTGACAGACTTAAGGCTTTAACACTTAAGAGTCATAGAATGGCTTCCCATGCACCCTGCTTCCCAATCTTTAGTGATGTAAGAAAGCTGCGCCCCATGTCCCAGCTTCTGGAGACAAAGGTGGTCCTAGGTGCCCTGCCTTCCATGCCATGATGAACTAGACCCCTTAAACCATGAGCCCAGATAAATGTATCCTCCATAAAGCTATTTCTATGAGGTATTTTGTCAAAACTGTAAAAAAAATAACCAATGTAAAATGCCTCTATTACTTGGAGGGGTTAATATGGAAAGAATCAAGGCTGGGCTAGGGATACAAAATAACCAATGTAAAATGCCTCTATTACTTGGAGGGGTAAATATGGAAAGAATCAAGGCTGGGCTAGGGAAACAAAATGAGAGACTGGAGAAACCTAGGGAAGTGGACAGGTGAACCAGGAAGGAAAGCCTGAACTCGGGAGAGGCAAGGAACAAAGACGACAGAGTCAGAAGGATAAGGACTTGGGCTAGTAGGTTCCAGGGAGGGAAAGAAGCTCTATCACAGGAACAGGGAACATTACAACTAAAGGGTGGGCAGGAAGCTCAGCCAGCAAAGGTTGAGAGCCAGCATAGGACCTGTCTTTTGAGCCTATAAGAAGCCAGCCAGTGTCTCAGAGCAGCAAGTGAGTTTTTCTGAAAGGACCATCTGCCCCTTACTTTCCTGTGTACACCTCTACTCTAAGATCTAACTACACTCTGGATGGGATGCAAAATTCATATTACATCATACCGAAGAGAAAAGCACATCATCGAGATGGCTATTGTTATCGCTCCTCCCTCTCTTCTGATTTACAACTGATTGGTATGCATCATATTCCTGAAAAAAAAAATCCAGATGAATTAAAATGTTTAAAGACCCTTAGGAGGATTGTGGGCTCCTGCCTGGTGGACTGGGACCTGGAGCTGGGACGTGGTTACAGGAAGGGACAATGGTGTACCAGCTCCTGGAGTTCTGTCCAGTGGTTAGTTCCCCACAGTCTACAACCCCAGAGAAGCTAGGTAACAAAGAGAGACAGACATACATGGGTCCACCTAGGAAGGAGAAATAGACATGACCTCCTAAAACCTTCATCCAATAACTAATGGAAGCAGATGCAGAGATGCAGATGCAGAGCGGTTAGCTGAATGTCGTCTTTAACAGCCCAGACAACGTAAGGGGTATAATTGCAATCACTGCATAGGGCAGCCTCCTCTTTCATTCATATGTGGAATAGATAGCACTCTGGAATCCCTTACATCTCCCTCTCTTAGAAGGCTGTTCTAGTTAGTTAACACAAGAGCTAATATAAGCGTATCCAAATACTTAGAGATATGCTGAAATAAATAAACATGCAAAAAGCATTGTGTAGGTACACTTTTTCATGAGCATAAATTCAAAAGCATTAAGGGCAACCCAAAGAACTTCACTGCAAACACACACACACACACACACACACACACACACACACACACCTTTATGGAAAATGTGACCAAATAGACAGGAGCCAGCGTCAAGTTCCCATCCCATGAACTGTTAATGAGAATGAAATCCCAGATTGGAGCCAGTGTGCAGCGAGTGAGTCATGCGGAGAAAAAGAGGAGCAGGGCTGAGGGTAGAGCCCTGCAGGCAGAGTCAATACATTCAGTTTTCAAGGTCCAATATCAGTGTGCTTGCTAATGATGGCTCTCAGAGCTGCTCCAATTAGGCATTGTTCCCTTCTCCAACAACCCCCTCGCTCTGTTTAAGGGGTTCCAGATCTGCACAACTTGGTGATAGCTTCAGATTTGATCTTTTGTGGCCCAGAGAATTGAGTCGGGACTTGAGAGAGAGAAAACGAGTAGGTAAAATCGCTGTAGGCTCCACGGTTAAAAAGAAGTTTAGAAACAACTCAAAAGCCAGAGAGGAAAAAAACGGTCTCATTAATTGGACTCTCTTTACTTCTTTGATTCTTCTACCAGCATTCTCCTCCCCCGACAGAATGTACCTAGACAAAACAGTGGAAAGAAAGGGATTATCTCCCTGTTCTTCAAAGCCAAGTTATTTTTGGTTAATTGGGGAAGAAGATGGAAAAAGTACTTTCAGTAAGGGTTTAGAAAGGGACCCGAAACCCAAACTGATTGAAAATGTGAACCAGTAACTTGGCCTTGAACCTCTACACGGTACTTCCAGTGTTCTTGTAATGAATTCATGTACTGTTTCCTGTTGAAACATTAGCAGGTAACCATTGTGTAACATTGCTTTCTCTATGATGATCTTTAATCTTTACAACTTTATGAAGTAGGTTCTCTCTCTCTCTCTCTCTCTCTCTCTCTCTAATGGGATGGGTGCTCTGTCTGCATGTATGACTTTATGCCAGAAGAGGGCATCAGATCCCACCACAGATGGTTGTGAGACACCATGTGGTTGCTGGGAATTGAACTCAGAACCTCTGGCCAAGCTGCCAGTGCTCTTAAGCGCTGAGCCATCTTTCTAACCTCCAGAGGTGCTCTTTTTAAAGAAATAGAATTTTACAGAAAAAGAAACTGAACACTGGGGTTGTTGAAATTTTAGCCTAAGTCTCCACAAGCAGGAAGCAAGCTCTGCTGCTCACATGTGTACATATGTAATCTGGATGTATGTAACATGTTTGTATGTAATACTGCTTTTTCATCACCATTACCATTTTTTTGTTTGGTTTGGTTTTATTTGGTTTTTGTTGTTGTGTTTCTGGTTTTGGTTTTTCAAGACAGGGTTTCTCTGTGTAGCCCTGGCTGTCCTGGAACTCACTCTGTAGACCAGGCTGAACTTGAAGTCGGAGATCTGCTTGCCTCCCGAATGCTGGGATTAAAGGCATGCACCACTACCACCCAGCACCATTAAGGCTTTTATTCCCAAAGTTGAAATGCTAAAAACGGTATGACAAGACCCTTCTTTTGCATAAATCTTTCTTGAATAGATTTTCAGTAGTAAAATGTTTGGATTGAATAGTAGAAATGTTCTTAAATCTCTATGTAACATTAAATAGCATTTTAACGTGTGCTGCTAATTTAAATGGGTAAAGTCAACATGAGCATGACTCTTTTTCTCTTCATATCCTTTTAACACTCCTTTATTATAATTACTATTGTTCCTGGCTGTTTCATGTTCATCATTCCAAGCTCAAGGGCAAAGGTTCCCAGGAATTCCATTTTGGGGAGAGTGGTATTCTCAGTTCATGTGCTTCTGAGGTTGTCAGGCTCTGTGCGGGCTACCAGCTATTTATATCCACTGATAAGATGAAAAAGCCTGCCTTAAGAAAGAACAGAAACCAGGGATTGTAGTTTTAGGGAGCCACAGGGGAGACTGTGGAACCCAGAAGGTGCAGTGTTAATTTAGCTGAGCTGGGGAGTCCTTTCCTTCCCTTTGTAGCTAAGACACACTCCTTTCTCTTCCGTGCCAACGTGCAGGAAGGCAATTTTGATTCATTTACTCTTCCTGTTGTTTGAGTGTGCAGCACAGTGTAGACAACCTTGGAGGGAGGTGGGTCAGTGGACAAACTGTCCTAGTGAAACTTCACTCCAGTGAGAGGCAACAAACAAACGTAAGATGCCAAGAAGTAATAAATGCTACAAAATGTCTCTAAGAAGGAAAAGTGCCAGACAGATCACAGACCCAAGGGTTTGGGGCATAGGTGTGAGGTTGGGGGATGTGAGGCAAATTTACTAGAAAGTACCCCAGATCTCTTGGATGTTCCTCGAGAAAAAGGCATGACTTCTATCATCAGGTTTTGCCCTTTGCTCTAAGGATGTGAAAGATGTGCTTAGATACCGCTGTGCTGGGGTCTGGAATTATCCCTGTCCATCTATCTAGACACAGTGTCTCATTGCTCCATGCTGCTAGGCAATGTCAGTGCCCTGTGTCTGGAGCCACAGCTATTGCTCAATGTTTAGATGCAGTCTTCCATAGCAAAGCAATCAGAGCTCTTGCAGACTTTCCTCTAAGGAGACTACAAAGTCCAGTCAAGGCTTACCCTAACTCCCTCCAAGGTGCAGGCCAGGCCTTTTAACTGCTCTGCCCTGGGCCCCAATTAAACCCAATTAAGTAAAATGCAGAGATTAGATTATACATGCGAAGAAAGGTTTCCATAGTCCTGTTCAACCCTAGCCTTCTTTTTCTACCCTAACTTGCACTTGGGTCTGTAAGACTTAGGTCACACAACAGGATTAACCCATCAGCTCAGCTCCATTGGGAGAGGGAGGGAGGCTGGGGAGGAAGTATCAATGATACCGCACTCCAGTGAGCACTGAAGAGGCTCCATTCACCAGCCAACAAAACCTAGGCAAAGCCTCTGACTTAATCAGCCAGGGAGGCTCCAGCAGGAAGAACAGAGCAGGCACGGTTGCTGTGGGGGCCTGAGCCCATCAGGACCCCCAGGAGAAGGGGAGGCTGCACACACACACACACACACACACACACACTCACACACACACACGACTGTGAAGTCCCAGATTCCAGAAGAAAAATGAAGAAGAGGAAGAGGAAGAAGAAGAAGAAGAAGAAGAAGAAGAAGAAGAAGAAGAAGAAGAAGAAGAAGAAAACGAAGACACAATATTGTCTGAATACTTAGCCAGAGCTGATATGATCACCCAAGAGCTTTATTTTACCAGGTTTTACAGGCTAGGTTTTAGGAAGGCTAATCTTTTGGGGGTTTTTGTTGTTGTTGTTTTTGTTGTTGTTGGTGGTGGTGTTTTTTCTTCAATTAAGATTTTTTTCACACTTCTTGTTGAGGCAAAGTGTCTGGCAGAAAACAGCTGAAGGAAGGATAGTCCATCATAGTGAGGAAGGTACTGTGATGGGGTGGGCTGTGGCTGGTCACATTGTATCCACAGTCAGAAAGCAGTGAAAGATGAAGGCTGGCACTCAGCTTGCTTTCTCTGTTTTATTCAGTGCAGGATCCAAGCCTAGGGAATGGTGCCACCCACATTCATGGTGGATCTTCGCTGGTCAGTTTAATGCTTTTATGAAACTCTCACAGACAAACCCAAAAGTATTTTTCTGTGATGGTTCCAAATCCAGTCAAAGTGACACTCAAGATTAATCATCACGACCATCAGACCACTTTGACGAAAATCAAAATGAAACTTCTGCATGGTCTTCTGCATGAAACCTTTTCCAGTTCTGAAAAAACTTATTTATCTCAGTATAGAAGTAACGGCAATGCTTGGCACTATCCACTGATACAGCGTGTCTAGCGGGGCAGAATCTTTTTCCAGTTTTCATATTCTGATATCATCTTGGGAAGTAAACTGAGATGGTAGATAACCCCATTTTATAAGTGTGAGAACCAAGACCTTGTTCCCTGTGGTGATCTGTATGCTTATAGCATACCGGTAACTCTAGTAACTGGGGAAGCTTCAGCAGCAGCACGATCCATGTCCTCAAGGTGATAGTGATAGCAATGAGCTCCAAGGGAGAGGTCAGAAGCAATAGAACAGGATGACAGAAGCCACCTGATTCATAGGTGACAATAAAACACAAGTTGGAGGAGGAACACAAGAAACAATGGTGGCTGAACTCAAGAAAGAGTCCCATCTCCCCGAGCTGGATGGGTTGTGGATGGAGATACTTTGTTTTGAAGGAGGAAACACTGTCTCCCATCTCTTGGTCCTGGCAACTCAACAGTACTTTTTTCTTTCTTTCTTTCTTTATTTATTTTGAGACAGGATTTCTCTGTGTAACTCTGGCTGTCTTAGAACAAACTTTGTAGACCTGACTGGCCTTGAACTCAGAGACTTGCCTGTCTCTGCCTCCCAAGTAATGGCACTAAAGTTATATGCTACCACCAACCAGATCTTTCTCTCTCCCTCTCCTTCCCTCTCTGTCTCTCTCTGTCTCTCTCTGTCTCTCTCTCTCTTTCTGTCTCTCTCTCTCTCTCTCTCTCTCTCTCTCTCTCTCTCTCTCAACAGGGTTTCTCTTCGTAGCCCTGGCAGTCCTAGAACTCAACTTACAGCCCAAGGTGTCCTTGAACTCAGACATTTGCCTGCCTCTGCTTCCCAAAGGGGCTGGTCTGCAAGTCCTGCACCACCACCACATCCAGGTTTTAACAGCAATTTTTTTTTTAAATATTTATTTATTCATTATGTATACAATTTTCTGTCTGTGTGTATGCCTGAAGGCCAGAAGAGGGCACCAGACCTCTTTACAGATGGTTGTGAGCCACCATGTGGTTGCTGGGAATCGAACTCCGGTCCTTTGGAAGAGCAGGCAATGCTCTTAACCACTGAGCCATCTCTCCAGCCCCCTTAACAGCAATTTTTAACCCTTACTTTTACCTTACTTATTTCTTTGACCAGGACACTGCAAACCGTGTGCTTTGTTTACTCACCCTATTGTTCAGCTAGACTTCTTACCTGGAAAGAGGGACGTGGGACTCCCCTTCCCTCAGCTAAGACAGACACCTACACACTGGCGTGTTTGTCAGAGGCTGACAGTCAGCCTCAGGAAGAGTCCACGAGGACTAGAATGACTAACAAAATTAGATAATGACTTGTTTTTGTTTTCTTTTGTACTCACTTGTTTTGCTACGCATGACCTTGTGCTGCCCTGCGCTAATCGTCAACGGCCTCTTCCCGAAGGCGAGCCTGCCTAAGTTCACATAGTGCAGCAGAATATTAGCAGTATTTCATCTAATGGGCACAGTCATAAAAAAAAAAAAAGAAGGGCTGGAGCTGTTGGCCATCTTTTGGGAGGCCTTCAAGTAAGACATTTCCAAACAGCTCTGGGGCAAATAGTTTTGGCTGCAAAGTCTAGTATAAAAACAAGACATGGTCCGTAAATAAAGCTCGTGGTTATTTGTGCTCAGTTAATTTCTCCCCAAGGAAAAGGTAAGAGATGGAGCATTTGAAATGATTGTTTAGTTGTCATGACCAGGAGATGGGGCACATGTTACTTTCATTTAAAATATAATACCTGTGACCACAGTCACGGAAGCCACGGAGCTGTGTCTTTCTCATGAGTTCTGCTATGTTCCCTTCTCTGTGTTCCTTTTCCTGCTTGTGAAGTGGCTTCTGTCATTCCATATTGTTGTTGACTTCTACCCCTGACCAGCACCGCTGCGTGGGGAGAGAACCTACTGCCTTCTCTCTGTGAAGTATCCAAGCAGGGCCCTGACTTCGCAGTCCCTGGTGTAACTTCCCAATGCCAAGTGGTTTCAGCCGTCAAAACAGAGTTCTGGGGACAGAGGAACTTTATTCAGCATTCTTCTCAAAATCTTCACGACAGGTCTGCACCAGAGTCTAGCCTTTGACAGCCGTCCTCCTTGCCATTACAGAGGGTTTTAAAAGCTCAAGCCAGGTTCAGTGTCTCTCTCTGCTGCTGTCCTCAGAAACTCATGTAGAAGTCTGAGTTCCTCCTCCAGCACCATGTCTGCCTGGGTGCCACCAAGCTCCCCACCATGATGATAATGGACTAAACCTCTGAAACTGCAAGCTAGCCCCAGTTAAGTGCTTTCTGTTATAAGATTTGCCTTGATCGTGGTGTCTCCTCACAGCAATAGAAGACTGACCTTAGTCTTAACAGGGCATTTTCTCAGTTGAGGTTCCTTCTTCTAAGGTGATGCTACCTTGTATACGGCTGGAATAAAATCGACCAGCACAACAGCCTTTCACTGTGACACACAGAGAAGATCCACCAATGGGCTTGGCCTCTCAGTCACACCAACACCACTGTGTCTTCAGGCTCCAAGTTTTGACAAAATTTTGGTGCCATCCCCCATGATCCAGGTGCCAACACAGAAACACCAAAATCAGGGAGATGAGGCGAGATTGTCCCGGACAATGCCAGTTTGTTAATTTTCCTAGATTAGTAAAAAGAAGAGACTGGCCATCCACTTTGGCCTGACCAGTACATTGCCTCGGTGTTAGCAGAGGAAGCTGACCCTTAGAAATATTTTTTGTAGAGAAGCTCTGGGCTGTCACCAAGTACAGGTCAACTTCTATCCAGGACTCTGTTCCAAACTGCCTGCCAGTGTTGCTTGGTCTCCACTGTTTTTATGGTCAGTCATAGCCTCCTATCCAATTCCCCAGGCCGACACTATCTGAACAGACACCCGCTGGCTGGATTCTGAGAACTGGCTGGCCCACTGGCCTAAGTTTACTGCATGCTCATCCTGGTTGATTTTTTAGATTTCACACATTTAGGGGCAATCTAGTTTGTTTGTACATGTCTCATACACAGACTTGGCTGTGTGCCTGTTGAGACGAACTATATCCTAGAGTCACAGAGCTTGTCTTACTGAAGTCTGTAGGCCTACGGTGTCCCCTGATCCTCTCTTCTGTTGACAAAAGCAAACATTGCCCAAGTCACAGTTTCTAGATGGCACAGACAGAAACGGATGTATATATTCCAGCCACTGTCCCTCTCTGAGCAAGTCATTGGCTTTTACTCCTTCCGTTAACCCAGCTTATGTCTTCTTTCCACGCTATAGGTGAGCAACTGGGATAATAGCTGAATTCCTACACAAAGCTTGTTCAGTGTCCAAGGACTCACATAAGAGTGAAAGTGGTAACATGAAGGCAGGAGCTAAGAGCTCTGTAGGCGGGCTGGAGGCAAAAGGACAATGTTGTCCTCTCTGGGTCAGCTTATTAACCACAGTGTGGAGGATGGATGAAGGTCCTTAAATATCGTTTGCTTAACAAATCCCTATTGCTGGCCTCCACTGTGCCCAGACTCAGGATGTGGGGACGGGCAGTGGGGAGGACCATGACTAAGATATGATGCCTGCACACCAGAAACTTACAATCTGGCGATGGCAAGAGCTAATGGCTCGCTGGCAAGTGGTACCTGGAGTATGCCTTGGAGTAATGGCTGGCAAGAAGGGGAAGGAACATTTGGTATCAGCTGGAAAGGTGTTCCACCTTGCACTCTTTCCTGCAACCATTGGCTGCTTCTCTGGGAGGAAACCTCATCCTTCCCACCTCCTTCTCCTTTCCCTCCTACTCCTTCCTCTGGGCTGGAGATGTCTGGCAGGGAGTGCCTTCTGAGACCACTGATCCACAGAATGAGTCACTGCCAGCTATCCCCACACAGCAACACACTCCACTCTATGAGAAGAACATGAGGTTTCAGTTCAAGTTGGGGCTGAAGTATTTACTTGTCTTAAGAGGGGGTAAGGGGGAAAACTGTTATTTGAATATGAATGTGCTTCAACACTCTATTTTAAATCATAAGGATTTTATTAACTTGGTTTTGTTTTTAATACATGTATCCTAGGATCCTAAGACATCTCCCCATGCCCATTAGAGACTGTGACTGGTGAGAAAAGCTAAGAATTAAATCAGCAAGGTTTAAAAAGCTAGTGGAGAAGTCATATTTATTTTGGCTGAGCTCAGTTCCAAAACTAAATGAAATGTCTCCAGAATATGTATCTCTAAGGATTTCATTGTTCAGAAAATAATAAACCAACACACTTCACAGTCAACAGTATTTAGTGATAGTCACTTAATAACTGCTAGAAATACTAAATAACACACTCCTTTTATTTCTTTTAAATCTGTAATTAAAATTTATTTTATGTGTATAAGCGTTTTGCCTTGTGCATGTCTGTGCCCCACCTGCTTGCAGGTGCTCACAGAGGCCAGAAGAGGACATCAGATCTCTAAGAACTGGAGTTACAGATGACAGTGAACAGTCATGTGGGTGCTGCCTTCTCTACATGTTCAGCAGGTGCTCCTAATGTCTGCGCCATCCCCAAGCAAGACACTTTCATTCCCACATGCGTCTCTGATGCTTCTTCAAAGTAGAAGAACAGCTTCCTACAGGTGTCTTCAGAACCAAGAGTGAACACCCCATCGTCCCCTCTCAGTCTCCTTCTTTCTTCCCTTCCTTCCTCCCTTTCCTCACACTTAGAGCATGTTGGAAACTTATGCAGCTTTGGCCTGCAAAACATTATATGAGTGTATCAGTCAGAACTGTCTAGGTTATGCTAAAGTAACAAATGACCCCAAACTTACTGACTTAAAAGAACAAAGGTTTGAGCTGAGTACAGGACACCCATATTTAATCTCTACACTCTAGAAGCAGAAGAAGGCTTATCTCTATGAGTTCAAGGCCAGCCTGGTCAACACAGTGAATTCCAGACCAGCCAGAAACCCTGCTTCAAAACAAAAACAAAATCCCAAAACAAACAAATAAACAGAAAACAGAAAATTGAGCTTTCAAATACCAGAAGCCAGCAGGAATCTTTATTTGTAGCAGTCACTGGAAAACTCAATCCAATGGAATAGCTATCTTGAATGTTGCTAGTTATTATATTGAAGGGGGGGGGGGAGTCTTGGAAAATCTCAGGCTCCAAGTTCCAATCTGGAAGTGTCACTTGTCATTTCCAAACAAAATTCAAGTATCAAGGGGCGAAGGGTTTAACTCAGTGATAGAAAGCTTGCCTAATAAGAGCACCAAGAATAACTCAATCAATTAAATTTTAAAAAATCAGAGATTTTAGTCACAAGACTCTGTTCCACCCAATCTGTCTTAGTTAGGGTTCCTGTTAGAGACACCATGACCACAGCAAAAAGAAAAGCATTTAACTGGGCTGGCTTATATTTTCAGAGGTTTAGTCCATTATCATCACTGGTGGGAAGCAGACATGGTGCTGGAGAAGGCTCTGAGTTCTAGATCTGGATCTGCAGGCAACAGGAAGTGAACTGTGTCAATGGGCATAGTTTGAGCATAGGAGACTTCAAGGCCTACCCCAAAAAGTGACACACTTCTTCCTACAAGGCCAAGGCCATACCTAGTCCAACAAAGCCAAACCTCCTTTGGAGGCCATTTTCTTTCAAACCACCACATAGTCTGTAGCACGAATAATAAAAACCCAGAGACAGATATTGGGGTTCAAGTCGAAGATCAGAGAAGCAAAACAGCAAACCACTAGAGAGTTTTTACCTCTAACAAGGCTGGGTGATCCTGTCCTTAGCATGACTGCACCCTGACTGCAGACTGAGATGCTGAGCTCCTTTCTCCTTCCATTTTATATTCCCCTATAGTGCTGGGATTAAAGGCGTACACCACCACCACCTGGCCTCTGTGGCTAACCAGTGTGGCTACTGGGATTAAAAGTATGTTCCACCACTGTCTGGCCTATATGGTTGACTAGTATGGCTAGCTTTGCACTCTGATCTTCAGGAAAGCTCTATTTATTAAAACACAAATAAAATATCACTATAATAATCATAGAAATCTAAAACATTCATTATACCCTGTGCCCAGGAGTAAGGAAAAGGAAATAATTGGCAAACAGAATCGGTAACTCCTGAGGTTGTGGGAAGCAAATTTTGCAGTGTGGTGGCCATCCTAAAATGTTCTCCCGAATGATCCCAATCTCTTCAAAGTGAATTCTGCTTCCTTAGCCTTAAAGAAGAATGGGAAATGATCCATTACCAGGTATCTTTCCAGGACAATCCAACTCCAGTGTGCCCTAATTTGCTGTCTGTCCCTGTGACAAACATCATGACCAAAAGGGACTTCATGAGGAAAGAGTTTGGGTGACTTACATATCCCAGGACACAGTCCCTCACAGAGGGAAGCCAAAGCAGAAACTAAAGTGGAGACCATGAAGGAATGTTTCTTACTGCTTTCTCTCTCAGTTTGCTCAACTTTTTTTTAAAAAAAAAAATTTTATACAATTCAGGACCACTTGCTTTGCAACCATTAAAGACAGTAGTCTGTTTGGAATAAGAAACATTAGTGCAATTATCTGAAAGACATCATGTAGCCGATTAAAGGATTTTTGCAGTTCGTTGTCTCTCTTTGAATTTCTCAAGGAAAAAGGAACAAAGGAAGACCACAAGTAATGTGCACAGGAGACAGAAAACCCAAGTGCAACCAGACCATGCTTCCCCACATAAGCTTTTAGAAGCACTGTATACATGTACCGCTATAACCATCCCAAATCACCCTCTTGGTGCCTGGATATGGCAGGACCTGTTGTAATTCTAGTGCTCAAGAGGCTGAGACAGAACAACTGTCGGTCTAAGGCCAGCATGAGCTACACAACAAAACCATATATCATAAAACAAGACAAAATAAAACAAAAGAAGCCCGCTGCATTGGAAAGCTAGAAATAGCTATTTGACAAAAGACTGGAGAAGAGGGTACACTCTAGTCTGGACTGGCTGGCTGCAGCTCTCCTCTCCTAGAACATGGCTTCCTGACTGCCGCTTACGTCACCCTTCCTCACCTATAAGGTGGCAGTAATTACATGGCATGGAATAGCTATGCTGTTGAAATAAATAACACACATTAAATCCTGAGCCTGGGTCTGGCATGTCATAAGAGCTCCACGGATGTTAGAATTATCAAACATGAGGAAATCAAGACTCCAACAATGTAAGTCACTTGCCGGGGGTCACGCAGTTAGTAATTAGCCAAATTTAAACTCTGGTCTTTCCAAATCCAAAGCACATGTGCCTGTGTTCCACCACATCATTCCGTTATTTACTCTCACATAATTGCCCTTAGGACTGCATTAATCTGAAATTTGGGTCAAGCAGTTCTCAGGCATAATTTAAGAATAGCAAGAAATCATGCCATGGCCAACTGTGACAGCGGCCTCGAGTAAACAGAGCCAGTCCATTTCTCTCCAACAGTTCTAACAGGACCCTGAAGATGTTTCCCCTGGGAGGAGTGGGAGATGGTGGAGGACTGACCCCGCAGGCTCTGCAGGAAGGGATTCACTGCTTCTTGTCACCTTACATTCACAAAAGCCTTGAGGAAGGGAAACAGCAACGATTCCACTTTGGTAAGGAAGAAACTAAGATTTGAAGGGTGAGGGTCTCAGTTGGGGCTTCTATTCTGTGAGGAGACACCATGACCACGGCAACTCTTATGATGGAAAACATTTAACTGGGGCTGGCTTACATTTCAGAAGTTTAGTCCGTTACGGGAAGCATGGCGGCAAGCAGGCAGACATGGTGCTGAAGAGGAAGCTGAGAGTTCTGCACCTGGATCAGCAGGCAACAGGAAGAAAGAGAGACACTGGAACTAGCTTGAGATTCTGAAACCTCAAAGCCCACCTCAGGTGATGCGCTTCCTCCAGCAAGGCCACACCTTTCATAATGCTGTTCCCTATGAATCTATGGGAGCCATTTTCATTCAAACTAGCACAGAACATTGCTCAAGCTCAGATAAGTGGAAGGTGCCAGGTCCTCTGAGGGATAAACCAGGTGGGAAAGAACATCTGCAATCAACAACAGGATCTCTAAAATACATTCGTATGCATGTATGTCACCATAAAAAACACATATGCTTTAGAAAATAGATGCATTTTTCTTTAAAGCTTAAAGCAAAGTATAAAAGAAATGGGAAAAATTATCCACAGCCCTACACCCCAAAGTCAACAACTGTTATCTCTACCACAGCTTCTTCAAGTCTTTTGGTCTTTCTTTTTTTATCTTATAGTCGAGATCAGACTCCATGATTCCATACGTCAATTCTTTTAGAAGCCCAAGAATTAATTGACTGGGAATTTCCAATTAATATAGTAAAACCCTTGGCTGTGTAAGATTCGGTGGGAGATAGCAAGATAGCAAGTCCTTTACTCTAAGTCTAATGACCCGAGTTCAATCCCAAGGACCCACATGAAATCAGACACTCAACTCCTGAATGCTGTCCTTCAACTTCCACATATATGTCTTAACATTAGAGTATCCACATACATACACATACATGTATACACACATGCATGTAATATAAAAAGATTTCAGGAAACTACACATAACCAAAAGATTTATGCAGCTATTTTTTAAGATTCATTTACTCTTAAATTATGTGTACGTGTCAGTGGATAGGTATGGATATGTACGTGTGAGTGTAGGAACCCCTCACAGGCCAGAGGACTGAGGTTCCTAGAACTGGAGCTACAGGTTGTTGTGAGCTCCTTGGCAAGGGTGCTGGGAACCAGACTCAAGCCTGCTGCAAGAGCAGTATATGCTCTTAACCTCTGAGTCATCTCAGACTCTATAGATATTATTTTAAAATATTATTTATATAATATTTATAACAAATAGGCCAAGAGATAAGCTTATTTTGAATTAAAAAATATTTTATGTATATGAGTGCTTTGCCTGAATATGTGTCTGTGAACTCTGTGTGTGCAGTGCCCTTGGGAGTCCCAAAGAGGGCATCAGGTCCCCTGGGACTGGAGTTAGAAATGGTCATGAAACTACACGTGAGTGCTGAGAACAAAACCTGGATCTTCCGGAAGAGCAGTCAGTGCTCTTAATGATCAGAATCCAGTCTGAGGTCACCATAAATTCTTTCTGTTTCATCTACAGCATAGTGAAGACTGGTGTCTGTGATGAACCAAAGGATTCTGAACAACTCTTCCCTCCTTGACTTGGACGTGGCCAGGCTTGTCCTTGAGCATCCCACGTTATATGGGACCATTCTGGAAATGTAAGAAACAGGAAACGAGCTGTATCTCCCTAAAGCAGCCTGAATCATGTCCACTTAACTCTTTGGGCCATTTTAGCCGCTTCCACAGGATCTCTCTTGTCTATGAAGCTGGACTGCAAGCCTGGTTTCATTATGGCTCTCAGAAACTCATTTGACATGATGTAGACTTAGTAGAAGATAGTAGCTGAATTGTGGAAGACAGGAAAGAAAGGAAAGAAGAGAGGAGCCTTTGTGCGATGGTCATACCCTCTGTCAAGTAAACTATAACACAGCGTATGCGTGTTCAGAACACTCGGCCCTCACAGGTCCTAAAGAGATGCCCTAGGAGGTTCCAGCTACAGAGTCACTGATGGTCAGGAGCTGGCTTTGGAGTTTCCTGTTTTATATGTTTAAAGACCAGGGCTGTGTTTTGACAACTGAACTTGCTAATAGCCAGCCACTGGAGTTGCTGCTTCCAGCTCTGTTTGTTTTAAATAAGGAGATTCCACCAGTAAGAGTGGGAGGAGCTGCAAATGACTTCCTCTGGCTGGGAGCGCCTGCTTATTTTTCCTACAGCCTGGCCAAGCTGATGTGCAGGCTGCACTCAAGGCTCACGTCTGAGAAGGCAGCCCGAGGGACTCCTTGATCTGTGTATTTATGTAGGAGGTGTGCCTAAGTGGGTGTCAAGTATCAAAATATATAGGTAACCATGGGCAAAGGCTTAAATATACCATCTTACACATTTCGTTCCTTATTAAATTAACTGAAGAGCCTTTGCTGAGAGCACAGGAAGAGAGATGCTATTTGCTATGAGACCTGCTAAGATACCTGATAGAGTTTCCCTTTCAGATGTGTACATATAAATATGTGCACGCACACACACACACACAAATTACCCATAGTTCTGGGTAGAATGATGTGAATTACACCTGTAAAACTACCAAGAACCAAGTAGAATGAAATAGGCTTATACTAAAAAGACCTAGATGTTATACATTAAAAAAAACTTTCTAAAAAATTATTTTTATTTATATTTATTATATTTCATGTGCATTTGTGTTTTGCCTGTATATATGTCCATGTGAGGGTGTCAAATACCTTGGAACTGGAGTTGCAGATAGTTATGAGCTACCATGTGGGTCCTGGGAATTGAACCCTGGTCGTTTAGAAGAACAAGTGCTCTTAACCAATGAGTCATCTGTCCAGCCAGATGTTTACACTTTTTAAGGAAGATGTACCCAGAACATACCTAACCAATCTCATTACACACCATAAAAATAAAACAAATTTGAATGTGTGTATCAAATAATGTAATGATCACTTGACCCAAGAAGAGAGAGCTGGATGATAGTAGATATTTAAAAGTTGTTCAACACTGGTCAGTAAGGAAATATTAACTAAATCCATAGTGAGTTACAATTCCATGCTTAAAATAATAATAAATACGAAACCAAGCACTGATGGGAATACATAGTGTCTGGAACTTTCATGCAGCAGAGTGTCCATGTCAAATGGGATGATTCTGTACAATGGTTGGGTTCCTTAACGAGTTAAAATGTCTGCAAATCACATGAGCCAATAATTCCAGCACTAGAGTATGAATCTTATAGAAATAAAAGCATAGGATACACATATGTGCATACTTCTAGAAGATCTAGTCATAATCAGCCCAACTATGAAACAGCCTAGTGTCCTTCGACAGATAACAGGGAATACAAATGCTGCTAGGAGGATTTTAAAGGATGATGAAGGCATTATGGTCAGTCAGGGTTGTGAGGTGCTCCCAGAAAAAAAAGGCTCGAATTTTTTATTCTATTACTTAATTAAGATCCCAAACAATCTGAGGACTTGGGGTCTATAGTTAGAGAAAAAAATAAGGGTAGCCAAGAGGAGAATTGATGCTCATGGTAGCCCTAGTGTGTGCAGGAGTTGTGTCTCAGCATGTAAGAAAACATGAAGCAGAAACCAGGCATGAGAAAAGCGGGAGATTGAACTGTGTAAGCGACAGAAGAAAGAGATCACATGCAGAATTATTGAGCCTGTGCTCACCAGCTTGACTTCAACCCAGAGGAAAGAGGGAGACAACATGGGAGGAAGGGAGGGAGAGAGGGAGGGAGGGAGGGAAGGAGGGAGGGAAGGAGAGAGAGAGAGAGAGAGAGAGAGAGAGAGAGCATTACGTTCATTGGGAGACCCAAACACTTTGATTAATATTTTTTAAAACATTGTCATTCAAAATTGTTCATTGTCTTTAAGAACTAATCTTTTGATGGGAGGGGCACTCCATATTTAGATGGATGCCAGAGGAGGAAATCTCTTAACCCAGTGGGCAGGCAGCTACCCCAGGCACCCCTGTGGGGTCTACACACCAGGCTGCCCCTTTTGCTTCCATGCTAGCTACCCACTAAGGGACATGGCATGGTCCTTCGGAGTTTACCCTCCTGATTAATGGCCACATGTGGGACCTAGTGGTCACTGCCATATCTGTGAAGTTACTTTTGCTGCTCATTTCTCTTCTTATTGAAGGTTTGCTTAATTAGAGGCAAGAAAACCATTCGCTGAATTAAATGAGACGTAAGTAAGTTTGCCAGCAGGTGGCAATAGAGGTAATTGGGTCTCCCAAAACATTAAATTTGAATTATTTTGTAAGACAGATTTGTAGAGATGGGAACCTTCAAAACTCAACTGAGTCACAAAGCAGACTCTGCTTTGTTCTACTTTCATTGTGCTAGAGAGTTTTTAAACTATGATGTGATAGGAAAAATATCTCCCCCCCCCCCTTTGTTGTATAATGGAGCTGCAGTTATCATAGCTCTCTTGTTCTTTCCTTTTGAGAAAGGGCCTCACCGAGGATACCCTAAACTAAGCTGCTTATTGTATGTTGTTCCCTAAAAATAGATACTCTAGAAGTTTTGGTGTTTGGGGTTGAAAAATTGGAAATAATAATGAAATTGTGTCTAGGCCCACAAATAAGGTATGTGGTGAAAAGCTCAGTTAGGTGAAATAAAGTGCGCTTGCGATAGAACTTTTTGGCATTACTCAAGGAATGAAGCCCAAACTCTCACTCTAACAAAGATGAAGGAATTTGAACATTCTAATGTTGAAGGGATCCTGTTCCTAAAGGAATCCATCAAACCTGTGCTAATTCCTTTCATTGTCGAGAAAACCCAGAGATCGCAATGGAAAATTCAGTTTTCATCGTCACACAACAATTTGGAAGTCTGGGGGAACAGGACAGTTTGTTCCAGAGCTCATGCGCCAAGGGGATCAGTTTCCAAAGCCATAATATACAAAAATCCTCGTCCTGCAACCAACAGGTTGCCCACACTCTTTCTGTTCATCAGCTCTCTCTGGCTGACTGGTCCTTTCTCCTGGGTGACATCCAGGGCTGGGGCTCGGAGAAAGGCTAAACAAGAAAGTGTTTACTCTGCAGCTTTGCAATTTCAAATCTAATGAATATGTGAACCTATTTAAACACGAAGTTAGATAATTGAAAAGTGGTCTATACCCGATTTTTTTAGAAATATAGAAATGATTCAGCTTTTCAGACTACAACAGCATTGAGTAGTTCTTCAGTTCTTCGTTTTTAAGTTAGGTGTCCTAAGCTTCTGTTCAGTATTAGAGAGAGGTTTGGGGGAAGGGAAGCAATGATAGACCCTAGGAGGAAGGAACCCAGGAAAATGAGACTGAGTTAGTCATGATATGACTCAATGATGATTTTTTTTATTTGAATTTAAATTCACTTCCAGATGTGTCTCCTGTTCTGATGAACGACGCTGCTGATGTTACGGTGCTCAGGTGCTCTGTCCTCAACATGGTTAGTCATTTTCCTTGAAGTTCATTTTCATTTTGGTAGCTTTCAGTCTTTCATTAGTTCTCATTATATAAACCAAAATACACAATAAAAGTTTTCTTAGTATCTTTTTCTTTCCACTTTGTATATCTGTTATCTACTGAATGTTTGTACCCGATCAAAATTCATATGTTGTGTGAAGGCCTGGAAATGTGAGCCTATTTTGTTGACTGAAGGTTCCTTCAAAGTTATTGTGTTCTACCTCAAACCAAAGGTCCCACCTAGAGTGGAGCAAAGAGTTCTGCTCACTCAAGGTTATTGTCAACAGGTGTGGAAAATTGCCAGACCTTATATTTCAGGACTAGGGAAATAGTTTTCTACCCCAAGCAAAAGTCTAAGGATCCAACAAAGTTCCAGTTCCCTTAGTTCCCTTAAGGAGATAACATTGGATTGCATCCAGGGAGTGATTTGCCTACAGAATGTTTTGGTCTTGTGTGTGAGCATAATTTGTTTGGTTCTAGCAACAAAATGTTTAACTATGAATGCACCCTGCAACCTTCAATTGGTATGATCATTTCCTTGTATCATGTTAATGTAGTGTTTGTCTTAGAAGCTCCTCTCTTTTGGAGTCAGAGGTATTAAGCAGTTGGAAATTAAATGCGGGCAAATTTTCAGTACTCACTGGAATTCCCTCCCGATACTATCCTATATCTTTCTCCAATTTATTATTTTCATTCGTATCTTCATATTCTTTACTATATTTCTAAATCCACATGCCTCTACCCTGGCAAGAGGTATTTTTGTCGAGGCTGGTGAAATTACCTGGTATGAGTAAGAAGGAAACATGGAACACGGAACAAACCTGCTTAGGAGTTTATGGGGGGGGGGGGCACTGTACAGGCCTGGCCAAAGTCGGTGTGCAGAGAGAGCTTGAAGATGGTGCGTCCACCTTTTAAAGGCTGTCTAGCGCATGCGCATAGGGGGATTATGCGGCTGTGTCATACCCAGATGATGGAACTCACGCATGTGTGCAAGGGCTCACGTAGCTGTGTCATACATAGATGATGCAACCATGCTGCACATGGGTCACGCGGGGCCCTTTAAGATTCCCAGGGGCATTAGGCACTTCTGCCTGAGGGTTTGTCTGCACATGCGTGGCCCTGGAACCCAGAAGTGTCAGCCATATTGTGTGGCTGAATCATTACAGCTGGCCCTCGACAATGTTGACTCCCCAATCCCTAGTGTAACTAGGTCTCTAAGAAAGTATTTGAGGTCAAATGAGGCCAAAAGGGTAGAGCCCTGATCCAATAGGAATCTTATACAAAGAGATTCATACATTGTGAGAAGGCAAAACCTACAACCAAGAAAAAAGGCCTTATCTACCCTACTAGACTTAAGGTGGTCGGACCCTAAGACTATGAGGAAATACATAGCTGTCGACAAAGTCACTGTCTGGGACATTTTTTTTATGCAGCCTGCACTGACTGCCATGCCCTCTAATTTTTTTATTTCATTAAATGTGTTGATTAGAACCAGAACAATGTAAAGAAATGAGGTGATTGCAAATCGTTCCTTATTTTTCCATGAGTTTTGTCAATTATTTATAGTGTTTGTTGAATAACTAGGGAATGCTTCCTAATGTCTATGATGATGCTCACATACCTTTTCTCCTCAGGTCTATTAGCAGAGCAAAACAGTGTAATTTCTTAAGGTATGGGTTCATCACCTAACATGTTCTTGACACATGTGCATGCCATAGTATACAATTGTACATAGTGTATACGTGTAGATATTGGTTCTTTCCTTCCACCATGAAGGTTATAAGAATCAAACTCAGGTCATTAGACATGGCAGCAAGTGCCTTCACCTGCTGAGATGTCTAGCTGCCCTTTCTCCATCTAAAATATACATATACAGTTTTTAATTTATGTGTAGGGACAGATTGAAAGTCACTCCAGAATTACAAGTTCAAGGCTAACATTGGTTAGGTAAATAGGAAGACATCTAGGTAAAACAAAGTAAAATAACATAAAATGAAAGAAAGACGGGGTACCATTGCTTCTGATCCCAACAACAAATCTCACTTAATCATCTGTCACACTAACCATGGGTTTTCTCTAGGTGTTCTTTACCAAGCCAAGGACCATTCTATTCCTGCTTCGCCCAGGCTAGCCTTGAACCATCTCTGTTGAACCAACTCTGTAGCCCTGTCAGGCCTTGCCCATCTCCCTACCTCAGCCTCCCAAGTCCATTTGAACTTAAAGGCTTGTGCCCCAAGTCCTGGATGAATGTTTTATTTTGCATTTAACTCATTGGGGAGATTTTGGTTTTTATATTTATTCTCTTTGATGTTCTCTGCGCTTTCTGACTCTATAGATTTGCATCTAATGCTAATTTAAGGAAACTTCCTAGCTATGACAACTTAAAACAGTTCTTTTCTCTTCTCTTTGTGGTATTCCCTCTATAGATGTTAATATCTGCTGCAGTTGTCCCACGGTTCTTGGATAGTCAAGTCTTGTCATTTGTTTGGCTGGATTTGGGGGCTTCGTCTTGCTTTTCAGTTTGCTAAAGTTCTGCTGAGAATCCTCAGACTGATTTCCTTCTCCGTCCCACCCCTGTTTCTGAACCTTTCATACCCACCATTTCAGTTTCAATCCCACCTTTCTGTTGACACCACCCATCGATGTGTCCTATTTTTTTTTTCTCTAGTGTTTTTCCATTGGAGTCCTCAGTGTAGAAACTGTGGCTGTCTTGAACTCCCAATCTACAGATTCTGAGGTCCTTGCCATATCTGCAGCTCTTTCTAGTACTTTCTCTATCTACTCAAGCTGTGCATGCCCCTTGCTTTTTTAGCATGCCTTCTAGTATTTCTTAATGACTGGTAGGAGGTACTGGGTAAAAAGCAATTACAGTCACCAGCCTTTGGTAATGCGGTGCTATGCTGCGGAAGGAACGCATCTCGCGCATCTATGAGGATCCCTCCTTCCTGGGTGAGCCTGTGGGCTTCCGCAGAGCTGCTCCACGTGGCACTCTGCCACCCTGCCGGTGAGACAGAGGAGGTAGTGTGCCCCTTCTTCCAGGCTGATTGAGTTCTGAGAACGTTCCTGGGTATTAGACATTGAACATCCAATGTTTTCTGAGGGTGAGCTGTGTTAAGAACAGAATGTCCTAAGTTATTTCAAAATCTATTTTTCCCTATCCCAAACTTGGCTGTGAGAATTTGTTCACACACACACACACACACCAGTACAAACACCTCCTTCCTGCCCCTCCTGACTGGGAGGGATCCCACAGAGTTTTCAGGGCCAACTAGGCAGTGCTGAGCCTCCAGCAACTCAGATGCACAGTTCAGGTTTTCCTCCCTGACACTGGTTCCCACATGTAGCGTTGGTTCTGCTAGGTTGAGATTCGACCCATCCATTCATCTGCCTCTCACATTTTCAGGGTCATGGTTTTGCCACCATCTCGATTCTCCACCAGAGTTGAGAAGAGCTGCCGATTTCTTAGTTTGATAAAATATTCGTTTGAAGTGCATAGCATAACATTTTGGTAGGCAAGTACCCAGGGAAATGAATATTTCAGTCAGTTAAACTAGCTTACTCGCTGCCGTCCACTATTCCCTACCCTGTACGTAGGTGGGGGATGAGTTCTGAAATTGCTAAAATCTAAGGCCTTGGTTTCTCTTCCGGTTGCTGTGGTAAAAGTACTTGAGAAAAGCAACTGGTCAAGATATTGTTCACGGTGAGAATCCCTGCTCTTTACACGTCCACAATCAGGAAGCAATGAATGAAGATCTCGGTATTTCTCAGATCCCTTTCTGGGCTTACCGTAGTTCAGGATCCTGTCCAGGAAATGGGGTGCTGTCCACAGTGGGTGGGACTTACCATCTTAGCAAAATCAAGTAATCCACTTTAGGCGCTGCTCCGAGGTTAAATCCAGGTGATTCTTAACTCTGCCAAGTGACAGTTAACAATAACCATCATATCTACTCTCAGCAAGTTTTCAGTATAGAATATAACATTTTAACTGTATTTCTCATGCCATGCCATGGTCATCTAGACTGGCTGGCACAATTGTAAATTTGTATCTTGACCTTCCTCTCCTTTTTCTCACCCTCCCTGTCTCCGACAACAACCATTTAACCGTCTCCATTTGACTTCCTATACTTGGGGTAGAAGTGACTTCTAAGTTCCTCCCATGTCAGGCTGAAAACTGTACATTCCATGGGTTTTTTTTTTTTTAAGTTTTTTATGTTAGTATTTTCAAAATAAGTTTAAAGGCGATAATTAGTTCATCCTTTCAAAACTTACGATAGACATAATCAGAATAACTCTGAAGTGACAGTTGAGACTCTTCTGGCACCTAAAACCTAAACGGGTTATTCATGACCACACAGCAGTCTAGACGCTGAGCAGAGACTTTGGAAGGCCTGACTCCCACCCACATGTGCAGACCACCCTATCTGTAGCCTGGCTAACTGACAGCTAAAACAGATAAATGTGCATGGAAAGGATCAGTTGTGACTGCCAAACTTGGCCTCTTGTGTATGATCAATAAGTAAAGGATCCAAAAACTAAGACCTTTTGAACACACATCATCTTGAGAGCACAGCCCTTAGAGGCTATGCACCAAGAGGCAGCGGTCCAACCGTCTTTGGTGGTCATCAAGTGACTATATATCACATTTGTAAGGTCTTCTCCAATGTTTGGAACACTTTTCTGTGCCTGACTGAGATGATCAAGCCTCACAGAATATTCAGTTCAGAAATTGGCCATAATTCAAAATTTTCTTTAGGTCCCCATAAGATTATCAGCACCCCCAATCAGCAGGAAGTATCCTGGAAGACTATGCCCACATTTCCAAAAGATGGATTATGGATGTTTTACTTTATTTAGAATGTTGGTTACAAGTTGTATGGATAATGGTGAGGAAGAAAGCTAAATAAGTGAGATTCAATTCAGAGTTCTTATTTTGAAAAAAAAAAAAGAGAGAGGGGAAGTGCTGTGCAACAATAGTGTTACCCTGTAAAAATTTGTTTCTTGTACTTGTTTAATAAAATGCTGATTGGCCAGTAACCAGGAGGAAGTAGAGGCGGGACAAGAACAGGAGAATTTTGGGAAAAGGAAAAGTCAGTCTGCAGTCATCATCCAGGCACAGAGAAAGCAAGATGAGTGTGCCTCGCTGAATAAGGTACTGAGCCACATGGCTAACACAGACAAGAATTATGGGCTAATATAAGCTGTAAGAGTTAATAAGTAGCCTGAGCTAGTAGGCCAATCAGTTTATAATTAATGTAGGCCTCTGTGTGATTATTTGGGACCGAACAAATGTGGGACATAGTGGGATAGAAACCTTGATCAACAATAGGGTCTCAATCTGTAGCCTAAGCAGTCTCAATTGTGACAGTACTCCTGCCTCAGTCTCCTAAATACTAGGATTAGAGGCATACATTATCACACCTAACCTAGTCTGGCACCCACTTCAACAACCTTTCATTCCCTTTCCTCTCTGTGCCCAGGAGAGGGTACTATTTATTCTGGTCTTTTCTATCCAGCTCAGCATACCTTTTGGCCAAGTTAACGTTAACAGTTAGCTCGACACAGCCAAAAGTCATCGGAAAAAGTTAAGTCATTGTCTTTATCAGATTGTCCTGCGGGCATGTCTGTGAGAGACTGACCCAGCCCACTGTGTGTAGCACCATCCCTAGGCAGGTAGTCCTGGGCTGTATAAAAAAAGCTAGCTTAGGGCTGGAGAGATGGCTCAGAGGTTAAGATCATTGCCTGCTCTTCCAAAGGTCCTGAGTTCAATTCCCAGCAACCACATGGTGGCTCACAACCATCTGTAATGGGATCTTGTGCCCTCTTCTGGCCTGCAGGCATACACATAGACAGAATATTGTATACATAATAAATAAATAAATATTTAAAAAAAAAGCTAGCTTAGCATAAGCCATAAGTAGAGAGACAACAATCTAGAGTGAATCAGCGTTCCTCCATGATTTCTGCTTCAAGTTCCTGCTTGGTTTCCCACTCTGACTACTCAGGGGTGGACTAGGACCTAGAAGTATGAGCCAAACAAACCTTGACTCCCTGAAGATGCTCTGGGTCATGGTGTGTTGTCACAGCAACAGAAAAGTCCTTAGACATCTTTCTCTGTCCTCCTTTCAATCTAAAGATTTCCACTCCTACCTCTTCTACCGAGCTTTCTCTGACTACCTTGGCTGGCGATAATAATGTTTCCCTTTGACTTTCTTCAACTTGGAGGGTTGTCATCATGCATTTTGTCCTCACTTCTTTCCTGTTTTAGTCATTTTGTTACATACCATCTCTGACTGGTTGGACTGCAAGTTCTTTAAGAAGGGGGATTGTGTTTGGTAGAGTGCCTAGCATAGCTCCAAGTACACAAGGGTGATTCTGTAAATACCTTGATCAACATTAAAAACATGTTTGACAAAGCCACCATTTAGAGACCTCCTCGAAGTCACAGGATATCAGCACACAATGTCCTAGAAGTCACAGGATATCAGGAGTACAGCATCCTAGAGGTCACAGGTTATCAGCACACAACATCCTAGAAGTCACAGGGTAACAGCACACATCGTCCTAGAAGTCACAGGATATCAGCACACAATGTCCTCGAAGTCACAGGATATCAGCACATAACGTCCTAGAAGTCACAGGATATCAGGCATACAACATCTTGGCCCTGCTGAACTGCTAAAACCTAAAAGTTCTTCTTAGAGTCAAATGGACCATTCTCCTGTTTCGTCCAGGCTCCAGCTCCCCTCACTATTAAGCAGACAAATCTCCTCAGCAACAAGCTTCATCCTTCGAGCCATTTCTAGTTTCCTGAACAGTCTGTTGCCTCCAGTAGCATCCATTAGCAGCCATGATACTGTCTCTTGGCTTGCCCACTTACCCATGTCTTCACCCCAAGCCTGGACCATACACCCAACTCTCTCTTACTACTAGCCAAAAACACATGCAGACAGTGACTGAACTGTAGAAAAATTGAACCAGGGCTATGCAACATAAATACTATGATCCAAAAGTTGACCCAGAAGTATTAAAATTATATATTTTATAATTAAATTATAAAATAAATTATAAATTCAAACAGAAAATTACAAAATATAAATAAAAAAGAATTCCTTAAACTCGGATCCTTGTTAGTTTATGGGCCTGACACATTAGAGACTTGGTATATAGGGGAGCTAAAGGTCCCAACTCCAGCCTACTCAGAGGAATAGAACACTATCAGTTCTGAATGCCAAAGCTGCTAACATTGTCAGACGTCATAAAGAGGTAAATCAGACCTTTATATCATTAAAGCCATGTAATATGTGAAGCATTAAGAAAATGTCAGTGTGTATGTTAGGAATATTTCCTAACGCAAGCTCCCTGACGACGCAAAAATTCCCAATCAAGCCAAATCAAAACAAGCCAAATTAAGAAATATCCAGGTTTAATGGGAGATTTGCGCTCTCGGGTGGCCCCGAGGGGGAAATGGGAAGCCGCAGAAACGCGATCCCCAGGAGGAAGAAAGGGGGACCATGTGTTCTTCTTTTGGGGAGTCACTTAAATACCCTGGGGAGTGGTCCTGACCCCACCCCCAGGGAGGGGTCAGGACCTCGCCTGCTGGGATTTGAAGTCCAGACCAGGCCTGGGGGGCTGAGATAGATGCCAGGGACTGGGGCCTACGCTCCCAACCTAACATTTTACTGTGTGTATGTATGTATGTGTGTGTAGTGTGCGTGTATAATGTGTATGGCTGTGTGTGTGTGTGTGTATGTGTGTGTGTGATGTGCAAGTTGTGTATGATGTATGTGTGTATGTGGTGTGTGTGTGTGTATGTGCGTGTGTATGTGTGTGTGGGGGGGGGGAGTTAGGGATGGAAAGAGAGGAATAATGAGAATCACAACTGCTTTTAAGAATTGGAAAAGCATCCATGCAGAAGAGATGGGTTCCACATCAACTGTTATTACTTTGGAACACTGGGAAAAACGGCCCTAAATGAGGTATGAAATTATGCATTGACTTTGTCTTCTGGAGGTTCCAAATTGGTCCCCAGGAAAGTTTCAGTTGTAAGACATCAGGAAATGCCCTGTTCCGAGTTTCCCATGGTTTCAGTCTCTGTGTCTAGTCTCAGTCATTCTCAGAGAATGCTCCTGGCTAACTCTAAAGGGGCAAAGGAGGTCTGGGGAGGTAGGAAGCCATGGGCCACATCAGAGAATAGGCTCGCTTTCAAAGTCTCACTGTCTGGGAAGAGAAAGCAGCTAACAGAGATAAGCAAAGCATTTGGCTACTAACGGCCCTCTCATCAGACTGTGTAAATTTAATTGAAGCTTCAGCCAGATGCCTGCAAATGATGCACCAGCTTGATTATTGCTACAATTTCAATACAGGTTGTTCCCCCTAAAGGCTGACAGGTCATCAACTCCGTCTATATAATGGCTCTGTTGAGATGAGTTTGACCGAGAAGAACTGGGATCTGATGCAAAATGAGTGGTTCCTCAACAAGGCAGCCCCCAGAAAGCATTCAGTGTTACGGAACGCAGTGCTCTGTCAAGGAAGAGTCCTTATGAAAGAGCAAGATTGGCCCCGTCTCGTTTTCTGGCTTTGTCTCACCATGCGATCATCCCCTCTGTCACTGTGACATCTCCTGCCATGAGGATATCTTCAGGGAAGAATAAGATTGACCAATGTTAGGCTTTCCACCTCTCAAAGGCTATGCAATAAATAAACTTCTCTTCTTTATATACCCAGCCTCAACTATTTTGTTATAGCAATGGAAAGCAGACTAATACAATTGCCCACATCATGATGATTTAAAAGATTAGTATCTTGTAAGAAAGAAGACAGGCTTTATCAAATGGACTCTCTTTGAGGATCAGACTCAATTAGGCACCATGGAAGAAGCCCAAAGATGGTAGTGTGGGGCTGGGGCAGCCTGGGGTACTGAGAAGAGAAAGAGTGGGGGTTTTGCCTCCTTTGCAGTTTAGCCTGAGGCCTTGGTATGATGCTGAGAACTTTCTCTGAGCTGGAAGGGTTTTTGGTTTTGTTTTGTTTTGCTTTGTTTTATTTTGTTTTGTCTTTGCCAACACACAAACTGGGATGTGAGGACTTGTTTATAAACTGAAAATAGTTTACTGCATCTTAGCCCAGGCTTCCCAGTCTAGGCGAGTCTAGACTCTTCGGGCTCAAGTCTGGGTCTCCTTAGCCATCTCTCCAAAACTGGAGGCAATGAAGAGCTCTGTATTGAGCATCTTCTCCTGGAGATCTCCCTCTGTCAGTCGGCTGCTCATTCTCATGAGCATCCAGCTGCCTACTCCCAACTGACTCTTCCCTCTTCAATCTAAGTCCATAATATAATTTCAATATGACTCTATTGCTGACAGGAGATTTCTGAAACAATTCTGCAAACGATGCCAGCTGACCATCTCCTCAGTATCTAGAGCAGTGGTTCTCAACCTCCCTAATGCTGAGACCCTTTAATACAGTTCCTCATGTTGTAGTGATCCCAACCATAAAATTATTTTCAGTGATACTTCATAACTATAAATTTGCTACTGTTGTGAATAGAAATGAATGTAAATATTTGTGTTTTCTGATGGTCTTAAGGCAAACCCTGTGAAAGGGTCATTTGACCACCAAAGGGTCATGGCCCACAGGTTGAGAACAATTTCTTTAGTGTCTAAACAAAGAATAACCTAAATAGGAAGGCAGACTGGGTAGTGCATGTCAGCAGGTGACATAGAGATTAACTAGCGGGCTAGCAGCATATACATCATGGATACTCTGAACAAGGGGGTAGATAGTTCACAAGCCAGGGAAGGCAGAGCAAGAGACACAAATCCATCCCACTACTGAGAACATGGTACAATGTAAATTTCAGGGATTGTTGGTTTCTGAAGACTTACTTTTTGGATTGCAGTAATGTGGTTTCCTAATTAGGTTTCTACTGTTGTGATAAACACCATGACCACAAGCGACTTGGGGAGGGAAGGGTTTCTACTTCATCTCCCTTTCCAGCGAGCATTCCATCGCTGAGGGAAGTCAAAGCAGGAGTTCAAGGCAAGAGCCTGGAAGGAATAATAGAAGTAAAAGTCATGAAGGAGTGCAAATTACTGGCTTACTCCCTCTAGCCTGCTCAACTTCCCCTCACATCTACCCCAGGACCACTTGTCCATGGGTGGCATCACCCCCAGTGGGTCCCTCCCATCCACTAGTCAAGAAAAGTGTCTACTGGCTTACCTACAGTAAATCCCATGACACCTTCTCAGGTGAGGTTTTTCTTCTCAGGTGAATGACCTGCTTATGTCATAATGACTTCCACCCCCCTCCCCCAAGTGTCAATGGATAAAGAGAGAAAGTCCATATGTACTGTCCCCTGGAGCAGATACCTGAAGACTTAAAATCCTTTGCCTTGTCACTTCTTCTGAAAGCATGCTAGCTCAAGTTGACAATGACCTGTGAAAGCTGGATTAAAAGTCACCCCACCCCTCTGAAAGCCACTCTTCCCTTGAGCACAATTGGAAAATAAACTCCTTTGTTTTTTTCATATGAATCTGTAACTAAGAACCTCTGGAAAGGGCTGAAGAGACGGCTCGACAGTTATGAGCACTGGGAGGTCTTGCAGAGGACCTGGGTTTGGTTTCCAGTACCCACATGGTGGCTGCTCACAGCTGTATTTAACTCCAGTTCCAGGGGACCTGGCACCTTCTTCTGACCAGCTTGGGTGCCAGGCACACACATGGTGCACATACAAATATGCAGGTCAAACACACGCATAAAAATATTGTTTTCAAGGAAAAAAAACTTTTTAAAGAACTTTTGAAGGTTGAAGAAAATTATTTTTCTCCTGCTATACCCTCTTTCAACTAAAGTGGCATCGTTCAATGCGAGTTTTCTTTCAGCTTTGTAGGAGATAAAGTTACAAATTTTTACCTGAAGGATCATGCTCTGAAGCAAATGATGATTTATTTAAACAGAAATCTCTCAACAATGAAGCACTTCTGGAAGCAAAAGCCAAAGGGATGAACAGGAGGGTAGATTCACATTCTTAACTCAGCTTATATCACTTTTCCCTGAGCAGAAAGATGGGCAATCCAGCTGGTGTTCCCCCCTCTCCCTCCTTACCTTCCTCTCTGTCCCTCTTTCTCCATGCTCCTCCCCCACCGTTTTCCCTCCCTAACAAATATCTTTGCATTCCTTCCAATTAGTCGTGTACAGGACTTGACTCCATGATTCACGGATGTGCTTGCTCTAAACCCACTTAAGTTCCTAGGGTGAGAGCTAGAAATGCCAGCTGGAGCCCAACACCCAGGGCTTCCATCCCAGGACAATCCAGCCTCCAGAAAGCGCCTGGCTTTTGTCTTTTGTCTCTCTAAATGTCTGCCCCTGACTCCAGCCCTCAAACATCGTGCTCTTCCCACTTTCGAACTTTCTGACTTTAGTGTTCTTTATACAATTTTTGGATGAAGGTTTTTCAGTCCAGAGACCTTGAAAAAGAAGAAAACACAGATGTAAGGGAAAGGGTCCTGGAAAGTCTCACACAGTCACGGCTTCGCTGCAGCCTTGTGGACCTGTGGGAGAGAAAGCACCCCGAAGGATCAGCCCTGAATTTGTTCCAGCTCCAGGCTCTCAGCCACTCCCTTCTCTCCGTTTGGCCAACATGTTCATCTTTCCATCTCCCTCTCTCCCTCCCTCCCTCCCTTCCTCCCTCACCACCCCCTGCTTATTCACCTTTTCCATTCCCTTGTCTCATTTTCTCATTTTTTTGATTGCCCTACTCCCTCACACTCAGATCCCCTCACGGATCATCTTTCTGTTGGAGTCTGTACCGATGGCCTCTTTCCAAGAGCAGCAGGTTTGAATCAGCTCCAGCTTGAAATGCAGGCAGGAGGTGGGGGTGGAGCGACACTGGCTGGCAGGGAAAGCAGAGATCTGATGCCCAATGCATAGGGAGTACAGCCCTCCCCAGACGTCCAGCAGGGCTCCAACACACACACACACACACACACACACACACACACACACACACACACACAGAGATTCTCTCTCTTCCTATCTTTTCCCTCCCAGACATGCACAAGAAAAGTCCTAAAAAAAAAAAAATCTCCCACAAACAAACAAACAAAAATTCCCCACTCCCCCCAGCCAGGCAGCTGGTTCCCATTAGATGTTACAAGACTTATAAATATTCTTTTTTTTTTCTCACTTATCTCTTATTATTTTTGCTTTCCCTTTCTCATGTTCCTGCCTCAGGATCCCCTCCTGAGAGTAGGCCTAAATTAAGGAGGAAGGAATTGCCAAGTTTTGAATGGAGCATCCTGTCATGCCCTGGGCTTCGGGCTGAGCAGGGCCCAGGAATGAGAGTGCTGGGCTTGTCCAGTTTGCAGCGCTGCACACCCAAGGCTGAAGTGACACCACCTCCACCCCCAGGCCAGCTGCAGAGCTGAGCTTGCCTGAGTTTCAGGATGTACGGCTCCACTGTGTTCCCATCTAAGCCTGCTAGGTCCTCGCAAGGCAGAGTTGCGCTGATCCCTAGATGATGTAGCTGTCTTCAGTCTGAGGGTCAGCGTTCTAGCCCCTTTGTACCCAGTCCACCCGACCTCAGAAGTTACACAACCTTCCTTGTTAGGAAAATTGTCCCGATAACACCTGCCTCAAAGCACCATGGGTGAAATGAGGCAAGTGATAAAAAAACAAAGCACTTATCTTAGGTCTGAAGGTAGCATGTGCCCACCGCTTCTCTCACCACAGCTTGTAGGCTTTATCACAGAAGAACCCAGCCAGCCCTCTTGCTGCAGGGCCTCAGATAGCATCTAAGCCGTTAACTGGGCAACCAGAGGTGAACTAAGGCCTGCGTACCCAAAGCCTGAGTCAAACAGTCTACAGTAATCACTTCTTATTCTTCCATCTAGCCTGCTTGAGGATGCAGATGAGGAAAGAAGGAATATAAAATCCCCAAATTAGAACAATGTTTACAATGGTTAGAAGTTCTTATAAACCTGGCAGCAAGAAGCTATGTCATTTGAGCCCATGACCCGAGAACTAGAGTTCTGAGCATCTCGTCCTAAGCCCTGGTGGCTAAGAATGCAGCCGCTGTGCTCGGACTGTCTGGGGTTCCACAGTCCTCACTCCTCCTCATGCTAGTGGTGACACTAGGCGGTTGACCTCATGGGCTTCCTTGCCTTTCCTCTGACGACAGCAGTAGTGCTGACTGCATAGGGTTGCTGCAAAGGCTGACTAGCTGAGCTATTGGCTGATTCTTGAACACCCTTTGGCAGAGGGAGTGTGCAGTACCGGAGTACGCAGTACAGTACAGGTACACGCTAACCAGCCCCCATGTCTCCATATGGGACTTGTCCAAACTGACCTCTGTGTACTGACAACAATCCGGCTAGGACTGGCTCTTCACCAGACGTCTGACCACTTTGGTGGCTCATTAAATATCCACCTGGGAACACCTTGACTGGCCTTCCCATCGGGATGGCCCTTTAGGAGAAGGTGCACTGAACGGCTAAGATGTTCTTCCTGAGGCTCAGCCACCCACAAACTCTAAAACCATTGTCACCTTGCTGGGACCAGAGCCTTCCTTTTGAAGTGTAGTCCATGTCAAGCAACATCAGTGACCACCACAAACACAGCCAGTCTCCAGGGTTCCCCGAGAAGGCTGTGCCCACTCAATCTGTCCTTTGGGCTGAGGCCTTGAGCAGTCTTTGCCCCCTTAGCACAGAGGCAGAGAGAGTACCCAATCCCCAAATATAAGTTCCACACAGCTGAACTCCCTGAAATCTACACACAGACCCATCTCAACTAAGGGCACGTTGTAAGGTGATCCCCCCAACACCACTCCATTATTTGTTTTTTTCATCTCTTTGTCCTGAAAATCAGCTTTAAGTTACTGTAGATTCGGGCGTGTCCCTGATGTGTGGCATCAGGCGAGTTTCTTAACCTCTCTGAATTGCCATTCACTGCTCTATAAAACGGGGCTAACAGCTTTACAGCCTTGTATATATATACATCACATCTCTCTCAATAGAGTTTAGCTGTGGCAACTCGCTTTTATGACTACTTATTCTCTCCTTCTGCCCCAATCTCATTTTGCTCCCTTTTATTCTGTCCTTGGGGCCATCCAAAAGCAGCTGGTCGCCATCATTGCTCTGTGTAAGTACCTTCCCAAGACCTGGAAACAGCTAATAAATCAAGTTTCCGCCTAAACCGAACTTCAGGATAAATAGCAATTTCTTTCATCTTCCTCCTGTGGTCCTGAGAATGGGGATGCTTTCTCCTCTCTCCAAAGCTTGACAGGGTTTAGGGCCCAAACGTAAGTTTTTCTACATACCAGGGAAGCACATTTTGCCAATTAATTTACCTAATACATGACCGACTCACCTCACACACCCACCGATGTCTGCCATGTCTGTTGGCTTTTTTAATTGACTTCAATTTATTGGCTTTCTCATTCATACAATGTTAGATAATGAAAATATGAAATCGTGAAGAAAGGCCAGTGTTTGTTCCTGTAACAAACACAGCCTTGAAATTTAGTTGGTAAACTTTGGCCCCATTTGCCGGGGCAGGAGAATGAAAAGCAAGCCACCAGAAGAGACTCTGGAGAAAATTAGAGGGAGAAAAACTTGTTAGGGAAGTTTTCTGCCCTCTGCACCTTCCTTGCTCAGTTCCAGTCTCTGGTAGTGACAGCGCCATTAAGGGACGCCTGTGCTCTGTGAGGCTCCTGCTGAGCGGAGCTGGGCTAGGACAGGAAATCACCACTCAGAAAATAAATGACCTGTCCCAGAGTCTTTTGTTAATGAGTCCAGGGCGTCATAAATCAAGGTGACCCAGTCTCAAGAAACACAAGCCTGAAGAGAAAAAAAAAAAAAAAAAAAGCCCAAGGCCCCAGAGCCCAGAGGTGAGGAGGAGGAGAAGCTACAGGGAGATCTTGTAAATCACACCCAGGCGAAGCCAGGGCAGATGTGTTCCAGTTCCAGCCCCACTCAAGAGACAGAAGAAATGCCTGGGGTTGTGAATGGAAAAGGCCCGCTAAACGAGAGGAAGGACAGGAGACGGGCTCAAAGGACACAGCCTTCCTCTTGTCCTGTGGTTTTCAGGGCCTGCGGGTTCTTGCTCAATGTCCCACCAATATCACGACGTCTCTCCTGGGTCCTCCCTCTGTCAGCTTGCCTGAAGCCTCGGCAGCAGAGTGAATGCTTCATCCTTTGGTAGGGGAAACCGAGGGCTTCTTGTGGAAAGGGGGACCTAGCTGCGGACAGTGTCGGGCCCCAGTTAAAAGATAAGGGTGCGTAAAGCAGCTGTGGCTGCTTGGCGTATCTGTAAATTGCAGGCTTTCCCATGGTGAGATTTGTCAAGAGAGTTAAAACTGACAGGAAAGTCGGAGCCAATAGGTTCACGGTGAGCTTACTGTGAGACCCGGTTATGTACAGAGGGCTTTATAAAGAGCTGTAATAACCTGGTGACATCGGTGCCACTGGCCTGTTTGCAAATGAAGTGATTTAGGGGAGGAACAAGAGCAACAAAAAGCATTTCTGGTGCTCCTCAGAGTTTACAAAGTCACAAAAACCACTTCACGTGGGTGAGACTGTCTGGATGGAAGGGAAATACTCTCTCTCACCATAGAGAAGGAAAAGCTGACAGCCCTTCTTGGGGGTCACACAGACGACCTGTACTTCAGGACACCACCCTGTCAGTGTGTGGCACACCAAGCACCCCCATGAATGCTAGGGCCGCTGGAGCAGGTCAGGGGAACAGCAGCAGCTCTACTAATGCTGACCTCAGCTTTCCCTTTCTTCTCCTTTCTTTCTGCTGTTCCGTGTTGTGTCCGCTCTATTCACCTAAAATTTTCATACTCAATATTGACTTTTAGCTGGGTGCTGGAAGCAAGCCTTGCCAAGGATTTGGGTTTCCCAGTGAATTCTGGCATACTAACCTTCTAGTGTAAATGTCATCCCTCTGTTCAATAAATATCCATGGATTTCTCCAAAGTACTCGTGTGGTGATACTTTGTGTTCTGACAAATAAAGCCAGCCTGGAGATCGGAGGGTGGAGCTAGCTGCTAGCTAATCATAGAGGTTTGGAGGTATGTACAGAGTGGAGGTAGGACTGACAACAGGAGGAGGAGACAGGAAGTGATAAGGCGGAGCCTAGACAAGTATCTAGGCTTTTCAGCCTGAGGGTTCGAGAGCTGACTGTGGCTGCCTGCCCCTTTTCTTCTCTGATCTTTCAGCTTTTACCTTGATATATGACTCTGGTTTTTTATTGATAAGACTAATTAGGATTCCGCTTCATACTAGTATCTGTATTAAGTAGGGAGAAAGTTGAGACTAGTTTATCTTTGTGAGAAACTAACAAGAATTAGGCAAGATCTGCCCCCTTCTTAGGTAATTCCTGCATCTATAAAACAAAACTGTAGCTTGTTCAGCTTCTGTATTATTTCTGCCCTGTGCAGTGTACCAACATCTGTGCTGAGGGAGCATCATGTGTGCAGCATCTGAGGAAATGGATAGTGCCCTTTTCATTTACTTTCATTTGGGAAGACCTGCAAAAAGAGGAGGTAGATGTGGAAACGTTCTTTTCATAAGAATGTCAGTCAGATCCTCTGATGTAAGAGTCTGAGTGGCTACAGAAGCTTTAAAGCCAATTAGATGGGTCAAGCTGGGGCGAGAGCTCAGTGGGTAAAACACTTGCTACACTAGCATAAGGACCTCAGTTCAGACCCCCAGGACCCATGTTAAAAACAAACAGCAAACAAATAAACGCTAGCATAGCGGTGCACACTTATAACCACAGTGCTTGAGGCAGAGACAGGAAGATCTCAGAGCCTTGCTAGCCAGCCAGTCTATCCAAGTCATGAGCTCAAGGATCACAGAGAGATCCTGTCTCAAAAAATAATAAATAGATGATAGATGATAGATAGATAGATAGATAGATAGATAGAAAGAAAGAAAAAGCAATTAGAGGAAGACACTTAACATCTACCTCTGACATTCTGACATTCATGCTCACACATATGGGCAAACATATGTGTCTATACATGCATATACCACACACCAAAGGAAAAATGGAGGAAAACTATTAAGAAAATTCTCAAAAGCTCACATCACTTTATGTTCTTTTCCATCACATATCTATATGCTATGACCAGTGCCTATATAGTATCTTCCATTCTTTCTACCCTAGGATTTACTTACATTCTGTGTAACTCAATGGACAATATTCTCATTTTTCTTAAAGTGGATAAAAGCATCCCACATGCTCATACCACAGTTTGCTTAGCTATGCCCCAAATAGTAGGACGTGGTATTCATTTTTTTTTAATTAATAGTACTGGCATAACTTTTCCCCTAAATTCTTCCCTTTGATCATTTGGCCAGGGAGTGATGGGAGTGGACAAGTCAGGTGACCCCCAACTCTGCATTATGAATCTGCATTTCCAGGAGATCCGACAAGTTCAGAACGATATATATCAGCAGTTGGTGAGCACTTCTGCCTTCCTTCAATTCCTTCCATTTAAATGTAATAATTTTTCTTTTGCTTTGATGATTTAAAAGTAGTACAGTTTTCCCACTGCTGTAAAGTTCCATATTTATTTCCTCCTCATCAGGCTGTTGTCTACATGTTGAGTAATCTGTATTTTCCTCCCTTATAAATAACTTACTCACACCTCTTGTTCTAATATTTAATGATTTTCCCAAAATATATGAAAGCTTTTGTATTCTAAATTTTTTTACTTTTGTTTTTCGAGACAGGGTTTCTCTGTGTAACAGCCATGGCTGTCCTGGAACTCTTTTTATAGACTGCTGGCCTCACACTATTAAACGCATGCACCACCACCTTCCGGAAGTGTATTTTAAATTATTATGTGCTGATGATAGTTAGGGATTGAAGATGAATGCATTTACCATCAGAACAGTGTAGAACTTTTCCAATTATATTAAGTAGTACATGCTTAGCACATGATTACTGAAAAATTAAATATTACTAAGTAATTCTTAATATTTGTGAGCTCTCCATACATGTTGCTAGAAGGAAAGACAAAGAGTAGGGTGGAGGGACCACTGTTTCTTCAGAATGTTTAAAATGCGCTCAAAGATAAAATGGGGAGGTAGGCACTGAATCCTCTCCAGTAATGGCATGACATGACCAGATCACAGCTCGCCACATGACTAGAACACAGCTCTCCACATGACTAGAACACAGCTCCCCACATGACCCAAAGACAGCTCTCCACATGACCAGAACACAACTCTCCACATGACCAGAACACAACTCTCCACATGACCAGAACACAGCTCTCCACATGACCCAAACACAGCTCCCCACATGACTAGAACACAGCTCTCCACATGACCGGAACACAACTCTCCACATGACCCAAACACAGCTCTCCACATGACCAGAACACAGCTCTCCACATGACCGGAACACAGCTCTCCACATGACCCAAACACAGCTCTCCACATGACCAGAACACAGCTCTCTACATGACTAGAACACAGCTCTCCACATGACCAGAACACAGCTCTCCACATGACCGGAACACAGCCCTCCACATGACTAGAACACAGCTCTCCACATGACCCAAACACAGCTCTCCACATGACCGGAACACAGCCCTCCACATGACTAGAACACAGCTCTCCACATGACCCAAACACAGCCCTCCACATGACCAGAACACAGCTCCCCACATGACCCAAAGACAGCTCTCCACATGACCAGAACACAACTCTCCACATGACCAGAACACAGCTCTCCACATGACCAGAACACAGCTCTCCACATGACCCAAACACAGCTCCCCACATGACTAGAACACAGCTCTCCACATGACCGGAACACAACTCTCCACATGACCCAAACACAGCTCTCCACATGACCAGAACACAGCTCTCCACATGACCGGAACACAGCTCTCCACATGACCCAAACACAGCTCTCCACATGACCAGAACACAGCTCTCCACATGACTAGAACACAGCTCTCCACATGACCAGAACACAGCTCTCTACATGACTAGAACACAGCTCTCCACATGACCAGAACACAGCTCTCCACATGACCGGAACACAGCCCTCCACATGACTAGAACACAGCTCTCCACATGACCCAAACACAGCTCTCCACATGACCGGAACACAGCCCTCCACATGACTAGAACACAGCTCTCCACATGACCCAAACACAGCTCTCCACATGACCGGAACACAGCCCTCCACATGACCAGAACACAGCTCTCCACATGACCCAAACACAGCTCTCCACATGACCAGAACACAGCTCTCCACATGACCAGAACACAGCTCTCCACATGACTAGAACACAGTTCCCCACATGACCCAAACACAGCTCTCCACATGACCAGAACACAGCCCTCCACATGACCCAAACACAGCTTTCCACATGACCCAAACACAGCTCTCCACATGACCGGAACACAGCTCTCCACCTGACCCAAACACAGCTCTCCACATGACCAGAACACAGCTCTCCACATGACCAGAACACAGCTCTCCACATGACCGGGACACAGCCCTCCACATGACCAGAACACAGCTCTCCACATGACCAGAACACAGCTCTCCACATGACCAGAACACAGCTCTCCACATGACTAGAACACAGTTCCCCACATGACCCAAACACAGCTCTCCACATGACTAGAACACAGCCCTCCACATGACCCAAACACAGCTCTCCACATGACCAGAACACAGCCCTCCACATGACCCAAACACAGCTCTCCACATGACCGGAACACAGCTCTCCACCTGACTCAAACACAGCTCTCCACATGACCAGAACACAGCTCTCCACATGACCAGAACACAGCCCTCCACATGACCGGGACAGAGTTCATGTATTGATATTGACTGCATGTTTTTAGACCTCTCCACTACTGTGTGAATTGCTGTGCTTACTCCAATATTAGCAAAATGTGATTTTTCTTAAACTTTTTATAATTTATTTTTGAATTTTGTGTATGTGTTTTGACTACATGTATGCCTATGTACCACCTTCATGCCTGGAGCCCTCAGAGTACACAGGAAGGCATCAGATCCTCTAGAACTGGAGTTATAGGTAACTGTGAACCATCATGTGAGTTCTGGGACTAGAACCTGGGTCCTCTGCAAAAAGTCAATGCTCTTTATCACCGAACCATTTCTTCAGCCCCAGCACAGTGTGGATTTAACTCTGGCAATGAGCATTTGTTCAGCTCTTCCTAGTCTACTCAGACACTGTACCCGCTGCCGTGTTCACAGAGCGGTGCAGGACACAGTCGGCAAGTGTCCCCCCAATGGAGCACCATTAACAAGACAGTAGAATGACCAGCTGACGACACACACACCATGGGTAAATCTCAGCACTGTCTCATGGTAAGGGAAAGAAGTGAGGTTAGAAGCGAATACAGATGGTGAGCTTCCCATCTGTGAACGTTGAGGCAAATCTAAGGAGAAGTCTGGGTTTGTGTGACAGGTCCAGACAGTTCCACAGAGATAAAGAGAAGATCAGCAGCTGCCTGGAACAATGATGGTCAGGGGACGACAGACTAGAGGCATGGGGATCTCTTTTGGGTGGAGCGTTTGAACACTGCGTTGTGATGACAGTGGCACAATTCTGCAAATTTACTGAACAACCATTGACTCCCACTCTTTCAACTGCGCTGATTTTATGTCATCTAAATAAGACCTCAATGAAGTTGGTTAGTTGAAAAAATAATTTCAAAGGCGAATGGCCACTGAGTCCCATGTTCTTTTGAACAGAGCAGGTATTTAGAATGTGGGTAGTATAGTGACCAGAGGGTGAGTCCAGAGGCCTACTCGAACACACTACACCTAACCCAAACCTGGGGTTCAGGGGACATTTCACAGAGAAGATGAGTTCCAGACTGAGAAAATGTCAGGTTGAAGCGGGTGACAGGTCGTGTTGAGACTGTTGCCCACCTTGTGGGAGCCCGAGCAGGTTTCCCAGGAAGTTCAGCACCAAGAAACACATCCGCCACTGTCATCTACTGAGTGCTAGTCTGCAGGAGAGACTTACAGACGGAGAAGCAGTGGCGGCCAAGCAAGTCTTCTCTGCGCGCTAGGGTCACATTCCTAGCAGAGCTGGAAAACACACAGGCCTGCATCTGAAGCCTGGGCCATTTCCACCCCACTCTCTGCTCTCAGCACTCCAGAGACACGTACCTATTGTGTGTGTGTGGGGGGGTATTAATTAATGAATTAATACCGGGAAGTATGTAGGGTTTGTTGCTCTTCTCTGAAAAATTCCTAAAATCCCATCTGCAGAGAGTTTTGCAACTGCAGTTTGACAAGAGCTCAGAGCCACAGCCACTGCGATTTGTCACTGTCTTGGCACTCAGCTCTACGTGAGCAAGCAGGCTGTCCCGATGCGCTGTTCTCTTTAACTTTGGAGGTGTAAGTAAAGACGTCTCTGGGCTCAAGAGAAATGAAAAGATAGTGATTATTCTGAAGCATTAGAAACATTTGAAAAGCCACAGAAATCTCTTCCATAACACAAAACTCCACAAACCCTCATTAACTGTTCCCCAATAATCACATTAAAAAGCAAATGTTACGAAGCACTTAAGACGATACGACCCCACCAGAAACACATCTCTAACAATTGCGCTCTTTCTCTTGGCTTTCTTGAGAACAGTTCCTTCCCCTCCTTTGGGCCAAGTCTATCTGCTCTTTATGGGAAATTGTGAGTTGGCTTGGGTGAGGCAAAAACACACATTCTTCCCTTGGAAGAACAGACTTGCATTCCTGGGAGTAAAATAAATTAAGCCCAGTTTCTCTGTCCATTAATTATGTGGAATAAACAGCCTTCTCCTGATCTCCAAAAAGCACAGGAGACCAGCACAAATTTCCTTCCAGACCTCTTGGAAGGGGGGGGGGGGTGCAGGGACTGGGGAGAGCTGGGTGTAGGAGGGAATCACTCGCCCATCCAAGAGAACGCTTGTGGTCTGGGAGGTTGGAAGGACTGAGGAGCCAAGCTACGCCACCAGATGACCAGATGTTTGTAAGAAAGCCTTTAATGGAGACAGTCCCATGGTAGATCTACAAAGGTTTGCTGTACTGGGAGGGGAGAGGTGGCATTGCAGACAAGCAACTCTGCAAAGGAAGAGCCCCACGGATGGGACTCAGAAGAGCGCTGACCCGGGCAAAGGAAGCCCCACAGATGGGACTGTGGCGAGCACTGGCCCAGGTACTCACGTTAGCTTGAGTCTTACATGATGCCAGGCCCATTTCTTTAGCCAGCCTGGAGGGGCAGCAGGAGAAAAGCCCCGCCCAGTTTCTGTTGGTCTCAGTACTGAACTTTCTGGGCTGTTCCTTCTCTCACCTCTCTGACCTGAAGGACCGAAATATAAAGCAGAAAACTTCCAGCACGGAAAATGTTCCCCTGGAACTCTTACACTTTTGGTTGTCCCTCGCTGTTCGTTTCTTCATCATCCTCATCTACTTCATTGAGACAACCTTAATGTTTCTATGAGCGACAGGAGAGCACCCCTGTAAACAGCTTCCCAGAAGCCATTGCTCCTTAGGGGGGTCCCAAGAGACCCACTTAAGGCCAATGAGAATCAGCGGGAACTCTCTGGGTTGGGGGCTGTTAAATCACACTGCTCCCGCCCTTACCCACGACTTCTATTAGCGCCCATCCTTAGACTTTGAGAATAAAGGGCTGCGTTAGCCTAGCAAGCAGAACTACAGCAGCAGCCCAGACGGTCAATGGATCCCAGTAAACATTGCAGCCCAACACTTGCTTCTGACTTGCTTTGTTTCCTTGTTTGTTTTTCTCTCCAGTGTTGGGGATTAAACTAAGGGCCTACTGGTAGGCAAATACTATCACAGAGCTGTATCGCCCCTACATCTTGTTTAAGCCATGCCCTGCTAGGTGTTTGCTGTACACAGGCCTACACTGTGATTGATAACAGCCTGAGTTCAGTTCAGTTCAACTGCCATCCCTTAGGCCGTGCTGGTACTGCACTGGGTTTAGGACATGAAGATGAGAGTCATAAACATTACCTTCAAAAGAGTCGCAACTGACTGCATTAAAAAAGGTAACATAAGCAAAACATTATTACACAAACATATGTTCTTTAGAAAAGATTTACATTGCCGGGTGATGATGGCTCACGCCATTAATCCCAGCACTCGGGAGGCAGAGGCAGGTGGTTCTCTGTGAGTTCGAGGTCAGCCTGATCTACAGGGTGAGTTCCAGGACAGGTTCCCAAGCTACAGAAAAACCCTGTCTCGAAAAGTCAAATAAATAAATGAATGAATATAGAGTGAATGAATACAAATAAATAAATAGATTTATATTATACTTATTGATTAGTTGGGGGAAGTGCGTAAGAGCCACTGCATGCAGATAACTTTGGGTTCTAGGAATAAAATTCAGGTCATCAAGTTTGGCAATAAGAGCCATTATCCGGTTCATGTTTTTATGTGAAGGTTTGTCTAAACACCAGACGTGGTAGTTCCTACCTAGAATTCTAGCTCTCAAGCAGATTGGTAGTTCAAAGCCAGCCTGGGCTACATAGTAAGCTGAAGTCAATGAAGGCTATAGTGAAATCCTACCTCAAAAAAGCAAAATTAAGGTTGGGGATGTAGCTCAGTTGCTAGAGTACTTGCCTAGCACGCAATCCCCAGAATGGCCTAAATCTGCAAATCTGCTGTGGTGACTCATGCCTGTAATCTCAGTGCTCAAACAGTGATCAAACAGGACCAGCAATTCAGTGTCACCTCAAGTACATCTGGAGTTCAAGGTCAGCCTAAGATACGTAAGACTGTCTTTTAAAAAAAAAAAAGTGTATTGGGAGCGAATTTTCCCAAGGAAGCAAATATAAAGCTTAGACAAAATTCAAGATTCTTGCATTCTCACACCTCTGATACATACGGGCAGCTCCTACCAACTCCATAGCCACTGTTCACATTATTATTGATAAAATCTACCAAGCCATGAAAATCACAGTTGTTTTACCCTTTCCTAAGTGCCACTTTACCCTCGTTTATTTTCTCTGTTGGGGTCAAAAGACCTCTGTGTTTCCTAAGCAACTTTCTCAAACATTTGTCAACGTCTAATGTACAGGAGAAACCCCGAGAAGTCCATGGCAAAATAAACTCCATCTCCAAGAGCAGTAGCACAAAGGACAGTTTGGTCTGAGGCTCACCCAGGTGGATGCTGGAGCACAGAGTGGTAGTTTATCCCGCTGAGGGGCCGCCTCCTGCCTGGCTTCTTCCTCTCTGTGACTCCTTCTCTGTCTGTCTGTCTGTCTGTCGTCTGCATCACGGCCTCTTCATCGCTAGTCTCCTGGGTACCAACTGGTGCTCCCATGTTTCCACCCTTTATCTCCTTGTCCTTTATGAATAAGGCCTTTGGGTTGGGGGATGGCTTAGTGGGCACATCATTTGTGATTCCAGAGGACCTGAGTGCAGAGCCCCAAACACCCACAGAAAAGCTTTTCTGTAACTCTCTATTGCAAATGAAGTTTTACAACTTTCACACATTTGCAGCTAGTAGTGTATTCTTGTCTGTTAAATGGTCTTTAGTCTTTCTATGGAATTGGTAGGTTTTTAATTGATATTCCATGTTCTTTCTTTATTAGGGGAATGAACGGTTTGTTTTGATTTAAGATGCATGTTTGGGTTGGAGAGAGGTATCTGTGGTTAAGAGGACTTGCTACTCTTCCTAACCAACTTCAGTTCCCAGCATCCCTATCAGCGGCTCAGCTCATAGTCTCCTGTAACTCCAGCTCTAGGAGAACTCACACTGTTTTCTGGTTTTCCACGGGTGCCCATGTTCACAGAAGCATATACACAGGGATCCACACACTAACACAACCATAAACACATACTTCAAAGTAAAAACAAACCGTAGAAGAAGAATCATTTCCCCACATGTCATATATCCTTCACTCTGCATTGTGGAGATGTTAGCCTGACCAAGAGATTAGGTTCTGTATAATCAAAGGTATCCTAGTCTTTTCACTGCTGATTGCTAGGTTCCGTTTTCTTCTTGAAAAAGCCTCCTGATAGGGCAAGGATTTCTTAGTACCTTCTTAACCATAGATTGTATTGAATTTCACTCAATACGTGTTTTTATGAGTGGTCAGGGAATGGGGAGATTAAAAATCAGGGCAAACTGGCATGGTGGCACATCCCAAGAATTCTAGCACTTGGGAAATAGAGGCAGTAGGATCAAAAGAGAATATGAGAGATTGTCTTAAAAAAGAAAAAAAAATCAATGCTGGTAATGGGTAGGTGGGGAAAGCAATAAGAATCCAAATTCAAGTCGGGCACTAGTGGTGCATGCCTTTAATCCTAGCACTCAAAAGGCAGAGGCCAGTGGATCTCTGAGTTCGAGGCTAGCCTAATCTATAAGAGCTAGTTCCAGGACAGGCTTCAAAGCTACAGAGAAACCCTGCCTTGAAAAGCAAACAAACAAACAAAAAATCGAAATTCAAACACTCTCCACTTGGGGTAATCTTGCTGTACAGGAGCACTTGGATTTTTGATTTTCCATCTGTCCCATTTGTCTACAAAAAGCCAATGACTAATGGCCATGCCCAAAGTATTATAGAGAGCACGGCATGCAAGTGTTACGGTGCTTTAAGGACGTGTGTGCATGAGCACTTACACTTCTCTGCTTCATCTAAATAATGGACCTGCTTTTGTCCATCCTCAGGGATAAAGATTCTGTCAAAAAAATTTATTACAACACCCATTAACTTGAAAAGGAAAGCAGGAGAAACAGAAGATGGCCCAACGTATGGCAACAGAAGGAAAGGTACCAGTCAAGATGCAAATTCCTAAACCAGGAATGGTGGAACATGCTTTTAATCCCAGTAGTCTGGAGGCAGAGACAGGTGGATCCCTGAGTTTGAGGTCAGCCTGGTCTACAGAGCTAGTTCCAGGACAGCCAGAACTACACAAGAAACCCTGTCTCGAAAGAAAAAAAAAAAAAAGCAAAGATGCAAATTCCTTGACTGCGTGGGCTTGAGAGTGAGTAAATGAACCAGCTTAGACATGTCAGTAAGTGTCAGCTTAGCTGTCACTACCTAGTCACTGGCCTCTCCTGTCCTCCCTCATCCTCCCCTACAGCACTTCTCCTCATGAAGCCCAGCCCCCTCCTTCAGAGGAGACCAGTGTCTCACAGAGACAGCTACAATAGGAAGAGCTGCTAGCCTGTGTGATTGTGAGGCTTCTGCCAGGCAGGAAGCAAGAGTCCCGGGATGGCAGTGTCTGGGTGTTCAGAATCATCAGGGCCCCATTCAGAGGCCTCAGATCTGCATGAGAGCAGAAAAGTTGGCTCGCCCAAACTCCTTCAGAGCAGCTTGGCTTCCTTTCAAGAAGCCCCATTCACACTAATCTGATGGCTTTGTTCTTTGATTTCCCCCCCACACCCCTCTTTTTAAAAACATGTTGAGGCAATCATGGAGTAGGAGTTAGAATCTTGGGGTAGAGTTAGAAGAGTGGACTGAAATCGAGGCAGCATTTCTGTGTTTGTTTGTCATGGTAACAGGTAAGATGGTAGAGGTTGCCGGTACTCTTTAACTAGCTCCCTACCCAGTCATTTAACGTTTCAGGCACAGGTCATTCATGCTGGTGAGAGGTGACTAGCCTTGCTTGTTTCAAGACAGTCCCATTTATTTCTAATTTCGGCAGAGAAAAGAAGGGGTTCAGATGAATGAGAAGATTCAGAAGAGCTCATCAGCAGCCTGAATAAGGATGAATTTATACTCAGGGAAACCCTACAGTTACATCTCTCTGACCCCGCCCCCAAGTTGGGATTCAAGTACTTGAGGCCATTTTCTACCTAAAATTGTGTTTGTAAGACAAATTATTAAAGCCTGTGACTTGAGGCTTAATCATAAGAAGAGACCACAGCCATGAGAGAAATGCCTGCTAACTGTAGACTGAACGATGAAGGTGATTCCCAACAGGAATGAGTACCTGATGGGCTAGAGAGATGACTCAGTGGTTAAGAGCACTGACCGCTCTTCCAGAGGACCCAGGTTTGATTTCCAGCACCCACATAGCAGCTCACACCTATCTTTAACACCAGTTCCGGGAGATCCGACACCCATAGCAAAACACCAATGCATATAAAATTGATGTGGGATGTCCTTCTACATACGTGCTGCCTTTACTGGTTGATGAATAAAGCTGCTTCAACCAATGGCTTAGCAGAGTAAAGCGAGGCAGGAACTTCAAACAAAGATACAGAGAGAGAGAGTAGGCAAAGTCAAGGAGAGCCATATAGCCACCTAGGACAAAGAGGTCCAAATATTACGGGCAAGCCATGAGCCTCGTGGTAAAATATAAACTATTAGAAATGGATTAATTTATAGTTATAGCTAGCCAGTAAGAGGACACAAAAATATAATAAAAAGAGAAAAGAGTGCATACTCAATTTGTTAGATACTTTTGAAAGGTGCCACAATACAGCAATGAACAAACAAGAATCCCTGCTCTCGAGATGGCTCCATTCGACTGCGGGAGATAGATGATAAATATATAAAATGAGTTATAAAATGTTTTACCCTTATAACAAAATGGCAAACTAGTTAGGTACAGCAGTGGCAATAAGTGTGATAGAGCTAAGAAACAAACTAGAAGAGGGAGAGAGAGAATCTCTAATAAATAAGGATGAGTGCCAGAGCACACCCCGGTATTAATGATGAGAAATTTGAGCAGAGCTGAGATATAATCAGAGGGCCAGAGGATGAGGGGGCTGTGTGAGGTGACCCAGGGAGACCTCTGTGGCTGGAAGCCAGAGGATGAGGAAGTATGGTTAGAGGTGGGGGGCATCTCAACAGATGGTAAACCTCAGGTCTCACTCAGTACCTGTGACTCCTTCCATCACTCTCACCTCTACCTAAATCTCTCCCTCCCAGGGCCTGGGCTTACAGAAGCTTCCCTTACCCCAGCCGGATGCCTATATAACTCTGCCATCTTGACTACCCTGTCCTCTTGGCCGACTGTGTTTCTTGCTCGCTTTTCCCCATGTTTCCTCTCATGGCCTGGTTCAGTCTGTCAGCCGTGTTTAGCCTGGATTCTTCCCTCCAACTGCTTTCTCCCTGATGTCTACAATAAAAATCTTCTCTATGCTTTAGGAGTAGTCATGTCCTCCTCCTAATATGTCATTTTTTCATTCAGTAAGGATTGGGGAATTTATTCTGAGCAGAAGGAGAAGCCACTGGAAGATTCCACATCTGTCAGGTTATTGAGGGCCTGGAAGATGCGCTCTAATTTTATCAGTGTGTTTCTCTAGGGTGGTAATGTCTTTCTGCCCTGTGAAAAGACTGTATGTCCCCACCCTCCAACCCAGGTAAACCAGTTGTCCCATTTCAAAGACAAACTATATGGCTCCAAATTGGGATTTGAATAAAGCAGTAAATCTTAGACCACTTGAGCAAAACTTTCATCACCTAGACGATGGGAGCCACAGCTCTAGGTTGTAGGGAGTTATTTTAGCCCTTTTCTTCAAGAGTATCACATGAACCAGTGTATGGCTGTTACTTGAACATCCCCTTTCCCCAAAATTCTTCATCTCAACATCTCATCAACAAGCCTAAAGGAAGACACCTGATATGCTTATTTTCTCGCATCTGTGACAAAGTAGGGCAAGTCTTCACAAGTTTCTTCCTCATACAGAAAGTGAGACACTCCCTCCCACCCTCCCCATTCCTCACACAGCTAAAGAAAAAGATCTGTCTAGTACATTTATAGGTTCAGTCTGCAGAAACCTTTCTGACAAAACTCAGACGTCTTAGCAGATCTCCACACGGACGGAAGCCAGGTACTGGGAGCTGATCTCTTCCACAGGTGCTCTTTCGCGAAGCCTTAGAAAGTGCAAATGGGTTTGTTGCTGTCTGTATTTTATCATTAAGTTCTTAAACCTGCACATTCCCAAACTATAACATCGTCAAAGACTAGTTCCTTAGTGAAATCGCATGCTCTTATAAGTATATGTGTGTGTTCAAAGAATATCAAAGTATATGTAAATATTTGGAGATAGATCCATCAAAGCAGTAGGATTATGGGTGACTTCTATTCTTATCTTTTCACGTATGTATCTTAGAATTCTAGTGTGTTTAAAAATTCTTTACGTACCAACTAGTTGGACATGTCAGAGTGCTTCAGTCAGCCCTTCATTATAACTACTCTACGAGAGGGGGCCTCATTAGTCCTTCCAGAAAATAAATCTCTTTTTGAAATAGCGCACGTGAGCTGAGTGGTGGTGTGGCGCTCACCTTTAATCCCAGTTCTCGGAGTCAAAACAAACCTGATCTACAGAACAAGTTCCAGCACAGCCGGGACTACACAGAGAAACTCTGTCTCAAAAAGCCAGATAGATAGATAGATAGATAGATAGATAGATAGATAGATAGATAATAGATAGATAGATAGATAGATAGATAGATAGATAGATAGACAGATGATAGATAGATGAACTGGAGCATGCATGGATAGTGAATATACATTCTCTAATCCCCTGACCTACTGACCAGTGTCCTCCTGTTAAATACCTTAGCATGACTTAGAATGATTTATATTCAAGAATCCAGAATGGGAAGAGATTTCAGGAGTGGTCTTGCCTACCTGCTAGTTCAAAGGCGGGTTCTCCTCATCATACTTCTAGCTAAGGCCCATCTAGCTTGCTTAACTCTATCCCAAGATGAAGAATCCAGGGAGTAAAACCGGCTGTTGGTAGATAATGACTTTTATAAGAAGGGTTGTCTCAGATGGTAATGGTGCACGCCTTTAATCCCAGCACTCGGGAGGCAGAGGCTGGCAGATCTCTGTGAGTTTGAGACCAGCCTGGTCTACAAGAGCTAGTTCCAGACAGATAAACCCTGTCTCAAACCCCCCCCCCAAAAAAAGGGGGGGAGGTTGCCTCACAGAACAAAAGTATCTATCTCCACCCTACTCCCACCACAGACCCCAGCCCTCAGATCTGTGGTGCACCACTGACTTTAAAGCTTATCTCAGGGATAGGGGAGAGGTGACTCATGCCTTCCTTTTTCAGAGGATTCAAGTTCAGGTCTCAGTACCCACATCTGCTGGCTCACAACCACCTGTAGCTCTGGTTCCAGGGACTCTGACCCCCTTTCCTGGCCGCTTTGGATATCTTCACGCATACGCATGCCCATACCCAGATGCACATTCCTACTAACAAATTTTTTCAGATCATTTTTTAAAAGTAGCCTTGGACCAGTGAGATGGCTCAGGAGGTGAAGGTGCCTACTGCCAAGTCTGAGGACATGAATTCAATCCTTGGAACACATGTGGTATGTGGCATAAGGAAAAAAAACACGTAACCCAACTGAGCAGTGGTGGCACATGCCTTTAATCCCAGCACTCAGGAAGCAGAGGCAGGCAGATCTCTGTGAGTTTGAGCCCAGCATGGTCTACAAGAGCTAGTTCCAGGACAGCTAGTGCTGTTAACAATCCTGTCTTGAAAAAAAAAACAAATAAAACCAAACAAATAAACAAAACCCCTGCAACTGGTCCTCTGACCTCAAGAAGCATGAGTGATTATGCCCTGTTCCACCCCACTTCAACAAATAAATGTAAGCAGAAAACCAAAATGAAACAAAAAAAAAAAAACCACTCATCTCACTAGGCATGGTTACATATGCCTGTAATCCCAAGCATTTGGGGCTGGAGGCAGAAAGATCAGAAGTCCATGATTAGAAGTCCACAGCTAATCATGGCTACATAGCAACTTTGAAGCCAGCCAGGGCTACATGGGATCCTGCTTCAAAAAACAAACAAACAAAAGAGCCCCTCATCTAACAGGAAATAAAAAGGGAGATGAGACAAGAGGTTTATCGAGTATTTTTCATTTTGCTTTAACTATCTTTTTAAGTTCTCCTCTGTTTTATTCTTTCTCCTTACTGTGCCTGAGGCTTCCTTGTCTTCTAGGCAGAAAGCATTATGAATTTCTCCTCCTTCTCACTTCTTGGGGCATTTTGTCCCTGGCTTTTAATGCCCTACTATACGGATGCCTTTCCCACATCTATGCCCGTCACTCTTTTTTCTTTATTCTTCACCATTTCTTCCCTACCCTCTTTCCCTTTTAGGGTCACTTTAACATACCAAATCTCTGAACAGGAATCAAATGCATTTCAGCATCACGTCGTATATGAGTCCACATAGAAGTAGTACCTACTATAGCCTGACTTTTCCAGATATTCAGAGTGGTTATTCCAATGATTTTCATTATTGTAGAAAGATGCATAGATCTTGAAACTTATCATTTGAAAATATATGGTTAGCTGGCATCAGATATGATCATAACATGATACCACCAATATCTCTTCCAATTCCTAGAACTTTCCCATCAGCTTAAAAGGAAACTGGATACCCACTGAGCAACTTCCCTGTTTCTCCCCCTCAAACTCCTGGCATTAACTAAACTGTTTCATTACCATATATTAGCTATTTCTGGATAAACTGAAATCATTCAGAACATGGCATCCGGAGTCTGGCTTCTTCCACTCAACATACGATTTTCCAGGCTGGTCTCTGTTGTCATGTGCATCGGTGTCTCGCTCCTTCCTGTGGATGAATAATATTTTACCGTACGGACATAGCACGTTTTGTTTATTCATGTGTTGATGGACATTTGGGTTGCTTCCATCTTTCGGCTATTGTGAGTAATGCTGCTATGACTATTTGTGTATAAATTTTTGTTTGAACATGAATGCTGCTTTTGAAGTATTAATTTTTTTCTCCCAAACACAAGCTTGTTTATTTGTGTCTTGCTAGGGGCAGGGGTGAGTCTGCCACCACTTTGCTGATGTCCTAAGCATGGCTTAGCCTGCCCATGACAAATCTCCATCTGTCTGTTCCTTCTACCCTGTTTCTCTGCATAAGTGTTGTTGAGGGTGGGGGTTTTCTCTTACCTTGAACAATTTGGAATTCATATCACCAAGTGAATTTCTTCCCTCTTAATAGAGGTGACTGCCCCCCTCCTTCTCTTTACATAATAAGTAGAGTAAATGTGTCCAATTCAGAAAACCCTTGGGCTTCAATTCTCAGCCTCCCCTAATAAGGCCTCTTTCCAACTCAGTTCCAGGAAAGCTGGCTGCAGGAGCTCAAGCCAGGAAAGGCCGCCTCAGGCCTCAGCTCATAAAGCCAAGGTGTGTCTGAGCCCCTCAACTCCTGTCAGCCTTGGCTCTTGAGCCTTCACTCCCTGGCTGCTGTCAAGAGTTCCCTGCCTCCTGCCAAAGAACCTAGGCTCGAGACAGAAAGGAGTCAGATTTCTGTCTGCAGAAGGGACTGGGGCTTCCAGGCTCCCTGTGTCTTTCCCTGTAGCAACCACCCGCCTGCCTTATCAGCAATCTCCATCACATCCAGAATACTCCCGTGATCCCTTCTTCCTAGGCTCCCATCAGAGTTGCAAATGCCTTCGTTCCAATTCTCTGTTGCTTCCACCCCTTTCCCCAGTTGCCACTGTCCCTTCCCTTGTACCTCTGCTTTCCAAACTGGTCTCCTTTGCTCCCGCCCCCTTCCTTCACCCCAACTCCCCCATCCCCCACGTTAGTTCTCTCACGTCCCCTGGTTCCCTGCCCCCCCCCCCTTTCAACCTCCAAATCTTTTTCTATGGACTCCCTGTCTCTCTGCCTCTCCTCTGAGTTCCTTTCGGGTCTGTTTCCTTTGACACTGCTCCCAGGCCTGATGCCAAGTTTCAGAGCCATTAGTGAGGTGCCTTGCTGACTGAAACACAAATCAAGACTGATCCGGGTACAATTAGCAGCTGCTCGCACCTCATCTGGAAAGCATTAGGCAGCCCTGGGAGTGGAAGGGGGAGACGGGAAAATATTGATGCCAAACAGAATAGATCTCCTATTTGGAACATGAAAGAAACCTGACCCTGTAGATATATAACTGCCAAGAAGATATGTATAGACAAGGCAGAGTGGAAAGAACTTAACTTCGGCATCCCTCAGTACCTACGCGCTTGACAGAGGGTTCTTCGTACTTGGTTCAAGGGGCTGTCAGGCAAGGGAAAAGGTGTGTTGCACATAAAAAATGACTCGGGAATCCTTTGCTTCTTTGCAGCACACTCTTGTCTTGGCCCTGCTTCCAGAACGGAGAACGCTTTTAAGAATCACCTGGCTCTGAGTTTAAATTGTGAATGTTAATGCATCAGGACCGGAGGGAATCTCAGCTCTGCATTTAATCAAGCAGATCGCTGTATCACATTTTAGCCAAGAGCTCATAATCTGCTCATGTGCTCTGCTACAGCCTTCTCCTAGCACTCTGCTCCTGTCCCTTCTAGCTCTCACAGTTACAGTCAAGGATGGATGATGTAATGAGTTGTTGCTGTCTATCTTCCAGCTCAATGCGAGCTGCGGGGGAGGTGGTATGTGAACGGGTAGATGTGTCTGTTCTCTTCTGAATTATCAGTACTCGCGATGCACACACTAGGTGTTGACGTAGGATGTCCTTCTGTCCATATGTTGCTTTCATTGGTTAATGAATACAGAAACTGCCTTGGCCTACTTGATAGAGCAGAACTTAGGTGGGGAAGACAGAACTGACTGCTGGGAGGAAGAAAGGCGGAGTAAGAGGGGAACACCATGGAGCCACCAGAGGACATACCGAGTCTTTCCCGGTAAGCCACTGCCATTTGGCGATGCACAGATTAATAGAAATGGGTTAAAATGAGATGTAAGAGTTAGCCAATTAGAAGTTAGAGCTAATGGGCCAAGCTGTGTTTTAATTAATACAGTTTCTGTGTGGTTATTTTGGGCTAAGTTATCTGGGCGGCCCGGAGGAACAAGCGCCCCCCCCCCCCACCTGTTACAGGGTGTTTAATAAATACTTTAGAAATGTACCCCACCCCTTTTTCATGGCAATACTAGGAACTGAACCTAGGACCTCAAACTTGCTAGGAAAGTACTCAGCCACTATGCTGTATACAGCCCTAGGCCCTACTAATGATTTTTCCCCACATCTTAAGGAATTAGCTCAATCCACAAGGCTCAGCACAAGTCACCCTTGGGGCTAGCTTTTTGCCATGCCTGATGGCCTGAGTTCAACCCCCAGACTATCTGGTAAAAGGAGAAAACAGATGCCCATAGGTTGTCCTATGACTGTAGGATGTATGCCAACATCCCCCATATTCACACACAATAAAAATAAATAAATAAATACATACATACATACTAAAACCCCATTTTTTTAGGGGCTGGAGAGATTCCTCAGCAGCTAAAAGCACTGACTGCTCTTCCAGAGGACCTCTTCCCCAGCACCCACATGGCAGCTCACAACTGTCTGTAACTCCAAGATCTGATGCCCTCACCCAGACATGCATGTAAGCAAAACACTAATGCACATAAAATAAAAAAGATAAATGTGAAAATAATTTTTAAATTTTTTTTTAAAAAATCACTCTTTGCTTGTAGTGGTTGTAGTGGTACATGCTTTTATTCCAAACACTTGGGAGGCAGAAGCAGGCAGATCTCTGTGAGTTTAAGGCCAGCCTGGTCTACATGGTGAGTTCAAGGACAACCAGAACTAGACAGAGAAAACCTGTGCTGAAAAAAACCAACAAAACAAAACAACAAAAAAAGCACTCTTATTCCAAAGAGACTCCCTAGTCTACCAGTCCTAATCAAATGCTTCTGAAGAGGCATTTGGGTAATTTCCCATGTGGCTAAGACTCCCAACTACATTATGAGAAGCTTGAGGCTTAGATGGTTGGATCTCCCCAGCTTCTGAGATTCTGAATGTTCTTGATGCCACCTTCCTTTTCCAATCTCATCTTCATGTATTCTCTCATTCCAACAGGTATTTGATGGTAGTTGATTGAGAGGCCTTAGGATGGCCAAGCTCTGTTTAGACCTCAACTACAGGGCTCAAGGATTGGCTGGATTTGGGTTTGGATAAAAGTCAAAGTTTCTTGTGTCCCAGTGATACCTCATTCCTTTTTCACAGCTGAATAGCATGATCCACAGTACCAGGCCTTCTCTACTACAGGGGAGAGGATGTTGCTTCCCAAAACTAGGTGGACTGTTCCCCTTGAAAATACAGAAAACTAGCTCGCAGTATTCTGTCATAGACAGAAAAACTTGGTCTTGTGTGAAATTCATCAAATGCTTCAACTGCTTCTCAAACACTTGGAGCTGCCTGCAGTCCAACACATCCTTTTTCAAAACACCCCCCCCCCATCATCTTAAAACACATGCGTATTTTAAGGGATGTTTAATCCATATGCTTTTAATTTACTTGCCCTTAAATCATCGAAATATTGTTATGAAAGTCTCGTTTGATGTTTAAGAAACTTTATGAGAATTATTTGGAAATTTAAAAATTTTGCTTTTAGCAGGGAAAAACCAGGAAGTTGGGTTTTTGCAAGCGTTTGTTGCCTTTAATACAAAAAGATTTGACAGTTTTTCCAAATCTTAATTTTGTAGGACTTGACGAGTCTAGAGCCAATGGCCTAAGACACTGCCTCTTCTGTAAGCTGTAAATAGATGTCTCAAGCATGTGAGGCTGGTACTAATCTAATCGTAATACGTGACCCTTAATTTAGAGCAATGGGAATGCTTCATATCTGCAGGATCCCAAGTGTATTTAACAACCAATACCCCAAAAGTGGATTTCATGTGCATCCCATGTGCAAATGTCTTGCCCTAGACTCGGTACCTTCTCACATAGATGAGAAATGAATCCAACAGGATTAGAGAAAACTTTAGAAGTTTGGAAGAACCTAGCAAAAAAAAAATCCACATGAATAGTGTGCAGATGGAATGCTCGAGAACAGAATGGCTTGATCTCAGGCAGGAAACCTGGGCTTTCCTACACTGTCTATTAAAGCTTTGCCCCAAATTGAGAATTCTGATCTATATAAAAGTGAAGTCAGGAGATTGGTGAGGTAGATCAGATTCAAACCAATGCTGATGTTGTATGCATGCACACACACCTGCATGTGCTTGTATACCAATGTCCTTAGTCAGTGAGGCCAAAGTGGGTAAGTGAGAAGGATCAAAGAAAGCCTGTAGTACTTCTGAAAAACCAAGATCAGGGCACAGTTGCTGAAGGAAGTGTAACTACAGATTCCATATAACGGGAATTTGTATCCATGGGTTCCCAGACCCAGATAATAGGCTCCCCAATTCCAAATAGGGGCATGCAGAGTGGGCCGGAGGACAGGAGGATCAGTGTGTGCAGGCAACCATGGCCTTAGCAGGCGCTGGGAAGCCAAAGTTCATGCAGGTCAGTGTTCCTAGGCTAGCCTGCCTGCCTCCCATTGTCTCCTCTTCTGTGCCACCTTGCAGTTCAGCCTAAAATGAACACAATCCTATCTGAGGCTACCAGGAGTGATAGTCAGCGCACTTTCCCTGAGGCTTGCCATCTGTCAGGCATGGCACAGCCACCGTCTCAGAGAACAATGATGGATTTGCTTTTGGTCCTTAAGCTCAGAGAGCACTTTCTGGTGCAAGAGACCATCTTCATTTTCTTCTGCAATGGTAGGAACAGAAACAATAGAAGGGAGAATGAAGAAAAGAAGGAAGAGAAAGCCCTCGACCCCAAGGACCTGTAAGGGCCCAGGGGGAAGGAGATATGCAGGACAGACGGAAGGGACACTTGAAAATAATGGGAAGTTAAAAGGAGAAGGAGCAATTGAGTAGGGCTAGGAAGGACAGTTTGGAACTCACCTGCTAAGGCCGGTAGAACACCCCTGTAAGAACAAGAGAGTAGCCTTCCTAACGGGAAGAAATGGCTGTTTAAAAAGTTCATACAGTGGCGGCAAAGGCGAGTAGACAATGAAGTATGAGCTCTAAGAGCTCGTCCCAAAGAGGTTATTTTGAGCCAGCTGGGAAAAAAGGAGGCTGCTTTCCTGGCTTAAAGAGGCTTCGGTCAAAAACTAGCACATTGCTTTCTCACTCTGGTCAGGGCAAATGCTTCCACTGTGGAGAAATGAGTAGTCTCCCAGCCCAATATGCTGGCTCAGATGTGCGTGCTTCAGCAGATAGCGGTGAATCCACACATGGAAAACTGTGCTCAGAAATGCCTGACTCTAGTGCTTACATCTCCTGGTGCACATGGAAGGGACTGAGGAAATTGCCAAAGCTACAGCATCCACCCACACCGCAAGGGATGCTGTCCTGATGCACTTTGGAAACTGAAGCGAACTATGGTGGGGAGCCCCCTCCAGGGTTAAACACGGTCACCTTGAGCATGGACTTGACTCTTTGTGAGACTCTAAGTTTGCTAACCCTGCCAAATACTGCAGGGAGATCCTGGACTACCGTGTCTGGTCATCCATATATTTTGAAATACTGAAGGAGTCTGGAGGAGCTAAGCATCCTAGACAGCCAAGTGTTCAGTCTTTCGGTGACAAAACTTCACTCCTTTCAATGGTCTTTCAATAAAGTCTCTCTCAAAGGGATAAACGTTTTTCTTGGTTTCTTAAATTGTGGATTTAATTTCACTTAAGAACTGTGGGCTACAAATTATGCTATAATAAGAGGCACTCTAGCCTGAAAGTTCCATGAATGAGGAATGTGTGCAAAAGCTGGTAAACCCCAAATAAGATCAATAATCTTCAGAAATAAACTGATGCCTTATTCCCCTGCCCTGAATATGGGTCATTTATATGTTATGTGACATGATAGAATTAGGAAAAAAAGGGAGAAGGATGTCTGGGGATTTTTTTCTGCAGGTGTGTGTGACTTCAAGTGCACTACTCTCTCACTTTCCACCTTTATCCTTTGAGACAGGGTCTCTCACTGAACCTGGAGCTAGGCTAGCAACCAGCAAGCCATGGTGATCCTCCCATCTCCACCCCAAAAGCACTAGAATTATAAACATCTGCAGCTACCCCTGGCTTTTTATGTGGTTCTGGGGCTCCAAGTTTAGGTCCTCATACTTGAGCAGAAAGGGCTGTTGTCCACCCAGCCAGCTCCCCAGCCATAGTTTCTTATGAGCCTGAAAGTATTCAAAGTAAGTAGCTAAGGAGGGTCTAGGGAGATAGCATAGTCAGTGAAGTGTTCAGCCACGAAGCATGAAGATAGGAGCTTGAGCCTCAGAACCTACATTTGAAAAGCCAGGTGTGCAGGTATGCCCTGTGATCCCTGGGGCTTTGTAGTCAGCCAACCTGGCTCACTTGGTGAGTCCCAGGCACGTGAGAGAAACTGTCTCAAATAAGAAGCTGAAGAAGCTAGGCACGGTGACTCAGGCCTTTAATCCCAGCACTTGGGAGGCAGAGGTAGGCAAAGCCAGGTGAGTTCAAGGCTGACCTGAGCTATATAGCGAGTTCCAGGCCAGCCAGGGCTACATAGTGAGACCCTGTCTCAAAAAAAGAAAGTGGATGAGTAAAGCAATACTGGAGGCTGTCCTCAGTCACACAGGAGAGAGAGAGAGGGAGAGAGAGAGAGACAGAGAGAGAGAGAGAGAGAGAGAGAGACCTTTGAGTGTTGACGTTTGTAATATCGGGAATTTCAAATACATCCTGCAGGAGACTACCATGTGGATTAGATCGAAAGAAATGCCCACCATACCTACTAGAGTATTTATCACCCAGTACACATTCAAGAATAGCCCTATCCCAAGTGCCTTTGGGCAACATACGTTGAAATTCATTCACCTTCCTTCTGAAGTTCTGATTACCAGCCATCACAACTGGGCTCCCCTGGAACACTGTTGGCACGGTTCCTGCCAGATGAGCTCCTTCTCCTCTGCCATGGACTTGCTATAGTTCCAGCTGCAGCACTGATTAAACTCAAAAAGATGATCCCATCTGTGAATAAAGTATTTTTGCTTTAGCCTACACATACTAATTTTAGCCCGTTAAAATACTTTTTTTTTTCTTTTGACTTACTTTCTAGCTTTTGACTAAGTCCCAGATACAGGACTTAGATAAGTTCTGAGTAGATGAGGCTATGATATCAACAAAAAGCAATTGTAATCTACTGATCATTAAAAGGATAACCATGCTCAAGAACCTATTCATAGCATCTCACTACGATTGTTCTGTGTGGGATAACTATTTAAATCTTTACCTTCTTGCCCAAAGTCCCAAAACTAATTATCTGTAATACCGGCAGTACCAGGCCTGGGAGACTCTGGAGCCCACGCTTCTAGCTTCTACTGTACCGGCATAGCTTTTGGTTTCTTCCATATAATCAAAGGGTTTTGAAATAGCTTCAGGCTTTGGGAGGGGAGGCCAGTTCTTTTGATAAAGTAGGTTAAGTGGAGGTAAGAAGAAAAGGAAAGGAGAATCAGAAAGCTATAATTGCAGGAGATCAAAATATCCCACCCTGGGGCAGAGAAGGAGGTGCAGGGAGGGATAACTAACACTAGGGATGATTGGAAAGGCCATATGGAAAGCTACTATTTTATAAGCGTTCTAAGTATATACTTTATGTTTTTATAAGCCAACTAAACACACAATCATATCAAAGAGTTGAAATGGACTTATACAGGGATGATGCTCCTCCCAGAATCTATAGGATGCCAAACTAAAAACTCAGTGCCGGGTGTGGGATAGCTCCTTTAGATGTGTTGGTTAGGGTGTCTCAGAGACCTTAAAAATGATACAGGATGTTGTTATTTCTCTTGGTTACCCACCAGGACTCGATGTTAGATCCTATGATGTTAGACATTGCATGCCTTGCTCATCAGGCCAAGGGAAAATCAAGCTGGTAGGAATCAGGAAACTTCCTCCCTGATGACAAGATAGCACAGTACTGGGCATTGCTGTGCAGGCTGCTGGGGTAGAAGAGGCAGTCCCAGTCTTGCCTAGCTAGGAGCCCTGGGAACTGTAACAATAACTGATATGGCAATATGTGCCCATGGGGGCAAACGTGGAATAAATGTTATGGGGATAGCCAACCATTTTCTGGCTGAATTTAAAGTCTGCGTTATAGGAGGAAATGCCTGCCTAATATTGTAAATCTGGCCAACAGCCCATGGTTGGGGCACTTACAGGACCCAGAGGTTAATCTACTACTATAATTTTGCTAAATGGACATAGCATCAAGCTATACTCTAGATCTGTATCTCAATACCCATACATTAGTGCAGCTATCAACCCTCATCAGAAAGACGCATCTTTGTTCAGTGTGTGTAGGAAATGAAGGAACTCACAACGGACTAGTGTGGAGAGGAAATGTCTGTGGAGTATTCGTCCACAAATAAGGCCATCATCCCATCTCTCCAGGTTCAGGAACTCATGGTAAGAGAAACAGAAAGATTGTAAGAGCCAAAGTCCAAGGAGGATCTGGCCAAAACCGTGTCTTCTGGACTGGACAGGTCCAGTGCTCTCATAAACTCATAGGAGCCATTGTGGCTTGCTTAAGGACAAAGCAGTCAATCCTCCAGTGTGGAGGTGGAAGGAGCTTACAAGCTTTGACCCCTACCTGAGGCACTATTATTCCTTGAGTATATGGGCCCAGGTAGATCAACCACATGCCACTGAATGGCTCCATACCCCTGATTTTGGTGAGTTATGGGGGGGGGGGGATGACAAGAAGTTGGGAGGGGATAGGGGTTGAAAGTGTACCTGGGAGGAATTAGTGGTAGGAATATGGGGTGAATATTATTAAAATACATTGTGTACACTATGGAATTCTCAAAGAATTGATTAAAAATATATTTAACATGTACTTCAAATATTTGATGTTCTCAAGTTGAATATCTAGAGAATCTTGAGGGATCTGCGGGGATGAGAATGCCTCTGAAAAGCTATCCTTCTAGAAAGGATGACAAGTAGCAGCTGGGTATAATGGCACAGGCCTTTAATGCCTGCACTTGGGAAATAGAAGACACGGATCTCTATGAGTTCAAAGCCAACCTGGTGTACCTAAAGAGCTCCAATTCAGCCAGGACAACATAGAGAACTCCCCCCTCCCCGCCATCTCCCCAAAAAGGTAAAACAAATAGAAGTTGAGGAGGGAGGGAGGCTTTTCTATCAGACTTCTTTCTATAGGAAAGAGACTTTCACAGGTCAAAGATGAGGTCTGCCATCTGATCAGGCACAGGTGAGTGAAGGTGGCTGTTCTCCAGGGGACTTCATCTGCACAAGATGATCCCTGCTAATGTGCACACCCTGCTAACCTTCTCCAGCCTGGGCCACCTACTTCCTGCCAGGCACCAAGCCCCTCCCCTGCTAAGCTCTGTCTAAGACTGACCATCTCCTGCTATTCAGGGATCTCACTTCACACAAGGCTTCTATGCCAGTGCTGGGAGGAGATTTGTAGGCTTTATTTCTTCTTAAATCCCTATTAATCTGTATGTTGCCATTGCATTTCCTAGACTAAAATTAATGACCTTTTCGTGGGGGAAAAGAGTAAACTCAGATTTTTTTTCCCTGCATAATCAAAACACTCCAGTTCTTGGGGCTGGAGAAATGGCTCAGCAGTTAAGAGCACGGCTTGTTCTTCCAGAGGGCCCAGGTTCAATTCCCAACAACCACATGGCATTTCATGACTGTCTGTAACTCCAGTTCCAGGGCATCTGACACCCTAACACAGATATATACAGGCAAAACACCAATGCACATAAAATTTAAAAAAAAAAAAAGAATCCAGTTCTTTAAAAAAAACCTCAAGAAGACAACAGTCATGGAAACAGCACTGGTTTGTACTGTTGGATCTTTCAGAAATGTCTGTTGAAAGTTCATTCACGACAGAACCAGTCAGGGAACATCTGTGAACACACAGCACCCAATTCGAGAATTCGAATTCTATCGATTCTCTTTTTAGACAATCTCTGTGGAATCATGACCAGTTTTATCCTCTAAAGGCTTCCTACCTTTGGTAAGAAGACCACTGTTAAATGCCACAGGTATGCACTACTCACATGTGTAAGCCTACAGTCAGAACCATGTGCACAGACCCAGAAGAAAGAAAGGGGGTCATTCCTGCTGCCGAGATACTTCCCCAATAGCAGAGAGTCTAGCCCGAGAGACATGAGAGAATTTGCTGATTCTAGAGGGGAGCAGAAGCTAGGAGCCAGCAAGGTTGTGGACCTAATCCAGCTGGGAAGCCAGAGGAGACTTTGAATGGAAAAGACTATCCTATCCTGGGCATGTGTGTTGCAATGGGTTGTGGTGTGAGGGATGTTTGTGGCAACTATAAACAGGAACTGTTGTGTCCTTATTAGGAATAATCATTTCTCCAGGCAAAGCAGGGACCCTTGAGGCTTTTAAACATACTCTGCTTGAGAATTCCTTTCTCTGCCCAAGACCTAGCCTGTCTTCTCCAGTCCTCTGAGAAGAACTCATTGAAGCTCAGTCCTATGGTTGTTTCTGAGACTGCTGCTTGGCAGGGCCCAAGAGAAGAAAAAGACAAAGATTCCATGGATCTGGACCCACCTTGATCCAGATGCTCACAAGAGCTGTTTATTCCTCAACACAGGGCCTTGTGTTGCTCTCTCCCTCTAGGGTGGACTTACAAGCTGTCCAACAGGCCTGGCAAACTTTTGGCAAAGGCAGAACACTGGGAAGAAATTCAACGGGGTGGAAATGGATGCCCAGCAGGCTGCATTTGGAGAACTTAGCATTCAGCAGAGAGCGGAGCCATGGAAAGAGCAGAGGGGCATCTCATGCCTCCTGAAGGATGGATGGACCTCAGTGCCCATGGCCACTTTGATCTGCCTCGCCCTATAGAGAGTTGATTAAACATAAGCTATGACTCAAACAGAATGGTTTGAAATTCTTGCTTTGCCTCTTCCTATATTTGCCTTATTAAGTCCTAGAGTAAGATGAGCCAAGTACAGTCATGCTTGCTTAATGATAGGCACCCATCTTGAGAAATGCATCATTAAGTGATTTCATCACTATGTCAATATCCCAAGGGTGTTCACAGAAGTCTAGGTGTTATGGCCTACTACACACTAGGCTGTGTAGTGAAAGAGGTGGAGAGCTGAGAGCTCCAGTCACAGTGGACTTTAGGGAAGGAAGAGGCTCGGGTAGGCTTTACAGTGCCTGGGCAAGTACAGAAGAGGATTTAGGCAAGGGCTTCCGGATGAAGAAAACAGAAGCTTGGCAGTGGGTACGACTTCAGGCTTTGTTGTTTTACAATCTTCATAACCACAAAGTGGAGCAGGGAGCTAAAGATACCCCAAAGCATCATACTGAGGCTCACAGCAGTGGGAACTGAAGCCTAAGGCCTTCTGTCTCTAGATGTCTTTCCCTTGCCTGGTCCTCAGTTCCCACTCACCATTACAGGGTCCATTCACACCCTGCAAAGAAGTTCTCACCTCACTCCTGATAGGGTCAGATGCTGTGGCAATCTGAATGCTATTGGTCCCCATAATCTCACAGAGAGTGGCATTATTAGGAGGTGTGGCTTGGTTGGAGTGGGTATGGCCTTGTTGGAGGAAGTGTGTCAATGTAGGGAAGGACTTTGAGATTTTCTATGCTCAGGATACCATCCAGTGTTTCAGTCAACTTCCTGTTGCCTGAAAGATGCTCACAGCACCAAGTCTGCCTGCATACCACCATGTTCCCCGTCAAGATGATAATGGGCTGAACTTCTGAAACTGTAAGCGAGCCACCCCAATTAAATGTTTTCTTTATAAGAGTTGCCATAGGGGCTGGAGAGATGGCTCAGAGGTTAAGAGCATTGCCTGCCCTTCCAAAGGTCCTGAGTTCAATTCCCAGCAACCACATGGTGGCTCACAACCATCTGTAATGGGGTCTGGTGCCCTCTTCTGGCCTGCAGGCATAGACACAGACAGAATATTGTATACATAATAAATAAATAAATATTTAAAAAAAAAAAAGAGTTGCCATAGTCATGTGTCTCTTTCCAGAATAGTCCTAACTAAAACAGATCACCTCTGCTAAGAGTCCATATTTTTTCATGTAATTTTATGTCTCAATTGTTTATCTAATTGCCTCTTACTAGCTGAAGCAAAGGTGACTGTGTCTTACTTATTTCTAGTGCTGGGTACTGTTCTTGAGCCAGAATGGGTTCAGTGTAAGTTTATGGAATGAATTCATACATTTCAAAGCAATAGATTGGTCCCAGAGACATATCAAACTAGGTCTCTGAGATGTTTGAGCTTAGAGTTTTCTTAAGTTTGAGGGCTTTTTTCAGGGAAGGGGGAGGAATTATTTATAAAATAAATAAAAGTCAGTGTGGACGAGATTAATGGAAGGGCAGCCAAGAGATGCATAGAGAAGGGTTTGGAGAATGGGTGGGCCCTGCTGAAGGGGGGAGGGGAAGGGGAGCATGTGGACAGGGAAAGGGGGCAGGGTCCTCGGAGGCCTACCCTGACCCCTGGGCAGGCTATAACAGGAACTTCTTCCCTTTGGGTTGAAGAAGGTGACTTGAGAATGACGTAAGAAAAGGGTGTAAGAGGTACAGTATATACCCAACATGCATTTGTTGAATTTTGGTCCTTCATTTTAAGCTCCTGGTTCCTGGGTCACTAGACAAAACCCTAGTAGCCCTCCAGAGACATCCTGCCTCTATCGCTATAATGGCACAACCCCAGATTTGAGTAGCCTTGAGTCTTGGGTCCCCCAACCCCAACATGCCCAGCACAGCCTGGTCCATTCCCCACTCCCCACACGTGTCTGTCCCTCCTCCCCATCCCCAGATGAGGGAGGCAGCTTCTTCTTGGTTTCCCAGACTGGGAGAAGCCTGTTTTCAGTTAAAGCTCTGGTCACACACAGATGCCTTTCCCATTACTCTTGTTTTTCTTCTTGAAGTGTAACATTTCCAATTAACTCTCCACAGGGGATCCTGCCCTGCTGAAGGGTGGAGGGGAGCATGTGGACAGGGAAAGGGGGCAGGGTCCTCGGAGACCTGCCCTGGACAGCCTGCAACTGACCCTTGGGCCGGCTGTAACAGGAGCTTCCTTCCTTTGGGTTGAAGAAGGTGACCCTGTGGCCAGTTTCAGCACATGTCACAGGTCAGGACTGCCATCTCAGGGACTAAGTCCGTGAAGCAGACTCTCCCCTGATCCATTTTATTGATCCCTTAACTCTAACTGCCTCAAGATACTAAACTACCCTAGTCCATCTGCAGTGGAGGCAGGTGGGCATGAATGGTAATTTTCCTTATCAGTGGTCTTTGAAGTTTCCTGTCTTTGAGGGATGTCAGGACGGACAGTCAAGGCAGATTCCAGAAGAAAAGGGCGCCTCTTCTTCATGGGTCTCTTTTATTGTCTGTCCTTTAAAATTCTTTTGCTTCGAGTCCTGTGAACGTGGGACTTTGTCTTGCTCTTAGAATCCTACATGAAGAGTTTAAAAACAAAGACTGTTGGCATCGGCGTTCATAGATTTCCAGTTTGGAGCGCATTTTTATCTGCCAGCAAATTCCTGCAGCATGGAAATGAAAATGTGCACAGGATTTTGTCTTCTCACCCATCCAGGGAGCTTGCCTGTATTACAGAAACTGCCTAGCAATTAAGGTGCTGAGGGACTGAGCTAACTCAGCCACTAACGTGTACACACACACACACACACACACACACACGCACAGGAACTCTTCAGACAGGAAATTCAAACTCGCTCCTTAAGAAAAGGTATTTTCCTGGGTCCCGAAGGCTGGCCCAAACTTGTCAAACCAGCAAGTGCCTAAGTTGTGAATGTCAAGTGTTGCTGTGTAACAGTCCTTGGTGTGGTTGTTTTTTAAAACATGAGCTATTATAAAGCAGGCATTGTGCTAGGGAACGCCGCCAGCACTTGGAGGTTTGCAGAGATTGACTGCCACGAAGCAACCCCAGTCAGCCATGCAAGTGGGCTGGGCTCCATCTCTGCCCGTTTGGAGCGCCACTTCAGGTCTCCTTGACCCTAGGTTTCATGATGAAGGATCATCTGATTGGTTCAGGGAAGGCAAAAGGAATTGAAACCGCCTCCCCACGCGCACACATACACACACACTCACACAACCCTCTTGCAGCAGGAGGAACAAAAGCTAAGGGAAATGGACTGTAGGGAACAGCAGGGGGTCAAGAGCTCTTTGCTTTGAAGGGAAGAACTGGAGATTCCTGTCAGATTGGAAGTCCAGGGCACTCTAAGAAGTAAAGAACACGGGCTATTTATAATCCTATGCAAAACAGGCTTGATTACACCTTGAAGCTCCTGTGCCCCGCCCCCAGGCACCTGGGTGCAATTATCAGGGTCCCCTCCACCTAGAAGAGCATCCGGCCAGGTTCTCCTCCACTTTTGGAAACGGACTTCAAGGAGCCAGATGGAAGAGGCGCGCTGGCTGCGGACCCTGGAAATACACCACTGCTTCCCTGTCCTACCTCTCCCTTAAACTTTCCCATCTGCGACTTGCTGATTCCTCCGCATCATCCGTCTTAGTAACTGATTTAAATCCTGATAAAAGAGAAAGGTCTGTGGGACGATGATCATGTAATTAGTAATATTCGATGCACAGCCTTCGCATGAAGAGTGTAAGACTGGTAACTTCGGAAAGGAAAGATCATGGTAATAGTCTTTGGGGACCAAACCTGTTACAATAACACCCCCCCCAACATCCTTGTTGAAACTTCATCCCCAGTGCAACAGTATGGGGGTGGGGGATGGAGAGACATCATCTGAGATGTTAGTCATCTAACCCTTGTGAATGAATTCAAACTATTTTTTTTCTTTTTTAAAATATTTTTTTATTTATTATGTATACAATATTCTGTCTATGTGTATGCCTGCAGGCCAGCAGAGGGCACCAGACCCCATTACAGATGGTTGTGAGCCACCATGTGGTTGCTGGGAATTGAACTCAGGACCTTTGGAAGAGCAGGCAATGCTCTTAACCTCTGAGCCATCTCTCCAGCCCCCGAATTCAAACTATTTTTAAACAGGCTTGCAGAGTGGGTTTCACCCTCCTGTTCTTCAAGGCCACATTTGCAACAGAGAGACAAGCCCTCCCTAAAAGATAACAAACCTAGAAGCTCATTGGCCAGTCACTCCCAGTCTTCCGATGGTGACAAACACACTATCCTGACTTGCCAGATATGGCTGCATGAAATGTACCAAGGGGCCATCCAAGTGGAGGGGCAGAACCCACCCAAGGGATAATTAAGTGTTTCAGTAAGGAAGACACTCAGGTGGAAGATCGCAATGGGCTTTGAACAGGAAAAGTCTCTCTAAAACGATGTGTCTAAGACAAGACGGGAAAAATGAAAAGGAGCCAGGCTTACAAAGTACAGGAGACAGTTCTTTGCAGAGGAGGGAAGTAGGATATGCAGAGTGCTACTGGCTGGGATGTTGTGTTTTATTTTATAGGGAACATATTGCCTATGTTGTTTTTCTCCAAAACAGTTTTAGCTGTAGAGGATTCCACTGTTCTAGTTTGCTTTCTGCTGCTGTGATAAAACATAGACCACAACAAGTTGGGGAGGAAAGGCTTCGATTTTTCTTTCACTTCCCTGTCCAGCAAAGGAAACCAGAGCAAGAGCCCAAGGCAGGAACCTGGAAGCAGGCACTGAACCCAACATCTGGAACTGGCTGGCTCCTCCTGGCTTGTTCGGTTACCTTTCTCCGACAGCCCAGGGCCATTTGTGGAGGGGTGGCAATGTCACAGGGAAACCAGCCCTCCTCTGTCAGTTAACACCAAGAAGGTCTGGCAGGTGTGGCGGCAGGCCAAGCTGATGAAGGCAGTTTCTCAGCTGAAATCCCCTCTTCCCAAATGTGTGGAGATGTCCAGGAGTGAAGATAATATTTTGGTTTTTGAACCAAAATACTGTCTGAAAAGATGGGCTATACTACTCTTTTATCAAGTTAAAAAAAAAAAAGAGTTGTCTTGTATATTGAAATGGCTGAATTTATACCAGATGATAAAGAATTCATTATTATACTACTATAATAATGATTTATAATTATATAATATTATATATTATTCTGAATTTATACCAGATGACTTCATTATTCATTCAGGTACAAGACATAATCAGGAATAGGCTTTGTCCTATATACATAACACACATCCAATTCCATAAGTGTCTGCCAGGTCCTTTAGCACAAGGTAAAGCAGAAATTGATCAATTATTGATTGGAAGTATATGGCAGGCCTCAAAATTTCATATAGAACATCATGTCAATAGCAAAGGTTTAAATAAAGAGTTTCTTATTATATGGCAACAAGCTACAGAGAGTATAAAGAGGTGTTCTACTTGCTCTTTTTATAACCAAACACTGTTGCCTGCAGGGAGTAGCCCAAAGGGTACTCAGAGAAATGAGATCTGGCAGATGGATGTGTTCCACTTTATGGAATTTAAAAAATTAAAATATGTGCACCACACCATAGACACGTATTCAGGTAATCATGCATTTATTAGAAGTTACAGCCATCATGGGTATTCCTTCACAAATAAAGACAGAAAATGGTCCAGCATATATATCTAAGAAAATAAAGTGGTTTTTTGCTCATTATAATCTAAAGCATATTATATGTATACCAAATAATCCTACAGGTCAGGCAGTTATAAAAGGTCAAATCGAACTATAAAGGATATGCTAAACAAACAAAAAGGGATGGAAAATACCCATAGAAATAGATTGTATAATGCTTTATCAACCTTGAATTTTCTTAACATTGATGAGAAAGAAACAATGGCAGGAGAGAGACATTGGATAATGGAAAAAACTTCAGAATTGAATCAAGCAGTGTATTTCAAGGATGTGTTGACTTCACAATAGAAACCAGGAGATGTGCTATGTTGGGGAAGGGGTTTCACTCTTGATTCCACAGGAGATGAAAAATTAATAAAGATTTTCTTTCAAAAACCTTTTGAGAAAGAGAAATGACAGCTCATCCACAATGGTGACAACCATACAGGTGGTAAGGAAACCATATCTTTACAGGAAAATTTACATCTTCAAAAATTCAAGAGACCCCTGGATTTTTGGATGCTGATAAAGGAAAAATAACTATCCAATAAGGGTCATCAAGAAAAAAGAATGTGACTTATGAGGAAAGGTGATCAAAACATATACATTATATATATATGAATATATTCAGCTGGATTTGGAGTTAGACAATGGCTCTGTAGTTCTCCAAATCCAAGCCTGTTCTTAAAAGGAACATTCAGAATTTCTGTCTTATGTCAGGGACATCTGGTATGGGACAGAAAGAAGACTTTAGGAAAAATTTTACTTTCTCCATGTCTATTTTGTCTATATTGTATTCTTCATTGAATAATGTTTAAGTTTTCCACGATGAACAGTAGAATTTCCTACAGTTCCTTTTTCTGCAACAATCTTTGACGTTTCCAGGAAGGAGATGGGGCCCCACAGCAACAACTCCACCTGGTTAAGAAGACATCATGATGCTGATAGGGCTGCTGTACCATCGGTTTTTGGGGTACCAGCTGCTGACATGGTGCACCTTCTCACGACGTTCTGGCCTGAACTCCAGATAAGAACTTTGGAAAAAACCCTATCGACTGCTCAGAAATTGTTTACTACTATGCTGGACAGTAATCTTGAAACATAACCATCACTTTACTTTTGCAGGGTCCCACAAAGAGATCATCACCCCCATGACAGCGGAAAGCAGTTCTAGAGAACAATGTCCCCTTTCCCAAAAAAAGTTTGTCCTCAGGGTTGGGAACACCATTTAGGGGTTGTTCATTATTACTTGTATGAGGTAGAGGGTTGGGGTGAAAACTATGTAGGTTCAAAATTTAAAAAAAATAAATCATAATAGTGGATAATAGAGTGAATACTTGTGAGCTATTGTTTATGGATAATTTACATTGGTATAGTTTTTTGTATATTGATACAAGTTCAAATTATACTTGTTACTTCTGTTTACAATATTTGTACACCTATGCAAAGTTATTCTGTCAGATTGTATACATGCATGTTTCTACCCCTGTTTAGAACATTTTGTATATTGATACAACTTTTAGGATACATTTCTGTATTGTATTTGTATTGTATTATTTAATATTTTGACATGAAGTCTTGGTCCTTAAGTTACACAGGTATTAAATATTACAGGTCGATAGTTGTTCATGTTTGTTATACATATAGTCAGATTAATTAGGTTTTATAGATACCTAGAGATTATATTCTGTCTCGATAGGTAGTCTTCAACCACTTCAAGGATCTGTAGAACATGGCATTTAAATAATTTAGGGTTCTGTTGACATGAGACATGATTGCTCCTGACAGCACCAATCTATTCCTGGGAGAATGTTGAGCACGGAAGACATTCCACTCAGAGTTTGTTTTCTTCTTGGCACAATTGGCCTTTGGGCAAGGAACTGCCCATGCCTCAACCACTGACAAAGTATACAGTATCCAGACTGGATAAGCAGGACACAAGGAAAAGGACTGACAAACCTTGCCAAGACAAGGTAAGATAGTTCTGAAAAATTCTCTGCCTCTAAAAATGGTCTATTACTCTAGGCCTTAGCCAAAGTTGTTTGCCTCAACATTGCTAATGAGACTTTGGGTGATTGTTCAAGTAGCCAATTGTCTTGGTCATATACTGCTTGCTTTGGAAGCTGCTTGATTGCACTTCCTGCCTACTCAAGTAATATTATCTCCCTTCTCAGAGCTTCAATAAGGTTAAAGATTAGATGTAGTTACCTTCCTCTTATGATTTAGCCAAGCTTATTTCTGATGCAAGATTCAGACTCTTTGAAATAGAATGTTTATTAAAACATTTGTCATTGTGTTCCTTGCTTAATATTGTCTATGTTGTTTGTAATTTTATATTTGATATCTGTTCCTATTGTATATAGTTTGGTATTAGATTTGGATCACTCTTATTTAGACAGAAGTGGGAGGTGATGCGGAAGCCTTGTTAACCAAATATCTTTAAGAGGTGGGACCAAGTTAAGGTGTGGCATTCTGGGACCCAGAGAAAAACTGGCTCACAGCTCAGGTGCTCTCTCTGTGGTTCCCATGCTGTACAGCTGACCTTGGACTTCGTGAGTTTTCCCCTTATAATAAATAAAAATATAATTGGTTATCTTTTAGCTAACCTGGCTATTTCCCAAATTGAGTTAATTTCTATACAGTACCCTGCAAGAGTGCTAAACACTCTTAACTGTTGAGCCATCTCTCTAGTCCCCATGCATGGAGAAATCTTTTGGCTAAGTCAAAAATGTGTGATATGAAAACAGTTTGATGTTAACTTAATTAAAGATGCTTACTGTCAACCAGAGTTACCCCAGGGTCAGGCAGCTATAGTGAAACTGGGTAGGATAGGGTCTCCGCGATGCAGTTGTCAATTTACTCAGGACACTTAGTCCCTGTCCTCCTTTTTCATTGCTTCCCCAGACACAAGCTGACCCCTAGATAGTCATCTGCACACACATAACATGGAACGGTGCAGCTCACTCCTGAGCTCATCCCGCCGTCTCATCTCATTCTGGAGCTGATGGGTGTAGTTTCTAAGACACTAGTTCCCTTCAGACACACGACGACAGGAGAATAAGACAATAAGACAGGAGAATAAGACAATCAGACACATGAAGAGAGTCGTTCAGGGATCCCACCTATTGGATTATTTCAAAGTAAGGCCAAGAGAAGATGTCAGTGGGAACTGGGGCTCATATCCAGCCCTGGAATTAAAAATAAATGCAACACCTCCAAATACAGTTGTAAATGAAGGGTCAGTCCTTACCCTGACTCACCCATGAGCCTCCTGTGTCTGAGCTCAGATATTTACCACTTGGAAACATCAATCTCTGTTTAATGGGGAACCTGGTATGCATTTCAACAGGATTGAAACTTTCAAGTTTAAACTTCAATTTTATACTTTATTATTTATTTTTTTCTTTTTCTTTTTGGATAAAGGACCCAGACATGGAACTTCTCGTAGACACTTTTTCCTTTTCCTTTTATTTTTTTTTCGAGACAGGGTTTCTCAGTGTAGCTTTTAGAGCCTGTCCTGGCACTAACTCTTGTAGATTAGGCTGGCCTCAAACTCACAGATATCCACCTGCCTCTGCCTCCCTAGTGCTGGGATTAAAGGCGTGCGCCACCCCTGCCTGGCTACTTTCTTTTTATTGGTCAAATCTCTCTCTCTCTCTCTCTCTCTCTCTCTCTCTCTCTCTCTCTCTTTTCTGAGAGAAGGTTTCTCTGTTTCTTTGGAGCCTGTCCTGGAACTCACTCTGTAGATCCGCCTGTCTCTGCCTCTCTAGTGCTGGAATTAAAGGAGTGCACCACCACAGCCCGGCTTTCCCTTTTTTTTTCTTCAGGGAGTTGCATCTTGGATTACCTTTGGTTAGTGTTGTCTCTGTCATTTCCTAGACTATAATAAAAACCTTTTGTGTATCCCTCTGGGTTGCTAAAAGGTACCCCAGTAACACCCTCTGACTTTCTTTCCTACAGTCTCAGCCAGCCCAAGAGAAGGAGCCACAGGAACCAGGAACAGAAATTATTATTAGAGCTTGTATCATAATTCCAGGAACGATCCCCAGGAATCTAAAACAGAAGATTGATATGTTTATCAAGAAAGATAACACTTGTCAACAAAGAGCCCTTTTCAAGCCCTAGGATAAACAGAGGGTGTCTCCGGATCACCCTTTGGCTTGGTGCCTGGACAGGGCGCCTGTCCTCCTCTAGAGAGAATAGCCTGCTGACTTCATCCAGCTTCCAGTCCTTCCCCACACAGGTTCCAGCTCTCAGTCACAGGCTACTGCTTCCTCCATGTTTCTTTACTTTAAGGGAATACTCAAGGATGATTAAGAATGTTGAAGGAAATAATTCCTCAGAAGAGATGTAAAAGGCTAGACACGCATAATATGGCTAAACAATGACTAACACAGGCCCATTTAGTCCCTTGCCTGTTCCTTTGGGCCATGGCATTGTTTAGACTAGCTTGAGGGCCAAGGGCAAGGGATGGCTCATCCCCAAGTGGTCCTCACTGTCAGACATCTCTTCACCATTTGGGGAAGGAGCATAGACCAAGATCTAGGCATCTGAAGCATGTTTTAGTGATGTGGTCTTGGACAAATCCTTAACCTAACATAACCTTTCAGTTTCATTACCGGTTAAACAAAGATAATATTTCTCACCCCTTAGAACAGCGGTTCTAAACCTGTGGGATATTTACATTACAATTCAGAACAGTAGCAAAATTACAGTATAAAGAATCAGTAAAAACAATTTTATGGTTGGGGGGTCACCACAGCACAAGGAACTGTATTAAAGGGTCACAGAATTAGGATTATGATTGATGATAACATATGCAATGAATGTTATTACCATCTTTTTGAGTTAAACATTATTTCCCTGCCACTATTTTTTCCTGATCTCCCTTTCTGCTCATATCTTTTCTACATAATAAAAAAGGTATCACAATAATAAATGTGCAGGTTTTTAAAGGAAGTACCAAAGCAGAGGTAACAAAAACAACAGCCCCACAGCTTACCTTTCCCAGAACTTGTCTCGCTGAACCAAACAATTTTCTAACATTTTCTTCTTGTTGGCCTATTTTTCTAATCACATGCTTATCTGATTTCTTCCTTCTTTTAGATAAAATAGACATGACAAAAATAAAAATTCAAAAGTGTAAAGAGAACCATCTGTCGCAGTTGTGAACAGTATCGTTCAGGTGCCCTGATGCTGCCTTCACGCTACAGTCTATCCCTTCAGGATGCTGGGATTAGAGGACAGGAACTAAGAAAAGCCCGTTCTCAGATGCAGAACCCGGAAGAGCAACCTTGCTGCAATTACAGACCATCTGCTTGGAGATCCGTCCTTTACACTGTCTCATCTGGCACTCTGTCACCATCCTTCTTTCCTGTTTTAGTAACAGGGCCAGATAGGAATGCATTTGGATGTGCCCTCCACACTACTGTTTATGGAATAGTTTGAGAAGAATTAGTTTTCCCTCTTTCCACTCCTCCCAGCTCCTTCCCCATACTTGCCTTCTCCCCCAGATCCGCTCCTCCATTTCCCTACAGAAAAGAGCAGGCCTCAAAGCTATCAACAGGACATGCCATAAAAAGTTACAATAAGACCAGACATAAACTTGCATATCAAGGTTGGACGAGGAAATCTAGTAGGAGGAAAAGGGTCCCAAGAGTAGGCAAAAGAGTCACAAACACCCTCCACCTCCACTGTTAAGGATCCCAGGCTAGAGAGATGGCTCAGCAATTAAAAACACTGGCTGCTCTTCCAGAGGTCCTGAGTTCAATTCCCAGTAAACACTTGGTGACTCACAACTGTCCACAATGAGATCTGGTTCTCTCCTCCAACCTGCAGGAAATCATGCAGGCAAAATACTATATACATAATATATAAACACATCTTTAAAAAACAAACAAGCAAATAGGATTAAATAAAGTCAACCAAAAGGTAGAGCAAGAGACTAGTTGACAGGAAGTGAACATAAGATTACTAAGAAAAACCATAAGGAGTATGAAGGACTCAGGAAAAAGGATAGACGCACAAGAAGGAGAAGGGAGGGACATTGAGTAAAAATAAATAATTAAATAAAAAAAAATAGCTGGGCAATGGTTAATGTGGGAGTGTCATATATCAATCTGTTGATTTCATTGGTTAAGCAATAAAGAAACTACTTGGCCCTGTGGGTGGAGTAAACAGAACAAAATGCTGGGAGGAAGAGGAAGTGAGGTCAGACTCCACAGCTCTTCTCTCGGGAGCAGACGCCTGAGAGAGACGCCATGCCCCGCTCCTGGGCAGACACGCCATGAAGCTCCGACCCAGGATGGACTAGGCTAGAATCTTCCCGGTAAGACTGGTTCTCACAGATTATTAGAGATGGGTTGATCAGGATATCAGAATTAGCCAGTAAGGGCTAGAGCTTAAAGGGTCAAGCAGTGTTTAAATGAATACAGTTTGTGTGTTGTTATTTCGGGGCATAAGCTAGCCGAGCAGGCGGCCGGGGTGCCGGGAACGCATATTACTACATATTACTCATATTACTACAAATGGTGGCATACACCTTTAATGCCAGCACTCAGGAGGCAGAGACAGGCAGATCTATGTGGGTTCAAGGCTACCCTGGTCTACAGAGTGAGTTTCAGGACAGGCTTCAAAACTACAGAAAAACCCTGTCTCAAAAAAAAAAAAAAAATACAAAGAATCCCACAAAACCATCAAGCTAACCATAACATCTATGCAGAGGACCTAGTGCAGACTCATGCAGGCTCCATGATGTTACTTCAGTCTCTGTGAGCCCTTATAAGCTCTGCTCACTTGATTCTCCTGGTGTCATTGACCCCTTTGGCTCTTACAATCCTTCCTTCACCTTTTCTTCAGGGTTCCCCCAAGCTCTGCCTAATGTTTGCTGTGAGCCTGTGCATCTGCTCCCATCAATTGCTGGATGAAGCCTCTCTGATAACTATAGGTTCCCATCTATGAATAAAGCAAAATATAACTAAAAATCGCATTTTTTTCTTGCTAGTTGTGTTTGTCTCTATCCTAGGTCTCTTGGCTATCCAGCCTCTGGTTCCTGGCCCTCGAGGCACTGTGAAGGGTGGGCTCCCTCTCATGGCATGGATTTCAAGTTGGACCAGTCATTGGTTGGCCACTCCCACATTTCTGTGCTACCTTCACCCCAGCACATCTTGCAGGAAGGATAGATTGCAGGTGGAAGGTTTTGTAGCTGGGCTGTTTTGTCCTAGTCATTTATTCTTGCTTAAAATTTCAGTAAAACTCAGCAACAGAGCCCACCCGGACAAAGCTTTTCTTTACTGGGAAGTTCTCAAATTATTTTTTAGTGTCATTACTCCTACTGGTTTATGCTAGCTTCGATGTCTTCATTGTTCCTTTACAGTAAATAGCAGATGTCCATATTTTCCCCCATTTCTTAAATTTAAGTATGGTAGTCTATGCCTCTAACCCCAGCATTTAGAGAGTGGAGGCAGGAGGATCATGACTTCAGTCTGAGCTACACAGTGAAACCTTATTTTAAAACCAAACTAAACCAACAAACCCGTTGAGGGCTAAGGATCTAATTTAGTACCATAACATTTGCTTAGTGTGCTCGTGGGTCCCAGCCTCAGCTCTGCAACAGGTTCGTTTCTTTGGGTTTTCTAATTTCTTAGTACACAGTTTTTCATAATTGCACATAGCACTTTTGTATTATATAGTATCAGTTGTGATATCTTCACTTCCCTTTCTTTCTTCCTTCCTTCCTTTCTTTCTTTCTTTCTTTCTTTCTTTCTTTTTTTCTTTCTTTCTCTGTGTAACCCTGGCTGCCCCAGAACCCACTTCATAGATCAGGCTGGCCTTGAACTCAAAGGCACACGCCTGTTTGTGCCTCCAGAGTATTGGTACTAAAGGCCTGTGCCACTATGCCTGGCTGCAGTGTCTCCCTCTGCACTTCTAATTTTGGTCTCTGTTTCCTTGGTTATTCTAACTAAAACCTGGTTACTATCTTTACCTTCTCAAACACTTTTTGTTCTCTTGCTCCTTCATACTTTCTTCTATCATGTTTACTTATGTTTTTATCTTTATGTTTCTCTCCTACTCACTCTAGGTTTCATTCATTTTTCTTATAAATCTTTGAGATGCATCACTTGGTCACTTATTTAAATTCTCCTTTGGGGAGTTCAGTTGGTATAGTGCTTGCTACACATGCATGAAGCCCTGGGGCTCATACCTAGCACCGTATAAACTAAACTTTGTAGCACATGTCTATCATCTCCACACTTGGGAGGTAGCAGCAGGAAGACCAGCAGTTGAAAGTCATCCTTGGCTGCATAGAAGGCTCGGGTTTTGATGATATTCTGAGCCTAAAATCCGTGAGGTCCTGTTTCAAAACAACAGCCTACTTTTTTAAAAAAAAAAAAAAATGTAGTCCCTTATTACTATAAACTTTTCTCTTGGCCTGGCGTGGTAGTCCATATTTGTAATCTCAATATTCTGAGGCAGAAGCCAGAGGATCACAAATTTCAGGTCGGCCTTGGCTGCACTGTGAGATTCTCTCTCAAAAACCTGACAAAGAATAAGATATACATCCTGTCTGTTGATGATAGACTAGGAAAGCAGGTTATGTGACTGTCTCCATTCTGCAGGAAACAGAATCTACTAAAATGATCTCGTTTGTTTTGAGACAGGGTCTCTTTATATAGTCCCTGCTGTCCTGAAGCCACTGTGCCGACCAGGTTAGCCTTCGACTCACAGAGGTCCTCCTCTTCTGACTTTTGGGTACTGGGATGAAAGTCATGCATCGCCGCACCCAATTTAATCTTATGTTTAATTTCAGGACAGCTTGAGCTAGATATTATGACCCTGACTAAGCAACAATATCAAGAATTTAATTCTTAGTAATTCTTTGCTAAATCCGAAGAGTTTTAGTGTGTTGTATTTCCATTTTGATTTGTGTCTAGAAGCTTTTAAAATTTACTTCTTATTTTTTGATGACTCATTTACTCAAAAGTATGTTGTTCAGTCTTCAAGTATTTGAATAATTTCTTGTGTTACTGAATTTATTAATGAAATAAATTTTAATCATCAATAAAATTTAATGTATTACTTATTAATCATTGACAGCACGTAAATGTTAATAGATCATTAATAAAAATTATTGTGTTACTGACTTCCAGTTTTATTGCGTTGTAGTCAGAAAAGATGTAGGAAATGACATCAATTTTTTTCAAAGGTTTATTTTAAGCTCATTTTTCGAAGGTTTTTAAATTTTTCTTTTATGTGTTTGAATGTTTTGTTTGTACAAGCACCACATGCATGCATTGCCTGTGGAGGAGAAAAAAGGTCACCAGCTCCTCTGGAAATGGAGTTATAGAGTTGTGAGAGGCTATATGAGTGCTGGGGACCATGCTTGGGTCTCTAGAAGAGCAACAAGTACTCTTAACCTCTGAGCCACCTCTCCAGGCCTTTGTCTGTTACAGCGTTTGTCTTGAGCTTTTATCTTGTCAGATATAAATTAACTATTCTTGCTCACTTTGGGCTTTCATTTGATTGAAATATAATTTTACTTGACACAAGCTAGAGTTATCCATGAAGAGGGAACCTTAACTGAATAATTGCCTCCATCAAATTAGCTTCTAGGCAAGTCTGAGGGGAAATTTCCTTGATTAGTAGTTAATGTGGGAAGGTCATTACCACTCCGGGAAGAGCCACGCTGGGCAGGTGGTCCTGGGCTGTATAAGAAAGCAAGCTGGGCAAGCCAGGGAGAACAAGCTAGCCAAGAGTGATCCTCTGTGGTCTCTGCTTCAGTTCCCTTAATGATGGCCTGTAATCTGCATGCTAAAATAAACCTGCTCCTCTCTAGGTTGTTTTGGGTCAGTTTTTTAGCACAGCAGAAGCCAAACTAGGACACCAACCAACCCTTTAGCTTGCAGCCCGTCTGTGCCTTTCCTGGTGAGATGAGTCTCCTTTTGGCAGAATGGTCTTCAGTGTTGTTAATGCTGTTTTCGTTTCAGCCAGTTTGTATCTTTTAATTGGAGAACTGATTCCATTCATAGTCACAGATCTTATTGGCAGGTAAGGGCTTCCTCCAGTCTTTTTTCTCTGTGTGTGTGTATGTGTGCATGCGTGTGTGTGTGTGTGTATGTGTGTGTGTGTGCGTGTGTGTGTGTGTGCGTGTGTGTGTGTATGTGTGCGTGTGTGTGTGCGTGCGTGCATGCGTGTGCGTGTATGTGTGCGTGCGTGCATGCGTGTGTGTGTATGTGTGCGTGTGTGTGTATGTGTGCGTGTGTGTGTATGTGTGCGTGCATGTGTGTGTATGTGTGCGCGTGTGTGTATGTGTGCGCGCGTGTGTGTGTGTGTGTATGTGTGCGTGCATTTGCTTGTGTGTGTGAGTGTGTGTTATAAGGAGCATTCTTTGTTCTCTTCTTTTTCTTCTGTTTATCTTTGCAGTTTCGCAGTCTGCTGTACTGAAGATGTTCCATTATTTTCCATTTCTCTTTTGCACATCCACTCTTCCACGGCAGTCTCTATGTTCATAGGCTTTCATGGTGGTGGTCAGCTTCCTTTCGTTTCTGGATGCAATCCCTGTAAGCTTGGTATGTAAGGCTAGTCTCTGGTCACGAACTCCCTTGGTTTCTTGTGTTGGGAGGATTTTCTTTCTCCTTTATTTCTGAAGCACGGGTTTGGTGGGTGCAGCAGTGATTTTGTTTCAGGATTTCTAATGTGTCGTTCCATTCTTCCCAAGCTATAGGATTTCTGCTGAGAAAGATGTCACTAACTGTGAGGTATCGCATATGAGACCTGGCACTTTTCTCTTGCAGTACACTTTTTAAAAATATTTTGTTTTCTGCTTTGCTTGCCCATATATCGGTGTATCTTGTGCCTATGGCGGTCAGAAGAAGGCATCAGCTCTCCTGGAATTAGAATTATAGACAGTTATGTGCAGGCTTATGGGTGCTGGGAACCACATCAGGGTCCTCTACAAGTACTCTTAATCACTGAGCTATCTCTCCTGCCCCTCTTGCAGGTTTTAAATCGTTGCTTTGTTTGATACTTGTGACAGGCATGGATAGGCGAGGATATAATGAGCCACTACTCCTGTTGGATTATTGGCTATTGACAGATGCTGCGAGATGGTAAGTCACCGTCTTCAGCTGTGTATCTGGTGCTGAGTCCTCCAGGCTCCAGGGATAGCTCCCATGGTCAGACAGACCTGGTTAAATGCAGAGGAAATAACGCTAATGGACATGAATGCAAGAGAGAGATTAGTAAGGAAGGGGCAGGCAGGCAGGGGTAGAAGGAGGATGGAAGAAAGCGGGTCAGTATGCACTATGTACAATATGTGAAACTGTCAAAGAACCAACTTAATTAACTTTTTTAAGTGTGTGTGTGGGGGGGGAGAGTTTGCCTCGGCCCACAGAAAAGAAACTGAATGTTTGAACGTGGTGAGCTTATCAGACTATAGGGCTTATAGACTTGGGGTGTTGGACTGGGGGCATTTTGCCTTGTGATATGGCTACAGCCCTCGTGGGGCCAAGAACAGAAGGTTGTGATGTTGAAGATTGAATGTGACCTGCTTCCCATAGGCTTAACTGTTTGAATACTTGGTTCCAAATGTGACCTGCTTCCCATAGGCTTAACTGTTTGAATACTTGGTTCCAAACTGGTGGTGCTACATCCGGAGGTTTGGAGGGTCTAGCTGGAGAAAGCAGATCACTGGGGGACAGGCCTTAAGGGATAGAGCCTGCCCTGCCTCTAGTCTGAGATCTCAGCTTCTCGGTCAGTACCATATGTGAAGCCGCAGCACAAACTGTTGCCACCCAGGACCCAGGCATGACCCAGTGTGGCTCCAACATTAATCCTTCATCTCTCAAATTGTTTCTACAGGTGTTCTGTCACAACAGTGAGAAAAGCAGTCAGCACATACTGCCCTATTGAGATTTGCCCATCTCTAGGACCAGGTGTCTCTACCACTTTTGTGTTCCTTTATAAGCACCTTCCTCCTAACAACGTGTTCTGGGTGTTGTTAGCTTTTATTTACCACAGTGTAGTCTCCCTAGAGCTTCTTGGGCTACAGCTCAAGGCCACGAGCACCATATATATAGTGTGACAGAGAGACCCTCTGTCTTTCTTAGCCTTGCAGGAGTAGGGACACTCTGGGAGTTTGGAAAGCACAGTACAGATAGCAGCAGGGCTAGGTTAATACGGTGTGGCTGTTCTCACACTGGAAACGGTGGTCCCTGTCGAGTGTGGTGCTTCCTCAGCTGGTTGACGCTAACTCTGCTGCTAAGAAAGACACTTATCACTGGGAGCCACAGCAGTTGCAAATGGCCCAAAGCATTTGACCTCTGTCTGGTCAGTGGTGCCAATCCACAAACGGAATGGTAAAGAAGGCACTGGGACAGTATGATCCCTCACTGTGTCACTCTTGTCCAGGCCTCAGACCAACTCCTGATCAATCAAGGTCTGGGACCCTGAAGTAGCGGGAACTGTATAAGTGGAGTGGCAGTGGCAACTCTCCTGTGGTAGCCCACAGGAGAATGAGGCCGAGGCTGGAACCAGATGATACTCTGGGTGCAGTGAGCGCCTGTGGGCAGAGACGGGACTGGAAAATGAGGCATCTGCCTCCTTCACACGCTCGTGGGGTCAGGGTGGAAGCTGGAGCCACAGAGTTGTCCCAGGCTGCCTTTGCACGTCCTGGTGAGTGGGCCAGCAGGTAGAATAGTGGTTTTCTCTCCTGCTTTGTCAGTAACAGGCGTCTGTGTAGAAGGATAGATGAAAGCCTGTTGCTGACGGAACAAGGAGGGGCACCATAGCTAAGGACCACTTGTAGCTGGGGCAAGTGCCCTGCTTTCCTGCTTCTGGAAGGTAGTACCTTCTCTTTGCTCTTCTCTGTATGGCGACGTCCATCTCCTACAGGGTGGGTCACTCCATGAAGCCCTCATAATTGATTGTTTTGAAAGCATAGAATAGATTGAAACTTTTCATACTCTCAAGACAGTGCTCCATCGTGAACATATGTGTACCACATGCATGCCAAATGTTCATAGAGATCAGAAAAGGACATCAGATTCCCTGGAGCTAAGGCACAGGTGGTTGTGAGCCACCATGTGGGTGCTGGGAACTGAACCCAGGTCCTCTGCAAGAGCAGCAAGGGCTCTTGACCTGAGTCACTTCCTCAGTCTTCGATTCTCAATTTTAATTTTAAATTATTATTATTAGGTTATTGTTGTTGTTGTTACTATTATTACTATTATGGTTTTTCGAGACAAGGTTTCTCTCTGTATAGAAACACTCTGTTTCTCTGACTGTCTTGGAACTCTGTAGACCAGACTGGCTCGAACTCAGAGAAAGCCCTGCCTCTGCCTCCCAAGTGTTGGGATTAAAAGTGTATGCCACCACTTCCTGGCTCTAAATTTTATTTTTAATTATTCCATTTTTGTTTCCCGAGAGGTTTTGTGGTTTTCTGTTCCACTTTCTGATGTTCCATGATGTTATAATAGGTTCACAGGCGAGCACCTTATTCCTTCACCACAGTCAGCCCTCAGAACTCCAAACGCCGGACACTCAAACTTTTCCTGAGGGGAATTTGTGCTCCCTGAGAGGAGAGAGCTACCCTCTCAGGCCATGTTTCCATAACCAAACACTGAGACTGGCATACATTCTGCTTTTCCGGCTTTGAAGAAGTAGCCTTCTTCTAGAGCTACCTTTCTGACCACTGGCCAGTGTTTAGCTCTTAGAACCTGGTAAAAAATTATGTGGTGACTGAATGGATGTTATTGTTACCATGCTTGTATGGGGGAAGACTTTGAAGTCCTTGGAATCAAACCAGCTAAATCTGATAAACTAAATTATGTTAACATGTTAATGGGAAAGACCTAAGACCCAGGCTCTCAGGACCTGGTGAGCTTTTGAACAACAAACCCAACCCCTCTTAGCTCTAAAGACCCAACAGCCAGACATTAGCCTGACTGGGGCCCTTAGCTACCTGGAGAAAGCAGAGGAGAGAGGGAAAGAAAAGACAGAGAAGAGGGCAGAGACAACTCAGGTGGGCTAGAGATGGCAGCTCAAAAAAGCCAAGTAATGACCCTTGGAGGCATGCACATGTTGGAGGAAGGGCCTGAGGTGAAGTCCGATGGAGCCAAATCAGTAGATGTGAATAAGTATTGAGAATTGCCTTGATCTCTTTATCTTCTCGGGTATAGTAATCTTTATCTGAATAATTAGGTCAAACTAGTATAATCTTGTGGTATAGTCAACAGGCCTAATTAACTAGGAAGAAACCAAAAAACATTTCTTGTTCTCCAAGAGTTCAACATATCTTTGTTAATTGGATATACTTGGAGGGGAAATAAAAACTACACACATGCATATTTATGTGTGCAAGTTTAGCTGCATGTGTGTGTGTGCATCCGCATACACTCTGGATATTGTCTTGCGGGGCACTAAAGGGATCCTTTTGCTTTTAGCTAATCTTTCTCTAAGTGAGTCAGGAGGTTATGAAATCCTCCCAAGACGCATTCCTCCACCAACGGCAAGCTTACATGCAGTTTGGCCACTCACATTTTGAACCCAAGGTCTTCTAGGTAAAGAGCCAGGAGAACTGGGCTCTGAGGATGTCTCCTGTGTGCAGGGTCAGTAGAGGAAGGAAACTCTAGTTTCATCCATTTTTTTCTCTTGGGTTTTCTAGATTTGGTTCCATTGTGGGGCCTGGAGCCAGAAGAGGGATTAGTGAATGTTTCCCTTTAGTGTCCTTTCGGAGGATTCCTGACAGAGCCTGAGAGCTCCGTTATCTCGGTCTGCATGCTTTACTTCATCTGGCCTAGCTCACAGACCCTGCTGGATTAATCCTGCCTGCCTTCAACTGCAGGATGTGGGCACTGGGAGGGAGGAGCAGCGGGGAGCTAGGGAGAGGTGGGAAATAAGGCGAGAAGAGGAAGAAGAAACCCTTAAAGTACTAAATGCTATGCCTAGGAAGGAAAACACAACATGCTAATTTGCAAGACTGAGGGAAATACAGCCTGAACACAAGAAACAAAGAATAAATCTGCAATGGAAAGTGAAGGGGGCCAAGAAATGAACCTAGATTGTGAGGTGCCTTTCATGGCAAAGGAGAGACTCTGAGATGCTAACACAGTCAGAGGAGGCTGATACTCCTTTTTATTTGTACAGGTTTATAAGTTTCCATTGGGCACACATTTGCGGAGGACATCTCATGAACTGGTCCCTTGCTATAACACACTGGCCAGTAGCATGGGCCTGGGCTGTCCTCGGTTTCCTCTAAGACAATCTAGGTCACTGCAGGGATCTTTGGACAACATTTCCTAGACACTTTACCCTTACAAACCATGTGACCACGTGGAATCCAGTGGAAAAACACTGCAGGCTCCTCCATCCATGGGAGGCCAGCCTGGTCTACAAAGCGAGTTCCAGGACAGCCAGGGCAAAGAAACCCTGTCCCTGAGGGGCGGGGTGCAGTGGGGTAACGGGTGGGGGGGGGGCAGAGGGACTGAAAAATAAAATGCACAGTGCCGTCAAAGAAAAGAGATTTGTTTGGGGTGGTGAGGTCAGCACCCCCCTTCACACAGGTCCTCGGGGTCTCTATATGATGATATTCTGACTCTGAGCTCCAAAAGCCGGACTGAAGCAGGGGCATCTGCGTTTTGTATAGCGCTGCCAATCTATTTAGCTGTAGGTAGCCTACAGACTGCATTTCTGGAAACACAGGCAGGCCTTAGAGATCTGGTGGGGGCGGGGCGTGGAGGGTCCAGCGGAGGGAGTCTGTGGAAACAGAAATCTGAGTTGGCTCGGAAGACTTTGGAGTCTTTCCAGGCGGGGCCCCTGCAAGGTTTCTAAGCAGGGTCGTGACAAGGCTAGACATGTGATGGAAAGCAACTGTTCCCCCTGAAGCTCAGGTCATTTTCTCTTTGCTTCTGCACCATTAGATATTATTGCTTCAAGGGCCCTGAACAAGTAGCATTCCAAGAGAGCCCTCAGGTTCTATAGGATCCAGCGTCCCAGGACCCAGCAGAATGTGAGGCTCACAGGCTGCGGCCAGGCTTTGATTAGGTGAAGAGGCAGTCGCACATCTAAGGGGGTGCCCACACCCGGGTCTGGCCTGGTGTTGTGGAGCACTCATTCAGGCGCACAATGCTCTCTTCAGTTCTAAGCGCCACCTCTTGAAGCAAGTTAAAAAGCAAGTTCCGAGCGAGATGCCCAAGTGTTGTGTTTTACACAGACTAATGATCAACGACCTTCTGTTTTAACGGCACTGGCTCACTTGCTAACTAAGGACACTATAAAGAAGAAACATACGGCAGACATCTGACTGCATAGCTAAATGCTGAAAAATATGGTTTGCGTTAAAAACCGAAAGAAAAAAAAAAGGATGGAGAATTGCTTTACTGAAATCCTGAAATTGTTTATGGAAATTCCTGCTTTGTGAGGTTTTTTCCTCTTGCTGTTGTTGTTGTAACAACATGTTATGTTTAATTGCACTAGGACAGAGAAATTAAAATTAATATCATCCATAATGTGTTTTACTCTTTAAGGAACACTTTAGGATCAGAAAACACACTGTAGTCTTGGTATCATTTGAAACCACACAATTCGAATCCTCATGCCAGACAGCTTCTGGCTCCTCTCCAAATGGGGACTTAGGAATCTGGGGTGGGAATGTGGCTGTGCCAGTGATCACCTGCACACTCCCCAGGATGCTGAAGTGCAGCTCTAGAGTCTTAGCATCTTGTTTATGTCAAATGTGCTTTCCTGAGAAAGAGGTAGGTGCGTCCAGGGTGAGGCCATTCTGTCAACTCATTCAGTGTTGATTGTGTGATGTTTTCTATTGGGGAACGTGACTACCATGGAAATGGTGTTTTCAGTATGTCACACTGATGGTACCTAACATCTGTATTCCTTTTACTAGTGATGTTTTAACACTGGTCACTTAGCTAAGTGATTTCTGTTGGGTTTTAGCACATGAAAGGTAATTAGGAGAAAAAAGTTGTGTAGATAGGGGTGTAACTTAGCAGAATAGCACTGGACTGGCAGGCATAAGACTCTGGGTTTGTTCCTTAGTACCACAGATAAAAATAACAGAATTTTAGAATCAGAACACTAGCTTGTGGAGGGGAGCTAGGGAGATGGTTTGGAGGTGAAAAGCACACACTGTTTCTACAGAGGGCTGCAGTCCCACTCCCAGGACCCATGTTGGGTAACTCATAACCTACTCTATCTCCAGTTCTAGGGAATTTGATACCTTTGGCCGCTTCTGGCACCTGCACTCAGGTACACTGCATCCCACATGCAGTTAAAAATAAAAATAAAACTAGAAATTTTGAGGGATGATGTTTTGAGATTTAAATATCTTATACCCTGACTCTTCTCAAACAGCCACATGAATTTTAACATTTGTCATTGGATCTTGATCTAAAATTTCTGGATTTTTCTCCTGTGTGTGTGTGTGTGTGTGTGTGTGTGTGTTACTTGAAATGAAAGCCAAGGCCCTGAGATTGCTAGGCAAGCACTCTAGCCCTGATCTTGATCTAAAATTTTATTGCTATGGTATTCTAATAACTATTATCTATTTTTCTAACTCCTTCCATGTGGTACCTGCACGGCCTGCAACCGCAGTCAGGCAAGGGACTGAAGATTGAAACACACACATACACACAGAGAAGAGGACGGGTCACTCTTAAAACAAGAATGTCCATTTTATTGTGTTTCAGGGCCGCTTATTTAGAGCTCTCCTTGGCCATGCCCTAGTTCTCGGGATTTTTCAGCTGCAAGTCCACCAGAAACCACTCCCCTGCCATCAGGAACTCATGAGGGTCTCGTGCTCAGAGCAGCTGCAAGCACAGGAAAACAAGTTGTTTACTCCAGCAGACAAGGGGTCATAGAAAATCGAGGGTCTGAAAGTCCGCCGTCCCCAACACTTTTACATTTGTTATTTGGCTTTACCTTGTTCATTAATTTGATCATTCATTTATACCAGAGGGACATGTGGGTAGCTATTGTGTTTAAGAGTTATAACCCCAAGGCAAGGCATAGTGGTGCACCCTTTAATCCCAGCACTCAGGAGGCAGAGGCAGGTGGATCTCTGAACGTTCAAGGCCAGCCTGGTCTATAGAGTTAGTTCCAGGGCAGCTAGGGCTACACAGAGAAGCCCTGTCTTGTAGGGGTGAGGGTTTTAACCCAAAACATTTGATTTGTTGTTGTTGTTGTTGTTCCATCTTCAGTTATAAGTTGGTGTCTTTGCCTTTTCAGCTCTTCAGGTCATTCTTTTTTTGAGCACTTCCATCTTGACAACATAAAATACCCTTAGGTCATGATGCACCAAACACTTGAGAATCTGTAACTCTTTCTACTGCAATACAGATGTGTAAGAACCAAGATACGGATTTAGGGTGTTCTCACTGGTACTAGAATGACATCTCATCCTTTTCTTATCAAGAGGATTTATGTGAACATTAGGCATACCCTAGGTTCACATACACAATCCCTGTAGGTATACACACACGCACACGCATACATATATGCATTCTCTAGTAACAGAAAGATGTAACATACAAATCCTTTAGCATTTACTCAGCACCCATTATTTACTAAGTACTTTGTGGGATGCTTTGTATGTATATCGCATGCCATGAATCCCCAGTGATATCCTGTACTCTAACGCAATATCAGAATTTAACTTCCCTGTCTAACCTTATCATGCATGTAAACACCCACATGAGAAATAGATTTACTAACTACAGCATAATATTTGTGTACAATTATTTGGTGTCCCAGTATCTTTGAGATAGTTCTCTAATGTGGCTTAGATTAGTTTTTCTCTTCCCTACCCTTCTATTATGGTTATTCTGTTCATTTAAAATAGAGTTAGATCTAATTTTGCAATTTTAATACCATTTTGAGTCCTCCCATTATCCTAGTTGATTTATTTTCTAGTTTTTGTACACAGTGGGAATCTCCTTTTGTAGAGTACAGTTTTATGGATTTCCTTTTCTTGAGATAACATTTCACTGTGTAGCCAAGGCTGCTCTTGAGCCCACAATTGTCTATCCTTTGTATGCGTCCTTGCCTGGTTCCTTTCTATAGATTTGGATAAATACACATTATGCAACTTGACGTTGTTTTTCTATGTCCATGAAGGTTGAATTTTTTTCCTTGTTATATATCTTTAGCCATTCCTGTTTATTTTCACAGTGCCTTACAATAATGTTATGAACTGATTATCCCCACAGGAGTGAAATGTCAGGGTCTTTTTGTTTCATGTAATCGGTCCCAAGCTGAGGGGCCAGCTGTGTCTATATGAAGCTACCACATGAATTTGATCAAGTCATTTTTTTCCATCACCTAAACAACTGTGCCTCCATGGTCAGTTGTAGTGGCTTTGCTGACAACCCGCTTAAGACCGAGCAGCTGATGGGGGGGAATGTGTTAGTCCACAGCTGGAAGGGAAAGAATTATTACAAGCTGGCTGCTGGTCAGTTCCTTTCTTTCCCTCCTTCAGCAAACATCTGGACACTACCCACCTTATTCCAAAAATTATCCGACTTTTTAGAACTGCAAGGTTGTTAACCAAGCCTGAACATCATGGATTTCAAACCCGCTAGAGAAAGTGCAGATAGACTATGTAAATTCCAACCATGAGACGTGGTGGCCAGCAATAATTAGGGGATTTGAGAAGAGTAAATTCCAGGTGAGGTGGCCTTAAGTAATAGGCATATATCACGTCCTGAACGTGTGTGGTGGGCAAGGAGGGCCAGTGGGACTAAGTATTAAGCTAGATTTTGCACGACAGGTATGAAATTGGTGAAGTCAGTAAAGGTGTATCCAAAGGAGCACCATATGACCAAAACACTGGATACGTAAAAGATCCTGGGATATTTTGCAGAAGTTGACTGGCAACAGAGATGGATGGGAAATGACTGGGGACCACACTCGTGGTTTATTAGGACCAGAGTGAAGGAGTTTGATTTCATCCTCAGAGCAGTTGCTGAGGTCAACAAACAAGTGTAGCGGGTATATGACACAGCTTAAATTTGCCACTTCTGTTCTTTTGCTTGTTTGTTTGTTTACTCTTCTTCCTCCCTCCCTTTTCATTCTCCTCCTCCTTCCTGTCACTGTGGTGCTGAGGATTGAAATTCACCCTTTCCTTTCGAAGGTGTCTCTAACAGGAATGTGAAAAGTAAAGCTGTGTTGGAGACAGATGGGAGGTGAGAAGATTAATCCGGAAGCTTTTGTAAAAAGGTCTGTATTGGGGCAATTGGCGAGAACTGTAGGTGCCAGGATTTAGAAGGTGGCACTGAAGGAGCTCCTGACCCCCTGGTGCGAACTGTGAAGAAAAAGGGAGCAGGAAGGTTCTCTCTTAGCTGAGCAACTGTGAAGTTAAAAACCCGCTTAAAACAACAACAACAACAAAACTGTGTTGCTGGGTAGTGATGGTGCATGCCTTTAATCCCAGCACTTGGGAGGCAGAGGCCAGCCTGGTCTAAAAGAGCTAGTTCCAGGACAGGCTCAGAAACTACAGAGAAACCCTGTCCTGGAAAAACAAAACAAAAACTGTGTGTGTGTATGTGTGTGTGTGTGTGTGTGTGTGTGTACATGAAGACACCAGAGGAAGGTTCTGCACCCCTTACACACACACACACACACACACACACACACACACCTATTTCTTTGAGGCAGAGACTCTCATTGAACCTGGAGCTCACTGCGTTTCCAGCTAAGCTGACAGCCTTAGTCCCTGCTGGGGAATGCAGATGTTCATGGTCACGACCAGCTTCAAAACAAAAGTTTGAAAGTTTGATGTCATGAGTCCTTTCTGTCTGTTGCCTATTGTATTGTCTGTGTCATAGCCAGGAAATAGCCAAACTCAATATACTGGAGCCATCCTTCTGTGGTTTCAGCTAGAAACTTAATAGCCTTTGTCTTCAGGTGTTTAACCATTTCAAGCCAATTTCTATAATGTGGTAGATAACCAGCTTCCTCGTTGCCATTTGCTGAATGGCAATTGGTGAGCGGAGTTCCCATTTCTCCGCTCTTTCATGTTGATGCTCTTGACAAGGACCATTGGGCCATATGTGCGAGGATTGGCTTGGGGGCTCTCTACCCACTGGTCTGTCGATTCATCATTATACAACTCTAATAATGCCTTAATTACTATTGCTTTGCAGAATGCTTTGAAATCAGAGAGTGCTGCCAGAAGCTTTGTTCTTTTTCAAGATAACTTGGGCCAGTCTTGGTCTCTCGGAGTTTATATGGCCTTTAGAATAGTCTTCTCTATTTCTGTTGGGATTTTGATATGGAATATATTAAATCTGTAGCCTTTCTTTGAGTTCCGGATGTATTTCAAAGCCTACAACTACTCACTAAATTAAGTTTGTAAGCCTTACAAAACCTGAATACAGTTGATGGTGATATCGTGTCAATTTGCTAAGATACTGCACTATGGTTTGAGTAGTGGTTTTGCTGTAGGAGAGAGTGAGGGAAAGGCATATGGGACACTCATGTATTGTTATTTCTACAATTTTTGTGGCTTATAATTATTTCAGAATGTTTTGTTAAAGGCCATATAGCTAAAAGTCATTTTAAACATACCATTCATATCTAAAACGAAATATGACGGTCTTGCAACTTTACATCTAAGATAAACAAGTCTTAACTTGCTTTAGGTAAGAGATTATATTTTGCTTTTCAAGTTATGATTCACCCGAGGCCCACGGTATTGGAATCTTTTCAACATTCCAGCCCACACAGGTGCCTTAGGCTTCCACGGCTGTGACAGGATACTTGGTTTTATTCATTCTTCATTCATCCATCCATTTGACTTCCTATCCACCGTTCAGATGCTGTGTTGAACACAAGAGGTACAAATGTGAAAAGATAGGGATTGGTTTGGGGCTTGCAGGTATGGATGGGGGTGGGGAAGATTGGTAGAACTCCCCACCCCCTCCCACAGTGACCATTACAATTACAGTGCTCACAGCAGACTCAAGAGAAAGGCAAGAAGGATTCCAGGAACAGTAGGAGAGCTGGACTGGGGAGTGAAGGAGGGGGGGATGGAGGCTTGGGTGAGACTTCTTGGAGGAACTAGCTCTTGTAGACCAGGCTGGCCTCGAACTCACAGAGAAAAAATCTTTTTCTAATTAGTTAATTAATTAACTTTTACATAGCTAGCCCAGTTCCCCCTCCCTCCCCGGCCTAGGCTGAGTAAGGTATTGAAGGTAAGTTAGATGGTAGAGAAAAGGAGGCAAAAAGATTTGAGTCTAGGTAGAAAGCGGGCCATTTAGGAAGAAAAAAACAGTGGGGCTCTTAGAGGGAACTCAAGGAGACAGATGACAAGGTAGGGGGTGGGTGGATCAGCGGGGAGTCAGCTGGGAGCTCTGAGCTGAACCAGACTGGTGCTTACCCACTGTATCAGAAAACCTGGAGGAAAGTCAAAGAAAGGCAGGAACGTGACTGAACCCATCATTATCTCTCTTGGATAAATCATAGGAACAAGGTTTAAAGAGTTCTTAAGAACTCTTCTTCCCTTGCTCATGGCTCTGCCAGGACTTAGAGACCTTCAAACCTCTGTCTAAGGAGAGACAGGTCAGTTTCGGTTATGCCAAGGAGAGCAAGCGGCAGGGCTCGAAGTCCTTTCAGTGGGGCCTGTGGGTTGGGGGGGACGGGGGGGGGGTGGAGTTCTATGGCGCGTGATTGGTTTTTCAGTTGCTGTGGCCCAGTGGCCCAATGGCTCCCCAGTGTTTTATGAAGGAGAAAGAAATTAATATGCTTGAAGCAAAACTACCTGTCTCCAAGTTTGCAAGAGTAGCTTCGGCGTTCGAGTCTGCACTGCTCAGTCTCGGAAATACTGATTCTCTCCACGGAAGCATCCCCTCACTACAAACCCTTAAGGGGGTGTGTGAAAAACTTCGTCCCCCGTGAATGGCTGACTGAACAAATTTACCCGAGGTTGTTACCCACTGAGCCTGGTATCAATGCTCCCAAGTCCGGTTCTCTTTGAGTTTTGCTTTCATCCGGAATCTCTAGCCTCTGCCCTCTTTACTGTGGCTGCCACACAATATCAAAACAGCTGGAGTCTGGGCAGCTCCAGGATCTGAGTTTCTCAGCCTCACACGTGAGGCTGGGGGCATGGGAGAACAGATGGAGGCGCTTGTGGAAGGTGGGGGTTTCATGTGGACTCAGTGGGGGCTGTGCTCGCTTCAGAGAGTCCGATATCTTGGAAAAGTGGAACTCGGGGTTAACAAGACAGATTTTGTTTGTGTGGGGCTTAAGATGTGTGCAAAATCAAGCGTGCAGGGATGGAATGCAGACATGGCTCTCACTAACTATCCTGTTTGCCATTTGTCTAGATCCAACTCAAATTTTCAATACTATAATAGCTTTTTATTACGAGGCTACCAAAGGTTTTGATTCAATAAAGTGTTACGATGGGCATAACGTAAGAACTCAATAGTCAGAATTAAGCCTTTGCCATAAATAGCTGATATAGCTATAACAGATGACCCATTTAAAATTAATATCCTGAGAGAAATACTCCATATAAATTATTTCTAACTTTCACAGATGACGATATGGAGGGTTAAAGAGCCAATTTGTCTTTGCTCACAAGGCTTATTGAAGATGAACTTCAAATCTCAATTTGTTTTGAGTCTGTGATCCCCGTTTGACTGTACGTCTATCACCTTTCCCTAGGGTATACTTGTCCACAGACAGCATTAAGGAAATCTGGGGGTGACAGAACACATGGCTATAGGATCCCTAAGTTGACAGCCTCGGGCTAGAGAAGTTAGCCCTAGTCAGTTCAACTTGTATAAGGAATCAGCGGCGCTGTGCCAGGCTCACCTGTAATTTTGCCTGAACCGTGCAATTTAGGCTCTAATTACATGCTGTCGTGCACAGGTTACTAATTGTTGCATAGGTCAACCTTACACGTTCATTCATCATTCTTTATTTTGTCAGACAACCAGTACATAGCTTGTCCAGCGGCCCCTGTCTTACCCAGTGTGCAGAGGAAGCCAATTCAGAGAGTTGATGAAGGGCCTTGCTAATGAGCAAGTGAATGCCGAACTTTGAATTCTAAATTGGTGGAATAAGTTACGCATCCATTTTGAAATGTATTGAGGTGGTGCCTGAACAAATAAAAGAAATAAGTAATAAATAAATAAAATAATATTCAGCAACCAGACTTTTTAACTGAATAGTTGAAATCAGAAGTAGTTCATTTCTTTTGTTTTGTTTTGTTTGTTTTTCAAGACAGGGTTTCTCTGTAGCTTTCGAGCCTGTCCTGGAACTAGCTCTTGGAGACCAGGCTTGGCCTCAACCTCACAGAGATCCATCTGCTTCTGCCTCCCGAGTGCTAGGATTAAAGGTGTGCACCACCACCACCCGGCAAACATCAGGAGTAGTTCATTTCTAACAGCTCCTAGCAAGGCAAAGCATTTCACTCAAATGTTAACCTTAAGAACACGAATGTACATGCCACCAGCTTACAACTTACAACTTGCTACATGACTTGTTAGAAATGCATTTTGGTATCTAGTTTTTAATCTTAGATCAAACATCAAAATTTAGTCTCTTATGGTATATAACTCCTAGACTCTTTATTGTTGTTTTTGTTTTGCTTCTTTTAGTTTTTATTTATCTTGGTTTTTCGAGACAGGATTTCTCTGTGTAATAGTCCTGGCTGTTCTAGAACTCACAGATATCAGCCAGCCTCTTCCTCATGAGTGCTGGGATTAAAGATGTGCATCACCACCCAGTGTTTCTTTTAATTTTTTTAATGATTTATTTGTTTTTATTTTAGGCATGTTGGTGTTTAACTGCACATACTTGTAAATATGTCAGATACCCTGGAATTGGAGTTACAGAAAGCTGCCATGTGGGTGCTGGGGATTGAATCCAGGTCCTCTGGAAGAACAGCCAGTGCTCTTAACTGCTGAGCTATCTTCCAAGCCCAACTGTTAGGCTCCTGAGTTATTTATGCTTAGTAAGTTGCTTTGGTTCTTGGAGTGTACTGTGATGCATCTCCTTGGAAAACCCATTAAAGATTCTTTAATGACTTGCCAAATTTCAGGCATTATTAAATATGCTTTTCTTTCTGGACATGATCTCACCGGCTAGGCCAGTTTGGGGCAAGAACTTTTAATCCCCCTGCCTCAGCCTCCAGAGTGCTGGAATTATATGCATAAGTGACCACACCCAGCTTAAATGTATCAGTCTTTTAAAAACATTTGTTAGATTTATTTATTGTCATTTTATGTAAGTGTTTTGACTGCATATATGTCTGTGCACCACCTGTGTGCTCAGTGCCCACAGAGGAGAGGTTGTGGGGAGGTGTATCAAATCTGCAAGAACTGGAGTTAGGGACAGCTATGAGCTACCACATGGATAGGTTGTGAGCTGTCGTGTGGGTACTGAAAATCGAACCTGGGTCCTCTGGAAGAGAAGCCAGTGCTCTTAACCATCTCCCCAGCCCCAAATGTACCTTTCTTATTCCAAGGGCAGCAGCCTGTAACTCGTGAAAGAGAAGTGAGAAAATACTGCGTAGCATGGCTTGGGATGAGTACTACACTTTGTTGTTGGAAATCATAGGCCAATTCCATTATTTTCCTTATCTGCAAAATGGAGAAGATCAGTTCTACCCAAAACGGCTGTCGTGATGATTTTACACACAATCTTTCCCAGAGGCTGGGCGAGGAGAGTGTTCAGGGGTTATTAGCTTATTTCTTAGAAGGATATTGGGAAGGTCAAACAAGATAAGAACAGAACCAGGCTCCACGAGGTAGTGGGCAGTCATTGTTCAACTCTCACACTTGAGTGTGGTCTTCACTGTGCATGCTTGGCTTGGAAGCTGTTGCCCTTATCTGGGGAGCACAATCCTCCAAAATGGGTAATTCAGTCAAGTCTCCACTTGGGACTTGTGTTTAATGATGTCACTGTTGTTTTTGATTCAAATGACCAGAGAGTTGGAAATGGTACTTCAGTAGGCTTCTGGAACTCAACGTTAGAATACCGACAGAAGCAACAGTGGTGTTTAGAAGGTGATTCCCATCAACTGGGCCAAAATTCTTCTAGAAGCTCACATTCGGAAAATAATCAGAATCATAAAGCTTTGTGTAAGATGTTTAGTCAAACTGTAATATAGGAGAACAATGTAAGTGAAGCCTCTGAAATGTATGAAAATAGAACGACTGAACAAATAATCTTTGGCTTGCAATTCTGTCTCAACTGTTGAAATCAAACTTTGAAGAGAGTTTAAAACCACGCGGGAAATAGTTGTGTTAGACCGGTAAACTTAAAAACCAACAAACTCAGCCTGGCAGTGGTGGCACACGCCTTTGATCCCAGTACTCAGAAGACAGAGGCAGGAGGGTCTCTGTGAGTTCAAGGATAGCCTGGTCTACATAGTGAGTTTCAGGACTCCCTGCCTCCAAAAAAAAAAAAAAAAAAAAAAGCTTGAAGCTCAATTTGGAAAAATATGAAGAAACTGGCTTCTCCCTGAATTATCAATGCATAAGAAAAAGGGTAATGCGGATTTTGAATGAATCTCTCTGACTTACATTGTCCTTTAAAGATACTCTGACTTTTGATTCAATACAAATCATCTACTCAGTGTGGAATACATACTGATGAGAAACAAGACAAAAAGGAAAAAAAAATGGCTAAAACCAAAAACACACTACCATGTGGACAATGTTATTCTTGGATGGTAGGCTTACCGCGGTAACGCCCCTGCTGGGTTTTTTTTTCGGTAGTCTGAGTTTGCTTCGGTGCACATATTTTGTAATCAAGAAAACTATGAGAACAAAGTGAATAGCTAGCAAGTTCCCTATCACCCGTTGTCTGTACCGTGGCGGTTCTCTCAGCACGCTCTCCTACGGGAACTCTGTGACTAAGGAGTCCTCAGTTTAGGTGATCTGTGGGAGAGTTTGCAGCCCACCCAAAGGGGAGCAGCATTGCTCACCAGACTCCTGGCTTCTTCTGCACAGCTTAATGTCAGTGGCCAGTGTGCAGTCCTCGCCTGTCCTTCCACTTCCCAGCAGGATAAATTAATAATTCATTATTAAATAGGACTAAATGCTTCCTTTTTGGTGCCCATAAAGTCCCTCCAAAGCAGGACGCCGGAGGTAAACTGCCGCAAACAGAGTGCCTAGCAGAGTGCCTTATTAACTCACAGTTCCTCTAACACGATGTCTGAGTGGGTTCAGAAACTCACAGAGCCAGGTGTGGTGCCACGAGCCTTTGTCACCTTTGTCTTCAGGGAGGCAGAAGCAGGCAGATCTCTGAGTTCAAGGCCAGTCTGGTCTGCAGAGTGAGTCGCGCACAGTCAGGACTACACAGAAAAACCTTGTCCCCCCCAAAAAACTCCCAAACCAGCCAACCAACCAAAACAAAACAAAAGAAAATCCAACACCGAGAAGGGGCTGGGTGGGATAGACAGAGGCAGAGACTGACAGAGGAAGGGAGGACGAGATGTATGCTCTGGGCAGTGGGGAGTGAGGAGATACAGTATGCCCGCTGAGCTCTGAAAATAAACGCAATCACATTAATGCAAAGATCCAGGAAGACAATAAAGACATCTGAGGTGCCCACAGTGGGCCTGGTGCTGCGACAAAGCTAAATCCTCTCCATTGACTTCTGCCTTGATTATAGTGCAGGTCACTGGGCATGGTGGTCAGTCTGCCTGGGGGAGGTACAAGGCGGCAGATTCCTTTCCTGGCCAAACAGTGTTGGCAAAGACGAATGCTTTGCCTAGGAATGCAAAGACTGTGTGGACCTAAGGCCAAAGTGGAAATAATCGGGAGTCCTAAGAGAAGACTAAGTGGAAGGTGTAGGAGATATTTTTGAGGCGCTAAGCCATGATGGATCATATATGTAGGGGATGGAAATCTTCCTGGATCCCACCATCGCTGATGGGATTGGTACTTCCAAAGTATCTTTGAAAAGCCGGGGCTGGAGAAATAGCTAAGTGGCTAAGAGCACTGTCTGCTCTTTCAGCGGTTTCAGGTTCAATTCCCAGCATCCACATGGTAACTTACAACTGTCTATAACGCCAAGTTCAAGAGATCCAAGGCCTTCTGCTGGCCTCCACAGACACCAGACATGTCTGTGGTAGATGATGTCCATGAAGGCAAAACACCCAAACACATAAAAAAATTAAATTTAAAACTTAAACAAAGCAGACAAATTGCCCTACTTGGGGCTCTAGGGAAAGGTGGTTTGCACAATAGTAGAAGACTGGGTGTCGCTGGTCCATTCCTTTCCTTTGGGGATTAGGAGTTCTGCTCCCAGGGTGGTTAGCAGGTGATTCTGGCCTCATTGCGCTGCAGAAGGGCAGCATGAAGCCAGGGGCTCACATCATCACTGAACAGGGGGAGACGTGGGTCTTGGAGGCTGTTCTTTAAGACCGACGAACATTAGAAGAGAAGGAAATGTGCACATATGGGAGGTGCTGCCGGTGGGAGCCTCAAAAAGGGATCTCAGAGTCTTTTCATTGTCTTATTAAAAAGATTTCATCCACTTGATCCCATTTTGCCACAGGGGATATGCCCAACAATCTAGGCAGGTAGAGAATGGCAGAAGTGTCAGATAAATCAATGCTGAAAATGACTTCTCCTTTAAGTAACAAACACTGGAGGAAAGACTAGTAGAAAATGTGGAATCTTTCTTTCTCTCCCGCCTCCTGATTCAATTAGAATCATGTGCTGAACGTAAACTTTTTTTTTTTAACTGATGAGAACCAAAAGCAACAGAAAACAAAATCGTGGCCTATAAAATTTAAGGGACTTTTTCTGTCACAGTGGCTGAGGCCCAAAGCCACCTTTCTTCTCAGGGACAGCACCTCTGTCTTCCCTGGCAGACCCACTCCAAGGGCTGCCTCCTCTCCACTTTGGACTGTGACTTAACCCCTGAAGCGTGAGACATAACGAAGTCTTACAGAGTCTGCTTCATCCTCAGAGAAGGATTCTTCCTTCGGTGTCTCCAGCTTAACTCAGCATTGGACTTGTGGAAAAGAGTTTTTTGTTTGTTTGTTTGTTTTGTTTTTAATGTGGACCAGAGGAACCAGCAGGATTAGATCACCTGAAAATTCGAATAATTCTTGCCTAGCACAGACCTACTGAATCAGAAATTGGAGGTGGAGCCTAACCCTCTGGGTTGTAGCAATTTGTCCTAAGAAGTTCTACTACAGCGGGTTTGAAAACTGTTGTGGATGTTTTCTGTCCAACCATCACAGAGGTAACGAACTAACTCTGCCATACCACTCCCAACCCCCTTCCCTAGGATGACGAGTGGAGGTCAAGCCAAGGACCTGGCAAACCCTTCCCAGACAACCCAGAGAGTCTGGGAAGGCTGCCTTATGGCTTTGCCTTGATGAGGTCTCTTATCGTTTCCCTAATTTTCCCGCCCCCACTTTTTGGAGCGGGAGGTTGCCCCGCTTTTATTAATTGTGATTTTTGTTTTTACTTACTTATCTGGCAGGGTTTTGTGTTTTTGTTTTTTTGTTTTCTTTTTTTTTTTTCAGAATGAAAAAGACACTGAGAGGTGGGTGTTAGAAAAAGGCTGAGGGAGGATAGACTGGTGGCCATAGAGTTGTGCTGACCAGAGGAAGGGTCTAAGGTGAAGCTAAGCAGGATAGAAGGCACCCCGCGAGTGGGGGAAAGCATTTTCGGTGTGGGCAAGGGAACAAAGTTGGAAGGACCGAATGAGTCTAACGCGGAGCAAAGAAAGTAGGCGTTAAGGGGGAAATTGTCCTAGAGTTTAGGGGGTCTGTGTGTGCATGTGTGTGTGTTTTCCCCCAGTTTCCTTTCCAAGACTTTTTCTTTGCTCCCTTTCGCTCCTCCCCCTCCTCCCCGCCTCCTCGGCTCCCCTCCCCTCCCCGAGCGGTAATGGGAGGCTCCTAGGCAGGAGAAGCAAAAGAAGGAATTGTTTGCAAGTTCAGTCATCCAAAAAAGCGTCTTCCATATGGAGGGATTGGGTGCGCTGGGCGCGGCGTCTCCTGCCTTGTCCTCCTGCTGCCGCTGCTGCCACCACGGCTCCCGCTTCCTGCAGCGGGGATCCTGAGCTGGGTTTCGCTGGTGTCAGCTCCGGCCGCGCTCACACACGCTCGCACCTCGTACCCGCCGTGGCCACACAAGCCTTTCCTTCTCGGCGTGCAACTTCTGGGTCTCGGGCTCCTTTGTTGCTCCAGCTGCCGCTACTCTCCCTTGGTGTGTGTCCCCGTGTGTCACCGCTCTGTGCGAGTGTGTCGGTGCTGCGCGGGGCCGTGTGGCCCTCTCCGCGCCGCCACGCGGGACCCGGAACCCCGGCCCCCTCTTCCCAGGCTCCGACCGCTGGAGAGGTGAGTCATGTCACTGAAGTTTGTTTTCTTTTCATAAAAAGTTGTGTTTATTTGTTGGTTTGGGGATTGGAGGCGTGTGGGAGGCGGCCGCCCGCCTCACGATGCGGTCGGCTCCTGCGAGCGCTGCTGCCCCGCGCGGGCTCCGAGCGCAGGGCTGCGGCTCCCACTGGGGCTCCGGGTCGGGACTCCTAGTGTTTGACTGGGATTCGGGCTTGGGCTCAGTTGAGGCTCCGGGTGTTCTGCTGGGACTCAGATGGGGTTTGGATCCCTGGGCTGGGGCTCGACCACTGAGCTGGGGCTCGGACTCTGGGGCTCAGAGCGCTGAGCTGGGCTTGGGTTTGAGCTTCGATTGCTGATCTGGGCTCCGAGTGGGGCTCCGGGCGCTCAACTGGCTCCAGCTAGTGTTAGGGCCTGACGCTGCACGAAGTTCCCGGGGCCGCCGCTGCTCGTGCTCCGCTGCCCGGCTCCGGGCCGCCGCGCCTCCCTCTCTAGCCCGGTTTGGATGATTTTGCTCCCCCGGTTTCCGGAAGCTGCTCCGGTGGTAGGAGTGCGCGGACATCTTCCCAAACTTACCCCGAAGGCTGACACTGTGCCCCGGCTGCCCAGCCAGGCGAAGGGAACAAGTCTACCCCCAACACCCATTTGCCTCTTTGGGAGGAGAGTTAACACCAGCGTTTTAAAAGGAAAAACTATTTCTAAATAAGGGACCGAAGAAGACCCAAAAGCTAAACTGCCCCCAAAGAATCCCCTTGACTGGACGGTGGGTCGGGGATACTGAATTGGCGTCTAGAAGTGTTTGTGGGGCTGAAGGATCAGCAAGATCTGTGTGTGTGTGTGTGTGCTCCACTGGGATTGTGTTCTGGAGATTTTGTTTCTGGCTTTGGAAGGGCCTGTCTGTTAGTTTTCTAGGTGAAAAAGAGATGTGGGGAGTGGGAGGCAGGCAGACCTGAGGCGTAGGGAACTAAAGAAGCGTTGGAGGTGATTTTTCTGACATGTGGCGATGACCCAGGCCCAATCTCTTGAAACAAGTGTTGTGCTCCTGTAGAGATGTGGCAGCTAGGTCTAAGAATATGCAAACCACGTAGCAGCGATCCCAAACAGGCACTTTCTGGGTGTGGTGAGGTGTTCTGGGCTCCCTAGTCCTTCCCTGCAAGTTTTTTGAACTGTAGTTACCTCTTACTGGATTAAGTGACACGAATATTCTGTTTCAGGCCGGTGTTGCCAGCACATTTATCACCTAGCTTTTTGTTGTACAGATTTTTGTAAGCATGGACCTTTAATGAATGTAGCTTTAAGAATTCTTGAGTATGTAAACACTTCTGAGCTATTCTACCACTGGGTGCTAATTCTAAGCAAGCAGCCCAAAGCTGCTGTGATTTGCTTTTTTTTTTTTCTTTCGTCCTTTTTTTTTGATAGCTTTGGTTTGGCCAATAGTATCTTCATTTTCTCAAGAATAGTGTGGAAAACATGTAAAAGATCCTGTTGAAGCAACATGAGGGGCTCAGATGCCCTTCCATCTGGATGGCCTGATTCTTGAGCTTTTAAAGTGGCTCAGGGCAAGAGGTTGGCCATTTTGAGGTGTGTAACAGGTTTCCCAGGAGTACTCTGAGGTCTTATAATTGGCCCTTTTTAATGGTCTCATAATTGAGACCCAGGAGGTTCCCATGGTGATCTTGAAGCACTCTCGGGTCAGCGGGACAGGGTTTGAGGTGGAAACAGCAATAGAGTTATGATTTCCCGACTTGATGAGTTTTTGGAGCGAGTTTATGCAAAGAGAAAAAAATAAAAGAAGTTATAGCTCTCTCACTGTGCCTGGTGGCTGATGCTGCCAGCCCGTGTAGAGAATGAGGATCTGTCCCTTCAGGAACTGGTTAGAGGCTGCCTATACCCATGAAATCCAAGGACTGAGATGTCAGACACTGCCCTTTGACCCACTTTTATGACATCTCAGAGGTACCAGCGCTACAACTAACTTTCACTGGGGAGTGGGGGGCAAATCGTGGGCAGCTGGAAGTGGATGTTGGCAGAGTCCAGGATGGGCAAGTTCTTTGACCACATCTGGGGAGGAAGAGTCTAGGTGGATACCTTGAGAGGAACCTGTTTAGCTGCTAGCGGTTGGCCAATTCAAGATAAAGGGTGTAATTTATGTCCCTTTCCATCCTCCAAATGAGTCCAGAGATTTTACTGTCTTTGAAGTGTTTTTTTCAGTGGCATGAGATCCCTGCTCTCTTCAGAGGCCTCTCAGTGGTTTCCATGGCCTGATGTGAATAGGAGATTATTCATGAAGTAATTCTGTTGACTTCCTCACGGGCTCCTGGGGTTTAAGAAAAGAGGGCAAGAAGTGAGCCCAAGGATCATAGTATTCCAAGGGCCCTGGGGGGTCTGGGTTCAAATTTCAGCAGTCACGGATACGCTTAATGACTTAGGGTTTTGTCGGTGTCTTTCCAACAACAGCTGAAGAACCGACTGCACTAGGTAATTACCGCCTACTATTTTCTGGTCTCTGAATAAGAAAGAGTTGACCAGGCTTCAAAAGATGTCATTATACGTTGGGAGTTTGCTTTCATTCCTTCACACTCCATGCTCCCTTGTCTTTTGGGGAAGAGAATGGAAATGGGAGAGAGAGAAAGGAAGGAGATATGCTTCCATTTTGAAAACTACATGTCGTTTAGCATAGGTAATTTCTTGTCACTTCTACACTTACCACATATTGATGGTGCATCAGACACCAGGCTGGGAGCCTCCTCCTCCCAGGAGAGTCAGTTTTCTTCATCAAAGAGCAGCTCCCCTCAGTTTTTGCTGATTATATAAACATCTACTACTACTTGCAAAAATGTTTTGATAACTACCCGTAGTCCCATCCAATGGCCAACGTCTCACTTTTCCTTTGCGCATCTGCGCTTCCCACGACTGTGAAGAAAGTGTCGACAGTTGTGCTCAGACATCCCTGGAGTGTCTTTACAGCGTGACCAAAGACTCACAGAGAGAGCATCTATCTCACCACATTGCTGTTGCTGGAATAAATTGATTAATGAATAAATGTTGAGGGAATCAATCAAATCCTAACTGTGCTCTCCCTAGCCTGGAATGTGTCTAGAACTAGTAAGCTGGGCTCAAGTATTTGGAGTAGGCGAGATGGTAGAACATGTTTGGTTTGCATCTAGAAATCCATGCTTACAGCAGCTTGCCTAAAGAGGAATTTTGCCTTTGGGTCCTTCAGGGTTGGTACGAGTGGGGAGGTAGGATTCGGGGGGGGGGGGCGGTTTATAAGGATGTCTCAGGTGGTAATGTGTTTCACACAGGAGTCCTGAAACTCCAGGCACACTGCCCCCAGCTGCCGCCCTCAGTCCCTGCATCTGTCAGCTTTGCTTCCTTCTTCACTCTCACCCCATCCCCCTTGCTCTTTCTTTGGCTATGCTGCCAGCCCTTCTTCATTCCCACTGCCACCATGATTGACACCACCTCACCATTACCCATCGTGTATTCTCTCTCACCTGCCACTCAGCCTTTTCTGTGTCCTCCATCCCACTCTGTGGTGCTAAAACCTTCTGCTCTGGTTGACCACATACAGCTGCCCATTGATTTCTGATGAGCTTATTCCCTGTCTCCTACCCTGCCATCCCGGGGCTGCATCCTTATGAAGCACGAGCTCTGCTTATCTATTTTTAAGAAGTACTTTATGAATGTTAATGAAAGTGTACTACTGGATGCAAAGATAATGGTTTTGTAAAATATAATCATTGTTCTTTGTTGCTCATCTGTTCTAGCAGGAGGTACGTAACTGGGAAATTAAAGAGGCCTATGATCTTAGGGGGAAAAAAACGTTGTTCTTCTCTTTCCTTATCCATAAAATGAATTAATAAGGGATTGCTGAGGTTTATAGCACTGCACTTATAAACAGCAAGGACTCCAGAACTGTGTTTGTTCCCATTGTTTGCAGGGTGAAACAGCTCTCTTTGTCTTCAGTCTGGAAATAGACTTGTTAGACTCCATGACCCATGAAGTCTTGTCAACATCCGCCTGAGGGAAGCAGGGAGGAAGCAGAAGGCACAGGTGAGGTCTTCTGCTCCTTGTCTTCCCTCTCTGGCCTGGCAAGTCAGCTGTTCCTTCGTGTTCTGTTACCACCGAGACGGCAGTGTTTCGCATCCCTTAGTTCTGGAAGGGTCCGACTTTGAACGGAAGGTAAATTTCGGGTTCTTCCTAGCAGCTTATACACTCTTGTGGGCAAAGCTTGTGGCGGCCATGTGAACCCCCTTTCCCAAGGCAACCCCTGCCAGATATGTTGGAGACGGATTATTAAGCAAGAGATTTGGAGTCTGTGCTGGCTGTGGAAAAGTCCTGCGTAGGTTTGGGTGAGGAATGCAGAGTGTTTATGTCTCTGTCAGTGGTATCACAGTGGATGCCTTGTGGTCTGATGTACCAGGCATTGTTTATCCCACCAAAAACCAGAGGGATTCTGCTTCTTACTGTCTTCTAAAATATAGCTAGGGAATAACTTCTCTCTTCCTAATGACGAATTTGGCCTTATCTTCAAAGGAGGCCTTTGAAGTTTGGGACAGGATTATTGGGCAGAGAGAAGAAATTATAGCGATAACGCACAGTGAATTCATTCCGGTTGCCAGAGAGCATGTTGAGAAAGCAACAGAGAGTGCAGGGTAAGCAGTCCTGATGAAAAATAACCCCAAAGAAGCCAAACGCTGAGAAGTATGGCCAGAGAGCATCGTTCTTCTCAACTGAGTTTGCGCGATGTTAGGCAAGTTGAAGGTGAGGAAGTGTGGCCAGGCCGGCGCCTCCTTCCTTTCATTGGCCTTTGATTGCATACATGCTCTGCCCCCAGCATCATGGCATGAGTTTTGCCAACTTTCTTCAAGGGTCCATTTCTAGTGTTTGCTGGGAGAGTCCATAGCATCCAGCAGTCCATTGCTAGCTGGAAGGGAAATGCAGAGCAAACCCTGATGCTAATGCATCAGCTAAGAAGTACTTCCTGAACCACGGGAGACAAAAACTCAGATTGAGTGAGTCAAAGCCTGGGGCCAGCAGTCCGGCAGTCCAGAATGTTCTTTCATGTCTGCCTGTATGAGTTGTTCTCTAGTTTCTCCCTGAAAATCATCTTTCCCTCTGGGTGACTAAGCACGCTGGAGACATGGGATACCAAAGTATTTCTGTTTGCATTTTTAAAAAGGGTTTCTGAATTGAAAACAGAATCTCTTGAGTCTGGGTCTTGAATATGTTTTTAGGATCAGTCACTGAATATTTTTCAGGGGGAAAGGAATAATTAGATGATTTTGTTACTCTCTCAACTCCATCAGATTTTCTCTTGAGAATTAGAGAAATGTTCAATGTGGTGGTGTACACCTTTAATCTCAGCACTAGGGAAGTAGAGACAGGAGGATTGCTGTGAACTTGAGGCCAGGCTGGTCTATATAGAGACACCCTAAAGAAAGACGGGGTGTGGGGGAGAAACATGTGCCTGAATTTAGCATTTTGCTTGCCGGTCACATTTGCTCCCATGCGTATATCTGGAAATATAAACATCTGCAGTAGGTTTACATGACTCTGAAGTCCATCTCAGAGTAGGAGGCAAGGGAGATAGATGTATTTTAAGGGCAACCAAGTCACGGAGCTTCCCAGTTACCTCCAAACCTCCTGGGTTTCTGACAGCTGGCCATCACACAGGATGGGAGGTGAAGATGGTTGAAGATGGCTGGTCTTTGGAATCCCCCACCCAGAAAAGACTAGACATAGATTCCAGAAGAAAGCCCCACCACCACTTTCCCTGGCTCTGCCAATAGTTAGATTAGTCTAAGCCAAGCCCCTTTACCAGCCCATGCTTACCTAACATTATAATCCCAGAGGTTTATTAGGTATGGGTCACAGCTAATTGAAGAGGAAAATTGGGGGTTCTGGGTTTATTGGTTTTCCATGAAAGCCAAGGCTGCCCTTAATTATCTCACAAATCGCCTCTCCCACGTGATCCTCTTTCTGAAGTGACTGTCATCTTCCAGCAGTTTTCCATAGCCGCGCTCAAGGGAGACCGATGCGTTAACACGTCAGTTAGCACAGTGCCTCCTTTTGCAAATGCAGCCGCATAAAGTCCTGGCTGTTCACAGCCGTTTACCTCTGTCAGTATGAAAGGATGCTTTGTAGCGGGCCAATATACTTGTACACTTATTTGTTGCCTGACAACTTGGAGCTAGATTCCATTGTATCACCACATAGGCAGGTCTGCAACCCTTCCTTCAGACCCTAAGACCCCTGGTGGTCTGCCATCTGTAAGACCGCGTCAGCCCAGGTGACAGCCCAGTCAGGTGATTTTTCTTCTATAGGCTTCTGTTGCAGACATAGAGGCTGGGACAGCAGCCCGGCTCTCACCCTGCTGGACTGTGGCAACTTGCCAGCTAGTTCCACTGGGTGGTCTTTGACAATAAAAGAAAGGGCTTGGGGGAGTTTAGCTCTCCTCCCCAAAGGGGAACAACAAGGTGCCTTTCTATAGGTGGGCTTTACATGGGCGGCCAATCCCCTTGTCACAGACACACCACCCGGGTCTTGAATGTGGGAGAAAAAAATCCAGAGGCTTGTCTGAAGGTGGCATTGTATGGCGCTCGTTTGTGATGCCCCGATTTTACAAACGAAGCCTTGTGCTTAGGTACAAGTGTGTGAGGACACACGAGCAGCAGGTACCCTTCACGAAACAAAGATTTCATCCTCACTTCTCAGAGAAGCAAACCCCACAAGGCTTCCTACTCCACCACTCAGGGGGGCAGCCACGGACAACGGGAAGGAGAGGCAGAAGCGACTTGCCTGGGCCTTTGCACAGTGCCTGCGCCTTTTCCAGAGATGGACAATTACAGTCGTTTACAGAACACCCACTGTGTGCCGGATCTCGAGTCCAGCACGACCTGATCCATGTAGCCTTCCAGCAGTCCTGTGAAGATGGCCCTCACCACTGCGCTCTGCAGATAAGGGTACAGAAGCCTAAATAAGTAGAGTGACTTGTTTCTGGTCTCTGGGCTGGTAAGTGGCAGAGCCAAGATGTCATTACAGTCCGCTAACTCTGAAACTCTCGTTTTCAAAGAAGTAAAGCAGCAAATACACTCCTCCCCAAAGCAAAGCCCCTTGACTTAGAGAACTGTTTTCTTTCGTAACTAACTGCACGTAAGGGGCAGGTGAGATCCTTTATGAGACTTGTCCTAAGTGCCCTCAGTATAAAGCTCAGACCCAGATGGAGGGTGCATGCATCAGCACTAAGGATGCTGTGCTCTGTGGCACAACCATGTTGGATTTTTGTAAGCCGTGGTGAGAGTCACAACCACACTGGGTTTCGTCTCAGACCATGAGACTTGCCCCTCCCCTGGGACACTGTCTGAATCACCTGGATCTAGGCTCCGCTTAAGTGCCAGATGAATCCATTTGCACCTAGAATCTTTGCAAGTCTAATCAAGCAGGTCCTCCACTCCCTCAGTGGGGTGAGGGGAGAGCTGTTTGGCCTAGTAGACACTTCGGTCAGGAGAAGTGGGAGCTTGTATAGAAAAATACCCCGGGGAAGGAAGTAGCAGCCTTGACAGACAGGTAACTGACAGGGAGAAGCTTCCTTGAAGGCAAATATTCAGCAGGCAGCCAGCAGAAAGGACTGGACAGGCAGTTACCTGCAGGAGCGCTAAACACCCCACTCCCTTCAGGCTTCGGATTGTGCTAGAAGTTTTGGTACAGAGGATGTGTGTGTAGTTAGGTGCTCCCCCGCCTGCAGCTTTTGGTGGGTGGAGGTGTGAGACATAGGTGTATGTGTGTATGGATATTTGTGTGAATGTGTCAGTCACGGTGTAAGTGGGAAGGGCAGGGGACAGCGTAGGGTGCTGGCGTTAATCTTCTAGTTTGTAAAAGCAGGATATTTCTGTTTTCCTCTGCTATGGACACCAGCCCATGCGGCCACACTGAGCTTTACCTGGGCTTTTGTCAGTTCAGGTCCTCACCCTGGTGTGGCGAGCAGTCTGCTTTATGAGTTCCCTCCCCGATGCCAGCAGCTGCGTATGCTCCCAGTTTTTCTTAAACAAACAAGGGAAGCCTGAAGTCACGATATTCTGGCTGTGGAGAGACATGGGATGCCTGGGTTTGCAATACAGAGGTGCGATGAAGTAGTGGCTGCCTCGTCTCCATCCTTGTGTATGCAGTGACCTGGCACAGGGGACACAGGTAGAAAACATTCTACTGGCAACTGAAAAGCTCAAGCTGTCACAGCTGTGCTCACCAACCCTGAGTTCAAAGATAAGAAATTCCAGAGCATTAGCTAGATGTTGGGCTGGACTCAAGGGCGAGCTTGCTTTCCTTTGTAAGATTCTGAATAGGAGGTCGTTTGATCAACAGAAACTCTCTTGGGTCCTTCCAGGCCTCTGCTCTGTCCCTCCCTTTGGGAAAAGACCGTGAATGGTCTCAGCGTCCATAGGAGTTGGATTGGAAAAGAACCCTTGGAACAGAATTCGAGTCAGGATCTTTCTTTGCTAAAGAAAGGAATAGGCATTAGAAGGTCTATGCTGTGGGGAAATACTTTGCAGGAGGGTCGGGAACTTAGGTGTGTGTCATCCTAACTCAGGGGAACCTGCCTAGGTTCAACCTGCCTTTGCCAATTGCTGGTGTGCAACCCTGTCCAGGGTACCTGAACACTGTGATACTAGTTTCTTTCTTTCTTTCTTTCTTTCTTTCTTTCTTTCTTCCTTCCTTCCTTCCTTCCTTCCTTCTTTCCTTCCTTTCTTTCTTTCTCAATATCCCTGGCTGTCCTGAACTTACTCTGTAGACTGGACTGGCCCTGAACTCACAGAGATCTGCCTGCCTCTGCCTCCTATGTGCTGGGATTAAAGGCGTGCCCCACCATTCTTTTCTTCCCAAACCAACCAAATATGACAACTGTTTATAGAGCATTTACAATCTATTGTGATCCGGAGATGATCTGTATGTATATGGGAGAATTAAATTAGATGCAAACCCTATGTACGCTATTTTATGTAAAGGACTTGAACCTCCACCAATTTGGACATTCTTAGGTAGATGCTGGAGCCAATCCCAGGGATGTCAAGAGATAATTATACTTATCCATAGACCCGCACAGGCAATGCTTTCTGGGGTATGTGTATATGGGAACACGCAGAAGAGGGGCGCTGTGGAGTTCTAGTGAAGGAGTGAGTTAGTGTGCCTGTCTTAGAGAAGCCTGAAAATGGTGGACAACGGAGCAGTGTCTCCTCAAGGGGCAGATTTGGGGAACATTCATAGGTGAGCCAGCTGTTCTGTCTCATGTCCCCTCCGCCCTTTCTTCTTCACACACTTCAGTAGAGTTCACGGAACATCTCCTTTTTGCACTGCACACCTGCCCGGGAGGCACAGAGAAGCTGTGCACTGTATTTCCTGGGTTTTGACAAACATAAGATGCCCCATGTCTAGCATTGCAGAATCACACAGACTCGTGGCTCGCACCTGATCACCTGACCGTTCCTCCCTCCTTCCTCCAGCTGCCTGGTCGCCGCACTGACCCCGGCACTGTTCACAGTATCACCCAGCAGGTGGCCGGGATCACCCAGGCAGGCTTCACTCACTTTCCAGTGTTCTGTTTAAAACACGGCTTTCTCTGTTTGCGCTTTACGTGCATAACCAGCTAGGGAAGTAGAGGTTGGCAAAGCAGGGGCTTCAAACCCTTTGCTGACTCCCTCCTGATCAGAGCCCTGTGGCGCCGCAGTGAGACCTCTTTAACTCCCTGTCCTCTTCCTGGCCTTGCCTGACTGTGGTGCTACTGGAGTTTAGCCCAGCCTGGTGCACTATCAGGAGCTGCCTGTGTTTGGGTTCCACATCTGGAGTATCAGCTAGGCGGATCTTCCTGGACCATTTGTAAACATACGGGCAGGAGGCGTACATGGCGCTGTTTGTTTTACTTTGGAGCTGTGAGCGAGTGTGTGGAAGTGCTAGCCCCCCCCCCCCCCCCCCCCCCGGGCAGGTAGCTGGAGCGCCCTTGTACACTAGCATGTGGGGACAGGCCATAGGACCCTAAGCCTCAGTGATGTCTGTGCTCAGCTCTGAGAGTGATGGAGTCTTGTGGCCTGTTTTGTGGTCATTATAGAGGAAGCCCAACCACAACATACAAAGATCCAACGAAACTGAGAAACTTTTTCCACCGAAAGGTACTTGGTTCTTGCCAGCCTTGAAAACTGGAAATCTCAAGGAGTTCACAGGAGCAGAAACCTAGTATTTTTTAGGTACTCAGCGTTCACTGTAATCACAGGGGCTCACTGGGGAAGAGGTGATGAGGACAGATTTGACACTGGGAGGCATTCCTCCAACTCCACACTAGCTCTGAACCACATTTAAAGGAAAGAAGGGCTATGCGAATAGGAGACCATACCGTCATCTAGAACAGGCTGACAAGGTTAAGAATGAGACGATGTATTCAGAAGACCGAGATCCAAGGCTGGGAACAAGCATTTGAACCCAGACCCCAGCTCCATTCCTGTTCTGAGTGAACAGAGACCTGAAACAGGGTGGTACCTTCTCACATTGAAAGATGTCAGCCAGATGTGTCAGATTCGGAGCAATGGGGAATAAAACTCATAGGGGCCTTGGGATGTCAGCCTTTAGGGGGAAGTTCCATGCTGATGATCCAGCCTATCCACCCCTCCACTGTCTTCCTCCATCCAGCCCACTCTTCAATCTATAACCTGACCAGTGGACACTTACGGATGGCTTAGGGCTGCCACGCCATTGTTCTGACTCCCATGGAATGCACACTGGTCCAGGTTTGCTCCTGGGACCGTAGGAGCTAATGCAATACAGCGTGTGGCCAGCACTCCTCAGTCAAGTTGCCCTTGCTATGATTATACCCTAGGAGTGGAGCCCCCTGGTTTGTCTTGGCTGTCTGGAACTCGGGAGGCCAGCACAAGGACTACTGACCATGCAGAAGAAACCTTGGCCTTTGCCACAGTTTACCTGGGCAGGCGGAGGAAAGGGGTCAGCTGGTATGGGTGAACGTAGGGCCTGTGTCCTTTACAGAATACAGTCTTCAATTCCGGGCCACCTTGTCCACACTCTGTATCTTTTCTCCCAAGGGGAGAAGTAGAAACCCTGAGCGGAACTGGGCATAGCTTCGATAGGTGCACCAAGTGGTAGTGCCTACAAGAAAGGACTGCCTTTTGTGAACAAAAAAAAAAGGGGGGGGGCTGGAGAAATGGCTCAGTGGTTAAGAGCATTGCCTGCTCATCCAAAGGGCCTGAGTTCAATTCCCGGCAACCACATGGTGGCTCACAACCATCTGTAATGACGTCTGGTGCCCTCTTCTGGCCTGCAGATATGCACACAGATAGAATATTGTATGCATAATAAATAAATAAAATATTAAAAAAAAAGACTGCGATCTGACAGAGCATTTGGTTTCTATTCTGATATTGGTGGGTTGGGAGTTTCTCAGAAAATCTGATTATAAATACCCTATGCTGATCCTTTTAAAAATTGCCTTTAGTGGAAGTCACAGTGAGGCCTTCTGAGACCTCTCGATGGTCCCCTGTGGTCAGGGGTACGAGGAGGCAAAGGGTGGGTCTTGCTCCAAGTAGGGTTATTGGTGAAAGGACAGCTCTGGTGTGGTCTGGGTCTTCTCCGATATGTTGTCTCTAGAGCAATTGTAGAACTGTGGCTTGGTTCCCAGTTTACTCCCCTACACGCACCCCTCTCCAGAAAAAAATCGAGCCTCCAGGGCGGGTGGAACAGGGAGGTTCCTTAATAATTAAGTCCTGTACGCTTTGAAAATCAGGAAGTGAAAAGGACATGCGTGGCCAATTGAAACGGAATCCTAGGCAGGCAGAACTAATCTTTCCCACACTAGAAATTAACCAAAATGCTAGTGCTAATGTCCCTGGAATGGGTAGGGGGAGGGGGCCAGAGAGACGTTGATCACTGTATTTCAGCCAACAAGGAACATGTGTCCCTGTGGTGCGGGCTTGGACCTGGCTTCCCTGCATGAAGAATACCACCCACTAAAACTCATGACGCCCATTGTGGCCTCACTCCATAGGAGCTCTGAGGTTTCACACTGAGCTGTGACCACTTATGCTGGTGTCCCAGGAGGCTTCCTACAGCACAGCACATTCCTCCCCAAGCTGTCACCACGGTGGCCAGCAGAGTAGCCGTCTTCTTGGCCAGATATTTATTGAGTCCTGTGTCCCCATCCCTCAAGACACTTACATCTCAGCTTCTGGAGATTTCTGAATCAAAGCAAGAGTTGACTGCACTCTGAACTGTGGCATCCACATCTCTTCTCAGAAGCCCACTAGACTCCAACTACATCTCTATCAGTGTCTTACAACTGTGACAGAATAAGGAGGAAATCACTTTAAAAGCAGGAAAGATTGGGGGTATTGTTTGTTGCTTTCGTTTGTTTGTTTTTAGTTTCCTAAGTTTTAGATCCTGATCAATTGTCTCCATAGCTTTGGGCCTGTGCTGAGGTGATGTGGAGAGCATGTCCTGGAGAAAGGCTCCTTACTTCATGGTACCCCAGAGAAAACAGAAGGGAGGAGGTGAGGGTCCCAATATCCACCTTAAGGGAATGTGTCTAAGGACTGGATGTCCTTCCAGAAGGCCCCATCTTCTAGGATTTTGTCACCTCCTGATAACTCCACAGGTTGTTGATTAAACCATTAACATATGGACCAATTGTGTGGTGGGGCATAGGATACAAAACTAAGGAATTACTTAGTTGTCATCATCATTGTCCTCCTCCTCATCATTATATCATTGACAATTTGAGTCTCATCTGATTTGCTAACTCTAAATTATCTACAAGAGCCCATATTTTGGAAAATTTGACTATTTAGAGAGTTTTGTTCATTGACAGTTGAAATTTCATCAAGCTAAACTATCAAACAAATATCATATAGTAGAGGAGACAACCAGCAAAATGAAGAGACAGTCTACAGAATGGGAGATGATAACTACTACCGGCCACAATTGTCAAGACATGGGTCAGCCAAGGAGCCAGTCAAGACATGGGGTCAGCCTAGGTGCCAGTCAAGAAATGGGGTCAGCCTAGGTGCCAGTCACAGACAAACAGATAAAGAAATATGGAGCACATATAGAAGACAGTATTATCCAACTGCATTGAAGACTAAAGCCTTATCAATTGCAGTAATAGCATATGAAGGGTTGGACTACCTCTTGGCCTGAGACATCTAGAAGGTTCCAAGGTATATACCTTTTCTATCCAGACCAGAGAACTTGCTGAAGCCAGCTTGGCAGAGCTGTTTGTCTTAAGTGACAGGACATTGGGTGGATAGGAGTTCCTCAAAATTGGTGAAGGCTTGAGAGTATCTTGGCATAGTTACCCTACTGTTAATAAAACATTTTAAAATCATTGTTTTCTAGTCTAAACCTTCAAGCAAACATAAAGGCAGAAAAATAGTATTGCAAACCCTGTACAGTTGTTCTCAACATGGGGGTCCCACTACCCTTTCACAGGGGTCACACAGATATCAATTCCTAACAGTAGCAAAACTGCAATTATGAAGTAGCAACAAAAATAATTTTATGGTTGGGGTTACCACACCATAAGGAACTGTATTAAAGGGTCACAGTGTTAGGAAGTTGAGAACCACTGACTTACAGAGACATTGTAAGTTTATTTTTCCTCTACAGGTTTGATACCCATCATCTAGGAAACTAACAAGCAATAGTCAGAAACATGAGAAAGAGTGGACTGATTTTATTATGTTCCTGTAAGGACTGGAGATGAGGCCCACTGATGACAAGATGGTTGCTGAACTTAAGTAGAACGTAATAAAGGAGAGAGGGCTTTGGCTCCTGAGGAAGGAGATAGCCTTAACTGTGGAGGGTTGGGGGAGGGACTATCTCCTGCAGATAAAGTCTCCCAGGTCACAGTCATCTGTGCTCATCTGTGCCTGAACAGATGCCAGTCCCTCAGCCAGCCCCTCAGCTAGTCTCTCAGCCAGCCCCCCAGCTAACCCCTCAGCCAGTCCTTCAGCTCCTTCTTGTGGAAAGCGCCTAGTAGTGTTGAGATACCTGACAGAAAATGTTTGCTAATGCAAACAGATGAGCATTCTTTATGCAGAAAGGCATCTCTTGGCATGGCTGTGCATGCTTGTAATCCTGGCTCTCTGGTTCTCCAGAGGAGGCTGAGGCAGGATAATCAGCAATTGCAAGCCATCCTAGACTACAGAAGAAAACAAAAGCAAAACAAAAATCAGAACAGCTTTTAGGAGACATTCTTGTGCCTGTGGAGATCTGCAGTTTTTCTGAAAACCTAACCTGAAATATGTCAAAGGTATCTATTTTGGAGTTGGAAATTTTTCTCTCTCCTATTCTTCACAGGGATTCAGCAATTATCAAGATAGAAGTTTTTCTTTCTTTCTTTCTTTCTTTCTCTCTCTCTTTCTTTTTTTCTTTTGTCTCTCTCTTCTTTTTATTATGTATGCTTGTTTGTTTGTTTGGTTTTTTAGACAGGGTTTCTCTGTGTAACCTTGGCTGTCCTGGAACTTGTTCTGTAGTCCAGTCTGGCCTCCAACTCAGAAATCTGCCTGTCTCTGCCTCCCGTGCAAGTGCTGGGATTAAAGATGTGAGCCAACACCACTGCCTGGTGGAAGTTTTTCTTTTCTTTCCACATAGGACCCCACTGTCCTTAGCATGGTCTGTATGAGTGGGACAGAAGTGGATGCTATGCAGCTTCTCATTCCAGAGCAGACTGTGATGTCTTCTCATCTCCCGGCCATGGATGGCATGGCCCTCGGGTGGGATTCACCTGTGGTCTGTGCTACTGTGCCCTCAGCCGTGTCCCTTCTCTAGAAGCTAAACTCTGGCTTCAGAGCCTGACTGTCATCTTTTTTTTAAAATAAATATTTATTTATTATGTATACAATATTTTGTTTATTTATTATTTATACAATATTCTGTCTGTATGTATGCCTGCAGGCCAGAAAAGGGCACCATTACAGATGGTTGTGAGCCACCATGTGGTTGCTGGGAATTGAACTCAGGACCTTTGGAAGAGCAGGCAATGTTCTTAACCTCTGAGCCATCTCTCCAGCCCCTGACTGTCATCTTTTAAGGACTCATGGTGTAACCAGTGTTCTGTGTTGAGTGACTTGTGGGGCAAGTTAATTCCAGGAGACAGTGGGTTTCACTGGGTAGGTATAAGCAGAGAGTCCACAACAATCCATGTTTTGGTGTAGTAGATAATAGAAATTCAGAGGTGGGGGTGGGTCATTATCTGAACTCTAGGGGACCCTGGGCAGGACTGACTGAGCCTCACAAACCCTTGTGGTTTCCGGAGCAGAACTGTTTTTCTGTTCCCCAGACTTAAGCATCTGACTTCAATCCCTGGAGGAGATAGGGGAGGGTCCTAAGAAGGAGGCTCCATCTCTGACCTCTTTTATGGTGTAGCCACAGGCAGTCTGTGAGGTGTCTGCACCAACCACGAGCCATATGCCATTCCAATACCATTTGATTCATTTTGAATTTGCCAAGGGAGAGCAAGCAAGGAACAGAGTTCTTCCGAGTGTTGGGGACAAAGATCTGCTTCCTGCTGGAGGTAAGGGCACTCTGAGCTGCTCTGAGGCAGGACTGAGTTGAACAGTTGAAGTGAATACAGTTGTGTGAGATCACACTTCAAAGTCCTCCCCTCACAGCTGACCCTGACATGGACATAGCAGGCAGAGACTCCAGGAAGGGCGTGCTGGCTCCAGGGGCAGCCTTCAGGTCCTGACTTTCCGCAGCCGGCCTGCCCCTTCCCTCTCTGCTTGGTGTTTTTCAGTTTAAAGTCCCAGGCTGATTCTCCCCTCCCATGCAAGCGTGATGTGCGCGCGTGTTTAAATTTTTCTTCTTGGCAGAAGTTAAGACACAAAATGGATTTGGAAGCAGATGAAACCAGTCTGGGTATAAGTTGGGCAAAAAGCAGCTTCATTCCTGGAGTGGGATGGGCTCTGATGTGGGGGCGGAAGTTGTCTCCTCCCCCTGTGGGGACCAGGAAGGCCTGGAACTCAAGTGGGGCCCAAAGGATATGGAACCCTCAGACACACTCCCTAGGGATCTGTGAACCCCTGGAATTTTCCTTTTTGCCTTTATTAGGGGAATCTCTGTGGCTTCTTGGGCTTTGAAGTGCAGGCATTCAGATATATGAACGGTTTGAAAACTTCTCTTCACTACTAACATCTTCCTTGGTCCCAAGCCCCCATGCCCCAGCAGTAAGCAAACAGCCCTATAGGTTCAGAGACCAGTTTGCGGGTCTCCATCTCGACTCCTGATATAGGTGATTTTTACAGCAGGGCCATCTTCTTGGATATTTATTTCTATGGGATGAAGAGTGCCTAGGAATCCAATTGTGTGTCTGGGAGCAATTGTGAAGTGTAATGTGAGCCTGAGGACCTGAGTTCAATGCCCAGAATTCCAGTGAAAATGTCAGGCCGCTGGAGGTGTGAGAAGCAGAGGCAGGAGGATTTCTGGGGCTCGCCGGCTCTTCTGTAGAAGCTAATTGGTGAACTCTACGCCCATGAGATTATAGGAGGAGATGGTGTTTTAAGGATGGCATGAGGTTGTCTTCTGGTTTCCCTATGGACATACATACCCAAACACACATGCTCGCTCATAAAGAAATTCAGCCGGGGCCTGGAAAGACAGGTGACTCCAGTTAAGAGCACTTCCTGCTCTTCCACAGAATCGGAGTTCCATTTCCAACCCACCTCCTGTAATTCCAGCTCCGGGGGATCCAGCACGTTCTGGTCTCTACCAGCACCCACATATATGTGTGCAGACACACATACACATAATAAAATAATAAAACAGCTTAGAAGATGAGAAAATTGATTTTAGTTTTAAAATTATAAACATTTTCCTTAAAACATTACAGCAACATCTTTGTGCAAAAACCCCTTATTCTGGATGTTTCACCACATGCCAGGGCTTTTCTTGAAAACATTCTTTCCAAACTGACGTGGACATCCGTGCTAGAGACTTCCACACAGGGCTCTCAAAGCTGGCTGGACGAGGCAAATCAATGAACAGAGTTGAAAAGCCTGAAACAGATGCCCATCCGTAGCCTCAGGTGATATTGCTGTGGATGTCAGCTTATTAAATTACTATGTGTATTCTCTGTCCCTAACACGCTTTCCCAAATAGTATCTTTTAACAATCAGCAAATTGTTATACTAAATATAAGTTATACTTTCCATTGTCTACAAAATGTGAATGCATACAGTGATGTAAGCATCTCGGCTGCATTGCATAACCAGTTATTGCTGGTGGGAAATTATATGTGACAGTTTTAAGGGGAGTCATAAACTCCTTTGTATAATTATGCAAATAAGTGAGCTAAAGGTGATATGGGTTCAGTTTTAGACTGTATGCCACAAAAGGTAATTTTTGAAGCATTGCTGTTATTAAAAATACCAGGTATTGAATTGCAGGGTTTTATCTGTGGGCGCTTTGGTTAAGCTATACTCCACTGCATGCCTGAATGCAGATAGTATGGTGGATCAAACCCAGGGCTTCATGCAAGCCAGCCACACTTTAACCACGGAGCCACATCTCAGCCCCAAACTCAATTTCTAAATGCTAGTTTGCTCAACGTGACATTTTCGGCCAAGTTTATACGCTCTATTTTATAAGACTTACTAAGGAAAGTCAGGGTTGTTAGGAAAAAGATCTCTAAAGATGACTACCGAAGCTAAGGAGCCTGTTTTCCCTCTTTGCAAAACCTATGTCCGTGCAGCGGGGAAGCAGCAGAGCCCTGGAACCAGGGAAGATGATGCTCATGAGTAGTTGGTAAGGGCCCAAGGTTGAGAACCCAGCACAGCAAACCGTGATATGACAGCGAGACAGACGTTTGAAGTCCGAGGGATAATGAGGCCAGCAGGTCTGTGGGAAAATGCAAGACCGGCGATGACACAGTGTACCTTGGGACAGGCTTTTCCCAGATGTGTCTTTTTGATGATGAGGCGATAATACAAACCCACTTGGACTATTTCTGATGTTTCAAGTGAAAAGTACAAATCTCCTAGTTTTAACATTGATTAGGTTAAAATTGTCTCTTGCCACTTTCCTTTGACATCCCAAGCAACTACATGTTAGACTTTCATATATTTTATTTTCAAAATGGGATCTCCAAGATCTTAAGTCAGCAGGTCGAAAAGCGTGTTTGGCAAAAATCCTCATCACTAGTAGTACTCTAAGAAAAAAAAATGGCACTCCAAATAATTCCCGGGCTTAGGGTCATGTAAGTCCAAGCTTGTGGTTACAGACTCGGTGCCTACTCTACGTTGGTGATTCATGCTGTATAACAGCAAATTAAAGGTTCTGAAATGCCCGCAGTAAAGAAATCTGACTGGATTTCCATACATAGCATTTCCCTAAATTATTTTTGGTACGAGTCTGTAACATTGTTTAACATTTGGTAGGGTTTACTCCCGGGCCACTTTCCTCCACTGCCCACAAGTCCGTGACCTGTGATACAGGGAAGAAAACAGCTCATCTGTCCTTGTCATCAGCAAATAGCCACTGTGCTCCTGTCACAAGCCACGTGCTGCGATGGCTGCTGGGGGTCTAACAGTGGGCAAGATGGCAGGCGTTGGCCTCCAAGATGTCACAGTTACAGCATCAGTCCCACCCACAACGGCTGGCTGTTCCGCCCTGTACCCGGGGATGGCAGACCCTCTGCAGGGCATCCTAGGAGCTGGAGATGAGAATGAACCCGCCCCCTTTGCTCTTCCCATCAACACCTTGCTGCAGTTCCCCGGCACTCTCCTGCATAAACAGTGGCCCCCGGTCCAGCTGCGAGACTCTATGTGTTTGTTTTCTCTTCATGTGCCAGCCTCGCACTAAGGTCTCAGCACTTCGCGCAAGTTGCGGAGAGCTGGCAGGTTGAGGTGGGGGCTTCCAGCAGAAGGCAGGGACTGACTTACTGGCAGATGGCTGCAGCCTGCTCCACATTTCCACACGGGTATTTATTTAAATTGTAGTCAGTTTAAAAGAGCTTGGTAATTGAGAAAGGAGATGGGACAAGGAACTCCGTGTGTATGTTTTGGGGGGTGGGGATCAGGGCGGTGGTGAGGAAAGTGGGTTTGAATAAGGTCAAATGGGAGTGTAAACTGTCATGATTCTAAAGCATGGCTGCCAGCCAGAGCTGCAGCTCCACTGTGTGTGCGTGTGTGTGTGTGTGTGTGTGTGCGTTAGTGTCTGTCTGTCTGTCTATCTGTCTCCAGTCAGAGCTGCAGCTCCACTGTGTGTGTGTGTGAGTGTCTGTCTGTCTGTTTGTCTATCTGTCTCCAGTCAGAGCTGCAGCTCCACTGTGTGTGTGTGTGTGTGTGTGTGTGTGTGTGTGTGTGTGTCTGTTTGTCTATCTATCTCCAGTCAGAGCTGCAGCTCCACTCTGTGTGTGTGAGTGTCTGTCTGTCTGTTTGTCTATCTGTCTCCAGTCAGAGCTGCAGCTCCACTGTGTATGTGTGTGTGTTAGTGTCTGTCTGTCTGTCTGTCTCCAGTCAAAGCTGCAGCTCCACTGTGTGTGTGTGTCTGTCTGTCTGTCTGTCTATCCGTCTCCAGTCAGAGCTGCAGCTCCACTGTGTGTGTGTGTGAGTGTCTGTCTGTCTGTCTGTCTCCAGTCAGAGCTGCAGCTCCACTGTGTGTGTGTGTGAGTGTCTGTCTGTCTGTTTGTCTATCTGTCTCCAGTCAGAGCTGCAGCTCCATTGTGTGTGTGTCTGTTTGTCTGTCTCCAGTCAGAGCTGCAGCTCCGCTCTGTGTGTGTGTGTCTGTCTGTCTGTCTGTTTGTCTATCTGTCTCCAGTCAGAGCTGCAGCTCCACTGTGTGTGTGTGTGTTAGTGTCTGTCTGTCTGTCTATTTGTCTCCAGTCAGAGCTGCAGCTCCACTGTGTGTGTGTGTGAGTGTCTGTCTGTCTGTCTATCTGTCCGCAATCAGAGCTGCAGCTCCACTGTATATGTGTGTATTAGTGTCTGTCTGTCTATCTGTCTCCAGTCAGAGCTGCAGCTCCACTGTATGTGTGTGTGTCTGTCTATCTGTCTCCAGTCAGAGCTGCAGCTCCACTGTGTGTGTGTGTCTATCTGTCTGTCTGTCTCTAGCCAGAACTTCAGTTCCACTGCGTGTGTGTGTCTGTGTGTCTGTCTGTCTGTCTGTCTGTCTTTAGGGCAGAGGGTGTACACAAATAGAATATTGGGGGTAGGTAGGCGTTAATGATATTAATAAAAATAATCAATTTGCAAAATTCACAGTCCATTAGCAAATCCCGACTTTGTACTTCCTTTGTTTTATTTTAGAAGCTTTACTAATACAATCTGCATTACCTTCACTATCTCGGGATGCGATAGATTTTATGGTTCTGTACCAAACCAGTTCCTCTACCAGTTCGGGACAAGGGAGAGGGACACCTCTATCTCTCTGTCAGTGCTGTAAAGTTCAAGACCAGGCTGCCTTCTGCAGCCTGGCCATTTCACCCTCAGGATTAGCTCTTGAATCCTTCAGATGGCCTTCAAGCATGCAGAGACGTGTGAGCAGCGGGGTGAGGGGGTGGGGGCTGGTTTTGCCTGGCATTTGTCTGAACCAGCCCCAGAACCAGACAGGACTGATCTTTCTTCAGTCTGGGTCACAGAACCTGGGAGCTTTTTGAGCTGCGCGAGCGAGCCTGGTTTCTGTGTGAGGAAAGGGCATAGGACGTGACAGCAAGCTACTGTGGCCTGACCAACAATATGTCCACTGCCTTTTCAGTCTCCCAGTCTCCCAAAGTCCTCTGCGTGTTTTGGATGACTGTCATTCTCTCCAGCCATAACCTTCCGTTTTAAGTCATTATTGGCTGGCTCAGCGGGCGTTTTCTAAATACCTGGAAAGGTATTGATGCCAGTGTGATCAACAGCATCACCACTGCTGAGCTTCTGGTCCAGCAGGCAGGAGGACAGTAAGAATTAACCGTGTGAAGGGTTCCACAGGAACGAAGAGCCGGGCGCCTAACTGCTGATGGGGAATACCTGACATCTCTATCAAATGAAAACAAGCTTCCTCGAGCATCTACCGCCTTCTTGTCCTTCTCCTCATGTCCTCTCTCAGGTGCCCCCTCCAGCCGCCCCAAGCTTGCAGGGAAGGGTGGGAAGGCCTGGGGACTGCCTGACTTCACCCCTGGGAAAGGGCCACAGTGAGCTGGAGCTCAGGAACCAAATCCCTGGGGAGGACGTCAGGCAGCAGGGCTTCCTTCCCTTGTCCCATCTCCAGCTCTGTGTTTGCAGCGGAAGCCCTCTCTTTGGCGGTCAACATATCTGAACTTTGTAGACCATGGGAGAACCTGGGATGTGAGGCTAGCACAGCTTAGCGGACGCTGGCTGAGCACTGCTTACTAGGTATCAAGGAGGAAAGTCAGTTGTGTATGTGGTAAAGACGAGACTCAGGAGACCTTGCCACACGGACTTCTCTTCGGTCCCAGCCTCGGTCCTGCGACTCTCACACACTGCCTTTCTTGGAACTGGGTAAGGGATGACTATGGGTGATAGCAGGAAGGTTTCTTTTGTGATTCATGTCTTTGAGAGCTGACTTTCCCTGCTCTGTGACACATGAGTGCATGCCCAAGACACGTGTGCACACATGCGCAGACAGGAACATGGGTTCACTTATCTTCTGATGCCTTTGTGACTGATCCCTGTATTTAGTGATCAGTGCACAAGATAATCCAGTTTCTCTTGTGACCCGTCTCCCTCGAGGCCATCCACACTGCATTTTAATTTGGGAATAACCAAAATATGCTAGAAGAGAGGCTTGCCTTGTTTTTCTCCGTGTCCCTCTCTGGCCTCCATACAGTACATGCAGCTTCCTGCAAGTTGGCTGGACTGCAGTTCAATCCTGCCCAGGGCCCACCCCAGGGCTTTACTGTTCCCGGCAGGGGTGACGTGTGGTTACCAGCAGTAACCTCTTTTCAGTGTGAGCATTAAACAGGATGTCCTTGCTTTTCTTATTCCACTTAGGAACCAAGCCCTTCTGCACGGTTTGGAGGAAGCGCCTTCCTTGAGGTCCTGCATATGGCGGAGTGATAGCACACTCCTAGGAGAATTCCCTGGGATAATTGCACCCTGTCTTCCTTGGGCGGCTGCAGGGGGAAACTGTGTGTTGGGCTTGCTCTCAGCCTGTGTGTACCAGTAGGGTTTGTGCTTGCACATGGATTCCTTTGCCCTGAGAGATAGGGCTTCAAGCTTTCAAGGTCTGCTTTAAGTGAAGGTCCCAGAAGGGTTGCCTTTCACCTTTTTTAAAAAACTATCTATCCAGGCTATGGAATAATAGCTTTTCCTTTGTTGTTTTGTCTACTTTTAGCATCTGGAGATTTTGAGGTGCATGTACCTGTTTCCTCTCCAGGGACTATAGTGTTTGAATTGTCCAAGTACTGTGTTGTGAGCGATAGTCCTGGCCACCTCCAGTCTTTAGAAACATAGATGGGAAAGATAGGGTGTTTTTCTTTGTACCAGCGCGCCTTTCCCTGTGGCTGTGTGCATTTGCTGAGGTCAGAAGCAAGTTCCTTTCTGGAACTGGGAATGGACTCAGCAGAGAAACTGCAGCCACGTTTTCCTCTCTGTAAACACCACCTCACTTTCTGGTGCCAAGTGGCCGTCCGTTGGGTGGGGATATCTTCTCCGTTCTCTCTGAACAAGTAGAGACACTCTGTGGAGAAATTATGGTCATTAATGTCATTATCATCATCAAGAGTGTGCAGAAAGGGGAAGTGTGCGGAGGGGGAAGGTTGCTAGCTTCTGTTATAGTAAATGTTGACGAGGTCTGGGTGGAGATTGAGCCTCAGAAACTGATGAGAGTGTGTCCAGAGATTCCTTCTATCTACACACACACACACACACACACACACGCACACGCACACGCACACGCCTGTGCACTCATGCACATATCCCCCACGGGACAAAAATAGGGCTTCTGGGAGGTTCAGTAAATCATATAGAATGCATCGCCATTCCCATCCCATTCATTCCTTGACCTACAGACACATGTGTGAAGAACAGCAGTGGCATCCACGGCATGGATGTGTACAGACCGTAAGCCCAGAGCAAAAGCCGCACATTGTATATGTCTGGAACTGTGAAACATGCAATATGTCTTTGGTCTGAAATGACGTTAGTTGAAAAGTCCAGCAGGTGGCAACGCCACTGCATAAAATCAGATCTCCGGTGACTGATTTCCACAGAAAGTTCATGACCCCCCGCTCTCCAAACCGACTGTGTGAGTGCTGTGTCAGGCTCCGTTTTGCACATTATCTCATTAATGGTTTTCAGTAGCTCATCAAAGTCCTCACCCTCATTTTCACAGAGAGTCATCCAAGACTCAAAGGGATGAAATAACCTCAGGTTATCTTATAGGACACTTTGGGGTGGAAACAGTAATGCCCATACCTGACCCTCGGGTGGGACATTCTTTGGTGTTGACCCTGAGTTCCAACACTGTCACAAGCAGAGAAGCTTTGGTCTACAGTAAACATCTAAGATGAGCCCCAAAGTCCTTATGCCATAACTGTTAGGGTAAGGCCTCTACTTGGGGACAGGAACATTCCTGGGTGGGGAAGATGAAAGTGAACGTGGTTAGACGGCACCCAGTGCTGGGCTAAGTACATGCTAAGAGCCCGATCTATTTAGCTGACTTTCCCACGTCTCAGTTCTCATCTTCCTTCCCCTCCCTATGCTCTTTTCTTGAACTCCTCAGGCCTGGACCTGTCTTTCTCTTTCTGACTCAACAGCTTTTTATTCCTCCCTCTCTGCAAATCTCCTTTAGCCTGAAGCGGAGGGCGCCCTTCAGCAGCTCCTGCAGCCTCTGTCCTAGATCAGATCAGATTATGGCCAGTCCTGCAGCAAGCCAGGAGCTTCCAAGGAGGAGAGATGTAAAAAAGAAGCTCCTTGAAGGCTACAAGCCATGGGAGAATCTGCTTGGCTGCAGCCTCATCCTTACGGGGCACACAGCCTCCCTAGTGCTCACCTGTGGCTATCCACTTGGGACCTTTTGATATGTCTTCTTAAGAAAACTCCCAAGTCCCCAAATCCCTTTCGACAGTCCTCCTCCACCTCAGTGTTCTAACTGGATCAAACCATTCCATTCAGCAAACAGCGAGGATGACCACGGGACGTGCCAAGGAATACTAAGATGCGTTTGACACATCCCGGCCTTGGGGAGTTTATAGTCAGTGTCAAGGACCACAGACACACTCATCAAAACTTGTAAATTACCACGGAGTGGAACAGGTGCACAAACCTCTTCAGAAGATAGACGGAGGGACCGTTGTAGGAGGCTTCATGAAGGAGAAAGAAGAGGTGCTCTAGGGAGAGTGGTTCCTCAGGGATGAAGTGAAAAGGGGCAGTGGTTCGCATGGAGGATCAGAAGGCAAAAATGCAATTTGCTGAGATTAGAGGCAGTGGGAGGAAGTCACGGGAGAGGTTGACTTCAGGCCAAGCGCGAAGAACCTGGAAGGCTGTATGCAGCCTTTGAACCATGATTAATCGTTCCAAGTTGGGGAGCTATCAAAGTGGGTATGTGTGCCCATTTCCTTTTTTCTTTCTTTTCTCCGTCTTTTTGAAACTGAACTCAAAGGGTTAAAACATCACTCATAATTCTTCCTCTTCCAGTGACCTGGTTTTCGAGCCTTCCATGGCCTCTCACAGATGCTCACTCTCCTCTCCCAAAATGGGATGGGTATCATTTTCTCCTCTTAGAAACAATTATCTTCCTGTGGCTACTTGATCTTTGTAATTATGATATTAATTGCTAAATCCACGCCAGACTCATCTGAATTATTATGCCTGAACTTCTTCCATGAAGCTTCAGAAGAATGAAAAAAAAACCAAGGGTTCAAACCCTGGCCCTGAGGTTTATCTTGTGTGTGATCACAGGCGAGATATTTAATCACCACCAATAAATCCTCAGCAGACTGATGACATGCCGACCTCACGAGACATTGAGGAGTGTCAAAGGAAGCTCGCGCTCAGTGCCACAGACACTTGAACAGTCGCTGCCCTGTTCCTGTAACCTTGTTTTGTTCTGTTTTGAGGCAGGGTCTCATTATGTAGCTGACTGTCCTTGAACTCAAACTCCCAGGGATCCTCCTGCCTCTGCCTCCCAAGTGCTGGCATTAGAGGAACGCACCACTACATTCAGACATTACCATAATCTGTACCTGTTTGGGTGAGCTTGGTATTCTAGAAGGAATGTAGGAGAAGACAATGCAAAGAGTGGTGGTCGCACAGGCTTGTAGTCCAGCACTCAGGAGGCTGAGGCAGGAGAGCCACTTGGTTGAAACCAACCTTGGCTATATAGTGAAATGCTAGCAACAGAAAGACGAGGAGAGAATCTTGTCAGTGCAAATGAGCACTTTTTTTTTTTTTGCTAAAATTCGGATACATGGTTAAGCAACATTAATAAGCGGGACCTCTGACCTTTCCACACCTAGAACTTTTCAAGGGAATTTGAAGAGCCTGGAATTGGTCACAGGGCTGGCACCCTGGAGAAGTGGTGCCATTGATTTAATGAATATAGTTAATTGGGATTGAGATGGCCAGGAAGTAGGGAACGAGAATGATGGGACTGATTGCGTAGGCACTGGTGTCAAAATAAATAACTATTAAATACTACCCAGTCACCCCCCACACTGTCCTTCATGTGTGCAGTCTCAGGCTCATGCAGTGTGTGCTGCTCCCGTGTGTCCCTGCTGTGCCTCTCAACTGCCCTCCCCTCCACCATCCTCTTCTTCACTCCCAACCTCCTTAGGTCCAGTCTTTCCAGCAGTTCAGTACTCCCCCGGTTAGCGCTCTCTGGGGACCAGCCCCTTTTGAAAGGAAGAAAAGAAGAAGAGAAGAAAACCAGAAAGTGAGAAACTGGAGAATGAGACCGGAGAAGGGGCAGTGGTGCCTTGAGCTACCTCACTGCATCACAATGAATATGGACTCTATTAAGCTCCGTTCTGCCTGTTAGTGTCTCCCGGGGCAACACAGCCCCCATATGGCAAGCATGCAGCAGATTAGGGTAGGCCCCCAGGCCGCATGGAAGGCCAGGGGCTTGACTGGCAGTTGAATCCCCTCCCTCCTCCCGCTTCTCCTCACACTTGACACTGCCTGTGTTTATCTAAAGCAAGGAAGGGGGGGGGGGCACTGGAAGGTTCTTTTTTTTTTTTTTTTTTTTGTCCCAGCTCTAGAGAAGGGGAGGAGGCTGGAGCCCTGTGGGGAGAGGGGAGAGAGGCAGGAGGGTGGAGGTGGGGCAGTAAGGAGTGAGGGGGAGAGGGAAGGCTTCATAAATATTCAGAAGGAGCCCTGAATGGCGAGAGAGGAATAAAGCAGATGGAATTTGTGTTAAAGAACGGCACAATCACCCTGTTTTGAGCCCTCCAAAAACAAAAAGAGAGAAAGAAAAAGTAAAAGGAAAGAAAAGGGAACAGCCTCCTAGGAGCGTAGGAGTTCTTATCCAATTAGCAGGGTTGTCAAATTGAATTTATATGGAATAAGGGTGAGGGGATTGAGATGGGAGTGTGGAAGAAAAAAAAACGATGATTTTCCTTTTCTGGTGTCTGTCCGTCTATGTACACACCACACACACACACACACACACACACACGCACCTCAGCCATTTTTGGGAAGGGGTACAAGTCACAAAGAAGTGCAACTCCTTTGCAATGTCTTCCTCCTTTGCCAGACAGAGTTGCATTTTACAAGAGCTCAGAGGCAAGTGCAAGGATGGTGGAGGGTCTTGCCTGGAAGGTAAATGACCTTGGTTTGCTATCAGCTCGCTGTACTGGATTCAGAACGTGGGGCGCAGGCATACCGCTCTGCCCCACATGTCACGGGTTATGCGTTCCCTCTGTCTTTGTGTTGATTTCAGACTTTCTTACCGTGGTCTTCACAGCATGGCTGTCTCAGTGTCCCATCTGTCACTTTTCATTCTTGGTCTCCAAAGAGGGATATAAGCTCCCCAAGGTGAGCCTGAGCAATTCCATTGTGGCCTTGAACGTAGCAATTCCCTCAGCATTTCTTTCTGTTTACAAGAGAAGTAGGGCGTCCGCCACTGATATTTAATCCAGGAGCTGACAGCGATGTCTTTAGGCTGCCGAACAATGTCACAAGTCTACACAGTATCCAAGATATCTCCTGGGTAGAGAGGGCTTGCCAGTGGGGACCCCAGCCACTCGTTCATTGTCTCCTCAGCTCGCTTGCTCTCTCTTAAGTGGATTTTCAGATTATATTATTTGGTTTTAATTAAATTAATTCTCACAAAAGGGTAAGGGGCTTAAGGGGGATGCCTGCACAGAGACTGGCTTGAAGAGAGGGCTGATCATCTAAGTGTATGCAAACAGAGACAACAGTGGAGCCGACCTTTCTGTGGCCATGGGAGGAGGTGGGAGCTTTGGCAAGGCAATCACTTCTGATGAGAAGTCAACAAAATAATTAGCATTCAAGCAGACTGTTTGAAAGAGATTATGGCAGTGATCCTACCCCAAACAAGCTGGTGTCAGAAGTTATTAACTAATGACTGTAAAACAGTCAGGATTAAGGAGTCATTCAGATATGATTAGACTTACCTAAAGTTTGTTGTGTTTTTTTTTTTAAGTTCTCCCCTATATGTTTTCACCAATGAATGAGGCATGTATTAGAGATACTTGCCTCTAGTATCATAAGGGAATAAATTAGGAAATGGTGGGAGACCACTCTTCCGGAAAAGTCTTTCCAGAACCTGATTGCTAGATGCAGCAGCCTTCACAGCGAACACTGCTTCCCGCCGCTCAGCTTTGCCTTCTAACGGAGATGGCCTCTTCTTCCTGACATGGACACCACCTCACAAGCTCAGGCCAAACATATCCAGAAAGCTTTTCCTGAAAATGCTCTCATTTACCGCCTTCTGTTTGCAACTGACTCCATTACTAGCCAAACTTTTAGGATAAAAAAAAAAAAAGGCTGAGGTTGGCCCATGAGACTAATTCCAGAGCTTGAATGGTTAGGAGGAAGGAAAGTTTGTTTCTTCTAATATCACACCTTGAGCTGATTTCTTCTATCATGTAGCTGTGCACTCTGAAACATGTGACTTATGGTCACCACACCAGAAGAAACAGACCTGCATCTCTAGCTCATCACTGGCCTAGTCCAGATGTGACATAATGACCTACTCATATTTTACTGGCCACCGCTAGTCATACGACCTTCAGTTAGCTGCAGAGGAGTCTGGGAAATGGAGAAGAGCTCAAGTATATTTGCTGGGTACTAGTAAATTTATATCCCAAATTTGACTGTAAGTTCCTAAGAAATGAAACTATGTATTACAGTTAACAGTGTCTCTATACTGTCTATATGGGGTAGATTACATCAATATCGCCCCCCCCCCAGTGTAAATCATAGTGCATGTAGATTTTTAATAGGCTCACACGTAAAATCCAGATAAAGACTAAGAGAGAAATATGTTTAGAAGCTGGCAAAAGCATAGCACATTATTTGAGAACATCTAACCATTGTAATTATTTCCTATTTGACAACAGAATGGAGCTAGGCATGGTAGCATAAACTTGTAACCCCGAGTAGTAGGGAAACCAAGGTAGGAATGTCTTAAGTTCAAGGCTACCCTAGTCTACACAACAAGTTCTTGTCACACACACACGCATGCACACACACACACAGGCACACACACAGGGAGGAAGAGCAGCTAGAGAGATAACTTAGTAAACTACTTACAAGACAAGAAGGACCTGGACTTGAACCCCAGAACCCACATTAAAAAACAAAAAGAAAAGGTTGAGAGTATTGGTGCCCACTCAACACTGAGAATAGGAGACAGTTGGGTCTCTGGGGCTGCTGGTTAGCCAGACTAGCTTACTTCAGGGTTTTCAGGTCAGTGAGAGACTCTCCCTCAAAAAAGAAAATGTGGACGGCCCCTGAAGAACAACACCCAACATGTTCCCTGGCATCTACATACATATGAACACACATGCATGTGCAACCCCACACACAGATGCACCCCAGCAACACACAAAAGGGGAATGAAACAAAGGGAAGGTGGGAGGGGCGGAGGGATGGCAGAGGTCTAGGAGACATTCAGATCTAGAACTGTGCCGGCAAACGTCATAGTCGCTAGCCCTATATGATCGCATAAAGCAAACCTGAGATCTAGTTTCGTTGTTACATTAGCCAGATTGCACAAATTGATAGGTGGCCGGTTGTCACCTGTTGTTTGGGGTAGCACAACTATAGAGCATTGCCATCATCTTTTATCAAAGAGGGTTTGTGCAGTGAACTTTGGGAGCTTGTTATAGATTTAGTATGTCTGTGATTAGAGTGATGAAATTTGGTGTGTAGTCACTGTGAGTCTACAGAGATAGCTTGGTCTGTAATGTGCCTGCCACACAAGTATAAGACCGGAGTCCATATCTCCAGAACCCATGTACAAAAGCTGGGCTGGCCATGTGCGTGTGGGGGAGGGGTGAGTGCGCGCACGCACACGTGTGTCTGGTACACTCCTGTAATGCTAACACTGAGGAAATAAGTTGATCCAAAAAGCTCATTGAGCAGCCTAGTGGATTCAGAGAGCATCTTGCTCATTGAGAGAGCCTGTTTCAAAACCAGAGAAGGTAAAAAAAAAAAAAAAAAAAAAAAAAACAAAACCAGAGAAGGTGACAAGTGACCAAGGAAAGACACCTGATACAGGTGTCCAGCTGCACACATGAAGACACTCACTAAGAAGTACAAACATACAGACACCACACACACACACACACATCACTGCGACAGATGGCAATATTATCTGTATGTATAAGGAACCAGATGCAGAAACAGTTATAACCAGTTCTGAATCCCTGTAGGGGGTGGTCCTGGATACCAAGATGAGCCCTGGATGGGGATTCTGAAATAACTTGTAGTTCCCGTCTCCTGACCTAACTAACTGGGAGATTCAGTTGCCTGGAAACCACTAGATGTTATTCTAAGCCATATTACATTTTTCCTGAGGTCCTTCCAATTTAAAAAATGTCTCCTTTTAATTAGGTCTGTGGGTAAAGCATACCATTTTAAGTAAAAATAAACTTTTTTTACTATGTATTTTCAAGGGTGTATACGTGGTGTTTTGGTAGTCATTTTAAAAATTCCTTCTCCTAAATCTCTCTCGATTGACGTATTCATCCCTCTGAGAAATAAATGTTTGTGATTTCCTAATGCCTCCTGCAGCGTGATCTTTTGATTGGGAGTTCGACTCTCTTAAGACCTGGGGCTACCAACACTTACACCCATTTACTTCTTGTCTCAACCCCGGGGTAAAGAAAGCTTCGCTCTACCTTCACAGACCACTGGGAATGCGGAATCTTACTCTATAAACTTGGAAGCCTGTCGAAACCTGTACCTTGGCAGATAAGCTTGATTGTCCAGCCTTTCTCGGGCAGCAGAACAAAAGACTCTGCCAGCTCTCATCCTTACTAGTCATTCGTTCCTGAGGCGGCTCACGTGATCTGCTTGATTACCCCCTCCTGTCATGGGTGCAGACCCAGGCCCTGCAGAGGACCTGTGTCTGAGCAGGTGAGGTGGAAAGAGAGGCGTACTTCCCTGTGCTCAGCCAGCCTCATGGGAAGGAGTGGGGCTGGCTGCCTCCTGATGACAGACTCTGTTGTTTTTAATTTCCTCAAAAAAAAAAAAAGATAAATAAATAGTCCAAGGCCACAATTTCTCATGCATGGTCTCAACACCAGAAATGTGTGTTTGGCTGTTTCTTTTGGACGGCTTCAGAAACGGCTGCCAGGAATCAATTATTTCAGTGGGAAACGTGTATGTCAGGAGTGAAGCTGCTCGGACGAACTTCTGTGTGAAGATCATCCTTCAAAATGGCGAACGGCTAGTCCTCATGGGCTAGAATTCATTTTCCCATTTGTCTTCTTTAGCTATTTTAAAAATCTCTTCTTTTTCTGAGAAAATGCGTAAGAAAATAAGGTGGATCCAGACATAGTTTCATATTGCCAAGAAAAATAACAGGCCTTGCTGGTGTCTTCCTTCAACTTTGAAAACATCTCACTCATTCCCCGAGGAGGCAAATGACACAGCCGTTAGGTCCTCCATCTCAGGCCTGCATATATATACATATATATGTATATTTATATTCCTGTCGTATACATAACAGATATTCATAGATAGGCGTGCATATGTGTCTTAAATAAGATCCTGCAATACTCATATCTTTGGTGCTGTTACGCCATCAAGTACAATAGGGATCCCAGTCTAGGAAGGCTCAGTGAAGTCCCCACAATACACAATAGGTGAGGTACTGGGCTCTGTCACCAGTACTTCCCAAATCACACAGACAAAAGCTGAGAAACTTGGGACTACAGGTCCATGGTAGTGAACAGGCTTGTCATGTGTTAGACCCTAGGTTCAATACCTAGCTCTATAAATTAAAAAGAAAAGAAAAAGTAAAATAAATCTAAGCCAGATATGGTGGCTCATGCCTGTAAAACCCCGTGAAGTGTTGGGAAGTCAAGGCAGAACAGCTGCTTTGACTTCAAGACCAGCCTGACTTACATAGTAAGCCCCAGGCTAACTTGAGCTGTGGCGTGAGACCCTGTCTCAAAAGAGAGTAACTTGAATTACTCAGTTTCCCTAGCCAGCCAGAAAGAAACTCGAGTGCCACACAATCTTTTTGTTGTTGTGTATCCCCCAACACACCCCGTCACAATCCTCCATTTACAAAATGAGACCCCAGAATTCCTCCCTGGGGTCAGCTAATTCATGCTACCTCTCTCTTCCCTCACTCCCCTTCCACAGTCTCTTCTCCTTTTTCTCTTAGCAGGACGGTGGCTGGCAGCGGGAGCGAGGGCTGTTTCCATTTTGAACTGTATAAATTACCAACGGTGCAGAAGTGATGGGAACTGCTTGGCCTGTCCTCCTTAAGCCGTAGGGGGCTTGGGCTGAGTTTCCTCAGTAAAACCTTTGTCCATTTTATGACCCAAGCACCTCCATGCACCCTGTGCCTAGATGAGAAACAGCCCTTGGCCTACTTTGTCTGCTGTTCCCACTTTACTGTTTATTGCTTCGTGTTCCTATGCCCTTTCCCCTCTCCCTTTTGCTGCCAGTCTCCTTAAGGAGCTGGGGAAACTGGGGCATGTCGTGAATGAGTGAGTCCCCTTAGGAAAGAAATCCTGTAACTGGGGAGCCATGCAAGGTTCTATTTTAATACATCGTCTCATTGGGAAAAAGTCGATTGAGAATTGAAAAACAATAATCTGGAAAACGAAAGGACACAGAAAGTTATACTTTTTGGCAAGGTGTTTCCTCTAGCCACCACTGTCTGGCCATACTCTTATTCCAAATCTGTTAAAAAAAAATCAATGGGTATACAGTCCTTATAGGAAAGGTGGGAAAGACGCCATAGTGGCAGAAAGCACGGGGCTCTGGGGGCAGCCCGCGTGGCTTTCATCCAAGGCGTACAGTTTCACAACCATAAGTAATTACGTTTCTGGTATTCAGTTTCTCCACCTGTAAAAAGTAGAGATAATGGTCCCCACGTCACGAGGCCGGTGTGCCAATGAGAGGACTCATCTTGTGCAGAGCTTGCCTGGTCTCTGGAGCAGGAGCAGGCAGGGGCTCTCACCCATCCGCTGTCTGGCAACACTCACTATCTATGTGTGAGCATCTCATGCTCCAGAGTTTCACCTCACAAGAACAGACCTTTGATTTAGTAGATTATTAAAACGGGAGCAGAAAGCTTCTCTGCAGCAGGAAATGATTGAGAATGTCAGAAGGGGACTTTTCAAGCCTTCCTTAAGAATTTTCTGTCAAACAGAAAACATCCCTGTATGCTCCCTAGGACAACTGAGAGGGCTTGTAGGATCCCGGCAAAGGGTGGGCGTGAACATCAAGGGGCAAGAATTCCATCTTGGAACACGCCATGAACCTCCCTCATGGTGAGTTGGGACCAAAAACTCCTGCTGAGGTTACTCACTGGGTGGAACCTATGGGTTCCTCTGCACCCTCACAGCAGCCAGGGTGGACGGAGCCCAGAGCCAAAGCCTCAGACAATCAAAGGCTCTAGGCAAGTCCCAAGCACAGGGCAAGAGGCACTATGGCAGGGTTGGGTTGGAAGGCCTGAAATGCCCACCTGGGGCAGACCTGTGGGCAGCCAGAAAGCACAGATGGAGAAGCTGAGAGAAGCTCTCCGTCAGGAAGAATAGCCCTTCCCTCCGTGTTTCCAATGTGACCAAGATTTGAGAGTCACTTGTTAGATCCATTGTTCTAGAAGAATGACATTTTGATCATAGGCCACTCTCTCAGAAATAACCATTATATTGCCATACTAATGACCTTTACCATTAGGATAATTTCTTTAGTTGTGTCCAAATTCTCAGCTCAGCCTTTTCAGCAAAGATCTCTTGCAGAAGAATGTTGAAAACGAACCGTGCTTAAGGCCTAAGCTTATATGACTTTTGAGGTTAACCATATCCCTCTCACAGCTGTAAATCTGGAACATTCTGAGAATCTCAAAAAGAAGACTTTGACCTCTGTTTACAGTCAAAATATGATCTTGGCTGGGGAGATGGGCCAGAGCGCAGACCCCAGCACCCACATAAGAAAGGCAGGTGGGAGTGGTAGCCTCTCTGTAATGCCAGTGTTCAGGAGGTAGAGATGGGATTCCCAGATCAAAGTGGCTGATTAGGTTACTAGAATTACCAAAGTGGCCAACTCTGGATCAGCAAGAGATCTTGCCTTGGTAAACACATACACAGACACACACACACACACACACACACACACACAGACACACACACGAAGGAAGGGAAGGGGGAGGGAGGGAGGGAGGGAGGGAGGGAGGGAGGGAGGGAGGAAGGAAGGAAAAAACTCTTTGAATAGTGTAATATCAGAAGCCACAAAAATTGTATAAAGTGCTGTTGGTAATATTCTTGAACACTCTTCTCTCTTGAGAGGTCCACACTCACCTCTTGATTATATAACATTTTTCCCCACGCATCAATCTCTTGCAATGTTCTAATGTTATGCTTAAATCTATATTAAAGTTTGACGAGAGACCTTGTCTGAAAAAAAAAGCTAGAGAGCAATTGAGCATATTTGATGTTGACCTAACCTCACATGCATGTGCTTATGCCCCAAGCCCTTACATAAATAATAAGTAAATACATACTCCAACTCTACTTTATATAAAAATATTGCCAAATGCACACGACGAGGGGGCAGTGTTCCACCACTGTCTGGTCATTGGAACATTGCCTCTTTGTTCCTGGAACTCATTTTGATGCCTTTGTCTAGTAAAGGTTGATCCATCAGAATTCCTTATTTGGTAATGTGAGAGATACGTCAGTGGAAAGCTTAGACATAAGGAAACGTTTTTGGCAGTAGCAGCAGAGTGTATCAGGGTATGCAGCTGCCTTTGTGATTTTGAAGCATCTTTTAAAGAAGCATAGCTATGGAGATAATAATAGCTATGGAAGAGGAGCACTGAAGACTTTAGGCAGGCGTTGAAGGACGGCTGATAGCATGTCAGGCAGCTGGAGAGGCCGTGCCGGCAGAATCTCCAGGGGAATGTCGTCCCAGACAGAGATGCAGCCCTGTGAGTTATGAAGGTAGAAGCCCCAGAATTCTAGCACTGAGGGCAGAGAGAAGTAGAAGCGGGAAAGCAAAAGTGAATCAAGGCTCTGTGCACAGAGGAGGCTCAGAGTCCTGGCTGACGTGTGACCATTGTCTGTTTTGTGTTTGGGGCAATAGAGGACATTGACAAGCTCAGGAGGCAGGTTTATTTCAGGAATAAGAGAGTCCCTAAGGCCATAAGTGACATTGGTATAAGGGAGACTTAAAGCTTTCAGGGGTCACTGAGATTGTGGACGCATTAATGAGGAACACTTCTCAAAGAAGAACTTAGCTTTGTCCATCTGGGTTCTGCACTCCGACATGGCATGACTCATAGCCATGGATACATAGCTTCTGATAGTGAATGAGAAGGAGGTTTTTGCCTGTTCTAGTGTCTGCACTCACTCACACAGAGAGATACTACCTGGCTCTTCCGTAGTTCCCAGCCCCTCCATACTTGGGGCTACCCTGTCCTCCCTGACATTCCCAGTCAACACTGTTTCCATGACTAAATTACCTCCGGACTCAGGAGGGACCCTGATAAGACACGCCCTTGGGACAAGAAATGTCACGAAGAGCCCCTCTGGTCCTCTGGTAGCACAGCCACTTTGAACACTGCCCACAAGCATGACAGAGTGGAGTTAAGGGATGGTCCAAGCTCCAGATAGTCTCATCCTGACCATTCTCCCAACTTCTCTCACAACAGAGTTGCAGAGGAGTGCGGTGGCTCTACCAGGGTCATACACAGCTTATGGGACTTCAGCTTGGAACCCCCTGTGACACACCATACTGCGAGGGAAAATGACAGCGTGCCAAGGAGAGCAGCCTGTGGTTGCACTGATTGGGCTCCTCTTGGCTGCAGCAGGCTGCCTTGCTGACCTGGGTGAGTGTTTTCCTTCTGTTCTCAGCCTGCCCCCCCTGGGAGTGCTCTGCCTCCATGTTGGCTGGGAGCCTGAAGCAGCTTAGTATCCTTAGAGGGCTACATCTCTGCTGACCTCCTGGCTGTGGCACACTCGAGGACACGAGACAGAAAGCGATTAGGACAATGTCATAGCAGGTATAGTTTTGTATTTTAGTAATTTCAAAGATATGCTACTAGTAGAGGAAGAGGAACAATAATAGCTGCCTGGAGAGTGCATTTATTGCCAAGAGCCCAGAGTAGGTCACGTGCATACTCTGTGAGCCTTACGACAATGCCGCCAGTCAAGTATTGGTAGCCACAGTTTACAGAAAGGCCACAATTACATGGCTCACAGGTCGTGGCGCTGGATTCAGCCAAAGTCTTTGCAACTTTAGAGCCTGAGCTTTTGCCTTTGTACTGCATTTTTTTTTTTTTTTTTTTTGTACGTGGCAAGGGAACTTTCTGGAAATGGGAAGAATGGGGAATGGGCAAGGAGAGCTGGGAGCTTGTCTGGTTGCCGAATCCTAGGTGATGCCTCACAAGGTAGTGGTGGCTGCAGTTTCTTGGGGAACTCTGCTCATGGTTACACTGATGCTCTTTTTCCAGGTGAGGTTCCCCAGGTCACTGTCCAGCCCACGTCAACCGTCCAGAAGCTTGGAGGAACTGTGATCCTGGGCTGTGTTGTAGAGCCACCGTGGGTGAATATAACTTGGCGTTTCAACGGGAAGGAGCTCAACGGCTCGGATGATGCCCTGGGTGTCCTCGTCACCCGTGGGACCCTCGTCATTGCTGCCCTCAACAACCGTACTGTGGGACGGTACCAGTGTGTGGCTCGGATTCCCGCAGGAGCCGTGGCCAGTGTGCCAGCCACGGTGACACTAGCCAGTGAGTCTACTTCGCTGCCATGCTGCATGTTATGACCTCACCTCCTCTCCCCACTCTTTCTTTTCTCATAGTCCTACGCTCTATCGTTAATCATAGCAACTGCTGGCAAGCTTCTCAGTCAAGTGATCACTGCTGAACCATCTTAGGGTCTGTGGTGTCCGAGCAGGGTGATATGTGCAAGGTCTACAGGGGGTAAACTGTTCTGGGGACCCAGAATTGATACCACCTCTCCACGTGGTCGGTTGTTTCAGGAGGATATGACAGCTGCTCTCTGGGCAGCTTTTTCCCTCTTATCCCCTCGTTACAGTGGTTTCAGTCACGGTTCTCTTGATGGAGGGAGCCTGTGTATGCCAAGCCCAGCCTCAGCATATGCCTAGTGCTTGGGATACAGATCATTTCAAACTTATTATCATGTGCATGCATGTGTGTGTGCGTGTGTGTATGTGTATGTGTGTGTGCGTGCATGTGTGTGCATGTGTGTGTGTGCATGCATGTATGTGTGCAGGCGTGTGTGAGTGCAGGCATGTCTGTGTGCGCGCATGTGCATGTGTGCATGCATGTGTGCGTGTGTGTGCATGCATGTGCGTGTGTAGTCACTCAATGTAGGTGGGGGCTAGAGAATAACCTATAGGAATCAGTTCTCTCCTTCTGCCATGCAGCCCTAGAGGATTGAACACAGGTTATCAGGCCTGACGGATGGTAGGTGCATTTACCCACTGAGCCACCTGACCAGATCTTAAATATAAATTCCTGAGCAAATGCAAAGGAAACCGCTTAATAAATGGATAAAGAGAAGAGAGATAAGGAAGAGGTGCCACCCACTCAACGCTCATGCTCTTTCCTTTTCTCTTTCTTTCCTTCTGTTAAGGGGTCTGCCTATCTCATGTTGCTGTTCTCAGTGTAAATCATTGTCTGTAGGCATGCTGCTTGTGCTGTTGAATTAGTGTTATCCCATTTCTAGTTTCTGTGATGATTACGTTAAAAGAACCTATGTCCACAGGTCAATATGGAAGCCAAGGGCTAAGTGGCCTCCAACCTCCACACACACACAGAAAAGAATTCTGGTGGGCTCAGTACTTCTTGCCGCATGGTCTTTAGGACTGCTCACATTTCTTTCATGCTTGCGAGAGCTGAGACATAATTTGAGATTGCATTTTGAGGATCCAATAAAACAAAGTAAGGGTCAAGTGACTTGAGGAGCCTCATCCAGGACAGGTAACCCTAGTTGACACTCCATGCACCCTACTCAACTCATTACATTAGCCCATGAGGTAGGTGGGGACAGTGTGACATACTGCCTTTATATGTGATTGCCGCCAGACGCCCAGTGTCCCATGCATAGGGCATTTGCTCTCTGGCTTTCAGCCCTTGGTTCACTAGCCTTTCGTAACAGTTGCTAATCAAATGCTATCCTAAGCCAGCAGAGCCACCTCAGGACTCATTCTTGTTTGCGTGCCTTATAGCTAGGGAACAAAGAATTGCTTCCATCCAGGACCCTTGAAACAGGGGAACTTGTCAAAACTTTAGGCATTTGGATATAAACATTGAGACTTCTAGAACTCATAACTTAATAGTGTCCCCTTATCCCTGACAAGCTTGTTTTCAGCTTCTGTGTCACCGTCACCAATGGCCTCATGGGTAATGTGGTTCTAGGAAGTGAGCTGTCCAGCATCCTAGGTTCAGAGGAGAAAATTTCTGCAATATGGGTCTACTGAAGTCAAGTGAGGTCGCTGGCCCGCAAGATGTGAGCTCTGGAAGGAGAGTAGAGTGTCAAGGAGTAGGGAGGCATGGATCAGGGGAAAAAGACTCCCCCTGCCTCTGGTCCCAGACTCCTAACAGGACGCCACTGTGAGAGACCGGAACAGCGCTGCTGCTCGTGCCCCTCGTTTCTGAGGAAACATTGAAAAGTTCTGCCCTTTCCTACAGGGGATGGGCAAAGAGTGTCTCCCTGAGGGGCCAGGTTGACACTGAGCTCTCTCTGTCCCCACCCTACTCTCCTTCTAGGCAGAAAGAGTGCTGTGGAGTCTGAGTGTGAGGTCTCTGGGAGGAAGCTAAGCACCGGGCAAAGCGGGCAAAGCGCAACTAGGCCCTATCCTCTGGGGCTGTTCTCTGGCTGTGCCTGGTGGGGGTGGGGGAGGAGTTGAGGGATGTTGAAAGGCTTAGAGGAAAAAGTGAAGATGGTTAGGAATCATCTCATCATCATAATAAGCGTGGCTGAGACCAGAATCACACTTCTTGGCATCAGACATTTTTGACTTCTTCTTTTGCTAATTTTAAAATTAGAATCGCCCTATAGAAAGTCTGGAATACGTAAAAAGCAATGTAGCCCTCAAGTCTGCCATCTTCACCCAGCCACAACTGTCACTTCGGCATCTACTCTTCCAGTTTTTATCCACACCCATATGTTTATGTTGCTGCTATAATATGGCTAGACAATACATATCCTATTCTTAACTCTCACTTTCGGCACTGTATGATAAGCACTCTCCTTTGGCCATATGATATTTTGCCTTTTCTCCTTCGGTGAGTATAAGATGCATACAGTAAAGTGCAAAGAGTATGGCTCCTAGTGGACAACCGATGATGGGCTTCTGCACATGTGTGTATCATGTAACCAACACTCTAATATATCCTATTGTGTCCTTAGCTAGTTTGCTCATCCCTCCTGCAGTAGAATTCTCTTATAATGGACCAAAGTATTTCCTGTGGCTGGGCAATTCGCTCTTTCCCTGCTGTGCAGTATTACACTTGCCTTTCAACCTCTGTGCCTCGCAGGGGCCTCTAGGAGAGAGATTCTATCTGCAAATGATCAACATGTGTCTGTAGACCTGAAGACACTCTATAATTGTCTGTTCAAACTCATGAGGAGCCAGTCTGAACCTCTTATTGTTTGGAGAAGGGGGAGCTGGAAAAGAGGTGGTCTGGTTTGGACCTCTCTATTTGATTCAGAGTGTACCTATGTGAGGTGGTTTGATTTATAGTCTTGACCTGAAACAAGAAACCAAAACAAACCCTGGCTCCTGCTTTGTTTGGTGCTTGAAGGGCTGTGTGGTTGGAATCGAAAGGTGTGTTCTGGAGAGGGACTGGTCTCCTTTGAAAGCCAAGAGCCATTGGCTTGTCATTCAGACGTGGATCCAAAGTGAAATGTTTGGGCCAGACTAGAAAGAAGGAGAAGTTGGAGAGATGGGGTAAGCCCCGGGGGAGGGGGAGGTATCCCACAGAGAAGGTAGTGGGTGGGTGGGGGAGTGGCAAGGCAGCCTCCCAGGCTTGAAAGAAGCATCACTAGCCTGGCAGGAAGGCTCCTGGGGGCCAGAGAAAGGGGTGCTATCTTTGGGTTAATGCCACTGGGAGGTTTGGCCCAGACTCAGCAGTTAGATTAAGTTTCTGAGAGCGCATTCCTGAGCAGAATGGGGCTCTGTTCTGCTGATTGGCTGATGTACAAGGAGACTGCTCTCTAGATGGGATTACCAGTGGCACCCTCTGCACTCTTTGCGTTCACCCGAAGGCAGGGCAGGGGAGTCCCAGTGCACACACATGTACACACTGCACTCAGCATTTAAGGCCTGCTTGGGACCCTGCTTCATGCCTTCACCTTTACACAAAGCCAAGTGTGTTTGGCCTACCTGGCAACATGCCGCCTCCTGGCTTCAGTCTAGAGATCACCGGGAGTTTTTCACGGGATAGTCAAGGATCTGGCTTAAAGATTCAGAGGCAGGGAGGCCCCTGGAGAACTGTCTTGGCTCAGGCCGCTGGTTACTCCTGTGTTGGTGCTGAGTGGTGGATTTCTGATCAGGTAGCACCAGCTTCTGGATTTTGGTAAAAATGAAGCTAGAAGTTGAGAATCACCCCGACAGTCTTGTTCATGTCTTCCCCTGTTACTGGAAATGGGGGTGGAGACGTGAGTCAAAGAATCCCATGCTTACTCCAAAAGATTTCAGTTACTCTTTTATTATAAGGGGCAAACTCACAGAACAGGAACGGGAAGTCCAAACTCAGGTGTGTAACATAGGAACCAGAGACAGTGAGCCCTGGTCAGGATGGCAGGTTTTCTCTGGGTACCCAAAATGTCACACCCTAACCTGGTCCAGCCTCTTTAAAGGTCATTGGCTGAAGGAAGTTCCTTGTCATTCCCTGCCTGCCATGCTGTGCAGGGAGGAACCCTTTGCTCTCACTGTGCCCTGTGGAGAATTTTCTTTATTGTTTAACCTGCCCTTGCTTTATGGTAGTACTCTCCGTACTCTCCCTCCGCTCACGCCTCACTTCAGGCCCCCTACTCTGACTTGATATTTGATATGCCACTTGGACTCCTCCCTCCCTCCCTCCCTCCCTCCCTCCTTCCCTCCTTCCCTCCCTCCTTCCCACACATTGTCTATTAGGTGACTACAACTCTAGTGACCCAGCCAGCAACTCCCCCACTCTGCTTTAGAATCAGCAGCAGATAGGTAACTTCAGGCCTCTTAACGGCTTCCGTCCAGTTCTGTCTGTGAGCTTCTCAGCACACAGCACATCCAGTAATCACAATGCCATCATGGAACTGACTTGAGACAGGAAGGTCCCGCTCTGTCCTCCGCCTCTAGTAAATCCACATGAGCTCCTTTGTGTCTACTGCTTCTTTAAAGGCAGTGTCGTCAGGAACTGAACCTTTCACGACTGCGGAGCTACCTACCAGTTAGTGTGTGGCAAGGGGGTGGAGCTGAGTATTCGAGAGAACAAGAGGTCTGAAGTCAAAGCTGAGATAACTGGGATAGGTAGCTTTCTCTGGAGCCTGTGAGAGTAAAGTCTCCGAAGACCACTGAATAGTCCTACCTATTGCTCCAGACGCCAATAGAAAACCTAAGGATCTGCTTTATTGTTCTAGTCACTCTGTGTTAGTGAGGGTTCTCTGGAGGAACAGAACTTGTAGAATGAATCTCTGTATATGTAGAAAGGGGATTCATTAAAATGGCTTACGGGCTGTGGTCCAGGTATCCCAACAACAGCTGCCTACCAAGAGAAGGTCCAAGAATTCAATAGTTGTTCAATCCATGATGCTAGATGTCTCAGCTTGTCTTCAGGTATACACCAAAATCTTGAAGAAGTAGGCTTTAATATCAGTGAAGGGACTTGCTGGGGGAGTGGGAGCAAACAGGCAGAGAGAAGCTTCCTTCTTCCATGTCCCCTACTTAGGCTGCCAGAAGATGGTGTAACCCAGATTAAGGGTGTGTCTTCCCACTCCAAAGATCTGGATTAGAAGTGAGTCTTCCCACTGCAAATGATCCAGTTCAGAGGCAGTCCCTCACAGGTGTGACCAGTCATCTGTGTTTTAGTTAATTCCAGGTGCAGTCAAGTTGACCAAGAATAGCCATCACATCCTACGAGAGGGTAAAGGCACCAGCTTCCTTCAGCCTCCTTGGCTTGGTACCTACATATTGTCAGAAGTAGCTTTGGAATTTTATCTGTAATACATACATAATGTATTACATCTTGATTTTTACTTTAAATTCTGATTTATACTTCTGCTGTATTTACTAGCCTCTTTAAGCCTTTTTTGTTTGTTTGTTTGTTTTTAAGAACAGAGAGGTAGAGAGGCTAAAAGGAAAGAAAGTATACAGGCTAGCCAATCAGTCCCAAGAACTTCTCTCATTCCCAGCCATCACTATGATGTTCTTCCTAAAACACTTTCCACTGCCTTGATTCATTATCTAGTACCTTTGAGGTTAGGTTGTTCTCAACTATCCATTGCTTACCAACTGCTTAGTCTATCCTCAGAGGCTTCAAGGTCAAACCAAAGTCAATGAGCAAACTGTGACTTTCCCAGTGCTGGCTTCTCTTTCTGGATGTTTTGGAGGTTGGTGTCTTAACGACTGGGATGTTGTGAATTCCAGTAAATCACAGGAAGATCTGCTCCCAGTTCTTGAGGACATTGCTGTCTAGTGGAGGAAATGACCTTCCGTGTGGCAGCCAAGTTGTCAGACAGAGATGTGAGCAGATTTTAATGAGAGCTGAGAAGCTAGCAATGTTATATTTAAATTTGGAGGGTGGGAGTACAAGAAAGACTCGGGAATTGAATCTTGAAGAATGTGTATGGGTCTGCTTTCATCTTTAATGTTTCGAATCTTTACATTCTATCCTCACCTTTAACACATGGTAGACAGACTTAGGAACAGTTTCTGGAATGACACAGATTCTCCCATAGTGAACACTAGCAAATTTTTTAGTTTTTATTTTTCTGTGTATGGCCTGCATATATGTCTGCATACCGTGTGCATGCCTGGTACCTAAGGAGACCAGAAGAGGGCATGATCCCTCAAACTAGAATTATAGATATTTGTGTGGGTGCTGGGAACTGAACTTGGGTCCTCTGAAAGAGCAGCCAGTGCTTTTAACCATTAAGCCAGCACTTTAGTCCCCGCCCCACCACCACTTCCCATCCTTTTGACCAAATTCTTAACCTAACTCAAGCTAGTCTTGTTGTTTCATGCCATTTCTCCACTAGATTTTTCTCACCACTTTTCTTTCTTCCTTCCTTCCTTCCTTCTTTCTTTCTTTCTTTCTTTCTTTCTTTCTTTCTTTCTCTCTTTACCTTTGAGGAATGTATAATTCAGAAAGGGGTCCTACAGATTTTTCCTGCAGTATCATCCCCAACCCCAAGCACACACCAGTCTGGTACAGGCTCTGCGTGATTCCCAAAGAAAACAAGGAGGGAACCATTTGCTCCAAATTGAAAAAAGAAATGTGGAGCAGCTTGGCTGACTTGCGGAATCCTGTGCACGCCCTGTGCTTTGGGATGAAGGGATGGCAGAGGAAAGAAGATCTGGGGGAGAAAAGAAAACACAGGTGGCTTCCTGAGCTGCCCCAGGAGGCGAAGGCAGTCTGCAGCTGCAGTCAAGCCAGCACCGCTCCATGGCAGCCAAAGCATGGAAAGGGAGAACTGGCTTAGTTTGAAATTGTGCCTTTAGTGGTAATGATGTGTTTGACTTGGCCAGGTGAGCAAGAAAAGCACCTAAAGATCCTTGGATTCAGAAGGTGCCAAGGAGCTGAATATATTAGTTTAAAAAGAAGAAGCAGGAGAAGGAGGAGGAAAGGAGAAGAAGGAGGAGGAGGAGGGAGAGGAAGAGGAAGAGGAAGAAGAAGAAGAAGAAGAAGAAGAAGAAGAAGAAGAAGAAGAATGCCTATAGCCCTAGGCCAAACTCATAGCTAATTTCTTCTATCTTCAGGTAAATTAGGCATGACTTTATAAGGATTAGCTGATATTCTCATAGACTCTTCAAATGGTGTCAGCAATTTGTTACAAGCGTCTAGACAGACCTGTGCTCAACAGAGCCTCTTAGCAGCGGATATTTGTCCACAATAGTCAGGAGCCCAATTTTACAGCAGTCGCTTTTACCAAACTGAGCTCAAGTCACAGGGCTTTTTTTTTTTTTCAAGAACAGCTTTAAAGACTCATGTAGATAGAACTTTCTTTGGACCCCCAGCTCCCAAATAATAACACGGAGATTTCTTATTAAGTATGACAACTTGATCTTACCTTAGGCTTGATCCCAACTAACTCTTACAACTTAAATTAACCCATTTATATTAATCTATATTCTGCCATATGTCGTTGCCTTTCTTCCATGCTGTATATCCGACCTACTCCACATCTCATTGGCGAATCCCCGCCTCTCTGATTCTTCCCAAGTTCCCCTCTCTCCCCAGAAGTCCCACCTATCCTCTCCTGCCTAGCTATTGTCTGTTTAACTCTTTATTAAACCAATCAGAAGGTGCCTGGGCAGAGATACATCTTCACGGTGTATAAAAAGATTATCTCACAACAGACTCATGCCCCCAACTCTTTGTGCACTCAGCAACCTATTTATGTACTGACCCCAAATAGTAAGTCCGTTGTCTAAGCCAAGAGAAAAGGGAGGGCCATCAGAAGTATATTGTACTGAAGTTGGGAGAGGGGTTGACCAGTTTGGTTTGAAACCACCAGCCATTTGGTGGGATAATGCAAGATGGCTCCTGTAAGAGGAAAGGAGACAACCTAGTGAGTTGACAAGTTCCTTCACACTCCATTTTGGTATATGCGGGACATTTAGTGATCTCTACCTTGATCCTGCTTTTAGACTTCCAGCTATTTGGGGGTCTGGTGACCAGTTTGAGACCTAGAAAACATATCTGAATTAAAGGACCATCATTTAACAGTGACAGAAACTGTAAGCAAAACAAACAAACAAACAAAATCTTCCGGGGAAAACGGCAGTTTTTTTCTATAAAGAAAATGGCGCTAAGCCAGGCGGCAGTGCTCATTGTTAATCCCAGCACTTGGGAGGCAGAGCAAGTTCAAGGACTACGCAGTGAAACCCTGACTCAAAAAACAGAAACAGCAAAAAAGAGAAACTACATGGTGCTTGTTTGTTTAGATGAATGAATTTTAAGAAATAAAATATTGAATCATCAGAGCAGAGTACTCAGGCTGTAGGAATTTCTCTGCTGGCCTAGGTCTCTATGGTTCTAATATGATGGGGATAGAAAAGTAGATTAGGAAGCAATTACTGTAGGCACATCAAAATGTCAGGACTTAGATTTCTAACTCCAATTTGTTTTTATGTATAAACCTTTTTTTCTGCAAGTATATCTGTGCACCATATGCATACAGTACCCACAGGGGCCAGAAGATGGCACTAGACCCCCCAATGAAAATTACAGATAGCTGTTAGCTAGCGCATGGGTGCTGGAACTGGAACCAGGACCTCTGGAAGAGCAGTTGGTACTCTTAACCACTGAGCCACTTCTCCAGCTTCATTAGCTGCCTTTTAAAAAGACTTATTGTATGCACGTGTGTGAGTGTGTGTGTGCGCGCACACGCGTGTGCGCATACACACACACACACACACACACACACACACACGCACACACACACACACACGCCCACAGAAGCTTTAGATTCCTAGAGCTAGAGTTAGAGGTGGTTGTGAGCTACCCAGTATTGGTGCTGGGTTCTGAACTTGGGTCCTCTACAAGAACAGTAGTCATTCTTAGCCACCAAGCTAACTTTATAGCCCCAGATTAAAACAAATAAACAAAAGAAAAACCAGCTACATTTTAATTCATTTTGAGAGTCATGGTCACCTGACTCTCCCAGGTCCTCTCTGATCCTGCGCCACCCCACTTCCCTGTCCACCAGTTATAAGCTGTCATCTTGTTTCCTCTCTTCCTCCTCTCCTCCACTATTTCTTCTTCTTCTCAAATTCTGTTTGTGTTTTCCAGCTACTCTTGGGAGTGGGACCTGCCCTGGAGTGTGGTCAACCTACCAAGAATCACACAGTTAAAGAAAGCCAGCTCTCCCTCTCCCAGCAGCCATCAAATCACAATAGGTGGATAGTGGTGCAACCCCAGGTTTCTAACTCTTCTTTCTTGTCGACTAAATGGATACTCCTAAAACACATACCTATGAAATATAGTTAAAATTAACCCAGGCATGGTGGCCCGCACCTCTAATCTCAGTCCTCCAGAGGCTGAAGCAGGTGGATTTCTGTGAGTTCAGAGTCACCTTGCTCTACTTGTTGAATTCCAGACCAGTCATGGCTGCATAGTGAGAGACTGGCCCTGTCTCAAATTTTAAAAGAAAAGAAAAAAGAAGAAGAATCACTAGGAATGTGAGCGAGGCTGCCGCACTTCCTTGGGAGCTGCCGTCCAGCACATCTGGAAGCTCTACGCAAGTGACACCTAGACATTTGTATCGCAGTCCAAGTATTAATTCAAAGAAATACGTGCTCCCAGTGAAGCAAGTGACCTGATTCTTTAGGAAGGTGACAACCACCAAGACTTAGTTTCGTGGGCAAGAGTGTCCTTGGATTCAGGAAGTGCTAACACCTACTCAGGGCGTTCTTTTCCCTTCCAAGGGCTTTCACTTCATCCCTAAGCTGTTGTTTCCTTCAGCTTCGCGCTGGTCGTTGTTTATAGTATGAAGTGTCCTGTGGCCTAGTGCTTCCCCTAGACTGCAATGGTAACTAACTCTCTTATGCCTTTGTGCTAATTCTGGCTAATCCTAATACACAGAGCTGGTCAGATGGCTTTGAAATTGAAGTTGCTGGTCCCAAACTTATCATAAATAAGTCTTACAATCTTTGTTCTAGTAAGTCTCTGCAGAGTTTAAACAAAATAAACTCTAAGACTAAACAAAATAAATTGGATAATTTAAAAAAAAACACTAAAACTATTTTTTAATATTTTTTTAATGAGGAGATTGTGGCATAAATAGAAAAAAATGAAGAAGGAATTTGTGTAAAAACAGGTTGATAATACAAAAGAGCTTTAAGAAAAAAAAATGTTGGAAGCCAAAAGTGTTTTTACACTTTTGTATAAGTGAAATGGAGGGCTGGCAAGATGGCTCAGTGGGTAGCCTCACTTGCAGGCAGGCCCGGCACTCAAGCCCCAGATCCTACAAGCCGGCAGAAGACAACTGACTCCTGAGAGCTGTCCCTACAGACATGCACACACAAACCGAGTAAATAAATCTGTTAGAAGACTAGGAGATGTCCACTGGACCCTTCAAGGGAAAGCCAGTGCTGGTGAGAGTCACAACCCTGACAAGCGTGTGGTAAGAAAGGAGGGCCACAGGAGACCTCTGTCCCCAGGGCAGGGGTCCTTGTCTCTCCAACCCGGAACTCTGGTTACAAGGGCCATGCTGATGAGCCCTTGTTTTCACTCCCTTGTTTTCAGCCTCCCCTCCCCCTGAGCTGGCCCTGACGGAGGCTGTGCTGGGATCCCGCTCTGCCTCTGCGCTCTGCCTCTGCGGACCACCAGGACTCACATGAATTTTCCCATTGCTGAGTTATATTTATATTTATATTTGGATGATCAGAGAAGTATGTGTGATGTGGGTTGTTGGCAAGTAAATCTTTTTTTTCCCTCTCTCTTTCTTCAGTGTATTTTTTCCAAACTATTTCATTGGGTCCAAAAGAAAGTGGAGCTTTGTGTGCCCGCCCACCTCCCAGCAGCGCCGAAACCAGATGAATGAGGATGGCGGCCGGCATCTCACGGTGCATATGGCTGCCAGACTTGCTGGAGACATGGCTCCATCTTTGACTTGTCTTTGAGGATTAATCACATTTCATGTTCTCTTCTGTCTTTTAAAAATATTTTTAATTGGTTCAAGCCAAAAAAAAAAATTCCTAAAGCCTTGAGCCAGTTTTATTGCAAATCATTTAATAATATTGCAAAATAGATTCTTTTTCTTTCTTCCCTTCCTCTCACACGCTTGCCTCTTCCTGCCTTCTCTCTTCTCCTCTTGTCTTGGCTATGATTTTTTTTTCTGACTATGATTTTTTTTCTGCCTTCAGATCCCCCCCCCCCCCAGCCTCTTTCATCTCCCCTCTATTCTTTACCCTTCCACCTTCCACATGTGGGGAGTTACACCTTAGCCGAGGGAAAACAAAACCAAGATTTGACAGCTAATCTGTTTGGCAGATGCAAAACGTCCCCACCCACCCATAGAAACTGTTTTCTATTTAAATAAAAGACAGCATAACTGCCTTGCTTTCATCAGAAACTGCGTTTGAGAAATATCATGTCATGTTTCCATGGCTGTCGGGAAAGAGTTTTGTTTGGAGCCAAAATTATTTGTACAATTGGATTGGCAGGCGAAAAAAAAAATCCCAAAGAGAGCAAACATATTTATCCACTGTCCTGGTCTGCCAAGTGAGGCATGAAGCTTGCATCTCCAACTTCCTAAATTGTGTGCAGCTTGTGGCAGCCTGACTTAAGCTGTTGGTAGAAGAGGGGAGGACCACGCTGGGGTATCACTCTTATGTTGACCTTTCCTTTCTCATCTGTTAGAAGCCCCCACTGTCCAGAACCTAATCTTATTTCTTTTGCATCCTAAGTACCAGGATGTCTGAGTGGTGGCATCCATGATGCTCAAGGGATACCACTGTACTAAATGCCTGCTATAGAAAACACTGGTTTGGGCCAGCCTTGTGAGTTACAGTTGTTTGGTTTTGGTGGTCTGTGTGCTCTGGCTACCCACTGGTAAGCGTTTAGTCATTTCCTCAAGTGCTCAGCTTCTCAGAAGCCTGCCCAAGTCACGGTAAACCCCAGTCACTCTCCAGGTGCCAGGCTCCCTGACCTCATGAGCACTGTCAACTGCAGCTTTACTTGGTCCCCTATCCTTAGCAGACGGCTTTTGTGGTTTTCCACTTGCAAAGTACTTTACTTCAAGGCTAGTTCGTGGGTGAGGCTGAGCTATGGTATCTCAGGTGACCGAAGGATTGAATGTGGTTTGTGGCTGTGTGACCATCGATAGAGCAGTTTAGAGCTCAGTCAAGCTCCACGCTTCCAGAGGCCACTTACTGAGGCAATGCCATCAAATCTCTGCCTTCTTCGCGGCCACACCCAAGTTCTCCTCTGTTGTAAACCAGAGATTCAGCCAGAGAAAGCACTCGGAATCTTTACTTTCTTGTCTAGAGTGACTGAAAGACCACGGGGTCAGTCTGTCACTGAGAAGAGGCTCTATTGGCCCAGGGTCTTCCCAAGCTCTGTAACTCAGTCGTAGACACAATGAGTTGCCACAAGGACAAGCTTGGAGGCCTTGGGGAATAGAATTAACAGTGAGCCCAGAAACTTGCCCATGGCCCAAAAGCTGCTAAGCATCTTAGCAGCTTTGCCAAGTGAGCTCCATGCGGTGCCCACGATCTGATGGATCTCATCCAGACTCAGCAGATAAGTGCAGGCTTGTCCTCTGATCTCAGAGAACATGGAGTCTGCTAGGACAGCACCATGTGTGATAAATGCCTGCATGGCCAGAACGCAACAGTGTTTGAGCCCTCAGCCTAGTGCACAAAGATGGGGGTGTGGGTGACTCCTGCAGCATCCAGCAAAGGTGCCAACTTTTCTGACTGCACAGAAAGGGCTTTAATTTGCCACCAGGGAAGAGGGTGTTCAGGGAGAAGGCCGGGTGAAGAACCTCTTGGAAAGCTGGGGTTTGGGTTATACTAAGAATGTAGAATTGAGACCCAGGTGCTCTGTGAACTTTCCGAAAATGAGGTAAACCTTCGGTTCAGATTTGACACTTTGTATTGAACATATGTAGGCACATTCCTCCAGTGTTGTAATTTAACTCATAGTTCTAATTATTAGTATTAGTATTACTATTTTAATATCTCAAGACAGGTTTCTCTGTGTATCCCTGGCTGTCCTGGAACTAGTTCTGTAGACCAGACTGGCCTCGAACTCACAGAGATCCCTCTGCCTCTGCCTCCGAAGTTTTGGGATCAAAGGTGTGCGCCAACACCACCTGGTTTGTTGTACTTATTATTAAGAGCTCTTATTACGGGCAGAGTGATGGAGATTACAGAGTAGGAAACGTTCGAATGGACTCAAGGTAAGATGTACCCGTCTGTGCTTTCACGTGTGCACCTCCGCAGTGAGGAAGAACGTGCACACACCTTCCCATGCTTTCCTGTTTTTCTCATGGCCAAGAGAATTTGGACCTGACGTTCCCTTTAAGTGGAAGAAGGACGTGTAGAACACACCTACAGCATGCCTTTGAAGAAATCCCTGTAGACAGTGCATCCAGGCGTCTCGCAGAACCCACTCGTGGGAATATGCAGCTTCCCTTTGGAATCTGTGCCTTTCAGGGGAAGGAACCAGGCAGTGCTCTGTATAGAGACTGAGATCCTATGAGCTTTCTCAGAAAGGACAATGTACTGAGACAGTAAGGCATGTTAGTAAGCTCAGAGCTGGCCCCAGAGACCAGGGCTTTTGCCCAGTGGAGAGCAGAGACATGAGTAGGTCTGGGGACCATTTAAGGAAGCAGTTATAAGAATGTGCAGAGAGAAGCTGCAGAAGGGGGGTGTGAAGGAAGATAAAAAATCAGAGTGGAGGAAACATTCCTGCCATGCATGTCTCAAGCACACAGGCAAGGACAGGTGTCCTCTCGTCATTTCCCGTAAAACTTGACCCACCCTTCCGCCAACAGAGGCCTCTTAACCCCATCTGTAACTGAAGGGCCTGCCCCTTATTCCCAGTGTGCCATTGTTGAGGGCCAGGAAGCTGCCTTGCAGAGCCTTGGCCTGGGAGCAGGTTGCTTTCCCCTTCACATGAAGCCAACGGTATGCTTCTGCATCTGCCTACTGATAAGGACTAGTGTGTTACTGATCACAGAGTGTCCTCCATCTCTGGCCTCCTTCCTGCCCAGGAACACAAGGACTAGGGGCCCTGATTTCTACATCATTCACCACTTCATTACTCTGCCTTTGATCCCTGAGTGAAACTCGATTTTACTGCCGCGGCCAAACTGGGAGTGATGGAAGTGGCAGCTAAGACTTAGGCTTAGGAGGCACAAGGAGGGGGCAGCAGCAAAGACCAAAGGGCTGCTTATTTGTTTGGAAGCCAAGAGGCCTGCCTGCCAGTCAGCCCGTGTGAGCAGTGGGGTACCCAGATGGGGTGTCCAGGGCCCTGCCCACACGGGCTGTTGTGCACATGTTGGCATCAGAACAAAGGGAGAGTTGGGCTGCGTGGCTGACCGGTGCCCAGCTTCATGCCACCCCGAATGCGCAGCCTTCTGTTTCTGCTCTAGCAGCTGTCAGAGGGTGCAGTGAGAGCCAAGAGGGGCTTAAGGAGGCCCCAGTGCTCTCGCATGAGTTGCTGAGGTGGGTGCCTGGTGGACCGTCTACTCCGTGCCTGGATGAGCCTTCCATTTTAGCAGGCAGGAGCCTGGGGCCATTACGATGGAGACGGCTTTCTGGTGCCAAACTCCTTTCAGTTGCTCACATCTTGCTTGCAAAATGATCTGCAAGGTTTAAGTATATTCTTGCTACAGGCGATTTTCCCTGGGATGATGTAAAGAAAGGACGGGGGGGGGGGGGGAAACAACACTTGGTGGGGTAGCTTTAGATTTATTAGACCGTGGAGGAGAGTGTTTCTTAGTGCCTAGGGAATTTTCCAGATGCCCCCGAAGTGCAGTTGCTCATAGCTCATTTGGTGGGAAGCTTCCTGACTTGGCAGGTACAAGACTCTCTACCCTGAAGGAGGATCAGGACCTTTGCGTATTTTCAGTGAAATGCTTTTAAAGGAGTGGCATTACCAGTGTTCAGATGGAAAATCATTCTTCATCCTAGCCAAGAGGCTCAGCCAGGCCAGGGCTACACAATGTGCAGGCCCCGGTGCAAAATGAAAATGTAGGCTCCTTTGTTCACATGGGGTGAAGGGTTTAAGATGGCTCAGCAGTTAAGAGCATTGGTTGCTCTTCCAGAGGACCCGGGTTCAATTCTTAGCCCCTGCGTAGCAACTCACAACTGTCTGTAACTCCGATTCAAGGGGATTGGATACCTTCTGACCTCCTGGGTACCAGACATTCTTTTTCTAAAATAACTGCCCTTAACCACACTGAAAATGCTCAGGAAACATTTGTGTTAGGACCTTGTCCTTCAGCTCATGATGTTAACCAAGCTTCGTGAGACAATTTCGGTTCATCGGTCTTATAAGCAGTCATCTAACTTGAGAAGCTTGGTTCCCATGACTATCGACTGTAATATGACCAAGACCCAAGTTGGGCTCAGAGGACATATATGATCAAGTTATGACCCCTGTCCTTAGAGAATGAATGCTTTAACACGGAAAAGAAATGGGCAATGATCTTTTCATAAACAACAACAAAACAAACAAAAAAAACCAACAAAAAATAACAAAGAAAAAACAGAGGTCTTTCTTCCCAACTGTGGCCTGACTGACAACTTCTAGAAAGTTCTATTAAGTGGCAGCCTCCTTGACCTTGCCAGTCTCTTGATCACCAGGTCCCTCTGTGGTGGCTATAGTTTATTTGCGGCAGTTGTTTTCCGTGTTATTTCTTCCTACCCTGCTTGCCTTTCTGAGTGGCCCATTGGAAACAGCACTGCAAGCAGGTCGAGTCTTGCAGTGAAAGTTCAGGACGTCCAAGGCTGAGAGAAATGAGCAGAATTTGGGATGGTCTACACTCTGAAAATGGTTTTCCATGGCTTCCTTGGTACCACACTGAAAAGAGGGTCTGGGTAAAATACTTTAACCCTTTCTTCGTGTTCTATTAGCTTTACCCCTTCTCTTAAGATAGATCCGGCTGCCATCCTGAGAACCCAGAATGTTCCAAATGTGGCTGTATGGTAGAAATGGCCAGCTTTTCAACAGCATCGGTGATTTGGCCCATGCAAAGAGATTTGTTTCTTAGACACATGAATTGTTTGAGGAACATGCTGCTCTTGCTCCAGATGAGTCTCCATTCTTTCCCAGCCCTCACACAAAGCTTACGCAGTAGAAACAGCTATGGGACGCCGGAGGATGCTGAAACCTTGTGTCAGGACTTTCAGTTCCTCTCAGATTCCACATCAGAGTGCCGCCTGGGGTGTCCTTGTCACCTGGGAGTATCACCAGGACATCCACCGAGTCCTACCTATCCTCTATCAGAGCGTATTAGTCATTAGAGACTGTGGGTTTTGGGCAGCAGCATCTTGGCTATGACCATGGTTGGTGACGGAGTCACTTTTCACTGTGAATGTGTGAGAACCTAAGAGGAACTGGAGAAAAACATCAACATTCCTGTTCTTTCTTCTCTTCGGTCTCCATTCTCAGAGCCTTCTTACAGCTGTACGTGGACATCTGTAACCTGACAATGACCCATATCCAGGACAGCTGAGTAGGACCAGTTCACTCTTAGGGTATTGCAGAAGAAACTGTTCTGGTCACCTTCTAGCCAGATTCTCCATGCCTCCCCAAACTTACGTTTATAGACACCCCTCGTTTCACTCCATACAGTGATGAGACTGTGCATTCTATGCTTATGAACCTCTGTATACCACTAGAAGCCAGGAAACGTCTCATCATTCTCTTAGGGCCCAGAGTAGATACTGAAGAGCGTATTGTGACTTACAGCACCAACCCATCTTAGGATGCTGTGCTGACATTCTCTGCTCACATCTACCTGGAACCTCCCTTCCTCTCCACAGATCTCCAGGACTTTAAGTTAGATGTGCAGCATGTGATTGAAGTGGACGAGGGGAACACAGCTGTCATTGCCTGCCACCTGCCAGAGAGCCACCCAAAAGCCCAGGTCCGGTACAGCGTCAAACAGGAGTGGCTGGAGGCCTCTAGAGGTAAGGAACGGGCAAGAACTCCAAGACCAAGCCCCGGATCCCTGACTTCCGATTGCTTTCATTTGTTTCATTGCTGTTGCTTCCTCCCTGAGTCCCCATGATCATGTTGACAGCCCCAACCTCAGGCTAGCCAGCTGTCTTCCACTCTAATATTTGGCTCTAAAAGATGCCAAGGGGACAGTTTCCATGATGGAGTTTCTCTGTCCTGTCTTGCAGACTTTAGCTCATCTTGTGGGGCCCTGGAAAGCGCTGGCAAGCTGTTGCCATTTGATCAGGCACTCGGCACATGGCTGGTTCCAGATGCTGTCTGCTCAAGCCCCTGGCACCAGGCATGGAGAGAAAGGCTGCCTGACAAGCTCAGAGTCCCCATATATTCAGCGTTCCCTCGTGGGGGGGATCTTCCCCCACATGGTCTTTGATGGGCCCTCACAGCTGCCCCAATTTCCTGGGCACCGGGATAATGTCAGCTCTCACAGCTTTCTGCTCAGACCACAGTGGACAGGATGGATAACCTAGGGGAGGCCACAGTTTGGTCCACAGTGCCAACAGGGAAGAGTATATCCATTAAAATTAAGTCAATCTCCTCCACAACAAACTTACACATAAGGCCAAGTTGACCTAACTTTGCCCTGACCTTGTAGCTCAAAATGAGCACCTTTTTCATATTATACAATTTCTTTGCTTATGAAAGGAATATGTGCTTATGATAGATATCTTAGCAGGAAAATAGAAACTCAGAAAAGAAAGATCACTGCTTTTGAAATGTAAGCACCCTGATCCAACCACTCAGAAATAACGGTGAGGAGAGAAGAGACGACGGGGTTCTAATTCCTGTTCCCTGGCAGAGGCTTGGCAGCAATCCTGGGAAAGATTCATTCCATCTGGCATTTGCCTAAGCAGCTCACACCTGGGTGGCCCAGCAGCAGGCAGGCACCAAGCTTGGTGACACCATGGGTCCCAGGAGGGGCCACCAAGATGAAACTCAGAGCTGACTGATGGCCAGGAAGCCTGGCAGAGAGCTCTGCCTGCCAGGAAACTAAGGGCCACCCTGTCGCTGGGCTGTCCAGAAGTTGTGAGTCTGCCTCCTGCCTAACAAACCTGAACACACGCTTCAGGCCCCGCCCATCGCACGCAAAGCCTGCCAGGCCAGTGAAGCCCAGGATCACGGGCATAGAGAGGACATTGGCTTGGGACTGGAATTTCTCTCCAGCAGAAGAAATGCATAGTGCAGTGGCTTAGAGTGGTGGGCAAGAAGGGCTAAAGTCAATTCCACAAACTCCTCTTTTCCCCATTTGTGGGCATGAGCCTCAATCTTAATAGGATTTTAGCAGCATAGTTTCTACTTTTTTTTCCCCCCGTTTCCGTCCTTCAAGACAGGGTTTCTCTGTGTATCCATGGCTGCCTTGATCTCGGAGATCTGCCTGCCTCTGCCTCCCAGGGTGCTGGGATTAAAGAAAGCCCCACCACTGCCGCCTTACATTCGGCCTCTTTCTACGTGACCTACATGTGGGTGAACTCCTCAAGATCATGCTGTGTCCGTAGACTCAGAGCAGAAGCCCAAGTTGATGCTGAGCCCTGCATCCTTTCTACCCTCCCCCAGCTCCCTTGAGGGTGTAAGACGATCCTCACAGCCGAATGCTAACTCAAGGGCATTCAGCCAAGCAGTTGAGGGGCCTGTAGGCTTGTCAGCTCCGTATGCTGGCACCCTGCCGTCACGGTACCAAGTTTTATGTGGAGAACAGCCTTTCCGGCTTTGTTTTATTCTCTCTGGGACCCCTTAACTCGAGGGGACTCTCAGACTGTAAGATTCTGTGTCCAAACTCACCTCATCTTCCTTCTCCCTTAACTTAACAGATAACTACCTGATCATGCCGTCAGGGAATCTCCAAATCGTCAACGCCAGCCAGGAGGATGAGGGCATGTACAAGTGTGCTGCTTACAACCCAGTGACGCAGGAAGTGAAAACCTCCGGCTCCAGCGACAGGCTGCGCGTGCGCCGTAAGGACCAGCCTCTCTTGTCGATGGTGGGGGATTGTGGATAAGGGCCAGCGAAGCTGAAAGGAGACAGGGGGATCTGGGGATACCACAAACTAAGTTCAGGGTCGGTGAGCCTAGATGTAGCAACCCAGCCTTGCTCACCAGCGTAGCTCATTGCTGTAGAAAAAAACTCCCGTACTTTGCCAGAAGGGTGGGTTTGCTGGGTAGGAAGGGAGAGCACAGTGTCTTCATGCAAGCAACGCCCTTGTGGATGGCCTCTGGGCCTGCCTTCTGCTCCTAAAGTGTGCCCAGGTGAAAATCTAAGGAGGCCCCACAGGCTCCTCCTTTTACGTGTGAACACTCTCACTTCTGGGCATCCTCTTAAGGTTTCCCAAGCACTCAGTGAGCTAATGCAGGGCTCCAGAGGGGATTTTCTCCCAAAGTTAAGGGAGCTAAAACTTTCTTATCCTCTTCCTGTGGAGACAAAGAGTCTTCAAAACTGTGTTTTTCTGGGTTTTCAAAACCCATAGCTGCCACTGGCTGGCCTGGCTGGCTCATAGCATGTCAGACAGTTTTCCTCTTTGCACACTTGTTTCTCTGTAAGCGCCTCTAGTTAAGAGCTTAAGTTATGTTCTCTGTAGGAGAAAAAGCTGCCCCTGGCAAGTGGCATTGCTTTAGCTATGTTGTGAGCCTCAGAGGGGTTGTTTCATCTCAAGCCCATAATCTCCGGAACCCTTCTGGGGCTGGGTCATCAGAGACAGGATGGGGGAAGTTCATGTGTGTGACCATTTCCTTCTTCCTTCTCCAGGGTCCACCGCTGAGGCTGCCCGCATCATTTACCCGCTGGAAGCCCAGACTGTCATTGTCACCAAAGGCCAGAGTCTCATACTGGAATGTGTGGCCAGTGGGATCCCGCCACCTCAAGTCACGTGGGCCAAGGATGGGTCCAGTGTTGCCGGCTACAACAAGACTCGCTTCCTGCTGAGCAACTTGCTTATTGACACCACCAGCGAAGAGGACTCGGGCACCTATCGCTGTATGGCTAACAACGGGGTTGGGGAACCCGGCGTAGCTGTCATCCTCTACAATGTCCAGGTCTTTGGTGAGCATCCCCATGGATTCCTCCTCTTTAATCTTCCCCTCTGACATTGCTGGTGGTTCCGGAAGCATATAACCTAGCTCAGGGAGGGTCTTTAGTCACCTAGAGACATTACCCTTACCACACACACACACACACACTCACACACACACACTCACTCCTTTCATAGGCAGAGTCCCACAGCCAAGGAGGAGGAAGCCACTCAAAGACAGTGTCTCATTCCAGGCTTTGTGGTTCTGGGCGTGGGAAAATGCAACCCTCCACATTCTGCTCTGTTCTTTGCACAGAACCCCCCGAGGTCACTGTGGAGCTGTCCCAGCTGGTCATCCCATGGGGCCAGAGTGCAAAGCTCACCTGTGAGGTTCGTGGGAACCCCCCACCCTCTGTGCTTTGGCTGAGGAATGCCATGCCCCTCACCTCCAGCCAGCGCCTCCGGCTGTCTCGCAGAGCCCTGCGTGTGGTCAGTGTCGGGCCTGAGGATGAAGGCGTGTACCAGTGCATGGCTGAAAATGAAGTGGGCAGTGCCCACGCTGTGGTCCAACTGAGAACTGCCCGGCCAGGTGAGTGTAAGCAGCCCAGATGTCAGGAACTCCAGCTGAGCAGGCCTACAGCCCTTTCCTCAAGTACACTCGACCTTAGTGACTTGCAGTTGCAAGATCAAAAGCACACTCTCTTATTAGTAAATTAAGTGTGCAAATTTTCATTTGTGCATGTGACCTCTTTGGTGAAAATTTCAAAAGTGAGTTAGCTTTCCAAGTCTGTGGGCTTCTTTGATTATGCAGAATCAAGCTTAAAAACCAGGACTTTAAAACAAGGGCAAGTAGGTCCTTCCTTTTTAGCTTGAGCCATTTCAGTTGTCCCTTGTACTGGTGGGGCACCTATTGTGAGTTGTCTCTTGTACTGGTGGGGCACCTATTGTGAGTTGTCCCTTGTACTGGTGGGGCACCTATTGTGAGTTGTCCCTTGTACTGGTGGGGCACCTATTGTGAGTTGTCCCTTGTACTGCTGGGGCACCTATTGTGAGTTGTCCTTTGTACTGCTGGGGCACCTATTGTGAGTTGTCCCTTGTACTGCTGGGGTATCTATTGTGAGGGAATGCAACACACGAGAAAGACACCCTCTACTGAAAACATTTTCTATAAAGGAGGCAAAACCAGGGAAAGAATTTGAGAGAAGACTACAGGGGATGACTCTGTGTGTGTGATCATTATCAGCTCTCCATATCCGATAGGGGTGGCGTCAAGTGGGGTTGAGACAGAGGCTGGGAAAGTCTGTGGATGGAATTGTTGCCACGCTGCTCTTGCTTCTAGAGTCTCAGAGAGCATTCCCAATTGAATTCATGACTCCAGTCACCTCGGCGAAAAAGGAGAAGACTGCCATTGTGTGCTAGTGTTAAAGTTTCATGGTGAAAGGACATGTTCCCAGCCCAACATAGCAAAGAGAACTAAGGTCCTGGTGCCTTCCAGAGCAAAATGGGATAATTCGTGTGTGCTACTTGTTCATGGCTGTAGCAGATGCCCTAGCCGGAACAACTTTGAAGGAGAACCCCCTTTTTCTTCTCCTCTATGTTATTACACTGGGCCCTCGGCCTATAAGATGGCAGTTCCTATGTTAAAGGCGGGTCTTTCCTTTGGTTAATCCTCTCAGGAAACACCTTAAATCTCTAAACCCAAAGGTGTGCTTTCCTAACCTCCAATGTGTTTCTCAAACAAGCCAAGCTGACAGTCAAGATGAACCATCTCAAGTCTGCCCTCTGTCAACTGGAAGACCCAAGTTCAGTTCCCAGAACCAATGTCAAGTAGCTCACCACTCCCTGTAACTCTAGTTCAGGGTCTCTGGCTCCCTCTTCTGGTCCCCAAAGGCTTCTGCACTCACATAGCACACATAAACTCATACAGATGCATACACACAAATAAAAAATAAATCTTGAAAAAAAGTCCAAGTTCAAAGTTTCTTCTGAGACTCAAGACAAGCTCTCTGCTGTGAGCTACAGAGTAGACTAGCATTATGCTTTCTGTTCACAACAGCACAGAGTAAGCACAGTCATTTCAAAAAGATGGAGTGGCATAGAAAGTAGAGATGGGAACAAAGCAAAGCCCAAACCCAACAGGATGAGCCTTCAGTCCCATAGCTCTGTAGCCAGTCTCTAGGCAGCATGGATGTGGGCTTCGGCAGGCTTGGGCATTTGCAGCCCACCTGGCCTCTCTCTTTTCTCTTGGGTTAGCACCGTGCATTCCTTGTTGCTTTCCTTGGCAAGCATTCCACGTTTGAGGGTATCTCTCACTTTCTTGGAGCTCTACTGTAGCCCACGGTTGCACATGCCGCTGACTGAAGGGCTCCCCTCAGGGACTGTGATTTTGTTCTGCACTGCCCGGTCTCTCGGGCCTTCCTCTTGGGAGGAAGTTTCTGTGACCTCACAGCTCTTGCACTCTGCATGTCTACACAATTAGTGCCTTGTAGCTGGCACTAAGGTCTTTGGTTTGCTCAGGTAACAACCTACCACATCTGGATCCCAGCTACAACACAGTGGTCAATGGATGCCTGAAAGGCTGGATGAAGGAGAAATACTTCCCAAAGTGACCCCGTGTGACCAGGTTGTCCCAGAGAGTTCTCATCTCAAAGCAAAGTCTTTCAAATGATTTAAAACCTTTACACACTTGAGGCGGCCCTGAGTGGGGTAAAGCCATTTCTTTTTTTTTTTTTTTTGCATAAATTGTTTCTATTTGAACTGAACTGAATAACGTGAAGAAGCTTTTTTTTCCATTTTTTTATTGAGAAAAGGAGAAAAAAAAAAAACAAGTTTCCACCTCCTCCCAGCCTCCCATTTCCCTCCCTCTCCTCCCACCCTTCTCCCCCTCCTCCCACCTTTCTCCCCCTCCCCCCACTCCTCTCCCTCTCCCTCTCCAGTCCAAAGAGCAGTCAGGGTTTCCTGCCCTGTGGTAAGTCCTAGGTTCTCCCCTCTCCGTCCATTTCTAGGAAGGTGAACATCCAAACTGGCTAGGCTCCCACAAAGCCAGCACATTACGTAGGTTCAAAACCCCGTGCCATTGTCCTTGGCTTCTCATCAGCCCTCATTGTTCGCCATGCTCAGAGAGTCCAGTTTTATCCCATGTAAAGCCATTTCTTGACATGCTCTCAAGATGTCTTTTGTACCAACTTGGTACAAAATATGTGGCTTCCTCCTAATGGCCCTGATGGCTTTAACCACTCCATGGCCAAATGTATGTTTTTCAAATGGTTTTTCAATCCTTTTTTTCCTAACTCTCGCTATAGACCTTGTAAAATCAACTAGCACTAAGCATGCCATGGGCTGGATGCTGACCCCCTTGTAATTTCCTCTAATTCCTCTGTTGCTTTCAAACTTAGCTTTCAGAGAAGTCTTTGCCACTGTGTTCTCGTTCTATCTTTCCTATCTAAAGTTCTTAAGTCTAGCGTACATCTGTCTTGTTCTATCTTGAGCACATCATGCTTTTTTGGACTCCCACCAGAGGCCCAGTAAGTTCTGTGGACTATGCCCTAGCTTTCTTAGCACTCATATTCGTTCTACAGATCCCTCCTGTAGATCAGCACCAAAAGGCACAAGAACCACAAGGCAGATTTAGCTGCACCCTCAATCCCACTTCTCTGGTGCCAACTTTCTGTGCTCATTGCTTTCTCCAGCCCTGTAGAAGACAAAATAGCATCGAAGGAGAAAACAACTCAGAGGGCGGGAATTGTTTGTTTTGGTTCATGGTTTCGGAGGTTTTAGTGCAGAGCTTCCATATCTGCTGAGTCTGGGAGCAGAGGGAGGAAAAACTTCATGTCAGTTACTGTGATAGAAACAGTATGGCAGATAGTAAACAGAGAAAAAGGGACTGGAGGGAGGGACAACCTTCAGAAATACGCCACAGTGACCTACTTCCTCCAGAGAGGCCCCAAATCCCCCAAAATGCACTATTGGCTGGGAACCAATCTTTTAACACATGAACCTGTAGGAGATATTTGATATTTAAGCTATCACATCTGCGCCAATGAGATGGCTCAGCAGGTAAAGGCGCTTTCTGCTAAGGCTGAAGACCTGAGTTCAAGCCCCAGGACCCACCCACATGGACAGCCAACTCCCCAAAGTTGTCCTCTGACCACCATATTCACTCTGTGGTACGCACGCACGAGCACACGCACTTAATAAAATGCAATAAAAATTAAACATAAACCTCAGCACCACTCAAATACACATCCTAAAGACACAGGCAACAGGCTACACAGACTCTACCTGTTTTCTGTTTTCTTCAAATAGCAGCAAGAGGCCTGGTCCAAGTAGACATGCATCCTTTTCCTTCTGGCAGGACAAGGGCACCAGTCTTCTCTTCTGCAGAGCGTGGTTGATGGGGTCTTAGGTCTCCTCTGATTTTCTTCTGTTTTCTCCCTGGCAGGTGATCAGGGCCACTAACACCTTCCTCCTTCCCTTCTCTTTCCTGCTTGGTCCTCAGACACCACCCTGAGACCCGGGAGGGATGCTAAGCCGGTTGCTGCCACACCTCCCATGCCACCCTCCAGACCCAGCAGACCTGACCAGATGCTGCGGGAGAAACTAGGGCTTGTTAAGCCTCCCACATCAGTACAACCGACTTCCCTGAAGTGCCTGGGAGAGGAGCAAGTCACCCCTGCAGAGGCCCCCATCATCCTCAGCTCACCCCGAACTTCCAAGACTGATTCCTATGAGCTGATCTGGCGACCTCGGCATGAGGGCAGCAGCCAAGCGCCCATTCTGTACTACGTGGTGAAACATCGTAAGGTATGACCACGGCGCTGTACCACCCTCTCCCTGTGAGGCTGAAGTGAGTCCCTCGGTCTCCTGACCTGAAGTCAGGCCCCAGTAGGCACCACAACTGTGCCCTCTGTCTTCTCAAATGCCCATCGCTACCTCCTCTTATAATGCTCATGGCAATACAGACAGATGGTGGCTCAGAGGCCCACACAGAGCCTCTGTCTGCATGGTGGAAGCTTTGTGTGCTTTTTACCTGGAAGTTAATGAAGTCCAGTGATAACTCCCTCCCTCCCATTACCATCACCATCCTCCCCACCTACTCCCACCATGTTTTGGTGATGCTATTTCAATTTGTTTTTCAACCAAAGCAAGCTCTTTTTAAAACATCCCTGTGGGGACTTTAGCAGGGCAAACAGTCTGTCCAGCCAGGGAAACAGATATAGGAAGCTAAGTAGGCTGTGAACAGCTCTCAGTCCTCAGATACTGAGGTAGCTCCAGTTTAACCAGCAGGCAGTAGAGCCTGGCATATCACAATATTGAGATCCTCTCAACAAAGAGAATCTGTCCAGGGGCTATTGTAGAAGGGTCAGGGAGAGCCTTTTAGATTGCGAGAGGCTGCAGAGGCAGAGCTGTGCTGGTCCCATGGTCTTGGACACCGTGATGAGGAGGACCAAGGCCTTCAGGCTGTGGAAGGAAGATAAGATAAAATTCCTCATAAAACAGCCTTTCTTCCCACCACAACTTTGTGCTGTTTCTTTCTAATCCCATCAGATAGTAGAAGAGTGCTGGTTTTTAAATGGATTAAAATTTTTTAGCACCAACAGCCTATTCTAAATGTGGAGTTTATATCCGTTTAGAATTCTATTTGTTTATTTATTTATTTATTGCTTATAAAGATGGTTTGTGCACTTGGAAGAAAATATGGGAATGTGAAATGGAACTGAAAATATTTATCCACTTTTTCCTATTCCAAAAGCAAACAGGAAAGCAAGACTACCCTTCCTGGGTGGACTGTTCTGACCCTGCATAAACCAGGTCCCCACTGCAAACACTGCTGGGCTCTCACAGGCTGTCCTTTTCTTTATCTTGCCCTCCCCAAAGACCTGGGAGCCAGAGAAGTTCCCAGAGACATTAGGTGATCAGAAAGTTCCTGAGACCAAGCAACACCATGTATTGCCATGTAGTTTCCCAAGTAGGCATCACCATCCCCACCTCTGCCCCACTCCTAGGAACAGCAAAAGACATGAAGGGTTTTATGAAAAATAACAGCCTTGTTTAGCCTGTGTTCCAGGGCAGGGCTGGGCCCCATCTTTATTTTCCTGTGTAATCAGACACCTCCCTGTGAATTGTAGGCCAAAATCAGGGAAAGCCAAGCATGGTACCCAAGAGACAAAAGCCAGTGTGAGAATAAGAATAATATTTTTCAGGCCAATAGGTGGCCCTGAAGCTACCTCCCACAACAGGCGGGCAGGCGGCATTGCATGGGGGTAATCCGGAAATGCCAGGCTGAGGCTGCGTACACCCTCCCAGTGTGTGTGACAGTGACTAATTACCCTTGCCTTTTTTTTATTTTCATTTCTGGGTCCCAGTGGAAGTATGAGGCCAGTTCTGGGAGGGCAGAAGGAGGAGGGGGTGCAGGGAAGTGACAGTTAAGACAGGGCCCCTGCCGAGTCTGGCTTCCATTAGGCACTGCCCTGTGGAACAGTTGGAGCTTTTAGGTGGACTTGCCAAGGGGGAAAGTACGTCTTGAAAGCCGTTCTTGCTTGTGGTAGTAATATAGCTTAATGGTCGTCACCCAAGAGAAAATGTTGGGATCAGAAGTCAGAACTGGGTTGTGTGTTTTTCATGCCCTGTCTTCTGCAGGACATTGGAAATTAGTCCTCTGATTTTCATATCCGTGAAACAAGTTTCATCTCCTAGTCCACTGTAGACATGGGCTACTGTGTTTGGGTTTCTAGCACCACTGGGGATTCTCAGTTTGTGAAAACCTTTCCCCTTGGAACAAATCCTGGAAGTCCAATGTTAATGAGCTCAGACCATCCCCTTGCCTTGAATGGGAGGTTTTGTTCTACTCTGGAATACTCGGCGTAGGGATGAGAGCTTTCGCCACCAGCTGCTTGCTTTCCTCATCAAACCCCAGCTTTCCATCCTGGAAGACTTTCTGAGATACATGGAGCTGGCCCCTCTTAAAAGATGGAGGGTTGCATGAAATTATCTCTCGCCATTGCCTTTGGGGTGCCTGGAACCCTGTCATAATTTTTATTAAAAATTCATTTATAATCCTTAACATATACCCTGTTTTTAAGCTTCGAAAGCGTGGATGGAGAGCAGAAAGAACTAAGTTGAGAAATCTCAGAGGGTGACACATGCAGAAAGGGAGGAGACAAACAAGCTAGGTGTTTATTTGTTGGGGACCTCACCCATGCCACGTCATCTAATGTGACCTCAGAATTCCTCAAGATGTTGTATTTGCCTTGTTTTAGAAATGAACGGCTCAGGGCTGAGGAGTGAGGGAGTTGGGTCATGGTTATTAAGTCAGAACTTGGAGTTTTCTACTCCCAGACTCCTCGTGGTAGAACAGGTAGCGTGCCCTTTGGACTCGAGTGAGGGCTTCTGGGATCACTAGCTCTGCAGCCTTGAACAAATTCCTCAGCTCTCTCAGCTTAGGCTCCTTGCCTGTGATGTGAGAGCAGAATGAAGTCTGATTGCTGAGACTTGTGGGCAGGTGAGGTAGTGTCCTCACGGCGAGAACGCTCTGGTGCGCGTCCCATTGATACAGCTTTGGTCATCATTCTCGGCTGTGTCCCTCTTTATCTGGATGGAAGGTTCTGTGTTTGACTCAGGATGCAAACAGAGAGAACCTTGGAGGAGGAGGTTGCAGGAGATAGGGGAGGAGTGGCCTTAGGCGCAGTTTCCAGCAGTTTGAGCTTGGCTTTCTAGCCATCCTTGCAAGCTTCCCTCATGGGATTATTACCCGAGAGACCAGGAGATGGAACCTACAGTTCCACCTGCTCCCAACTTGGCCCACGGTCCATCCCCTCTTCCTGCCCATGTGGGCTCAGGCTGAAGCCCTCCTGGACACTAGAGGAGAGGCTGGTCCTTACCCTGGTCACCTTCTTCAGCAGGTCACAAACGCCTCTGATGACTGGACCATCTCTGGCATTCCAGCCAGCCAACATCACCTCACCCTTACCGGTCTTGATCCTGGAAGTTTATATGAAGTAGAGATGGCAGCCTACAACTGTGCCGGAGAGGGCCAGACGGCCATGGTCACCTTCCGAACAGGTAAAGTCCAAAGTGCTTAGCTCAGGGTTCCAAAGGCCAGGGCAAGTTATAGGAGGCCCGGGTACAAAATCCTGTTGACTTTGTACAGCTCTTCATCCGCAGCTCTATCCTTCTCTAGTGGCTGCCTCTGTGGACTTATATGCCTGGGCTAACGTGCTTACCTTTCTTCATGTAAGGGATGAGCCACCTCTCTGGCATCCCGCCATCCCTCCTAAGCACAGGGGCCAATAGTTGAGTTGGCCGAAGCTGGGGATTACACCACACTTTCAATACTCTCAAATCATATTTGTATCATCTCATCATGGCCCTGGGTAGATTCTTTGGCAAGAAGGGATTTTGATGAGGGAGGGCTCATATACTCTCTCACTTGCTGTTCTCAATCCCTTCCCTCCCAGGACGGCGGCCCAAACCTGAGATCGTGGCCAGCAAGGAGCAGCAGATCCAGAGAGATGACCCGGGTGCCAGCCCCCAGAGCAGCAGCCAACCTGACCATGGCCGCCTCTCCCGTAAGCCCAGCAACAGTTGGGGGCAGGCTCTGAGCAATGGGGACAAACTTTCACAGAGGCATGTTGCTGCAGGCTGAATGAGGTTAGGATGCTGTAGTCCAGGAGTCTGGTGACATATTCTTAGCATCTCCTTAGTAACCACGGTGAAAAACGAAAATTACAGCTTGGAATCCTTGGGATAAAATACTAGAATTACTGAGTCTGTGGGTTCGGAGAGCAGCAGTTCTCTGATTTGGGGGAAGAGTAGAAGAAGATTTAGCTCTGGGCCTTCTCCCACGCGGAGGGATATGAAACAGGCAACAGCAGGTAGAGGACTGGGAGGATGAACAGGCCCTGCCGGGCCAGGCTGGGTCTAGTAAGCCCACAGCATCATCCCATGGCATCTCTGTCTTCCTGCATCTTTCCTCTATGCGTGGCCATCCCAGCCCCAGAAGCTCCAGACAGACCCACCATCTCCATGGCCTCGGAGACCTCTGTGTATGTGACGTGGATTCCCCGCGGCAACGGAGGTTTCCCCATCCAGTCTTTCCGCGTGGAGTACAAGAAGCTAAAAAAAGTGGGAGATTGGATACTGGCCACCAGTGCCATCCCTCCCTCGAGGCTGTCTGTGGAGATCACAGGCCTGGAGAAAGGTAGGGGCCTGGTGTCTCTCTTCCTGGTCCTCTCTGCCCTGGTACCACATGGAGGAGGAGGAACAATGAAGGGTCTCTTCCTTCATCCTCCCCTCTAGTACTCACGGGTGTGGAATCTGTGGTTCTGCCTCAGCCCCTCCTCTTTCCTCTCCCCACAGAAGAGGCCAGAGTCACTTCCTGTGTGGCTTGAGGAGGATGCACATTCTTATGGGTCCTGTGTAGACGTCTTTGGGGAAAAGCTGACCAAATCTCGCTGGGCTAGGCCTCCGTGGGCAGTGGGAGAATCAACTGTATTTCCGGAACTCAGGGAGGGTTTCTCACACAGGCATTTCCTACAAGTTCCGCGTCCGAGCCTTGAACATGCTAGGGGAGAGTGAACCTAGTGCTCCCTCCCGGCCCTACGTGGTGTCAGGATACAGTGGCCGTGTATACGAGAGGCCCGTGGCAGGCCCTTATATCACCTTCACGGATGCAGTCAACGAGACCACCATTATGCTCAAGTGGATGGTAAGCGGCCTGGCTACCAACACCATGGGAATGGTCTTCCTCTTACATCCCTGCAAGCTTGGCTCCCCATTTGGTACACCTGAAGGCTCGGACCCTGTGGGGGACCTGGGAGGGTGATGGTCACTGGAGCTGCTGTTAGCTGTCTCTTGTGACCTGGCTCCCTCTTTCTGTTGCCTCCCACTCATCTTCCTGCCTTTCACCTGATACCGCAGGGAGTCCCAACACTTGTCCAGTGTCACCTTCATGTTTTCAGGGGGCTCAGCAGGAACCAAAGTCTTTGAATTAAGTGCAATTTATTTATTCTTAAAACTCCGGGGCCCATCGGCAAAATAAAATCATGCCCGATCTCTACAGTCTTCTTCAGAGAAACCGGGGGACTTATTCAGGAATGTTTGCTGGGGCCCCCACGAAGTTCAAACCCTGGGGAGGAGATTGCACAGCTTTGTGGTTTGGCTTTGATGATGTCTCTGATGCACTATCAACATGTCTCTTCTTCATTCCATGTAGTATATCCCAGCCAGTAACAACAACACTCCAATCCATGGCTTCTATATCTACTACCGGCCCACAGATAGCGACAACGACAGTGATTACAAGAAGGACATGGTGGAAGGTAAGATGTGTGGATAGTGTGTCCTTTGCCGAGAAGGGGGGTCTGGGGTTGGTCAAACCTCATCTGTGCCCAGTGTCATTGAGTCATTTATGACACACATGGAGCCATCCAGTAAAAGAGACTCAGTATGCTTCTTTTCTAACGACCACAGCAAAACAGAAATATGGGTGGTCACCAGGTAATTCTCCCGTGCCTCCTGTGTTAGTCAGTGGCAATAAACAACCATAGTGACCCCCCACTCTCCTTCCCAGGGGACAGGTACTGGCACTCCATCAGCCACCTGCAGCCGGAGACCTCCTACGACATTAAGATGCAGTGCTTCAATGAAGGAGGGGAGAGCGAGTTCAGCAACGTCATGATCTGCGAGACCAAAGGTGATTTTCAGGGGTCCCCTCCTGTCCTGGGAATTCCCATGAGGTTGAGCAGAGTCTTCCACCCACCCTGGTATCCCTTTCCAAGAATCCCAGACCTCATCAGTCGCCACCCTTCCTATTTCTTTGGAGTTTATGTCGACATGTGTAGGTTACCATCATGTCATGCTTCAAAGACTTGAGAATTAACTGACCCATGATCTCATTAGGAATAGAACCCATCTTAAGATGGAAATGTTCCACATATGATATATTTCTTGGGTTTTTGTATGTATGTTGGTTGGTTGGTTGGTTTATTTAATTCCACTGCAGCCTGGTAAGATGGGAAGGAGATCTGAACATCAGGAAACTCTTTATATATGCATCTTGGCCAAAGTTACACAGCCAAGATATGGTAGAACCGGCTTCAAACAGTCCCAGATGGCTACAAGCCCAGGCTTCTTTTCTGCACTGAAATATTAAAATTCTTAAAATGTGTGCATTGCTCAGCAATTCCACTTTTTAAATACTCAAAATGAGATGAAGCCGAGTATTGTCAGGGACATAATCAGAAGATCACAAAGGAATCCAGAGAAAATAGCACTCGCCTGTGACTGAGACAACGGTGTTATCTGTCCCAGTTCACAGTGCCTTTGCTCACCTCACCAATACTCACTTAGCACCTCCCATGTGCGTGTGACCTCGGTGCCATGTCCACCAAAGAGGCACATATGTGCACACAGCCCAAACTCATGTCAGTCTGAACACAGGGTCCTCAGGGAACGCAAGCAGCTTCATAGTGCCTTCTTAGGGCTTCAGACTGTCTCTCTAGGCTGGGATGAGGAGGGAGTGGCCTGGGGGACATGTCAAACCTAAAAAGCAGCTCCAATGGGAGGAGAAGCGGCAGCTTGGGGGAAAGGCCAGAGACATCAGCAATCGCAGGTCACTGAAGGAGCCAGAGGAGGAGCTAGTGCAGTTTGCAGGGACTGTGAGGTAGAAGAGGTTCTCATGGGACTTCTTTGTAATAAGGGTCACGGGTGGGCTGAGGGGAGAGAGCTGGGACTCTGAAATAAAGGTGAAAAGAACAGTTTTCATCATTGTTTTCGTGCAGGACCTGGGCCAAGTGCATGCTGGGTTGGGAGATAATAAAGCACTGAAAAGCAAGATCGGGGCTTTCACTTGGAGCACTGCTCAGGTGGCTGCCGTCTATTGGGATGGAGAGGGCAAAAAGAGAAACAGACCGTATAGGAATGGGAAAAGGGGCTGAGAAAGTTACCAATGGCTGATTCTTTGGGGATGCTCAAAGTGTCTGATAAAAGCAGTAGGTCTCAGGGCGGTGGCGCAGGCCTCTAATCCCAGCTCTCGGGAGGCAGAGAAAGGGGCACCTCTGTGAGTTCGAGGTCAGCCTAGTTTAAAAGAGTGAGTTCCAAGACAGGCTCCAACGCTACAAAGGGAAATCCTGTCTCAAACAAGCAAACAAACAAAAAGACACTAGGTCGCCTGGGCCCAGAATCCTTAGGACTTAGGAGGATCATGGGAACAGAGCTTACACAGGCTGAAAGGAACTGGGACGGCCTCCCGGGGTCGGAGGAGCAGAAGAAAGAATGAATACTAGACCAGGAGGCTGTGACATCAGAAAGCAGAGAGAAAAGTGTGTGGCAGAGTTCATGCAGGTTCCCCTGCAGTAGCAAACCCCAGTGAGGAACATTCGCATTTATCAGTTATCACCTGTCCTGCAATGTCCGCAAATGTCCTCCACTGCAACCCAAGCTAGTAGCTAGCATTTCACATCACCTAGAAGTAGCAAAGCTGTGGGAAAGGTCATCCGCCATAGGTCCTTCACGGCTCCCACGCATTTAATTGTGCTTTCAGAAAACACGACTACCCCTGTCCACTCTACTCAGTGCTTGGGCTCACAAACATGTATGCTGGAATATGTTCCGGGCCACTCCAACAATGCACTTCACTTTAGGAACCAGTGACACGCCAAGTTACAGATGTGATCCAAATAAGGGCTGTCGCGACCCCCATCTTGGGAGCTTGGCCCATTTCCTGTATCCATGCATTTGAGGAGTGCTCTGTTTTCCTACTTGTTGTAGAGAAAATGACAGAGAAATCGATACTGATGTGAGTTTTGTCTTCAATTGCAGCTCGGAAAATTTCCGGTCAGCCTGGTCGGCCCCCACCCTTAACTCTGCCCCCACCACAGCCTCCACCCCTCGAAACCATGGAGCGGCCGGTGGGCACTGGGGCCATGGTGGCCCGTGCCAGTGACCTGCCCTATCTGATTGTGGGGGTTGTTCTGGGCTCCATCGTCCTCATCATCGTGACTTTCATCCCCTTCTGCCTCTGGAGAGCCTGGGCTAAGCAGAGTGAGTACCACACCTCAGCACAGATGGAATGGAGCTGGGGGAGGGAGGAGGTCTCTCAGCCCAACAAGCAGGCAGGTTCCCAAGCTGGACCTCCCTGACGGCTCAAGCTACCAGGTGACCCCAGAGGTCCCACAGAAATAGGGACTATCTGAGGCAAGCCCTCTTGGCTTGCAGACGTCTTTCAAAAGCAAGAGTCCTATCACACCTCTTTCTCTTGGTGTTTACCTGCTCCGTCCTTTTCCAATGTCTGAAGCTGTTTCTCGAACACATGTTCGTATACATACTGCCCCCACCTCTTCCCATTTTCCACTCTTCCGTCCAACAGGGACTGCCTTGAGCCTTCCCTTCCTCGTGGGCTAACCTGACTTGCCCACTAATTTCTGCTTCAAATAGCAATAGCTTCAGCCAACTCCCCTACTAAACAATGGCCTTTCTCACCCACCGTCACTCCCTAAGCCATTGCCCCATTGTCTTTCTATCTTTTTCACATGGGTGATGAGAAGTCTTTATCTTTTTCACCCAAAAGAAGAAATGGGTGATAAGAAGTCTCAGAAAAAGCATCGTCAGGCTCTTGGACAGTCATCTCCCTGCCTACAGCCTCTGACACTGGGGGGGGGGGGGGGGGGGAGCTTTTCCCAGGAAGCTAAGTATACCTCTGCCTTCTGCTCTCCAGAACATACAACAGATCTGGGATTTCCTCGAAGTGCCCTCCTGTCTTCCTCTTGCCAATACACGATGGTGCCATTGGGAGGACTTCCAGACCATCAAGCCAATGGGCAGCCTTACCTCAGTGGCATCAACGGACGGGCCTGTGCCAGCCGACTGCATGGAAGCCGGGGATGCCCTGTGGCTGCAGCGGGCTGCCCAGGCAGGAAACCTCAGCGGCACTGCCCAGGAGAGCTTGCACAGGTAATGGGCTCATGAGTGTAGGCCCCAGGTGTGTATATGGAGGACAATGAGCTGCCCCTTGGGCCTTCTCCCTGTTCATCCAGGGCTGCTGGGCTGGGCTCCCTACAGTCAACCGCAGCTCACCCCGCTCAACAGTGAGCTCTGGGAAGTTGCTTGGACTCCTGGCATGACCTTTCCTTCTTCTTTCCTTCAGCAGCAGGAAGATGCCAGCAGCCCACTTAGGCAGACAATTGTTGGCAGTGGATATGACCCTCAGAGCCAGCAGGCTGTCAGGTAACCAGGCCCTTCCCATTCCTGCTTTTAGTCCCAAGCCCCAGGGCCTCCCATTCTCTTTAGCTCCTTGTGACCAAAGTCTGTCACTCAGAGTCAAGCCATGCTTCTTGCAGGGATCCCCAAGTTTGCCGTTTGTGCTTCCTATAGCAATTACCCCATGGGCGAGGTGCTGTGTGCACAGTTATGATGCCCTTCCTGCTCAGTTATCCCATGGGCAAGTGCTGTGTGCATAGTTATGATGCCCTTCCTGCTCAGTTGCCCCATGAACAAGGCGCTATGTGCACAGTTTCTCTCTTCTTGCTTGGGGGCCTCAGCTGTTTCTCAGCACCTGTTGCTCACTGGCTCACCCAAACCCTTGAGATATATAACCGATTTTGCCTGCAGGCCCCTGAACAATGTTTGCCACCTGCCACTAAACTATCACTGGTTGAATTAAGTGTGGCACCTCCTGGTGTTCACAGGGGAATGGTGTGTGCTCTCAGCTCTGACCTGATCCGACACCTTTAGATGGGAGGAAAGGAGCCAGACCTGAGAGGCCAGGTCCATTCTGCCCTGCCTTACCCATCCCATCTACTCTTGTACGATGCAGAGGTCCCAAGTCGAGCTCTGAGGAAGGCCCTTTCTTATACACATTGCCGGATGACTCAACTCACCAGCTGCTCCAACCTCAAGACTGCTGTCATCTCCAGAAGCAACCTGTCACCACGTGCCAGACAGCAATGAGGAGGGCACCGGAGGGTCCTGGCCTGGAAGTTTCGTGGGATCCTCCATATCACTCAGGTCAGTCAGGGGCAACAGGGAGAAACTGTCTGATGTGGTCACCCATAAGCCAGGAATGACTTCAAGGAAAAGGGACTGCTGTCTTCAAGGAAGCATTTTGGAGTTGGGGTGAATGGCTGCTCCCCTTTGCTACTAAAGGCCTTGGGAGATGGTGGGGGGTCTTGTGCTACCAAATCAGTCTGATTCCACTGTCGCTGTGATCCTCAAAAGCAGAGAAGAAAAACATTCTGTAATTCGAAAGGAGGAAGCCTGTTTGGTCTCTCCATTTCAGGTTCAGGGCCATTTGCAGATTCTGCCTCTCGCCACATGACAGCCTCTCTAATCCCTTGCTCTGTTGAGTCATGTCTTAATTGGGGAGTGGTTCTCATCACTCATCAGGGAGCCATGTTCATACACACGTCACCCTTGAACCGTGTGCTTCACAGAACTTGTTCTTCCAGGGGCCGCCCGCGCCCGTGGTTCCCTCTGTACCCAACTTCAAGCCAGTCTAGTAGGACTTGGTTGGGAGCCCTTGGTACTTCAGAGGATTAGCTGGTGTCTCTTAGCTTCTGGGATGTACGTACCAATTCTAGGTCCATCCTGAACCATCTCTAGGACATTGAGTTCTAAAAGAGCATCAGCTCCCAGAGACAGACCAATCATCATGAAAATAAGATTCGTCTGGACAAGTGGAATGGATTGTAGCATCACAGCCTGAACCTAGAAAGAGTTGGGTCTCCCTTTGTGTCTCATGTGTATAGCCGATGGCCACAAGCAGCATGTTTTAGACTCTAAAGCACTCTAAAGCTGTTTAGACTCTCTGGTCCCAACATGGGTGGTTAGTAAGTGGTCCTCTCCTTCCTGGGCCAGGGTGACCATTGTGACCAGTGGGGCCAGCCACAGATAGCAATTAATTAGCTCAAGACTCTTTGGAAGTCTGGCTTTTAATGTTGCCGACTTTTTTTTCTCCCCGCAGGGCCCCGGTGCTGTTTGGGCCTTGTACCAGTTGAAGAAGTAGACAGTTTTGACTCCTGCCAAGTGAGTGGAGGAGACTGGTGTCCCCAGCACCCTTCCTACACAGGACAGGACCTTGGGGTACGGCTCTCTCCCAGCCCATCCGTTCACGTGTCTTTTGAAACACCGCCTCCGACAATTTAGGCTGAAGCCAATATCCCTGAAAGACTATATATTGTTGTTGTTTTCAAAGAGACAGAGAAAATTGGTATTTATTTTTCTATTATAGCCATATTTATATATTTATGCACTTGTAAATAAATGTATATGTGTTTCTATAATTCTGGAGAGATAGGGAATCCTCCCCTTTAGGGCACAAGGAGGGAAACAAGCAGCAAGACAACTCAAGTCCAGTGGCACAGATTGACAGGCTTCAGGCGGCCCCCGGAACCTGCAGCTGCCTGAGGCTGTTGGCAGAGGACCCTAAGCGCCCTGCTCACAAAGAGCCAGCACAAGGGAAACAGCAAAAGCCATGCTGCAGCTGACTGGAGCCAGGGGAAAGCCACTTGGACTTGGTGGCACAGGACACATTTTCAAGATGCCATGAGAAGAGGCCCAGATGTGTACAGCACAGTAAACCTTAAGGACCATCCAGAGTCAGTCATCTGTGGCAACATATCTCTGTAAAAACAAACACTGTAACTTCCAAATAAATGTTTAGTCTTCTGTAACCTTCAGCCGAGTCGTGTGTGAGTCAACGCTTTCTTTAGCTGGTGGGAGTCCTGTCTCGGAGGACCAGCAGAAAATAGCTGCGCGTGACGTCTCTAACCCATCAAGTGATAAACTCTGCAAACAGTAGCAGATGGTTTTCATGTTTTTGTCTTTTTAAACAATGAACATTGTGTTTGGACTCGTGTAAAATGACATTCGTAACTATTTCCTCCAAGAGGGAATACACGGACAGAGCAGACAGAGCGGAGCAGGTTCCTGCTCTCTGCCTGGGCCGGAGGTGAGTGATTGCCAATTGCAGGAATGAAGCTAATCCTCCTTAGGGAAGTGTGCATGCGTGCGTGTGTGCGTGTGTGCGTGCGTATGTTCACCATTCAGTTTAGTACTGTGCCACACATGAACATGTTGTCCCCTCATTCTAAAGTTATGATTCAATGCTGAAGGAATCGACTCATTTCAAACATTGATTTAGTGTTGTTCCACAAAAGATCATCCATAGGTAGGTGTGTGCCTGTGTGTGTGTGTGTGCCTGTGTGCATGTGTGCCTGTGTGTGTGTGCCTGTGTGTGTGTGTGTGCGTGTTTGTGTGTGTGCCTGTGTGTGTGCGTGTTTGTGTGTGTGCGTGTTTGTGTGTGTGCCTGTGTGCGTGTGTGTGTGTGTGTGCCTGTTTGCGTGTGTGCCTGTGTGTGTGTGTGTTTGTGTGTGTGCCTGTGTGCGTGTGTGCCTGTGTGCGTGTGTGCCTGTGTGTGTGTGTCTCTGTGTGTGTGTGTGCGTGTTTGTGTGTGTGCCTGTGTGCGTGTGTGTGTGTGCCTGTGTGTGTGTGCCTGTGTGTGTGTGTGCCTGTGTGTGTGCCTGTGTGTGTGTGCCTGTGTGTGTGTGTGCCTGTGTGTGTGCCTGTGTGTGTGTGTGTGTGTGTGTGTGTGTGTGTGTGTGTGTGTATAAACTTAAAACCTTTATGTGGAACTAACTGGAAACTGGAAATTTCAATGCAAGTTTTCACACAAGCGTTCATTGCATGGGGAAGGATTGTACATTTTAGGAAAATGAAGAGCTAAAATGTTGCCTGACACTTTTAATCTTATTAAGAGTTGTATCAACCTCGGCTTCTACTCAAAGAATTTGGTAAACAGAATCCTAGAAGCCCAGGGACCCGCTTTCAGTTTGATTGTTTGGGATGAGTGCACCATCTGCTGGGCAGAAGAAGTACTGCACCTGCTCTTCTATAGATTTGCATCCGTTTTCCATAAATGCAAGAGCATGCCTCAAAATGCAGCTTTTTTTTTTTTTGCAAGGCAGTGCTTTCAAAGTATTTATTGAGATAACTGTAAATAACGTGTAAATCATAGGAGTGGAACGGATAATACTGGAATAGAGGAATTAAGGTGATTTCAATCACAGGTAGTGAAGCCATTGAAGTCCTTCCAGGAAAGCAGTGGGCGGACCTGATGTTCGCACTCTTTTGCTAATCCAGCTCCAGTCTGAGCTATAGTTCACCTTCCAGACGGTCGGAAATTTGTTTCTTCAGAAACCTCACTTTGCTTTTACTTCCTCATGATCTAAACTAACTGTCAAGTGGGCCTCAGTGACCGCCACTAAAAGTGACACCTGGCAGCTGGCTTGTTGTTCTCATCCCTTCAGAAATGGACGGGGTTCCCCAGGCTTTCAGAGCTAACCATAGACACTCAGGTGCTCTGCCACCGGATTCCTGAGCCCCACAAACCCTCTCACCTCTGGGTGCAATGATACATTTTTAAAACTGAGTTTTGAGGCAGATTTTACACATTAAAAAGCAATGAATGCTATAGTTAGCACTCGTCTGCTTTAATTCAGAAAGGCACAGACAGCTGAGTGTGGAGATCGGGTTGCTTCAAGCCACTCTACCTTACGCAAAGCAATGGCTTCTGAGTGGCGCTGCCCTGAGTTGCCCCCTTTTACAGCAGTAGAGACACAATGATGTCATGTCTTGTTCGCACAGACACTACCATGTTCCACGTGAACCACGAAGAATGGACTGGTAAGCAATTTATCCTTCCAAGGAAAACGCTATCACCTACCGCACTACCTGCCAGCTTCCCGAAGTAGACAGGGAATGTGTGGGTTGACACATGGGCGTTAAGATTCTATCAGAAAAGCCAGACCCAAGAGCTTCCTGGTTATACCTCAGCTCTCACCCAGCACCCTGAAAAGGACAGCGGACACTGTGACGTCAGCAGGCTTTGACCAGTCACCTGAACTCCAGAAGTGTGACAAGGGATATGGGGACCCAGAGCAGTCTAGAGGCTTCTGCTATAGTCCATTCTAGATGGCTGCCATTGGTCTGTCTGGACCTAGTTCTGCATCTTCCATCACAGGTCTGGCAATTCTGCTGCTAAGTTAGTGGTTCTCAACCTTCCTAAAGCTGCGGCCTTTTAACACAGCTCTTCATATTGTGGTGACCCGCCCCCCATAAAATTATTCTCATTGCTACTTCCTAACTGAAATTTTGCTACTGTTATAAACTGTAATGTGAATATCTTTGGAGATGGAGGTTTGCCGGAGGGGTCACGACCCAAAGGTTGAGAACCGAACTGCTATACTAGGGTCAGAACCCAAAGTTGTTCCCAGTAAGCTTACTGGACTGAATCACGTGGCTTGGCTTCCAACTGGCCTCTGTATCTAACCTCTTGCAATGACGCTGCATGGGTGTCGGGTCCCTTGCTGCCTGTAGGAGGGACCCCCTGAGCTCTGTGGCCTCAAACTTTGGAGTCAGCTGTAGGCATTGCTGTATGAGATGTGACCTGCAGTCTGAGAGCTGATAGTAAGTCGGGAACCGTCAAAGTCTACAAATGTCAACAGCCCGCTAGGGAGGAAGACTGAGACTACCTGGTGAATTGGAGCCCATAAAACTGATGCACCCTGGGGCAATGACCCGCCCAGCAGGTCCTAAATTATTCCAGGGTCTGAAGAGGCACTATCTGAAAGACATGGGAGAGAGAAAGAGACGGATGCCAAGCAGTATTCTTTTTGTCAAGGCATCCCCCTTATTGAAGCAAGTTTTACATCTTTTTTTTTTTTTTTTTTTTTGGTTTTTCGAGACAGGGTTTCTCTGTGGCTTTGGAGCCTGTCCTGGAACTAGCTCTGTAGACAGGCTGGTCTCGAACTCACAGAGATCCGCCTGCCTCTGCCTCCCGAGTGCTGGGATTAAAGGCGTGCACCACCATCGCCCGGCCAAGTTTTACATCTTATATACTCCTCAGTGAGGAGCTTGGGCAGGGGGAAACTGAGGAAGGGGGAAAGGGGGAAAGGAAAGAAGGGGCTCGGTGGTTAGGCAGCTAAGCTGGGCAGTTACAAGGTCAGTGGCTAGAGCACCTGCTGTTAGTGACAAGCAGCAAACAAAAAAGACACTCTGAGGTGCGGTCTGGAGATTGAGTCTCCAAGGTCAGTATACAATGTCTCAGTTAACTTTAAGTTTTCTGTCTCAAGATTTCCACCTCAAGGCCCTGTGAGATGTGAAAAAGGAGAAGCCTGAAATGGCTCCTGACAGGGCAATATGATTTTCTCAATATTCTGACTCTGCGCAAAGGCACAGATGTGTCTGTCTACGTTGCTGAATATTGTGCTTACGCATGTGCGGCACAGAAACTGGGAAAGGCTCTCCAGTACAGCCTCTGCCAGCTGTGCTGAGGTTTATGGTATGGGTGCAGACAGTACACCTGGGCATCCAAAGTGTCACTCCTGGGAGGACACCACATGCCAGGGAGATTATTCTGTAAGGGGTGCGGCCCGAATTCCAATCTACCCTTCATGAGACTGCAAGTACACTTTTGAGTTGAAAATGTCACACATAGTCAAAGGGGGCTGCTAGCGCTCGTCCCTCAGAGATGACAATCTATATCATCTGGTTCCAAGCTGGTAATGGATCAAGTGCGCCCCTACAGAGGGCACAGGGCACAGGAAAGCGAGAGGCGATAGAACTGGGCGGTAGTCTCAGAGCTCCGGGAGAAAAGCTCCCTTGACTTATTTTGGAAACTGTGAGCCTCGGAATTGAGGAGTCTGCAGAAGCAGTGGGTGACTCCAGGCCACCTCTGCCAACCCAAAGCCAGCTGTTTTGTCTGCGTTTCCTCAACCCCGAGCCCTCCAACAACTGCTGGATGAAGTCGACAGTAACAACGTTCATATTTGCATTTCTATTCTAAGTTATTACTGGCACCATGGTTCGCCTTGTTTCTTTTAGGTCCCTTCACAGACTATTCAACACAAACAGTTTATTTTCAAAAGACACAAGGACAAAGCAGAGGATGTTCTCTCACTGATTGCTGAATAATAGTTTTTCTTACCAACGGCTAAATATTCAGAATCCCAGAAAAACAGATGTTACCGAGGACACAGTATGTAACAGCTGCTTTCTTAAATTACGAGATCCAACCTTCTTCATGCTCAAGTTAGGCTGGGAGCATCCGACCTGTATTAGCACAACTATAATTACACATCATACATCAGTTATTTCTAAGGCGGAGAGATACTGTTAATTCACATGGCAGGGGCCTTTGACTCCATAGCGGGAGGATGGGTGATGGGAAGTAGGCCTGGTGAGTTCCACCAGGACTCCCAGGTGGGAGATGAGAAGATCGTGCAGTTAAGCATCCACAGACTTCATTTCGTTCTCTTGTGTGGATGGGATGGGCGGGAGAATGAGCCCTCCTTTCTTCCGCAAAAGGGCAATCTCCTCCTTTAAGGCCAAGATCTTATCTGCCTGGGTTTGGACCAGCTCGGTGATCTTCTGTCTTGCCACTGTGTCCGCTTTCCGAGGGCCCTGGAAGGCATTTCCCTGTTTGGGGGAAAAATACCAGTCTTACGGTCCATTTAAACAGTGAACGCCTCTTCAGAGGACTTTTATTTCTCTACTGAAATCTCACTCTTAAAATGTGTGCCTTTGGATAACTTTTAAAATTCAACCCTGCTTCGGACGTACTTTGAGCTATTTTCTCAGTCCTTCCCTCACCGGCACGGAGGCAAGACACAAAGAAAGATTGGTCCCACTCGAGTCTACAGGAAGCCTCTCACCAGCCGAAAGCCGAGAATTCTAGCACAGTTGAAATCTGTGCGGAGACTGCCTGCCGAGAGGCAGCCTTCCTTTGATAGATACTGCAAATAAAAATGCTAAAATAGCAGTGAACTATGCATAAAGTGGAAGCCCATATGACCTTAGGGCAGGGCCTTTCTTCTTCCCTACCTGAAAACCTGTGATTTCTCTGTAATCTTACAAATAAGACTATATAAACTTCGCTTACAATGAAAACAGATCAGTTCCCCCTGCGCAACCCTTGTGGCCTATGGTTTTCTCTGCCTGGAATCGCAGCATATTTTGAACAAGGTCCCAGCTGACGTAGCTGCTGTTCCTCAGGGGACCGAAATTTGAAAACACCTGGTTTAAATTATTTCCAGGATGCTTAAAGAAAATAGAAAGCAGAAAAGGCTACGAAAGACAACTGATGTTTTTGCAGACACTATAGAAGGTGCGGGGTTACCAGAGGACAGGACTCAGCTCGGTGAACATTAAATAGGCGCTGTCCACCATACACTCTGTAGTAAGTACATCCTTAGGCGCCATATGGGCATAATGACAAGCTGAAACACTCAACAACAACAACAACAAAAAACCTAGCGAGCATTTCATAGGGTGGCATGTATCATTCTACAATCCAAGAATCCTGTCAAGTCAAATAAACATATTGAAAATGGATCCTGGCACCAACCAATTTCAGGGAGCACATTGGTATCATTTACATACCCTTACCTCTCCAAGATCAAGGCGAAGCCTATCTTGAGTTCTCAGCTGAGCTCACGGCACACCAGAGGCACTTGGGAAAGCTAGTCCCCCCTCCCCCCCCGTGGGAAGCCACTCTAACACGGCCAGTACTGAGTCTGTCTCCCGGGGTAGATGGCCTGGAAGTGGTCTAAGCTCCAGGTCTGTTTAAAAGCCAGCGCTGTGCAGGACTCTGGGTTCTGCAAACTTTCCTGTTGAAAGGGAACACACCTGCTGGTTCTGGAGCGTGTTCAGTCTGGAATCCAGTTTCTTCTTCTCGATGCACAGGTCGTTCATCTGGTGCAGCTTTCGGGTGTGCTCTTTCGTCTTCATCATCAGCTCCCACCGCATCTGAGCAATCTTTTCCTGCCGGGGAAGGAAGGCAGAGCACGGATGTCGTGAACAGGAGAGGAAATAAAGACAAATGAGGCTCCAGCTCAGTCAAATCCACCACCGGGGGCATAGCTCTCCGGTAGAGTGTCTGACAAACATGTACCAGGCCTTGGGTTCAATGCCCAAGACTGGAAAAAAAAATTAAATGTAAAACCAATCAGGCAAAGGGAACACGATGTGTACATGACAATATATCCGGAGCCAGAAACAACTGCGTTGAGTCCGGTTTGACTGTAAAGAAAACTGTAAAGCACTTGCTGCCGTGACTAAGGACTTGAATCCCATCACCAGGACCCACCTGGTGGGAGGACAGAACTGACTCCTACAAGTCCCACAGATGCGCTATGATGCCGCTGAATGCCCCTCCAGATGACTATATAAGTGCAATCTGTTAACTGTGCTGGGGATTGAACCCAGGACCTTGCCCAGGCTAAGCAAGCGCTGTCCTCACTGAGCGACAACTCCAGTCCCCCAGTGTGTTTTCTAAGTCCAAATTAGAATAGCAGGCCAATGCTATTAATTAGAGCAACAGGATTCTCAGAAAACAGCGGCGCCATGTCCAAAGCTGTGAGAGTACACACAATTTAAGGCATTACTCGTTGTATATGCAACCTAGACTCTAAAGCCCAGGTCTGGTGCTGTCTCTTCAGAGAGACGAGACTCTAGTAAAGAGTGAGACAGGGGCTGGACAGTGGTGGCTCCTTTAATCCCAGCACTCGGGAGGCAGAGGCAGGTGGATCTGTTAGTTTGAGACCAGCATGGTCTACAGAGTGAGTTTCAAGATTGCCAGGGCTATCAAAAGGAAGGGAAGTGAAGGGGAGTGAAGGGGAAGGGAGGGGAGAAGAGGGGAGGGGAGGGGAGAGGAGGGGAGGGGAGGGGAGAGGAGGGGAGGGGAGGGGAGGGGAGGGGAGGGGAGGGGAGGGGAGGGGAGGGAAAGGGAAAGGGAAAGGGAAAGGGAAAGGGAAAGGGAAAGGGAAAGGGAAGGAAGGAAGAAAAAAGTGAGGCAGGCCCTTGGGTGCTTCCCAGACAGTTTGCAGGAGACACTTAAGCCTCACCAGAATTTTATAAATCCCGAAATACAGCCGGCCCCTTCCCCTCTCACCTCCCACATCCTTAGCTCCTTCGCATTGGCTAGCTCCTTTCGCAGTTTTTTGATCTTCAGTTCTTCGAGTGTTGTGTTCACAGAAAGCGTCTGCAGGGCTTCCAGGTCGATCACTCGGCCAAACTTGCTGATCATCAGATCGCGGACCGTCTCTTCCATCTCTGAAAGACCACCACTGTCTCAGTCTCCTCAGTAGCTCCAACCGTTAGTAAAGCGACAGAGCGGTGATGAGAAAACGCCAAGGAATGTCTTTGGCAACACCGTGAAGACTTTTTGTTACCAAGAGCTTCCCCCCACCCCCACCCCCGTGGATGTTTGCTTGCTGCTTACTTAAGATGCGGTTCACGGACAGCCTTCCTCATTTTCAAAACCCAGTGTAAAATGGCCCCATTTTCCCCGAGGGGCTTGTGTGCTCTGACCTCTGTCCCTCAACTACCAATGGGTTCCAACTAGATTGTTAAGTGGTCAGATCGTTCTAATTGATATTTACAGACTCTAATATTAAGAACGGAGCAGGCATTTGTCGAGCCTTCCATCTCACGCTAAGCAAACATTACAGTAAGTCCTTGTGGTCCTTCTCAGGGCACACCTGGTCTGCTCTGCCCCACCCCTTTTCCATGCCCCTCGAGTTCCCACACCTCGTCTTGGCTGCTCCACTTCACATCTAATCTTGGAAAATAACAGTAAATGAAGGAGTCGTTTCCAATAGCCATATAAGATACAACAGTTTGACAGGGCTCCAAAGTAACCTACTAGCTAGGAATACATAGAAATGTGTGTACTGCTTTTCTTATTTTTTTTTTAAAGACATGGAACACTAAACATGCAATCGGCAATAGTGGTTCTCTCTGGCTAAGGGAAAACAAGAGAATGTACCCCTCACAGGCAGGTGTTACAATACTGACAACATTAATTTGGGAGGAACATTTATTTGTTTCATTTTGTTTTGGTACTTGACAACTTCCACATAGCTCCTATATACCAAACATTATAAAATATAAAAAAGTGGGGCTGGAGAAATGGCTCAGTGGTTAAGAGCATTGCCTGCTCATCCAAAGGTCCTGAGTTCAATTCCCGGCAACCACATGGTGGCTCACAACCATCTGTAATGACGTCTGGTGCCCTCTTCTGGCCTGCAGATATGCACACAGATAGAATATTGTATGCATAATAAATAAATAAAATAAAAAAAATATAAAAAAGTATTTTAAAAAGATGATTATCACCAGGTGTTTAATTCCAGCACTCAGAAGGCAGATATCTGTGAGTTCTAGGCCAGCCTGTTCTAGAGTTCCAGGACAGCTAGGGCTGTTACATAAAGAAACTGTGTCTTGAAAGACAAAAAAAAAAAAAAAAAAGATTATCTTCTCTTCTATTTTCCTATTATTCATGTTACATTGCAACCACCTTAATTCTAGGTAGATTACAAACACAATGTGAGTAACATTAATAATAGAGGAGACTAAAAAAATCACAGTTTTAAAAACCCTGACAAAATACATACATTTATCATGTACAACATGCTATTGTGAAACGTGACTGGGAAAGGGTCAAGCTGAAGTCATTAATACATTAGTTCACACGGTCATCTTCTACCCCATTCTGTGTGTGTGTGTGTGTGTGTGTGTGTGTGTAGAGCACTTAAAACCTATTCTCTTTTTTATGATTTATTTTTATTTTATGTGCATTGGTGTTTTGCCTACATGTATGTCTGTGTGAGGGTGTCAGATCCCCTGGAATAGGAGTTACATAGAGTTGTGAGGTGCCATGTGGGTGCTGGGAATTTAACCCAGATCCTCTGGAAGAGCAGACTGTGCTTTAACCTCTGAGCCATCTCTCCAGCCCCGAAAATCTATCTCTTAGCAATTTTAAGGAATGCAATCCATTGTTGTTAACTACTCACCACATGGTTTGTAAGAGAACACCTCTGGATCTATTTCGCATTTCCCTGAAATTTTGTAGCACTGAGCCCACAACTCCTACATCTCCATCCCACCCAGCAAGCCTCTACTAATTATCAAATCCTCCACCCATCTCACCCAACAAACCTCTACCAACCATCAAACCCCCATCCCATGCCACCCAACAGGCCTCTATCAACCACCAAACTCTATTCTCTGCTTCTGGATTTTATTTATGTTTTATGAGGCAGTGCCAGGCTACCATCAAATTTGGGGCAGTTTTTATTTATTTATTTATTTATTTATTTATTTATTGTGTATATAATATTCTGTCTGTGTGTATGACTGCAGGCCAGAAGAGGGCACCAGACCTCATTACAGATGGTTGTGAGCCACCATGTGGTTGCTGGGAATTGAACTCAGGACCTTTGGAAGAGCAGGCAGTGCTCTGAACTGCTGAGCCATCTCTCCAGCCCCCTTGGGGCAGTTTTCTGAAAACTGAGGTAACAGGTATGTGCCACCACTCCTGATGAGTTCAACATTTTTTATAAGACACTTATTTAGTAAAATCTTATGGAGTTTTTCAGTGCCTGGTTTATTCTGCTTAGCACAATGCCCTCCAGATTCATTTATACTGCCATAAAGTGATAGTGTCCTGGTCTACTTTAAGACTACTACTATTTTTGGTATATTTCCTTTGCCCACTCATCTGCCGATGGAACTCTTGGGTTCATTCTGCATCTTGGCTCTTGCAAACAGTTCTGCACTGAGCACAGGTGTGCAGATAACTCACTGACATACTGACTTCATTTCTCTTGAATAGATCCTATAGAGGGATTGCTGGGTCAAAACGTACCTTCTTTTTTATTTTATTTTATTTTTTTCAAAATAGGATCTCCCTATGTAGCCCTGGCTGTCCTGGAACTCACTATGTAGACCAGACTGGCTTTCTATTCACAGAGATGTGTCTGTCTGCCTCCTGTGTACTAATCCTGGGATTACTACTCCCAGGCAAAACTTACCTTTAGGAAAAGAATTTCTTAAAAAGTCACATACAAAGTGCACATCATAAATAGATAAATTTACCATACTAAGATTTAAAATACCTTTTCACTTTAATATAAAGTAAAAAAAAAAAAAACAAAACAGTTGACCCGATGAGAACACATAATGAACTACAATCTTTAGAATTCCCTAAAATCAATTTTTAAAGGCAAACGAAAAGTGAGCAAAGGACACAGCGGGTCTCACAGAAAGGAACATAAAAATGGCAAAAGAGTGTGTGAAGACGTTCAGTCTCACAAAGAAATGTGACTTCAAACCACAGCGAAGTATGTTTGGACACCCACCGGACTGTGGGGAAAAAAAATTAAAACCTGAAATAAAGAAATAAAAACGCTTTTACACGCTGCTTTGGGGAGGAGACCTGAGCTCTGTCACTCTGGGGAGCAGTTTTGGTGACATTTCAGAGAAAAGCAGGCAAAAGCTCTTCGAGCCTGGAGACCCTTTGTGCATAAGGAATCATGTATAAGAAGACTTGCAGGGATAATGAAAAGCTCCATATACCTAAGTGCTCATCAAGAGGTGACTGGAGAGGTGAATACGTTACCATCCACACAATGGAATACTGCACTATCGGCTACAGAGAAAATTTACCTAAAACAATATGAACAATAAAACATGGTCTCCAAAAGTCCACCAGGGACTCTGAGTGTCATTACAGAAGCATGCTGGGAGTTTCCCATACTGTGTGAGAATACATTGGCATGTGTGCATCTGTACCCGGTGGTCAACCTTGGAGCAGCAGTACACAGTACCAGAAAGAGGAAGGGCTTTCCTCTGTCTGAAGCACAGTTTCAGGTCCAGCAGAGATGAACCACGTTATTCTACATTTCTTATACACAAAGAGAAAGAGACTGCACGCCAACATTTTTTTCCCTTTCAAATAGAAAGCGAAGGGTGTTTTGTTTCCTCTCAGTGATGCCGGGTCTGCGGTTACTGTTTTCCAAGCTGGGAACCAACCACCTGTTAGCTCCCTTTTGTCCCAGAAAGTGTAATAGCGGTCCACACGTTGAGCTACTCACTATGGATGGTTTTGGCCATCTCTCTCTTCTCCCGGATCAGCATCTTCCGCCTCTCCCTGCATTCTTTGTTAAGTTTTTGCTGCTGGGCGTTTTCCTCCTGGAGCTGGATGATTCGCTCTTGCAGCCGCCCCAGGGAGTGGTTAGAAAAGACCAAGGTTCCAGAAAGGTCGGTAGGCACCTCCCCAAAGACCACATACTCTATCTACAGATACAAAACAAAGCCAGGAGAAATCAGAACCAAAGCAGACAAAGGTCAGACGGAAGGAAGGCAAAGATGTAGGAATCCTTTCTTCTTCCGTCCCTTGCTTAAAACCCCTTACGCTGGGGCTTCTCTCTTTCTCACCCCTAGTGACAGTGACCAACTGGGTAAAAAGAAAGTTGACATCAGAGAATAAGCCATGTTGGATCTCTCTGGGGACAGCAAAGTTGCCAGAATAGGTCTTGCCTGATATCCACTTTTTAACAACAGGGCACACATTTCAAAGATGATATAACAAACCATTACAGAGAGCTCAACCGGTTTGAGGCAGGTCACAGGAAATACTAATAAAATGACTTTTGAATATTTCTTGCCCCTTAAGAATGGCCTCTCCTCTTAAAATGACAAGAGTATACAGTAAGCCTTTCTCTTCTGATACGAATCCCCATTTCCGCTCTCTACTTGTTATTCAAGTAGAGAGCGGAAATGAACGGAGATGGAAGAAAATTAGAAAAAGATTATTTCTGTGTTGTCCTAACCTCCCTTATAAATGACATTAAGATGAGCTTCCTTCCGCTCACTGGTTCACAGCTGACTAAAGATGGATGGAAAGTCACCTGCGTGCAAGACCCAGCATCCCAAGCTCCAGACATATCATTCTCTCATCAGTTTCACCAGACCTAAAAAGCTGGACCGCCAAGTGACTACAGGCCAGGGACGCAAGCGTGCCTTGGTGTTTTTCTTTAGTTAGCAGCCTGACTGGGTAAGAAGGGTTGGGGATGTCATTCTGTCCTCCCACCAACGAACACGGCACATCGTGGGTGAGCCAGGAACACTGCTTCTGCCTGAGGGATGCTGGGCAGACTCGTGGGGGTGGGGGGAATCACCTGGTGGAGCTTGAGGGGAATGACCACCAGCAGTTCGTTCAGTCTCTGCTGCTTCTCTCGCTGATAGGCCTCCAGGGCCTCCTCGGCAGCGTTCAGATTGGTCGCCACAACTTTTACCTGAACAAAGCCGTGTGAGAGAGAGTGACATGATTCAGTGACAGTGTACACACATATCCCCATCCAAGCTGGTAAACAAAGGCACAGTGGGCACAGGATGTGCTTCGGGGGACCATGACTCAGGGCCTGAGTCTAAGCTGCAGCCAAGAAATGAGCATTATTTTCTTACTGCCAGGTTAGAATGCATATTCCCTCCTGAGTCATCCCGGAGTGCAAGAATTGTAAAAGCTTTATAAACAAGAGGGAAAAAAAAACATCCCTCTCTTTCTTCTATTTTCCGTATGAAAAATATGCTATCTTTGTCAGAATGGTAGAAGACTTTGTTGTTGTTATTGTTGTTACAGTGACCCAAAGAAATTTAATAAAAAAGTGGTTTTTGTTTTGTTTTTTGTTTTTTTGAGACAGGGTCTATCTGTGTAATAGCCCTGGCTGTCCTGGAACTCACTCCATAGACCAGGCTGGCCTCAAACTCACAGAGATTTGCCTGCCTTTGCCTCTCAAGTGCTAGGATTAAAGGCGTGTGCCACCACCGCCTGGCATGAAAGAAGTGTTTTCAAGCATGAAGCTACAGCATCGCCAAAGCACAGTCGTCACCTCCTGACACCCAACAGTGTTCCTGAACATTTTCATCTACAAAAAAAAAAAAAACCCATATGTGACATTTTTCCAAACAAGAGTACCTAAGACAGAAAGTTAAAAGAAAAAGGAGAAGATAATAAAGTTCCAGAAGCTTTAGCTTCCTCCAACACACAGTGCATCGGCCCCAGAAGACTGAGTGAGAGAGGAAACACCAGAGTATCTATTGCTACTCACCTTCATCTCATTTCTAAGAATGCTTCATGATCAATATATGAAACCAATATTTCCTGAGTGTTAGTCATAAATCCACAGACATTTACTATGTCTTATGTGCTATGCTATCTATTGCTCATAGAGTTATGTCATCAAAAATGCTGGGACAGATGAGTCACATAGAGAAAAAGCAAATATCCAAAGGGTAATGGCCATGCCATACTACAGACCTGTAACACAAAGAAAGCTGTAGAGAACATTTGAAATGCTTCTTCTCTGAGAAGTCCTAGCAATGCCATGCCTATGACAGAGGAGGGTGGGTAGCACGTTAGAAGACAAGTAGGTAGACCCCATACCTTTTTGGAGAACGTATCGTATTCTTTTTTCAGGTTGTCAGCAATTTTCTTTTCTTCCACTAAGGCTTCCTCAATGTCTAGCCTTTTCTCTCGAAGTTGGAGGGCCAGTTCAAAAAGATTCGGATCACAGTCTGAATAGAGAGTTAAAATAAGAAGGCAGCCAGCCCTGTTTGAAGGGGGATGTGTGGCACTAGGAACATGAAGCTTGAAGATTCAGAATCACTATCAGATATTCACAGACCCACACTAGACCCTGCAAGGGAGGAATTGTTTTCCTTTTTTTTAAAACAAAAAAACAAAGTATGTGTGTGTTGTATGTGGAGGTCAAAGAACAACCTCAGTCATTGTTGTGTAACAGTTTCCTCCAAGATAGAAATATTCCACTCTTCAGGGAAGCTCCTTAAGCAGCAAGATAAACAACTCAAAACAGCTTCAGGAAGTCCCTGAAACTGACCAGATTCACTAGGCCCCTCCTTGCCAGAGTAACGAAGCTTTGCTGCAGAGAAGAATCTCCGACAAGCTAAGCTGCAAAGAAGACTGAGATTAGACCAGCTGCCTGGAAGAAGCAGAAACCAGCTGAGCTACCTGGAAGACGTTTAGACCAAATAGGTCACTTGGAAGGGACACTCTCCACTCTGTTGATCTGCCTGCAGACTGCGCAGTGTGCTCCAAGTTCCCAGCTTTTGTGAGCTGTCATCCATAGTGAGTGACACCCATATTCCTGTAACTCCAATAAAACTCACTGGACTTCAGAGGCATTCATATTTTTCTCTGCCCTGGGTTCCCTATCAGGATGAGTAGACATGAGTTGCATTCCTCAGGGAATGTTTAGTCACACAATAATGCCTTCAGCCTTGTGTGTGACAGGGTTTCTTGTTTCCCAGTAAGTTCACTAGGCTAACTGGCCTTGATTTTCTGGGGTTCTGATGTTTCTTTTAAGCCTCTCCAACTTTATATGGGTCCTCATGCTTCTTTGGCCATCATTTTGTGCATTGAGGCATCTCTGAAGCCCCAATTGTCCTGATTTTATAGACCAAAACACCCTGCATTCTAAGGGATGTGCTGAAGTGTAATCTGCATGTAATGCAACATGCTCCCAGGGCAGGCTTTTATGTGAGCTGTGTTACACTAATGCACATTTATACACGGAAGGAAGGATGACCCTGTGAGCAGGTACTCGAGATGGCTTGAGCATGGCAAACATAGCTCTGGCAGCCTTGCCCTTCTCCTCCATTCCCTCTGCCTTAGTAAAAAGCATTAGATTACATTCCTAAAGGTATCAGCTAAGGTCCATTCCCTTATTTGGCCACTTCCTTCTGACGTTATTTGGTTCATCTAATTAACATGCTCAATTAAAATTAAACTCATCCTAACACGGGGTTTCCCCCTTTACCCTTATAAACCGCCACTTGTTTATGGGCCACGTCTGTCTCCTCTCGATCTAGAGACAGTTCTTTGTCCCATTCTGGGACAAATGCCCCTGTCCTCTTTCCCTTGTTCCCTTCTTCTCCCTTATACCCTCTGACTTTCTCTGTCTATTATTCCCTGCCCTTTGTCTCTCTGGGACAAATCAATCTCCTTTGTGCTGAGAACTTGGTTTTGGGGGTCCGGAGTAAACACCAGGCCTTTTGGTGCTCCTGAGCTGACACCATTCCTTTGCAATGTGGAATTCGAATGCTGAAACAGAGCTGTGTGTAGATAGCACATGCCTACAATCCTAGCAATAGGGAGCTGGGGTAGAAAGGGCTGTAAATTCAGGCCAGGCTAAGCTACATCGGAAGGCTTGATCTCCAACCCTAACAGCTGGGAATGTAGCACAGGGGCAGAACGCTAGCCTAGCAAGGGTAAGAGCTTAAGAATGACCCCTCAACCCACAAAACAGAGTAGCCAAGCAGGATTTACAAGCCCTGGTTTCAACCCAGCTCAGCAATTAGACTGGCTGTGTGGTGTGCAAGCCCCTTAATCCCACTGCATTGTAACAAAGTGAATTACAAAGTTCTTATTCTACTCATAAATACTGGAATTGTTAAATAAGACTCTTGACAACTGGACAGTGGTGGCACATGCCTTTAATCCCAGCACTTGGGACGCAGAGGCAGGTGGATCCCTGTGAGTTTGAGGCCAGCCTGGTCTATGCTACAAGTTTGAAAACAGTCAAAGCAAAAAAAAAAAAAAAGTCTCAAAAAAAGAAAGACGCCTTTAATCCCAGCACTCGGGAGGCAGAGGCAGGCGGATCTCTGTGAGTTCGAGACCAGCCTGGTCTACAGAGCTAGTTCCAGGACAGGCTCCAAAACCACAGAGAAACCCTGTCTCGAAAAACCAAAAAAAAAAAAAAAAAAAAAAAAAAAAGAAAGAAAAACTCTTGTCTTTGAAATTAAAACAAGATTTAAGCTTTATTTGAAATGAAACTTCTAAATTTTGAGTAAAACTTGATTTTAAATGTCTGAATAATGAAATTACAAACAAAATAAAATTGAGTTTCTCCACTCAACTATTGACTTACAAAGACTATAAGCATATTGATCTGATGCTCTGGGATAGTTTCACTAGTAAAAAAATTATCACTGATTTCTTAGAAGCTGGAATGGACTGTTCTTACAGAGTCAAAATAGAAAATTTGAGTTTGTCAAAAAGGAAATATTGGTGTGTGTGTGTGTGTGTGTGTGTTTAAAGTACAAATCTGGCTTTTATCTATACAATTCATTTGCTGCATAATTCATAATATCTCTGAACCAGCAATTGGTTACCATAGATTAATTTGTTCCTAGCAAAAACGCTGTCTAAAGGCTTGGATAATAATCCTCCCAGAAAGCCCTCCCAAAGGGTTGTAGGCTCTATTTCAAACATTTTAACCCACTCTTTTCTTTAATTTCATTACCAGAGAAATAGACTAGAAATAGAAAAAAAAGCACCTCTGCATTGTTAGCCCCTGTTCCCACTCTACAACGAACACGTGGCTCTGCCTAACTTACTGTTTGGGCAGATGGAGTCGTCAAAAACATCATCCTCAGATCCGGATGCATCTTCATCGCTCTCCAAGCTGGACTCCTCTTCGCTGGATTCCTCACTCTCCTCGTCTTCATCTAAGGAGAGAAGAGGACCTTGTCAGGAGGGTCCCCACCAACTGCCGGGGTTCCCAACAGTCAATTACTAGGGAGCAGACAGTGCAAAGAGTTAAAATCATTAAAGACGCAGACCACGCATTTTGTCCTCAGCTTGCTGAGTCCAGTCACAGCAGGAATGCTGTTTGAAGACCTTCACCCTTACCAGCAGACAAAATCCTCAAATCTCCCCCTTCCCCCATCACTTGTCACGCTGGTCTGCTGTCAGTGAAGATTCTGTTAGATTTTAGCAAAGAATTACCCTACTTGTCAGTAATTTTCTGTCCACTGGCCGAGTACTCTCCTTCTCCTCTGCTGTAGGTTATCATTTATTCTTGCATTTAGAGTTGAATTCTATAGTTCAGCAGCCGCCTGAACAGTTTGCATGGTTGCTCTTTAGCAAGGGTCATGCATAACTTTCCATTATCATGTCATGTATAGCATCTTTATAAAGTGTTCACGTCTGAATAGTAAACATATCATCCCCAAGATAAGCGAGTATAGACCTCTTTAACATGTCCCATTTTGCTCTTAAGACACCTTGGGAGCATCTATGAGCTACACACCACCAGTTAGCAATGTGGTCTTATGGAACTTCAAATTAGACATGACATGGACCTCATACTTTGAAGATTTACTTATTTATTTATTCATTCATTTCTTTTTTTCTTTGCTTGCTTTTTCCCCCAAGACAGGGTTCCACTGTGTAGCCCTGGCTGTGCTGGAACTCACTATGTAGACCAAGCTGGCCTTGAACTCATAGAGATCCACCTGCCTTTTGCTCCCAGAGTGCTGAGATTAAAGGCATGCACCACCACAGCCCAGCTTATTTATTTCTTTTTATCCAGGGCTACATGCCAGGCAAACACTATACCGATAAACTTTAATTCTAACCCTTTTTAAATTTAAATTTTATTATAATGAATTTTTTGAGACAGGAAATTGCTAAATTTCCTAGACTGGCCTTGAACTCACGTAGCCCAAGAGGACCAAACTTAAACCCATTCTAACCTTCTGGGTAGCCAGGGTTACAAGCCTATATCTATATGACAGGATCTTGTACATTTCTGAAACCTAAAATCTCTCTGAAAATGACTTTAAGTAACCTCTGTCACCATATAAAGTGAATCAGAAACATTTTAATGCCAGCTACACTGTGACTTCCTACCTCACCGTCCTACTGTGGCGTCTTCCCTGCCATTATGGACTGTGTCCCCAAGATAAACTCGTCACTCCTTAAGTCATTTTTGTCAGATAGTGTGTCACAGTAATGAGAGAATAACTAATGCCAGAGGCAGTGTCAGCAGTGTCCGTGGAAACCCTCGTTACCTTGGGGGTCCTGCCCTCTGTGCAAGTGTAATGAGGCCGCCCCACATGCTCGGAAGCTCACATGTACAATGGGACTCTATCACACTCCACTAGAATGGCACATGTATACATCCATATAATATATATTATATATAAAATGAGTGATGATGTACAGACAAAGGCATGCAAATACACTGTTCACAGGAATGTCACTCCGGGGCTGAGGGACTGCATGGACCTTCCTCAATAACTACAGGCAAAACTGTCATGTGTCCCAGTATCCCACTCCTGGGTGTATATACAAAGGAAATGAGGCCAGCATACAAATATGCCTGTGGACTCATGTTTATTGTTCACTATTTATTATTGCCAAGATACAGAATCGGCCTGTCAACAGACAAACAGATAAAGCAAAGAGGGTATTTATATACAATGGACTGTTATTACTCAGCCTAAAAGAATGGGCTCTTGTCATTTGCACAGAAAAAAAATGGGTGTAGCCAGAGGACATTTGCACAAAATAAGCCAGGCACAGAAAAACAAGTGTCACGTGTTTTCTGTCATACATGAGAACTGTAAAAGAGAAAAAAGACCCTACGATTAGGACTATGGAGAACTGGGAAGGGACCCGTGGAGGGAAGGAGGATGGCAGACAAGGGGTAGGAGGACCAGCACACAGTCTGTGTGTTTATGGAAATAGTACAGTGAATCACATTGATTTGTACAATTACCGTGTGTTAATAACTATACTAAAATGTTGTCTTACCACGCCGTACAGTTACTAAATGATAACAAGGAGACAGTGAACAGCTTTACAATCATGAATTTTGTTAGAAAAGTAGGCTGATTCCTTAAGAAAGATGTACTCACTAAGCAAACTCGTCTAATATAAAACAGAAGATTGAATATTACTGAGCTATTAAGAAATTTTACTTCATAATTTAACGCCCCCACTGCCACCAAGTCTTCGGTTGCAAACAGCTTCACAGGCCAATTCCACTGAAGGCTGAAAGAAGAATAAGCATCCTCCAGAAAGTCAAAGATGAAGACAGACTTCCCAGTTCACAGCACTGAGGAGAACGGGAGACAGAGAGGCCCTGGGCAGTTTAGGGTTAGAGAACTCTGTTACAGTTCCTTGAGCTGGGAGCGTCTGGGATTCTCTCCCAGCCCCAGGCCTGTGACGTCTGAAAACATTCTGGATCCTGGTCTGGTTTCTGGTTATCTCCGGTCCCCTAAATGAGGCCCCTGCCTGGAGGCCCTGCTGAGGGTATGACTGACATTCCAGTCCAGACACTAATCAGTTTTGGTGAACACTTGTGGAATTGGATCTCTGGATTTTCTTGGTGTTAGTTAAGACATTAGGGATGACCTCAGAGACACCAAGCTGTGTCGGTATCTCATGTCTTCCTTCTTTTTATAGTCTGTGTTTTCTAGCTCGTCTGTAGTTTGTCTGTTGCCTGGTTTGCGCGTGCATGCGTGCGTGCGTGCGTGCGTGCGTGTGTGTGTGTGTGCGCGCGCACATTAAAGAGAGAGAATATCTGGGTCTGAAAAAAAGCTTTACTATATTTATTGAATAGCACAGAAAATAGGTATGGGAAAGAGATTAGGAAATCGTTACAGAAAATTTAGCAGTTTTTACAAGGGAAGATATCCCAACTAACTCAGACACGCAAACAGACTTCAAACAGACATCATCAAGCTGTATCTATACGCTGTTCCCAACATTCATGTCAGATACTTGTGGCTTCCAACTTGTTCGCTGCTTTCAGCAAATGATTGCTACTGCACACATGTACTTACATGAACTACTCTGGGGCAGGTGCATGAAGGGGACATAAAGTTTAATTAAAGGTTTTCATTTGATTGTTAAAGCTGGTTGCATGAGAAATGCAAGGATCTAAGTAAGATTGGTTCAATGTTTTCTTAAGGGCAAGTTAAATAGACTGGTACACAGTAGGACAGCGGGCTAAGTCTACAGTCTTGTTAATGCAAATAATCTTTTAAAATTGTTTTTATTGCACTATACAGTCTTAAATGATCCCAAGGGATTATTAACTTTTCTGTAAGGTATGCTAAAACTTCAGTTTTTGGAGGTAAAGAGACAGCTTCACAATAATGTATCACTACACTTCCCAATTTCGGTCCCTCTCCTAAATGATTTTAGGGTCTCCACTCTTGAGAGGGAAAGTTATAGTAATCTTGGATGCCACTGAGCATGAACATAAAGACTCTGTTGTGGCCCGTTAACAGAAACCTATGTCTTCCTACAACGGAGCACTTCTAACCCCGGTCAGAGATATGACATTCTGATCTGCTCCAAACATTAGAAAATTATATGTTATGGGGTCTGTCAATCACCTGACCAAAAAACCATCCACCCTGGAAAGCTGATTTACCTGTGGACATGCTAAGGAGATGGAGGAATGATTATCCCTTTAATGAGGTAATATACCTTTCTCCCCAGACCCCATTACCTAGCACTGTGGCCTCCCTGCTTAGCCTTTTTCCTTTTTTCTTCTCTTTTTCTTTCAGATACCCCCACTCACCTAAGCATCTTGCAATAAGTCCTAACAAGCATCCAATTAAGGGACACATTGTTAGTTTCCTCAGCAGCAGCCTACCTCTACCACCAAAGCAGTTAAGTTATGTTATCACGTGTAATGTAAAGACACCAGGTGTCTTTCCACATGCTATGGGACATGTGCACCTTTTAAAATCACCTGCCAGGCACAGCTTGCTCTCTCGCCTCTTGTTCCTCTCTTGCATTTTCTTTTCTCTCTTGCTTCTCTTAACTTCCTTGTTTCTTGCTCCTCTTCCCTGTTCTCATCCTGTCTGTCTGTCTGTCTGTCTGTCTGCCAGCCTGCCTCTCTCATGTCACCCTCCAAGGTGAACTTTCACTGCCCACTCCTCCCCCAATAAACCTTTGGGACTAACTTCGTTGCACGTGGCGTGGTTGCTTAGTGGCATACCTTGGCAGGACCCACCGAAAGGTACCCACTTTGCCTTTCTTTTTTAATCCTTTCCCACATTCAAACCATAAGCATACAATAACAAATACAAGGGCGAAGGCTTCTTTTTAAAAACTTAGCAAACAAAGTTCAGTAGTATACTAAAAAATTTTATGTTCTACCAATGATGGTTTATTTCAAGGGAGAAGTCCTGTTCAATAATTGACAATCAGTTGATGAATGCTCCAATGATATTTGACAAAAGGGGGAAAGGCCATAAAGTCATCAATCACCACGGAAGAGCATCTGGCAGAATCGAGTACCCATTCATGATGAGAATTCACCAAACAGAGGAAGGCCCTCAATCTACTCCAGCAGACAACAAGATACTTAATTATAGCATGAATAATAAAAGCCCAAAGATAGATACTGAGGTTCAACCTGAAAACCAGGAAAGCAAAGCAGCCAAGCTACTAGAGAAGTCTTACCTCTACCAAGGCCGGGCAACCACAGACTAAACAGACTAAGCCGCTCTCTCCTCCCATTTTATATTCCCTCTAGTGCTGGGATTAAGGGCATATGACTCCCTAGTACTGGAATTAAAGGTGTAGGCCACCACCACCTGGGTTTATTTCTGTATTGATCTTGTACCAGGATGGCCTTAAACTCACAGAGATCCATCTGACTCTTGACTCTCAAATCCTGGGATTAAAGGTGTGCATCACCATTACCTGACCTCTAGTGGCTTTAGCTTTGCCTCTGGTCTTCAGTCAAGATTTATTTATCAAAATGCAAACAATATGCCACTACACTTATGTCAAAAGACTGAACATTTTCTCTGTAATGTTGGAAAAAAAGCAAAGACCTCAGCCTTCCAGTCATATCAGTGTAATTTGGATGTTTGAGCCATGCAAAGGGAAAAAATGGAAAAATATGGACACAGACTCGAAGTAGAATGGCTCATGTTTGCAGATGAAATTATTTCTACCCAGAAAATTTCCAAGAATCTGTTCAAACCTTCTGGAACTACTAAGTCCATGGAACATGAGGCGAACGTGTATCAATAATGCTGCTGGGTGGTGGCGCACGCCTTTAATCCCTACACTGAGGAGGTAGAGGCAGGTGGATCTCTGAGTTCAAGGCCAGCCTGGTCTACAGAGCGGGTTCCAGAACAGCCAGAGCTGAGAAACCCTGTCTTGAAGGAACTAAAACAATAAAACAAAAACAAACAAGCAAAACAACAAAAACCAATCATCCTCCTGTATGTTAGCAATAAGCATGAAAACACTGAGTGCAAAAGTACCACTTCCTTATGATCACCCCAAACAGGGAACTATACAGGTATGACTCTAACAAAACAGGAGCACGGGCTGTGTGTTGAGATGCAGTATGCTGATTAATAGGCAAACATGCAAGGTCTGCCCAGAGACACGCAGAGCTAAATTAATAAATAGGTTTAACACACCTGTGGTAAAAATTCCAACAAGATCTCTTTGTAGATATAAAGAATGCTATTCTAAAATATGGAAATATTAAAGACCTAAAGACAGCTAAAGTCATTTTGAAAAATAGGACTAGAGTAGGAAGAACTGTGATCTCAGGACTTAGTATGCAGTTACAATAACAAAAGGTGTAGGTCACCGTAACAAAATAGAAAACCCAGAGACACATGCACCTATAGGTCCAGACAACTGTGACACACAATTCAAAAGGTCACAAACAATTCAAAGGAATGAGACAACCTTCTCAACAAATGCACAGATGCAAAGGTAACCAATGAGGGGGAAATTGTGAAGGATGTATCAGACAATGGACTAGACTCTACAACATAGGGAACGCTCAAAAACTCAGTGCCACGTCAGGAAGACAATCTTACTCAAACATATGCAAGAGATGAGGACAGGCATTTCATCAAAGATAGCAAACTATCCTGTATTAATTCATATCAAACACACCACACACGCATGCGCACACACACATAAAACCACTCCCACTGCGGGTGTTCAAGCACAGCATAACAGCTTGTAGCCCCTGCTCTTTGATTCCTAAAGCACCTCTACATTGCCTGTGAGGTAGTTGGGAGAAAATGGCACCAAGCCAGAAAACCCAGGTACTTCTCTTTTTAGTGTTAAGGAGAAGAAACGGACAAGTGCGTGAGGGAGGAACACAAACCAGCATCGCCTTCAACTTCCTTTTTCTTTGCCCGCTTAATTTTCTTCTTCAGGACTTTCATAAGGAAGTTTGCAAATTTATTATTTTCTCCAAGGGCTGACTGAAACCCGGCGTAGAGGGCCTTTTCCTGCTCCTGGAGCCTGGTGATTTCATTCTTTTTCTCTTCCATCTCTTTCAGAGTTTCATTGATTTTCCACTAAGGGACGGGAGAGAAGAACATAAGATAATAACATTTCTAACAAGCTGGCTTTGGAGGGCAGTGCACTTTCCAATGCAAAACTAGAGTCTACAGATATTTTTAAGCTTAATAGAAATTTAAATTTCTAATGTTTGTAGAACTGTTTGATTACATTTACATTCCTTAGAAACATCATTGAAGTTCAGTATTTCTGGAATGTTCACGTAAAAATCCAAAGTAAATTAAAATTTTGTGTTGTTTGTTTTGGGTTGTTTCGTTTTCTGAGTCAGGGTTTCTCTGTGTAACAGCCCTAGCTGTCCTGGGGCTTGGTCTTTAGACCAGGCTGGCCTCAACTCACAGAAGTCCACTTGCCTCTGCCTCCCAAGTGCTGAGATCAAAGGTGTGTGCCACCACTACCTGGCCAAATAGGAATTTTTACTGCCACTCAGATAAGATGGTGCCTACAGAGAAAACAGACGAAGATATGAAGTGGTGTGTCTAACATGGGGCAGGGGCCAGCGTTCACAGCTGGATTCCTGAAGGACCATCCCAGAGGATTGACCAGCATCTCCGATCCAACCCTTGAAGAATTGTCTACCAATGGGACCAGTATCTATGACCAGACATGAGCTTCAAGACTGAATTTGAAACTGGACCTGGGACTAAAACCAGCATTGGAGACCCTACCACATACAGGGCTCTGATGGCATCTGCAAGTCCTAGCAGGACTGCCAAGAAAGCAGAAGCTGTAGCCAGCAATCAGACCCTAGGCCCCCATTCATCTCTCTCCTTCACATTCATTCCCCCTGTATTTAGTGCCAAGTGCCAATTTAACATTCTCTCCACTCCTTTCTTCCTCTTTTGTTCTTTTTTCCATTACCCCTCACTCCCTTTTTCTCAAAGAACACAGGTTAGCCTGGTTGACAGGGTTTCAATTCCAGAGACTTGGGACTCTTGGGTTATCCGACAGCACATTTTGACCTCTCTCTTCTCATCCCCAACTCCTTGTCCCTGTCATGTCCCCAGCCTATTTACTATTCTGCTTGTACGTTGCTCAGGGTTGAAGATTGCTGTGCCTGTCCCTATGTCTATCTCTTAGGAAGCATTCTTTATTATTCACCCATATCTCATGCACTTCCCCTCCTACCCTCATGTCTTTTCTTTCTGTCATCCTTATCCCCTTCTCGTGTTCCTTCATATTTATAATCTTCCATAGATTTAATAATCTCTGAAATCTATAGACACTAAAAGTACCCCAACTTTCCCCTCCTAGCTGTTTTACACAGTGGATTTTTTTCCTTTCAAAGTAGATAACAATGAGTACCCCTATCTTTATTTCCAAAAAGCCAATGACAAATTCATGCAATCCAAAACAAAGTTCTAATGACATTCTTCACAGAAGTAGAAAATAAATCTTAAAATTCACAGCAAGTACAAAATATCCTGACAGCCATAGCAATCCTAAACACAAATAATTCTGCTGGAGGAATCACCATGCCATATTTCAATTTATACCATAGAGCCATAGTTAAAACAAACAAAAAACCTTGAAACAGTAATAACACAACATTGTACTGGCACAAAATCAGATATGTATGTGCATGCATGCATGTGTGTGTGTGTGTTAATGGCACAGAATAGAAGGCCCAGATTCAAGTCCACAGTATTACAGTCACCCGCTTTTTGACAAAGATGTCAAAATTACACATTGGAGAAAAGCAGCAGCATCAACAAATAGTGCTTGGGAAATATATATATATATATATATATATATATATATATATATATATATGTAAAAAAGCAAAATTAAATTCGTATCTTTCACCCTGCACAAAAATCAACTCCAAATAGATCAGAGGTATCAACCTAAGGCCTGAAAATCCATCCAAATGTGGTATACTTCCCTATGAGTTATGGATGGGAGGCTCCAGAGACCACCAAAACAGAACAGGCTACTGCCATTATGCTTGACTTGTCCTTTTAACTAACTATAGGAAAGGACCCCATTGCTGCTGACACCACAAACTTTGGTTGTACAACATGGAGGAATTAAACTGGAACTGACCTTGAAACTTCCTCCCAGTTGGCTAGCTTTTCAAGTGCTGAAGGTGTTTTGTTTTGCAAGTCATGGGGACAGAGGACTTATCAATGACTTTATCCAACAGTAGCCTCTGCAAGCTATAGCAACCTCCCAGGCAGGGTGGAGGAACTGGCGCAGTAGTGGCATGACTGTTAGAGGTGCCTGATCGGATCTGAGGTCTGCTCCGCAGGAAAGAATCCATCCCTGGTGTTGTGAACCTGGTCCAAAGCTGCTGAGATCACAGACCCTAAGAGGTACCTATTACTGTTGTTTCACTAAATGGACATATTGTCTAGCTGACTTCTAAATATCTGTGTTTATATTTATCGATTGGTGCTGTTCGCAACCTTGGGCAGAGAGAAACTTGTTTTTGCAGTGATAGGCAGTTAATACAGAGACTCATAACTGGTCAAAAGACTAAGAATGAGTGTCTGCTGAGCGTCTAAATGGGACATCTATATCATTCCTGCCCCCAGGGCTCAGGGAATACTGCAGAAGAGGGGTAAAAGGAATACAAGAGGCAGAGGATCAGAAGAGTGCTGTGAAATGTTGTCTTTGGGACATGACATGGCTGTTACACTCATGAACACACAGCAGCCGTGGCTACTTGCATATGACTTGGGCAAAACTCAAAGCAGTCAACACTCTAGAATGGATGAGGAAGAGCTCATAATGTCCCAGTTCCAGGAAAGAAGTATTTGAAATGAGTGGATGCTGGAGAAGGTGGGGGTGTCATTTCTTTGGGTGTGCCCATGGGTAAGTTGTCCGTTCTCTGGTGAATTGCCCTCACCATGCACATGTGGGCAGCACTAACTTGACTTACTGGGTTACACTTAGAAAAAGAAGAGGAGGAGGAGGAGAGGAAGAAGAAAGGAAGAAGAACAAGAACAACAAGAAGACAGCAACAAGGAGGAGAAATAAGATTAGCTGGGAGGATCTGGAGGCTGGAAGGAGGGAGCCAGAGAGTGGAATTGGTCAGGATACACTGTATGCAAGTGTGAAATTCTCAGTGAATAAGTGGAAACGGTCTTTTTAAAAAAACAAGCTGTATCATTTGCAGAAAAATGGTTGCAACTGGAGATGATTATATTAAGCAAATTAAGCAAGTATAAGAAAGACAGATGCGTTTTCTCTCATACGTGATTCCTATATTTTGTGTATGTTTGTATGCGGGTAGGGGTACATGTATTCACACATGTGCAGAAACTAGAGATGGATGCTGTCTTCCTTAATTATTATCTTATCATATTTTATTATTTATAACCATCTCTCACACACACGTGTGTGTGTGTGTGTGTGTGTGTGTGTGTGTGTGTGTGTACATTTATCACAGTGTACATATGATCAGAAAACAACTCCAGCATATGGGTTAAAGGACTGAACTCAGGTAGGTCATCAGGCTGGTTGGCAAGTGTGCTTACCCGCCAAGCTATCTTGCTAGCTTTCTCTATCTTATTTTTCGGAGACAGCATGTCCCACTGAACCTGAAGCTAGCAATTTGGCTAGACTGACTGACCAATAAGATCCAGAGACCCTCCTTTCTCTATGTCCCCAGATTTGGATTGCAGACACGGGCTGCTGTACTTAGGTTTTTACATAGGTTCTGGGGAATCAAATTATGTGCCCAGGTCTGTGTGGTAAGGACTTCAGTAATCCTCCCTAACTGAAGGGGAGCAGCCAGCTAGGGTTCAGCCTGCTCTTACTTGCATGTCCTGCTCTTCTTTGTCTAAGGAATTGACACGCTCTTGAAGAATATTTTCCTGTTTTTCAAAATTTTTGAGGAGAAGCATTTCTTGAAATAGCGTGACATGGTGCAGGTCAGATAGTTTCATCTTAGTGTCCAGTTTCAGTTTCCGGTGTCTCAGAAGGTGGAGTTCTGCATCAAAAGTGACCGTCAGCTCTTTGATCTGAGAGAGAAAAGAGATGTGAGGATGGATAAGTTAAAGGGTAAATATCCAACAGTTCTAATGTGTCTACAATATTTTTCATTATACAATTATTGTGCTCATTATAAATTCACTTCTACGTGGCATTAAATCTGTATAGCTCAGTAGTGGAAATTGTATAACTACAGACCTCTGAGCCACTTCATCAACACTGACTAAGCCATTGGTAACACCGTTTATGTCTGTATCCTCTCTATCTACCCCACCTTCTCACAGTAACTATAAATAAACATCACCCTTAACTCTTTGTATGTTTTAAAAAAAATTCAAAAATATAAAATGGAAGATCATCGCCTAACCCAATTGCCATCAGAGGGATGTGATCCAGAATCTAATGGGAACAGATAGAGAGACCCACAGCCTAATACAAGGCAGAGCCAGCAGAACCCCTCAGAAGAGGGGGAAGAAGAATAGTAGGAGCCAGAAGGGTTGAGAACACAGCCCACAGAATCAACTAAGCAGGGCTCATAGGAGCTCACAGAAATTCACAGGTCATGACAAACATGGATGGTGTATGGGCCTGAGCTAGGTCCTCTGCATACATCTTATGACCATGTAGCTTAGTGTTCTTGTGGGACTCCTAACAGTGGGGACAAGGATTGTCTCTGACGCTTTGGGCCGTGCTTGGGATCATTTTCCTCCTATTGTGTTACCACATCTAGCCATGATACGGGGTTTGTGCCCAGACTTAGTGTATTTTTTTAGGCCATGTTCGGTGGACATCCTTGGGAGGCCTTCTTTTATTTAATCTATTTAATTTTTTTTTAAGGAAACAGAGGAGGAGTTGATCTTGGAGAGGGAGAGGTAGGGGTGCTGATTGGAGTGGAGGGAGGGGAAACTGCAGTTAGGATGGTAATGGATGAAAGAAGAAGAAAAGTTAAAAAAACAGAATGATAAACACTGTTACATCGGTAAATACAATCATGGAGTCGCAAAGAGCTGTTCAGTTATCATGTTCTCCAAGTGAAGAAATGAGGATAAAGGTGATTTCCCTGCAATCAAGCCTACCTCATTACAGAGGTAAGCTAGAAATCTAAGTTCCAGTTCCTGATCTGAGCCTCACTCTACTCTGGCCAAGGTGACTGTATGTCATCATGTGCGCTCTGTTCGGGTGCAGCTCTCCATAGGCAACTCAGAGTTAGTGGTACCCCTGAGGGAACTCACACAGTGGGAAGGGGAAAACCACCGAGTGTTATTGGTTGGGTTGTACGTTACAGGGCATCTTGACTGTCAAAAACTTAATGTACCTAAAGTCCCCTGCTAGAAGATAATGGGCAGGAAGAGGCCTGTGGATCTGTGGGAGTAAAGTTGCTAGGAAATTTTAGAATGTTAAAATACAGAAACTAACCCAAAGAAAAGAAATAAATCAAGCTCTTAAGTAAGTGTGGCTGTAGAATACACATTAGGGCTTTCCTTTATGCTTATTAAATAAAGCTGAATTCTTCCTAATTTCTCTGGAGGCAGGAGGACATTTTCTTTAAAAAAAAAATTACTGAAGCTGGACCACATAGGTCTCTGAGTCTGTAAGGGTTAATCTATTCTGTTATTCTCACAACTGATAGTGTGCAAGTTTTATGACAATAGAAAGTGTTTTTCTTGAGCATTGCTGTGTTCTCACTACGCAGCTGCTGTGTCTCTGCATGTGGTATGGCCAACAAACATTTGTTCAGTTGTTAAAATCAATAAATTAATGCGATTATAGCAAAGCTCGTGAACGAGCATGTACTACTATATGTCTGGCGTGCCTTGTGTCTAGGCATCCCAAGCAGAACAGGAGAGGTGGCCTTTGTCTGAAGAACTACTTCATCTGCGTTGTAAGACAAACAACACGTGTGAAGCGTCAGGAAAGACAAGGGCAAGCTATAAAGCGCTGACTGCAGGTGCAATGGAGTTCACAAACGCGGCCGGGGAGTGTGTGGAAGATGATGGCGAGGGTGTGGACTAATCCGCGCTTTGCGTGTCGGCCCAGTCTGAAAGGCAGTTACTACAATTACACGGAACGGTAAAGGAAAAGGCTCTGCTGTGAAATGGTGTCAAGAGAGCCTGAGGGGCAGGGATGGATAGTGGGAGCATAGGCCTGGACAGATTAGAAATGGTGATGAAGAAGAAGGCTGGGAAGCAGCAGGGAGCACTACTGCAGGGTGGAGCTGAAAACTGTTGAGGAAGGGACTCCTTCTACAAGTCTGGTAGTAGGGCACTATCTATCCAAGAAAGGGTCTCTTCCTTCCATAGTTCAACTGTGTCCCACACACTTCCGGTCCAAGCCCAGTTCTGGTTTTCTTGGAAATAACAGCACCTGTCATTTTAATAACAGTTTTGAACCTTGTCAATACTCCCACCTCCTGTAGCAAAGCATGCATTAAAGAAAGGGGGTGTGGTTATAGGTGCACATCTGTAATCCCCGGCACTTGAGGGGCTGAGGCAGGAAGATGAGCCATAACTTGGAGGCCAGTTTTGGGCTACATAGTGAGTTTTAGGCTAACCTGAGCTATAAAATGAGACCAGCAAGCAGGGGGAGGTACAGAGGGGGCAGGGAAAAAGAAACAGAGAGGTAGGCAGCCAGGCAGGCAGAGACAGACAGAGAGAGGATGGTGTGAAAAGGAGAGGGTTTCCCCTTTAAGTGCCTTCTATTTATCTTCTCAAGGCTGGTCCTCCAGCTCCCTTTACACTTAGTTGCAAGTGTCTTCTAATGTGTTGACCTGTAGGAAAAAGATACGAAGTCCAACGTTCTACAGAGAGCACAGTGATTTGTCGGGGGACTAACGATGGTAGAAAACCAAGCCATCGGCGAATAATGCACCCGTCAGCACCGGTGAAAGGTTAAAATGTAGAGAAATTTAAAATCAACCAATCAATCATAAACCAGACCGAATTCTCCCACTATTCATGCGGTCGGTTTTAAGTAGAGGGGCGGCTCCACCTCTTACCCTGTTGCACAAATATTGCTGCATGTACAAGTGTTTGACCTCATCTCTCTTCATAATCTCCAGCTCCACCTCACTTGGCTCTGCCTTTTCAAACTCGGATGACTTTGGAAGCTCCGTGATGAGCGCCGAAGCCTTGGATGACCTAGACAGGGAGTCTCGTGTTGTAAGATCGCCTTCCTTTCCCGAGGACAGCTTGAGGAACCCTAGCCCTCCTGAGCCTGTGCTCCCAGATCCTGTCTGTTTGCTATCGGTCGCCTCATCTTGGCGCTTCTTTTGCTTTCTCTTAAATCTCAAGAGTGTTTCCTCGTCGTATTGAAATCTCCTTTCTGGGACTTCTTCTGGATATATCTGCGGGATCTGAGGAATGGGTAAGTGCTTGGATGTGGGGATGGACGACTGAATGTTCTTCAGTTCTTGTACCAGGCACTGGATTTCCTCAATGACAGCCAACTTAAGATCTCGGAGGGAAAGAATGCACTTGTTCATGTACCTCTTCTTTCCGTGGGCCTGAAACGAGGGAGAGAAAGGACACAACATCACAGCCGCCTCACAGAGTGCAGTCTGGGTGCCGTTTACCCTTTATCTGTGGGCTGGTGGGCCTAGGGAATGGTGAGCACCTCTGCTCAGTGCTCCATTGAGTTGCCCACTAGGTTTCAGGTGTCGCCCATTAAGACTGGAGGCCAGTCCGGATGTGACCTCTGGATTCCTTTCACTTTCTTCCATTTGCCCCCTTCTGCTTGTTTGCAAGGTTGCGTTTCCTGTCCTTCCCCTCTTCCTGGAAGACTCTCAGGAAGCCTTGTGCTGAGCTGGACACTGTGCTATGGTAGAGGAAGGACATTAACTAACTGCCTTTCCTAGCGGGAAACTGGGATCTTGTTGATTTAGATTCACCACGGCTGCCCACCTAGGATCTAACTCTACGTCATCCTGTTTTTATTCTGAGTTTTGACTCCTTCGTGGTCATCATCCTAAACATCAGTGTCACAGCATACCAAGAGAGCCTTCTGTAGCTCTCTCTCCATAGATCTGAGCCAAAGCATACTTACACTACATCCATCCATGGCTTGTTCATTACTACCTCTGTCCTGAAAGTGACTCCCGGCACCTAAGAGCCCAGCAACCCCTGAGGCCGCTAACCAGACTGAGCATTACTTTGCATGAAATGTAGTGGTTTGTTTGTTTTTTTTTAATAAAATACCAAAAGCACTTTGTCAGGTAATCTTATAAAACTTACCTACATATTTACTATGAAGAACCTACATATTATTAACTCAAGATCACGGTGTTTATCTACTTGAGAATAAGTCTTTAAAGAATTGAGACTTAAAATGAAAATTCAGCATTGGCTATGTGTGGAATCACCTATGAAGTGCCTAGAAGACTGAGGATTAAACATACATGAAGGAATCTCACCCCTCTTATGGCTACACAGCCCATTTCTTTGGGGAGCCCTGAGATAGTCTTAATTGTCAACTAGATACAATCCAGAATCATCTGGAAAGGGTCCCTGGTGCTGGATTGTCTAGATCGGGTTGGCCTGTGAGCACGTTTGTGGGGAGTTGTCTTGCTTGTGTTCATTGATGTGAGAAGAACCAGCCTGCTGTGGGTTGCACCATCTTTTGGTTTGGGGGTCTTCAAAAGCAAGAGAGTGGAGCAGATGAGCTGAGTTGCTCTCAACTGCTGTCATGCTGTGATTGGCTGTTTTAAATCCACACTGCCTTGACTTCCCTGCTAAGATGGACTATAGCCTGGAATTATGGGCTGAAATAAATAAACCCTTTGGCACCCAAGTTGCAACAGAAATGAAAGTAAGACAATCCCTCTTTCCTTCTGGTTCTACAAATAACAAACAAATTGAAACTTTATTAGTAACTAACTGTTGTTGCTGTTAGGATGAAATAAGCTGTCAATTTAAGAGAAAAGAGGTGTGCATTGTTTCAAGACTGGCATTGTTTCATAGCTGAGAAGTCTTGATAGCAGGAACTTAGGGTAGTTGGTCATGCTGTATCCACAGTCAGGAAGGGAGAAACAATGAAAACTGGAGATCAGTCAGCTAGAGTTGGCTAGGAACTGAAGCCTAGGGAATGGTGCCACCTAGGCTTAGGATGGGTTTTCTCACCTCAGTTAATCAAGATGATCACAGGCATGGCCTGAGGCGAACCTCATCGAAATAATCCCCCACACAGGTACTGAGAAGCTAGACCAAGTAAGTGCCTAGGCCTCCTGCTGATTCCAGGTCTCATCAACTTGAAAATCAAAACTTATACACCAGCTGAAGGGATGCAGGATGTGTGATAAAAGCGTCTAATATTTCAATATTCTTAAATTAACCATGACAATAATTACTCATTGATTCTGAGCATTCCATTATGTGTATAAGGTTATTATCATATTGTCTTACTTGATATTAATACCCTTTCACAGATGAGGTAATTCAGAATTAGGAGATTTCTATGACAAGCAAGGTCCACATAGCTAGTAAATCCCAGCAGTGCAGAAATTGTCTCCATCATCCTGAGGAGCAGAACAATGCTGTTTGCTGCTGCCTTCATGCAGTGTATTTCAGTTTGATACAGCTAAGTTTATTCTTGATGCCATAGCTACCTATCTCTATGGAGACTGAATTTCAGGCCAAGTGGCCTCGGTTAAAGTTGTTGCCTGGCATACATGAGACCCTGAGTTTGATTCCCAACACTGCAAAAAAATAGAGAGGAAAGGAAAGGAAAGGAAAGAAAAGGGAAGGAAGGAAAGAAGAAAGGAAGGAAGGAAGGAAGGAAGGAAGGAAGGAAAAAAGTATTAATTCTGGCTTGGATGACTAATAAGTTACAGTGGAATAAAATATAGATTATGAGATATGAAAAATATAGGCAATAGCTAGTTAAGCCACTTAAAATGAACGTAGAATAAAAATGTGGCTGAGTGGTGGTTTGTTTCATCTCTGTAAGTTCAAGGCCAGCCTGGTCAATAGAATGACTTCCAGGACAACCAAGACTATTGTACAGAGAAACTCTGTCTTGGAAAAAAAATGTGGTCAAAAGGCTGAAAAGATGGATCACTAGAGGGTCCAGGTTTAGTTCCCAGCACCTACATGGGGGCTGAGCAGACTCTAGTTAACACCAGGGTGCTTTTCCTCATCATGACATCACCAGGCATCACAACCATCATCTGTGGGTTAAGTACCATTGTGTCAAGGTGCCCCAGTTCCTCCTCCTTCTTGGCAGCATTTATCCTCATGTGTTCAGGGATCTTGTAGTCCGAGGCTGTCTTCAGATTGAAATCCCCCATGAATATCTGTGCTTCTCTGATGGCTTGAACATCTTTGGGATCTTCATAGTCATCGTCAGGTTTGCTCTTGTAACTATCAGAAAAATAGATAACTTAGACATAAATGTAACAGGGAACTCTAAATGTGTACTCGCTGCTTCCAGAACTCCAAGGAAACAACTGTAGAGAGGCACAAAAAGCAATGACAAACCATTAGGGAAGCTGAAAATAGGATGGAAAACTATTAGCAAACCAGTTACATTGATACATATATGGGAATGCAGAAAAATGAAATTATATTCACAAATAAATAAGACTAGAAAAATCTATAGTCCAGAATGCCTCCTTCTGGAGTGTATGCTCCTCTGGAGGAGGCACCAAATTTTTTTGAACATTATTTTCTCGGCAGAGTCTCCAGGGAGCAGAGAATGAAATGGAATACTAGACGTATTTGGTAAAATTCATTAATGCGCTGTAAATTGCTGCATCATGGATTTCCCATCTCCACACAAATCAGTGGAGCTTTCATACCAACCAAAAATGAAGAACTGTTCTCTAAAGAAACTGAACTCCTGGTTTAGGGAGTTCTAAGATATCGGGTATCCCTTGCGTGGTATTTAACTTGGACTTTTCAACATTCCCCCACAATTTTTGAAAGTGAAGTATGCCAGCCAGTATGGGTGTGTATTCTTAGTCTGCAGTCAGCATTTTCCTTGAAGAGAAAAGTCCTTTGGGAACGCATAGTGTGGACTAACACATTGTGTTACTTTATTCACACAGTGTTAGTCCATTCACACCACATTAGTCCATTCACACCGTGTTAGTCTATTCACAGTGTGTTAGTCCACTCACAGTGTGTTAGTCCATTCACACCGTGTTAGTCTATTCACAGTGTGTTAGTCCATTCACACCATGTTAGTCCATTCACACCATGTTAGTCCATTCACACCATGTTAGTCCATTCACACCGTGTTAGTCCACTCACACTGTGTTATTCCATTCACACCGTGTTAGTCTATTCACAGTGTGTTAGTCCACTCACACTGTGTTAGTCCACTCACACTGTGTTAGTCCATTCACACCATGTTAGTCCATTCACACCATGTTAGTCCATTCACACCGTGTTAGTCCACTCACACTGTGTTATTCCATTCACACCGTGTTAGTCTATTCACAGTGTGTTAGTCCATTCACACCATGTTAGTTCATTCACATCATGTTAGTCCATTCACACCGTGTTAATCCATTCACACCGTGTTAGTCCATTCAGTATGTGTGTTCAACAACAATCATTTATTTATGTATATCTGCATAAAAAATACTACTGTTTTTAAAGCAAGGAATGGTCACAATGAACAAAAAAGAAGAAAGGGGGGAAGAGAAGGGGAAAACATGGCCTATAGCCATCCTTATGATGTAAGCAACTAGAAATTTAAACCAAAAAATATGAAACAGATTCAGACATATAAACATCATCAAGAGACGCAGAATTTAGGTAATACGAAACCAATTTCTCAGAGAAATAAAACCAAGTAATTCTAGCGGAAATAATTCTGCCTGACTTTTGGCACAGCAGAAATCACTAAATTACAGTGTAAGGTAGGATCAGAATCCTACTGACCCAAATATAACTCAGTGAGCTCACTAGTCAAGCAGACAGAGGAACCAAGGTAGCTAGGTCCTTGGGGGAAAGAATATAGAACTATATGAAATAACACTGTCAGAGATCTATGGGGCTCTCTTCAGTCTTGAGGGTGGGTTCTCATGGAGACACGTGACTTTGTGGATGGCTACTAATCAATACATGTGTAATGGGAAACAGGGCAGAGCTTGGCAAAGAACAGATCATTGGAAGCATACAAACACTGCTGACGTTCACACAGAGCTAGAAGTAAGTTTTCTTGGTAGCTGAAAGACTTTAATGGATATGGGGCACAGTTAGGAGCAGCCCTGTTCTAGAAGACCTGAATAACATTGTCGCTGCTCTTGCCCTAGCCGGCCCTCACAGAAGGCTGTACCCGACAGTGCGATCACACTATTTACCAAGCACACTGTACCCGACGGTGCAATCACACTATTTACCAAGCACACTGTACCCGACGGTGCAATCACACTATTTACCAAGCACACTGTACCCGACAGTGCAATCACACTATTTACCAAGCACACTGTACCCGACAGTGCAATCACACTATTTACCAGGCACACTGTACCCGACAGTGCAATCACACTATTTACCAAGCACAGAGTGCTGTACCCGACAGTGCAATCACACTATTTACCAAGCACACTGTACCCGACGGTGCGATCACACTATTTACCAAGCACACCTGAACTTTCAGACAGAACGAAGCTCCACAGCGTACTTTTCAATAGATTTAACACAATTACTCTCAAGGAGTTAAATAAGAAATCTAATCCAAAATCTAATTTTTGAAATCTCAATCCTTAGAAAACCAAGCAGCGGTTATCAAAATGAATCAGAAATAACGGAAGAAATCTCAAAGCATCATAGAAACATTTTACAGTGAAGGACAATGAGCATATATGAAAGCTTATGAGACACGGTTAAGATCATGCTTAGAAGGGGATTTATACATTACAGGTTTATGCTAGGAAAGGAGAAAGCTATGAAGTCAAAGCTAACACACTTGCTTTACATTGTAAGAAAAAAGAAAAAATCCAATTAATGCTAAAAACAAGGACAGAAATCTGGTTTAAAATCAGCCACACAGGAAGGGGCAATTATTTTAATATCTATGAGCAAAAGTTAGCTTTTTAAAAGCATTAATAAGACTAATAAATGATAACCTAGAATGGTCAAAAAAAACTAAATTAGCATCTAAACTAAATTCTCATGAACTAAAGGCAAGTGACTGAAACAGCTACCAAAGAAGCTGCCCCGTAGGGACGATCTAGGTGAAATGCATGAACGCCTTGGAAGACACAGATTGCAGAAATTGACCCAAAAAGAAATTTAAAAATCTGAAAAGCACCATCACAATAAATAATTTGAACTTGTATTTGAAGCCATCTTCCAGGAACACTGCAAAACTAGGTGGTTTACTCGTGACTTCTATCAAATGTACGCATAGAAGAGACGCAATGGCAAGCCTATCCAAGCACCTTCAGAAAGCAGAGTAGGAGCAAACGCCTCTCAACTGCTTCTGCAAAATCCATACTCCTTTAATAGTAACCCAGGAAAGACATCACACAGAAACACACACACACACACACACACACACACACACGTCAAAACTTTCAGTAACACAGACATAAAAGTTCTCAAAATTACTAGCAAATCAAACCAAGTATATTTTATGGCATAATATACTGGATTGGAGGCTTCAGTTAAGAAGTCTGTTTTAATTTAACATTAGAAATCAATCAACTCAATCCAAATATTAATAAATAAAAATGGATGTGATTATCTCAATATACATATAAAATCATTTTGACTGACAATAGAATTATTATGGTATTTTAATTGTCACACAAGAAAATTTTTCCTACTTTTTTAAAAAAAAGGCGTTTTAAAACTAGACCAGAGGGATGCCTAAGTAGGTAAAGGTGCTTGTCACCGTGACCAACAGCCCGAGTTCAGTCCCACGTGGCAGTAGATAAGAAACCCCTGCAAGTTGCCCCCTGACCTCCACGTGTGCACTGTGCCATGTCCCCATGCAGCAAATAAATGAATGTATAAAGAGTATTTGTAAAAATGACATTTTATAAAATTCAATACCCATTCTTGGTTTTAAAGCTAAGAATAAGCCAGGCATGCTGGCCCTAGCCTGTAATCCCAACCCTGAGATAATAGGGCTGTATAAATTCAAGACCAGCCTGGGTCATAGAATAAAACAACATCTTAAGAACAAACGAATGAATGAAAAAGCTAGGAATAAAAAAGAATTTATTCAAATTAATGAAAAATTGCACTTAAAATTATGAAAGGAGAAAGTGATTTTCCCTAATATTGGAAATATATAAGAATGTCTAGTTTCATATTTTTAGACAACATAGTGTAGCAATAACTCAGCTTCCCTCTGTGAGAAACCCTTCAGATAATCAAAGGCCCCTACACTGCAGGCAAATGTGAAACTAGTGTCAGTGAAGAGGAGAAAGCGATGGAGGGATGGAGGGACACCTCACCAGACAGTCAGTCTCCAGGCCCACGAGTGAGGGCCCAGCTTTCAGCTCTTTCCAGGGCAGGAAGGCGTTTAGTCTGCACCTGGAGTTCACAGCTTTGCGGAGGGCCTCTGCAGAGGACTGCTTCATCTGAGCCCTAAAGCTTTGATGGTGCCAGACTGAACAACCAGAGCTGCCATAGAGTGACGATGGCAACTCAGGCCGTGGAAGGAGACGTTCTTCCCTTTGCCTAGCACATACTCAGCAGTTGAAAGATTCCAGCTCCCGGGATCTCCTGGGGTGAGGAGGGGGGTGAGCTGTGTCCTCCAGAGCCTACTAAAGAATTGGTACCTCTCTTGCCAGCTTTGGACTTCAGAATGAGAGAGGAGAGAGAAAGAGAGAGGGGGGAGAGAGAGAGAGAGAGAGAGAGAGAGAGAGAGAGAGAGAAAACAAAAGCTCAGGGAATCCCTCACTACAGTAACATATTGTATAAAAAATGCCAAACAGAGTGTTTCAAATTGAAATGAAAGAAGAATGAAAAGAAACCCGACGGCACAAAGAAGTATTGGACACACTTGGAATGAATGGTAAATATATATATATATATATATATATATATATATATATGGATTTTAGTATTATAGAATGTATGTATTAGTATTACTATAATGATGAGGAATAAATAATTTCATTGTAAGACTTAAAGGTGACTCTCAAAAATAACTAACTCAAAACGTTAAAGACACATACTTCTCAAGTAGATTTAAATGGTGACAATAATAACAAACTGTGGAGGAATTTAAGAGTAAATCTGGGTGGCTGGAGGGACGATTGTGAGTGTCTGCTGCCACAATCACAAGTGGAAGGGTTCACATCCCAGCACCCATGTGACGAGGCAGGTGTCCCACACATGCCTGTGACTCTAGCTGCAAGGGATCCAACACCCTCTTCTAGCCTCCACAAGCACGCAGGCATGTGAACTACAAACATACATGCACATACACTCACAGAAATACACACCTAAATAAGTAAAACTCAAAACTAGTGTTTTCATATGCAGTTGGACTTAACTTGCTGTGATAGTAAAACCCATTGGATAAACCAGTTCAAAAATGGGCAAAAAGTTGAAGACACGCTTCTCCTCAGAAGACACACAAATGACCAATAGACAAGTTTTAAAAAAGCTAAGAAGTCACTGGATGTAGAGGTTCACACCTTTAACCCCAACGCTCAGGAGGCAGAGGCAGGCAGATCTCTGTGAATTTGAGGTCAGCCTGGACTACATAGTAGTTCCAAGACAACTAGAGCTATTAGAAAGTCCCAAACAACAACAACAACCACAACAAAGCTCACTTTTGCCACTGGCATAATATAAATCCACACCCTAGCAGGATGCTCATTTCACAGTCTTCAGGGTGGCTACAATCAAAACACCAAAGAGGGAAGGCACTGGAGAAGTAAGTGTAGAGCGTTCCTGTGCATTATAGTCTAATGAAAGGAGGGTACCCATTATAGAGCATAGACGAAGTCCCTCAAGAGATGAAAACTAAGACAGTCATGTGACCAGCCAATCTGATGCCTGGGTACGACCGACACCACAGTCTCTATGATACCGTGACAGAAAAGAATTCATTAATCCTTAAAAGACCTTCTGACCACATTAACACAAAAGACTCTCTGAAGCAGGAACTAAAGGTTACAGGCGTAACAACGAAACACATGACCATTCAGAGGGATGCCCACTGCTCCTTCACACTCCATCGGTTTGTGTTTCTTAACTTCTTCATGTAAGTAGCAACCGTATCAACAAAGATAAAATTTATAAAGTTACACTCGTGGATCATATATTAGAAGCGTAAGAGTATAGGTTAAACATAACTCACAGTTCATCCCACTCCTTTTTGCGCTGCAGAATCTTGAGTTGGGCCCATTCGGCTTTTTGTATAAGTTTCCTTGTTTTCTCGACTTGATTTCCTACCATAATTTCACTTAGGGTTCTAGGCCGAAATTTCTTCCCTTTTTCTATTATTGATTCTTCTTGTAGGCTGACAGTTCCACCTGTATAAAGAATCACTTTTTCAATACTTCTGAGACAGAAAAATAACTCAAATAATTGACTTATGCACAAAAAAAAAGATCAAGAGAAAATATGGAAGCCACTAAGCGTGAATTCAACCCCCTAGCACAGATGCTCCTTGGCCTTTGATTCAGGGCCATATCCTGATAAAACCCCTGTAAAATGAAAATGGCAGATATGGAAAGACATTTATTATAATCTAGCTCATAGCATGTCATATCTTACCATGCTTGGAATACCCAGCTTACATGACAGTCAAAGCCTATTCTGCAGGAAGATGTGGAATATCTCATACGACTTTTGAACTACTGTACTGAGCGAGGAAAATAGATTGGCTGGGTGGGTATACTTCCACACCACTCCAGAGTTTGAAAACGTAAGTTGAGCAATGATTAAGTTGTCTACTATTTCTACTGTGAAAAATCAGAATGGAGATCAAAGTCACAAATATGCTCTTAAGCAATTTCATTTTAAAAGTTGGCAAAATAACTGTATAACTCCCAAGGGGGGGGGGGAGGAGACTGTGAGAGCCAGAGGATCAGGGAGTATGCTATGACTGTTTCTCCGACGAATGACAGAAGCTACACCCGTGAAGTCTCCCCACCATCACTGCCTAAGCACGCTGAACACGGACAATAGACAGGCTAAGAGAATGGAGACAAACCACAAGCCTTCAAGCCTGCAAGAAGAGCTACAGGCCACTAAGGAATGCTGAGAGCAGGAGAAATAGTCTGCCCCTCAGAAGAGCACACCAATCAGTCATCCAGTACCACAGTCAGCCCTGGAAACACACACACAAGTAACATCATACAGACTGAGCAGGTTGCACTTGTGAGTATATATGAACACATACACATATGTACATACATACATACATACATACATGTATGTAACAATTAATGAAAAAAGAGGCCATGAGTTTGAAAGTGAACCCGGAGGGGTATGTGAGAAGGTTTTGAGAGGGGGAAAAGAAAGGGAGAAATGATATAATTAAATTATAATCTCAAAAATCAAAGAAATTTAAAAATACAAACAAGTATAACAAGATAATCATCTGATTTTAATTTTAAAAGAGATCAAATGTCAACTAAGTAAATTTCATGGTTGAATATAATAAAAATTGGCAAAATAAAACCAATACCAACTACTTACAGAATGGTAAAAATAAAGATGGACCACTGGCAGATTGAGAAAACTGAAGACCGGTGTTTGGAATATCGCATTGGGGCCGGGATTAAGTGAGTCTTAATTTAACATATAATGTGAAGTGGCATAACTTAGTGAAATTTTAAAAAGCTAATTTAAAAATAAAAGAAAAAATTTCTTTTGTTTGTTTGTTTTTTGGAAAACATAGCCATTGCAGGATTCTTGTGTTCTAATAGATAGCCCAGATACAAACACATATGGGCACAACTAAATGGGCTTAGTAGTTGATTTTTTAAGACATGGTTGGGTGAGAGATTACATTTCATTATATTCACGCATGGAATTCTCAAGAATAAAAGAAAAAGTTAAAAACTTGTCAGAAGCACTTAAAATGAAAACTATATAATTTTAAAACAATTGACTTTGTCAATGAACAAGTGTCTAATAAAGAATTACTCTTTATGTTCAACACACATATAGATACACATTTAGATATACATTAAAATAAATAATAATCCAGGAGAGATGGCACATGTCTGTAATCACTGCCCTTGGGAGGGGGAGGCAGGAGGAACAGGTGTCCAAGGCTAGACTCAGCTACGAGTGAGTTTGAGGCTAGCCCGAGCTACAAAATATCCTGTCTCGACAAACAGTAATCAGAACAAAATGTGCTATAAAATACACAATTGATTTTTTCCAGTTATAAAGAAGAATGAAATTGTGCTGTTTAAAAAAGCATGGATATAAATCGAGGTGATTATGTTAAGTGAATTACGTCAGTCTCAAACAGATAAACATTATATTTTCCTCCCTGGCACACCACCTAACTTCTGCAGGGAGGCCGCCGGCGGCATTGGGGATGGGGACCAAGCACATACTATTTTCACACCTGCATTCTGTTTAAACCTATGTTTTTGGAAAACAGTTTGAAATACAGTGTTTTAGCTCTACATTTTTGGGGGTGAAAGCCAGGAATATGGGGGAAAACAGCCTCTGGGGAAAGTTCACAGTTGAGGCTACTTGGGTATCCGAAGCAAAAAAGGAGTAGCTTCCCACGTTCTCGTTCACGGTCAAAGTAGCACGGGCATGGTGGGTTGGCTTCTGCAGCGTGCATCCAATAAGAAAACAGGTACTGAGTATGGGCGGAGTCTAGAAGCCTTAGCGGTGCCGCAGAACCCCGACTTGCAACATTACAAATCAAGGAAGAGTGAAGACAAACTGAGTTTTAGCTACCAAAGCAGGGTCAAAGTCCCTTCCTATGAAAAGTTAAGTCAGATCTGAAATATTTGCAATGTGGATTTAAAGCCTCATGTCGTCCGGACGCCCACCTGTATCTCTTTGGCTCTCCTTCCTTGTAGGACCTTCCTTTTCAAACCTCTCCAGTTTGCTTGCTCTTCTCTCCGACTGACTTGGTCTTTTTGACTTGGAATACTTAGAGGGCTTCACCAGTCTGTAAGACGCTATCTGGTGGTCACTCTGGATGGCATAAACCACAACAGTGTCGCTTTCCAGTGGGTCATGAAATCTGAAAACCACAAAAAAAAAAAAAATAGAACGGGTATTTGCAATAGTTACTATTTTGATCGTTTTGCAATGATCACATATTACACCAATATGTTCATGCACTGCTTAAAATTTAGCCATACCTATGGCATTAGGGTGCTATGAAATTTGGGCTGGACTTGATCAAAGGGCAATAAAAATGCTTATAGTGAAAGTACTAAACATTCCATTATTAATAAATACAACACCAATTTTTTTGCTAATATGTGGTAAATAAAAAATTATAGGTAGGTTCCAGCTTGCTGGAAAGCAGATCACAACAAACTGAATATCTGTTATCTACTGCATTCTAGATAACAAGTTCTATGTATCATGCCGGAATTAATTGAATAGGAATATATAAATTGTATACAAATGTAAATATCTGTGTGCTAGTAAGGAATTCCTAAGCTAAAAAGCAGGGGAAAAAACTAACATTTACTTACCAAAGACATGAGAAATTTTACTACAATAAGATATTTAAAACGCATTTTGTTTTCTTAAGTTCTATGGTGTGTGTGCTCATACGCATGTGCTAATGAGATTTGTTTGTACACAGTCACTGTTAAGTGAGCAGACTTTGGAAGGCTGACTATAAGGGTAGTTCTCAAATGCCTACCAACAGAACGGCTGAATTCTGAGGTCAGAGAGATGACTTAGTGGCTAAAAAAATGCTCGTTACTCCCGTAGAGAACTGGAGCTGAGCTCTGAGCACCCACGATAGGCAGCTCACAAGCTCTCCTAACTACCAACTGTATGGGATCCAATGCCCTTTCCTGGTCTACACACACACACACACACACACACACACACACACACACACTTAAAACTAAAATAAATAAAGAAAAAGAAGGAGAAGAGGAAGAAGAAAGACAGCTACATTATGGATAATCTTGGACATAAATGCACGGGAGAAGCTAGATGCAAATAAAAATCATACTTAGCACTACATTTATATGGAGTTCACAGATAAAACTGACCTATGATAATAAAGATTCCTTATCAGAGAAAAGGCATTAGCTGAAAGGAGCCACGAGGGACTTAGAGTGATATAAATGTTCTCTATCTTAGTGGGAATCATAGATCTATGTAATGGTGTCATGTTAGAGAAAGTATTAGGCTGTTCAGTTAAGATATGTGCACTTCAACTGTCTATGAATCAAATCTCAGTAAACAGCAGTTTCTTCTGAGAAGCTGAACTGGCGTGTGGAGGTGGCTGCACAGGGGTTGGGTGCACAGAAGCATGCTGTCTTCTGAGAAGCTGAACTGGCATGTGCATGGTTTAATTGGGCATAAAACAAATAATTTGTCAAAGTAGTAATGAAATTGTCATGTAAATTTTAAAAATATAATTGTCACCCAAATTCCTAACATATCCCTAGGAGTGAGCTGACAACACAGGAAGACCCAGCAGCACCAGGGGGTCTGCTTGAGGTGTTGGCTCGCTCCCTGGCTACTTCCTGAGATGGTTCATCTGGGCACCTCGCAGGCATCGCTACGCACAACCCTAAAAGTGCACGTTCAAACATCTTAACTCGCAGGAAAGAGGTACCTGTTCTGGAGCTTCTTCAGGCCGAGTTCATATTTCTGTTTTTCCCAAGCTAATTCATTTTCCACCTCCTGGATTTTGAGAATTGTTTTCTTATTGATTTCAGCATGAATTGTGGCATCAATATTGAAATCCTGCAGATAAGTTGATTTGTTCATTGAAAAGGTTCTTACTTTGTTTTCAAATTGCATTGTGTGTGTGTGTGTGCGCGCGCGCACGCATACACATACCTATGTGTGTCTGAGGAACCCAGGTGCTGTTCCACAAAAGTCATCCGATCCACTGCATTTCCTGAGCCAGTCAATCACTGGGCCCTGGAGCTTGCTTATGAGGCCCCAGGTATGTCGGTCTCTGTATACCAAGTGCTGGCATTATAAGCATGCCCCACCATGCCTGTTTTTTATGAGAATGTTGGGGCTTGAACTCAGGTTCTCATATAGACTAAGATATCTCTTTAACCCCTTGATTAGACTCTTAACAATAATTCTGTTTAGGAAATAGCTGAAAATGAAATAAAGGGTCTGGAGAGATTGCTCAGTGGTTAAGAGCACTTGCTGCTCTTGCAGAGAACCTGGGTTTGGTTCCCAGCAACCACATCTTGACTCACAACCATCTGTAACTCCAGTTGTAGGGAACTGAAACCCTCTCTGGCCTCCACAGACACTCAGCATGTACATGATGCACATATATGAGGCAAGGGAACACTAACAGATAGAAGACAAAACTTTTGAAAAATAAAAACGTAGCCCAATCACTAACAGGTATATTGAGTTTTACAGAAAAGTCACGAAAGAAATAATGAATAAAAAATTGACTTAAACTCTTCTGTGATTGCCCTTGTAGCTACAGCTATACTGCTGTCTTTTAGAAGCCTTGTGCCTCAACCCAGGCAATATTTCTCTTAGAGAAAAGGAATTATTAAAAATGAAATGATAGAACCAAACTCTACATGTACCTTCCCAACAGAGAAGCCAGGTTCCAGCCAGTGTTTTTATTTTATCGCATTACTGAATACAGAAAAAGAACATCAGAGAGGCAGCCAAGTCCAGCAATCAACTTTTGTGCTGCATAGGTTCACTGGCTTCCATCCCAACTGTGTTAAGTTTTATAGCCCTTGAGGTGGTGAAAATACATTTACTGGACAGGTAAAAGAAGATCTAAGGATGATGTCCTAATTTTTTTTTCTGTCTCTTTGACAAACATCACAACCAAAGCAACTTGGGGGAGGAACAGGATGATTTAGCTCATACTTCCAGGTCATAGGTCATTAATAACGGAAGTCAGGGCAGGCACTCGAACAGGAAGCAAAGCGGGAATGGCAGATGGATGTTGGTTACTGCTGGCTCTCTACCTCACACTCAGCCAGCTTTCTTAGATATCCTCAGATCACCTGCTTAGGGATCACTATCCCTGCCCACCATGGTGGACTGAGTTTGCATCCATAAATCTCCATCAAGACAGTGTCCCACAGATGTTACACAGACCAGTCTCTTCTGGGAAATTCCTCAGTTGGAACTCAGATGACTTGGAACTGTGCTAAATTGACAATGGATGCTAACTTTGACAAGTGATTTCTCTGCATTCATTGTTGCTAACAAAACAGTAGTACTAATCCCAAAATGACATGTTCAAACAAAAGCCAATCATTTAGACTCACTTTCTGCTGAAACTGCATGTGTACCGGTAATTCTTTATTCATTGCTAACAGTTTCCAAAATTCATTCCTCAAAGATTTGATTTGCTCTCTCTTCATGGTTTTTATTTCTTCTACTTCCTTCATTAACTTATCATATTCTCTTTTCCTCCTGGCATTCTCAATACTTAAAGCAAAAAAAAAAATGTAAAACAATAGTCATTTCAGCTAGAGAAATGGCATAAGAGACAATTAGTATTCAATAACTTGGAAACACATTTGTCTCAGTCAGCTTCTGCAAAGGGTCACTTTGGTAAAATCCTAGGTCTGATCAGTAGTTATCAAATGTTCCATACCTGTAGGCTTTGGGATCTTCAATGTCTTCTGGAATGGGCTCTGACTCAATCCCAAACTGTAGGAAGAAGCAAAACATCAGCTTGAAACAATTGTGGTTAGATCACTTACTGTCTAAGACCAAGTCAGTTGAAATTCCATCATGGCTGGAGGAAGGGCCCCCAAGGCCTCCCCCTTGGCAGAGGAGCTCCTGGTAATGGATGGATGGAGACTGACTCTCCTGTGTGGATTTGGTTGATGGGAGGCTGCCCATGTCCCCAGTGGGTGGCCCCACAGCCACGTGGATACGGGCAGCACTAGATGAACTTAGGGGGTTATTAATAACAATATTTATTTTAAAAGGACATGACATGGGAAAGGGAGACAGGGAGGGGACAATGGAGGGGTTTCAGGGAGGCAGTGATGAATGGATATGAACATTATAGAAGTGCATGAAGGTTTCAAAGAATAAACGTAAATTTTTTAAAAAGAAATCCTGAGATGCTATGTTCTAGGTGTGTGAGTAAACGGAAAACACAATTTCCTTCTTGGGAAGCAAAGCCTGATTCCAAGTCATATCTATTATTGACTGGACTAGAGTGGCTTAGGCTTGCTGCCTGCTTTCTAGAAGCAAAGATAAACCTTTGGGAGGTAAGAGCAACATGCCAAGAATCAAGGTAACCCTTGAGTTTTTCACATAAAATGTCTAGGGCTCAATAAAAGAATAACTCGGTGTGCTGGAAGGATAGAATTTGATTGAAAAAAATCAAAAGACAGAGCAATGAAACAGAATGACAGGAGATATCAATAAGGAAGTTTTAAAAATATGCTTCGGGACAATTCTGATTAATATGTTAAAGAAAGGTGAAGGCAATGCTGAAAATTTTAGAAGTCTATTGGAAGTTATTAAGAAGTAAATAATGGAAAAAGAAAATATAGACCTGAAAAATATTGCCCATTTTGAAGAAAAAAAAAGAAACATTGTCTAAGAGAGTGATCATTTAAGAAAACCTGATGCAGTAAGGAGCTGCGTAACTTTAATAATAATAAGAATTCAGTGCCATTAAATTTTGATACAGAAGCAACAAAAAGTCAAAATTATAATACTGTGAGAAAACTAGATTATAAGGGATAGGTTACAGATACTATGGATTATTGTCAAGAAGATTATATTAAAAGGTTAATGTGTCTAAATTATTCTCAATACTTAAAGACTTTAACATTATATCATCACTTTATTTTAATGTTGGCTATTATTATTCATTAATTAATTGGCTAATTGTTTACATACCCTGGGAGATGGCACTTTGGCTTTGGCTATCTTCTCAGCTATAAATTGAGAATAAACGTTGAAGACAAAGATATTACCATCTGCCCCAGCAGTTACCAAGTACTGATCATCGAAACTAGCAGCAATGCTTTTAACACATCCGTAGTTATTGTCATGCACATTGAAATGCCAGTAATCCCGCAAACTGGTCAGGGAGGTATCACCCTCATTTAGGACATACACTCGAATTGCTCCATTTCTCATTCCACAGAACATCATAGTCTGGTTAGAACTAGGAGACAGAAAAGAGTAAAGGATTATTCTCATAAACTGGAAAATTACCTTTATTTTTTTTCTACCTATTCGTAGGGAGCAGAGGAAGCCCTGGATGAGTGACGTTCTGAGGTGATGTATATTGAGACACGGACGTGGCTTGTTGAGGACTACAAGGCCAATTAACCCAAGGGAAATTGGCCAAGCCCTTATCCACACTGGCCAGGCTCAAGATGAATGGCAAAGCTTTGCTTGAGGTTTGAGGATGAATATGTATGAAGGGCTGATGGGTGTGTTTAAAATATACAAATAAATAAATAAACGAACAAACTAGGTCTGTGGCTTCCTCCCCCAGGTGTTTACAGCTAGAGCCTGCTGGTCAATAGAGATCCTACCAAGGTGAGTCCCCTCTCCCGGTGTTAGACCCAGTAAACATGTTGACATCCCAAGTTTACTTGGTAGTGGTAGCCTGAGAGAATCCCATCTGATCCCATCTTCACTGTATGTGTATCTATGTGTCTGTCTTTTCTTCATTCCCTCACCATCCCCTGCCAGGGTTCTAAGACCCAAGCCAGGCAGGACACAGCATACTTAGTTAGTTAGGTTGTGAAGGTCAGAGGATGTAATGGCATTTCAATTGTATTCTGATAAATAAAGACTGCCTGAAGATCTGAGAGTCAAACAGTCCCACTGGTCAGCCTTACAGACCAGGTTATGGTAAAACACACCTTTAATCCTGGTAGCCACAATGATCTGCACTTTTAATCCCAGTAGCCACACTAGTTGCCATAGAAACCAGACGATGCAAGCTTTTAATCCCAGCCCTAGAGAGGATTATAAAACGGGAGAAAACATCTCTCAAACACAGTCTCATTCTGGAATTCCAGGAGGCGGGATGGCCATTCCAGACTGAGGCTGAGGTAAGAGCTAGTGGCTGGCTGTTTTGCTTTTTGGATCTTCAGGTTGAACCCCAGTTTCTGACCCTGAGTTTTTATGAACCATGCTTCAAGAGGACAACTAGTGGGGGTTGGTTTTCTCTTTACAAATATGGGTCCCAGGGATTGAACTCTGGTCGTCAAGCTTGGCCATTGGTACCTTTACCCACTGAGCCATACCACCCGCCAAATAATGTTTAATTTTAAATACCAATGACGTTAAGAACTAAGCTGCGCACCACAAAATGCATATGCTCGAGTCTGAGATCCAGGACTCCAGAGTGGAACTAAATTGCAAGTTAGGGACTTCTGAAGAGGCAAGTAAACTAAAATAAGAGTCTAAGGATAAATCCTAACCCAGTCCAGCTGCTGTCCTTGCAAACAGTGCCACAGAGTGGCGCTAGGGATACCTTGCGCATGGGAAAGGCCCAGTGAGGGAACAAGGCAGCTTTGAGAAAGCCACGGATCGACTTCACGAGGAACTGAGGAACTGCGTTTGTCAGCACCTTGAACTTGGAACTCCAGGCTCCACACTGTGAGAATGTTAAGTTTCTGCCACTTGAGCCGAACAATGTGGAGTGGCTTTGTCACAGGAGCAGTTGTGAGCTAACACGAAAGGATGGGGAGGAAGAGCCGTCTCCAGGCCTCGGAACAACGACTGGCGTCTGTGCTCCGTTCTCAGTTATTAAATGGAGAGCAGTTCAGTTTATCATTGCTCCAGAATCACTGCAAGCCTGGTCCTTTGGTAGCTTACCATGCAGACACGTCTTTCTACGTACATGAAGACAGATCCGTGTGATAAACAGGAACCGTGGAATCATACCTGGCACCAATCCTGCGGGGTTTAAATAATCTTAAGGCTATGTCTAGCTTTAATTCTGTTTGGGTCATTTGATTAGTTTAGCCAGGTTCCATGTGCGTTTCCCTACACATGAACAGATCTTTAAAAAGTGACAATTCCATTTACAATGGTTACTGTTGTCAGCTTGAAAGAATAGTATCTCTGGGGAAATGGTGCAGGGAATACCTGTAAGGAATTATTCGATCATTTTAATGGAGAAGGGGAAAGCCAGCATAATGGTGTGTGGCACCATGTCCACGACAGGGGAGTCTGGAGTGTATAAAATGAAGAAAGTAGGCTAAAATGCTTTTTAAAGTTCTCTTCACCTGAAAGAGAATGTTTGGATGGGATTGTCCTCTGTATCCTCAAGAAGGAGGTAATCAAATGGTTCATCCTCCTGCTTCTGGAAATTAATGCCAGTGACGAACGGGGGAAATTGACAGTGATAGAGAAAACCAGAATCGTAGCTTCCCTGGAAGACAGAAGAGAGCAAAAGGTGCTTTGTGAGCCGAGCACACACCTGAGTCCCTCGGGGGTTAGGGTTCCTTCCATTCTAATTTAAAACGCAAAACAATGCCTTAAAGCATCCTCTGCTACAGGATCTCAATGGCTAGAGGTAGGTATTGTTTCTAAGTCTCCCCTGCCCATTAATATTCAATTACATAATTATGATGATGATTCGCTTCTACTTAGAAGTCAGCCCAAGAATGATTTCCCCTCTGAGTCTCTAGTGAACTGTATTTTACGACTTGAGGTGGTATTCTGCATAAACAGTGTTTCAAACCACCAGCTTTTTAGATCACGTTTTTCACAGTTACTTTGCAGTTTAGGGTAACTTTAAACACTATTAATTGTTCAGGAAAGGCAACGTGGGAAAAATACATCTCATTACACAAGGAGAAGACTACTACTAATAATTTGTAGCAGCTACATAGTTCTGACCTATTTTCTTTCTCTATGTGGATGGGACCATTCATGAAGGAAGTGAATTAAATGTTCTGGACGTCTATGCGTGAGATAAATGAGCAAATAACAAAGAAAAAGTAACAAAATGATCAGCTGAAATATCAGGAAACTAAGTTTTCACTCTGGCCAGTGCAGACTGGATTGTTTCAGATAACCTTGCCCTCTGGAGATAACCAGAAAACACACACACACACACACACACACACACACACACACCGTGTTTGAAAGCTTTGGGAGCTACCCATGCTTCAAGACCTATTTTTTTTTTTTTTGATTTTTCGAGACAGGGTTTCTCCGTAGCTTTTGGTACAAGACCTATTTTTAAATAGAGGAAAAATCAAGAGTAAGCCACACGCAGTGCTGTTTTCCTGCCCGAAGCAGATCAAGTGGGAGGTCAGAGGCAAAGAAGCTGAACTAATCTACCTGCAGCTTCATGGGAGTATTGCAAGGCTAGCTTTTCCTGCTCCAACGAGAAGGGGACACTGTAAATATGCTTTGCACTGGACTGTATTGGAATCTTAGAGTTCCATTGCTAGGGAGATGATAGGGATGGGGGGCCGTTGTGGGAGCTGCCGTTAATTTGCTTCATGGTCAAGCTGTCAAATGGCTTTCTAGATATTTGCTTATACCCAGAAATTTGAACTACTTTCTGCTTTGCTCAGAGAAATCTTCCCATATTTAGGGAGGTCGCGCGCGCGTGTGTGTGTGTGTGTGTGTGTGAAGAAAATTTTGCAGTATACTGGGTAAATGTTTCATGATAGACTATACAGTACATAAATGGAGGACACATAACCTTCCACACACATTGTGACACTCTCATGTATCAGTCTTTGTGACATCCATTATTCTTTATTTTGATTGGGGTGGAATGAGGCCACCTGAAAACATACAGATTCCTGTCAATCAAATGCCACACAGCATGCACATTAGCAGAGCGACACTGCGCAGTCCTGCCACAAAAGCTGTTGTTCTCAAACTCAAAACCAAACCAACAGCAACAGCCACAAGACAGATCCGGGGGAGGACTGCTTGCTCCAGTGACTCCTGAGTCTTTCCCCCTTTGGTGTTCCTGAGCTAAGTGACAACAGATACAAAGGGAAGACATATTTAAAAGTGATGTTAAGATGATATTTAAAAGAAAAAACCTGTAGCTTATATTAAAACTCACAGCTACATCAATAGCTAAAAATTGAATTCTTAACCTGTTAAGAATGGGTGTGGTGAAAAATAGTGATGATAAACGGGACTGGACAAGAGCGAGGGAAAGTCTTGGAATTTTTACTCACCAATGACACCCAGAACTTCCCTGGCCCCGAGTAAAAGCCACAGAGGATGGGAGAGGGGGTGGGTGGGATGAAGATCTCAGGCAGCGGCTCCTCTTCCTCTTCTTCCTCTTTCTCCTCCTCTTCCTCCAGTAATCCCTCTTCTCCAAATTCTTCCCTTTCCTCTAAAAGTCTCTTCCTCCTTGCTTCTTTCTCCTTCTCCTTCAACTGCTTTTGTTTTTCCCTCCTTTCAATTTCCATTAATCTCTTTTTAAAAAAGATAGTAGGCATTAAAAAAAAAAGTGTTATTCTATGATTAAGCAAGACAAAATTTGGGTTCTAGAAACACGCAGAGCTCGGATAGAGAACAACACCACTTACACATAATGACTCTTTGGTGATATATTTTTGTCATTAAAATTCAAATCTTTGTGATGAGCATCATTTCTGCTTAATCTCTTTGGTACCCATTTTATTGAAATTATTTTGCCATTCTACCTATAAGAGGAGGAAAGTGCTGTCTTTTTTTTTTTCTCAAAGTCTGTCACTGTCAATCCAGGAACAACGTGGCAATGAAGAAACTTGTTTCCAGCTCCTGGAACCCTGTGATGTAGGCACTCAGTATCACCAACTGTCTAGTGTAGAGTCCCCCAACACTGGCGGCCCCACCTCCTATTTAGAGAACTCACTTCCCAGTTTATATGATTTCTTCACACCAGTTCTTTCTCCAAAGGCATCGCAGTGGCTCAGACTGGTGTGGCTTAGTTGTCATCTAACGAGACCTGAACTCTGGTCCAGCTTCTTATGCTACAGACTGCATGCTGCCATTCCACCGTTCCTCACCTCCTGAAAACGCTGAGAACTGTCTGCATGGTGCCCCTCGAGGGTCTCCCACGTTATTACCCCTCTCTTCCTCTCATTCTCTGTCATCCCATCCTCTGGAGACTCATTTCCACTCAGGCAGCCATTTTTAAACCCCTCATCCCTCCACACCCTGAAGTTCCTTTCTTTCTTTGTACTGGGATTTAGCTGTCTCTCCCCTGCTGACTTCTGCTACAGTTAGCCACCTTCCTGCCAGGGTAAAGTCTCCTCAGGCCACCTTCTGTTTTCCTTTGTTTCTCGTGTGTTCTCCTAGAGTCTCATATAGGGTATGGCAGCTTCAAATGCAAGAAAAGAAGGGAGAGAATGTTTCAAGGACCTCTCATACCAGAATCTTCGATTTGATACTTGAGAAGTGGAAGCATCTGAGGACCACGTCCTGGATTTCATAGGAGACAATATCTTGGTCATCCACGTCCTTAATGGTTGGACTCTGACATTCAAGGACGTAGCCATTCTCGCAGATGGTCATCAAGGTGCTTTCAGGCTTAAACAGAAAGTTATGAATATCATTTACATATAGGCAAATTTTATAAGTTCAGAAAGCTAATAACCCAGGGAAAATATAACGATCATTTTAAAAGACACTACACCACTGTAGTTATCAGTAAAAATCCTAGTAACTAATGATTACCATATCATTAGTATTAGTTATTATTATTTAATTATTAATCATTAGATTTATATTTGTTTCCTTTAGAGACACCACAACTTATTTCTTTAGCCAAATACACGGTTGTGAAACCTGTCAGCCTAAAGGGCAGAATGGTCTAGTTGGAAACGCTGAGGAAATCTCTGTTGTGAATGACTTCTCAGCCCTTGACAACCCATCTCTGCCTTCCTATGGTAATTTAAACGTGGATGCTCTCAAGGTCTCTGCCCTCTTTCCAGTTCTCTTCTCTCTCCGTACTTGCGCTTCAGGAAGTCCTGAGCTGTGACATCCGCTCACACAAAATGGGTCCCAGATTGGTCTGTCCAGTATGGGACTTTCTTTTGCCCTGGACATCTGGCAAATCCCCCATCTCGATATAATTTGTTGTTTATCTTCCACATACTCAGCATTTTGCTATGTGCTAGAGACGGGACTGTAAGAAAAGCTGCTGTCCGTGCTCCCGTTACAGAATGTGGCTCCAAAGGGAGAGCCTGTCAGTTATCAATTCACAGAGATTAAAGTAAATTGTAATTGCAAAAGTCTTGCCAAGAGACCATAAGAACTGCCAGGTTGTGCATGATTTCCCGAGAAGGTGGCATCTATCTGGAAGGAGTGGCTAAATAAGACATTTTTATAAAATGAGTCGAGGTGTGAGCACTGTTCTGTAAAGAGGAGATACTGTGGCCAATGTCCTGGGGCGCGTTTGAGCTTTGGGAAAACGGGCTCGGAAAGCATCATCTAGAGCTAAATGGCAGGAGAAGAGAGAGACAGGGCAGGGCACTAAGGGGTTGAACACCAACTGGCTGAGAAAGCTGCAACAGCTGGGAGCATAGTGTTAGAGGAAGAAGATAATTCAAAAGGGAAGGAAAGGTCAATGGGGTCAAATGATGCCCAATATCAAGGAAGAAAAGAATCAGAAATCAGGTGGGTATTAGCGGTGCCTTCAGAAGGGCTGCCTGGTGGAATCGGAGAACTAGAAGGCAGGCAGGAGTCACGGAAGGATGGAGCGGTAAGGAAGGCAACGGCGTTCTAGGATGGTCAGGCCTCCTTAGGTGCTGAGGAGGGAGGCAGGCAATAGCTGCAGAACACAGGATCAGTGGATTTGCTCTCTGTAAGTGGTAGAGACTACCGCTGAAAATTACCCAGTGAGCAGCAGGTAAGGCTAAACTTATATGCCAGAAAAGTGAGAGGAAATAATAGAAAACATTGAGGGAGGGATTCTAATCCAAAGACAAGAGGCGGAATGACCCCTAAGTAGGAAGAGAGGCAGCTCCTCTGTTGTAAAAGGAAGAAGAGGAGGGAGGCAGAAGTAGAAGAGTGTTTGGTAGGGCCCTGGCCTTCCTGGGAAGTGACGCTGAGGACAAGAGTGGCAGGAATGAAGCTTTGCCGTTTCAAGGAGGCCATCTTGTGTGGGAGAAGGCATTGATAAGAGTCACCTCAGGAGCTGCGGAGAATTCACTTACATCCCTATATTCTGGGGGAGCTAGTAATCTGCGACCAATGATTATCTCCTGCAGTCTTTGGCTGACACTGGTGGCAAATTAGTTGGAGCAACTTGGGGATGGGTTTTTGCCACATAGTAATGGAGAAAGTACAGCCCAAAGTTGGGGGATGGGGAGCCTCTAGCTGCACGACACTGAGATTTACTCTTGAGGACCAATACTAATGACTTACGTGACTGGCTGGGGACCACATCAGCTGGCAGACAGGACCAGGGGTATTAAAATAACCGATTGGCTTGTAATCCTTTTCCACTTCAAAAAAGAAGACAGTTTGATCTTTACTCTAGAAAAAAAAGAGACATGTACAGCCAATATATATTACTATGACAGCAAGTTCACAGAGCACAAAGATTTAATATCATGTGGTCTATCTGATTTATACTTATAGACACAATGGTCACATATTCCAAATTAATATGATATATATATATATATATATATATATATATATATATGATTTCAAATGTTTGCTCATTTTCCCAAGTTTTTCAGTTCATAGCTCTAGAAATGTGATTACCATATATATGTGTTTACACACACACATATATATGCAATCCCTAAAATAATTCCACACTGCTTCTGTGCACTCCTTATATCCCATAGATTGTAGAGTTGTTTCCTTCATCTGAAGCAGGCTTTTGTTGCGGGTTGCATTTAGGGGGTATAAAGGATCAAAGCAGAGCCCGCTACATGCTAGATAAGAGCTCTCTCACCAAAATTATACCCTCACCTAAGGCGGCCCTCTGTAAGAACACACCCATGTAATAAACTAGGGACTGGAAGGATTTCGTCAATGTGATTTCCGATTGAAATTTTCTACTCATTTAAAATAAGCATTACAACTTATAAGATTATTCTCATGTATTCTATACATACTGCACTGGAAAAATGTGAATTAATTCTGGTAAATAAGGCTTGATGGAGTGGGTGGACTCAAAAGGGAAGCTAGACGTGGAATTCCAATAGGAAATGAGAGAGAATTCTGCCCTTACCCCAGTGGCTAGGATCTCCCCATCACGATCATAAGCTAAAGCCGTGACTTCAGCAGTATGGGGCTTGAAGACTTGTTTCAAATGTAACTCCGCATCTAAGATTTTCTTTCGTCCTGCAAAAAGTGTAACTCCTTTCGGATCATAAAGTTCAAGAAGCCGAACAACACCATCTTGGAATCCTATGACAAGCTGTGCAGCGGAGAAGTTCACCTTGGGGGACAATCAAACACAGGGACCTGGATTTAATTAGGAAATTCTCAGTACACACACACACACACACACACACACACACACACACACGCCCACATCTTGTTTCAGTTTTGGTAACATGGCGCTGGCTTTCCTTTGCAACTCTTGGTTCCATGTTATGGCAACTTTATCTTTTATAACCACAAGCAGGGCAATCTATGGCGAGTCAAGCTTCCAGTGAGCAAGCACTCACAGCATGTCTGCCTCCTGGGTAAGAGGCATCTGTCACCAGCAGTTCAGGGTAAACACAAATAGACTGGATGTCCCCCATTAACATGCATGTGAGTATGAAATATGAGCTAACATAGGTGACAAAGGAAAGAAGCATAGCCACTTAGAGCAGTTAGGTAATAAAGCCAACCTACACTGAGGATTCCCCTCAGGCAAAGATGGTGGAGCTGAGATTGGACTGGTGCCTGGTCATGAACTAACTTTGAGATTGGACAGAGCTTGTACAAAGGTCCAGTGTCAGGAGAAAGCAGAGTTCAAGGAAAAATCAGCCTGATGGGAGCCAGACTAGAGGGAAAAAGTCATGTTACTATAAGAGCTGGAGGGAGAAACTGGAAGACGCCAGGACACAGGATATCTTACACGGTACATTGAAAGTAGTCTTTATCCAAGCAATAACGGAAAGCCAGATCTGCAGCATGCCTGAACCAATTTCTTTGTGATTTCATCCCCAAGCAATAATAATTAATCACTCCCCAAATAGTTGCATAGTTCCTTTGCAAAACAGAGCTGTTTTATGCCACCGAATAGATATTCATCAAAACAAACAAACCCTTAACAGTGAAATCAGGAAACGATTTCCGCAGTGTTCTAGGTAAAATAAACTAACTTGAAACATTTATACTTCTAAAGTTCTGAGCTAGAAAAGAATTATATATCATAAAATATCTCTAATACAGTATGTTTTTCATTGTTTAGTTAGAAGTTGATTAAAACAGCAGACTTACTGTTAGGGGCACCCAAGTGATCGAAGTACCTCCTTGTCTGAACTTCATCTGGACCAAGGGAGTTTTGCTAGCAAAATCATAGATGCGAACAGAACCTACAGAAAAAAAAATACATACACAGTTTTAAAAGAAACAAATTATAGACATATTATTTCTTTAAACAATCTTGAAAAAAAAATCTTGGCTCACTTTTTACAGGATTAAATGCTGTAACTCAGATCAACTGATAGCCTAACAGCTTTTTAAATTTGTGTTTAGTTTTTTTCTTTTTAATTATTTTTAAATGAGCATACATAGTAGCAGATTTCCTTGTGGCAGGCTCATGCATACTAGTTTTAGTTGATCTTGCCCACACAGAGACATCACCTGCTCTCCTTCATCTCCTAGGCCCATCCCCACTGTCTCCACCTATCCCCAGCATTGGTCCTTTCTCTTCTACATCACATGCGTCATCTGCTCTCCTCCCCATCCCCACTGTCTCCACCTATCCCCACTCTTGGTCCTTTCTCTTCTACATCACATGCGTCATCTGCTCTCCTCCCCATCCCCACTGTGTCCACCTATCCCCACTATTGGTCCTTTCATGTCCACATCACATGCGTCATCTGCTCTCCTCCCCATCCCCACTGTGTCCACGTATCCCCACTATTGGTCCTTTCATGTCCACATCACATGTGTCCTGTCACCCTCTCCTTCTCTTCCCTTAGAGTTTTTTTTTTCTCCATCTCATGGGCTCTCTGATAAGTTTGTGAAGAGACACAGGTTGTGCTTGACCAACAAAATGTGGTTCTTTGCTCAATCAACATGATCCAAAGTCAAGAGAAAAGAAAGGGCGTGCCTGTGGGTACTAAAATGAATAGCATTTTTATAAGCAATTTATAATTATGTCTTTATTCTAATCTCTAATTGTGTCTGCTGCTGTCTGTGCACTTCCGTCTCCAAAATCCATCTTGTTTATATTCAGCAAGTTTCTTTTTTGGAAGAGTATTCAAACACTTTAAATAGCACATGCTTTAAATTTGCATACAAACAATGCCAGATATATTGTCACTAAGAGTTCCCATTTACAAGACTAGAGAGATGGCTCAGACGGGGAAGTGCCTGCCGCACAAACATGAGGACTTGAACTGGGATCCCCAGCATCTATGAAAAAGCCAGGCATGATGGAACATGCCTGTAACCCCAGAGCTGGGGAAGCAGAAACAAGAGAATCCCAGAAGCTTCTTGGCTGGCTAGTCTAACCATTTGGTGAACTCAAGGTTTAGTGAGAGACCATGTCAAAACATAGGGTAGAAAGCAACAGAGGAGGACACCTGAGGTCACTCTTTGGCTGCCACATACATACACACCAGAACACATGAACATGAACATACATGCATGCACGACAAACACACACCGGAACATATATACACATACATGAACATGCATGCATGTATAACACACACAGAGGGTTGGGGGTAGTTCATGCTTACAGTCCAAGGCAGTTGTGGCCATGAGATAAGTGAGAGGAGAAACAGCCAAGCCTTCAATGCCTCCAGAATGGAAAGAGAAGAGGCATTCTGGGTCCTGAGTCTGAGAACAGACAAAGAGCATACCAGATATCAAATACAGAATTAAATATAGAAATATAAATAGAATCCTGTAACACAATGGGTGGTGTTACTCGAAGACAGAATCTTTTAAAGTATGATGTATTAGAAAAAGCGCTGAATGTCGGAATTAGGAAAACCAGATGGAGTCTTGACTCTAAAGTTAATGACTGATTTTATACAGATCCCATCAAATGCCACTCCCTGGTCTTCCTGCCTGCCCAGTAGGGCAGGTGTGAGGATCACATGGGTACCCATGTGTTTAGGAGATGTGCAATGCAGAATGACATAGTTCAGTTTCCATCTGACCTAACGTGGAGAAAGATGGAGCGGATTTAAAAAAGTATCAAAGAATTTTTGGTATAGCATTTAGAAGAAAAATAAGGAAAATAGGCACTTACAATATTTGAAAAGCTAAGATCAAGCTTCCATATGGCTCCACTGGCATCCTAAAAAATTAAATAGTTAATAATAGTTCAACATTTTTAATGCTCACCAAATGAAAATTATTGTTTCTGTGATTTGATAAAATGAGGACCAACAATAACATCTAGTGCTTACATATATTATATAGTGTGATTGAAATATATTAAAAATATCTTCTACATATTTAAGACTATAAACATATACTAAGCAAAGCAATCCCAGAATGTTGTAATATTCTGCAGCACTCTAGTCCAAACAAGCAACTTTATTTCTATTTTAAGTCCTGGTACAGTTAAAAAGCCAAAACAAAAGACTGTAACATACCTGAGCCAGCCAAAAGTTATTTCCAATTTCATTCATCTTTATCATTGAGAAGAGGTTGACATTCTTGTCTACTTGAAGTTCATTTATAGGCTCTATCTCCAACAATCCAGTGTCATCTATGATGTCAGCAGTATCAATTGTCTCAAAGTCCCATATCTTACAAAATCAACAAGAAAGTAGTTTATAGCCGGGCGGTGGTGGCACACGCCTTTAATCCCAGCACTTGGGAGGCAGAGGCAGGCGGATCTCTGTGAGTTCGAGACCAGCCTGGTCTACAAGAGCTAGTTCCAGGACAGGCTCCAAAACCACAGAGAAACCCTGCCTCGAGAAACCAAAAAAAAAAGAAGAAGTAGTTTATAATACAACAACAACGCCCCTACTATACCCTAGAGGTGAATAAATAAGAGGTGTCAGATAAGAGCAACTTCTTTTGGAGTTGTTGGCCCGTGAGGCTCCATAGACCACCCAACATCACAGGCTACTGCCATTGCCCTTGATGGACCCCCAGAATTTGATGGTGAGACCCTGTTGCTGAAGATACCATATGCTTAAGTCACACAACATGGCAAAATCAAGTTGGTACAGATGTGGGAGCTTCATCCCTACAGGCTAGCTTTTGTAGTGATGGAAAGTGCTGTCTATGTTACTGGAGGAGAAAAGCAAGCATCAGTCATACCCAGCTGTGAACCCTGAGAGCTATAGCAATGACTGGCCTGGGAAGACGTAGCCACTGGTGCAGAAGTGGCACAGGCATCACGGGAGTAACCAACTTTCAGGTCGGATTTAAGCCCCACTCCACAAGATGAAACTCATACCCGACACCATTACCTGGCTAAGAGTCTATGCCTAGAGAGGTTATAGGCTCTAAGAAAGCACCTACTAGTAGTATGCAGTCAACTGGACATAGTATTAGATCAACTTCCAAATGACTCACTCTTACACCTATAGATTAGTGCATACCTCAGTCTTCATCTGCAAAGCTTTATTTTCTTTTTATTTTGATTAACACAGTGACCTATAACTGGCCAAGGTATAGGGAGTAAGAGACTGTACAATGCTCATTCCTAAATGGAACATATTACACCCATATGTCCCCGTCTTCCCAAAAGGTTCAGGGATTGTTGCAGAACATGAGTTGGAGAGAAAGTAAGAGCCTGGGGTGGTGGATAGCTATAAGGAAACCTTATCTTCTGGGCAGAAGCACAGCTGCACATATGAACTCATGGCAGTTGGGACAACATGCGCAGAACCCACGCAAGCCCTAGCCAGACCAAATCCCAACACAGTGAGGGGAGTTAGGCACACAATTACACCCCAAGGCACAAAGCTATTGGAGGTTGATAGCTTCTGGAAAAGGGAGAGACAGTCTTCTCTAAGTTGACCACCCTCCAGGGGAAGCCCATACATTCAAGAATATATGGACAAGGAAAATTGGTCTCGAGGAATTTAAGAGCTAGAAGGCCCCAGAAAACCATGCACCAAGGGGACTCCAAGGCAAATCACAGAGTTTAAGAACAGTGATGGTTCACAAAAGGTGCCACAGAGGGAGACTGGGAAGCATAGGACAGAACAGCAACCCAGGAGACTTGGGGAAGGACTGTACACACAGCAACCCCCATGCACACACCTCTGAGACTATCGCCCACCTGCATTCTCACCACCAGCTTGGTGATGCACACATTTAATCCCAGCCCTCGGGAAGCAGAGGATCTCTGACAGTTCAAGGCCAGTCTGGTTGATATAGGGAGTTCCAGGCTAGTAAGGGCCACGGAGTGAGACCCTGTTTCAGAAAGAATGTTCAGCATTTTCATTTCTTAGAAAATGCCCAGTGGGCGTTTTGAAAGGATGTGTGGTCACTGTTTATGTGGCGCTAAGATGAGCTTTCATTATTGGAGGCTTCTGTGTAACACCTGAAGCGCAAGAGCAAGAGATCCCTTCACAACGTTTCAAGAAAGCTTGACAAGAATGCAAATACCTACTATATGAGCAATATTTAAAATGAGTCGGTCTTGGAAATAAGCGACCATTGATCCCCTTCGCGAAGCAGCTTATAAGACAAAACCACCCATGTGATCTGCAAGTCTTAAGTGAAGGGCTGCTGCCTTACCCTGACACAGCCGTCTGAGCCAGCGGTAATAACTTCCCCCTCGTCCAGCATTATCTGGTTAATGGGACCCTGGTGACAAGATTTCATGCCAGTTCGGCAGAGCTCCACCTTGATGAGGCTGCCTTCCCAAAGCAACAGGTTGCCCCACTCCGATCCCGAGAGCACCTGGCGGGCGTGGATAAAGAAGCGTGCATAAGAACTAAATACCTGTGTGTGGGCCTCAAACAGGTGAGAGCTGCTTTCAGATTCTTTCTTTCTTTCTTTTTTTTTTTTTTTTAACTATAAAGTTTGAGCATTGAAACAAAGAAAAACCCAGCACCACAGATCCAACCTCCAGGGACCATGGAGGCTTGTACCTGAACCCGGATGAAATTAACTGTTCAATGGTTACAGTGACCAAATTCACAAGGCATTCTTTTCTGAACCGTTGGTCACACACAGCCGGCTTTGTTTTCCATTGGTCCTCAGAGCAGGACGTCCCCGCCCCCGTCAGCTCTTTATTTCTATGATTGTAATAGCTTCCTTCCTAGCTCATCATCTGGATCCCAGATTTCCCTCCTGACAGCCTACCAGGAATCTTATGACCACAAATATCTATTGCTTCTCCCATTTCTAACATTGCTCTCCTGGCATGCAATGATTCTGCTGGTCTGTCAGACTCCTCAAACACTCCAGGGCCCAAACACGCTTTTCAACCAAAGTGTCCACTTTTTCCCAGCATGTCTTAACCTGCTCCATCCTCTAGATCCCTGATATTCATTCCTGACCCTGAATATTTCCTTCTGTGGCTTTATCATTTAGAATGGCTAATGCTCCCTCACCTCCACAGAAACTCTACGGAGCTTCCAGAGACACAGTTCACACCACGCTCTAAAAAAAGTGACGTTGATGTTTACCTTAACGAGTATTCAGAGTCTGAAGACAGACTCATTTAAGGTTGCTGTATAGATTTGGGATTACAATCTAACCAACACCTAAAGCTTTGTAGCAGAGGAGGGAAGGGAGTGGTACATGCGTGTGCAGGTGCCTGTGTCCACGCAAGTACACATGGAGGCCAGAGGTCGACACCAGCGTCTTCCTTCCCACCCTTATTATCATTGTGATTCTTCCAGAGTCCTGGCCTGAGCCTGGAACTCGCTAACTTTGCTAGACTGACTAGCCTAGGGTTTTTCACTTCCTCCTATATATTGTACTAGCTGACACTAGTCCTTCACTTAAATGACCAGATAATAAATGACCAGATAATTTGGTTTCTTAGAGTAACATTTGCATGCTGGCATAAGAGAAGCGATGGCAAGTAGCACAGTGTAACTCATTCTAATAGGAGGTCCAATAGGATGCTAAAGGAGAATGGATCCTCGGTGCCTATCAGTTTAGGCAAAAATAAATAAATAAATAAATAAATGCCATAAGAACTGTAAAAGTGAACTAACAATGTCAGAAAATCAACTGACAAATGGCTTTACAATTCTACAATGTTGTAGATATCTCTGTAAGATGACGTCATCTTCCTGAATGACATTCTGACACTGAAACAAAAGACACAAGGTTGAGTAAAGCCTTGGCCCTGTGCAAGTCCCTAGGAATATCACGACGAAAACAAGAAAGACCATATAAATCATTATAATTCCATGACGTCATTTAAAAGTAACGGGCATGTCACTATGTTAATACGTCATATGCATAGCATACTTAGCAAAACCAGGCAATGGGGAGTACATATGGATTCCAAAACTTTTAGGGAAAATGTTTTATTTCAATAGAGTTGGGGAAAGGTAAGATGAGGTCTGCACTATATTGATAATTACGACATCTGCTATCATCAACGGTCTTAGACTATGTGGTTCACGTCCAGCTGCTATCACTCGCACACAGTCTCACAACAAAGAGGCACAGCCAGACTCACCTTCCCATCCGGAAGCTCGGTGTAACCCTCTATGTCGCTAGTGCTTGTTTTGCCAAATCGCCCCAGTGATCCCTGCAGCTTGAGGCCAGTGAAGGTAAAGGCCATCTCCCAGAATCTGCCAACGAGAGAGGAGAAGTCAGGGGGATCAGTCAGTTGGCTCCTTTTCGTTTCCATCTGACCCCAAATCGTATGTCATAAGCACCTGTAATGGCATTGAGTCATCAGACTACCATGTAGGGTCCACTTCCTCTCAGGGAACATAGACTCAGTACGCGAGGGGGAAATCCTCTGCTTTTGCAAGACCTGAATTCGAGGTTGTACTGCAGCAGTTACCAGCCATGAGTGAAAATTTTAACCAGATTGAAAGTAATTGATGGATAGAGGTGGTCTATATTATTCCAGCGAGGAAGCAGAACAAGGTGGCGTGGGGTTTGGAGCCACAAACGAGATCAGGAGTAGACATTGCCTGTCAGGAAGACTGGGGTACTGCTATAAGTAAAAAGTGCCACTGGGGCCTCAGCGTGGCTTTGGGAAAGCCTATGGAATTCGTGACCGAAACACTGTGAACTGTTTTAGGTGGAGACCAAGAGAAGGCAGCACTCTGAATGTAAAAGCCCTTCTCTTATCTGCGTTGCTGTGGGAGACCAGTCCCCTGAATCAGAATGCAAAGGGCACACTAAAAGAAACAGGGAGGCAGAGGGATACAGGAAAGGTAAGCTATTGGTTAATTTGAAAAAGAACACATATGGATCTGGAGAGAAGGCTCAGCAGGTACAAGCACTCCCTGTTCTACAAGTTATGTGTGGTTCCCAGCACACACATGGCGGCTCACCACCACCTGTAACCCCAGTTCCAAGGGACACAAGGTCTTCTTTCGGCATCCACAGGTACAGCATGCATGTGGTACACATACATACACAGAGGCAAAACATTCATAGAATTATGTACTGGCTGGTTTTGTGTCAATTTGATATGAGCTGGAGTCATCAGAGGGGAAGGAGCCTCAGTTGAGGAAATGTCTCTATGAGACCCTGCTGTAAGGTATTTTCTCAATTAGTGATCAATGGGGAGAGGGCCCAGCCCATGGTGGTCCTAGGTTCTATAAGAAAGCAGGTGGAGCAAACATGAGACACAAGCCAGGAAGCAGCACACCCCATTGTTTCTGTATCAGCTCCTGCCTCCAGGATCCAGCCATGCCTGAGATTCTATCTTAACTTGATCTTGTCATTTTATATGGAATCTGGAAATGTAACCCAAACAAACCCTTTCCTCCCCAACTTGTTATTTGGTCATGGTATATAAAAACCATAATTAAGCAATAAAAACCATAATTAAGACAGCACAAAATAAAAATAAGTATTTTAAAAATATATGTGAAATCTCCTAATTTTTTTCTTTTCTTTTCTTTTCTTTTTTTTTTTTAGAGGCTACAACTCCATTTTCTGAGAACACTTCAGGTTACATGGCACACACATAGAGAGTGGCAAATGTATTCTTTGGTGCCATGTTTTAAATAGTTATAAATCTATATTTGGTTTTCATATTTTTATTGTTTTTATTGAGCTATACATCTTTCTCCACTCCCCTCCCTTCCTTCCCTCGCCCCTTCTACCATTTTCTGTGACCCCCCACACTCCCAATTTACTCAGGAGACCTTGTCTTTTTCTCTTTCCTTTGTAGATCCATGTATGTCTCTCTTAGGGTCCTCTAGGTTCTCTGGGGTTGTCGATTGTAGGCTGGTTTTTCTTTGATTTATGTCTAAAAGATACCTATGAGTGAGTACATATTATATCTGTCTTTCTGGGCCTGGGTTAACTCACTCAATATGGTTTTTTCTAGATCCATCCATTTGCCTGCAAATTTCAAGATGTCTTTTTTTTTTTTTGCCACTGAGCAGTATTCCACTGTGTAAATGTACCACATTTTCCTTATCCATTCTTCAGTTGAGGGCATCTAGGTTGTTTCCAGGTTCTGACTACTATGAATAATGCTGCTATGAACATAGTTGAGCACACGTCCTTGTGGTATGATTGAGCATTCTTTGGATATATACCCAAAAGTGATATTGCTCTGTCTTGAAGTTCATTGTTTCCTAATGAAACCTAATTTTAAAAACAATTCTTTTGGAGTTTTGTTTGTTGATTTATTTGTTTGTTTTTCAAGACAGGGTCTCTCTGTGTGGCCTTAGGTGTAGCAAAAAATATCCCCAAGCCTTTGACCCTCTTAGAAAACGCCCTTGCAATATCTATTAGTTTCTTTGTCAGGCACCAGACTTACTTGATGTGGCCCAATCCTGATGTGGTTAGCTGCTCATCATCTTCGGGATTGAAAGTGACCTTAAAAACGTCCTGAGAAAATGCTTTTGTCCTCAGGGTAGGCTGCTCTTCCTTCCAGTTCCAGATGGTTATTGTGTAATCAGGGTGACTCCCCACGGAAGCCAGCATGGTCCCTTCACTGTTAAAGTCTACGTACGCATAGGCCTTCTCTGTCCCATCTGCAAGGACGAATGGGGGAGAGGGGGTCTGATAAATAAGAGAGAAAGCTGAGCCCCAGAGGGGACACACCTGTCACCCTAGCACTGGAAGGACATGTCTGGAAAATAACAAGATCAAGCCCACCCTATGTTGCGAATCTCCTGTCCTCAAACAAAACCAGAGAGGGAGGAGGCAGAGGAGGACAAAGACGTGAGTGCCCTTGTGATCTGTGTTGATATAAACGTGTCAAGAATCTAAGAGTGCTGGGGAGATGGTCCAATCGGTGAGGTGCCCAGTGTGCAAGCATGGGTACCCAAGTGCAGCTCCCAGCTCCCAGATTCAGCTGTCATTACAATTTTATAAGGTGAAGGAGGGGCAGAGACAGGGGGAGCCCCAGGACTCCCCAGCCAGCCAGCCTAGTAGGAATGGTGAGTTCCAAGCGCAGCGACAGCTTCTACCTCAAAAATAAGTTCGAGAGCAATAGAGGAAATGCTTGGCATCCAGCCCTGGCCTTCACAAATGCATGCACAGGCAAGCACGCGTCACACATACCGCATGCGTGGGAGTGCACACGCACATGTAACCCTCCTAACGGAGTAGTCCTAAAATATTCCATCACACTTGGTGAGGTGGTTTTAAAGAAAAAGGCCCCCAAAGGGAGTGGCACTATTAGGAGATGTGGCCTTGTTGGAGGAAGTGTGTCACTGTGGGGATGGGCTTTGAGATCTCTTTTCTGAAGCTTCACTCAGTGTGACAGTCAGCTGACTTCCTGGAGCCCTCTGGGCTCCAACACCACGTCTGCCTACACGCTACCATGCTCCCCTTCATGACCTTAATGAAAGGAACCCCTGAAACTGTGAGCCATTGGCAGTTAAGTGTTTTCTTTCTAAGAGTTGCCGTGGTCATGGTGTCTCTTCACAGCCATAAAAACCCAACTGAGACATGCAGCTTTAGAATGGATGGTAAGATTATAAAAGGAAGGTGGAAAGTCCCTCCCCCCAAAAAACATATATTTCATCTTGTGGAAGAAAGAAGTCAAGCACAGAGAGCAAATCTGCAACAGTAAATTAGGTACAAAACTTTTGGCCAACTAAGATAGGATAGATAATTAAATAATTTCTCCAAATTTGCCAAATACAAATGGACTGGATAATTGTTCTTTGTTTGTTTTTGAGACAAGGTTTATCTGTGTATCTCTGTCTGTCCTGGAACTCCCTCTGTAGACCAGGCTGGCCTTGAACTCACAGACTCCTGACTCCTGCCTCTGCCTCCAGGAATCTTGGGGTTAAAGGCATGTGCCTCAATCACCAGGCTTAGTAACTGTTCTTATTGTGTATTAGTTTTACTGTATTAGAGATAAAAAAAAACCTTTCTTTTTATTTAGACATAAGGGGGAAATGTGGGATATTTGTACACGGTGTGAAGATATGTCTTTGCTAAGGCACACTCTGATTGGTTTAATAAAGAGCTAAATGACCAATAATTAGGCAGGAATTCTGGGGACGAGTACTCTGGGAAGAAAAAAGGCGGAGTCACCAGCCAGATGTGGAGCAGCATCATGAGCAGCACAAAGATCTGAGGAAACGAGTCACACAACAGGTTGTAGATTAGAATAAATGAGTTAATTTAAATGACAAGAGCTAGTGGGCCAAGCCTTCGCTAAGGCCAAACTTTCATGATGTATAATAAGTCTCTGTGTCACTATTTGGGAGCTAGCAGTACAGAGAAAGACTTGCTATAGATAGAACTCAATCTACAATTTTCAATTTGTCACTGAAAAACTCTCAAAGTGGCCACTGACTCCTGAAATTTATTACGCAGGGAACAGAACCAACTTTAAGGCGACAGGCAGTTAGCGTTCTGCGTCACCTTCACTGGTGTGTAACAGCCAGTTACTCAGCTAAACAGCAGTATAGACGCTGTTGTGCGGACAACACCAACACCAATGGTATTCCTGATCAGGTGACTTACGGACTGTGTCCTTGCAGACCTAGGTGGGCTTTATCCAATCAGCTGGAAGGTGTTGAAGAAGAATGTATTCTGCCTGGAGAATGCCCATGAACTCCTTCCCCGGGATCTCTAGCTTGGGGGACTGATCCCCAATTTCTAAACTTACTAGCTACGACAGTTATAAGCCAATTTCACCAAACAGATTTCTTTTCTACCTCTCGCTGTTGTTTCTCTGCTAAAGCTTGGCTAATTCCGGAGTCTCAGCCATTTTCTGGCCACCTTCACGTGGATGGTTTTAAAGACAACCCCCCCGCCCCCAACTCACCTCGCAAGATTCTGTAGGGCCTCAGAGAGGGATATTCATAGATGATAATCTTTGGGAAACTGCCCTTTTCAGCAACTATGAAGTAAGTTTTGTCCGGATGAACCTAGGAAAACAGAATCTCTCTAAAATATTAAAAGGAAATTTTCACATTGATAACCCCATCCATGCAGTACTTAGTGGCTGTTATCATATAATTGGCTAATTGGACTGTACTTCTATCTAATTTTTTTTTAAAAAAATGCACATCTGATAAACGCTTGATGGATATGATTTGAACTGAAAACTAAAAGAAAGTAAAAAAAAAAATAATAAGATTGGCCTTGATTAAAGCAATCGTTTTTCATGCTACAAGTACTGACTTCATAGAGAGAATGACGGCTTCAATCTCCAGTGTATGTCAGGATCTCTTGACGGATTCTTCAAAAACATGGATCTGAAATCCCCCACCCAGTGTTTCTGAATTCACATTTATGTTTATTAACAAGTGCTAAGCTACTGCTGGCCTGCATGGCTGTGTGGGAAGAGCTAAGCAGGGCCAGACACCAAACCCCTGTCTAAGCCATTGTAGTTGCATCCAGAAACATTCACGGGATGTGTGTTTCAGCCCGTTTACTACCTGAGGACGGGCTTACTTATATGGACAGAATTAACTTTCCTAGCTGTTCTGAGAAGTTGCAAATCCAAAACTGAGGGACAATATCTATCAAGGGCTTTTGTGTGCGTCATCCCCTGGTAGTAGCCAGAAGGGCAAGAGAGAGTGAGAGCTAAGAGGTGTATATGAGGGGAGTGTGTGTGTGTCTCTGTGTGTGTGCATGCGTGTGTGTGTCTGTGCATGCTGGATCTGCTCTCGTAAAATCCCATCATCAGCTGACACATTTCCTGCATAAGACGAATATACTTGTGCCTAATCACACTTATTAGGCCTCACCTCCCAACGGTAGTGCATTGGGGATTAAATTTACAGTGTATAAACTTATGGGAGGAAGTATGTTCAAGCCTCAGCAGTGAGGAATTTGTGTCCCAGTGGACATTCTAGCCATTCAAAATAGCTAAGTAAATAAATAAATGGAATACACCTTTAACAAACTCACCAGACATGACTGCAAATGTAAGAAGAAAGAATTCTTACTCACAGAATTGATGTGGGAGTCTTCTGTTGTGTTGATTTCATTGGTTAAATAAAGAAACTGCCTTGGCCCTTTGATAGGACAGAAAATTAGGTAGGCAAAGTAGACAGAACAGAACTCTGGAAGAAAGAAACCGAGTCAGGCAGTCGCCATGATTCTCCCACTCCAGACAGATGCAGGTTAAGATCTTTCCTGGTAAGCCACCTTGTGGTGTTACACAGATTATTAGAAATGGGTTAGATCAATATGTAAGAGCTAGCCAATAAGAGGCTGGAACTAATGGGCCATTCAGTGTTTAAAAGAATACAGTTTCCGTGTAATTATTTTGGGTAAAGCTAGCCGGGTGGCGGGATGCAGCCTGCTGCTCTTCACAACACGTAAGAAAGTACGGCATGGATGAAGTCTTTGTGTCATGTTTCTATTGATAGAAACTGGCTAGAGTTTTACACTCCTTTGTTACTCTGGCTAATTGGTAAGCCAAATATGCAGAAAGCATGAGGAGCCAAGGAAATAAAGGTAAAATAAAAGTAGGCTCCCATCAGAAGAGACTGTGCACACACACTGCGCTAGTCCGCGTCTGTTTTCAGCTCCTGACTGCAGAGTTTAGGAGATGGAGCCTGGGTTAGGATACTAAGGGGAGCTTCTGCTACCCAGACAACACTTCGGCTCCCTTCCTTTTTTCCATTCCTGGGGACTGATGACCTATAATAGACGGGCTGATTCCTGCTGAAGCTGCCTCTTATCCTATGGTGATGCCTCTTTATGAAAATATGTCTCTTGCTTTCTAAGAGATTGGAACATTTGCTGGACCTCACAGCCCAATTAACATACAGCTTGGGGTTACATAAGACTGACATTCTGCTGTGTAGCCAGCCCATTTGCTTAACCCGCTGTTAGGATAACAATGCAGTAACTAACCTTACTTGTCATGGATTTCCTACATTACCTATACAGGCACATAGCTGTAAGCTTAATATATGTACAGAGGTGGTGTGTGTGTGTGTGTGTGTGTGTGTGTGTGTGTGTGTGTATGTGTGTGTGTGTGTGTTATGGTGATAATTTACTGAAAACAGCAAACAAGTCTAAAGCGACCTTGTTACAATAAATATCCATCACAAACATTGAAAGCAGCATGAAGATATGAATATAGTTTCTGGGTAGCGGTGTTTGCAGTGCATCTGGGTATTTGGAAGTCAGTAAAGTTTTATCCCTTGTAAAATCCTGTTAAAGATTTCTGTGAAGGGGCTGGATAGATGGCTCAGCGGTTAAGAGCACTGCCTGCTCTTCCAAAGGTCTTGAGTTCAATTCCCAGCAACAACATGGTGGCTCACAACCATCTGTAATGAGATCTGGTGCCCTCTTCTGGCCTGCATGCAGATAGAATACTGTACACATAATAAATAAATCTTTAAAAAAACAGATTTCTGTAAAGTGTCCTCATTCAGTCCTCATGTGATACTTTCTGTTATGTTCAACAGAAGAGAGAGTGAAGCCCTTTGCTGGAGACAGACAAAGCAGACAACAGGCAGAAACAGAGACAAAGATTCAGACTCACGCAGGTTACAGACAGACCAGTAACCATAGCTACAGAGAAAGGGAAGACACAGGGAGGGAAGTGGAGAATTCAAATTTGGCATCATTCTTGGTCAAACTCCTCCAAAAGAAAGCCTTTGAATTATTTCCTAATTCAACATCATGATTACTTACATGCATCTCAGTAAAACTATCATATGCATATATATAAATATATATATGTGTGTGTATGTATATCATGTGCATGTATACGTATGTGTATGTATATGTGTGTGTGTATAAATATACTTTCTCTAGAAGAAGTTAAAGCAGGACGATGCAAGTTTAAAGCCAGCCTGTGCTACATACTGATTTCCAGGCCAGCCTGAAACATACTGACTTCCAGGCCAGCCTGAGCTACATACTGACTTCCAGGCCAGCCTGAGCTACATACTGACTTCAAGGTCAGCCTGAGCTATATACTGACTTCAAGGCCAGCCTGAGCTATATACTGACTTCAAGGCCAGCCTGAGCCAAATACTGACTTCAAGGCCAGCCTGTGCTATATACTGACTTCAAGGCCAGCCTGTGCTATATACTGACTTCAAGGCCAGATTGCACTACACATCAAGACCCTATCATAAAAAGAAAGAGAAAGAAGAAAAGAGAAGGGCTTAAAATAAAGACAGCTGCGCATCTTATGAGACCCCCACAACACCCTGCATGCCACTGGTGCCTAACTGCCAATGTGGCATCCACAGAGAGACCGAATAAGGCTCTCCTGCCCCTCCCCGGCTCACCCAGGTCACTAACTGCTAGCATACCCCGATGGCACCGATTCCTTGACCACTGCTACTCTGCAGGTACATTTGCTCCTTGGTTCTAAAATTCAGCAGGACCAGCTGGTTCCCAGCGATGTACATCAGGGTACTGGAATCCAGAAGCTGTAGGTTAGCTCGTTTTTTGCAGTCATAGCCAAAAGAATGTCTGAGGTTAGGCTGCTAAGGAAATTAGTGAGGCAGATCAGCCATCTGGAACAGGATGAGGGTTTCGAACAATGGAGTCCGCTTTTAAAATCAGTATTCTTTTAAAACGATAAAGATTTGAAATAAATCTTTACCCCAAAACTAGGAATCTTCCTATGGATCATAAAGACAATTTTATTTTTAAAGTAAGTGAAAATGCTTATAGAGCAATTTAGCTTCTACTTTAATTTTTATGAAGGCAATCCTGTGATCTGGGGATAAGCAGATAGCCTTTCTAAAGAGGTATCATTTTCCTCTGTTCCACAAAAGCAGAACCACACCATTAATGCGGGGCCAAGTCCAAATCTTCACCTTTGAGTCGGCTAGTCAAGTTTGTTCAACAGTCAATATTATTTTTATTTTTATTTATGTGGTGTGTGTATGTGTATATGAGTGTGGGGGATGTGCATATGTGTATGTGTGTGTGTGAGTCTGTGGGGTGTGTGTATGTGTGTGTGTTTTCTCATCTTCCACTTTGGGTTCCAGGGACTAAACTCAGGTCATTAGGCTTGTGTGTTAAGTGTCTTTACTCACTGATCCATCCACTAAAAATATTTTATAGGCCTCTTGGTTGATGTTGAAAGGAATTTAAAATTCTGGTATGTTGGAGCAGCTGCTTTTGTTTATTGGGTTGGGACTGATAATCCGATTCTTGTGCCTAGAGTAAGATAGTGAGAGGAAAGGGCAGCCTCCTGAAAGCCATCCTCTGACATCTCTGCACATGCCCTGACACACATGGGAACACACGCGTGCACATGCACGAACACACGCACTTGCGTGCACACACACACACACACATAATAAAGGTAAAAAGCAAATTTTAAAAAAATTATGACATATGTGGAAATCTAATACAAATTTTGATAATATACTGGCTGTACTAATTTTTAATTAATACAAACAAATTATTTTAATCAACTAATATATGACACATAAAATTATATAAATTTTTCTCAGGTTTTTGATTAAATTGCTGTATACATAAATATACGTATGTATGAATGTGTTTATGTCATAGAAAATTGTGTTAATTCAAAATAGAAGTTTAAAAATCTAGGTTACATAAGACCTTGTAATTTACATTATATTAGTACATTTAAACTCAAATTAAAAGAACACAAAACAAAATAACAAAGAAACTAGATGAGAGGAATCTCTGACAACCTTTAGTATCACAGCCGTGCGTAAGCAGACAGAGTCTTTATAAGAGCCTGTTGTTGAGCTCCGACGTTCAAGGATCAAGGGAATGAGCAATATTATTTATTTCTTGAGCACTTGCTTGGAAAAAGAAATTAATTCTTAGAGGGTCCACTTATTTGCAAGAGATTTTATTGTGTCCAAAAGACAGAAGAGAAAAACTAAAAGGACGAAATTTCAGACCAGAAGGTAATTTGGGGGCAGAGTAGCTTAGTCACACCCAGGACTGAACCCGAGTTCAGGGCTGCATTCAGACAGTAAGCACCTCATCTCCCAACTACAGCCTTCCTGAAAGGCCAGCCACAGTGTGGGTCACGTGGGAGCAGCCACTATCCAAGTGAAAGCAAGCTGACGTCATAATGGAAATAATTCCTCTAATTACCTTCTCACCCACATACCATCCTGACCACAAACAGAACGCTCTCATCAGGCCCCTCCATTTTTACCTATCTTCACAAACCAATCAAAACTGGCCATGCCATAGATGATCTGCTCAGAGTTGACTCCCATAACTCTTCGGATGCAGGATGGGGAAGTGAGATAAGAAAGCAATGATGTCACTAGACAGGCGCTGGCAAAGAAAGGCCAGCCTGGAACAAGAAGAAAATGGCAGTAAGAAGTTCGCCATGCTGGGCGGTGGTGGGTACACACCTTTAACTGCGGCACTCAGCGGGCAGAGGCAGGCGGATCTCTGTGAGTTCGAGGCCAGCCTGGTCTACAAGAGCTAGTTGTAGGACAGGCCTCAAAGCTACAGAGAAAACTTGTCTTGAAAAAGGAGGAGGAGGGGGGGGAGGAGGAGGAGGAGGAGGAGGAGGAGGAGGAGGAGGAGGAGAAGAGGAAGAAGAAGAAGAAGAAGAAGGAGAGGGAGAGGGAGAGGGAGAGGGAGAAGGAGAAGGAGAAGAAGAAGAAGAAGAAGAAGAAGAAGAAGAAGAAGAAGAAGAAGAAGAAGAAGAAGAAGAAGCTCCACAAACTCCTTCAATCCATATTCCATCATCTCATGAACTGGTCCATCTGTGCAAAGAGCATCCTCAAAACATCATCATGCCCTAGGTCTGCCATCAAACAAAACATTTAGTTTAAATTAGGATCCCCTGTTCCCCCGCCCCATCCCATCCCCTACTCCCGACCCATGCCACACTTTTTACAGTTTCCTAAGACAAAGGTTGGTAACTTTTTCTTTGTAAGGCAAGAAGTAAATACCTTAAGCCTAGACCAAATGTGCTCCATCACAACTACTTAAGCAGCCATGGACAGAGTGTAATTGTGTGTGTCTGCGCTGCAATAAAACTTTATTTACACAAACAGGCTGGCGGCCACATTTGCTCCTGGAGCTGTAGTTTGTAGTTTGCAATGAAACCCTCCCACATTATGAACGCATAGCTGGAGTGGATACTGAAGCGTAAGAAAATTCAGTGGGATCTTTGCTTCTGGAGTCACATAGGGTGTGGAGACAAGCTCCTTGTAGTTGTAGAAGAAGCTCTCCGATATCTTCTTCTTTATATTCTCCTCGGCCTCTTCTTTAATTTCTGGAGGAGGTTCCTGAGTTACTAAAACAGGAAAATACTTTATCTAAGAAGAGTACGCATTGAACCCTAAAATTGTATTTCACATCATCAGAGGTAACGTGCAGTCTGTACTAGCAGTGAAAGCAACCACTGGCTTCATCATTGCCTCATGCTGCCAGACCTGGGAGGAAGAGCGGACAGCTTGTGCACCTGTAGGAGATGCTGAGTTCTGCCCACAACAGTCGGACTTGGAGAACTCTTCACTAATCTGAGACACGGCACTTCCTTGATCACTTTATCCCCTTATCAAGCACAAGACTGCCTGACATGGTCCTCAGAAATACATTCTTTTCTTTCTGTTCGTAACACATGCCCACACCCTGCAGACTTTCCGTTTCTTAGATGGATAGGTAGCTGTTGAATTTGTCAGAGCAACTTGCCCTTAAAGCCGTGACAAACAATGGGAGAAAGCTCATCACACTTACAGCTGGTCATCCGAATAAACTCTTGAAATGAGCTGGTACTTTGTCCCATGTCTTCCAAGTCAAAGTCATCATCGAGATATGATTCTTCCTCGTCAGTGTATAGGTCATCTGTGGTGTCTTCTGGAGCTTCTTTGGTAGATATTAAAGACAATTTGTTTTATCAATTTCACAAAGTTTTAATTAATGTTCTTACTTCCAAAGTAACTAAAACCTCTTACTTGTTTGTGCCTTAAATGCAATGAATTTTTAAATTCAGAATTTCCTAGGATTACTTTCTTGCATCAGTCTTAAACTTATACAAAACCCAAAAGGCCTTTTTGGTGGGTTCATCTCCATTTTCACTTCATTCCCAGTTGATTTCTCTTATAAGAAATCATAACAATATATCCTACCAAGAAAGGATAAATAGTGGGCTAGCATGAATGTTGGCATACTGTTACCATAACTCCAGCTACCATTGGTAGAGGATCTGCCATGTTGAGGAGCCGTAATGCTATTTAAGAGTAAGCTCTGAGTGTGATCATTTCTCTCCACAGTAAAATCAAGCAGATTAAATTAAAATATTGGCTTCAGAGTAAACTAATGAGGAACGAGAATCAAGAATAGAAGCGGCCGCAGGCATAAGGCAACATTCAATTCAAATCCAAACATGGGCATGCTTAAACTCCTTAACGTCAATCACGTGAAACTCTGGACTGGGGGGCTTTCGGAAGAGCAAGGAAGAAGCAGTGGGTGCACCCAAAAGTGCCTAGTAGATCTGAGATGAAGCTAAAGGACAAGGTCCAAGACTAATAAATGAGAGCAAAAGTCTGGACCAAGTTGATGAGCTGGGCCGCAAGACGGAATTCCATAGGATGCACACATCTGGATGAAAAGAAGCTCTCGAAACTAGAGAAGACTCGACTGCACTCACAGAGGCACTGGAGAATGACTCCCTGTGAACACCATAGCACTTTCTCCTGATTGGCGCAACCCAAAGGCTGCTTCCTCACCTCTCCCATTCGCAGCCTGTGAAATTCTCCATATCTCACCCGGTTTAATTCCCAAATAACTCATTTAAATGGGCTAGAAGAAGCTGAAGAGATGGCTTGGTGGTTGAGAACACTGACTGCTCTTCTAGAGGACCAGGGTTTGAAGCCCAGCACCCACATAGTGGCTAACATTGTCTGTAACTCCAGTTCCAAGGGATTCAATACCCTCTTCTGGTCTATACAGGCATGGTGCATATGTAGGGCAGACATACATTCAGGCAAAGAGTCACAGACATAATAAAAATAAGTAAGTAGGTTAGAAAATGGAGACTCTGAAAGGTGTAACATTTTTCTCCAAAGTCAAGCACTCCCAGCGGTTAACTAGGGACTTAAAACAAAACTCCCACTCTCTTTCCACTGTGCTGTGCCCAAAAGTCCACTAAAGGCGTGGATCTCATGGGGGAATTGAGAGTGGGTATTCAGGCAGGTTGTTATTAACATAGACAGCTGCCATTTCTTTCGCTATTCTGCGACAGGGTCTAATGTCACCCGTCGGGTCTCAAGGCGACAGTTGCTAAGGCTGAGGGTGAACCAGAAGTCCCGATCTTTCTGCTCCCATCTCTGGACTGGCTGGGATTACACTTCCGCTTTAGGCAGTGCTAGGGATCAAACCCAAGCTCTCTTGTATGCTAGGACAGTTCTCTATCCACTGACCTAAATCCAGAGATCGTGCTAGGAGCTGGGTTAGAAAAAAAAAGCATAGCTGTTACTGCTAAGAAACAGAAGAGTTTGTAAGGGAATTAAGCAGGCAAAACATTCCTGTCTATACATCCAGAGGGCACTCTTACAAAACCATCTTACCCAAATTTGATAACAATAAAGAGTATAGTAGCATCCTTACATACGTTTTGAATCGGATCTAGAAGAATGCTTGCCGTCGCTCCTTGATCTTCCCCCATCAGTGTCCTGGTCATCTGGCTCCTTCATGTCTTCTGTAAGCACAAAATCGGAGAGCGAGCATAATGCCAGAACACAGAAGTTAACAGATCTCCGCACAATGAATTCCACTAGCACCAAGCCCGTGTGTGCACTGTATCCAAGATGACAAACAGCGGGAGTCTGGGACCCATATCAGACCCCTCGATGACAGTGGAGACTGTCCTCACAGCTTCCCTTCTCAGGGCACACACAGCGTTCGAGTGCGCTCAGGTTTTCCACAGTGAAACACAACACCCAAGCCCCCCTTTCCTCCGAACGCATCCCCGCTAACTCTGCCACCCTTCTTTTGGTGGGTTCTTCCTCTCCTTTTCCCCTTCCTATTAGTGAACCCCCTCAGGTTACTGATCAGTTTCACTTCAAATATATTTTTTGAGCACACCTGCTGTCTCAAGTCTTACACAGTGCACTAAGTTACCGAGGTGCAGGGAAAAAATACGGGTGGTCTTGAGCTTCAGAGAGCTTATGGTTTGGAAACACAGCGTCCAGCAAGCAGTAGAAATACACAGAGTGCTACCAGAAATGGAAATGAAAAGTTGAGGTGTTCTGGGAATGTGGAATAAAAACGTTAACTTTTGTTTGAGGTTTAGGGAAGGGGCGTTTGAGACAGAAATGACGGCTATGGGTTGGCACAGGCTGGGAAAAATCTCGCGAGGCAGAGAATACCTCCAAAGGGCTGAAGCTAGCCCACTAAGAAGAGCCGGAGCCATGTATTCGCTTACGCACAGTTTGGACAAAATTCCTAGCAAGCGCAACTTAAGGAATGACGGCCTGATTCTGGTTCACAGCTCGCGGGTCCAGTCCGTCATGACAGCAAGAGCTTGGAACAGCTGATCACCCCCAGGAGGCAGAGGGCTTGAGTCCTTTTTATTTAGTCCATGGCCCGCAACCCGTGGAATGGTGCCATCCACACTGAAGGTGGGTCTTCCCACCTCAGCAAACCTGGTATGAAAATCCCTTGTACCTATGTCCAGAAGTTTGTTTCCTGGAGATTCAAGATTAACCACCACAAGAGGGGGAAGCATGCGAAGAGGAGACAGGCTGCTGAATCACATGGAAGTTTCATCTGTAGGAACAGCCATACTGTTCTCTCCAATGGCTGGAGGACTATACGTTCCGATCAGCTGCATATAAGCAGTCCCCTTCCTCCATACCTTTGCCAGATTTTATGCTTATTTTTTTTTTCTAACAGCCTTTCTAACTAGGCAGAAATGGTAATAGATAATTTCCTTGAAAAAAAGAAAATCAACATTCAAGGTGTTGGAAGGAAAGTGAACCTGTTCTCTAGGTGCTTGTGATGCAGTCTCATAGCTGGTGAAACAAGGAATTTGTTTACATAGGCTCCTTGCATTCCAGGCCCCATGGCTTTCTGCAACGCCAGGAGTCGGGCAGTCAAGTACCTCCCAGTGACTTGAAGCACAGCTTTCTCTTCTGCTCTCTGCTAGCCGAAAGCTTCATGAGGTCATTTTCTATCTGCTGCCTTTCTTTTCCTAGACACACACACACACACACACACACACACACACTTTTTTGTTTGTTTGTTTTCTGAGACAGGATTTCTCTGTATAACAGCCATGGGTGTCCTGGAATTAGCTCTTGTAGACCAGGCTGGCCTCGAACTCACAGAGATCACCTATCTCTGCCTCCCGAGTGCTGGGATTAAAGGTCTGCACCGCCACCACCCGGCCTCCTACATTTATTTTTAATATGCTATAACTCAGTGGTTTTCAACCTTCCTAATGCTGTAACCCTTTAATACAGCTCCTCATGTTGTGGTGACCCCCAACCATGAAACTATGTTATTGCTACTTCGTAACTGCAATTTTGTGACTGCTATGAATTATAATTTAAGTATCTGTGCTTTTTCGGATGGTTTTAGATGACCCCAGTGAAAGGGCTGTTCAACCCCTAATGGGATCACGACTCACAGGTTGAGAAACACTTATATAACTGAATATAAACTAGATAATTCTTTTAAAAAATAGACCTAGTGAATTTACTCGTAATTATTAGGTAGGAAAAAAAATGACAAGGGAAATACTCTGCAAACATATTGGACCCACAAAAAAAATACAAAGACAGAAACACCCCACTGCTTTGCGTGCCGTCAGAAGTCATGTATTCCTCACATGGCCAACACTACCACGAAATAAAGATTAGCATCACAAGTCCAGTCAGTGGCAGGCTGTGCAGAGTATGGAAGAAAATTCTAGAACCCAGGGGCTCCACCCAATAATCTGAACTAGCAATAGGGGGAGAAAAAAAAAACAAACATACAAACAAAACTCATCCTAGGATCATTTTTATCTCTCGTGAGGAACACAGGGTAATGGAGGATTTAGAAGATGCACGGGAACAGGCCAGGTATAAGAGACTCCTGGAATCCATTAACAGGACTTCTGACATGGAGCAAAGTGGTCTTTTTTTTTTTTTTTAGGGCTTTTAATGTTTGTTTTGATTTCCTTCATTTTAGATCAAACAGATTGGGAAATTACACTTTTAACCTTATGGAGGTTTTGAAGCCAAAGAGAATTGTGTTCACATTCCAGCTTGGGCAACAAGCAGGGTTCTTAATCTTTTGGTATTTGTATACGTACATGTATATGTAGATGTATAATATCTATAGTTACCATTTGTCCCTGTATATGAATTGTACATATATGTGTATGTATGTGGTGTATGATGTCTACAGTTACTATCTGTCCCTGTGTGTATATGGTGTAGGATGCCTACAGTTACTATCTGTCCCTGTATGTGTATATATATGGTGCATAATATCTATAATTCTCAACCCTGACTGCACTTCGGAGTTACCTGAACAAAGCCATAGAATTAACAGGTCAGGCACATGTTGATGCAGCCAGGTATAAGAACTAAAGCTAACAATGAGGGGTTTGTATGAAATACACAGGCTTCTCACATGAGGTAGTTGGATTCACTAGCAATACTACGGCTCTTCTTTAACACCGGTGAAACTCAGTAAATATGATCAGAAGGTAGGCACGCTTCCATGTACCATTGTCCTGGCAATTCAATAGGCCGAGGAGAAACACTACCTGAGCCCAAGAGTTCAAGGTCGGCCTCTGCCACGTAGAGAGAGCCACCTGTAAATAACAGGACCAAAGGACAACTTAACACAGTTCTCACATCTTTTGGGTGGTAGGGATGGGGTCCATTTGGCAGCAATTCCTTTACCTGCTGAGTCACCTCAGTGGTCCAGAAAGAGCTTTTCCTAGTGCAGTATCTAGCCAATGAAGGGGGCACATTCACATCTGTAGTAGTCTAAGGTGTTGGCCAGGCTGGGGATATTGGCTTCCGACTCGGTCTAACTGGGTTTAATATCTCTGTGCTCACTAGTCCCATCTTAGAAACGCGGTGCCTACGTCATAGACCTGAGATCCACATAGTACATCTAGGGAGTTGGGCAGCAAAGCATTGAGGACGGGGTGTAACTCCAGCAGAAGAGCACACATCTAAGAGTATATGAACAGCATCAACTAAACTCAGTGAGCTTCAAAATAAAATAAGAAGAGAACAAAGAGTTGGCTGAGTAGGAAGGTAGACATGGACCTGCGAAGTTAGGGGAGGGGTGAAGATGAACAAAACACATTGTATGAAATTTTGAAAGGATAAAACAGAATGGTAAGTGGCATATAGCCATGGGGTATGGGAATAGTTGAGGAGATGATTAATATTAAATATGGTCTTGAATAAGTGAAGATAAGGAGCATTTAAGATAAAAGCATGTGATCATCTTGTTAGATGCTGAAAAAGCCTTCAACAAAATTCAACACCTATTCATGATAAAGGTCTTGGAGAGAGCAGGGATACAAGGAACATACCTAAACATAATAAAGGCAATATATGTAGCAAGCCAACATTGAACTAAATGGAGAGAAACTCAAAGTAATCCCGCTGAAATCAGAAACAAGACAAGGCTGTCCACTCTCTCCATATCTATTCACTACAATACTAAAAATTAATACTAGTTAATGCAATAATACAAAAAAGGGAGATCAAGGGAATATAAATTGGAAAAGAAGTCAAACTCCCACTATTTGCAGATGATATGACAGAATAAATAATTGTCCCAAAAATTCTACCAGGGAATGCCTACTGCTGGGAAATACCTTATGTAATGTGGCAGGATACAAGATTAACAACAACAACAACAAAAAAAAACTCAGTAGCCTTCCTATATACCGATGTTAAATGGGCTGAGGAAGAAATCAGAGAAACATCACCCTTTACAATAGCCACCAATAACATAAAATAACGAGATAGCTCTAACTAAACAAGTGAAGGACCTTATTACAAGAACTTTAAATCTTTGAAGAAATCTAACACATAAGAAAACTGAAAGACCTTGCTCTTGCATTTTTGCATCAATGTTCACAAAGAAGATTGGTCTGTAACATCATAGTAAAAAATCCTACCAAAAGCAATCTACAGATTCAATGCAATACCCATCAAAATCCCAGCAAAATTCTTCACAGTCCTTGAAAGAACAATACTCAACTTCATATGGAAAACCAAAAAACCAAGGATAGCCAAAACAATCCTGTACAATACAGGAACTTCTGGGGGCATCACCATCCCTGACTTCAAACTATACTACAGAGCTACAGTAATGAAAACAGCTTGGTATTGGCATAAAACAGAGGGCCAATGAAATCTAATCAAAGCCCTAGATATCAATCTATACACCCATGAACTCTTGTTTTTTTGACAAAGAAGCTAAAATTATAAAATGGAAAAAAGAAAGCATCTTCAACAAATGTGCTGACATAACTGGATATCGACATTTAGAAGAATGGGAAGAGATTCATATCTATCACCATGTACAAAACTCAAGTCCAAATAAATCAAAGACCTCAACATAAAACCCAACACACTGAACCTCACAGAAGAGAAAGTGGGAAGTAGCCTTGAATGCAGTAGCACAGGAGACCACTTCTAAAATATAACTCCAGTAGTACAAACTCTGAGAGCAACAATTAATAAATGGGACCTCCTAAAACTGAGAAGCTTCTGTAAAGCAAAGAACACAGTCAACAAGACAAAAACTGGCAGTCTACAAAATGGGAAAAGATCTTCACCAACCCCATATCTGACAGAGGACTGATCTCCAAAATATACAGAGAACTCAAGAAGCTAGACATCAAAAGAATAAATAATCCAATAAAAAGATGGAGTACAGACCTACAGAGAACTCTCAACAGAGGAATCCATAATGGCTGAAAGACACTCAAGGAAATGCTCAACATCCTTAGTCATCAGAAAAATGCAAATCAAAACAACTCTGAGATTCCATCCTAACACTTGTAAGAATAGCCAAGATTAAAAACACTGAGGACAGCTTGTGCCAGAGAGAATGTGGGGTAAAGGGAACCCTCCTGCACTGCTGGTGGGAGTGCAAACTTGTATAGCTACTTTGGAAATCAGTATGGTGGTTTCTCAGAAAATTGGGAATCAATCTACCTCAAGACCCAGCAAAACCACTTTTGGGTATATATCCATGGGATGCATACTCATACCACAAGGACATTTGCTCAACTATGTTTATTACAGCATTATTCATAATAACCAGAAGCTGGAAACATCCTAGATGCCTCTCAACTGAAGAATGGATAAGGAAAATGTAGTACATTTACATAATGGAGTAGTACTCAGCGGTAAAAAAACCAATGTCATCTTGTAATTTGCAAATAGATGGAACTAGGAAAAACCATTGTGAGTGAGATAACCCAGACCCAGGTAGACAAACATGGCATGTACTCACTCATGAGCGGATATGAGACACAAATAAAGCGAAGGATGACCTACAATCCACAACCCCAGAGAACCCAGACAACAAAGAGGACCCTCAGAGAGACATACATAGATCCACTTAGGAAGGAGAAAAAGACAAGGTCTCCTGAGTAAATTGGGAGTGTGGGGGGCAGGGGGAGAGTGAAAGGGGAGAAGCGGGGAAGGAAAGGGAATGGGAAAAAAGGTATAGGTCAATAAAGACACCAAAAAATGTTTTTTTTAAAAAAAGCACTGGCTGTTATTCTAGAGTATCAGAGTTCAATTCCCAGCACCTGTGTGGAAGCTCACAGTCATCTGTACCAGTCCCAGGGGATCCAGCCTTCTTATGCCCTCCAGGAGCACTGGACACATAAAATAAATAAAACCTATAAAATTTAACTTTTGGTTGCATTTGTTATATTTTGTGTGGGGGTGGCGCATATGTGGGCATCACAAGACAACTTTGTAGAAACTGGTTCTCTCCTTCCACCAGAGGGGGCCAGGGACGGGGCGCAGGTTGTCAGGCTTGGAGGCAAGGGCCTTAACCCACTGAGTCACCTTGCCAGCCTTCTAATGTCCTGTGGCTGCCTTGCCCTTTGTATTCCTGAGAGAGCTCTCAGTGTGCCGCCCTGATGTAAAGCACTGAGTGCTTCAGTCTGTCACAGGAGAATGTAAGAACACTGAGTTCTTGTACAAACACTCAGCATGGCATTAAAAGCCCTTCCTTGTGGGGTTCTAAATCACTGCACCCCACTCTGTTCCTACTTCCTCTCTAGTCCCTTTTCTCAAGGGACTCCCTTGTCTTACCAAGTAGGCAAGGAAGACAACTCACGGCTAGCCGGATACTCTGCACACCCGCTTCCTTCCTACTACCTTCGCTATTACCAGCATTTAGTTGTATGCATTGGCCTCCAATCCTAACAAGAACCCCAGGAGGTAAGCCCGTTTTTGGTTGTTTTGTTTTTTGTTTGTGTTTTTGTTTTTTGGGGTATTTTTTGTTTGTTTTTAACAGATAAAGAAACTAGTGCAGAGGGGTCCACTTGACAAGACTCACAACTCAGGTTGGGTACAGGTGGCTTTGCTGACCCCAGGAGCATTCCCAGCAGGCTTTCTTCTCCCGTCTGTGGTATCCAACTGCTCACCGGCTGACTCTTGCCCCGCATTACCAGTTCCCTGCAGGCAGGAGCTGGGCCCATCTAACCTGCACTGGTGGCTTCGAATGTTTGCGCTGAACTGACCAGGAAAGTGCTCCAGGGAAACTGGACCACACTAGTTCCACCTAAGGGAAGTCCAGGCAGGGTTCGCGGCTCTCTGGGTCGCTACCAGATTTAAGGGGGACTTGTGGGGACAGCCCCGCTGCTGGAGCCCACTTACCAGAGGTGTTCAGCACCGCAGCTGGTTTCTACTCACACCTGCCCGAGGACTCCGTTTACTATGGTTGCCACAGCAACGCCACGGCGGGCGGGGAGGGCCGCCCCGGCTGGTGCAGTGGGGGAGGGGACCGACAGGAGAAAAAGCGCATGCGTGGCATTACCCCATGGCTTTTTCCCAAACTGACCAGAGGTGTGTTGTCGGCAGAGTCCAGTCTACTCTGGGGAGGCTATTGCGACCCACCTCTCTCTCTAAAAAAAAAAAATAGAAGCCCAGCATTTATGACCCTAATGACTGAGCACTTTCAGAGGTACGTGCCCCACTTTCCAAGTACTTGTCAATTAAAAACAAAACTTTTTAAAGTGGGTGTGTTCTTAGCGAGGCAAGGCAACTTGCCAGCTGCAAAAACGCAGTAGACAGATAAACCAAGGGGTGAGGTAGCATTTTCTAAAGCTACATACCTGACGGCTTTCAGAGAGTAAATAAGGTTTTGTGTTGTGTTTAGAGAGTAAATAAAACTTTGTGATCAACCCTCAGAGTTTTTTTTTAATCTGCAATGCATGTATCAGACAAAGAAACTGTATATATAAAGAGCTCTTGCCTTTAATAAAAAAGCAAATAACCCAACAAAAATTGAACAAAACCTTTTGACGTTTCTTTGTGGAAGAATGGATAGAAATTATCAATGAACAGACACTGTACCATATTGGGACAGTTTCAGAATTTTTGCTCTAATGAACAGAGGTGCTAGTTAGGAGCATTCCAGGGGATAGCAAGCATGCAGGGAGGACCTGGATACGTAAAAAGATTGTCCTCAAAGCATGTAGCAAAGTACAAAAAGGAAGTGGATAACTAGAAATTAACTGTGTCCTAAGTGTAATTCCAGCTCAAAGGATTAGATGAAAACAAAGAGGTCTAAAATATTGAATTATTTTTCATGATTTAACTTGCTAAATGACTGATTTCTCCATTTGTGTGTGCACACACACACTTGTGCAACGCAACATTAAGAGAAATAAAAGTCTAAAGTATTCAGATTGAGAATAATCGCTTTAAAGGTTTTAGGGTGAGTAGGGGGGGTAAAGCTAGAAAAACAAAGGAAAATATGTATCAAAGAACGTCCTCGGGGGTGAACAATGCTGTTCCCAGAAGGCAAGGGTTATTAAATGCTAATCTCAGTGCTACACAGGATAAGCTCTACAGATAGTAGTCAGGGAGGTGACAGAGGTCCCCCCCAAACACACACTATTTCTATGCCGTTGTTTGTGCACCATAACTAGATGGTGAGATCATATTACTGAAGACTGGTGCTTAAGAGAGTGCTCGGCTTCCAAAGAATCGTCTTTGTCAACCACATGACTCCATCCAAGGCTCAGGGAGCATCACAGAAGGGCAGCAGGAATATTAGGTGGGGAGGAAAGCAGTGAAATGTCCACTTCCAGACATTTCACGGCAGCTGTGGTTACTCGTACAAGATCGAGCTAGACAAAATTCCAGCAGAGACAAGGAAGAGGCCCCGAGGGCCCACTCTTGGTGGCAGAGCTATGGACAGTTGCTGCCCCTGGGGAAAGGAGCCTAACTCTGCTTTGCTAAGTGGCCTATACCCCAGTGGACCGCCCCACATTCACGTGCATATGGGCAACATTAATTGGCTCAAGTTAGTAATAACAACAAAATAAACACAAAGCAGGGAGGGATGAAAGGTACTAGGGAGAGTTGGAGTGAGATAGTGATAGATCTGTAAGATCAAAATGCATTGTATAAATGTATAAAATTGCTAATATATGTATATATGTATGTATTTCGTTCATGGAGTTGGGAAGATTGCTAAGTGGGTGAAGCATTGGCCATGCTGGCATTAGGGATGGAGTTCAGATTCCCAGCACCACAGTTACCAGGCACCATGGTGGCTATCCTGTAATCTCCGTGTGCAGGAGAGGAAGAAAGGGAACCCAGGGACAAGCTGGCTGGCTGACCTAGCCGAATTGGTGAACTCTAAGCTCAGCGTCAGTATCTATGGTGAAGAGCAATTAAGAAAGACACCAGACTTCAATCTCCGGGCCTTCACAGGAACAGGAACATGCACGTTCACACACACAAGAACATTCCTATACATTGCCATACACACATAAAAAATACATTTACAGAGAAAGCAGGTGACCTAAATTTTCAGGGAGGGGTAGCATCAAAATGGTTTTATCTTAGGCAAAGAAGGACTTTAAGTAACGAGTTGCAAAACGTACAAAACAAGCAGAAGAAATATGCAAAAATTAAAGCAAATACAGACCTCACACAAATTCATCAGTGTTAGAAGAAAATAATTTTATTTTTTGCTACAACTGAGAAGCCCAGGAGAGAGTTACACAGTGAGATTCCTAGACCGTGGTTCTCACCTGCAGAGTAAGGGAACTCTGGGGACTTCAGAGTAATGCTCCTCCTGACACCCCCACCCCCACCCCCCAAACTCTCTGAGGTTGGAAATTCCCATCACAGCATGGTAGACATCACTGGAAACAGAAGCCAACACTAAGAACCAGTCAATTCATGAAAGGAAATTCATTCTGGGTAATTTATGGCAAGAAAAATTGAGAACAGTTTTTATATTTCTTTTTCTAACATTATCATTAAATCAATGGACTGCATTTAGACATCTGAACATTATAGTTGGAATCATTATTTATTAGATGTACATTATCATTTTTGAAATTTTCACACTTAAAACCCACATTAAAAATTTTATTAAGCACACAGCCACTGTTACTTGCTTAAGAAAAATAAACATTCCTACGCCCACCTCCTATCCTACAAAGCTCAGGCTGACATGGAACTCATTATATATTAGAGAGCCCCCTGCCTCAGGCTTCTGAATGGTGGGATTATAGGTAGACGCCACAGCCTCAGGCTTCTGAATGGTGGGATTATAGGTAGACGCCACAGCCTCAGGCTTCTGAATGGTGGGATTATAGGTAGACGCCACAGCCTCAGGCTTTTGCTTTTTTAAAGCTGCACATTCGTTTGGAATGATGGATAGCAGAAAAGAAATTACCATATTTTTCTGAGAGCCAGAAAATTTTTATTGTAAGTTATACATAAAGCAATTTAGTTGTCCTGGGAAGCTCATCCACATTTAAGATGCACTAAACAAGAACAACAACAAAAATAAAAATTCAACAGCAATGACAAGGATAGCAATATATTACTAAAAAGTTTAACAAGGCTAATCAAATAGAAAACTGAAATTTTCCTACAGTCAAAGTTTTATTCACAGGAACTTCATAGGTTAGATGCTTTGTTGAAAAACCTATTTGAAAAAGTAAAATATTAAAATAATTCTTCTTTTCTTGTTTCCATTAATACGGGATATCTTTGCAGGTTTTTATCTGAAGAGAAATGTCAGAACTTGCAAAGAGGATTCACGAAGAGGGAGGGGAAGGCGAGAAGAAGTCACTCAGGGCACGCTCCAATTTAATTTCTATGACATGTGGGTAGAAAGAGCGAACCAGCCTTCTTCACTTTGCTTTTCAGTCTGTTGAACAGAGATGCAGAAAGAAGTTAGATACGAGCCCACTAGAGATTCACAGACACTCAGATCAAGTACATGCAACAAAGTCACCATGTGTTAAGTGGCTCTGGAGTGTCACCTCTCCTGGCAAAGCTCCTGCCCTACAAAGATACCACCAAGCAGTTGCCTGCTCAGCGGGCACCCTAGAAAGACAAGGACCTTTCAAAAGGAGAAAGCCGAAATTTAATCAAACCAGAAGTACAATTTTAAAGATGGTAAAAAGAAGGTCATTAGAGCTTAGTAAACTGAGTGATGCTAAGTTCCATGAACATATCAAAAGATTAAGCTTTTCAGAATTTAAGAATCAGAAAGGACAAATTTTTAATACTAGGCAACATGGGTAGCTAATAAGGTAGTTAGTTCATCTGGGCTGTTCATCTCCACTTTGTGATATATTCATTTCCCCATATCAGTTACTGGCTTACCTCCGGAAAATACAACTTTTACAATTCTAAAGATATTCTTACAATTTCCTATGACAGAGAGAAAACTGTATTTTTCTGTATTATCAACACACATAAAAATGTTTTCTGTGAAAAATCAGATAAACTGTAAATGTTTAGGTCCCAGACAGTTCTGGAGCAAACCAGAACACATGAAAATGTACAAGGCATGCATTTGCCCTCTGTGCTATCACATGTCTAACAAAGTCACCCACAGACAGGGCACAGTGGGATAAAGCGCCACACTCAGGTCTCTGGCTGTCCCAAACTCTACCCAGTCACACCACCAACAGCAGGACCGACACCTCATCTCTATAAGCTGCTCCAGACCACGGCACGTGGGAAGCAAAATGAAACAAATAATTCCTAGTCTTGGAAGACACTTGGAATCCTATCAAATTTTAACTTATTTCTTAGTTACCCTAGAAAACAAAATAAATGTATTGTTTTCAAACAGAGATAAGTTACAGTATTTCTTTTCTTTATAGAATTTTATATCATGTAAAGACAACAGGAATAATAACTAAGAAAGAAGCTAGTCACCCTCCACCCTCACACTCCTGACCCTATGTAGTGATCATAATTTATAACGTACCTTTGTTCTTGGATTAACAGGTGTGAATTGCCCACTTCCCGAGGTGGCATTTAGTGGAGAACAAGAATTGCTGGTAGCCCCTGAAGATCTATCCACGAGAAAGAAACGGTCAGAGAGCGAGGTATTACCACTAGCCGTCAACAATTATGGGAACAGCTCTCAATAGTGGCAAGAGTTTGAGAAGGTTTGGTGACAGTTCCAAATGAGGTAGATCACTCCTAATACTTCACCAACACAAAACTTTGAACTAGGTGTTTACTGCTTCGAGTAGTTTAGCTCTACAGACAAAGAGGAAAGAGCAGTGCTCTCAGGTACCCTTACCTCGGTCCTAACGTCTTAATGAACACGTTACAACTGACCACACAACACTGACTCACTATTAACACAAGACCAGTTTCTGTCAGGGCTGTCTTTGTGTGACAGACACATCCTGTGGTTTTTGACAGATAATTGCACATGCCTTCCATATAATACCATTCAGGTAAGATTTCAAGGCTGTGCAGTAGTGGGGAAGGTGGTCAGGGTAGCCTGGTGTAATGAGAACTGGAGCAGCGTGGTACAGTACGAGGATGCCCTTTCCTGATCCACGGTCAATCGGCTTTGTGTTCACTTATGGTGAAGTGCTACCCCGGGACACAGTCTCCTCATGCTGCAGCCATAAACACCTAAAGATTAGCCCACATCTGTGCTAAGCAAGCAGCCCTACTTGGTTAAGCTGACTCACTTTACTCTCCCCTAGTTACTTCCTCTGTATGAATGGATCTGCCTGAACTTAAATTAAGCAGATGCTGGGCACAGAGAGAATGGCACACAGACACTCTTGGTGCTTTAATAACATTGGCCTGGAGCCCTACCGTCTTGAGCTGATCCCGCTGACAGGAGAGACGGTATTGCATTTCGAACTCTCTGGAGCCTCCATTCCTGGAATAGACACCTCGATGGTTCGCTTTCCTTCTTCTAAAATATAAAAATAATGTTAGCTTCATTACTTTTCACTAATAAAAGTAGCAATTTTGCTCAATTTCAATACTATTGGAAATTATACATTACAAATTTAGGTGTTTTTATATTTTTATCATGACAGTTCATAGAAGCACTTGAGAGGTGATTTTTAAAAATGAACTTCTAAGACAAGAAACATCAGCTGTTTCTGCCAATTTTACAGCACGCCAGTTCGCAGGATGCCAGAATGTTCTGACAAGTGTTGTCACACAGAGCAAGAAGTGAGCCCTAAGATACATCGGGGAGCAGGAGAGTGGGTGGAGGGAAGGAATGAGTGGGGGTAACTGTGATTCAAATGCATGTATTTGTGAAATTGTTAAAGAATTTAAAAAATTAAATTTAAAAGCTAAAAGGAGCTAGCCCAAAAGTTTTATTTCTTTAATTTGATTAAATAGGGTTTCATTTCCCCTTATAGTCATGAAATCTCTGAATTTTAAGAAGGATTTACAGGATCCTCTATGAATATGATGGATATAAAGTATTTTACTAGTAAATGTTCGTCGATTGCTTGCGTACGATTCTGGGACATGGGGAGAGGAGGTGTCACCATCTTTAGTTAAATATACTACTCCAGGCCCTGAGGGGATAGTTCCACATCCATGGCCATTCAGACCACCTTTAAAATCAGTGGGTCACAAAACAACAAGTTATGTGCATGGGAAAGGGAGCTGTAGGCAGGGGCTGATGGTGTGACAGAGAAAAGGGAGGGGGGTGAGATGAACGAGAATGCACTCTGTACACGGATGGAGCTGTCTGTATTTTATACACGGATGGAGTTGTCTGTATTCTATACACGGATGGAGTTGTCTGTATTCTATACACGGATGGAGTTGTCTGTATTCTATACACGGATGGAGTTGTCTGTATTCTATACACGGATGGAGTTGTCTGTATTCTGTACACGGATGGAGTTGTCTGTATTCTATACACGGATGGAGTTGTCTGTATTCTATACATGGATGGAGTTGTCTGCACTCTGTACACGGATGGAGCTGTCTGTATTTTATACACGGATGGAGTTGTCAAAGAACAAAGCCAATTAATTACTCAGTTACCCTACCAAACAAAAGATTTTTAATTCATGACATATTATTTATTCTGATTATACCCCACAGAGGTTCCTATAAAACCAAGAATCCTATTTTGGGTGTGTTGAGAACTAGATGGGATAACAGAAATAAAGGTAATTTCCAAGAGTCTGCTTTCTTGTCTGTCATTTCAAAAGCTACATAATTTCCAACAGAAGTGAACACTTCCCGTGCCTTTCAGGTACCCGACTTCACCAGAGCACACAGGACACATGGATTCCTGTAAGCACCAAGGCCCAAGCATCTCAGGAACACCATGGATAGAAGCTTCCAGTGCCTCACAATCTGGGCCTCAGCCAGGGCTCCAATCAATACCTCTGATGCAGCGCCATCCTTGAGGGCATAGGTTCACTTCTGGCTAACAGCCAACTTAGAGCTACTTCATTTAATTAACATTCTCCGAATAGCACTACCATAAAACAAACTTTCAGTCACAATTCAATTATTTAAGAAGACCTTCTTGTTTTTCATACTCCTAAACATAACAAAATAATAGAAAAAACAAATTTGACAGGAAATATTTTCCTGGTTTTAAGAGGACAATAATTTGTAATCTGATGTTGATAAAAATTTTAAGTCTAATTTTGGCCCAATTTTCGCAGCATACATCCTAAGATAAACATACTGTAATGAATATTTCACTTGGATGGCGTTGCCCTGGATGCCAAAGGCTGGCTATAGAACAAGAGACAGCTTTCTATGACTACTCCTGTCACTCAGTCTCTGACCCAAGCCAGTTTCTCTGGTACAAAACCGGGGGAACTAGAACATAGTACGCTTGGATACCCCTCTTTTGATTCAAAGTTGAGAGTCATGAATAGGCGACCCACCGGCCCAGGCTCTGAGCGGTGACTGAGCGGGTGACACTGGCGAGGAGAGGCTCAGGCCAACAAGTTTCTGCTGCTCTATCAGCTGCAGCAGTTTGCCGCGCGCCTCCAGGCTCTGCCGGTTCAACTCTGCAATCCGTTCTTCCATGCTGCTTGGCACTAGAGATGGAACTACTGGAAAATTCTTTAGGGGAAAAAATGCATAAACTCATTATTAAAAAAAAAAATACCAATTCTGATTTTTATTCTAAGTACCAGCAATTTGCTATATACACATATGAAAGATGGCGTAAAAGAGTTTATAAATCGGGGCTGGAGATATGGCTCAGTGGTTAAGAGCACCGAGTGTTCTTCCAGAGGACCTGGGTTCAATTCCCAGCACCCACATGGCAGCTCACAACTGTCTGAAGATCCAGTTGCAGGGGATTTGACACCTTCACACCAATGCACATAAAAAAGTTAAATAAACCATAAAAATATTTAAAAAAAAGAGTTTATAAATCATTTAACTGAAGAATTAAGACTAAACTAAAGGCATACACAAATTCTCCTACTGCTACCGCCGCACGAGCACAGTCTAGTGGGCCAACACTGTCCTGCATCTCTTACTACTCGCCTCCGCTGAACTGAAAGAGAAGATCACACGAGGAGAGATGCCTGCCAGTGAGCCAAACGCCACACTCCTACTGGTGACGGGTCTGAGCAGGCGCAGACTACACAGGAATATCTCTGATACATTTTTCTAAGATTAGTCTTCAAACACGCTTCATGTCCTGAACTATCTGGCAGACTCTAAAATTCCGACCAGTCTTTCTGCCCACGTGTCAGCCCCTCCAGGCCACTTTTGGCTTCAGACATCTGATTTAAAAATATCCATGATGAGAAAGGAACATAAGATACAGAGAGTAAAAGGCAAACAATACAAAACAAAAAGCTACTCCAGAGATATAAGTATAGCTTGAAAGCCCCAAGAGAAATGTACTTTCATCATCATAATAATTTCATTTAGCTAAATATATCCTTTTGTGGGGGGAAGGCAGTCCCTGATAGAAATGATAATTTCTACCTATTAGATTGTGGGGGTTTTGTTTATTTGTTTGTTCTTTTTTTTTTTTTTTTTGGAAAAAGGTAAGTAAACCAGTAAGGATCAAAGCCTATTTTGTATTTCCAACTAAAAAAGAAAGGGACTAGTAAGAGCAGCAGTTTCAGACCTCCCTTTCCAGGCTAGTATTTACACTATTTAGAAAGGGTACAGGCTCAGCATTTAACTGGTACCTTTTAGAAAGCAACAGTGATCTGCTTCCAATGATCTTCAAAACCCTATAAACAGATAATGTGATGTGTAAACACACGCACGCCCACACTGATGCTGCTGACCACCACCCGGCACTCACAGTAACAGAGGCAGCTCTTCCTCTCACCTCCCACTTTCCACACCAAAGCCTTCAATCACGATTTCAAAGCTCTTAAGAAAGCAGCTCCTTCAGAAACCTGTAGTCGGAGGCTGTCCACTCTTTCCAACTACAGGAGTAATTATCATCCACTGTCAGATGCACGGGAGTCACCTCTGCTCAGAAAGGTCAAATAAAACATCCCCCATGACCAGACTGTGTCATGGACACTCCCGTCTGGGACTAGATTCACTTTCCTCTCCACAAACAACGAAACAAAGGTTTAAGTTATCATGTTAGTCCATAGAGTTTATTTTACTTATAAAATTCCTTCACTGACAGGAAGGCAAATCCTTAGGATCTTACGTAGAAAATTTATAAAAGCTTATCTCACAGATGCTGAGAGTAGATCTGTGGTTAACGGAGCTGGGGAAAGACAGTAAGAAGGGGCAGGGACTAAGAACAGTCAGACAGGGTTGACTGGGTTTTGTTGTTGTTGCTGCTGCTGCTGCTGTTGTTTTAAAGACAGATCTCATACCATAGCCCAGAACTCACTAACATAGCCCTGGCTGTCTTCAAACCCATGGCAACCCTGCCGCAGTCTCTTGAGGATTATAGGCATTGAGTCACCATGTTTGGCACTATAGTTACACGGGGAAAAAAAATCCTGCTCTATAAGAGCAATGCTCCTCAGAATGTGACAGACCAGTAGTCCTGGTATCACTGAGGGGCATATTAGAAAGACACAGGTCCCACCCCAGACCTACTCAGGCACCACATCCTAGCAAGCTCCTCAGATGGCTCATATGCATATTGAAGTTTAACTGATTCTTTAAATATAATTTCTATAGAAAAACCTATTCTGTGTCCTAGAAAAAGGTTATTCATCAGTAGAGGTTCAACTACTCTTTAATAGGCCATGTGAGGAGTAAAACTACTTATTATTACAATCTAGCTACAGCAAGCACTCTATGTCCTCCTAATTCCAAGTCATCCGTTCCTAGCTTATCCTTATCCCGCCTAAACATTTTACCTTAATCCTACTTTCTATGTTTTTTCCTTCATGCTGTCTTATTGTAGTACAATATGAACTAACAGGTAAGTTTTATCTATCCTGTAAGGAAGACATGTCAAAGCTATAGTCACTTCTGAAAAGAAATTTCTTTGGATGCCTGATATGGATTGAATATGAAACCAACTCACACACTGGGGGCTGCTGGCCAGCTGATGGGCTCTGGAAGCGACTGGCTCCTGAGGGCTTTACTGACGAGACTGAGCCACTGAAGTAACCATAACATAACAGTATTATGGAGAGGCCATGAAAAGGAGGAGGTAGGGTTTAGCTGGAAGAATTTGGTCACCTGGGACACATCCTAAAGAGATGTACCTTGTCCTCCGAACCTCTGGGCCACTCTGAGATAGTAGCCCCTGCCATGTGTTTCTGCCACCAAGATGCTCTGCCTAACCTCAAGTCCAGAGCAACAGATTCTGCCACCTTGAGTAACCCTCTGAAGCCAAAAGTGAAAACCAACCTTCAGTCCCTGTTTAACTTGCCACAGCAGGGAAAGGTCTACCTGTGCTGAGTCTGCGCTGGTACTTACAGCAGTCCCGTCACCGGCACTTCCCTGTTTGCTTGGCTCCCGAAGCCCATCGCCTTGCTCTCCCACTGGCCCAGGAACATTATTCAGGTGTGCCTTGATGGCTGAATTCTGCAGTGTCAACTCAGCAATCCGCGCCACTATGTCCTTCCTCTGTGCCAATGCCCCACTTGTTCTAAGCTGCTGCCCATCTCCAAGCACCGGGGGCTCCTCTGAGAACACAGGATTTCTCGATTGCTGAGTGGAGGGAAGGGAACTGCAAGGCGGCTGTGACAGGCTAACAAATGGTGTCGGGGTTTTGTTCTCCAGATCTTCTCCCATGTGAGAAACTCTCCACCTCTGAGTGAAGAGGCGATTTTCCTCACTTGAGTTCTGAATGTCAAGGTCAACAGGCAAGGTCTTTTTTTCCCAGCTCTGTTCTTTCTCTATGACTTCCACAGTGGGAGGGATTCGTGGGGCAGGACGAGTCTGAACCGTTCTCCTCAATACTGCAGACAAGAATTAAGACAATCATAAGCACTCCATTTTCCAATAAACTGGCACTATAACCAGCACATTGTTCTGTCATGGTCATCAGGGAAGTACTTCAGTAGATGGGTTTGGCTTCTGAGTGCCTAAATTATTTTTATGAAGGAATGTGGACAGTCAAGTACAGAAACTTTCCTATTCCTGAGACTATTAGCTTCTTGTGAATCATGTGTCACAATGCACACTGACACATGTAACTCCTATCAAGGAACAGTGCTGCACACCTGTGCTCACAAATGATGAGGAATGATCTTGAGTTTGAGGCCAGTCTGACATGGCGGGGGGGGGGGGGGGGACTGAATTAGTACTATAAGGAATAAAAATCTGATCTGAACAGATGTCACCACTTCCTTAGTCTAGACATAATTAATAACTTCCCAGGCCCCCGAGAAAGAAATATTAAACTACACGATTAGAAAGTATTAAAGTAAAAAATTTCGCATACTAGAATAAGAAAGTTGGGGTCCAGAAGAGGAATCTGAGCCCAAACCTCTCCCCCACCACGTCAATGAGGAGTGGATAAGCTGTCAGCACTTGTCTCTCAGCGCGGTGCTGTCTCCATTTTCACCAGGCTGATCTGACAACGCCCTATTTGCCTAACAAATGGTGAAGTACAATTCTAGCAGCAAGGATCTACTGCTCTGCAAGAAAACATTAGAAATTCTTCAAGAAATAAAAATCCACACAAAGTAGGGATGGAAAAATAACTTCTAAAAAGGAGCTGGGAAACTGTCTCAGCAACTAGAGTCACGTGAACACCGGCTGGAGTTCCACTCTGAGACTCCACAGAGTTGTCCTCTGACCTCCACATATAAGCCAGGGTATCGATATGCCTTCTCTCTTTCTCAAAATTAATTAATAAAATTAACAAAGGAGATGGAATGTGATAAAGGAATGCACTTAGTATTGTCGATTGTTGGCCTCCACACTAGTATACATGGGTGAGTGAAGCCCCCAACACACACACAAAACAAACAAAGAAAGAAAAATAATTAAAAATGTTCTTTTCAAGGACCAATAACACACAGCTCAGTGGGTAAAAGCACTTGCCACCTAGCCTGATGACCTGAATTTGATGCCTCGGACCCAGATGGTGGAAGGCAAAAATCTACTACCACAAGTTTCCTCTGTGTGCCATGGTCACCAGTTGCGTGCCTTCCAAGAGTGTTTTCCCAGAGCCCTCTTCTTATCCCGTCTCTAGGATGTTATGATGCCTGAGCAGCTTTCCTCTACCATGTTTTCATCTACCACTGCTCGGAAAGAACAGAGCCAAATCACCATGGACCACTGAACCCATGAATGAAAGTAAGTCACCTAGTTATTTCAGAGATGGTGGGGGAAGTGGGGACACACGGACACACGACATGGATGACACTACCCTAAAATACACACGCATACACACTATACATACATATATATATAATATATCATATGAATCAAGGGCAAAAGTCACAGCTTCCATGGAAATGTAGAAGAGCCATGCTTACCATCCTGCAGAGGAGAGAATTCTGAGTTGCTCTTCTGCCTGGGTGGTGTTAACATCACAGCTGGCTCGAAAATATGTGCTGGGAAATTATTAGCCAGATTCAAGTTCTCTGTGGGGGTTGGCCCCTGAGACAGTTTAACAGGCAACTCTTCCTGTGGGAATTCAATGGCTCCTTCCCCTCTGAACATCGACGGCATGGAGACATTACTGCTTACAACAGGCCCCTCTAAGAAAGATAAGATGACATTAATTTGAAAGAAGACAATTATGGGCACCTTTAGGTATTTAGTCTTTTTTTTTTTTTTTTTTGGTTTTTCGAGACAGGGTTTCTCTGTAGCTTTGGAGCCTGTCCTGGTAGTTCTTGTAGACCAGGCTGGCCTCGAACTCACAGAGATCCGCCAGCCTCTGCCTCCTGAGTGCTGGGCATTTAGTCTATTTTAAAATTGTTATTTATTTGTTTTTTATTTACATATACACATGTTTGTGTGTGTGAGAGAGACAGAGAGAGAGAGAGAGAGACAGAGAGAGAGAGTTTGAATGCACACCATACGCTTTCAGGAGCTCACAGAAGCCAGGAGAAGGCCTCAGACTCCGAGAAACTGGAGTTACAGGCAGTTATGAGCCACCACAGGGGTGCTGGGAACTGAACCTGGGTCTTCTGTAAGAGCAGTAAGTACTCTAAACCACTCTCTCCACTGCCCAAGTATTTATTTTTAAATGCATTTAAGTAGTGTGAAAGTTCCCAGAGTCCTCAGTCTCTCAGGTACATCCTCGTTTGCCAGTAATTTACAGGCAGGCTCTTGTTTTGTGTAGGAAGAGCTCCAAAAGCCACAAAGCGATATAAAGAAAACACTTACAGAGCCCACACCCCACCCTCAGCCTTCCTAATGGTCATGACAAGTAAGGCAACTTCAAAACCTTTTAATATTCTGACTTCCAGACACAAGGGTCATTGCAAAACCAGGTAACATGGTAATTCATCATTATGAGTGTGGTAAATTCCATGCAATTCTAACCAGGTAGCAAGGCTGAGACATAAAAAGATGTAAACTGGTTTGCACCTCCATGGCATTTTTGACTTTCCCCAGGCAATAACAAAATTCACAAGAATCTTATAAGGTACCATCACCCCTTGGTTTCTCACCCTTCAATAACTAAAAGTTTTTCAGTAGCAAAGCTTAAGTCACTGCATTATATTAATGAAACAGTAATGACAAAGCCCGCCAGAAGACAGTGGTCACCTAAGTCATTTTAGCCTGCCACTTCTTCTACTACTCTGAGGCCACTGGGCCATTTAACGACAGTATGAGAATAATAAGACTCCACCTACCTATATTATTCACAGGTCTTCTACCCATAGCTGCCCTTTCTGATGCTTGACCCTCTTGTCTGGAGTTATTTATCACAGGACAGTTCTTAATGGCATGTGTGAGCGATATAAGCTGCTCATCTGTAGTGACCATGTATTGCTGAAGTCTCGCCTAAAGAAAAGCACACATCACTGGCATAACAAGCATAAAGCCATTACCTAAAGAGTAAGCCATACAGAGAGGTGGGTGTGTGTTTGTGTGAGTGAGAGCATACAGAGAGAGAGAGAAAAAGAGAGATCATTATTTTAAATACCCACTCTAAAGCAATGTTATTCATAATTATAAATACTCTAAAGGTATCATGATGGTGAAATGATTAGATAAATCATGAACTACAGTTACTAAGTACTCTGCTATAAAATTAAATCTAATGAATAGAGCTTTTAATTTACAAAATCTTTTCATATAGGTTATCTCCACTGACTGACTACAATATAGAGTGACACATTAGGTAGGGGAAACTCAACAGAGCATTCCATGGGATTTTAGGTGGACAAACTAAAAAACATAAAATTATATAAGTGAGATAATGTAATGGGCAAAAGAAACAACATTTTACATGTAGCAATATAACAATTTAAATTATATTTTATATGAGCAATAACTATTTTATGTGTACTCAGATTTGTCTATGCATGTGCATATCTCTATTAATGTTATATAATTTTAAAATTTAAAATAAATAAAATATCATACCAATGACTTACTTTCTGTCATATAGCTGGATGAGTTTAGAATTCCATTCTTACATTAAAAGTCAACTTACTGCCCAGAAGTTTAGATGGATTTGTTTTTTTCTTTATCTTTTCCATATTGTAGATGTAAATAGGTTATATGAAATCAATAAATCTGATTAAAACCACAAAATGCAGGTGTTTTGTAAATATTGGCATACGGTTCTTAGGAGCATAGACGATGGCAGTGACAGGGAAGAAAGAGGAGTTGGAGGAACTGCCAAGACCTTGTAACAAAGACAAAGTAAGAGAAACTAAGGATGACAGCTAGAGAACATGTCACACGTGCGTAGAAACACAGACAACTAATAAAAGTGGGGACGGTCCAGGCATCAGAAATATTACCAATAGAGTAGATGATAAAGCACTTGAGGCACCTTTATATCACCAGTCATGTTCTGCCCAAATTTCACACTCATACATCCAGTGGTCTTTTGAGTACCCCCCCATCTAGGACTCTGTATATATAAAGCCAAGCGCCTCTTGAAGCCGTCCATCTACAACATAAACAGCAGCTTCATCTTTTGAATGCTTAATCCCAAACTGCCCAATTACCTTTGGCTCTTTTCTCTTACACCCTTTCCTTCAACCCATTTCCAAAGGGACCAGCTGACCTTCAAAGCACACTCTGAATTTGCTCAATCTTCATAGTTTCCCATTTCTACTCTAGACCAGGCTGCTATGCTCAATCAATCTGAATCAATCTGACAACTCCTAGGTGCAATGCTCTACTTTAATGGTCTGCTACCTTTCCTACTTCTGTCCTCATACTGCAGTCTGAAACAGCAATGATTACATAGGGGCACCAGAGGACGGCTTCAACTCTCGGGAGACACCAGTAAAGACATCGTCTATGCAGAATTAGTCTGTGCAACTATTGACCAGCAGCAGCTCAGCTAAATGGGATTTCGGTATATTCTTTTTGGTAATATCAAATCTGCTTAGACAGGCATGGCAGCGCACACCTGCAATTTTAGCATATAACAAACTGAGATAGGAGGGTCACAAAGTCAAGGCTGCATTATACTATATAGTCAGACCCACTCTCAAAAAATAACAGGGAAGCCAACCAAAAATAATCAGATCTGCTCATGGCTGGATTTCTGGAAGCACCTATGTTAAAAATATAAGTTCAGATGAGCAGATAATGAACTATGACATATATACAATGGCACATTATTCAGCTTCAAAGAATGAAGTCATATCATTTGCAAGAAAATGGATAGTGCTAAATAAAATACCCTAGATAAGTAACACACACACACATAAAAACAATAAGACAATAAAAACATAAGTTCTTGGTAGAAACAGTGTGGAATAAGAAATAAGGACAATGATGTTCAATATAACTCTAAACTTAGGATAGTTAAACAGTATGGGGAAGGTACACGTATCTCATTGATAAATAATTGTAGTCATTTGTCAACAAAGTAAATGTATGACTATTTCTACTTACATATTTCTACTTATATATTACATACAATTATATATCATACATTATATAATATATTGCTATATAAATATATAGTACATTCCATATTATATAATATAATGTACATAATATATATTTCTACTTACATATATATTAAGCATTTATATATATATTAAGTATATCATTGTTCAAACAATCCAAACAGTTGTTAGAACCTGACACTAAGTTAGCCAACAAAGGCAGCACTCTGGCCGTTGTCCCACACAGCACAGTGCAGGCACAGTAGCCCAGATGAGCCTAAGGACTCTTCTCTCCAGTGATCCCCATTTCATTTGCCTGTGTGAGGCACATACCCAGTCCTCTCTCTGCTCTCTGCACTTCACTTCCTCCACACGCATCCTTGAGGACTGTGAAGCCCGTTACACTTTACCTCAAGACCTCTGCCTCGGTGTCCTTCTAGCACTCTGCAAGTATCCGCTACCCACAACAACAAGATGAACAGAACTTGTGTTCTCAAGCAGCAGTCTGTGATGATGACTGACATACAAATAACATAAGCAAGTATATTCAATAACACAACATCCAAATGCACCAAAAGTATGCAGAGGAAGACTGCTTAGGGGGCTAGGCAGGTGGCTCAGTCAGGAAAGTGCTTGCCACACAAACAAGAGGGCCTGAGTTCAAATCCCCAGCACCAAAGTTAAATGCACGATATGGCCGTGTGTGTTTCTAACCCCAGTGCTGGGAGCACAGAGGCAGGTGAGCAGGTAGAGTCACTGGCCAGAGTGTGGACAAACTGCTGAGCTCCACCTTCCTGAGAAAGTGGCCCCAAAAACTAAGATAAAGAGTAACTGCGGCTGACCCCAACAATAACCTCCGTACTTGTCACATAACACACACACATACATACTATAAAAAGCATGCAAGACGTCAGTTTTCTAGAAAAGATATTGTATGCTCTTTTTTTTTTTTTGAGCAATTAGTCAAGCAGCAAGTCAAATATGAAGTTGCTGAAAACAATCACGAGTAGCATCTGATGTCACCGCAGAAGGGCTTAAAGGCTAAGCTATCCTCTAAAATGACAACTGGCTACCAGAACACTCTTTCACTTTTGTATGAATGGCCTGTTATCTCCACTCCATGGCATATTTCTTAGAAATAGCAAACTTATCCTACATACAATGTGCAGTTTAAGTTTCAAATATGGGATCATGGCATAACAAATGCCATCAACACTCACTGCTGCTGCTGAGCCTGACCGGTAACAGCATCAGCACAGCCAAAACAGCAGCAGCTCCAGGAGAAACCTTTGTGCATACAGACATGCTCACTACTAAACATGGACCACTGGGAGAGCATGTGAATACCTGTGTGGCACTGTGTTCTTCTCTGAGAACCCTGCAGACACACAGACATGCTCACTACTAAACATGGACCACTGGGAGAGCATGTGAATACCTGTGTGGCACTGTGTTCTTCTCTGAGAACCCTGCAGACACACAGACATGCTCACTACTAAACATGGACCACTGGGAGAGCATGTGAATACCTGTGTGGCACTGTGTTCTTCTCTGAGAACCCTGCAGACACACAGACATGCTCACTACTAAACATGGACCACTGGGAGAGCATGTGAATACCTGTGTGGCACTGTGTTCTTCTCGGAGGAGGAGAATCTCAGCTGTCAGAGCATCAATGAGCTCTCGGTGATCACCTAACATCTGTTCCAGCTGCTGCCTTGTCTCTACTTCTTTCCGAAGTTGAATCTCACTCTACAAAACACACAAAAAAAGCTCCTACCAGTAGGATCACATACTGAAAACTTTATTTCTACAAAGATAGCAAAGATAATTACAGAGAAGCATGAACCATGGCAATGATGAGATTTAATTTAACTTTCATTAGAAGGCTCTATTTAACTAATAAAAATGAACCTTTTTGTGTAACACATTTTATAAATGGTATATTAAATTAAGGAACTATATTTTTTCATTTAAAAAGTGAAGGGCTGTGCATAAATACTGTTTGAATACACAGACCATCTCTAAAAAGATACATTATTTCTGGCCATAATAGTAGGTTACAAAGAAACAAACAGGTTAGTTACAAGTTATGAAAATTAGTACTTCTGTATCTTTGAATTTTATGCTGTGTGATATACTGCCAATCAAAAATTGATAGTTAAATATAACTTAAAACAAGCACATTCAACTATATTGACTATTTCTACTATTAAATGTCATAGCTTTAAAAGCAAGTGAATAGCTAAAAAGCCAACTATTACCAAGCCTGCAATGCTTTCTAAGCACTAGCGTACTTTTCAGGACTACAGGCTGAAGGGGAAAGGATGCTGAGAGGTGGAGGATAACAGGAGTGGGAGGGAAACAGGAGAGGACGGGGGTGACAGTAATCAGAATGTACTATGTATGCGAATGAAATCGTCAAACAAGCCGAATAAAGATAAAGGGGGAAAGAAATCCATTAACTACAATATCATTCACATCATAAAAGGCACATGAAGGAAAGAATGAAATAATCTCAGGATAAAGATCTATTGAAAACACCTTCGCATGTCTGACAGCACAATGTTTTCATCACAAGGCAGTTTTAAAAAAACACAGGCAGATGACATGTAAATTACAGAAATACAACTATTGCTTAAATAAAATTCTCTTAAACATTTTTGTCATATTTGTTCAACAGATTTAAGTACATAGTAAATAAACTGTATGTAGATTTTTAATGTGTATGAGGGTGTGCATCCATTCTCAGAAATACAGTGTCTCTCCCTGACCTAGAGCTCACCATTAGGCTAGCTGGTCTGGCTGGTTAACGAGCCCCAGGGATACTGTCTTCACTTCCCAATACTGGGACAAGCAAGCACCACCACACCCAGAATTTTGTTTACAAGGGCTTTGGGGACTAAACTCAAGTTCTATGCTGTCAAAGCAAACACTGTAGCAACTGAGCTATCACCCCAGCTCCTTAAGTAGATTTATAGAAAATTAAACATCCTACTAATTCTATACCAAACAAGGACCAATTATCATTTATAAGCAAACAATTCTTTATTCTACAAGTTATTGTCACAATAATAAGACATCTTCCACTTAGACAACTCCCAGTCTACAGAGATCATGAGCAGTTTTCTCACCTATAAAACTTACAGATCACAGCAAAGCAACTCTCTAGACTAATATGGGAGCTAATATAGGAGCCGTCAGCAAAGGAAAGCAACACAACAAAGATACAGTTAACAGTGCTATTTAAACCAAAATGCACTAATAGTAATACTTGCAACTAGCATAATATATTACGTTATTTATAGCAGATTTTTCCTACTAATTACATTTTTTCTAAAGTTTAAACTAAGATCAGAATAATTTACCTAAGCAGGTGTCAAATGATAGAGAGAGACTACAACCATAAATTTTATTGTAGATAAATTAACACTGAGTAAAATAAAACTATTCAAATTTAACTTTACTTATTATGAAGCAAGAAAAAAAACATTCCCATGTATTCAGCCTGAAGAGAAGATTCACATAACCTTGTATTCTTACCTCTTTAAGGTACCGGACCAGGCGGCAGAGAGAGCTTACCAGGGACAGAGTGAAGCCTGTGAGCCCCTGACCACCCTGCAGCCCCTTGACCTCACGCCCTGTCCACCGCTCATATTCTTCCATTTCATGTTCCACTTCATGTATCATGTGTTTGAGGACATCCAGGCTGGAGTTGTTACTTGGCAAGTCTGTGGAGGTTGTGCTGGAGGATAACATGTTTTTCTTCTGCTTGGAAAGAGTCCGCATATCTGGTTTTCTTTTCACTGAGAACGACAAAGCCATTCTATTTCAAAACCAGGAAAACCACAACTACAAAACTACCAAGAAAACATTTAGTTGTTCACCATTCAGAAAGTTAGAAGTTACCACAGTTTTATAATAAAAACCTACAGTGTTGAAACAAAGTTTACATTATTGATAGCTAACATACTATAACTCTCTCACACATTATGTGGGACAGAAAGGATTTCTTGGTTTTCCCTCGGCAAACTCATACTTAAATATATCCAATTGGATGAGCTTCAGGAAAAAATATTCACTGGGTGATGAATAAAGCTTTAACAGGATGTGTGTTTAACAATTCGTCATTGTAAACTGAGAAAATGTGGACCTTTATTTAGCAGCTGCTTTTGCTTCCTTGAGTTCAGCACTTGTCCCACCGTATAGCTGGAGTCTACAGTCTCCACAGACTCCTCGGGCTGAAGCCCAGCCTGGATTCTCTTGACAGCATCGGTCGCATTCAGAGCAGCTGGACAAGGAGAACATAGGAGGAAGCATTTCAAGGGAATGCAAGTTTTCTCTACAAACATTCCCACCAAAAGATTCATCAGGATTTTAATAAATGTGTAAAGACTCCAAAAGTAGCATTTGAAAATTATTGTGTTCAAAACAAACAGATAAAACCTAAGAAAGTTTGCTACCAGAAATACTACAAAAGAACAACTAGCCTTTCTGTTCCTCCGCTGAGAGCACCGAGGACGGGGTTCCTGGAGGGGTTCTCTGTGACTGGGTAGCGATTTTCTGCTGAATATCAGTCCACAATTGATTGATTAACTCAGAATTCTCTTCCTTTAGTTGATGAAGAAACCTATAAAGTATGGGACAATTAGAACAGGTGCTATCATTTAAACTGCCCACATGCATATGTGCTTTATTTGAAAGTTTTTATCAATTCACAAATAAACAATTTTATTTGGTGTGGGAGAATTGTCTGTAATCTGTCAATCATGTCTGATTGGCCAGGCAGGAAGTTTAGGTGGGAAAACCAAACAGGAAGTAGAAATGATGCAAGGAGAACAGGAGAATTCTGGGAAGGAGGAAGCTGATTCCTCCCACTCCTGCCTAGACCACCGAAGCAGCAGGATGTGATCTGCCCCGCTGAAAAAAGGTACTGAGGCACATGGCTAACACAGATCAGAAAAATGGGTTAATCAAGATGTGAGAGTTAGCCAGTGAGAGGCTAGAGCTAATGGGCCAATCAGCTTATAATTTATGGAGACCTATGTATGATTTTCTTTGGGGCTAAACAGTTGTGGGGTACCAGGTAGGACAAAAACCCCAACAACAAACAAGCCAGCCCTCATGTTATTTTTATTGACTTTAGCTGGCAATATTGTGACTGAATAAGAAATGTACCCTATAGACTTACACATTCAAACACTTTGGTCCCAGCCAGTGGTACTGTTTGGGGAAGTTATGGAATCTTTAGAGAGAGGTAACCTTGCAGGAGGACATCTGTCACTGGGGGTGAGGCTTGAGGGTGAAGTTTTTATAGCTCGGCCTCACTCCTTCCTCACTCTCTCTACTTCCAGACTGCCAACACACTGTGACAGGCTGGCCTCCTGCTCCTGCCGCCATGCCTCCCTACTGTAATGGACTGTATCCTCAGGCTGCTTTTGTCTGGCTTTTATCATGGCAACAGAACAAAGCTAATACAGACAGGTAGGAAGCAAAAAGGCCCCATATCTTAGGGAAGAAATCAATCCATCTGTCTTTCAGTTTCTATGCCCCCAGCCCCTTTTTAGTAGTGTTGTATAGTCTCGCCCTTCTTTCTTCTCTAAAGTAATTATGCATATGTGATTCTGCGCACTGTCGCTTCTCTTCCCTTCAAGAGACCCAGTCTGCACCGCAGACAGTGTGCTCATATTGAAGCAAGTGCTTTACACCAGAGACGGGCAGGAGTCAGAAGAGATGCTTAGGGATTTCGTACTTGAAAGCCCTTTCATGACAGACCTCAGCCTTTTCTACATTCTCGCCACTAACAATGAAAAATATTTTATTTCTGACTTGAATTGAGGTTTAAGAAGTGGGAAGATGCCGGGCGGTGGTGGCGCACGCCTTTAATCCCAGCACTCGGGAGGCAGAGGCAGGCGGATCTCTGTGAGTTCGAGACCAGCCTGGTCTACAAGAGCTAGTTCCAGGACAGGCTCCAAAACCACAGAGAAACCCTGTCTCGAAAAACCAAAAAAAAAAAAAAAAAAAAAAAAAAAACAAAGAAGTGGGAAGATAAAAAATAGAAACAAGTAAATATCTACCAGCTAATGAATGCATGTGTAAAATGTGGTGTAGCTATTCAGTGGAATAGTACTCAGCCAGAGAAAGGAATGAAGCATTGCTATAGACTACAATATGAAAGACACCAGGCACAAAAGACAGTAGATGACATGTCTAAATAGGCAGACCTATAGAGCAGTAATATATTAGTAATAATTATCCAGTGCTGAAAGGGTTGGGAGGAAATGTGTTTTCTTTCTGAAGTGATGAAAATATCCTAAAATTGATGGCAGTTGTGACCAAATGACTGTTAATGTATTTTTTAAAATAATTATGTTATAAATGAACAGGCTATGTATCTATGAACTATAAACTGTTACAAAATTAAAGAGGAAACAGATAATTTAATTTCATTAAGCCACTCTATAAATCGCAATTTCAAGTAAACTCTAAGTAGCACATTAGAAAACCATTTACTAAAAGTGTATCTAGCAAAAAGAGTCATGATATACAAAGAGGACGGATGACAAGAAAACGCCCTCTTTAAGATAACACCAGCTTTAAGTTCAACCTTTAGGAAGAAGCTCAAGAAGGCCGCTCAACAATCTGGACAAATAAACACCACAATCTCATATTTACATTACCATCTCCGCCATCCATGCTTCCAGGAGTCAGGCTACACAGTAACTACAAAAAGAATGCCATATCATCGGTACGCTAAAAGATGGCCTGCCAAAAGACACCCACAAACCATGAGTACTATCTTACCACACTAAAAAGGGGGACTTTGCAGATGTGGTCAAGTTAAAGAGCATGAGAGAGGGTCCTTTCCTAGACTACTAAGGAGTGCCCTAATTGTTGAACATGTGCATCCACAGAGAGTCTCCACAGCGTGAAGATGGCGGCAGACTGGAGTGAGGTAGCCACAGTGGGGGACTGTCAACACAACCAGAGGAGAAAAAGAAACCAAGAGATTCTCCTCTGGGACTCTCCCTGGGGGTGGAATGTCTCTAAACACACTTGATTTCAACCTATTGAGACATATTCCAGATTTCTAACCTACAGACAACGAATTTGTATCATCTTAAGCTGCCAAGTTTTGTTAATTTGTTACAGTATCGTGAGAAAACTAATACAGACTGTGGACTTGAGTAGTGTGCTAATGTAGACACAGCTCGGAAGTAGTAGTTTAGGGCTAAGCCTTGAAGAATTTTTAGGTGAATGACAGAAGTAGCCTACATTGTCATAAATGAACAATTGGCAGAAATGGGGATGTTAGTAACTCCTCCAATGAAGACACAGGAAGAGGTGCATTGTAGAGAAGCCCCAACCTGACAGAGAATTCCTATGTTGTAAAGAGAAAGTTGACAGAAAAATGATTGTCAATGGACTTCTAAAGTCCAAAGGACACATAACAGCCTGCTGCTAGAAACTGGAAACCAGCCAGTGCGTAAGGTGGCAGAAAGCTTAGTGGAGCGGCATACAAAGCGGAACTTTGTAAGTGATAAATCAAGAAGTTAAGCTGCTGAGATTGCAAAGAAAAAAGAAAAAAACCAACAACAACAAAGAGCTAAAAGCTTACAACCTAAGGAAAGAGAAAACCTGAGGACAGACTGTTGAGCAAAATGATTCAGGGTTAAGCATCAGCTCAGTAGTGGAGTGCTTGCCTAGTAAGCTTGAGGCTCCAAACTCAATCCCCAGCACTGAAAAGAAGAATAAGTAATTAGGACTTGAAATTGAGAAATGGTTGGGCCTGCAGATCTCAAAATTAGCAGAACTGCTGCTTAGAAAGTAAGCTCCGAGAAGAAGGTATGTGAGCTGCCACGTGTCGGCTAGTTCTAAAGGGAAAGATACAATCTTTGGATTGCCTCAGTGATCTCAGCAGAAGCCAGGGCAAGAAAAGAGAGTATCCAAGAAAGATCTGTGAGGATTCTTGTATATTAAGTAAAACACAACCATCTACAAAAGCTCTTAAGAATGTTTTAACAGCAGAAATATCTCCAGCGTGGACTGATAGGATGAAGTAAAGAATTGGTGCCAGACCCCTAAAATCCTACAGAGAGGAATAAGCTGATAAAGGTAGCCAGCTATAAACGTGAGCTCTTTTCTTTCTGTTTCCTTTGCCCAAATCGATGTATTGTTTTTTTTAATCTTATTATATTTTATACAGTACATATTTTGTATTTAAATTATATATACTATAATATATTATAATTTATAACAATTGTATTATTATCTCTTAGAAGACTGTTTGTTTCCTAATGAGAGACAGAAAGAGAGTGGATCCAGTTGGGAGGAGTGGAGGGAGGAGAATCCGTAAACAGGATGTATTCTATGAGGGAAAAAAAGGGGGAAGGGATTAAAAATGTCTAAGGAATTCAAGGAACATTCTATTCACAGGCCCAACAGCATGGGCTTTAACTAAATAAGATTCAACTATAAGACAATTAAGAAAACATGAAAGGACTGGATGATCACTTAATTATTTCATGGCTGTAGGATACAGAATCAAGATACATAGGAAAGCACAGTGTGCAATGCTTTATGCTCTGTCAGTTCAAAACTAAGGATGCAACAACTACAACACGGGGAGAAATGCAGAACAACTCAGTTGAATAGTCAACGTGCAAAGGAAAATCAAGAAAGCACATGGCTAACAGCAAAGAATAAGTAAGAACAGTAATAAGCAGACCCATAAAAAGGTTCATACACAAAAGCAGCCATCTACAATCTTCCTAAATACCAAGACTTTTAAAGAACAACAATAAATACGTAGAAAAAAAACAGTGTGCAAGCCTGCAGTCCTCGCAGGTAGGAGGTTAAGGCCTAAGTTGACAGTTTGAGGCCAGCCTGAGTTTTATAGTAAGATCAAACCAACAACAAAAAGGAAAAGCAATAGCTACAGTGCAATGCACAGTCCTAAGAGAGAATATGGCAAATTTGACATCTAACACATCAACTGTATCAACTGGTGTTACAAGCTTTCTTCACCAACCAGAATTTCCAAATTGATTCGTAAGGCCGTACACACTCTCCACTGAATACAAGGAGCACAGGAATAAAAAATAATTGCAAAAGGCTAAATATAAATGACTGTATGTAAAACGCAAAGATAACGGAGACAATCAGAAACAAGAAGTAGAGGTTTTATTCCCAATCTCAGACAACAGAGATTGGACCAAAAGGCATTTAACATGACAATGGAGATTACAATGCTAAAAGCCATTGCTCAAAATAAAGATACAGCATTTATAGACATACATGTTCTATAAGTATAGCAGTGTCACAGAAAATGTATTAAACTTCAACTAAGTACACTAAAACAAGAAATATGAAGAAAAACAGAAGCACACTAAAACTAGGAGTCTTTAATATAACATTCTTGGTACATAATACAGCAAAATGAACTAAGGAGACAGAAGAGATACAACATTCAGCAAGGCTGGTGCTATGATGCACACACAGAATGTTCTACCTTCCAATACAACCACAGCCACTTCTCAAGCGCACACACGGAATACTCACTGCAATGTGATCACAGATAGCTCATAAAGAAAGCATCACCAGGTTCCACAAGAAGAGAGATGACAGACCACAGCCTGAACACAGTGTGGTTACACTAGAAATGACAGGGAGGGTCCGCAGTTTTGTTTTGTTTTATCTTTAATTATATAAGTATAGGCAACTCTCAGGGAAAAGCAGAAAAATCAACTAAAATGATTTCGTTTCTAAAATAATCCATTTATTTTTGTCATCTGAAAAAAAATACTACAACCCTAAATCAAGAAGCAACAAAATAAAGCACAAAGGAAAAAAGGTAAGAGGGAAAACTGAGACAGAAGAAATAAACACATTAGCTCAGGTTAATAAGCCAGGAGCCCAATTCTTTGAAAAACTAAGAAAATGGACTATTAACCAATGCAATCTTAAGAGAGGTCAACCAAAAGAAATGATGGGGAGGGTCCGGTGCACAAGCCCACACACACCCTACCAAAATAAGCATATTGTTAAAAGATAAAGAACACAGCAGAGACGCCTACTAATTCACACAGTCCTATAAGTAATATACTAAAAAGAGGAGGTGTAAGACACAGACCTTTGGAGGTGACATAATGCTAAACCCAGAAGCTGGAGAACTGCTTCTAGAACTCACTTCACTAAGATCCAGTGAGATAGCTGGACACTGAGGTAAGAAGCAGAAATTATGGGCCTGTAGAAACATGAATACCAACAGTCTGGAAGGTATAAGGAAGGGTGCCTATGACGAAGATCAGGAAAGGGTACCTCCCACAAGGCCCTCAATTCCCCAACCACACAGGGAAAAACAAGATGTAGTAAAATAAAAAATTCCATTTAAAAGAAACAAATAAAAGGATAAGCTGAGCAAGAAATAAATAAGCCCTACATAAGAAAAATGTTAAAACACTCCTCAAAAAAACTAAAAAAAATCCATACAGATGAACAAAGGGGGAACATTATGTCCTAACACAAAATATCAATAAGCTTTATAAAGTTGAATAAGTTGATACTAATTTTCATATAAAAATAAACTAAAATTTTTGAGAACACCCTAATTTTTTGTTTTGTTTTGTTTCTTTGTTTTTTGAGACCAGGTGTCCTTTTGTAGTCTTGGCTGTCCTAGAACTAGCTCTGTAGACCAGCCTGGCCTAGAACTCAAAGATCCACTTGCCTCTGCCTCCCAAGTGCTGGAATTAGCGGCATATGACACCACTGCCCAGCAAGAACACCCTAAATTTAAGAAAATTTGTAGAAAAGTCAAGTATGGTGACATACATCTTCAATCCCAGCACTTAGGAGGCAGAGGCAGGCAGATCTCTGTGAGTTCAAGGACAGCCAGGTCTACAAAGTGAGTTCTAGGACAGTTAGGATGACTACATAGAGAGATCCTGCCTCAAAAATAAATAACAAAATACATGCTGGCATGCCTAGATGACTTCTCATGGCATGTACCGCCTCCTCTTGAGAGCCAAATGCACACCCACATACCTCTCTGTGTTCCTGTTAGACTGCGAGCTCAGGGAGTTAGGCAGTTCGCTCTCACTGTCTTCGGACTGGCTGTGAGCAGTGCTCTCTTCTCCATCATCTACTTCATTAAGAGCCTATCTCAACATAAAACCAGCAGCACAACTTGATTAGATGCTCACTCATCCTTTTGTTATAATAGAAATTTCTCCTCCTAAGGCTAACCCTTGAAATGTGTGCTAAATACCAAAGTGTCTCAGGTCTTCCCCTAATAATAGTCCTTCTAACATCGTTAGCGGCTCTTGCTCCCTTCAGCTGTCAGTATTTAAATGTAAGAAAACCTTTCCCTTCTTAAAACTAAACCTGGGACCACCCTGAGATACTATCTCCTGTTCATCTTTTGTTTTTGTTTAGCTTAGGCTAAGTCAATCTGTTACATACCTGAGGCTGGCCCCAAATTCACACTTGCTTCTGTTTTAGTTGTCTAGTGCTAGCAACACTGGCAGCACACTCTCTTTAAGGAATCGTTTCCCTTTTTGCATGCACCATCTATGCTCTGCACCTTTGCCTGTGTCCTGCCACTCCACTCAAAATGCTTTCTGCAAGGTCAGTGTCAGCACACTTATTCCTAAAAAGACAATTCCATCTTTCCCTTTCCTTCTCTGACTCATTATACCTTACCCATCACAAGTTTCCCACTTTTTTTTTTTAGATTTATTTATTTATTATGTATAAACATTCTGCCTCCATGTATGCCTGCACGCCAGAGGAGGGCGCCAGATCTCATTACAGATGATTGTTAGCCACCATGTGGTTGCTGGGAATCGAACTCAGGACCTCTGGAAGAGCAGTCAGTGCTCTTAACCACTGAGTCATCTCTCCAGCCCCCTGGGGTGTTGGGTTTTTTTAGTGGCAATAATAGGGGAACTGGCGGCACACACCAGTCACCCCAGTACTGGGGAGGCTGTGGCAGGAGGGTAGGCAGCAGAGTGAGCCTGTCTCAGAACGCGAATCAAACAAGACAGACTCAGGAACATAAGTTTCTGCTGCCCAGCCCTACACAAGTTTCCCACCTCTATGGTGGATAGGATTATATATGCATGAGAAATTTAGTCCAAGACCCAATACACTCACAATAAAGGGCCAGGCACGGCAGTTCATGCTTTTAATCTCAGCACTGTAGAGGCAGAGACAGGGAGATCCCGGGGGTTCCTTGCCAGCCAGTCTAGGCTTAGTTGTTCACTTCCAGACCAATGAGAGACCCTGTCTCAAAGGATGACACCAAGGTTGTCTTCCCAATCTCCTTTGTCAATTTTCTTTTCCTACTATCTCTTTATAGCTGACAGGGCAAGGTGACGTTTAAGCATTTAAAATGCTTACCACGATGCCTAGATCAAACTGAACTCCATTTCAGCAAAGGCTGGGAGTGCAATGCATTACCTGAGGCTCTATGAGAGATTCATTAAGGGTGGTCTGGGCGACAGGGTCTTGAATCACTCCAATGGGACTCTGAGAGGAATCAGGAGCCATGGTTACATTTGGAAACCCTGCAGAAGGAACACAAGTCATTATGATTTATTGCATCTGCCTAAACAGGCTTCGCAAGTTCTGTTCTGCCACAGGTTCCCTTCACTTCACGGCACTCTCAAAGAGCAGCTCCACTTACATGTATGGACATGAACCGAACGCATATCTAAACTCATTTTTACCTTCACAACATTCCATGAGACATAGTCTACTATTTTACAGATCAGTAAACTGGAACTTGGAGAAATTAAGTGAGTAGCCCAGAGTTACTCTAATAAATGGCTGACCCGGAATTCAAACTCTCTCCTAAAAATAAATCATGTGTTTCTGAAAGATTAAACAAGTTATATACAGATTATGATATAATGTTGAAGCTGAGAATGGTGGTACATGCCTATAATGCCAGCACTCAGGAGTTAAGAGGCAGGAAGATCACGAGTTCAAAGCCAGTCTTGGCTACATGGACCCTGAGGGCCAGGGGCGGTAGGTGATAATCCTATGTAACTAAAGAAAAGCAAAGTTTCTTTGAGCAAGAAACTGAAGTTGCTTTGGAGTTTAAGTTAAGCTTATTCAAACTACAAGTAAATACATGCTTTAATTATGTGGCAATCTAATAAACTGAAAATTAAGCCATGTTTTGTAGTTACAAAATACTCTATTTTATACCATATGTCAATGGATAATTCCTTAGATGAATAATTTGTAATACTTCATATTCCTAGTGAAGAACAAACAAATTATGGCTCTAGCCCTAATAATCTTCAGATACTAGTTAGCTAGAACATGTAGCAGGAACAGGCTGGATTCTTCTAATCACAAGCTGAGTTTAAGACAGAAGAGCAGGTTTGAGGAGTGATCGCTCACCTGTGCGCTTACGAGGAGCATCAACAAACAGACCTTTGGCTGCGGCTATCAGATGATCGGACTTCTCCAGCACATCCTGCGCCTGGTACTGATCAGAAAGAATCTACACACATGTTGAGAAAAATACTGTTCAGAGGAAATACATTTACTTTAAAATCATTAAGGAAAAGGACTAAGGGAAGGCATTGAACACGATGTTTTCAAAGCTTAAATATCAACCTTTATTGGTTGTGGTTGCTGGATTTGTTCTTAACCATGGGCCATGACCATTCTAAAACCCTCCAATAGCAATATCCATTAGATATTAGTAGATGGAGCTATTACAGTAGTCAGTAGCTTCAAAGAAAATATATTACATTGTGCTCTGATACGCATATGGCACACGCACTCACACATGCATATATACTCATACATGCACACTCACGCCCATATACACTCACGCCCATATACACTCACACACATGCATGCACACACTCAAGCCACACAGCACACACTTTTTAAACTTTCTTTCGATTCTTTGCATCTTTTACATCATGTGTCTTGATCCCATTAATTTCCCCAACCCTTTGTATCCAACCTCTGTCCTTGCACTCCCCCCCAAAAAAAATAAAATTTAAGAGGAAAAAGGGAAAAATCTTGTCATGGAAGCTGCAATGTGACACAGTGAGTCACACAATAAACCCTTTTTTCCATGTATCTTTACTTGCAAGTGTTCTTGTAAAGAGTCATTGGTCTGGTTTGAGGCCTCTGGCTTCTGCTACACTGTCTGGGCCTCACTGGGACTCTGCTTGGATATCCTGTTGTTGCCCTATGTTGTGGAAACCCTGCAGTTTTGGGTCTACAGGACCGATCCCTTCATGTGTTCCAGCAGATCATTGTTGGGTAGATCAACATTCATACCCTGGTTCTGGGCCTGGGTAGTTGCAGGGTTGGCCAGCCTGCCACCCTCTCCCCCTTCCCTCCCCCATTCTCTCTCCTCAGCACCAGGGTGAGCTCTCCAGCACTGCCCTGGCTAGTTCACCCCTTACAGCAGGGAGCAAGGGGAGGGGCCAGTTTGCTTGCTTTCACATGCCCTCAGGGCTGGCTCTCTCACACCTGGACCATCAGGGCCAGCTCCAGTGTGCTGCCCAGGTGAGGTGAGGAGGCCACTCTCCCGAGTGTTGTAGCTGGTGAGGGGCAGGGACAACACTCATACTCTTATGACCACAGACCCAGTTCTCCCTCCTGTCATAAGCAGTGAGGGGAAGAGGGTCTCTCCCCAACCATTCCTTATCACAGATGAGGGGCGGGGCCACATCTCCGGTCAGTAGGGTCAGCTCCAGTGAGCTGCCCAGGTGAGCAGCAAGGCCTGCTGTCCTGAATGCAGCTGGTAAAGGGAAGGGTCCGCTCCCTCACCTGGCACTGGCAGCTAGGGGTGAAGGGTAGGGAGGACACATCTTCCACACCAGCACATGACAGATGAGTACTAGGGACAGCTCTCCCACACTCACAGCTTTGGGGCTGGCTCATCCACATCTCCACCAATAGGGCCTCCTATGCTACCCAGGAGAGGTGAAGGGCCTGCTCTCCCAAGACACACACACTTCTTAAAGTGAGACTTTTACATAGGATTTCCACATGAGAATGACTTTAAGTTGTATTCCATTCTAGTTTTAAGTGATGGCTATCGCCCACTTACTTAATTTCATAACCCATTAGTAAATAATAATACACAGTTTAAAAAACACAGATTAACAATAAGAATCTTTGAGCCATTAACTCAAAGGTATTCCCATCACTGAAGTACTCTGATGCTCCATTAACAGGTCATACATGGTCTGTGACTTAAAAAACAAGGTATAGGTTTAAGGATTAAACAAAGACTGTTATGCTTAGGTATTTGTAAACAAGGTGGAGATTTATCATAGAGAGATGGCTACAGGAAAGCACCATTACAGTCGTGCCTCTGATTACGCACTTTCTTTTGAAGGACTAATATACATATAAGCGAAGTCATGTGCTAAAGAGGAGTCAATTCTATCTACCACCACCAGATGTCATTCTTAAGCTGAAAAGAATATTAAAATCAAGACAACTCCATTTGGAACACTGACTCAAATCAGCATCTAATAACAAGCACTCTGCCTAGATTTTCCCTATAACACAGAAATAATGGCATCAATTACTATCTTAAGATACAAAGAGAAAAGTGAGCTGCATTCTTATGTTATCCTTTCTGCTGCTATGGCCAACTGGGTCAGCTAGGTCAGTTACTGACAGTAAGTACTGAATTAGCTCCTTCCAGAGTAAACTATAGAACTAACTGCACAAGGCCAAGAGCACACATGGTGTAGAATACTGGGTTCGAGGTCCACACCAGAAATAGTAAACAAACCCCAACTTCTTTAAACTTAGTTTCCTACTGTGTCAATGGTACACAGCATGGGTTTTATTTGAGATCTCATTATAATTAACACCAGGCATCAATGTGGTTATTTTTGGTTGTAAGCCTAGCCTTTAATGGCTGAGCCGTCTCTCTGGCCCCCAGGTGGTTATTAATGAGAACATTCCTCCACTTTCTGTCAGTTCTTTATTCTGACAGAGGATAATGTCTTAAAAACAAAAAGTCGTAAACTCTTCAAATTACCACTAGGAAATGTTTAAATTTTATTCCATTTGTTCTAGTATAATTTTTTGTAGTGGCATTTCGTTTGTATTTTAGTAAATAAAGCTTTCCTGAAGATCAGAAAAGCTAAACAGCCACACTGGCCAGCCTTACAGACCAGGCAGCAATGACACACATCTTTTATCCCAGTAGCCACACTAGCTTGCCACAGAAACCAGGTATTAGTGGTGCACACCCTTAATCCCAGTCCTGGAGAGGATTGTATGGGAAGAGACAGCTCTCAGGCTCAGTCTCATTCTGAGGTTTCCTGTAGGCAAGATCGCCATTTTCAGACTGAGGTTGAGGTAAGAGCCAGTGGCTAGCTGCTTTGTTTTTCTGACCTTCAGGTTGAAGCCCAATTTCTGTCTCTGAGTTTTTATTAGTCATGCTACAACTTTTCTAGTATGGTGACAACCATACTGTCCCACTGCATCATGGATTTGCCTATGGCCCTATCACATTCTTTAGATACAGACACCATAAACAGAAAAACTTAGTAACTAAAACCAAAGATGTACATACTCTTTGACTCTTACTTTTTTCTTTTTTTTTATTCCCAATATTTGGGATTAATCCCTAAAACATCTTAAGTAAGAGCTCTAATACTGAGCTAAAGCCCTTGACTTAGTACTTCTGTCAATAATTCATCAACAAACAAGTCTGTACCCAAAAACATACTCAATATCCACTGCATTATTTATAGTGGCAAACTAAGATGCAATCTGTGAGTGGCACACTCTGCTACTAATCCCCAGTGATGCCTTTAAAAGCACAACTCCTAAATTTTAGTCAAGGATGCAGCTAATTTCCCACCCCTCTTTGACTATGGGAACGGCCATGCAATAATGTTCTGGGGCACAAGACACGATTCCAGAATCTCTGGCTGGAATAGACAGCAGATACTGTCTATTCCCACTCGCTGTTGAGCTGCACACACCGAAGGACGCTTTACAGCCACTCTGTACTAAGTCATGCGCTAAAGAACTGCAGAGCCTCTACCAGCTGCTGCTGAGCTCTTCCACAAGAGAACTACATCTGTGCTTTCTTAAATTACAGTATTTTGAGTCCTATTCTTCCCAGAAGTTTAAACTACACTCTAATGCACAACATCAGTGTCCACAAATAAAACAATCAATAGACAAGTTATGGCAAACTATACCCTGCCTAGATATTTTTTAAAAAAAGATAAATTTATTTCTACTTACTGTCTTCTGAAATATACTGGCATATCAACAGAGATCTAAGCAACTCCTCAACCCAACAGGACTGGCAGAAGGGTGTGCATACACTGAAAACATATATATGCTATCACTGCTTAGAATGTAACTACAATACAAATTACATTATTTTATGAACCAAAGTTCCATCTTTAGTGAAATATCTTTCTTTTTTAAAAAATATTTATTTATTTATTATGTATACAATATTCTTTCTGCGTTGTGCCTGAAGGCCAGAAGAGGGCACCAGACCTCATTACAGATAGTTGTGAGCCACCATGTGGTTGCTGGGAATTGAACTCAGGACCTTTGGAAGAACAGGCAATGCTCTTAACCTCTGAGCCATCTCTCCAGCCCCGTGAAATATCTTTCAAGTCCATGCAATTAAGAGCTTTGTAAATATAACGTATATTAGATATAATATATAATAGATCAGCATAGCTATGGCTACAGTAGAAACTGACAAAGGCAGAAAGAAAAAGGAAAATCTTACTGATCATGTTGATATTGGCTATTAATTATTATCAGGTCTCAAGTAAAGCCACTGCTTTTGCCCTCTTCTCCTAAGCCTGTCACATTTCTTGGAGCAGATTGTTCGTGTGGCCAAAGATCACTGTACTATTCTTACTAAGTGAGATCTATTACTAAAAGAAAACACCTAAGTCTCATCAAAAGCTGTAGCTCTGATGCAGGAAAACATCCTGGGCAGCCAAGGAAACTGTCCACACCAGCTACTCACTAAATTTGAATCTCTGAGCACTGAGTCCAGGTACAGTGTCTCCCTAGCTTCCTTAGGAGCGTGTCAGCCGTGATGACGTCTCATGTGCAGTGAGGACCGAGAATCTCCACACTACAACAGAGGAAGCATTCTGAGGCCCTTTACCCATCCTCTCAGTACTCTTCTCTCCCCATGTCAGGAGCACTGGAGAGACAGCTCCATGGTTATCAGGGGCTAGGAGTGCTCATGGCTCTTGTTGAGGAAGCAGGCTGGAGTCTCAACACTCACATGGTGACTTACAACTCTGTGACTCAGTTCTGGGGGCCCAACACCCTCTTCTGACCTCCACTGGCACCAGACACACATGCATACATGTTCCAGGGGATCTAACACCCTCTTCTGGCCTTCACTGGCAACAGACACACATGCATACATGTTCCAGGGGGTCTAACACCCTCTTCTGGCCTTCACTGGCAACAGACACACATGCATACATGCAGGCAAATACTCATAGACAAAATTGAAAACAGGGCTGGAGAGATGGTTCAGCGGTTAAGAGCCCTGACTGCTCTTCCAGAGGTCCCAAGTTCAATTCTCAGAAACCACATGGCTCACAACCATCCATAATGAGATGTAGTGCCCTCTTCTGGCCTGCAGGCACACATATAGGCAGAACACTATATAAATAAATAAAAATAAATCTTAAAAAAAGAAAAGGAAAAGGAAATTAAAACTAGTGAAAGAAAACCAAAGTCCTGAGTTTGACCCCCTCCTAAAGAGGCTGGCTAGTTTTCTAGGTCAGATCTGTGGTTTGGGGGCCTTTCAATGAGAACTGGCACACATCAGATGTGTGTGACTGGTCCAAGATCACAAGATGCAATGTCACCTTCTCCGAACCACTGTTCCTTTTTCAAGTCATGGAAACATTTATTTGGGAGATACTGCTCTTCCTGATCCATAAGATTTCTGTAAGACCGTGGTTCTCAACCCTCCTGATACTGCAATCCTTTAATACTGTTCTACTCCTTATGCTGTGGTGACTCCAACCATACAATTATTTTCGTTGCTACTTTATAATTGTAAATTTGCTATTATTATAAATCATAATGTAAATATCCGTGTTTTCTGGTGGTTTTAGGTTACCCCTGTGAAAGATCAGTTGACCCAAAGGGGTTGAGAACCACTGCTCTAAGAACTCTAAGGAATTTCTCAAAAGGCAGCCTGTGACTTAAAACCACCATGAAAAGTCATGCAGAAAGCACACACTGTAAGCTTAGCCTGGTCAAGAAGCCACACACAGCACATTCCTTCACTGTGACTTCAGTTCAAAAAAGAAAGAAAAGTCGCTCTGCTATAGTTCCTTCTAACTTCCCAGCCTACCCAACAGACATATCTGATTATTTCTTCAAAGACCCAGGCAGGCAAAAGGTTAAGCTAGAGGTAAATGGCTGATGACCTAGATCAACAGTCACACAAAATTAATTTTATTTCATTTTTGCTAGGTAACCTACTATACTGTTGAACTGAGACATAATTACAGCAGTTTATGAATATAGAGCACTATTTGCCAAAGACTGTGGTAATCTCTTTTAAAGAGCATTGGTTGTTCTTCCTGAGGACCTGGGTTCAATTTTCAGCACCCACATGGCAGCTCACAACCGTCTGTGACTCCAGTTCTAGGGGATCTGACACCCTCTTCTGGCCTCCACAAGAACCAGGCATGCACACAATGCACAGACATACATGAAGGCAAAACATCATACACATAAATCTTTTTTCAAAAAAATTAAAATTCATAGCACAGCCAAGTTTTTTTTTTGTTTTTGTTTTGTTTTGTTTTGTTTTGTTTTTCGAGACAGGGTTTCTCTGTAGCTTTGGTGCCCGTCCCGGAACCAGCTCTTGTAGACCAGGCTGGCCTCAAACTCCCAGAGATCCGCCTGCCTCTGCCTGGGATTAAAGGCGTGCGCCACCTCCGCCCGGCTAAACAGCCAAGTATTTTGTTTTTTGTTTTTTGTTTTTTTTTGTTTTTTTTTTAAAGGCGTGCGCCACCACCGCCTGGCTATTTATTTTGTATGCAATATTCTGTCTGTGTGTGTTTGCAGACCAGAAGAGGGCAGCAGAGCAGACCTCTTTACAGATGGTTGTGAGCCACCATGTGGTTGCTGGGAATTGAACTCATGACCTTTGGAAGAGTAGGCAATGCTCTTAACCACTGAGCCATCTCTCCAGCCCTGTTTTTGTTTTTTGAAACAGAATTTCTCTGTGTAGCTGCCCTGGCTGTCCTGGAACTCACTCTGTAGACCAGGCTATCCTCGAACTCAGAGATCTTCCTGTGCCTCCCAAGTGCTATTAAAGGCATGCACCCATCACTGCCTTTCAACACAGCCAAGATTTCAAAGATTAAAAAAATCAAGTTAATGTAAGAAAAATGAAGCTACAAAGTTTACAAAAACAAATGACTAGAACTGAAAATGCTCTATTAAATTAGGTAACCCAGCCCAGATAAAGGAGCTCTGCATGTCTCCCTCACGTGTGGACCCTTGCTTCTAATTGTTAAGAATGTGGATTTAAGTGGGAGTAAGTGTGGGTGGAGAATATGAACCTGGAAAAAATGTGAGAAGAATACATGTGATATGAAAACGAAAGGGGGATGCTGGAGGTAGAAGATTCGGTGGGACAGGAGGAAGGGAGAAACGGGGGAGGTGGGTGGGAGTCAACCATCCACAACTGAGTATTATGACAACAGCAGAAGAAACATGCTACTTTGTAAGCTAGTTTTTAAAAAAGGGAGAAGGAGAAATGGACAAACAGAAAAATTCCAGGCCAAAGAGTTACATAATCTAAGGCTACAGAGCTAATGAGTTGTGGAGAGAACATTTAAGGCAGCAAACTAGACTCCACCCACCCTGCTGCTCTCTGCACTAGACTCCACCCACCCACCCTGCCCTCTGCAGTAGACTCCACCCACCCACCCTGCTCTCTGCACTAGACTCCACCCACCCACCCTGTTGCTCTCTGCACTAGACTCCACCCACCCTGCTGCTCTCTGCACTAGACTCCACCCACCCTGCTGCTCTCTGCACTAGACTCCTCCCACCCTGCTGCTCTCTGCCAAATCCAGTTCACTGTTAAGGCTGCAGTATGTACTAGAGTCTCTCATGAAGTCAACCCAAGAACTCTAAAGACAATGAATTTTTGCACTACCTCCTTCATGATAGATAATCTTGTTTTTTCAAGATTTGAAGTTTCTGGTTTCTGTTTCTTCCATTTTCTCTTCAAAGCTTTTTCTTGAAGTTCCCAGTGCACCAATGCTCTATTCTTTGACTTATGTATCTCATGACGGCGTACCTATACAGAAGGAAAAACTGTAAAAAATGTTTTCATGAACAAAGAAGTTGCCTGCTCCTATGTAAGACCACTTACACTAGTTCAAACTTCTTATTCCTTACAGGTTCAACGTGTGTGTGTGCATGCATGCATGCATGTGTGTACATTCATGGCTAAAACTTTGATAGTCTTCAAAAAATGATCTAAAAGAGAAATATCTAGAACTTAGAGGTCTAACCTAAAGCCACAAAAAAATATTAACTTCTACTTCAGTTATAGACTACCAATCTTCAATTCACAAGTTAAAACTCATCCAACAAGTGCTACAACATTAATTCATGGTCAATGCCGACACTTTACACATGATGTAAAGGGTACCAAATCCAGCACAGCCATCTTTGGCAAAGCACACCCCTTTCATGATAACTGCATCGCTTCCAAGTCAATGATGCACTGTTTGCATAGCTCTGAAGGGGCTTCATGTGGAAGTGAGGTCACAGATGATGCAGTTATCCAGGGAAGGAGAGTTCCTGAGGCAGAGGAGATAGGAGCCAGAGCACCTAAACAGTTGGAAGGGAAGAATCCATAGGGGTGACTGAGAAATAAAAGACATTTGCCTTTACAAGTATTCTAGTGCTCAGAACTGTAAATACGAACAAAACCTGGGTCATCTAATGAAGTTTTAATCAGGCAAACATGCAAACTACCAAAAAGACTAGCAATCAAGAATTGTGAATATGCAAATCAGAATCACAATGAGACAGTACTTTATACCCACGAGGAGAATTAAAATATAAGCACAGTCTGGTGGGATTTAAATCATGTAAGCACTTTGGAAAACAATTAAGCAGTTATTCATAAAGTCCAATATGAAGATGCAAGACCTAGTCATTCTATTCCAGATATACCCAACCGCCTGCATATGCATATATTCACAGAGACTTGTATATGAACATTCACAATAGTATTACTCGTAATAGATGAGAAGCATAAACCAGTACAGCTGACTAACAGATAAATCAAATCTGGAATCTCCATTCAATCAATCCTATTTCACAACAGGAAGGAATGAAGTAGTATGAGATACATACTATAACATGGATGGATCTTTAAAATATGCTAGAAAAAGAGGCGACACACAAGAGCCCATGTACTGCATTCCATGGGTAAAAAAGGTCAAGGCTAGGCAAATCTCAAGAGACAGAAAGTAGATTAGTCACTGCCATGGAGAGACCAGCCAGGGTTACCCAGCACAGGCCTTGCCTTGAAAATAACAATAACAGCAATGATAAATTGCTGCAGATATTTCTAGACAGAAAAGACAAACAGACCTGCAGGTCAATTCTAGGTAAGTGGTAAGACTTTAAACCAAAAATGTTTAGTAAGATTCTAACCGTAGCTAATAAGCCTCAGTAAAATTAGAAATTTCTTAAGATAGACTTTTAGGTTTTACACAGATGTGAACAGATTAAATAAAGCTAATCAACTTCCAGAAGGGATGGTGGTCTCTGTTCTGAAGGCTAGACGCCAGACACCAACTAAAACACAGAGTCCAGGAGTTTTTCAGGGTTAAACTTACCAGATCTTCAGGAGTTGCCCGGTGAACTGTTAGATCATTTACAGTATTCTTTAAAAAAAAAAAAAGAGCTTTTAAAATGTTTCCTTATAAATTATTAATAGTTACTGAGTTTTAGCAGCTGTAAATTGATTCAAAGTTCCAAAACCAAAAACCTTTCTTTTAGGAACCATTATTGTTACTATAACATTAAAACAGATTACTTTTAAATACCTTCTAGAAAATAACGTATTTTTAAGTGTTATACAGGAAATAAAGCACTCTCTTATTTTAAAATAAGGACTAAAATAGGACAGCATATATTCAAAACAAGTCAACTTAACTGAAGCTATAATGTTCACACACTAGGATCCCTTGAGGCAACCTAGAAAGTGTGGTGACTGCAGCAAGCTGCAGAGGGACCTTTTCCAAAGACACAGTTTCTGTCTTACTAACACTAATTCCTGGAAGGAACGAGAGGTTACTGCCCTTAGTATATGTACTCTTAAGGCGGTGCAAATATCCTGCTCTTCCCTCCAAGATCAAACACTCATCTAGAAACCCACTTGAGCCTACTACAGCTGCACTCCAACACGCCAACAGTCATGGTGTCCATTCCCAGAAGACCTTACTTACTGTCCCAAGTCTTACATCCATTCACGCCCAGAGCCATGGCGTCCATCCCCTGAAGACCTTACTTACTGTCCCGAGACTTACATCCCATTCACGCCCAGAGCCATGGCGTCCATCCCCTGAAGACCTTACTTACTGTCCTGAGACTTACATCCCATTCATGCCCAGAGCCATGGCGTCCATCCCCTGAAGACCTTACTTACTGTCCCAAGACTTACATCCCATTCTTGCCTCGCTGAAGCTTTCTTCTTTACTTTCAGAGTTTTTCTTCCACCTCCCCGTGGACCAAAGCGATTCACTCTGATCAATGACATCTAGGAATAGTAATATTTTTTTTAAATACAGACAAATATTTATGCATTATAGAGAAGGGGACACCTAGGGCAAACAAAGTCACACTCAAAGTAACAGAAGAATTTAATCATGATGAAAGGAATAGGCTATCAAAATATTTTGTTTTCTCATTTTACAATTAATAGTAAAGTAAAACCAATAATCAAAATAAAAAGGTCTTAAATAACAAAGCTTGTTTCTTAAAAAAGAACTTTGGAAATTACGACCTAAAATAGAAAACTTAAATGGTTGTATCTGGCATCAGATACAACATTCACAATTAAAAGAAAAATGCCAGGAAATGGGCAACATGAGGAAGGAAAGCACAGTTGTAAGCATGCTAACGCTCATCCCACCAGGCACACATGTGCTCACTTCGCAGGAGCACATCCTTAGAGAGTCTGATTCCACCCTAACAAATCTTCACACAGCACCGAATGGTGGCGATTTTGTAAATCACCAGCATTAGCCTGACAATCAAAATCGCCATGTGGGACTAAACATCATGAAAAGTTAAGGAAAGACTCAAAGTCCACAGTCCTTGAAAACAAAGGTTTTTATAATCAATACATATAACCGCGAAAACAAAACAAAAACAAGCATGACTCCTATTTCACAACCTCTTTACCACTGTGGCAACGCAATATGAAAATATCTTACATCCTAAGAGACTGAAACTTTTACTGGACTTCATAGACAAAGTGAAAGTCACCTAAAAGATTGCTATTTTAGGATGCGCTTACCCTGTTTGTTTAATCTGTCTTTAAGAGAACAATGGAATGTCAACCTTAATTGTCTTGGATTTCCCATGTGACTTACCTTTTGCAGCCTAAACTAATGGGAAAGCTATGATCGCAAATTATGTACCCTTCATGCCCCTGACCCAGAACAATGAATGTGTACCCTTCTGCTGAAAGCAACAAATACTGAGGTTGAAAGCAACCTTCTAAAATGAGTATCTATTTACAGAAATGGTTGATAAACAATGGTGTTTGCAGTAGTTTCTTACCTGGGTCAGTACCAATCACTGGGAGTCAGTAATGTAAACCCTTGTAAAAATCTATGTTAAAGATTCCTATAAAGTACCCCATTCTTTCCCCATGTGATACTTTCTGTACTGTTCAGTAAATACAGAACAAAGACTTCTGTTAAAGATAGACACACAGACATACAGACAGATGCAAGTGAGCACACAAGACACACACACAAACACAATCACACACACACACATATATACCAAAAACACAAACACAGGGACAAACTTACAAGACAGCCTCCAGGCAGGCACAAATCCACTCATTCAACAGACAGAGGACAGAAAATACAGAAAGCATGATTAGAGAATTCAAATTTGGCCTTTGCTCTCAGTTAAATGATCCCAAAGAGAAAGAAATGCTTTTCTCTCCTTAATGTGACCATGGTGACTCAATCAATCACTAATGTATATAATCCTAACCTACCAAAATAACTACATAACTTTCTGGTTGGTCCTCATATTTCCAACTAGCCTACAGTGTTTATTATCACCTCTTCCCACCCTACCCCCCCTTGCTATAATGGAGACGAGACAGACATGAGGCCTAGCACATGCTAGGCAAGTGTTCTGCCCTTAAGCTCCACCGCTTTCCCCTTTCACTAAGTACTTTTAATAAAAATAATCTGCTATACAAAAGACACCTAAACTCCAGTGCTTCTCCACAATAATCTCGCTAGTTCTCTGTATTGTTTTTCTCTTATTACATTTACTCTTTAAACGTGTCTAATTTCAGAGCTTACAATCCAGCAAAGGAGGTAAGTCACAAAAGGTTAGAAAACAGCAAGTTATTTTGTATTTTGCTGTGGTACTGAGCTCAGATTGATGCCAGATGTAACATATGCCAGACAAGTTCCCTTACACTGAGCTCTATGCCCAGTTCAGCAATTAGGACTTGTTTTCCCATGACTAGGCCCTTTTTATTTTCCTATTTTTATTTCAAGTTTTATTAACACACGCACATATATATATATAAAATGATTTGTGTAACATTTTCATTCATGTACATAATGTATTTGATTCTATCACTTCCCAACTGCCCTCTCTTCTCCCCCTCTAACTGGTCCCATCCCTCTTTACAAATAACCTCCCTTCTACTTTCATGTCTTTTTCTTTAAATCTAGAAAGAAAACATATAATATTTACCTTTTTGGATCATATTTAACATAATTTCTAGTTCTATTTTCTTGCACATATAATTTGATTACATTCATTTGTGGCTGAATAACACTCCCTTGCATATATCTTTATCCAATTATCTGTTGATGGGCATCTAGGCAGAGCCCATAACTTGACTACTGAGAACAGTGTCACGATAACCATGGATGCAAAGGTATGCTGTGGTATCCTTACTTTTGGTATGTACCCAGGAGAGGTACAGCTGGATCACAAGATTGAAGAACTTCCATACTGGTTGCACTAATTACATTCCCAACAACCACATATATGGGCTATTTTCCAGCTCCCAGTGTCCTAACTATTATTTTTTTTTGATGACATAGACAATCTGGTGAGACAGAATCTCAATGTAACTTTGATTTGCATTTCACTGATGACTGAAGATACTGAACATTTTTTTAAAGAACTCTGTGTGTGTGTGTGTGTGTGTGTGTGAGAGAGAGAGAGAGAGAGAGAGAGAGAAACAAAGAGAGAGAGAGAAAGAGAGAGAGAAAGAGAGAGAGAATGCCAGATGTGCGTGGGTGCACACAGAGGCCAGAAGAGGGTGTCAGACTTGCTAAAGCTGGAGTTATGGGTGGTCATGAACCATCCCACATGGGTGCTAGGAACCAAACGCAGTCCTCTAGAAGAACAGTACACAGGTCTTAATGACTGAACCATCTCTCTAGCTCCTGAACATTATTCTCATGTGTTTCTGGTCATGGGTACTTGTTTTGAAAACTGTCTGTTCAGTTCATTTGACCAACAATTAGTCAATGTCTTCTTTTGGTGTTTAGATTTTTAAAGTTTTATATTTCTGGGTATCAATCCCTTGTTAAATAACTGAAATACACTAGGGAAACAGACTCTACCCATACTGTAAGCTGTTTCTTCACTCTCTGAGTCTCAACTGTGCAGCTTTTTAACAGGGCGTAGCATCATTTTTCAATTCTTTTACTGCAGTATTATTGCCCTCTGGGGGAGAGGAAGGAGCACATGCCACAGCACACATATGAGGGCCCAAGAACAACCTGCGGGAGTTGGCTTCCTCCTTCCACCGCATGGGCCTCAGGGATAAACTCGGGTGTTAGGTTTGGCTCTAACCCACTGAACCCCTCATCAGCCCACATTGATCAACAGCCTTATACAGAAAGTCTTTGCCTGTGCCCGTATCCTGTGTTTCCCTGGTTTCCTCGAGGAGGTTCATGTCTTTCATTAAGGTCTCTGATCAATTTTGAATTAAAGTCTTACAAACTGAAAAAAAGGGATATGGTTTCAGCTTGTACTTATGAGCACAATCTTCTCAGAGCCATCTGTCACCAACAATTAAGTTTTATGATGGTGATGGCAATAACAGCATCAGTGAAGACAGTCTGAGTACTCACTCTAGGCTAGCTACTAGTCTAAGCTCTTTCGCATCTTAGTTTCCTTAATACAAGGGGCTCAGCCGGGCAGTCAGTAGTGGCACATATCTTTAATCCCAGCACTCAGGAGGCAGAGGCAGGTGGATCTCTGTGAGTTCAAGACTAGTTTGGTCTAGAGTTAGTTCCAGGACAACCAAGGATACACAAAGGAAACCCCATCTCAAAATAACAACAAAACAAACAAAAAACCAAGAACTTCATAAAGTAATTAATATTTTGATTCATTTTAAAGACGAGAAAACTAAGGGGCCAAGAGTTAACCAACTGTGATGTTCATTTGTAGTAGACATAACCAACACTTAACAAGACATGGAACAGGCAAGTCTAAATGAACCACTACAATTACAGTTATTTTCCATAAAAGGAGTCAAAATCATTTAATTCAATAATTATTGTTTTCAATACTTCTGTGAAAAAATCAGGTTCCTACCTCATAAAGGGTATAAAAATTAGCTTAAAACTAGTCACATATTAAAATGTTAGAGCTAAACCTACAGAACTCTTAGAAGAAAACCTGAGTATAAATAGCCGTGAACCTCAGGTCAAGCGATAGTTCCTGGAGTAAAACCAGATGTGGGGAGGATGAGTGGTTTACCAAAATGTTTAAAGACTACTCAAAGGTAAAATCAAGAAAATGAAAAGATAACTAATGAGTGGCAAAGGTATTTGCAAATCATTTACCTTGTATCTAGACTATACAAAGAAACTTCATACCGGGACTATTCAAACAACCCAATTTAAAGCAAGCATAGGTCTTGAATAGACATCTTCAACTAAGATACTAGATGGTCAATAAGCACATTAGAAGTTCATCAAGATAGGAGCCGGTGGGATGACTCAACGGTTAAGAACCTTTGCTGCTTTTTCAGAGAACCGCAGTTCAATTCCCACCACCTACATGATGGCTCACAACCACTTGTAATTCCAGTTCCAGGGATCTAACACCATCTTCTGACCTCCAAAGGCACCAGGCGGCACGTGGTGCACATACAGACATGCAGGCTAAACATTCACATGCAAAGTAAAAGGACCTTTTTCATAAAATGATCAACATAATTAAATATGAGTCAAATATCACTCTAAGGTGATTTTTTTAAAAAAAGGACCAGACCAGTAATAACTATGGAGAAAGTGGAATCTTCATGTATTTGTTGACTGGAACATAAATTTATATAGGCATTTTGGAAGACCAGTGGGAAATTATTCAGAAATTTAAACCACATGACTTAGTAATTCTCCCACATAAATACTCAAGGGAATTAAAAACATTAGTTCACAGAAAAATTTGAAAATGAATGTCCATAACAATATATTTAATAGACAAAAGTGGAAATATTTCAAAATGCCATTAACCCATCAGTGTATAAATGTGTGTGATATAGCTATACAATGGCATATTGTTTAGCAATAAGGAATAAAGTATTGATGTATGCTACAATGTGGATGAAGTTTGAATATATTAACTATGAGAAAACTAAGCACAAAAGCCACATATCACATGATACCATTTCATCTAAGTATAGACTAGGCACACACACAAATATCAAATATACTGGTGGTTGCCTGGAAGAAGACAGGCGTATAGTTTGTTTTTCTCCTGGGGTGGGAGGAGAGATGAAAATGTTCCGGGATTCACGGATGATGGCTGTACAACTGTGAATGTACTTACATAAAGGATGGGTTTTATGGCACATGAATTATATCTCAAAGCTGTTGTTTTCTAAAGGAGGAAGAGGTAGGCAATCCCCAAACAGGCTAATGATATTACCAAATCAGCACATCCTAGATTCAAGGGAAAGACCCTACTTCAATATATAAGGCAGAGGAAAAGTGACAAAGACACAGATATCAAACTCTCACTTACACACACACACACACACACACATACACATTTGCAAAAAGAAAAAGTTCAATGTAAAAAAGTGGTCTATAGAACTGCATGTGCAGCATTAATGGAGAGCCACACCACTAACCCCACAGCTCCAGGAGGCACACACTGGCTTAAAGACAACACTGTACAGTGGCTAAGAGTAGAGCCTGGAAACAGACTGTCTAGATTCGCGTGAGCTTTATCACTGACTCTAAAATGAAACTGGTTAAATATGTGAGCAGCTTGGAAACCCCCGCCTGACAAATACCGACTCTCATTTAAGTGTTGATGACATCAGTGACAGTTTTTAATTCTCTCAAATGACTTGAATAACACTTAGAGAGTGTAATGACATTGCTCAAAGTGACACAAATAATAACAAAGAGAGCAGAAAACTGTCACAGAGCGTGTGACTCACTGACTATAAAGAACATGCTAGAAAACCACTAAAAATGGATTAGCTCTGCTTCGCTCAAAACATGCAATTCTTTAAAAGGGAGGGAATTTTTATTTCAAATTATATTTAAAACATTACAGTTATTCATAAGCTAATCCTATCTACTCCGCTCCATTTCAACTAGGAACAATTTTGTTATTAAATTCCTTAAGGTTTCTTTTTCCCTCATTCATCCACTGCACTCATCAAACAACTTAAGAGTACTTGCTAAGAGCCAGGCATCAAATAAAACAAGAGAAACAATCTATACCCTCACAGAGGTGAGATTTGCAAAGGACAATAACTAAACCACTGGTTAAAAATAGAAAAAGCAAGTCGATTCTTTATGTCAACTAAGTACCTAGTACACGTGACGAAAAGCTACCTCCTCTCCTCAATTCCCTCCACAAAGTCGAGGCTGAAGATTAAGCATGAATAAGAGGAGCGGAAGGAAAATGTTCTGTGCAAGGGGGAAAGACCATTTTCAGAACTGTGTTCATTTCTCAACAGCAACGTCTTGAAAGGGAGGCAAGCTAGCCAAGCTAGCGAAAAGTCAAGAAGGCTGAGGGCCACAACAATGTGAGCGCTAAAGACCGTGGGAAGCCCTTCCAGGCTTTGGGGGAGCGAAGGTGGGCTGGTAGAATTCTATCAGATTCACCTTTCGTATGAAAAACTGGAGGGCAACCAGAACACTGTCCCTGCCATCAATTTTACCCAGCTATGGGGATACAGATCTCATTTTCCTTCCTTCTGAGATTTTATTGGAGCCCACTGTGGCGAAGACTCCAACCTCAAGGGCCCTCCCACACGAAGGCCAAGTTCCCTTTGGAGCACCTTCAGACTTTTGACTCCCAATCCCAAGCCTGACCCAAGCTCTCCAGCGGCCCTTTCTTCGAAACCCAGTCCTAACCGCTCCACTGAAAGGACACGCCCTGTCCCAACACCGCGAGTACTTCGCCACTCCCTGGCAGGACAACAAACACCTGGAAGACCGGACAGCCTCGGGGTTTTGCCGCCGGCTGGGCGCCCGAACGGTCGCGCGTGCGCACGGAAGGGCGCCCCCGCAGAGGGAGCACCGGGCCCTCCCCGGAAACGCGCTCCGGCTCTGCGGGGAGAGCTGCCGTGCGGCGCTGAGTGCTCGGAAGACGGAGGCGCCGGCCGCTTCCCCTCGCCTTACGCGCGGACATCAGGCCTGCCCCCTTCACCCAACCTGCCTTGCCGCTGGCCGACTGCTGCCTCCACCCCGACTAAAACTTCAGCCTCCTGAACCGCAGAGCCCGCCACAGGGGAACGCGGAAAGTGGCTTCCGGGATGTTGCCAGGGTTACCAGAGCCCCGCCCCCACGCCGTTGCGTATATCCGGCGAGCCCCTTGGAGGCGTCTCAGAGCCGGTGCCGGTAGATGGCTGGCACGGTGTTTTAAGTTGTCCTGCTTCCGTCCGCTCGGGGCTCTGCGGGGCTACATACCGCACTTACTTGTTTTCACTTTTGTTCGTTTACTTAAAAATATCTCTTACCATCTACCTGTGTGCCAGACCCGCTGGGTTCACTAGGAACTAAGAACAGGCCCGGCACTCAGGAAGTTTATAGCACTGTAGCAGAAAGCTATTGACGACAGAAACGGTTACGGTGAAAACAGTGGCAAATGCTAAGAAAGAGCCGCACAAACTAGATAATGCCCTTACAGGAATAGTTTAATTTCTCAGGAAAGCTGAAATTCAAGGAGGAGTAGACCATCAAAGGAGAAAGAGCATCTCTAGCAAGGAAATTGCCTCCGCAAGGATGTATGTCAAATTGTAACGGATGAGTAGAAGTTGAGAGAACTTGGTGGTTGCATTTGGCAGACTGGAGCCAGGATGTGTATAAATTCGCTGATTGTGTTAAGGACTTTACAATGAATTTATTCTTGGTAACTTCCTTTGTAGCCCCTGACTTTTCATTGTTAAGAAAGAGCTACACATGGATCAATAGATGTATATATTCAGTCATCTAGGTACAAGGAACCGCCCTCTGAGACTCCAATCTCTGTTTTGATGTGGATGTGTTAGTCAACATAACCATCCCTTCCTCTCCAAATTGCTGCAGTCACCTGGTAGGTTGCCAACACTGACGAATGCCGTGCTGACTTTAAATTCGCGCCCACTAATTTTAGGTAGGCCCCTACTGATTGAACATTTTGTTACAGGTCCCTGCTTCATTAATTCTCTCATTCCCCAGATGACAGTGGTATACTTTCCTATTTATCTCCTTCTCTGACCGCATAGCAGCCTATGGTCTTGCTTCTTATTTCATTGATAATTTTAAGAAAACTTCTAGGCAGATTTCCGTGAGTTCAAGGCCAGCCTGATCTTACAAGAGCTAGTTCCAGGATAGCTAGGACTGTTACACAGAGAAACCCTGTCTCAAAATAAAAAAAAAACAAACAAACAAAAAGAGAAAGGGAGAGAGAGAGAAAAGAAGAAGGAAAAGGGGGAGGAGAAGGAGGAAAAGAAAACTTCTGTGATTTTCCATTACTTCTTCAGTCCTCTGACCGACGTATTTATCCACAGACTTCATCTTTTCCTTCAGCTTCAGAAGCTCAATGAAACGTGAGCATACACACATAAAAGAAAACTACAAAGTGGATAATAAATTGATCAAAAGCAGTGATACAGAAAAAATCTAAAAATTAGACGTACCTAAGGACAAAAATAAAGATACTAACAATTTCTCTTTAGAAACAAAACTACACAGTAGGACAATAACGTGTCGTTCCATCTATTTCCTTCTTAGTTTTACTGTTTTCTTTATAGATACATAGCAAAATTGTATATCTATATTATATATAGTAAATTTTGTCTTGTTTGACTTTATATATTTTATACATATTAAAGAAAAATACATTTTCTTTAGAAAAGTAACAAACTGATTCTGAAATTCTTATGAAAATACGGAAAGACCTAGAATAGCCAAACAAAAACAAAATAAAAGGGACAAAATTTGATTTTGATTTTATGCCTGATTTTATTTAAGACTTATTATACAGGTTTTAGTAATCATAATGACATGATATTGGTAGACAGTCAATTCAAATATATCAATGAAGTAAAACAAAACTCAAAGTCACACAAAGGTAGAAAATTAGTGTTTCACAAAAGTAACACAGTAGAGAAAGGATAGCTTTTTAAGTGAATCTTTCTGGCATATCTCCATATGAAAAAAATGGAAATAGACATTATACTGCCACATTCAAGAAATTACTTGAAAAATAGTTATAGAGTTGAAAATATGGCTTCGCTGGTAAAGTATCTCCTGCCTAGAAATGAAGACCCGAGTTCCATCTCCAAGCCAGGCATAGTGGCGTGCACTTGTCATCTGTGCTGGTTAATTTTAAATGTCATCTTGTCACAACCTAGCATCACCTGAGAACGAACAGAGCCTCAACTGAGGGATCACCTAGATCAAAATTGCCTGTTGGCAGTCTGTGGGGTATTGCCTTGATTATTAGTTGGCGTAGACAGGCCCAGTCTACTCTGGGCAGCACCATACCTAGGCAGGTGGTCCTGAACTGTATGAAAAAGATAGGGTAGTACAAGCCAGCCTGCAAGCCCACTAGCAAGCATCATTGTCAATGTCCCTGCTGTGCTTCTGGGCTGGAAAGTGAGTTCCGAGGTCTGGGACTGTGCCATGTGGAAGAGCAAGAATATCAACCTTCAAGGTTCTGCCTTGAATTCTTCCCATGACTCCCCTCGATGGTAAGATGTAATCTGGAACTGGAAACCAAACAAACCCTTTCTTCCTCTATGACACTTTCAATTGGGGTATCTTATCAAAGTAAGGACAATGGAAACTAGAACATAACCCTAGTGCTGGGGCGGCAAAGACAGGTGGACCCCTGGAGCTCATTAGCTAGCCAGTCCAATTGGATGGGGCTCCAGGTTCAGTGAGAAATCCTGCACATGCCTTTGCTCCCAGTATTCAGGAGGCAGAGACAGGCAGATCTCTGTGAGTTCGAGGCCAATCTGATCTACCGAGCCAGTTCCAGGACAGCCAGTGATACACAGAAAAACCCTGTCTTGAAAAAAAATGTGGACAAAGATGTCTGACATTGCCCTCTGGCCTCCACATGTTCAGGCATGTACACATGCATGCACACAGACACACAGTTATGCATGCACACACATACACACAATTTATTGTGGAACTAAATGTAAACTCTAAAACTGTAAGCCAGAAAGCATTGAAGAAAATATGTGGATTGTGCAAACATAATCCATGAAAGGTAATTTGAATTTTGTTAAAATTTAATTTTTCATTCCACACTTTTTTTCTCTCAATTAACTTGTTTTTATGGGTCTCAAAATTCTGACAGATTATTGATCAAGTTGTTTCCATTAAAATGTACTGATTTTGAAAACTAAAAACTGCCACACACACACAAAAAAAATGGTCCACAAAACATTCTCCTTTCCTTCTGAAGGTTGTTATTACTAACCAGTCTTTTACTATTAAACTTAAATGGCCAATTGAGACAAACAGTTCTGAAACCGTTCTTCCACCACTGATTAAAACTGGGGTGGCAGGTGCTGGGGATGGTATTCATTTAGCCTTCTGAGCTATCTGGGCAGACATGGTGACCTTGCCAGCTCCAGCAGCCTTCTTGTCCACAGGTTTGATGACAGCCACAGCAACTGTCTGCCTCATGTCACGAACAGCAAAACGACCCAGTGGAGGATAGTCAGAGAAGCTCTCAACACACATGGGCTTGCCAGGAACCATATCAACAATGGCCGCATCACCAGATTTCAAGAATTTCGGGCCAGCTTCCAGCTTCTTGCCAGAACAACGATCAATCTTTTCTTTAAGCTCAGCAAACTTGCATGATATGTGAACTGTGTGACAATCACACAGGAGCATAGCCAGCACTAATTTGGCCTGGGTGGTTCAGGATAATCACCTGAGCAGTGAAGCCAGCAGCTTCCATTTTGCTGTCACCACCAACGTTGCCATGTCTAATGTCTTTGACAGACAGGTTCTTCACATTGAAGCCCACGTTGTCCCCAGGAAGAGCTTCACTCAAAGCTTCACGGTGCATTTCAACAGTCTTTACTTCTGTTGTCACATTGACTGGAGCAAAGGTCACCACCATGCCAGGTTTTAAAACATCGGTCTCCACTCGGCCCAAGGGACAGACCCAATACCACCAGTTTTATAGACATCCTGGAGGGTCAGTTACAGAGGCTTGTCAGTTGGACGAGTTGGTGGCAGAATACGATCCAAAGCTTCCAACAGGGTGTTCCCACTGGCACTACCAACTGGCATGCACTTCTGGCTTACACCCTGGGAGTGAAACAGCTAATTGTTGGTGTCAACAAAATGGATTCCACCGAGCCACCCTACAGCCAGAAGAGATAGGAGGAAATTGTTAAGGAAGTCAGCACCTACATTAAGAAAATTGGCTACAACCCTGACACAGTAGCATTTGTGCCAATTTCTGGTTGGAATGGTGACAACATGCTGAGCCAAGTGCTAATATGCCTTGGTTCAAGGAATCCACACTTTTTCTTAAGAAATCAAAACGTCCACAGACTGGTTTTAAAAAAATCTTTCCAAAGTATATATCAATTAAAGACTTATATTTTAGTACATATTAAGAGCTCTCCAAAACTCAACAATAATAAACAGATAAGGTGTCTAGAGCCTACTGTGTTATTCAATCATTCTAATTCTGTATCTTTACCAAAAAAGGAGAAAATATATGGTTACGAAGATTTATGCATGCAACAGCTTTATTTGCCATAGCCAAATGCTGTTATCCCAGATAACACTCACCAACAGGTGAATGGAAAAACACATTATTTCTACACAAGGAAACACTGCTCATCAAGAAATATTATCAAACTATTGCTACAATAGCCTTGATGTATCTCATTTTATTATGTTGAGTGGAAGAAGCCAAATAAATAACGTAGACTCTGTGGTTCCCTGTTGGCTGAGTTTTCTGTCCTGCCCAGTTCCCACTGCCATTAAGTCCCAGAAAATCACAGAGAGGCCTACATTAATCATAAACTGATTGGTCCAGTAGCTCAGGCTTCTTATTAATTAATTCTTTTAACTTGTATCAGCCCATAATTCTTGTCTGTGTTAGTCACATGGCTCGGTACCTTATTCAGCAGAGTTACTGATTTTTTTTTGAGTTAATCTTGTATCCTGCTACATTGCTGAAAGTATTTATGAGTTGTAGAAGTTCCTTGGTAGAATTCTTGGGATGGCTTATGTAAACTATCATATCATCAGCAAATAGTGAGAGTTTGACTTTTCTGATTTGTATCTTCTTGATCTCCTTTTGTTGTCTTATTGCTCTAGCAAGGATCTCAAGAACTATACTGAAAAGATAAAGAGAGAGTGGACAACCTTGTTTTGTTCCTGATTTCAGTGTGATCACTGGGAGTTTCTATCCATTTAGTTTGATGTTGGCTGTTCTCTTGCTGTGTATTGCCTTCATTATGTTTAGATATGTTCCTTGTATCCCTGCTCTCTCCAAGACCTTTATCATGAAGGGATGTTGTATTTTGTCAAAAGCTTTTTCGGCACCTAATGAAATGATCATTTGGTTTTATTTTTCAGCTTGTTTATATGGGGGATTACGTCGACAGATTTTCATATGTTGAACCATCCCTGCATGTCTGGGATGAAGCCGACTTGATCATGGTGGATGATAGTTCTGATGTGTTCTTGCTGATGTGTTGATTTGCCAGTATTTTATTTAGTATTTTTGCATCAATGTTCATGAGTGAGCTTGGTCTGTAATTCTCTTTCTTAGTAATGTCTTTCTGTGGTTTAGGTATCAGCGTAATTGTAGCCTCATAAAAAGAGTTTGGCAATGTTCCTTCTGCTTCTATTGTGTGGAATAATTTGAGGAGCATTGGTATTAGTTCTTCTTTGAAAATCTTGTAGAATGCTGAACTGAAACCATTTAGTCCTGGGGTTTTTTTGGTTAGGAGACTTTTGATGACTGTTTCTATTTCTTCAGCAGTTATAGGTTTGTTTAATTTGCTTATTTGGTCTTGATTTAATTTTGGTAAGGGATATTTATCCAGAAAGTTGTCCATTTCTTTTCAGTTTTTCTGTTTTGTGGAGTACAGGCTTTTGAAATATGACCTGATGATTCTCTGTATTTCCTCCGTGTCTATTGTTATGTCCCCTTTTACATTTCTGATTTTGTTAATTTGGATATTCTTTTTCTGCCTTTTGGTTAGTTTGAATAAAGGTTTGCCTATTTTGTTGATTTTCTCCAAGAACCAACTCTTTGTCTCATTGATTCTTTGTATTGTTTTCTTTGTTTCTATTTTGTTGATTTCAGCTCTCAATTTTATTATTTCCTTCTGTCTAGTTTTCTTGGGTGAGTTTGCTTATTTTTGTTCTAAAGTTTTTAAATGTTCTGTTAATTCATTAGTGTGGGATTTTTAATGGCATTTAGTGCTATGAACTTTCCTCTTAACACTGCTTTCATTATGCCCCATAAATTTGGATATGTTGTGTGGTCATTTTCATTGAATTTTAGGAAGTCTTTAATTTCTCTCTTTATTTCTTCCTTGACCCATTGATGATTCAGGTGAGCACTGTTTAATTTCCATGTGTTTGTGTGCTTTCTGGAATTAGTATTGCTCTTGATTTCTAGTATTAAGCCATGGTGATCTGATAAGATACATGTGGCTTTTCCAATTTTATTTTATCTGTTGAGCTTTGGTTTGTTACAGAGTATGTGGTCAATTTTTGAGAAGATTCCATGAGGTGCTGAGAAGAAGGTATATTCTTTTCTGTTTGGATGGAATATTCTATAGATGTCTATTAAGTCCATTTGAGTCATAACATCTGTTAGTTCCCTTATTTCTCTGTAAATTTTTTTGCCTGACTGACCAGTCCACTGGTGAGAGGGGATTGTTGAAGTCTCTCACTCTTAGTGTGTGGGGTTTAATGTATGATTTAAGCTTTAGAAGTGTTTCTTTTACATATGTGGGTGATCTTGTATTAGTGGCATATATGTTCAGTATTGAGATTTCCTCTTGATGGATTTTTCCTGTGACTAATATGAAATGTCCTTCTTTGTCTCTTTTAGATGATTTTAATTTGAAGTCTATTTTGTTAGATATTAGGATAGCTACACCAGCTTATTTCTTAGGTCCATTTGATTAGAAAAAATTTCCCCAACCCTTTACTCTAAGGTGATATCTGTCTTTGAGGTTGATGTGTGTTTCTTGTATGCAGAAGGATGGATTTTTTTTTGTATCAATCTGTTAGCCTGTGTCTTTTTATAGGTGAGTTGAGTCCATTTATATTAAGGGATATTAACGACCAGTGATTGCTATCTCCTGTAATTTACTTTTTGTTGTTAGTAATGTTAATTTGTGTGTTTTCCCCTTCTTTGGGATTTGCTGCTATGAGACCATCAATTGTCTTTGTTTTGTTGATGTAGCCAACTTCCTTGGGTTGGAGTTTTCCTTCTAGTATTTTGTGCAGGGCTGGGTTCGTGGCTAGGTATTGGTTAAATCTGGCTTTGTCATGGAATATCTTGTTTTGTCCTTCTATGTTGATTGATAGTTTTGCTGGGCATAATAGTCTGGGCTGGCGTCTGTGGTCTTTTAATGTCTGCATAATGCTTGAACATGACCTTCTGGCTTTCATTGTCTCCAATAAAAAGTCAGGTGTAATTCTGATAGGTCTGCCCTTATATGTTACTTGGCCTTTTTCCTTTGCAGCTCTTAATATTCTTTTTTTATTCTGTATGTTTAGTGTTTTTGATTATTACATGGCAAGGGGACTTTTTTTGGATCCAGTCTGGTGTTCTGTACACTTCTTGTATCTTCACAGGCATATCTTTCTTTAAGTTGGGAAAGTTTTCTTCTATGATTTTGCTAAATATTTTTTCTGTGCTTTTGAGTTGAACAACTTCTCCTTCTTCTATACCTATTCCTCTTAGGTTTGGCCTTTTCATGGTGTCCCATATTTCCTGGATATTTTGGGTTAAGCCTTTGTTAGATTTAATGTTTTCTTTGACTGATGAGTCTATTTCCTCTATTGTATCTTCAGCGCTTGAGATTCTCTCTTTTGTCTCTTGTATTCTGCTGTTTGTGGTTCCTGATCATTTTCTCATGGTTTGTTTCTATAATTCCCTCAACTTGTGTTTTCTTTATTGTCTCTATTTCAGTTTTCAAGTCTTAAATAGTTTCTTTCATATATTTGATGTTTTTTCTTGGTTTTCTTTAAGGGATTTGCTGATCTCTTCCAATTTTTTTGTTTGTCTTTTTCTCCATTTTTTGAGGGAATTTCTCATTTCCTCTTTAAGTATTTCAAACACTCTCCTGAAGTTATTTTTTTAGGTCATTTTCTTCTGCTTCGTCTATATTTGGTTGTTCTAGTCTTGCTGTTGTAGGGTCTCTAGATTTTACTGGTGAGAAAAAGCCAGTATGTGTATGTCATCTCAGACATTTCATTAAAGAAAATGCTACTTGCAGTTGTATAACATGAAGTCAGTGATGGCATGCTGGAGTGTCACTGCTGTGTTTCCTGATGACAGTACCTAGTAAGAGTTCTTCCAATGAGGCACAAGAGCAGTTTTGTGGGTTGTGTTTTTTGTTTTTTTGCTTTACACTTGGCATAACTTACCTATTTTTTTAAAAAAAAAAAGCTTTTATTGATCCTTTGTGGATCTCTCACCATGCATTCTCATCCCCCTTAGCTTCTTGTCTCCTCACATTTGCCCTCTGCTCTTGCAACCTCCCCCTCCCCACCTCAAATCAAAACCAAATTTAAGAGGAAAACCAAAACCAAACAAAACAAAAACAAAATTATAAATAGAAGAGGAAGAATCTTGTCGTGGAAGCTGTAGTGGCCTGTTGAGTCCATTCATCCTTGTTTGCAAGTGTTCGTTACCTTGATTCATTGATCTGGCATGAGACCTTTGGTTTTTGCTACACCAACAATAATGGACTCTCACCGGGGCTCCTCTTGGCTATCCTGTTGCTGTCCTGTGCTCAGAGAAGATCCTGCTGCTTTGGATCTATAGATTCGTCCTTTCCACATGCTCCAACAGTTCATAGTGTTGGGATAGGCAAACTTATAGCCCTGATTCTGGGCCTGAGTGATAACTGGGTTGGTAGCTGGCTTATTGTCACTACTGGCATGAGCACCAGAGACACAGTATGGTGAGGGCTTTGAAAGGAAGAATACAGGGTACATGGGACAGAAGTGGAATCTATCTATCTATCTATCTATCTATCTATCTATCTATCTATCTATCGATGAGGTAGTTTCACAACACAGACCTGCATCCAAGCCCTCTGATTCCTAGAAAGGAGGCAGGGAAGGTAGTCGGGACCAATACCGCTACCCCCAACACCACCCCATTCCCCGCCCCTTTGATGTAAGCTCACTTTCCAGGTGGGAGATATTTGCACCTGGAAGTCTGTTAGCTGGGGACTCATGGACAGTGTCCTGTCAGGGTGTCTGTCAGTACCTGTGAATGAGAAAGAGCTGCTGCAAAGCGCTGTGGTTTGAAAAGCCACTGGATTCTGACATGACCCTGACATACACACCAATCAAAAATGTCCCCTCCCCCGGGTCCCAGATTATACTCCATTTACTTTCTAAAGTGCCTCTCAAATAAGTTTGGTTGAAGTGAATATTTCCTAGGGTGGTCACTGAAGGCCCAAATCATATTTAATAAAACTGTGCCATTTAGCAAGTCAGACATGAGGATTAGGATGGGACTGAGTGTGCACATAAGAAGGCGGAAAACCAGACTTAGATGGCCTTATAAGAGCTGGCAGAAGTTGGTTGAAGTGAACCTTGGGGTGGTGGTGTGGCTTGACTGTTAAGATCACCTGCTGCTCTTGTGGAGACCTAGGTTCCGTTCCCAGCAACCACTTGGTGACTCACAACCAACCAAGTCCAGTTCCAGGGGGTCTGATGCCTTCTTCTGACCTCCATGGGCACCACACACAGCCTCAAAGCACTCAACACATAAATCCTCAAAACCTTTTCTAAAAAGTGATGCAGGCATGCTTTGCATCTCGAGCCCTGACTGGATGCTTAACTGCTTCTCCATGAAGACCAGAAACCTGTGCTTCCAGGAGGTAGAATATCACGGAGAATGTTCTCCGTGGATCAAAGTCAAATTCCAGATGGAAGGATGACTTGATCTGGTTTGTACAAATGAATGTGGTGGAGGGGGAACCATGTCTCTCTGTGAAGGCAGCTCAGCTCAAGCAGCCCACATCTGTGTTCTACTCCACGGCAACACTTTCAGACAACACATCACAGAATAGAATGAGAGCAAAGAGCAAAAAAGGGAGGGGGGAAATTATTGTTATGACTCTAACAAAGACACTAAGCAATGGAAACTGGTAAGAAAACCGAGGGACTCTGTTAGCCAAATAACTTAAAGACAAATGCAACCGAGTTCAGGGGTCATGCTGACCTCGCACACGTCAGTGCAGACAGAAAGTCCTGAGCAGTAACAAGGGGCGTTAGTGAGATCATATCTGGTAGGTAACTAGAACTCACAGTGATGGACGGTGCCAATCATCTTTCTGTGGGATCTTCAGAAAAACATGGGAATCATCAGCCCGAACACACTGAAAAGGATAGAAGAGAAAGTGGGAAATACCCTACAACAGATGGGCACAGGAGACCGCTTCCTATGTATAACCCCAGAAGCACAGACATTAAGAGCAACATTGAATAAACGGGACCTACTAAAACTGAGAAGCTTCTGCAAAGCAAAGGACACTGTCACTAAGACACAAAGGCAACCTACTGACTGGGAGAAGATCTTCACCAACCCCTCAACAGACAAAGGTCTGATCTCCAAAATATATAGAGAACTCAAGAAACTAGACTTTAAAATGCTAATTAACCCAATTAAAAAATGGGGCACTGATCTGAACAGAGAATTCTCAACAGAAGAAGTTCAAATGGCCAAAAGACACTTAAGGTCATGCTCAACTTCCTTAGCAATCAGGGAAATGCAAATCAAAACAACTTTGAGATATCATCTTACACCTGTCAGAATGGCTAAAGTCAAAAACACCAACGATAACCTTTGCTGGAGAGGCTGTGGAGGAAGGGGTACCCTCATCCATTGCTGGTGGGAATGCAATCTTGTGCAACCACTATGGAAGTCAGTGTTTCGGTTTCTTAGGAAATTCGGGATCAACCTACCCCTGGACCCAGCAATACCACTCTTGGGAATATACCCAAGAGATGCGCTATCATATGACAAAAGCATTTGTTCAATTATGTTCATAGCAGTATTATTTGTAATAGCCAGAACCTGGAAACAACCTAGATGCCCTTCAATGGAAGAATGGATGAAGAAAGTATGGAATATCTACACATTAGAGTACTACTCAGTGGTAAAAAACAATGACTTCTCGAATTTTGCATGCAAATGGATGGAAATAGAAAACACTATCCTGAGTGAGGTATCCCAGACCCAAAAGGATGAACATGGGATGTACTCACTCATAATTGGTTTCTAGCCATAAATAAGGGTCACGGAGTCTACAATAGGTGAATCTAAAGAAGCTAAGTAAGAAGGGGAACCCAAGGAAAAACATATAGTTATCCTCTTGGCTAAGGGAAGTAGACAAAATTGCCGGGGAGAAAATTGGGATCTTGGGGTGGGGTGGGTTGGGGGTAAGGGGAGATGGGGAGAGAAAAGTTAGAAGGGAAGGAGGTCGGGCCTTGGGAAAGCAGGAGGATTGGGATAAAGGAAGGTTGGACAGGGGAGCACGGAACCACAACTCTTAGTTAAGGGAACCACTTTAGGGTTGGCAAGAGACCTGACCCTAGGGGGGCTCCCAGGTGCCCAAGCTGAGGTCCCCAGTTAGTTCCTTGGGCAGTTGAGAATAGGGAACCTGAAATGACCCTATCCTTGAGCAATACTGACGAATATCTTGCATATCATCATAGAACCTTCATCTGGTGATGGATGGAGATAGAGACAGAGACCCACACTGGAGCACTGGACTGAGCTCCCAAAGTCCCAATGAGGAGCAGAAGGAGGGAGAACATGAGCAAAGGAGTCGGGACCACGAGGGATGCACCCACCCACTGAGACAGTGGAGCTGATCTATTGAGAGCTCACCAAGACCAGCTGGACTGTGACTGAAAAAGCATGGGATAAAACTGGACTCTCTGAACATGGCGAACAATGAGGGCTGATGAGACGCAAAGGACAATGGCACGGGGGTTTGATCCTACATAATGTGATGGCTTTGTGGGAGCCCAGCCAGTTTGGATGTTCACCTTCCTAGATATGGATGGAGATGGGAGGTCCTAGGTCTTACCACAGGGCAGAAAACCCTGGCTGCTCTTTGGACTGGAGAGGGAGGGGGAAAGGAGTGGGGGGAGGGGGAAAAGGGTGGGAGGAGGGGGCGTAGGGTGGGAGGAGGGGGAGGGAAATGGGAGGCTGGGAGGAGGTGGAAACTTGTTTTTTTTTCTCCTTTTCTCAATAAAAAAAGAGAAAAAAAAGAAAAAAAACATGGGAATCAATAAATTTTGTTTTCATGAATGAAAACAGAAGTTCTTATTTTGCTATGACAAGTGATTCATCTTCTAAACATAAAGGCAGAGGTTTAAAGGCAAGCAGGGAAGTGAGAAAGTTTTATAGTGAAAATAAGGGAAGGCTTTGGAAGGCTCTGATTGGCTCCTGGTACAGAGACACTGAAGGCAGGCCAGCAGCAGGGTACCTCATGTTGGTGAGTTTGCCTGGCCTCTGATGAGCCCATGTGGAAATCAGGACAAAAGTCAACTGACTCACTGTACCAGTTCCCAGCGTCTGCACCACTTGCTGCCAAGGTTATGGTTTTGGCCTTCTGGGCTGCTTGCTGTTAAGGCTGGCTTCCTTAGCTGACTGCTCCAGAAAGTATTCTCCAGGTTATACAGCCAATGGCCGTTTGGACATTCTGTCTTCACTGTGAGGTTTTAGCATTGGTAATATTAAAAGTGATGGGGCTGAAGAGATGGCTCAGAAGTGAAGAGCACTGACTACTCTTCCAGAGGCCCTGGGTTTGAGTCTCAGCACCCACATGACCGCTCATAAGGGTCTGGAACTCCACTCTCAGAAGACCAGGCACCAGGAAAGCACATGGCGCACAGACATGCATGAAGACAAAGCACCCAAACAAAGAAAAGTGAATAAATAATTTTAAGTGACTGCCTGCTAGGATACATTTTTTTTTTTTTTTTTTTTTTTGCTTTCATAAGTCTGCTTTACTGCATTTCCAACCTGGGCCTCGCCTGGAACAGGCGCATACACATGAAGAATGCACTTTGGTTCTGTTTTAGTTGTACAACCTCCCACTCAATTCCACACCATTTCACTGTGGCGAAAAGCATCCCTGACAAGGATACATTTTTTAACTACTGGCCTGGCACTCATACGATAATATTCACAGAATAATATTTGTTCATACACCTTTCCATTTTTAAAATATATTGTTAAGTGCATTCCTCCTCCTTATCCTTATGACAACTTTGATTCTGAGATGACGATTGGCCTAGCTCATTCAGTGGATTGTGGTGGTCCAGCCTTGACCGGTTTCAGGGCAGGATGTGTAGATTAGAAACATTAGACAGAGACGCAGAGTAGAGGTGGGAGGGCAACCCAGTGGATACTGAACCTGCCCACTTTTATTTTGCATATGTATTGGCAGAAGACTGCTTTACCAAGATACAAAGAACAAACAATAATTACCTCTTCAATACCCAAAACATCAAGTAACTACATCCTGAGCTAAGTATTCTGTTAGGCAGGAAATGAAGCAACCACACCTTAGGCCAGGCATCCTGTAGGCAGCCAGACCCTGGGTCAAACCTCCTGCCAATAATCTTGAAGGGGCAAGAGTAGGTCTGAATTCTCTGACCTTTAGTCGAGGTAGAACGGATCCATTTCTGTGGATAATGGCTAGACTCGGGATTAATCATAGCACAGAATCGTACGTCATCTCTATCTCCATTTTCTAGTATGCAGACCACCTATATTAATTTCAAAAAAGTTCTTTTGATTTAATACTAACTTCATATGACGACCCAAAGATCTTTACAGCTGCGTCTAACTATAGAGCTGTTCTCCGTGAATCAAAGTCAAATTCCAGAAGGAAGGATGGCTTTACCTGATTTGTCCAAACGAATGTGGTGGAATGAGAACCATGATGGTTTGTGCAGGCGGCTCAAGCTAAGGGCTTGCTGAGGCCACATCCACATTCTCCTCTATCAGAATAAAACAGAATCTTTTCACTTGCATTTAATTGTTTAGCTGTTTTCTGTGGATAAAAGTCAAATTCTACATGGGTAAAATCTTGAAAGATCCTATGAAAGGTCATAGTTCCCTTTGCATACCTGCAAAGCCGTCATGTGGAAGAGTTAGCTTTATTCCCACGGCTCTAGAGGGCAGGACTCGTGCAGAGTGGAAGGAAGGCTGATTTCATCTGAAAGTATGAATTATCTTTCTAATAAGGAGATGTTTGACTGCCTAAGAACCTGTAAGATGCCAGTTCCCAGGTCCCATAAAGTTTGTGGCGGAGTCTTCAAATCAAAGACTGCCTGAACTGGCTACCGCAGCGAACCTCAAAGGCCTTCAGATTAAATTTCATTTAACTTTGCAGAAATGGTATAAATATTTTCAACGCTGCAGTTTAAAGTCACCCCAATTCTGGCTCATTGTGCGGTGTTTCTCAAAAACTTCGGGGGGGGGGTATTTGGCACACCATTGAAATCACAGCACTTGGAAGATTGAGGAGGAAAGATCTCGAGTTCAAGGCCAGTATGGACTATACAGTTAAGACCCTACCTCAAAAAAAAAAAAAAGGAAAGAAAGAAAAGAAAAGAAAGAATTAAAAAGAACAAAAATGCAACTTAGAACCCTGAAAATTCTTCCAGAATCGGAAAGAAAATATTGCCGAATTCAAAGGCTCAAGAGGTTTGGGTGGAAAGAAAAGGTATCTGCCTAAATACGGCCACTAAACCCTGGTTGATCCCTTATGGAAGCAGTCTTGAGGCTGAGCTGTGGACTGTTCTCTTAATCATATGTGTTTTTTGTAACTGTGCATATTTACATACACGCACATATGGCAAGGGAGAGATGACGTTGAGTCTCTGTGGAGAGTAATAAGGAAATAACAGGTGTCTGAGAAGGGCTTCTGTGAGAGCAGGGCGGATAGCCAGACATTTCACACCTGCAAGAGTCCTGCAGGTAGAGCGGAAAGGAAGGCAAACCGGGGCACCCCCTTGAGAGGGCACACTCTTTTGCTTTCTGTTCGCGTGCCTTCAGCTAGAGAGCATATTCGTTATATCTTGCACCCGATTTCCTCCTTGATGGCTGGTCACATAGATTCTTCTAGACTAGCAGCGACTTCTCTGTGGGGTTTGTTATTGTTTTGCGGTTAAGAGGGAAGAGATCAGTGAACATTCTCTCTGGTAAGTGGAGGGTTCTCAGCGATGAGAAGAGGAAGACTTCAAAGCCGAAGGGGAAAGCAGCTTTCGCTGGTCCCCACGTCTCGCGGTACCCCTACTCCATACGCGTGACCTCCTTTGGAGACCCCAGGTGGCACATCAGTATTTGATCTGCTCTTCCCCAGACTGCTGCGGGCGTTCGGTCACACACCACCCAGCTGCTGAAGCCGGAGCCCAGCTCCGCAGGCGACTTTGGAAGGACCATCTCCGTGCTCGCCCCCTGCTCGGGCTGCTTGTGTTTCCGGGCCCCCGGGGCGCGGCACCCACCATGCTCGGTTGCCCACGGCTGGCGCTGCTCTGCGCGCTGCCCTGGCTCCTGAGGGCAGCGGTCCCCGGCCACCCGGCAGAGCCCTTTGCCCAGTCCCCAGAGCTGCTCCGTGATCCCCGCGACCCCGCCAGGGCCGCCGACTTTGATCACGTCTACAACGGGGTGGTGAACCTCAGCACCGAACACATCTACTCCTTCAACCACACCAGCCACCCTGGCCAGGTAAGAAGCTCGCTCTCTCGGCTGACTCAAACTTCCGAGACCGCCGAGCTGCACCCAGGATGAACCAAGGGAGACCTCGGGGACCTGAAAACCCCTCTCCCTGCCACTCTCCTGTGAGGCAATCGCGACCCTGTCTCAGCGTCAGCACCAGCTTCGGGCGCCTCTAGATTTCACCTCGCTCCCACCCCAGCCTGATCGCTGCCATTCTTGAGCTTTGCAGAGGCGCTGGGACCCGCATCCTCTACGGATTCTGGCTCAGGTTGGGCCTTTTTCCAGAATGTTTGGGTGGCTATCGGAGGAGGGCGGGGGAGGACGAACCTGTTCCTAATCCCCTGCGGATCCTTCTGTCTTATGGCACACGGATGGCACACGGGGATGGAATCTGAAATGGAAAGGAAAGTGTGTGAGAGTGGACAAGTCTCCTGCGTTCGCTACCATTGCCACACTGTGTACTCGGGTGTTTTTTTTTTTTTTTTTTTTTTTTGAGTCAAAGACGTTGGAACGCGATGCTCAGGCTCACTCAGGTGATCTGTGCAGGCTTTGATTATCCGTAAGGGTGAAAATTGATGTGAAAGTTCTAGATCCGTTTGACAAGAGTTATGGTGGGGCAAGGAGGAAAGAGAATTATTTCATCAACCATGCCTCTGACTTAGGTGATTATATAATGTAAGACAATGCACGTAATTTATATTGTCTTTCAAATCAGATACCTTTAGGAGGGGTGGCTGTCCGGTGTACCTCCTTTCGTATCTTCTCGTATAACAACGCTTTTTGCGTTCCTCACAAGGCGGCATTCCCTGCCCCCTTGGGGACATTTCAGAACCAGATGATAGGAATACCTTTTTGTCCCTGAGCCTCATTCAGGGTCACAATCCAAAAACTTCCTTCCTTAGGACTGCCGTTGTTCTCCAGTGCCTTTCTGTGTGTCTTGAGAAAGTGCCCCAAGTACCCCCATCTCCTGCCTGACACCAAATCCTATGGCATTGTCCCCATGGCAGCAGAGCCTTCGCCTTGCTGGACTCCTGCAACTCCTACACGTGTGCGAAGCCATTCAATCACATACCCCACACAGGGGACTCCTGCTTGCCCAGTGTGGGGTGCGCACCAGCTGGTTGATGTATTACACGTAAGATAGGACCCTAGTTCTGTGGTTTCCTGTAACTAGATGAGAGTCTTGAAAACCGCAGGGTCTCTGAGGTATAGAGCCAGCTTCGTCCTAAATCAAACAGCATGTGCAAAGAGGAACATGACAGGCTGTGGTGTTCCTTGCAGTTCTTCTGAGAAACAAATGAGATTTTGTTTTTCTTTGTTTTTATTTTATCTGGGTGTATGAGTGTGTGTGTGTGTGTGTGTGTGTGTGTGTGTGTGTACCAATGTACTTGTGTGGTGCCCATAGAGGCCAGAAGAGGGCACCAGACCCCCAGGAACTGGAGTTATAGGCTATTGTGAGCCTAGAGGCAGGTGGTGGGCACTGACATGAGGTCTTCTGGAAGGGCAGTTTGTACTCCTGTTGGCTGAGCCCTCTTTCCAGTTTGCTTGCTAAGAGTCCCATTATGTAGACCAAGCTGGCCTAGATTGTGTCCTCCTCTGCCTCAGCAACGTCAATTACAGGCATGCACCATCCCTTTTGGGGGACTAACCGCTGTTTTATGTTGCTTCTGCCTTTCCCCCTTATTATTGCAAAAGTCCCTCGACCCCATACAAGTTGTTCCGTCTGTACTTGAGACATCTGTACTTGAGATCATCTGCTTGACTTTCCTTGGACACTTGAGATATTGAGGCCAGGAGCACAATCATGTTCTGTTCCATATTTCAGAGCTTTATAAATGTTTTCTGTAAAACTAAATAAAAAAGTGAATAAAAGCCTAAGGAATAGTTAAGATGAAGTCAAATAAGATTAAATATTGGAAAAAATATTCCATTGTGTCCTTTGTATTTTGCATATGAGTGCATTAAAGCACTTTTCGTTTTATGAAACAATGGTGATAGTTTAAAGACCGTCTCCACACAGCACAATAAAAAAAATCAACAACTATAAGCAAGCCTTAGAAGTTTTACTAAAATGTTTCTAGTCCTAGGAAAGAAAGCACAAGAGAAGAGGTGGGTTAAACCAGAAAGACCAGCGATAACTATTGTACTAACTCACCAGAGATCCCCCATGGAGGGCAGGAAGGATTCCCGGGGAGACCTCTTCCTTTCCAATTCATCTTGGCCACTCCCTCTCTCCACAGTCCCAAATGCTGGCCACCACTATCTAAATTTTTATTGCTGCTCCATATTGAACAACTTTTACCTCCACTTCCAACTCCGAACTTACTGAGGAGCTAAATAGAGATCGGTCGAGTGGAGAGGAGAATCCTGGGTTTGGTAAGGCAGGCCTTTGGGGTCGTTTCCCACTACCCTCCTCCGGTCAAGATTTTAGTTTGCACGGTGGGGGTGGGTCCAGGTTTTTCGTTTGTTTAAGTTTTTATCTTTTGTTCTTTTGAAGTCATTCTTGTTTGTCATTGTGTTTTTCTTTGTCTTGAAGAAAGAAGTCTAAAATTCAGGCTTTAGTAAGAGGGGAGGGGGCAGGTGCCTTTGCTCTGGGCCTTTCCCATCAGCCACTGCGTCTCCACATGGATCCACACGGAATGATGTCACCTGGCTTGTGTCACTCTAGCTGAACTCGGCACCAGGAAAAGTTTGATATGCCTTGAGGCCGGGACTAGTGTAAACATGAAGTTGACATTTAAAAAAAAAAAAGTCACCGAAAGGATGGACTGACCAGTTTCTAGACAAATAAAGGAATCAGTGGCTGAACGTTCAGGCTGAGCAAGGTAAGCTTCATGGCATGTCTCTGGAGAGGAAGTGTTAGAGTTACACTGTGCAAACAGGGGCTGAACCACAGGGCTCAGTCCACCAAACAGGAAATCACCTTGCAGGGAAGTCACTGGGATAAATTGACTGGGACAAGGACGCAAACACAAGTCTTTAGGGAAATGAGAACACCGTCGTGGGGACTGGGAGGAACACTCTGTGCCCACTGGGGCTGGTTCACCATCAAAAACCCATATAGAAAAGTGGAACCTGTGCACAGCAGGCGGCCTTCTCTGAGGCTTGCAGGAACAGAATTCCATATAGGCTACAGCATTTGGGAAACATCGCTTTTGTTTACTAAGCTGAAGCCTTTATCTCTTTTTGTTACCTGCCCACCATTTGCTTGTTTTTAAATGAGTGTACAGAGTGATAGGTTTCATTGTGTTGTTTCAAACTTAGCTTTGTTTGCAAAGCTGGTCCATCCTCCTGCCTCTCCGCTGTCTCCTGGCTGCACCCCCGGCTGCACCCCCATTCTGCCCTTCTCCTGTTCAGTCCCCAGTAGCCCCTTTCTACTTTCAGATCACGGACTCTGTTATCCTTCTTCCTGAAAACCTCTTCTTCTCTTTTATGGTCCCTTTCTGGTCTCATGACCTATACCTACACCCACTCCCGCATAAGTACACATCAAAAAAATAAAATCTTGGACATGTCTATGAAAAGTTAGTGCAGTATTTGTCTTTCTGAGTCTGAGTTGTTTACTTAGTGTAACAGTTTCCAAATCCACCCATTTTTCGGCAAGTTCCATAATTTCATTTTTCTTTACCCATGAGTAAATTTGACTGTGTGTATGAATCGCATGCTCATGACTCATTCATCTGTTGATGACATCTAGTGCGAGTGCATTTCCTTATCGTGAACTGAGCATCTGTGAATGTGGATGTGAGCGAATCTCTGCCTGACTTACAGAGTTCTTTGGTTATGCCCAGGAGCAGTATAGATGGGCCGTATGATAGCTCTATGTGTACTTTTTGGAGAAATCTCCGTAGTGGACGCCCAGTTTAAACCCACACCAACAGCAGATAAGGGCTCCTCTTTTCTCGTACCCTTTGCATTTATGTTCTTTTTGTTTTGTCTTTTGAGACAGGGTTTCTCTATGTAGATTTAGAGCCTGTCTTGGAACTTGCTCTGTAGACCAGGCTGGCCTCGAACTCACAGAGATCTGACTGTCCCTGCCACCCGGCATTGAATTAGCGCTTTGAACAGCAACCACTCTGACACGGGTGAGTGGGAATCTCAACTGTAATGGGTCTTTCTCTGTCCCACCGGCCAGCTCCCAAACGATGACGCTGAAACACCTCACTAATTATGAATGTCGGCCTTAGCTCAGGCTTGTTTCTAACTAGCTCTTACATCTTAAATTAACCCATTCCTATTCCTCTACACGCTGCCGCATGGCTCGTGGCTTTTACCTCCCACCCTGCACGTCCTGCTTCCTCTGCATCTGTCTGGCATTTCCACCTTTCTTCTTCCCAGAGTTCTCTTTCTGCCCTGAAGTCCCGCCTGTATATTGGCCAATCAGCTTTTTATTACACCTATCACAACAATACATTTTCACACAGTGTGTAGGAATATTCCACAACACTCAACCTGTGCTTTAATATTCGTTTCTTTGATGGTTAAGGATGCCAAACAATTTATTGGCCATTCGTGTCTCTTCTTTTGAGATGTGTCTGTTTGGTTCATTAGCCCATTTGTTGACTGGCAGGGGTCATTTCCTATTTCAATGTTTACAATCTTTGTATGCTCTACATGCAAAGACCTCTTTCCCTGATTTGAAATATAAATGGCAAGTGTGCCCTTCTGTTCTGTGGCCGACAGTTCACTCTGCTGATAGCTTCCTTTGCTGTATAGAAACCTTAATTTAATTCTGTCTGGTCTGTTGATTCTTAGGGTTGTCCTCTGTTACCAGAGTCCTATTCGAAAAGGTCTTGCCTGTGCCTATGTCTGGAGGTGTCTTCTCTATGTTATCCTGGAATGGTTTCAGAATTCGGGGTTTTAAATCAAGGATCTTGATCCATTTGAGTTGATTTTTGTGCAGGATGAGTGATGTGAACATAATTTTACTCTTCTGCAGGTAGGTATCAAGTTTTGCCAACATCATCTGTTAACCAGGATGTCTTTTTTTTATCAGTGTATGTTTTTAATGCCTTTTTCAAAATGAATGGCCATAAAATGCGTGGGTTCACTTCTGAGTTTTCTGTTATGTTCTATCGATCTACACCTCTCGTTTTGTTTGAGCATCATGCTTTCTTTGTCACTATGGCACTGTAGTGTAATTTGAGATCTGGTATTCTTTGTCACTTTAGTGTAATTTGAGATCTGGTATTCTTTGTCACTTTAGTGTAATTTGAGATCTGGTATTCTTTGTCAGATACCTCCAGCTGTTCTCTCTCTGCACTGGATTGTTTTGGTTATCTGTGGTCTTTTTGTTTTACCATATAACTTTTACCATTTTTTTTTCTAGTTCTTCAAAGAATGTCATTGAAATTTTCATGGGTAGTCTATTGACTCTACAGATGACATATTGGTAATATAGCAATTTCCACCAAGTTAACTCTGCCTATCCAGGAGATAGACATAAGCATCTACCTTATGTATAGTGTCTTCTTCAATCTGTTTTTTGGTTTCTTATTTTTGGGAGGAGGAAGAATCTAGAAATGGTTTATATTTAAGTTGTTTGAGAATTTCATATATAAGTACTGCATTTACATCATTCCCAACCCTTCTTTTCCCTCTAGAACTACTCTCTTGTATACCCTCTCCCTCTTCCCCTCAGTTTCACTACATTTTTTGTTTGTTTTTTTTTTATTTGTTTGTTTTTCCCTAGAGAGAGGGTTTCTCTGTGTAACAGTCATGACTGTCCTGGGACAAATTCTCTAGACCAGGCTGGTCTCAAACTCACAGAGATCTGCCTGCCTCTGCCTCCTAAGTGCTGGAATTAAATGTGTGCACTGCCACCACCTGGCTCATTACTTCTTCTTTAATTTGGGTGTGTGTGTATGTGTGTGTGTGTGTGTAGAGCTAACTACGTAGGAATGGATAATCTACCACGGGTGCTCATCTCAGGAGAAGACTACTTCTTCTTTTGTCAGCAGAAATTAATTAGTTTGTCTATTAATTGTAGCTCTTCATCTAGAGGTGGGGCCTTCTGAGAGTCTGTCTCCATGGTGTCATCGTACTGGTCTTACTTAGGCGACTACATTTTAAAGGTTTCACGGGTTCAGCTTCCCTGTCATACGTAAGGACATTGCCTCATGGTAGACATCGTGATTCCTTGGCTCTTACAATCTTTCTGCCTCCACTTCCTTAATGTTCCCTGACCCTTAGGTACAGGGACGGTGTTGTCGATAAATCAACTAGTGTGGGACACCTGACACAGTCAGTTGTCTTCTGTGTTTTGACCAGTTGTGGCTTTTTGTGATGGCCTCCATCTACTAAGAAAAAGAGCTTCTTCCATGAGGGGGTGAGGACTAGGCTTCCCTGTGAGTATAAGGATCAGTGTTTATAATGCAGTTGAGAGAGCATCAGCACTGAGTCCTCTGGGGTCCATGACCAGGTAGCTGTCTGTGTTTTCAGGGCCAAGCATACATTCTCTCCCATCGAGTGGCCCCTAAGTCCAATCAGATGCCCCAACGATTAAGTACCACTCTTGTACCCTTGGGGACATTTGCTATGATTGTCATTATTGTGGTTCATAGACTTTGCAGCTGGGTAGACTGTTGTTTTCTTTCTACCCTCACAGGTTGTATAGCACCTTCTGATGTTATGGAGCTAATCCTCGGGGAGATGGCTCCCAGAGCAGTTCCAGTTCCAACTGGATTCCTCCAGGTCACCTGTCCAAAGTATGTGGTGTCTTCAGCACTAGGGTCTTACCTTCAAGTTCTGGGACGCAGCCAAGGGTAACAGCAGTGGGCCATTTTATTTGAGGAGTGTCTTCAAGTCCCCTGATCAGCGACTTGAATGGAGGTTCCCCCATGCCTGGCATTGGGGCTGTTAGAGTCTATGGCTCTTGGTGGTGGTAGTGGTGGGGGTTTCAACTCAAACAGCATAATTTTCGTTAAAACTACATAGTGTGTGTGTGTGTGTGTGTGTGTGTGTGTGTGTGTGTGTGTGTAGAGGTCTCTTATGTTCTTGTTTAGGTATTTTTAAGCTGTGGTGAGTGGAATATTTCCCCACTTTTTTTCTTATCAAATTTGTTATTGACATATAGAAAAACTACCATTTTGTTGTTGATTTCGTATCCTTCAGCTTTCCTGATAAAGTGTTCTACAAGCTTTCACCAAAGTACAAAACCATATTGCTTGCAGTAGAGATAATTTGACTTGTTTTTCTGGTTTGTACTCCTCTTTTTGTCTTCCTCTTCTCTAGGTAAGACTTCAAGCACTATATTGAATAAGTGTGGAAACACTGGACACCCATTTCTAGGTCTATATTTTAAAGAAAATTATTTCAGTTTTTCCAGTTTAGTATAATTTTGTTTATTAATATTTTGCACTGCATTGGCAATTCTAAGTAATGCAGAGGTGATTCCAAGAATACATAAGTGATATGGGATTCCCTTCTGTATACTGTGATTACCATTAATGAATAAAGAAACTGTCTTGGGCCTGCACAGGGAATGGAAGTAGGTGGGGGAAAACTAAACTGAATGCTGGGAGAAAGGAGGTGGAGTTTAGAGAGAAGCCATGGAGCACTGCCAGAGACAGACATGCTGAAACTTTGCCAGTAAGCCACTGCCACGTGGCCATACACAGATTAATGGAGATGGGTTAAACTAAGATGTAAGAGTTAGCCAATAAGAAGCTAGAGCTAATGGGCCAAGCAGTGATTTAATTAATACAGTTTCTGTGTGGTTATTTTAGGAGTCTGGGCAGCTGGAAAATGAACAAAAAACCTCCCTACTACACATAGGGATATGCATGAGTTGTAGGAAATGGTGTGGATATTCTAAATGGTGCTCAAGCATCTGCAGAATGTGATACCCTGGGGTCTGTGTAGCCATAGCAAGGATGCTGACACATAACCACAGCACACATTAAAACCTGGATGTGGTAGCCTCAGTTCTCCCTTTTTTGGAACAAGCCAGGGCATGCTGGTTCGTTGTGTACTGAGGCCAAGAAACCTTTGTTGTCCTCCCACAGTCTCCTAAACAGAGCCTCTGCTTGTTGGAGGGAGGACTATCTCATTAACACGTTATCTAGATGAACAGCCCTACAGCAGCACGTACCACTGGCAGATCTGGAGTCTGAGAAGGGCTTGTTTCCTGGCCTGCAGAGAGCCACTCCCTTGCTGCATCCACAAAGGGGCAAGAGTGCAGAGAGGCAAGCCTCACGCGAAGCAAGGTCTCAAGGTCTTTTCTCATAAAGGCACGGATTTTATCCTGTGACCTAATTACTTCCCCCAAAGCTCCATTTCAGACATCATTTGGGGGGGGGGGGGACTAGGTTTCAACCTGTGAAGACTCGAGTGAGGTGCGAGACATAAGTGTCTAGTCCATAGCAACCACCCCCATTTCTCTTTCACTGTGAAAATGACCTCAGTAGGCCATGAGGGTGCTTAGGGGCTGACATCACTTCGGTTATGGAACTGATATTGTGGTGGGCACAGCTTGATTACAGACCGAGTCATAGAATGGATTCTGTAAGTTTGTGGTATCACATGTAGATGGCGTGACTAGTCTGAACTGATACATAAAGCACACACCAGATTTCAAAGACTAGATATAAAAACAATATCAAATATTCTGCTGATTTGTGTGTGTGTGTGTTTAAATGGGATGATTTTTAGATATTTAAGATTGAATCAGCCGGGCGGTGGTAGTGCACATCTTTAATCCCAGCACGTGGAAGGCAGAGGCAGGCTGATCTCTGTGAGTCTTGGCCAGCCTGGTCTACAGAGCTAGTTTAGCTGGACAGCCAAGGCTACACAGAGAAACCCTGTCTCAACCCAACCCACCTCCAGATGAATTGTTTTTATAAAGTTAATTTCATTTATCTGTTTTTGCCTTTTCAACCTAGCTTCTAGCAGATATTTAAACAGGCATATAGCTCATATTTTAATTTTATTGGACGTCCCTGAGCCAAGAACTACTAAGTTCTAGAGAAATCCTACATTCTGCATGCAGTTCAGTTGGAGGAAACTGAGCTTCAAAAGGCTATGATCAGGAAGCAGAAAGAAGGGGGAAGGTGTTTTGGACACAGACGAGTAACCTGATTTCTTTTCTGACAAGATTCTTTTTTTTTTTTTTGGACTTTTCGAGACAGGGTTTCTCCGTAGCTTTTGGTTCCTGTCCTGGAACTAGCTCTTGTAGACCAGGCTGGCCTCGAACTCACAGAGATCCGCCTGCCTCCGCCTCCCAAGTGCTGGGATTAAAGGCGTGCGCCACCACCGCCCGGCTCTGACAAGATTCTTTATCGTGAGCTGTAGGCCTATAATGGGCAGCTTCTCATTGGCTGTTTGGTTAGCTTAAGTTGCTGCTTATAAAGAAAGCACGAGACAAGTGTTTCATTCTTCACTTGCCAAACCTGAGAATATTGGCTTTGTTCCCTCGCACCCCTTAATGGTTGCACAGGTATCCGTTATTGGTTTAGACATACTTGATGCATTTTGGGTCGTTGTTACTTTTATTTTTCCTTAAGGTTAAAAAAAAAATAACCCATCCTTTGGGATTGAAGGCCAGCTCAAGCTAGTTTCTGATTTATTTTGACAGGTCTGTTTATTCATTTGCTTGTTGCTTTGATTTTTAAAAAGAAATCTCCTGTAGCCCTGGCTGGCTTTGAAATCACTATGTAGGCAAGAGTAACCTGGAGCTACAGATGCTCCAAGTGCTGGGGTTGCAAGCGTGAGCTGACACACCCGCCTGATCTCTTGCTTGCTTTTGTGACTGTGACTGTTGCTCTTGTTCTTAACCTGCCATCGGGCACGGGCTCAAGAAGGCCAAGTCACAGTGAGAACTAGTTTTTGGAGACCATCGTACAAGAACTAGAGTTCCTCATTGCCCACTGTTGATAACGACTTTTCCAAGCCCTCTCCATGGGAAGATCTAAGGATGCATTGTATCATTGACCAATATCATGACTTCCGAGTCAGATTTGGAAACCTGAAGTTTCATTTGCTCTCACTGATATCCCATCTACCTCCCCTTTCAGACTCCAAATCCCGGTTCTCAACAGGCTAAGCTTGGCTATACATACTCTTTCTCCCACAGTGAGAAAGCGTCTGTTTTAACTAGGGATATTAATATTACCACAAACCATACAGCTCCTAGGAACAGTCTGTTTGTGTAGTTCCTTGTAAACGAAGCTTACTGTAGCACCACCCAGCTGCTGTGCCGAAGGTCACACGGCAAGTTCTATTGGTAACGAGATACTATTAAAGTGTTAGGCTCTTTCTGAAGTTTAAGAATTGATTCACTTTGTTAGTTTTTCTGTTTTTTGTTTTGTTTTTGGTTTTGTTTTTAGTTTTTCCTTTTTTTTTTTTTATCTGTAGAGCATGTGGCAGTAAAGGTCTAACCCTTGAGTTTCAAACCTTGGGACAAATGGCTGAGGTGCTGATTTAACATATCAAAGTGGATGCTGGCTACCAGGTTCTCCCAGCATCCTCAGTCCCAACCTCTCAGGGGGCCCTCCCGGCTGGCATACCCACTCCCTCTCCCTTAAACTTCTCCAGCCCAGAGGCTGGGCTGCCCTTCCCTATATAATCCCATCATTTTGGATCATTCTGGTCCCTTTTGTCTGCTCTCTTTTGGGACTCCTGGCTATCGCCCCTGGTTCCCCTCTTTCCCCTCTCTTTCCCTACCCCCTCTCCTCACATGGAACAGCTCAGTCTGATGGTGTTCACTCTGGACTCCCTTACGTGTCCCTGCCTCTGGCCGTGCTCCCCCTTTTATCCACAATAAACCTTCTCCTCCACCACACCTAGGAGCAGTCATGTCTTTTCCTTGTTTTTTTCATTCACTACCTTCTGTTTCTGTCCTCTGCGCATTCTCCTTCTTCTTTTTCTTTATTGGTAGTAATGTATAAATTTATGACCTTTCATAAAAGTTTGTTTTTTAATTAAAAATTGATTTTGGAATTTTATACATAAGCACTGTATTTACATCATCTCTGTGACGAACCTCTGGACTGGCGAGAAAGAACAACCACCACACCAGAATTCTACTCAGATCACGCTTTACTGGAGTGCCCTTGATTGAGAGAGAGCATGAAGCGAAGGGGTCAGGAAACGAGGGGTAGGAAGGGAAGGGCAGGAAGCGAGGGGCCGAGGGCACTGAGGCAGCTGCTTAAATAGGGAATTGGCACATGGGTTGCCCTGTGATTGGCTGCCACCAACAGCTGACACCAGACCGCATCAGGATAGGCTCAAGGACCCTTATCCACCGCGCATGCGGGAAGCGGGGGACACGCCGCTCTCAAAGGCATAGCCAAATGTGGAGTTGTTTATTTCCAACAAGACAGGATGTCGGCGCCATCTTGTAATGGCGATCCTGTCCGGCTCACTACACATCTCCACCCCTCCAACTCTTCCCATGCCCCCCATGCTTTTCAATTTCATGACCTCTTCTTCTTTAATTATTATACATGAGTATATGTGTGTATATATATATATATATGTATATATACACACACACATACACACATAAATACAACCTGCTGAGCCCATTTAGTGTTGCTCATGTGTATGTGTTTAGGGCTGACCACTGGGGATTAGATAACCTGCCAGGGGCTCCTCCCTTCATGAGCAGCCATCACTTGTCAATCAAATGTAGCTCCTTATCTAGGGATGCGGCCTTGTCAGGTTTGCCCCATTTATGCTGGTTTGTCAAATGGTCTTGTCATCGTGCCAGTTTTGAGATTTCAGTGGTTTTCAGGGAATCACCCAAAAGATTCCCATTACCAGTTATTATTGAGATTGATTATCTTTGCATCTTAACCTCCAGGTCAGCTGCCAGTTGTACCGAGATGTAACTCCTTGTGCTCCTTGTTGTACTTGGGATTTGGTAGCTGGCCTGGAGGGTGAGCATGGAGGTTGGCCTGGAGGTTTACCACTTAGCATGGTAAGCTTCAGTTTTGAATGTGCAGTTAAAAGGACAAGCACTTCCTCCCCCGCCCCCCATGAGAATCTGGAAGCCAGACTAGTGCAGCTAATCCTCCCTGTGACCGCCAAGGCAAGGATTCTCCAACTATTTCAGATGCACGGTTTTACCTAGTCGAGTCACGGATTACGGAATTCTCAGAATTCTTTTTATGATATCAGTCTTTATTAGTGGTCTCTGAAATACGATAAACTTTGCATTTTCTCTAGGAGATACTAAGGCTGTAGCTATTTTTTTTAATGTATCTTCTAAACATTGAACAGTGAAAATATTTTCACTTACACCTAAAGATAGTAACTGACTAAAAAGCAATAGTCTTGGGGAAAACATAGAGTTTGGGAGATGTGTCTTTATAAACACTTTCACTACCCTCAAAAACCTCTCTTTGTTTTATCAATCAAAAAAAAATGTAAAGTTGACTGTTTTCTAACTTTTGTGTTCCAGTTTGGAATGCTTCCTATAGGTCTTCCCACTGCTCAGAAGGCTTGGCTCCCAACCGCTGCGCTCCCTCTGTGCGTCCCTGCCATGTGCACGTGGCTGAACTTGACTTCCAGTCCCTTTGTTCTTTCTTGCTATCAGTCCTGCTGGGCAGCACATCAATAGTTTGTGCTGGTGTGGGTTTGTTCGGGGCTTTGCTCTTTGTTTTATCTTCACTGTTGTGATGGTCTCTTCTGAGAGCGTATTTTAAACATCTGAAACAATATGCAAAGATTTACCGCCCTGTCCCCAGCTGTGGTCTCAGCTGGCTGCTTTCGGTATCTTTTCTGCGTCCTCCCTGGCTGACTTCAGTCTGAAAGACCTGGAGGGACATATGACGCCTGGAAATCTCTTTGCTGTTGGAAGATGCCAGTGTTTCTGTCTCCTTTTCAAACAGAGCTGACCCCTTGATGTTCATATTATTACGGGGTGTCGTGCAGCAGCATCCCAGAGTATGTTGGCTGGCTCTTCATGCGCTGTTTAGCTTGGGGCCTAACAGAAGTTCCGTGTGTACACAGTAGGAGCGTGGTGCAGGAATGGCTCCTAGGCAGAGCGAATGTCCTATCTGAGTGAGAACATCTGCAGGGAGAAGTATCAACCATCTCACGAGACCGCCAGAACAGAATGCAGAATCAGTCATCCATTTCACCAGGTTTATAAAAGCAGTTTTGATAAGTGTTATATTTTTTTCTTGGAATTTTTGAAAATGGAAAAATTTAAAGTTTTTCTTAGTGAATTACTTGGCTATTTAATGGGTGGGGGAGGCACAATGAGAATATATATTGCTTAAAAATTAGAGTCAGTAGTAAGAACATCAAATTCTATTAAGTCCTCCATGTAAGATCCTTTGGCTTAGATAAGCTGGTTTCTAGGAATGTGTATAAAACTTACACAAAAGCAATAGATCTGTATTTTCAAAAAGAGTGTTTGGCACTGATGAGACGGCTCAGTGGGTAAAGGCTCTTGTGTTGAGCGTGAGAACCTGTGATCGATTCTGGGGACCCACATGTAGAAGGAGAGAATCTGCTCTCCAAGGTGGTCCCTGACCCCCACAAACTCTCTACAGCCTGTGCATGCCCAAACCGCCAAACAAATAAATCAATGTAATTAGCAATGTAAAGATGGTTTTTCATATCTGAGGAAGTAAAACTGAATGGCAGTCTTATGCAGCAGATGTACATTATATTTTAAATGCTAACTGGCCTCTAGCAGCGCTTAAATATTATCTCCATCCTTGCAAGGCAAAAGCGGGAGGATTGCTACAAATTCAAAGCCTGCCTCAGCTACAGATGGTCTTCTAGCCTAGCCAGGGATACAGAGTGAGACCCTGTTTCAAAAGTCCAGGCAAACAACACACTGTTAGTGATAAGATGAACAAAATTATTTGCTGAAGTTTTTACCCCTTCATTCCGTTTGCGTGATAACAGCAGACAAAGAAACAGATCCTATTAGGAGGAAGGACGTGGAGATTCTGATCTTGTGCAAGACTGAATAGGGCCTTTTTCAACTGACTGTTTTAACAAGCGTGGAGCTGGAGTGGAGGTGGCTTCTACCGCAAATGTAGCCCAAGGATGCTGAAAACAATCTGTCTTTACTGATAAGAAAGCTATAGTAATTCACTTCCATGTCCCGGCTGCCAGAACTGGGACATTTGCTTTCTCTTTAGATGACCGAAAAGATTTTTTAGCAGCTAATACTCAGACCAGCATTTTCAAGAACTCTCTTCAGACCCCTGCTCTTTATAGTTAGCCTCAAGGCTGGTCAGGAATGACAGCATATGTTTAGGAGAGAATTGCCATAGCAAGTGGTGCGGATCGCCTATGGTTTGGGAAATTGATCACCTGTGGTTTGGGAATATTCCAAGTGCTTTGGTAAAACATTTTATTTCTAAAAATGGTTGCAAATAAGATTATCTAGCATTATGAAGTGAATAAAAGCCGTCTCTAGCTATGGGAACTTGCAGTTTGTATCCCGGACCTGCAAGAATAATAATGAGTCAGGCAGTGGTGATGTTCAACTTTAATCCCAGCCCTTGGGAGGCAGACGCAGGGGGATCTCCGTGAGTTTGAGGCCAGCCTGGTCTACAGAGTGAGCTTCAGGACAGCCATGACTGTTACACAGAGAAACCTTGTGTGGACAACAACAACAAAATTAAAATAAAATAAAAATGAAAGCCAGAACACATGCATTCTTCCTAGTTTCTTTGACATCTTCTGTTAATAACCCGCAGTGATGTGTTGTTGCACGGGCGATGGCCAATATTGCTACATCACTGCACTCGCTGTCCACTGATCCATGGCTTACATCAGTGTCTCTCCCGTCAGTTTGAAATGTCATGATCCACTGCTGTTATCACACACAATTCTTTTTTCTCCTAAAAAAAAAAATCCCCCTGTGTCTTGACAATTATAGCTTTCTTATCTTCCCTTAAACTCCTGGAATACTGGCATATTTCCCCCAAATATCTCTAAAGTTTAACAACCCCAGAGCATCATTTTGAAAGGAGGGCCAAAGAACCTCAAAATATGTGTCTTCGGCATGCTGTCCCTCTCTTTCCAGTTAGAGGCCCTTGAGAAACAGCGGATGCAAGATCAACTGGACTCTGAAGCCTCATTCTACTTTGTAAAAGCAGGAAATGAAATCACACGGGGAATGTACCCTCCTCGTATTAAAAGAATAGGGTCTTTATCATCAAGAATGGCTAGGTGAGGCAGGAAGAATTTTGTACAAATATTGTAGACAAACCCTTCCCTTCCTATCCAGTAGTCTGTTGGAACAACTAGTTACCCAAACCCAATCACTTTCAGTTTACCTTATTCACCTCTCAGTTGGAAGTGTGTCTTCAGAACTTCATGTATCCATGAGGCCCTTCATACGTTACTGAATGCAAGGCTCTTCACACACACTGACTTTGTGTGCTTTTCTGCTACTAATCTATATACGTCCATTTAATTCTTGAACCTACCCAGGACCCCAAAATGTCAAAGGTAGATTTGGCATCTACAATTGCAACCGTTCAATGTATAGGCTTCCAGACTTACTTCCTTCACTCAGCAGCGTGCATTGAGGGTTTCCCCATATCTTTCTTGGCTTTCTTGGGCTAAACAATACTCTGTTATCTAGATAAACCACAGTCCATTTTTCTGTGGTCTCATTGAAGGACATATTGATGGCTCCCAGTTTGGGCCAATTATGAATAAAGTGGTTGTAAATATTTGTGTAGATCTAAGTGTTCAACTCAATTTGTTTTGCTTTTGTTGTTGTTGTTTGGAGGCAGGGTTTCTCTGTGTAGTCCTGGCTGCCCTGGAACTCACTCTATAAACCAGGCTGGCCTTGAATTTGGAGATCCACCAGCCTCTGCCTCCCAAGTGCTGGGATTAAAGATGGGCACCACCACCACCTGGCCAGCTCATTTTTTTTTTAAATATGTGGATGTGTGAGCTGGATCAGCCAGACTATATTTAGCTTTGAAGAATCTGTGAACATCATCTTCCAAAGTGATCACTTTGTGCTCCCCCCAGTGCAGAACAGGAGGCCCCAGGGCCCCACAGCTTCAGAACGTTTGCGGCCAGTGTTGTGAAGTCCAGTCCTCCCATAGACATGTGATGCTGCTCGTCATTTTCATGGGCAGCGAACTCAGAACATGTGCTGTTGAGCAGTTTCTAAGCTTGGCTACCATATGGTTAACGTCTTTGGTGAGGTGATGCTTTAGACCTTTCGACTATTTTTGAATTGAAAGTTTCAATTCATTATTGTTGAGCTTTATTTTGTGGATGTGAGATACCAACCCTTTGATAAAAACGTGTTTTGTAATATTTTCTTCCTACTTGTCATTTTATGTGTTTAACATTATCATCTGCAAGGCATGCATTTAAATTTTAATGGTGTACCATTTATCAACCTTTTTTGCCAAGTATCCTACTTTGATTGTTGTTGCGGGAGGTCCTTCCGCTCCTCCAGCCTATAGCCGCTGAGATACCAGCCCATTGGAGCGTGGTCTCTCTCCCTTTAAAAAAGCGGCTATAGGCTGGAGGAGTGGAAGGACCTCCCGCAACACATTGTCATATCTAAAAAGTTGTCACCAAAGCAAAAAACACCTAGGTTTTATCCTGTGTTATCTTCTGGAAGTTTTATAATTTTGCATTTTACATTTAGCTATATGATCCAAGTGACTTAATTCTTATGGAAGATATAATAAGGGTTCTATCTAGAGTAGTGGTTTTCAAGGTGTGGGTCACAACCCCTTGGGGCTGAAAGACCCTTTCCCAGGGATCACCTAAGACCATCAGAAAACACAGATATTTACATTATGATTTATAACATTAGCAAAATACAGTTCTGTAGTGTCAGTGAAATGATTTTATGGTTGGGGGTCATCACAACATGAGGAGCTGTATTAAAGTGTCACAATTTTAGGAAGGTTGAGAACCACTGCTCTGGATTACCTTGCCCACGTTGCCCAGTTGTTCCAACACTGTTTACTGCAAAAACATGACTGCGTGCCGAAAAATGCTGAACCGGCACTTGCTGCTTGGGCTCTTCCTCACCATCTTCAGCCTCCTCTTCTGCTGCCGCTACCTCTGAGTGCTAATACTCTCTAGTTTCTCTTTTTCCCCCCATGTGTCTTACTTATGTCTGTATATTCCTTCCTCATCCTTCTTGGCTTTTAAACTGTTCCTCAGCAAGATCAGCCATGGCGGTGCCCCCTCTTCTCTGGATGTGCTTTCCAGTGGGTGAGGCTTTCTTAGAGATCTTCTGTCTCACTCATCCCAGGAGATAAGTGTCGCTCCTTCTTTTTTTCCTTTTTTGGGTTTTCCGAGACAGGGTTCCTCTGGAGCTTTTGGAGCCTGTCCTGGAACTAGCTCTGTAGACCAGGCTGGCCTTGACTCACAGAGATCCCCCTGCCTCTGCCTCCCGAGTGCTGCATCACTTGGCTGTTCCTTACTTCTTCTTTCACAGTCATGGCAAATGGTTACCATACTACAGAGAGAGTCTCCCGGTTGTTGAGATTTTGCTACAGAGTTTAAATCATACCCGTGACAGAGGAGGGAAATTACGTTTTCTTTTCAGTCAGCAAGTGTCTGTGTTGATTTCATGCACTGGTACTTCCTTTCTTCAACTTGGTTATCTGTTAGGTATGCTTAGCTTCAGACGTGTAATTGGACTTGCATTTGAGGTTTTTCTCTTTTCTTCTTTTTTAAAAAAACATTTATTTATTTATTCATTTATTTATTTATTTATTTTAAGTATATACGCTCTGTTTGCATGTTCACCTACATGCCTAAAGAAGACATCAGATTCCTTTATAGATGTGAGATACTATGTGAATGTTTGGAATTGAACTCAGGACCTCTGGAAGAGCAATTAGAACTCTTAACTATTGAGCTAACTCTCTAGCTCCAGCTTTTCTCTGTTCTTACTAAGACCATCTTTTAAAACCTTAAGAAAGAGGTTTAGCCTAAGGGCTCAAAGGATCTTTTAAGTCATCCAATCTCTTCCCACTTGACATGGACGAAGACTAAAGCAAGCAAGATATTAATAACTTCTTATCCAAAATGTTGTGCTATATGTAGTGGCTTGTGTCTGCAATCCCAGCCCTTGGAGAGCTGAGGTAAGAAGTCCAAATGGCTGAGGCCACTTGGGGCTTCATATAGACACCACCCCCTCCAAAAGCAAAAAAGAAAATCATGTAATAGTTTGAAATTCAAGAATGTAACTTGAATTCTTGAGAGCATTTCTTCAGCATCTTTCCACAGAATCTTCCCACCTCCCAGAAGAGCACAGCTGCTACACTGATCCTTAACAACAAGAATAACTTCGAAATACCAAGGTCAGGCTTTCATTCGCTTCTCTTCATTACGCAACTTAAAAACCTTGTGTCTAACTTCCTGGCATTCACTGGATCATGAAGCGAGAGGCTTTGGGCCATTGTTTCCCCGCATGGATTGTTTGGACACCTCTACGAGCAGGGTAGACACAAATTCAAACTGCAAACGGCAGATTTTCTTCAGTGTTTCAGAGAACCATGGCCGGTGCCATCTGCGACTTTCTGCTGCCTCCTATAGAGCTTAGAAGGGCAGTTTTCAGCCATTCCAGGCATTACCCTTGGGCCTGGGAAGGCCTGAGAGGTTTGTTGTAGGCATGCACGCTCAGCCTGTGATTTCAGAGTAATTATTATTCCTAAGAACGAGTATTTCTAGGTCCTCACTGAACAGCTATGAAGACAAACCATAACAAACAAGCAGGACTAACCCAGTGTTTCCGTCCCTGTAGATGCTCTGCCTTGCAGACAGTGCAGCTCAAGTCTATTTTGATTAACTTCCCGGCTGGGATCATTTTATGGGTGCTGACATGGGAATGTCACAATTTTATTTTATTCTTCTCCACCACTTGATAAAAGAAACACATGTGTGTCTTCCCTCTGCTTCCACAATATCACTACCAAAAGGGAAGAATTACAGGTTTCAGAAGAAAAGCATTGTTTATTTGGGTAACAAAGGGCCGCAGTTGAGGGATAAAGAGAGCTAAACAGTGGGCAGTCCAGGCATACAGAAGTTTGGAGAGATTTATAGAGGAGTTCCAAAGTACCTGTGAGGTGTCAGGGGAATGACATGGGAGAAAGGTGACATGGGAGAGAGCAAGATTCTTAGCTAAAAGGAAAGAACCAGCTGGCTAGCACAGCTGAGAGCTTAGTGGGAAGGCTGGACCAGGGCAATGGCTCAGTCTCCAGAGCATTCATCATACAAACATGAGGTCCTGAGTTCAGACACCGAGCACAATGTAAAGGATGGGGGTAGCAGGGAGTATCTGAAAGCCCAGGGCCCAGAGGGAGCAGAAACAAGCAGATCCCGAGCTCACTGACCAGCCATTCTAGCCGATTGTTGAGCTCCAGGTTCAGTAAAAACCCATCTCAAAAAAGAAGGTGGAGAATGACAGAGGAAGACATTCAATGTTGACCTTTGGCCTCCATACCCATGTGTGTGCACCCACATGCACGAGTGCACATACACACACACACGATATTGAGTAGGTCATGAACCTGGGTTCATTTGGCATCATTTGAGACCAAAGAAGACTAAGATTCATGATATTACGGCAACCATCATGAAGAATAGGGGTTTAAGTGGGAAGCTCGGCTTGGCAAGGCCTTCCCTGTTATTAGGTGCTGTCACCACAATGTACTCTGTTGCTGTCATTGTCACCAGCACAGTATAAACTCTATCTTCATCGTGGTATCATTCGCTCAGAGTTGAAAGTACCAAGCAGATGCATCTGGCTACTGAGCATGGGCCATCATCTGCCTTTTTGACAACCTAGGTAGCCTAGGCAACCCACAAAATCCATACAACATTGTGCCATTGAAACACTCAGTGGTTTGGGATGCTGTGTTGGCTTGAAGCCGGCTCTACCACAAGTCCTTGTGGATCATGCTCAGGCGAGAACATCTGCTGGACTGTGCAGACCTAGCACAGAGAGAGATTCAGATGGCACGGAGGGGAGCTGAGGTGCCACAACCTTATCTATGACCAACTAAAGACATGGCTGTCATCTGATAGTAAGAGAAGAATCCAAGGATGATGTGTCACCTCTGCCCCAGTGTCACTGCACAATTAGAAATGATTTATGCTCTTCAACGTGGCCTTTCTAAGGTCCCTTCTGAAGAGGACTTGTAGATGGTCAGTTCCATATTATTTAGAAAGATGTCAATTTCCATGGTAATATTAACATTTACAAATACTTATTGGAAGTTATAAATGACATCCATCAAGCAGTTCTACTATAGAATAAAAGGATGATAAACATCATCTCAGCACTCTTAAAATCATAACAATTTTCTAGCAGGTTCTGTTTTCAGAGCATTAATTAAGTAGGCCTTCAAATGGTTCTAGAAGGAATTTGTCTGTAATGCAATCAGTCAGTATAGAAAAAAAATCCAGAGGATGGACCCCTGGGTTTGGTCTCAAACCATAAAATAGTTATTTTTACCTCTTTATCGCCATCACAAGACCAAGGCAAAAAGAAAGGAGCAGGGAAAATGAAGATGCGAAAAAGCCATGCGCAGATGAACAAATTTAGCTTGGTGAGAGGATGTCCAGCCAGCATGGGTGGCTGGCTCTCAAGCAGAAATGGAGCTTGGAGATGCTAAAGGCAGCGGGAAGCCACTGGAACTGAGAAACTCATGCAGAACCTGTGAGTGAGCCTGGCAGGGACAGAGAGGTGTAGCTCTTGGAGTGGGAGGGGCAGGTGGCCCATGACAGGTTTCAGTCTTCTGGACATAATTTCTTTGATGCCAGTTCCTGGGAAAATACCCAGACACCATTTCCCAAGTGTGCTCTGTAGAACAACAATTCTGGTGTTGCACGCAAAGGAGGTACCAAGTACAGGGCAACTTAGCTGCATACTGACCACCCGGCATCCATGTTTTGCTTGGGGCATTCTCTGTCGGGGGAGCCATCTAGAGGAAAATGCCCTTCCTCTGCACGAGTGGAACACAGGTACCCGACTTCTCGTGGCCCCCTTGCCATCCCGCTAGACTCTTTCTGCACATGCTCACACCCTTGGTGCAGCCAGCCAGCTCTGCCCCGCCCACTCTTCCACTTGAGAACTGAGACTGCTACAAAGCAGCTCTTGAGCAGCAGTAGGACCCACAGTGGTTCTCCAGAGGGTCGGTGGCTACAAGACAGTGACATTTGAAGCCTTTCACAGTCTTCCGATTCTCAGGATAATGCTCCAGCCTTCTTAACAAGATAGACCCCACTAGTACCAACTGTGACAGCCCTGCTTGCACCTCAAGCCCCAGACAAATGAATTTGCTCTTAATTCTTCTGCTTCTCACCTTCTCTTTTCTCCCCGCTCACCTCTGTCAACAACGGCATTCCCTTTATTTGGCCATTTTTTTCCTGTTCTGCTCCCTCCCCATTTTTCTGGCTTTTAGAAAACATCTTTCCCAAAGTCCCTTCTGTACTCTTCCCTAGATACCACCAAGTAAATTAAGTGACCTGTTGAATTAACACTCCACATACAAACCACCCATCTTCACGAAGGGAGTCTACACTGCTATCCAAACAATGCCTCACACAGAGAGGAATCAAATATTTACAGAATGAACTAAGACAGTCCCAAAGCTGCCAGCTTGCCTGCGTTGTGCAGTGTTCCTGGCCCGCCCACAGTCCCACATCTCTTAATAGCTTCCCTGAGTGCGTGGAACTGAAGCTTCTAATACAACATTTTGACCATAAATCAAATGATGAAGGCTTATAGAAATGTTTTCCTATCTAGGTTATTGATGTTATGGTGAAACCAGAATGACATGGTTTATACAGCAGTCTTCCTAGAGACAGGCTCTGGATCGAAAACATTAAGAATCTGAAAGTGGAAGAAGTAAGTGGGCCCCAAGGGATAAGCTGCTCTTTTCAATGAGATGAATGAGCGGTTCCTAGAAGCCAGGCTGTAAAAGGAAACTGAGATCCTCTGTGGGATGGCTCTTTCTCCTTTGCTATTGGGCTTGTAAGCCTGTCTCCACTCGGCAACAGATAGTCAATAGTGACTGACTGATGGCCCAGCGCTCCTCTGCATCTGAACCCAAGCATCTGTGGAGTATCTCTGCCTTCTCCTCCTCCTCCTCCTCCTCCTCCTCCTCCTCCTCCTTCTCCTCCTCCTCCTCCTCTTCTTCCTTCTCCTCCTCCTCCTCCTCCTCTTCTTCCTTCTCCTCCTCCTTCTCCTCTTCTTCCTCCTTCTCCTTCTCCTCTTCTTCCTCCTCCTCCTCCTCCTCCTCTTCCTTCTCCTCCTCCTCCTCTTCCTTCTCCTCCTCCTCCTCCTCCTCCTCCTCCTCTTCTTCCTTCTCCTCCTCCTTCTCCTTCTCCTCCTCGTCCTCCTCCTCCTCTTCCTTTCCTTCTCTCCCTCCTCCTCCTCCTCTTCCTTCTCCCCCTCCTCCTTCTCCTCCTCTTCCTTTCCTCCTCTCCTTCCTCCTCCTCCTCCTCTTCCTTTCCTCCTCTCCCTCCTCCTCCTCTTCTTCCTTCTCCTCTCCCTCCTCCTCCTTCTCCTCCTCCTCTTCCTTTCCTCTTCTTCCTTCTCCTCCTCTCCCTCCTCCTCCTTCTCCTCCTCTCCCTCCTCTTCCTTTCCTCCTCGTCCTCTTCCTTTCCTCCTCCTCCTTCTCCTCCTCCTCCTCCTCCTCCTTCTCCTTTTCCGGTTATCCTGCGGGTCAGACACACTGCCTCACACCGTCTGACACACAATTGGTGACACTACCCAGGAAAGTGAAGAGTCTGACTGTCGTGGTTCTCACGCTATATTTGAGGAGTCTAAGGCCCATCCAGAAAGTTGAAAGCAATTTGTTCAAGGCCACACAGATGTTAGTGCCATAAAAATAAATACACAAATAAAACCCAGCTCTCCACATCTTTCTTTACTGCGCCTCAAGAGTGGAAAAGATCGTTGCCAAAGCTGAACTGGGCTGGCAGACTTTTAACAAGTCCTACATAACCATCACAGGGGTCGGTTAGACGCTGAAGCACACTGTGACTGAGGCAGTGGGTCCGGCCACAGGTAAGGGAAGCGTGGCAAGGACACCCTCAGAAGGTGGTGCTTTGCCCTCTAGGAGAACAGGACTCGGGCCTGAAGGCTGCGTTACTTGGGGTTAGCCTTCTCACACAAATCACATATGAACTGTCTCAGGGGTCTTGTCTTCATCACCCAGCTGTGACCCTCCAAGAGTGTTGGTCATGTTGCTGGGCAAGCCGAGACACAAAACAGGACTAGAGAGGTTAGCCAAGCTGATGGCTGTTTTCAATTCGCCGGATCCAAAGTAGAAGTGGTTCAGGTGTTCCATCGAAGGACCTGAGGAAGGAAAGGAAACACTTGACAGATTGCCGCTTCTTCTATGAGTTCGTTTGTAGCTCTTGATTGAGCTTCTTTAAGTTTCTTTCATATAGTCAGCAACAGCAAACAGCTTAAAAACTAAAGGAGGGTAAGGTCACACAGGCCATCTACCTGGCTCTGTCTGCCCAGGGCTTCTTCAGGTCTGGGGTCCATTTTAATTTCTTATAACAACCGATGAGTACGGTCAGGATTAAAGGTGGAGTCCGGAGGAATGACTTGCTGAGTTCTGGGTTGATCCGTTGTTCCAGAAAATTATGTTGCGATCTCATAGCCAAGGAACCTGTGAGCCTGAACTTATTTGAAAGTAGATCTTGGCCTGTGTGGTCAGTTAAGATGACGTCATTAGGATGGGACCTACCCCAGGATGGCTGGGACCCCTAGAGAAGAGGAAAATGTGAACAGAAAGCAAAAAAGTATGTGAAGGTACGGAGGCGTGCAAAGTCTGCCAGCTGAGGGGAGGGGTGCAGAAAGATCATGGAGCTGTGAGCGAAGGGATGGCAAAGAAGGACTCTACCTGCATATACCTGCATCTCAGAGGGAGTAAGGCCCTGCTGCCTCCTTCACTTTGGTCTTAAGGTCCCAGAAATGGGAAAGAATAAATCCCTATTATCTGAAGCACCTGGTTTGCGATATTTTGTTGTGGTCATCCCAGGACTCGAATCTACCCATGCCGAATCCAGCCTAAGCCGCTGCTGCTACATACAAGCCAAGCTTCATCTGGGGCTCCTTTGCTCAGCGGGAAGCAAACACAAAGGCCAGAATGTCAGGCTTCTTTCTGTTATTACAAAGCACAGTAGATAAACATTCAAGTAGAGAAAAGAATGAGACAAACATTTGTGCGAAGACTCAGTGTGACACAGAGACTAGAATGCCGTTGCTTATCATCACCTTTGTCCTTTCCAGCCATCCCTTTAAGCAGCCGCTGTGTGAGACAGTCCTTCATGGCTCTCTTGCACAAAAGGGTTGGTTGAAAATTTTTCTCCTTTTTTTTCGTGATTTTAAGGATATTTGCTTAGCAAATAATATCATAAAGCTTACAATGCCTCCCTCTAGAGCTAAACAAAGACAAGCAGGTTTCTTGCCTGTTGTAAAATATTTAGACACTCTGATCGTGGGGTTCCTCTCCTGTAGAGCAACTTACTACATGCACATAGGCATCCATTTGGGCTACTCGTGTCTCGTTCAGAATACTGGGCAAGGAGCAATAATGCTAATATTGTGTGTGGTGATAGGTCTTTTATCTCCAGTGGGGACATTTTGTCTTTTCCTAGTATTGTTGAACATGGCCAATGGGGTAAAGTCTCAGATTCTTTCAAGTTTATGGATTCTAGCTTCTCATATTTGATCTTTATTCTTCTCATGTAGGTATATTTTATTAAATACATACATATATATATATATATATATATATATATACACACACACATACATACATACATATAGCATAGTTTTCCTTACCCTCAAAGTTCACCTAAAAGGAATTATGCAATGTGACTCCCTTGTCCACCTGCTCTCTCTCAGTTCATCTTTGTGAGCGTTGTCCGCACTGATCCGTATTCCTGTCATTCACTTTTCCAGTGTCTAGCCTCTTCTTGCAGTGGTGTTTTTTTTTTTGTTCCTCTGTTGCATAGCTTACTTTTGTTTCATTCGCTTGCAGTGAACCTTCTTATTCAAGATTTCATGTGTGGGTGTGTGTGCACTTGTGTTGGAGTTCTTGTCTATAAACTTAGGAGTGGGAAGATAATTCATCTTCAACTCTGATTCCTATTTTCGACTTGCTTCATGAAGTGGTTGTTATGGTACAACACTTTTATTAGCAGCATGCAAGAGTTCCTGACTTTCTCAATAGCCTTGCAAGCCCGATAAGGGCATACATTTGAGACTTTGTCTCTATGAGGAGTCTAAAGTGCTGAATGTGTTTTCGTATGTTTTTAGGGCATTCTTCCTTCTTTAGAAGCTGCTTACATCCTTTCTTAGTCAGTGTTCTATTACTGTGAAGAAACATCATGACCACGGCAATTCTTATAAAGGAAAGCATTTAACTGGGGCTGGCTTACAGTTCGGAGGTTTAGTTCTTTGTCATCATGGCAGCATGCAGGCAGACAAGGTGTTGGGGAGGAGCAGAGAGTTAGGTATCTGGACCCAAAGGCAGTAGAAAGACAGAGAGAAATGGACTGGGCTTGAGCATTTGAAACTCCAAAGTCTATCCAACAAGGCCACACCTACTCCAACAAGGACACCTTTCCTAACCTCTGTCATTTAACAACATTCCATAATAACCAAGAATTCAAATAAATGAACCTATACTATGGGGTCATTTCTATTCAAAACACCACACAACTTTGCTCCAATTTTCCATTGCTTGGGGGTTTTGTTTACTACAAGTTCTTTATCTATTTAAAATACCAGTCTGTTGCCAATGTACATGTATGTCCTAGCATGCAGCTATCTCGTCGCATCATGTATGGTTCTTCTATAACATCTTGGTTTTCTAGTGGAATAATATAAGATTCACAGTGGTGCTTGCCGGAGTGGATGATTTAAAACAGTGCAGGCAGTATATTCTAACCAAGCATTTGTGGCAGCTGAGTTGCTGACATGCTTCTTCAGCACCTGAGTATCTTTGGCAAAGTCACAGAACCTCTGTGTCTCAGGATTCTCAGTTATAAGTGACACAGCTGGATAGATGGTCTCCCTGTCATCTGCCCAGACAGATGTTTTCTAACACTGAACATAAAAATTGTACATACCAGTGAGGCAATAGCAGAGTTTGTGTGGAAGAGCCGCCTCCATTGATTCAAAAGTGACTAGCCTGCCTCTAGTCTTAGCTGACTTACCCATTGGGGAGGCATTGTGTGAGCCCACAGCTCATTACCACACTCTGATGAGCTGCCATGCCTTCTTTGTGGAAAGGTTTCCTTTGGTATATCCTCAGTCCCTACTGGGGCTCCTGGGTCAGTGTCTGCAAGCAGACCCTGCTCATTCATTTCCCAGCTGCCCAGATCCAAATAATCACATAGAAACTATATTATATTAATTATAACACTTTTTGGCCAATGGCTCAAGCTTATTACTAGCTAGCTTTTATCTCTTAAATTAACCCATTTCTATTCATTTGTGTATCACCACAAGGCTGTGGCTTACCAGTAAGCTTCTAGCGTCCTTCTCCTTTGGCAGCTACATGGTGTCTCCCTGACTCCATCTACTCTCTCTATATATCTCTGTTTGGATTTCCCACCTGGCTTTATTCTGTCCTGCCATAAGCCGAAGGAGCTTCTTTATTGACCAATGGTAATAAAACATTCACAACATACAAAGGGGAATCCCATATCAAGTGTCTATGCTCGGTGACTATTGGGAACATGGATGGAAAGGGAGAAAAGAAGAATGGGAGTAGCTGAACACCAGCAGATAAAACCTGGTGAGCACGACAGAGTTGGCGAAGCAGTTACACATTAGCAAAGGGACTATCCACAAACACTCTATAGCCGTTTTACAAGTAGAACCTGATGTTCAAGGTCGGAGGGGCATACACTGGTATGTTTAATGATGGAAGCCAACAGCCTCTATATCTGAACCTGAGATTTCGTGCAATAGAGCTGCAGTTTCATTACTTTAGCAAAAAGAAAGTCAAATTAGAATTAAACTCACTTGTATCCTTTATATGCAAGAAAAATGTACCACCTCCAAATTTGAGCTTTTCCCTGCTGACATAGATGATTAAAAAGGGGGTCTCAGAGCTTTCATAAACATGATCTATATACTACCAGAGGCAAAAATACTTGTACAATTCTCCTGCTTATAATGTGATTCTATGCTTGTAGCAAATACAGGAAGAAACACAATCTCTGTAATAAAAGTACTCTTTTTGTCATGGAAACAAGTGGAAGCAGAAGGGGAAAATGGTAGGCTTTGAGAATGCTCTATTCCAAGGTGTCGGGGTCCATTCAGCATGGTCAGTATCTACCCTTCACTGGGCTTTATCTTCACACAGCCTACTTCCCTGCAGTAGGCATAATCCAATTTTCTCAGCTGCTCATTAGCTTTCAGAAAGGCAGAACAGATTTTGAGCAAGGCTCTTGATCCTCTCCTCTGGGTATATATTATCTGCTCGTCTGGCAAGGCTGCCCAGTGTCGCGCAACTCCCACTCTGTTATCTTTTGTGCAATTTATTATGTCAGTATCTCTGAGTTTGTTTTTATCACGGCTGGTAAGGCCATTATTAAATAATGGAGAAAAGTAAGTGGATTACGAAAGCTAGACCAGGAAGATCAGGACTTGGAGATGGTTGAGCGCTGAGGGGCATAATACAGCCATGATGCATCTGTTGTGCTGGACACTTAGTCCCAACAACAGCGTCCAGGCTGCTGTAGCAATGCTGAGCTCATTGTCGGGGATCTCACCATGACACATAGGCTCATGCGGTAGATCAGTAGATGGCTTTGGAATGTATACCTCCAAAGGGTAGGCCCCAGGCCACATACTTCAGCCGCCCACCAGTATTTGCTAGAAATGTATGGTCTTAGACTTGTTCTTGATCAGCTGGATCAGAAACCTCCCTCAGATGAGAGGAGGCTAGAATTGCTGCCTTACAATGAAGTGTGAAAATTCAATTTCTAAAACAATTGAAAAGCTACAAACACCACATAAATATCAGATAAATTAAAAGAGTTAAAATGGTAGTTAGTGAGGTCATACTGCTTACATTTTTTAAAGATTTATTAATTTTTAAATGTGTTTATATGTTTCTCTATATGTATGTGTACCATGTGCATGCCTGGTGCCCTTGGAAGCCAGAAGAGGGCATTAGATCCCCAGTAAAGTTACAGACAGTTGAGAGCTGCCATATGGATGCTGGGAACCAAACCTGGGTCCTCTACAAGAGCATCAAGTGCTCTTAACTGCTGAGCATATCTCTAGCCCTGTTTATGGATTCCGTTAAGGAGGCTCTAATCTCTTAGAGATATTCCTTAAGCTATTTGATGATTAAGTAATGCGTGTGTGTGTGTGTGTGTGTGTGTTTCAGAATACAGTGAAGGAATGTGTGGAAATAGAAAGCATGAATAAAATAAAATACATTTGTCAGTAGTTATCAAAGCTGAATGATTCATAACTATTTATTATAGTTTCCTTGTTATATTAGAAGGAGGGACTGCTTGTTCGTCCAGGCCACCCAGCTAGCTTAGCCCCAAAATAACAACACAGAAATTGTATTCATTAAAACACTGCTTGGCCCATTAGCTCTCATTAGTTTCTTATTGGCTAATTCTTACATCTTAATTTAACCCATTTCTAGTAATCTGTATATCGCCATGTGGCAGTGGCTTACTGGGAAAGATTCAGCATGTCTGACTCTGGCGGTTCTATGGCAGCTCTCTCTCTGCCCCTTTTTCTCCCAGCATTCAGTCTGTCTTTCCTGCCTACCTAAATTCTGCCCTATCAAAAGGCCCAAAGCAGTTTCTTTATTAACCAATGAAAGCAACACAAAGACAGAAGGACCTCCTACACCATTGTTACTTTGGCATAAGACTGAAAATTTTTCAGAGCCATTGAAGGTCTTTGACATGGAGAATGACAGATGACACTGACAACGTAAGGAATACAGCACTGAAGGAATCAATAGGAGGCTGTCGAGAGGGCCTTGAGGGCTGAGCTTAGCATCGGCAGGGAGGGAGGCCTGGAGAAGAACCGAATGAAGGAGTTAGAAGTGGCAGAAGTAGGGACCAAGCAGGACTCTCGGGTTTCAAGCTTAGATGAATAGCTGCATGATGGAGCCATTCATTAAAATAAGTAAATAAAATAAAATTAGGAGTGAAAGGAGTGGGAGATTCCATGCAGCCATGTGGCGTTTGAGAGGCCTGTGGGAGTCCCAGAGTTTAACAAAGAAGAGGGCTGCCCTAGAAGTACAGCATCAGCTGTAACCCAATTTCCATGGAAACAGTGTAGGCACAGAAAATGCTCCCTCAGGAACAAGCACTTCTTATCAAATTAATAAATTACTCTTCCCCTGTGCTAACATTAACAATGTGAAGCCGTGGCTTGATTGGGGAGAATCCAGGGAACTAAGCACTGGATGCAATGCGCAGGCTAGCCTGTTTCCTCTCAGCCTGCGCTTGGAATGTGGCAGGTCTGCAAGATTCAACTTGGGACTTGCTTTTTTATTTTTCCAGTCTCTGTCTCTCTGTCTGTCTGTCTCTGTGTGTTTCTGTCTCTCTCTGTGTCTCTGTCTTTCTCTCCCTGTCTCTCTCTGTCTCTCTCCCTATCTCTCTCTGTGTCTCTGTCTCTGTCTGTCTGTCTCTCTCTCCCTGTGTGTATGTGTGTGTGTGCACATGTTTGTATCTGGAGGCCTGGAGGTTGTAGATGAGAGACAGCCTTCATATCTCATCCAGTTTATTCACTGAGGCGGCATCAAATGGAAAACTGACTTAGCTAGTCTCTCTAGCCAGCTTGCCCCAAGGTCTCCTGTCTCCATCTCCTAAAGGAAACTTGGTCCACCCAGGATTTTACTTGGATCCTGAGGTTGCTTAGCCACTGAACTACCTGACGAGCCATTTGACTGGCCCCCTGATAAAGAAACTTTCAAGAGGACATAAAGGCAATAATACATTCATACGTAAAAATGTCAGGTTTTATTTTTTTTCTTTTACTCTTCTGTATTTTTCTTTATCATCTTCTGTATTTTATATGGTACTGTAAGAGTCTTAAGGAAAACACCAAAACCTCAGAATCAGACTTAGCTTCCCATCTTCAGCAAGATGGAGACTCGCTCCGTGTGCTGTGTGCTCTCAGGCAGAGCGGCATGCTGCTGGTGTAGAAGGGCTTGTTAGAGACTTAGCCTGGAGCAGGCAGGACTCAGCCCTACAGGGCTTGCTGCAGTTGGATGGGAAGCAGCAGCCCATCTCTTAGGCTATTAACAAAAAAGGAAACAAAATGATCAGAATGATTTACCATACCCAGTTCGCCATCAGCTGGGAGTTTTGGAGACTGTGAGGCAGTTTGGGAAATGTTTGTGATTTTGATTGTATTTGTATTTATAGTTTCTTATTTATAAATTTCTTATAAATTTATAAATTTCTTATTTATAAATAAGAAAAGAGTCCATTGAGATGATTTTTATCCCCTCCTGGAGCTATTCTTAGAGCCTTAAGCTGACTGCTCAGCCCCCGCTCCTCAGCTTACTATTTGAAGGCCCCATAATTGGTCTCATCCGAGCATAATCGAATCAGAGTTTTATGCAAACTGTGTCCAGGCATCAATTATTAGGATCTCCGAGGGCAACTTCAATGTGTGGTGGGGGTTGAGGCCCTCTCTGGATAGCCTATGAAGAGTCGAGGACAACTGGGGCGTTTGGGTCGCCTGTCATGAGCAGAAACGTCGGGAATCAACGAGCTTGCGTTCGCCCGCCTCACAGGTGACAGCGGTGCGGGTGCATGTGAACAGCTCCTCTGAGAACCTGGACTACCCAGTCCTCGTCGTGGTCCGCCAGCAGAAAGCAGTGCTGTCCTGGCAGGTTCCTCTGCTCTTCCAAGGACTGTAAGTAGCATCACTACAGTTGTCATTCTTCAATGTCCTTAGACTTAGATGGGGTTTTAATTATTATTATTATTACTACTACTATTACTTTGCTTTCTTTTGTCTTAGCCGGAAGAGAACTCAGACGTGGAAATGTCAGATTAGTGCACCCCAAATGCAAGCAATGAATGCCTGCACCAGACTGCTCGGTGCTATGCATTTCCATTCTCTCTGGATTTCAGATCAAGCATTCCGTCTAGATTCTCAGCACCTGGGAGAATTTATGCTACTTAAAATATATCATAACATTCTACTCCCACCCCCCCCCATTTGGAAAATGGATCCTTCCATATCCATAGTGGGTTAGGCCCGGCAGTCCATATATGAGCAGCACCAAACCCATTCTTCAGAATGCCTCTCTTACCTGTGTCCTTCAGACAGCAGTGCCCACAGGGCAGAGCCAAGTTTGGGAAGACACCATGAAGAATAACAGGAGTCCCTGTCCTCGTAGAGGAGATGATTTTGTCCCTAATTTGCCAAGAAAAGTTCAAGGAGGCATTGTTGCCTCTATACAGAGTCCAGAAAGCGTAGAGAAGTGAGCACCTACTGAGGTGCTATGATGTGGGTATTTTAAGGTTCAGGAATTTGAGGGTTAAGTACTAATTCTGATAGTTTTGACTTGAAATCAGTGAAATTGGAGAGAGAGAGAGAGAGAGAGAGAGAGAGAGGAGCCTTTATTGGTTGTTTAACAAGGAGAGTTCCTCTCGTGAATTTTGGTGCTTTTCATTGAATAACTTGGGGTGTCTGGCTTAATGCGATGTAAAACTTCTAAGTAAACTGGCCAGGACATAGCAGTCCCTATGTCCCTGTCAGATAACAGATGCCAACAACAGGTGCCCTAGGTTTGCTGTCCACAGATCTAGCCTGAAATTGGACTTCAAGCCAGGTTAGAGAGGAGTGGAGTAAGGTATCGTTCTCCCTGGCCCTGTTCACTGCATCTCCTTGCTGATGCTGTCCACACCCACCTCTGCAGATACCAGCGGAGCTACAACTACCAGGAAGTCAGTCGCACTCTTTGTCCATCGAAAGCAACCAATGAGACGGGCCCTCTGCAGCAACTGATCTTTGTAGATGTAGCATCCATGGCTCCCCACGGTGCCCACTACCAGCTGCTGGTCACCAAAATCAAACACTTCCAGCTCCGGTAAGCAAGTGCACATGGTTCTTTGCTTTCTGCTGCTTTGCCTGCAGATATTCAGCATAGCAGCCATCTTTAAAGATGAGCTGGGCAGGGCTTCAACAGAGAGCTCAACTTGAACCTTCAGGGAAGACTTGCCTTTGCCAGTGGTACCTTTGATCTGTTGCTGTCAGCTGGCTTTGACCTCTGTGAATTGCAGTGCTGATATTTAGTGAGGTAATTTGGTCCCCAGGGAAAGAACACCGTGAAATGGAAGTCATTGGGTCGCAGCTCTGTGCAAGTGTTAATGAATGACTTGCAAATCTATTCTGCCACGTTTGTTTTCTGTTTTCACTTCGGGTAATATGACATTGGGTCATCAAACAGACCTTGCGGACAGAAGGAAACACAGAGTTAGGAGAGCTTGGATGCAGTGAAGATTAGCCTGAAAAGAGGCGGTGGCTGAGCTATGTGTGTTTTCTTCCCTTCTCGATTCACTAACTTGGCCAGGGACCCAGAAACCCAGAGGCTGGTGGTCATGGGGTCCAGATGAGGGCTGTGGTAAGAACTGGGCTCCAACTATGGAGAATTAACTCTGACATGGCAGTTTCTGCCACACAGTTCGGAATGGCAGCCTAGAATCATACAGAACACATTTCGCTGATGTCCAGAGGCTTCTGTTGGTCTTAGCTGAGACCAGGGTCTGCCTGTGCTGCCAGGCTGGCCTTGGACGTTTAGGCTCAAGCCGTCCTCATATCTCTGCCTCCTAAGAAGCTGTGACTAGGGGTATGCATCACTGCACCCAACTCTGAGGTCCAGAGATGCTGTCCATGTCCAAATTCACAAAGACAGAAAAGCAAAATCAAGCCTGAATTCTGCTCCTGGCTTCCTCTTCTAAGTTCTTCTCCTCATAACACATTCTTTCTTCTTTCTGCTTAAATCCATCCTCCCTAAATATGCTTCTCCATTGCACAAGGCACTTATCTATTCACATCCAGATTTTAAAATAAGACGCTTCTGCCTCTAAGTATTCCTCCCGCTCCTGTCACACACACACACACACACACACACACAAACACCATCTTCCCAGCAGCTCCCAGCGATGGACCACTCTGTGTCCCTAGAGGTCACAGTTGTAGGCAGGAAGCAGTGGGAGGGGGATGCTGTAGGAACAGGCGGTCACTGGATCGTGGGGTAGGAGGGACATGGTAGGACATTGAGAACTCAGTTGTCCACATGCGCCATTCATTGTGTGAGAAGCGGACTGCAGGAGGCAGTGTTGGCTGCAGAGGCATTAGGAGGCTGCTGTGATGGCCAAGGTGAAAGGGAGAAGGGGTCTTGAAGAGTGTAAAAGAGCTGAAATACACAAAATTTGAATGAATCTGAAGATGAGGGGAAATGGGCAGGTCAAAAACGACTGACTATGTCAGCCTCTGGTCACCGTGCATGTCCTTTCTCATGATGCATCAGATCTCAATCACACCGTGCCCAGCTATGCAAAGACCTGAGATGGTAGACAGGGGATTCGTCCCAAATCTTTACTCAGAAGGCACAGTTTGCCTTATTGTGCATGCGCCCAAAAGTAATTCAGGCCTGATTGGACACCCCTATGTTCACACTCAGAGTTATCTAGAGTAAAATTAAATAGAAACTATCCACTCTGGATGATCATTAAGGGGAGGAGGAACGTACTCTTTTGTTTGGAGGAGAGTGTGCACCCAACTCCATGCAGGAACAGGGTCTTAAACTAAAAGGGTACCGGATGCATTGTTAGGAGAGGGTGACATAGTCCAGACCAAGTGGAGTCCCGGGCTGCTTATCTATTCCCTACTGCAATAGAGCCTCAAGATAAGTGAGGTAAAACAGAAGGGAAGCATTCTTCAGCAGAGATGTGTGCTTTGGTACCAGAGCGCACTTCTCCACCTCTCCCCATTACAGTGACAGGAGGTACAGTTACCCAGCATGCATTCCTCCTCTCTCCATTGCTCGGGCTGCTGTGCTCTCTAAACCCCAGGTGTCTCGGCAAAGTCCTGGCGAAAGGACAAAATAAAGAGGGGACAGCAGGGATCTTCTCTAGCTAGGAAGCTGAAAGATGACCTGCAGGCTATTAAGGAATTGACCCAGATAAAACAAAGGAAAATTCTCTGCTGGAACTCTCGAGAATGCTGAAAGGGAACTGGGCAAACTAGCCGAGATGAAGAGCCGTGAGTCAGAGGAGGGACAGAGGAACAGCTTCCCCAAGGAGAGTGGACTCTGAGCGGGGTGGAGGCTCATCTGCACACAGCTCTGCTAAGGCCTGGGACCTACTGGCGATGAAGATGAGGGTAGCCAGCAGGAAGTGGTAAAGGATGATAAAAGAGTCTGAGCAGCAAAGAACGACAACCAGTGCCAATGTGAAGAGACTTCGAAGCATCTTGAGGAATTTAGCGATCTCATCTCTTTTATTATTATTATATCATCATCATCCTAGATGTGTCTGTATGATCAAACCTTTATCCTATCATGGTGGTATATGCCTGTAATTCTAGCACTTGGGAAGTAAAGGCAGCTCTGTGGGCGCTGGAAGCTGCGAACAGAAATCCAACTACCACCCTAGAGAGCTGGCACGCTTTTTGTCTGTGCTTATCAGTCCACATGGAGACCCTCAGACCACCCCCTAGTGGGCTGGTACCCAAAAGGCTATTGGCTGAATGAATTCCCATAACACGCACTCCAACAAAACTACACCTCCTATTAGTGCCACTCCCTGTAAGATTATAGGAGGGGGCACAATTACACTACAGAAGCACCTAAGGGTGCTTACTACTCTTCGGGGGGGGGGCAAGGTTTGATTCCCATACTCAACATGGTGGCTTACAACCACCTGTGACTTTAGTGACTATTCCAGGGACTCTGACACTCTCTTTAGGCCTCTGGAGGCACCTACACCTATGATGCAAACCCACACAGTCACATACACACATAAATTAAAATTAATCTTTAAAAATTTCCAACATGGAGGCTTGAAGCTCCACCCCCAACTGAGGAGCTGTTGGCTGTTACAGAAGGGAAAGTCACTTGTCTCTGAGGGGTGGCCACTAGCAGGCTGCCCACGCCCCAGTGGCTATCCCCACAGCCGTGTGCTGGCCGGCATTACTTAGTATTCTTGGCGGGCTAGTTTTAAAAAAAAAAAACAAAACTTAAAACTGGAAGGGAGATCTATTGGGGAGGAGACAGGGATTGAAGGGAAAGAGTGAGGGTCAGGCATTTAACACACATTGTTCACAGCTACAAAACTGTCAAAGGATAAAAGAGTTAGAAAAATGAGGTGGATGCAATAGAGAAACACACTAACACTGACTGACCTCTGGTCTCCCATGTGTGGGGATACACAGGACATGTACACACACACACACAGAGAGAGAGAGAGAGAGAGAGAGAGAGAGAGAAGGGAGGAAAGGAGGGAGGGAGGGAAGGAGGGAGGGAGGGAAGGAGGGAGAGAGAGAGTGAGGAGAGCAGAGGAAGAACTTGGTTTGACTAGTCTGTCAGTTATTTGGAACTGATGAAGACAGGAAACTATTAAGTGAAGGTGCAGGAAGGTAAAGTCGATTCATTAGAGAGTTGATATTTGTAGACGCAAAGTCCCAGAAAAAGGAAGAAAGAGCAGGGTGCAGGTATGTGGGGGGAGACTGCACACACCAGGAGGATGAAGTCTGGAGGGTGAGAGATAGCAGGAGGGCTGGAGGAAGGACTGTGGGGTGGTCGGAAGGGAGCTCACAACAGTCGGCAGTGGGCAAGCAGCAGACCACAGGGAATGGGGAGTCCACAGTGCCGAGTAATAATACAACCACATTTCCTTCTGCAAACGAAGTGGGTGTGGAAGAGCCACTGTCCCTGACAAGAGCTCACCATAGGAGCCGTGTAGGGTCCTGTGACTACTATGGCCCCTCACTCAAAACTACGAACCTTTGTCTCTGCTCGCCATCCTCTCATCTTTCCTTCCTTCTTTATTACTCTTCTGTAAGTCTTTATTGTTTCTTTTTCCATCCCTCAAGCACCCTTCTGCTTCTACTTTCCCCGTCGTCCATCTCTAAATCTCCTCAGTTGACTCTCATGTGTCTTTCTTTCCCCTTCCCCGGCTTCCTTTAACAGCTAAAGCAGGGGAACAAAGCTAGGTTTTAGTCTCTTGCCTTAAGCATTTGCTTCCTGTGTTTCAGTTTCGAAACAAACGCATTGAAACTTGGCTGCTTCTTGCTGTACCATTAAAGGTGCAGTGGATTTCAGTTAGCTTTGTGCTGTTGAGTGGGGAAGGCCTTTGATAAACCACAGCTTGCTGGCCTCCATCAGGGCCATGACAGCCGATACTGTTCCATCCCCAACCACACACTGTTTATTTTGTAGCTACTGTTAACGCCACATAACCCAGAAGGCTTAAATGTTACTGTCTTAAAGACAATAAAACTTAAGGAACCAAAACAAACAAAACCTAAAACCCATAGAAAGTCTATGTTGAATTAGTATTCCAATTGGCTCAGTTCAGAGGCCAGACCAATGACAGCCATTATCTTTATAAACAGTACTCAAATTTTATGACTTCTAAGGAATGCCTCTTATTATGGGCACCTTGCATACGTGTCTTGACTGCCATTTCTAGAGAAATGGTTAAGTTTTAAACTATTTAATTTTTCCCAGTGTAAATTTAAATCTTTATTTAGGTTTGCATTTCATAGCATACGGAATGAGGGTTTTTGTTTTTGTTTTGTTGTTTTGTTTTCAACCTGCATGGGACCAAACTAGACCCTCTGAATGTGGGTGACAGTTATGTGACTTGATCTGTTGGGAAGGAGCTCTGGCAATTGCACCAGGACCTATCCTGGGTGCATGAACTGGCTTTTTGGAGCCCATTCCCTATGGTGGGATCCCTTGCTCAACCTTGATAAGGGGGCGGGGAGGGGGAGGGCTTGATTCTGCCTCAAGTTGGTATACCAGACCTTGTTGACTCCCCAAGGAAGGCCTTATCTCCTGTGAGGAGTCGATGGGGAGATGGGAAGGGAGAGGTGGGGGACAGGAGAAGGGGAGAAAGAGGGAACTGGGATTGGTATATAAAAGTGAAAAGTAAAATATTTTCAATAAAAAGTCATTTAATTTTTATAAAAAGGAAAATTGGGAGTGGGAAGAAAGTCTTCAGAGAGCTCTAGGGAATGAAGATAGTGAAGGAACCCCGAAGTTCAGGTTCAGACTTAGCAATGCCAGGAGGAATGGACACTGGGAGAGTGACCAGTTTGTCAGTCTTGGGGATTCAAGTGTGGTGATCTTGAGCAAGTGTCTACAATACTAATAATGAGGTGCAAAGGAGCAGCTCCACTGGAGAACCCACTCATGTTTGTGTTTTCCAGCCTGTTGACCCACTTCATAGATGTTCACACCAGACAGCACCTGATGCTCAGAACTTCCTTCTTACTGGAATTCTAGCTCTCTCCTTCCTTTGTGCCTGGGTCCTGGCTCTCTCTCTCTGTACACGAGAGACTAATTCACAGTCAATTTCTATTTCGAGATCGAATAGCTTCACTGGGTTAAGGATGGGCATAGAAGACAAAGCCTAAAGCCAAAAGAGGGTGAAATTTTGGAGACTTCAGCAAGTATTGCAGGAGACCAGGAAGATGTTTGGGGCAAAAAGAATGTATTCCGACCCCTACTGATTGTCCCACAGTGGCCATCTGTTCCCCCGCCCCGTTTTTAAAGCACAGTTCTCCATTAACATTATCATGAAGGGATACCTACATTATTCAAAAGGACCTAAGCTTGCATTTCCTCCCTTGCTATCTGCTTCTCGTGATCCAGCCTGATTGATTATATTACTTGATTGGAATATCTTAAGAGAGTCCAAAGAGAAAAGCAACCAGAAAACTAAATGAGGTGTTTATATAGGTACGACCTCATGGATGTTTACCGATGGGAAAGCAGTCTTCTTCCCCAACTTCATCGTTCTTTATTGTTGAAAACAGAAAGTCTCCTTGAAGTTTATCTGATCACAGGACCAAATGTCCTTCAAAACATGGCCCTCCTTTAAGTAACTAGTTCTTCTTGCCAACTCATTTTTTCTCTCTCACTTTTCCCCCTTACGTTTCTCAGGACAAATGTCGCCTTCCACTTCACTGCCAGCCCCTCTCAACCTCAGGTAAGCGAAAATGTCCAGCGGTTATCCAGAGCCCAGCTGCTGGTGCTGCACACAGACACCTTGGAGCAGAGAGAGTAAAGTTGGCGTGGATTAACGCCCTTGACCTTACTCTATGTATTCTTGGTTGTTACTTAAGTCTTGGGCACATTTAATATTACCACCTTTATTGGGATAAAATAGGAAGCATGATATCTATTTCCAGTGTTCCGTGGGACATGCTTCATGGAGTAAAGTCATGCATCTGATATGTCCTGAGGGATGTTAGATGGGACTGGGTGCTATGGGAAAGAGGAGGTGATAATCACAGACTCTGTGATGATAGACGTCTGGGTGATTGAGAGAGGGCAGGGAGACTGAGTGGGGAAGGCTGACAGCAGACAGATATGCAAATGGCTGTTCTGAAAATACAAAAATAAGACTGATTTCCATTCCTGCCATAATATTGACAGATTGAATTTGTGTTCCCTGTCAGTAAAATAATTAGCTAGTTTTATGTGTTCCTCAATAAAAAAATAACCACAAGCAGAATAGACACACGAAACTATTTTTTTAAGTTGTTTTCCTGATGACATTTCTAACTACCTTTTCCCCCTCTTTATATGGTTTCTGAAAGACTCTATGCTGTAACAAGTTCAAAATAGGTTCTTGACCCTATGTAGTGGTTCACACCTTCACCCGACCACTCTAAACACCAAACCAAGACATGAGAAGTGTGAGCAAGAGGCCAGTCTGAGCTACATGCACGTTCCAAGCCAGCTTCAGCTACATACCAAGTCACTGTCTCAAAACAGAAAGACAAGACGCATCTATATGCCGCAATACATAGCCTATGTTTTTTGATGGCTTTAGTAAGATTTTGCTCACAAATGGTTACTTGGCTTTTGTTCTGCATATAGTAAACTGGTGATTAAACAGTATGGGCCTCTGTAACTCTATTACAATCACCGATGTGCTTATAAATATCTAACAGCTCCTCGGGGGTAGGGCAAAACTAGATTTGCACCTTTTCCTCTTCCTGTGGTAAAAACTCCTGCACTATGGCTGATTTCAAACGGCTGACCTGATGTCCTCGGTCATGATGGGAACAGATGTACCAAGTAGTGCTCTAAAACCCATAGAAATGAACTCCTACTTCTGTTCTGTGATGCTGGGGCTTGAACTCTGGATCTTGTACATGCTGAGCAAGTACTTTACCAGCTGAGTCCCACCTCTGGCCTTTAAAGCGACGATTTAAATTTTCTTTCTGTGAAAGCCATCCTATACTTTGATGCCCAATGGCCAGAAAGGCTGCAGGGCACAGTTTGTTCTTCTTCATAGTTATGGACCATTTAAATTCAGATGGTATTTAGAGGGGCTAAGTAGGTGATTCAGTAACTAAGAAAACCTGCTGCTCTTGTAGAGGACATGAATTTGCTTCCTAGTGCCCACATGGTGGCCCATACCTATATCTGACTTTAATTCTAGGGCATGCAATACCTTCTTCTGGGGTACTGTGTCTTTTAGTACACAGACACAGATGCAGGCAAAACATATACCTAAAAGAAGAATAGATACTTTCACCAGGCGGTGGTGGCTCATGGCTTTAACCCCAGCTCTTGGGAGGCAAAGCCAGGTGGATCTCTGAGTTTGAGGCCAGCCTAGTCTACAAGAGCTAGTTCAAGGACAGGCTCCAAAGTTACAGTGAAACCCTGTCTTGAAAAACCAAAATAAATAAATAAATGAAATGATATTTCTTTCTAAATAAAGAATATTTTAAGGAAGGGGTCTAAAACATTCCTTTGGGGTTGTAGTGATTTAGAGATAAATAAAGTTGATAATAGTTTGACATGTTGGTAAGTGTTCAAAGTCGTAGTGTTTATTCAATGCTAACAGTAGTGCTCTTGAATTATAAAGTATGACTATCCTGAAAACCACCCTGAGACCTCTAGGTTCCTCCTTTGGAATAACCCTGTTTCATGTGGATTTGAATCATGCTCCAAAATGCAGTCATACAAGGCATGAAAAGATTTCTAAATAGGAATGTGAGTGGTGTTCCTTAATTCTAACATTCTACCTATACTGAATTAGTTCTCAAGAGAGCATTAGTATAAGGAATACTGGAATGCAAAATTAAATTTTGACTTTTTTACCTCTTTTCTAAAATAATGTGCTTACTAGGTCTACAAAATATCAGTCTCCTCAGGGTGGGTCTCCAACCTTAACCACAAACTTGATGTTTTTCATACAGTTGCCACACCTGATATTATTGGGCGAAATTCTCCTCCCCCCCCCCCTTTTTAAATGTGTTTAAATGTTTTAAGAGTCAGTATGTTTCCCCAATGGATTCACAACTGAGGTAGGTAAATAGTGTCACCTCTTCACGTTAGCAATGTTGCCTGTGGTTTAGGAAAGATGACTCAGAGGTCAAGAGCACACATGGTTCCTGCAGAAGACTGGAGTGGAGTTGCCAGCGCCCATCTTGGCCAGCTCACAAATGCCTGTCTTACCTTCTTCTGGTCTTAGCGGATACCCTCTTCTGGCCTATGCAGTCACCCACGCCCCCCCCCTCTCTCTCTCTCACACACACACACACACACACACACGAGTTTACCGATACTTGAAAAATAAATTTACCCCAAATCACAAACATATTTCAAGGCTCAATGTAGTAATATGAGCGGCGGGGCTGCGTCCCCCAGCACCCTGGCCACCTGCAAGCTTATGCCCGAAATAACAACACACAAACTGTATTCATTTAAACACTGCTTGGCCCATTTCTATCTAGCCTCTTCTAGGCTAACTCTCGCACCTGGACTAGCCCATTTCTAATATTCTATGTAGCACAGCTACGTGCACTTACCAGGAAGATTCTAGCCTACGTCCATCCTGGGTCAGAGCTTCATCACGTGTGTCTGTCTGCCCAGGAGCCAGGAGCATGGCGTCTCTTCTGAGGCGTCTGCTCCCGAGAGGAGAGCTGTCGAGTCTGAGCTCACTTCCTCTTCCTCCCAGCATTCTGTTCTGCTTACTCCACCCACCTATGTTCTAACCTATGAGGGCCAGCCAAGCAGTTTCTTTATTTTTTTAACCAATGACCTTCCTCCATCAGCTCAACATCAAACTTCGTCTTTTCAGCTAAATAGTTTCCCAGAATATCTCAGTTAGGGAAAAGATTCTTTGCCAAAAGGTTTAGAAGAAAGGTGGGTGGAAAGCTAATTCTTCCCTCCGACAAGATGGTTTTGAGGAACAGAAGGATCTACTACTATTCAAGATGGAGCTTCATACGTCACAGACAAAAGCTGTGTCTGACGTGACATCCTGCGTACATCTGCTTTTAGAAGAGGCTGAGAGTGGAGTGCCTAAGTAGGAAAAGGAATGAAGCCCAGGCTAAGGGAGTTGATAAGAAATGTCTGCATCCTAAAATGAAAAGGCAGCCTTGTGTCAATGGCCACTCACCATCGCTGCCGCCTTCCCCAGGTGGGGCACCGAGCCCTGGGCAGAAGTTTGCTGCTTACCATGAGGTGAATGGAAGACGGTAGCCATACCCCGAGCTTTGCCTCTGGAATCCAAACATCATGGTAGAGAAAGCAATCCCACGCATGGCTTGTGTTTCTACAGACATTTCCTGAGGTTAATAAGTCACGTCTCCCTTTTTCTCATCCTCAGTATTTTCTATACGAATTTCCTGAAGATGTGGACTCCGTTATCATTAAGGTGGCGTCTGAGAAGGCTTATCCCTGTTCAGTTGTCTCGGTTCAGAACATCATGGTGAGCTCTGATCCTGTCAGCCTTCTAGCACGTAAGATCCTAATGTTCCAGAATAGATGGGGGAGGGGCTGCGCCATCCTCTCCAGTTCATCACTCCCAGATGCCAGATGATAGCAACATCTCGTGCACCTGACTGGGCGGTGCATGTTCGCTGACATTGATAGGAAACAAGACGTATCTCATCGGTACAAAGAAGAGGTGTGGGATGGGGACTAGGTCAGGACAAAGAACGAAGAACACCCAGCTGTAAGTTTAGTGAGAAAAGTATAATAAAAGCTATACTTCCTGCTCTGTTTTTAGATTGCTGTCACAACATCAGATGCTTTCTGTATCACAAGATAGCAACAAAAAATTAGGAAATGTTACATACTTTAAGACAGTCTTTTTATAGTTCTCTTCTGTATAGAGTGATTCTGACATCTTAGGTGAAAAACCAAATTGTAAGAGGACCATTTCTTGACTGTTCTGAGGAAACCTCCCATGGCATCGAGATTAGAAGACCCCCCCCCCCCCGCCGCCTGTGGTCCAGGTAGCCCAGCCCTGACACATGTGTACAGAGTGACCTCATGCCACAGTGCTGATGCTCTCCTCTTTGTCTCTCATGTGCTTCAGTGTCCAGTGTACGATCTGGACTATGACGTGGAATTCAATGGCGTCTATCAGTCCATGACCAAGAAAGCTGCCATCACGCTACAGGTGAGACATTGCCTCTGAAGTCACAAAAGCAGTGGGGCTCACCCGATAGTCACTTACCTACCGGACCAGCATCCAAAGGAGATGACTGTCCACCGGGTACCTTAGATCTCTTTTCTTTCTGATTGATTTTAAAAGCGAATAGCGTTCTGCCTGCAGTTGGTGCCTGGGTCATGGTAGGCAATGCTATTCTTTCAGGCCTTCTTTCTTTCCCCTTGGGGGTTCTTGGGAATCTACAATGCAATCGGACATATATCTGACAGATCGCTTACAGGGATAAGTCCAGATGAGGTTCCAGTTTATTTAGGGTAAAGCGTATTATAGTCATTTAAAGAAATTTAACATATTATAATTCCTACCAGTAGCCATCACCAAAAGTTGGATTCAGCTCTGGAGAGAATACCAGATTCAAAGGCACACGAGTCTTTTTCGTGCAACACTTTGCCCTTTTGGTATTTCTGACTAAACTGTGACTTCAGTGGTATTTTATAGCAAAGAAATATGTCGTCCTATTCCAAGAGACGCTCTACCCCAGTCTCTGGTTAGTACTTAAGAAATCTGTGACTCGGTTTGAGTAGCATAAGACAACATTGCTTGTTGAGTAAAGAGACAAAAACAGCAGAGAAGCTAAGTGTAATTTAGGTATCAGACCTGACAAGTTTCTGTCAGTCAAACTTCAGGTTTTGAGCATCACAGATTTGATAGCCCAAATGTCCTGCTGTCTGTACTTATTTCTTCCATAGCATACCTTATTGATATGATCCCCAATTTAAAAAGGACACACACATGCAAAAATAGTAACAGCGGGCATTTTAATTTGCTTTCTAGTGCTGTGTAACACATCATAGTCAAATGCAATGAGGGAGAAAGGGTTTTTTAGCTCATACCTCCACACCACAGCTCATCGTGGAGGAGAGCAAGGGTAGGAACTCCAAGCAAGACCCTGGAGGCGGGAACTGAACCAGAGGCCCTGGAGGAACTCTACTTACTGGATAGCTGGATAGCTTTCCGTGGCTCATCCAGCTTGCTTTTAATACACCCAGAATCCCCTGCCCAGGGCACTCTCCACAGTGGGCTAGGCCCTCCCACATCAATCATTAATCAAGAAAATGCCCCACAGACACCTACAGGCTGATCCCAGGAAGGCATTTTCTCAGTTGAGAGTCTCTCTCCCTAGATGAACCTAGTTTGTGTCAAGCTGACAAGGAACTATTATACCAGGCTAATGAGGGGCATAGCCATACCCACCATGTCTACCTTCTGTGTATCTGGCAATAAATTTCTACTTCTCTTCTGGGCATATGCTTGAGCTTTAGACATTTTCTCTGTGACCTAAACACAATCTCGGAAATTCGAGCATGACAAAAATGCCTGGGTTAAGAAACTGTAATGTATTGTTATTTTTGTTAACCCCACTTGAACCAGGACTAGAGAGGGACACAGACAGAAGTCAAAGCCATAGCACAGTCCCCCCTACCCAAGTCCTTCATCTCCCTAACCTGCATTATTTATTAAATATTTATGACATGATTTTAGAGAAGTTATTTCTTATTAGATTTTAAAGTAAAACCAATAAACCCCTATGTTTGTGCCTGTAATGCCAGCATTCAAGATGCTGAGGCAGGAGGATCAAGAGTTCAAGGCCAACCTGGGTTACAAAACAAGACTATCTCCAATATATGTGCTTATATGTACATGTCTTTATATAAATATTCTTTGATAATCTAGGCTATTGTTTATTATGTTTCTTATAGTACTAAATCTTCAAGTGGGCATAGACTTTGAATTTCTCCATGTACTCACCTATACTAATTTCTTGGCTGAAGTAATGTTCATGGCCAGTCTGGAATAGACAGCAGGACTGTGGAAACCCCACTGGACAGGGGAGTAGGAAGACAGGGGTGAACTTTCCTTTTCTTCCTTTCTTTTACTGCCCCTCTCCTCCTGGCTGTCTTTCTTCCCTGCGAATCATGAGGTTGTTATGTCTTACACAGAAGAAGGATTTTCCAGATGAGCAGTTCTTCGTGGTGTTTGTGATAAAACCTGAAGATTACGCGTGTGGGGGATCATTCTCCATCCAGGGTAAGACGCGCCAAGGGATACTTGGGAATGAAGGAAAGGACACCAAAAGCCCCTCTCTAGTTTTCCTGGGGATGTAGCAGCTGCAACGTGACAAGGCACTTGAGAGACATTTGGATAAAAAAATAAAATGAAGATAATTCTATACCTAAAGGTAGTATTGGTACTACAAAATGTCATTTTGTACCTTCAGCATTCTGATATAATATTTTTAATTCTTTGAGCATCTTATACAATGTGTTTAATCATGTTCAATCCCTACTTCTATCCCTCTTTTCCAGTTCACCCACCACCTCTCCACTTCCTCCCAACTGCACGTCATCTGTATTATTTACTTCTTACATAGCACAGAGATTCCATTTCTAACGACTGTATATTCCGGGGTGTAGGGTCATCCTCTGGAGTATGGCCGATCTATCAGGGGCCACACTTTTAAAGAAAACTGTCTTTCCCTCCTATAAAAGTCGTCAACTGTTGATAGTCCTCGGTTAGGGGTGGAAGCTCCTGGGTTTCTCGCCCCCCAATGCTGGAACACTGATTGGTTTGATTCTGTGCAGCTATTTGGCTATTTAGAAATCTTATACCAGGCCATATAGAGTGAGTTCTCTTAGTTGGCATTTCATTCGCTTTTGTGATGTAAATGCAAAGGGGTCTGTTTCCTGGGCTGCTGAGATGGCTACAGCCAAGATAACTGACTGGAGTTCCATCCTCCATCCATCCCTGGATACTCTAGGATGGAAGGATAGAATCAGCTCCAGCAAGTTCTCTCTCTCTCTCTCTCTCTCTCTCTCTCTCTCACACACACACACACACACACACACACACACACACACACACACGAGAAAGAGAATGAATGCAATAGAAACATTATTAAAATCCCATTTCCTAACGTAGAAACACTCATATGGATCAGCAGTCAGCCCTTCCACAAGAATATACAAGGAAAGTCTAGACTTTGCCATCCCAGTTGCCAAAATTGTACCTAACAAGACAGAAAGATAGCCAATGTGATGACTTACCCTGTAACTGGGGGGTTACATAAGCTCCAGTGTATACGCAAATAGCTGTGTTGCCCAGAGAGAATAGACCATTAATGGAGAACACAGACCCTCTGCCAATGGGCCATATGTCACCAACACAGAGGCTCCCTTGGTGTCAGGTGGCATTTCTGCTTGTGTGTGCTTTTCTTTTTTTTTTTTAATTTTTTTAAATTTATTTATTTATTAAAGATTTCTGTCTCTTCCCCACCACCGCCTCCCATTTCCCTCCCCCTCCCCCAATTGAGTCCCCCCCCCCCCTCAGACCGAAAAGCAATCAGGGTTCCCTGTCCTGTGGGAAGTCCAAGGAACTCCCACCTCCATCCAGGTCTAGTAAGATGACCATCCAAACTGCCTAGGCTCCCACAAAGCCAGTACGTGCAGTAGGATCAGAAACCCATTGCCATTGTTCTTGAGTTCTCAGTAGTCCTCATTGTCCGCTATGTTCAGTGAGTCCGGTTTTATCCCAGGCTTTTCCAGACCCAGGCCAGCTGGCCTTGGTGAGTTCCCGATAGAACATCCCCATTGTCTCAGTGTGTGGGTGCACCCCTCGTGGTGTGCTTTTCTCTTAATTGTGTAGTTCTATAGGCTTGCCAGTGTCTAATGTTCCTTGATAACCTCTAGGGCCTTTGATGACTATGTTTAAAAAAAAAAACAACAGATTTTCACTGGCTAGGAAAAATGAAAGCTAAAGGGGATATAGCTGTTCGGGGCACATTTTTCTTGACATGTCTGTGGACATCAGGAGAAAGGTCACGTCTTTTCCAATGGAGAAGGAAGGCTGCTGTGGCCTTTCGTTTGTGTCAGTGGGTGCTCCTAAAATGTACCCAAGCAAGGGCCAATCTGAGAGTTTTAGCCCGAGGGAGCCCGGAGGTGTCAGATGTTGGCTTTTGCTCAGTTCTTGTTCAGCGGTCAGAGCAGATTCTGAATGTTGTTTATCACAACCATTCTGGGTGGAAGGTGAGAGACTAATATCCGATCTGCTGTGCTTTGTGCCTTGTTGCGGCCTTGTTTTTGTGTTGTTGTTGTTTGTTTATCTGGGTTTTTGTTGTTGTTGTTGTTTTTACCAGAAAATGAAAATCAGACCTGGAATCTACAACGATCAAAGAACCTGAAAGTGACCATTGTCCCATCTATCAAAGGTTGGTTTGGCTCTGGGGTATGGTGGAGAGATTCTTGTGTTAGGAGATCTATCATGTAACTAGATATTAATCTTCCACTTGAGCGGAGCCATCCTAAGAATACTAAAGCCTATTTAACTTAGAGATAAAAGTAGATCTTTCTGAAGAGGAAGAGGCAGGCTAGGGGTGTGGCCTGGCGGCAGAGAGCTTGCCTAACTTGTATGAGGCCCTCCGGCATAGAAAGAGTGGGGGTGATGAGGGTGTGATAGAGAGAGGGAAGGGGGAAGGGAAAGAAGAGGGAGAGAAGGGGAAATAAAGGAAATGAGGGAAAAAGGAGAGGAAAGAGGAAACTCAATTCTAGAGTTGTATACTCTCTCCCCTCACCCCCACTCCTATCCCACCCCACCCCACCCCTGCTTCCAAGGACAGCCATCACTATGAAGCTGCTTGTGGATACCATGGGGTGACCTCCGATACTTTTGCTGCTTCAGTGAAAATCTGTTGGGACTTAAGAATGTATGTGATGGTGGCTGATTCTATAAGCTGTGCTGTTCCCAATATAGTCCTATTCCCACGAGCAAGCTGGCTGAAGCTGTTTCCTTCTCCCTAGGATCTGTGTATGTGAAATCCAGTCTCTTCAGTGTTTTCATCTTCTTGGGTTTCTACTTGGGATACCTGCTCGCTGTGTTATTTCATCATGTCAGGTAGGTCCATGGTGTCTTCATCTCCTTGGTCTCTCCGCATGATGCTTAGAGCACGGGCTTGGGAACACATTGACTGGCCACTAACTGAGCTCTTGGGCAAGCTGCCTGTCCTCTTGTACCCGTACTTAAGGTTTTTTTTTGTTGTTGTTGTTTTGTTGTTTTTGTTGTTGTTGTTGTTTTGGGTTTTTTTTGTCTGTGAAATGAGATAATAACGGGCTCACTGGCAGATCTGATGTCGATGTTCCACATAGCATGCTGGTAGAGTTTTCACTATGAAGCCATAACAATAAAGCAACTAGATTGTTTTTATGCCTGAGAATATTCGCTGAAAATCGCACAGACTGTAGGAAATCATCATCTTTTCCCAGCATAGAGTCCAGAAACAGACTTAAGCCTTCTGTAGAGGATAAGTTTAAGGCCTAAATAAACCTCAAGGTACAGTCCATAGAAGGAGTGATGTGCCTTGGTACATATTACCAGGTGCACCAATTTCCCAGGAACACGTTCCTTCAATAGAAAAGAAAGAGGTAACTATGTTGCAGTTTGATCAAAGACATTCCCCTATTGAAGAATTTGAAGCCCCTGGTTAAAAACATAAGCAAATAAATAAAATGTTATAACACTCTTTGCCGCTCTCAGCTGGACTGAGCTTTGAGGATTCTGTTTTTGTTATGGTTTCTGAGAAACAACTACAAAAGGATGGCAGGAAGCTTACAATAAACAAATGATTTAAGCATGGAAAGAAAGAAAATAGAAAGGCAGAAGGAGCTATGCGCACACAAGGCAAGGCGCACACCAGCTGTGAGAAGAGCTCTTGACACAGCAATCTCTGTAGCCAAAACCGTAAACAACTCTCTTCTATACTCTCAGAAAACCTTTGGGTCGAGACACTGCCTCCTGCCTCCCACGCCCTGCCTGGGAGCTTGCCTAGCACCCCAACACTCAGGAAGGAGAGGAGGAGACTGGGAAGTGTAGAGTCTACACTAGCTACACAGAGAGTTCAAGGCCAGCCTTAGCTACAGCATGGAGACCCTTTCTCAGAAAACCGAGGGCCGGGAATGGGACTTCATGCTAAGTGTTTCCCTAGTGTGTACAGCTCTTGGACTGTACACACTAGGGAAGCGGCAGCACAACTGAAAACCTAAATAAATACAGGTCCACCGCCAACCAATACTGGGTGGATTTAAGCACCAAAATAATCAAGAATTTATGCATTATAAGTCATTTGAAAAAAATGGAAATTTAGGAAGAAATAGAAACCACAAATATATATCCAGTGAATTCAACAAATCTAGAACAACAGCTGTCCATCAGAGAAAGGCATTCCCAGCAAATACATTTGCTAAAATGAATGGATCTCCCCTGTAGCAGACCAAGAGCTGACTGGTGAACACAGGAACTGCTGGAGTTGGAAAATCCTTTGCAAAGGTCACAGCTAACACTAGCTCAGGTTAAGACTCGTCTATAGGTCCAGGTCTGGTGGCACGGCCTGTCCTCTCAGCTACTCAGGAGGCCGAGGAAGAGGATTCAAAGTCTAAGAGCTACCTGAGCTACAGAGTGAGTCTTATTAGCCCGAGCAACTTAGTGAGACCCTGCCTCAAAATGAAAAGTTAAAAAAACAGAATAGTCTGTGGCTGTGACTCCGTGATAGACCAATTGCCTGGCACATGCCAAACCTTAGCTGCGACCCCCAACACTGAGAGAGGAGAGCAAAGTCACCAGTGAATGCTAGATTGAGAGGAGCAGGGTGTTTGTGTATCTTCCTAAGTTGCTAAGTCATGTGGGAAAAATTAATAAGTACTTAGTGGAGAAATAAAACACACTGACCTATCAATCAACATAAATGCCATCAAGGAGAAGGTCAGCAATGTGCGCCTCCAGGTGTGACGCCACTCTGAGACGGACACAGCTTACTCTCTGTAGCTTCCTACCCGTGTAGATTTTGAATCTCATCAAGTGGAAACGTTAGGCACAAAACCTGTGGTAAAAGGAGCGAAAGGGAAGGAAAAGGATGTGCTCAGAGGAGTTGATAGGCCTGAAACTAAGCCAGCGCTTGACCTCAGATTGGATCTGGCACCAAATGAAAAAGTATGCCATAGAGGATAGTGTTAGGCCAGGTGAAATTAGAGACAAACAGTAAAGAGCCTGTAATCCCAGCTACTCTGGGTATGAAGGAGGAAGATCTTGAATTCAAGGTCAGCTGGAGCTACAGAGGGATTCAAGAGCAGCCTGGACGATTTGCGGAGACCCTGCCTTTAAACCTAAAGGAAGCAGTGGGCTAGGGTATAACTCAGTGACAGAATGCTTGCTAATACACACAAAGCCCCTAGACTCAATACCCAGAATTGAAAGAATTTGATATTTTCCCCACTCTACAGAAATATTGAGGGTAAAATCTATAACAACTTCAAATGACTTTCAAATGGCACAGAAAATTTAATATACATATAGAGTACATGCTAGAAATTTAATATACATGTAGATGATCACATACTATAAATTAACATATATGCAGATGAGTACATGGTATTCATTTAGGAAAGGAAAGGAAAGGAGAGAGAGAGAGAGAGAGAGAGAGAGAGAGAGAGAGGACGCACTAAAACCAGGCAGAGGCAAGACAATTGAGAATTCCAGGTCAATCTGAGATACTGGGTGAGATTCTTTCCAAGAAGGAAGGAAGGAGGGAGGGAGAGAGAAAGAAAGGGAGGGATAAAGAGAGAGAGGGAAGGAGGGAGGGAGGCAGAGAGAAGGAGGGGTCTCATCCGATGCTCCAGACACTATTATTGGGCTACTGTGACTGCTACTATGTGGAAGGTTAAGGAAATTGAAGCACAGAGAGGTTAAGCAATTTGATCAAGGACTCACAGTCAGTCCCTGAAGGAGTTAGGAGCTGAGCTCAGGCAGCCTGGCTCTAGAGCCTAAAGTCTTCAATGGGCTCAATCAAAGTGGGGCTTGGTATAGGCTTGTGACAGTTGACAGTCCTGGGCCAATGAAATGTGACCATCAGCCTACACCTCAGCAAGGCTATCAGTTTACGAGGGCCCAAAACATTCCCGTTTTGCCTCAGACGGTTCCAGCGTCACAGTAAAGAGTCAGTATTCTGCCTCTTAGCAAGGCTTCCTTCCTATGTTTTTAGTCAAGGAAACAGAATCATTTCTCTTTAGCCAGCTAACATGTGCCATCAACACCGAAACAGATGAGATCGGAGCTAATGGCTCGTGGTTTGCCACCACCTCCAAAGCCGTTGTTCAGCAGCTGAAGTGAGCAGAGTCTCTAAGTTATGTTCAGACTCTTGAAAGTTCACAGCAGATGACTTCACTACCGTCAAGTGCACAAGCGTAGACTCTTTCCGGATATAGACAAGCAGAAATAGAAACCTAGAGACACCGAACCATTTGGCATTCTAAACAGGGGACTAGACTGAGGGAAAATGCTAATAGAACTTTTCCGCCATTGAACTGAGTGAAACAAAGTTTTCCACTCCACTTTGTGAAGCTCTCTCAGCCTAATGCCAGTTGCTTGGTGGGCCCTTGTGTTTTATTATTAACACACATGGGATTTATAGCCACAATATGAGTCCAGAGAAACACTTGTAAGGAACACAACCCTAGGTCTTGCGGAGCTACTAACTTTCCCAAGTGTCACACAAATACCCCTCCTTCCCACTTCCCTCCTGTCTCAGCTTGTATTTAGTCATCGCCCTACCGTGAACATGCAGGCTTCGTCAAGCACTGAATATGTGTTCTTGTTTTTATCACCCCCCCTCCGAGACTCTCTTAAGTCCGACCTCTCAGTTCTGGGGACTTATCCTTATCAGTGATCATTTTACCCACTGCCATGTTGTCACTGTAAATATACAGTACACAGCAGTTGCAGAAGACCACAGGTTCTGTTTTGATTGATAGCTCCAAATGACACATTTAGAAAAATGGCTTCTTTGAGAAAAAAAATCACAAACCATCAATTCATGTCTTCATAGTATACAATCCAGAGACTTAGTGTCATCCCACTTGGGCTCAGGAATCTCAGCTGGATGTGGTCACAAAATGTGACCTGCTGGCAGGTGGAAGAAACTGTCAGTCCTAGAATAGCCTCAGTGGCACTTGGTCTCAATATTCCAGCAGGCCAGCCTGGGATTGTGGGACCTCAGGGAGAGCACACAGTGCAAGCCTCAGGTTATAGGCTCAGAGGTATTCCCCCTTACCTACTGGACTATGTATGAGTCATGAGGCTAGCTAGTTTCCAGACTAAAAGTCCGTGTGCATGCGTCCACCTCAGCCAGCCTAGCATAGTTTCCATCTATTTTAAATTACTAACTAGATAGATACTTGCTTCTTCGCCTTAGCTGTGAAAATTACTTAACTCCTCTCGTGAAAAACTCTGGATGTTCCAGGGAACTAATTCAAGCATGGGTAAAGCTCATGACTCCAAATATATTATATTACAAATTATAAATTTTCTCAGAAAGACCTTCCTTACAGCATCCTTCTGGATGGAATAGTCAGGCTGATCCCTACCAAGTACCAACTTGTTTTTTTTAAAAACAGAAGTTAGCAAATTCATCTTAAAACACACATGAAGATGTAAAGGACACAGAGTAGCCAAGAACTTTTCATTTATACATATATTGTTTTCTGTATCTACTCAAGTCTGGGAACCACAAGTGAAAGAAAATATAGGCTCTTTGTCCTTCTGAGAGTTGCTTAGTTCACTCAATATGATTATTTTCAATTGCATCCATTTCCTGTAAATGACATAACTTCATTCTTCATTGTGTATACATGTCATAATTTTTTTTATCCATTCGTCTGTTGTTCAACACCTAGGTTGGCTCTGTAACTAAGTTATTTTGAACAGTGCAGCAATAAAGATTGGTATGAGGATGTTTCTGGGACATACAGACTTGGAATGGCAAGGGTGGGTCATCGGGTCAATTGGTGTTCAGTTTTTTGAGAAGCCTCCATGTTGTCAGGGTTTTCTGTACTGCTCAGTTCCTACAATTGTTAAGTCCCAAAGAAAATCACACAGAGGTCTACATTAGTTATAAACTAATTGGCCCATTAGCTCAGGCTTCTTATTAACTCTTATAACTTTTATTAAACCATTACTCTTATCTATGTTAGCCACATGGCTCAGTACCTTTTTCAGTGAGGTAGCCTTTTCTTCCTTCTTCTGTGTCTGCATGGGACTGTTGAAGGACAGGGTTTCTCCATGCAGCCCTTACTGTTCTGAAACTCCCTCTGTAGACCAGGCTGGCCTCAAAGTCACAAAGATCAGTGTGTCTCTGCCTCCCAAGTGCTGAGATTAAAGTCATACACCACCACCACCCAGCTTGTTTTCTTGATGACTTCGTCAGATTAAAAACTCAATGTGTTTTGGTTTGGATTCCTCTCATTAGTAACAAGGCTGAGCCTTTTTTTTTTTTATCATTGGCCATTTGTATCTCCACTCTGGAGAACTACCTGTTCATTTGTTCATTTAATTAGCCCATTTATTGATTGGGCTGATTGGATCCTTGCATAGTTCTCTTTTTTTATTTTAGGTACTAATAGCTGGCCAAGGTTTTATCCCATTCTATAGGCAGTCTCTTTGCTTGGTTAACTGTTTCCTTTGCTATATAGAGAGAATACACAACCAAATCTTGAATAAAAATAACAAAATTTAGAGCACTTGACACTTCCTGATATTAAAGCTCGTTCCAAAGCCTTGACAATCAAGACTCTGCAGCTGACAGTCCTGTGGGCTAGAGGAGGGAGGCCACAAACAAACTCTTCTGGGAAAATGTTTATATTTAGGGTATGCATGTGCTTGCATGTACACACATGCCTGGGCACAGATCATACGTGTGGAGGTCAGAGGATAAATTGTGGGAGTTATGGAGGTGTTTCTCTCCTTCCATGACATGGCTTCCGAGGGACCAAGCTCAAGTTTCTGGGTTCAGCAGCAAGTGCTGCTGCCCATTGGGCTCTCATGCCAGCTCTCTCTGAATAACCTCTTTCCTAATGGTCAGGGTTCCACAAAACAGTTCAGTAGAGAAAAGCTGTTTCTTCCAATACGTGGTGCTATTAACTAGACATCACATGAAAAAAGAAATAGTGATGCTGGCTCCTACCTCATACCATACACAGATATTAATTCAAACTTGGATCAAAAACCTAAAAGCTGGAACCATAGAACTCTAAAGAGAAAATATGGGTGTAAATTTATGGCCTTGGATTAGGTAATTCTTTCTTAGTCACCAAAAGTACAATAAAAATGTATAAATTGAACTTAACAAGCAATGAAACACTTTATGCTTCAACAATCATATCAATAAAGTAATACTGTTGTTCACAATATGGGATAAAAACATTGCAAATTGTAAATCTAATAAGAGGTTAATATCTAGACAATACTAAAAATTCTTACAACTCAGCAATAGAAAGAGATCATTAAAAATGGGTTGAGGGGCTGAAGAGATAGCTCAGAGGTTAAGAGGGCTACCAGATCCTCCAAAGGGTCCAAGTTTAATTCCCAGCATCAGTTTGTCTAGGGGGCTCACAACCACCTGTTAACTCCAGATTCAGAGGATGTAGCGCTCTCTTCTGGCCTCCGTGGACATTGCACTCATGTGCACATACCTGCACTCAGACAAACACACATACACATAAGTTAAAAAAATTAAATCATTAAAAAAATGGGTGAAAAGCCGGGCGGTGGTGGCGCACGCCTTTAATCCCAGCACTTGGGAGGCAGAGGCAGGCGGATCTCTGTGAGTTCGAGACCAGCCTGGTCTACAAGAGCTAGTTCCAGGACAGGCTCCAAAACCACAGAGAAACCCTGTCTCGAAAAACCAAAAAAAAAAAAATGGGTGAAAGATTTAAACAGACACTTTGGATAAGATGCATGGATGCCCAACAAGCATGTGAGCAGCCGTTCATCAATAGCTCTCAGGGAAATGCAAATCAAAGCTGCAATGACGTGTCCAACTCCAAAGGTTTGACATAATACAAATTTTTAAATAGAAGATGAGACTTGGCAGAGTTGTAGGAAGAAAGTGGGAATCCTTAGCCTTGGCTGTGGAATGTGAAACGGTGCTTTCTCTACAGCCCTTGTGGAAAACAGTTAGGGAGAGTAAAACACAGAGTGGCCTCAGGCTTCCTCGACTTACATAACCAGGAGAAATGAAGATGTATCCATAGAAAAAAACATGAACACAGTGGTCATAGCAGTGTTGTTTTACTGCACAGCAAACAGAAACAATAGGAAGTACTCATCGAGGGGAAAAAATGAAATATAGTACACACACACAAACACTGGAATATTACTCAACCATAAATGTATTGAAGCACCAATACCTGTTACAGTATGGATTAACCTTTAAAATATGCTGTATCAAGGAAACCAGTCAAAAAAGTTCATGTGTACAATGATTTCATTTATTTTTTTTACATTTCTTATTTATTTATTTATTTATTTATTAAGGATTTCTGCCTCCTCCCCGCCACCGCCTCCCATTTCCCTCCCCCTCCCCCGATCAAGTCCCTCTCCCTCATCAGCCCAAAGAGCAATCAGGGTTCCCTGACCTGTGGGAAGTCCAAGGACCGCCCACCTCCATCCAGGTTTAGTAAGGTGAGCATCCAAACTGTCTAGGCTCCCCCAAAGCCAGTACGTGCAGTAGGATCAAAACCCCATTGCCGATGTTCTTGAGTTCTCGGTAGTCCTCATTGTCCGCTATGTTCAGCAAGTCCGGTTTTATCCCAGGCTTTTTCAGACCCAGGCCAGCTGGCCTTGGTGAATTCCCGATAGAACATCCCCATTGTCTCAGTGTGTGGGTGTACCCCTCGCGGTCCTGAGTTCCTTGCTCGTGCAATGATTTCATTTATATAAATTGTCTAGAAGAGGTAAATTTGCAAAGGCAGAAAGCAGATGAGCAAGGAGTAGGGAACAGGGGAGAATGGAGAGTTATGTGTAACAGACATAGCACTTTGGATGGGGGCATGAAATGTTCTAAAATTAGACCGTGGTGACAGCTGTGCACTTATTTGAATATATTAAAACATGCTGAATTATGTGCTTTGAAAGACACATGTTGTGATGTCAAGTTTATGTCTGAAAATAAGTGAATCTTAATAATGTACATGCCTGAGAATAGACGCACTGGGTCATATATATGATCAGTCTGTTTGGCTCTCAGAGGAATTGCCAAACTGTCACCCAAAGTGGCTATGCCATTTTAAAGTCCTGCCAGTGATTTCTCCAAAGGCCATTTTTAAGTGATCCTGGAAGACAAATTTTCAACGGAGTGTATAGGAAGCTAGTGCAAACTGCTGAATCTTAGAGAATGTGGGTGTATATACAGATGTATTTGTATCTATGCTTGCTTTCAGGTTTCAGAGGAAATCCATTGATGGGAGCTTTGGTTGCAGTGACGGTAAGAGCATTCCTTGGTTAATTCCTGATCCCAAATGATGTTGCACCGGGCGGCCACATCCTTTTGAGCACCTTTTGTCTCTCTTCTCTCTCCCCCTTTGATTCTTATCCTCTCATCCACAGGCTTTCTACAGAAGGCAGGGCTAGTGAGAAACAGTTTTATAGTTGGTAGCTATTGAGACCTGGGGACCACACAAAGAATCTGTACCCGAAATGCCCTTCAATTATTCATAGAGCCCTTGCCAACCGCTCACCTCTTCCAGATGTTGTCTCTGCACTAGGACATGTCTGGCGGCTCACACCTGCTTGCTGCATCCCTACGCTGCCTTGGGAAGAGCAGTGAGAATGTATTACGTCAACCCTCATGCAGTGTGCTTTCCCTTTGAGATTCAAAAAGCTTTGTGTGTGTGTGTGTGTGTGTGTGTGTGTGTGTGTGTGTGTGTGTGTGTGTTTGTTTAAGCATCTAGAAAATCAAAATATTTGAGGCTAACAAGCACAATAAAAGATGTAATAATTGAGGAACCCAGCATAAATACCTACCTAACCCATCCTTCCACTCTGAGAATTCCCACAAAGGATTTTAATTGTTCTATATTTTTACTAAAACTTAAGACTTCACCTGTGCTGGATTTGACAAACCCAGCTCGCCGTAAGCTCCTAGGTTGTTTAGAAGGAGTGAGAATTGGAAATGGCAGATGGGATGGACTTCATTTGAAGGCAGGTGTAGTCAATATTTAGTTCTATGCTTTTCACATGAGTCCAGAGAATCCTAGAAAGATACCAACTGGCTGCTGCCTCCACCCAGCAGGATTTTCTCCCTTGGCTGGAAGGCTTTTTGGTGTTTGCCTTTGTCTTCCTTAAGAAACAGCTAGTCTGTTTCTCCAGCACCCCCTCCCGGCACCATGGCTCTTTGTTTTAATAACCATTCAATATAAAAGACTGAAAAAGACACCTGCTCCTGGAGTGCTCAAAGGCAACGCTCTGCTTCCGCTGTTGTTTATAAAACATTTCAGTCGACGTGCCTGGAGCCCATCTTTTCTACCGTACTCCCCAGGTTTTGCTAATCATAGCAAAATATACAAAACATAAATGTAAAATATATAAAATGAATTAGGCCCTTTAGAATTTGGGCTTAAACCCAGTAGGTTCGAGTTTGTTAAGTGCCCTCTCAATAGAAGGGTTTGTTGTTTCTTTCGAGGTATAAATGATGTAGAATTTTGTGATTGCTATAATCACTAAAAGAATTCATGTTCAGAAGGGTCCCTTAAACATTGAAACAGACATCAGTGGGGCTCAGGCCTGAACCAGATAATTGTTGGAAATCAGGCACAGTACAGACAACTGAGCAGAAGCACCCTGCAGATGACAACAGCAGCGAGTGACTGAAAAGGTGAAGGTGTATCCGTCTGCTCACATAGATCCACATAGCAATGGCGGTCACTGCAGAATGTACTTCTATTCCAGAGGATCCCCAGCCTGCAAAGCCAGGGAGGGGAGCTTCCAGGGTAAATGGAGTGTAGTGCTCTCTTCTCCTCCTCTTCCTCTTCCTCTTCCTCTTCCTCTTCCTCCTCCTCCTCCTCCTCCTCCTCCTCCTCCTTTGTCCATGGCTGTGATACTTTACTTTTTATTGATTTTCACTGAGATCTATATTTTTCTCTGCTCCCCTCCCCTTCAACCCTCTCCCAAGATCCCCATATTCCCAGTTTACTCAGGAGATCTTGTCTTTTTCTACTTCCCATGTAGATAGATCCATGTATGTCTCTCTTAGGGTTCTCATTGTTGTCTAGGTTCTCTGGGATGATGAATTGTAGGCTGGTTTTCTTTGCTTTATGTTTAAAAGCCACTTATGAGTGAGTACATGTGATAATTGTCATTCTGTATCTGGGTTACCTCATTCAAAATACTGTTTTCTAGCTCCATCCATTTGCCTGCAAAATTTAAGACATTATTATTTTTTCTGCTGTGTAGTACTCCATTGTGTAAATATACCACATTTCTCTTATTCATTCTTTGGTCGAGGGGCATCTGTTTCCCTTCTAGCCCCTGCACTCTTTCCTTTACTCTGAGGGATAATGGGGAAGACGGGTCAAGGCTCACATTCTTTGTGTCAATCTCAGAAGACCTCACCAACTTCTAGTGATCTCTTGGTATAGAATGTATCATATCCTTATTGTTTCTTTGTTTGTTTTCTTTTGAGACAGGGTTTCTCTGTGGCTTTGGAGCCTGTCCTGGAACTAGCTCTTGTAGACCAGGCTGGCCTCAAACTCACAGAGTTCCACCTGCCTCTGCCTTCCCAGGGCTGGGATTAAAGGTGTGCGCCACCACCACCCGGCTGTATCCTTAATGTTAAATAAATAAGTTACTATACAGAGATAGTTGCATGGTTGGGGTGTAGCTCAGGTGGCAGAGTACCACTCTACCTTCCCCTAAGCCCTGGATTAACGCCCCCAGCACCATATAAACTGGTTGAGTTGGGCATGCCTGTAATCTAGCACTTATTAGGTGGAGGAGGGGGATCAGAAGTCTTGCAGATCATCCTTTGAAGTATATAGTGAATTCAAGACCAGCCTAGGATGCATGAGACTTTCTCTCAAAAGAGGGCGGGCAAGTAAATGTAGTTTTAGAATTATTATTAAGTCCTTTTTCTCTCAGACCATAATTTTTCTCAACATCAACATTATTGACATTATAAGATTCATAATTCTTTGTTGTTTGGGATGTTCTATACACTGTTGGATTAAAGTACACTTCCTCCTTGTGATAACTACAAGTATCTTGGTCACACATGGCCAGATGTCATCTTAGGCTAAAACTGGAGAATCACCAATTTACATGCTCCAGCCGCGGACCTCAGGTTGAGGACACCCAAAGAAAACAGGTGTTTTCATCCATTCAGGAAGTAGAAAACAGGTATGCTTGCCACAGAGGGCTTTGAAACAGGAGGAGATAAGTAGCCTTTGTGTACTGAGAAGCTACAAGTAGAGCTGGCAACACCGCCAGTGTCCCATGACCTTCAGGCTTCTGGAGCTGAGCCTGGTAAGATCAGTCAGGAGAGAGAGCCAGAGAGGCGTGTGCTATACCAGGAGACACTCACAGGAAGAACCTTGGGGGGAAATGTCTTTCTCTCCCGTCAGTAAGAACAACTGTCTGTGAGAAGCTTAAAGCAACAGGAAACACTCCGAGGGCTGGGCTCAGAGCAAATGCTAGAAGCAGGTTCGCAAAACGGAAGAAATCCCATGAGACTTCTCACATTGTGCTGTCCCCTCACTGGGAAGCTGGACACTTTGCCAACATGTGGTCATTATTTTGCTGTGTGCATGTATGCACACACACACACGCAGAGAGAGATATATAAATGTGTTATCCTCTTAAGTATATACAACAAAATAAATTTTGCAAAAAGAAGGTGAATTTTAGTAGCTGCAGCCCAACGAGCTGCTCCCTGTCCATTTTCTGGCTGGCTAGGGAAGCTACTTGATCTCTCAGCACATCTATTTTATCATCTTTAAAATGGTGGTAATAATAGCCCTTACCTCTTAGGGCTGTTGAAAAGTCAAGAGTGTCTGATACAATACGTTCTCTTCAGTGTGGAGGCATGGCAGCATCTGTCACAGCAATGAGGCCACCAGGAGTGGTGGTGGCTCTGGTAATAGCAGTGCTTGTGGTCAACAGGAACAGGAACGGCAGCCAAACTCTATGTTACAGTGAAGCCAGAACTGACTTATCGAGAAGGAGACAGCCAAATTTGATTCTTAACATTCAAGAGTCTGAAGATAGGTTGGGAATATAGTTCAGTGATAGAGGTTTGCAAGTCCCCTGTACAATACAATGTGCGTAAAGATAATTGCTTCTCAGCTTTGAACTTGGGCGTAAAGCATGCATGATGTTGACATCATGCTGTGTACTCTTATGTTAGCCCAAGGAAGTGCAGAGACCTTAGCTCTCTAAATAATAAATATATCAAGCCCAGAAACAATGCCGGGGGCATGCTTGCTGAACATCAGAGTCTACATCCTGCAGGCCCTGGAAACACCCTGGCCTGTCAAGAACACTGCATCAGCTCCAAGTCTCACGGACCAGCTGAGGCAGCCCTTAGCTCATTCACTGAAGGGAGAAAGGAAAATGAATCTCCCAGGCTGGCAGATTTGTCGCCTGTCTGGAAATCTTTAATTTGGCACTTAGTTATTTTCTCCGGCGGAGGAAATCAATAGGGACACCATGGGTTTAAAAGTGAGAAGCACGTGATGAAGCCTGGTGAGTTGACCTCAAAAACTATGACTTTTTGAGAGACCATCCGTGGAGCAAAGTCTGGAAGTGGGAGGAAGAAAGTTGACGGTGACCAGGAAGTGCTCAGAACATTCGCATCTTTTTTACGTGTGTGGCACATTGTTGCTTTTATCTGATGACGAATGACATCTTCGGTAAAGTCACAGATGTTTCCGAATATTAGGTACATTCACTGAAAGTTCTTCCCTAACACAGCGTAAGACACCACTGAGTTCCCCAGGGATGTAGCTGAGTAGTAGAGAGATTGCATGAAACATGAAAGGGCCTGGATCCAGGTCCCCAAATCATATTGAAATAGAAGAGAAAAGGAGGGAGGGAGGCAGAGAGAGAGAGAGAGAGAGAGAGAGAGAGAGAGAGAATATCACTCTGAGCCCTTATGGCGGTCTTGTGACTGGTGAGAGCAACTCTCAAAAAGAGGAACTGCTCAAAACTCCCACCAACCCTTCAATATCCAAGTTCTCGGCAAAGTTCCAAGAGCAGAGAAGGAACGTTGTCTCGGATTCCCGGGATGAGTTTGGCTCCAGCAGATACTGTGGCACTAGGTCAGAGAAGCTGCCTGGATGGCTGCTAATTTGTAGCCTCGGCTCTCAGTCCATTTTTCCTAAGTCTCAGAAACAGATTAACTGTAAGGAGTAACGCTTTTTCTGGTAGTCACAGAACAGACTGAAGGTACTTTCCTGTTGCACGTGGTGGGATGACTCCTGAGGCACCCCTGGACTCTCGGAGAAAGGGGGCCACTCTCCTTGTTACTAGGAGCCCTGGGCTTCACTGAGAATGTTAGGGTCTGCTTTAATCTGTCAGCAACCCATTAGCGGCAGATGGACCTCCTTCATAGCCCTCGAAATAACGCGGGCTTCTCCCATGCCCTCAATTGCCGGGCTCATCACTCGGCTCTAGTGGGTGTTGTGATGTCTTTCTTACCTGTAGTTAGGGTACTATAAATAAACCCCAAACTTCTGTGGCTCTCTTCTGCACTTGCCATGGTGATTCTAGACCCACAGTCCTTTGCTCCTACAACTCTGCTGCACTGCCAAGCGAACTTGTCGTGTGTAGAGTCAAGTGGTTCACATGTAAGACATTTGGGGACATATGATCTAACCTGTAACTACCCAAACATGTCACCGTAGAAACAATGCCTATCTGTACCTAAATGACGCTGGCTATGTTTCGATCCAACTCTGTTCTGGAATATTGAAATTTTAATTTTGTGCAAGTTTTACATGCCATGAAATATTATTATAGTTCTTTTGAATTTTCTCCACAAACTAAGAGGTTTTAAAACAAGTCTTCTTTTACGAACCATACAGAAAGTGGTGGCAGGCTGTATCTGATCTGTGAGCCCTAATGATGATTTCCGCATTAAAGTGGGAAGAAAATCAAACTTAAAGATTTCTGCTTAGTGATTCGCCTACTCCAAGTTGTGTGGTTTTACTTCAGCAGCTGAGAATAAACCATCTCTCTTTCTTTGTTTTGTTTCTTGCTGCAGGAAATATGGCTGTATCACATCCTATCACTGCCAGTACACCGGAAGGGAGCAACTATGGGGCAATCGGTACTTCCTACAATGAGTCCTTGGGTAGAAGTCTGTCCTTATTCTACAGAGATTAGTGCAAAACTAATGAAACTGCTCTTACGTCTAAAAGATGTACTGGCTGGATATCCTGAGAAGTTCCTTCCGGCGCCCTCTAGGGTTCTATTGTTCTGTTTCTTGGACCTGCTAGCTACACCTGAGCAGAACTCACTACAGTGGTTGCCATCAACGTCCAAGGCTCCCTTAGGACTTAACTTTTTTTTATTACACTTTTATTTCTTTGTTTTGGTGGTGGAGCATGTGCATATCGGGGGTCACAGGACAACTTGCAGTGTTTGATTCTGTCCTTCTCCTACGTGGGCCCCAGAGACTGAACTCAGATCAGTGGGTGTGGCAGCAAGCACCTGTTACACACTGAAACCCTTATTTGTTCATCTGTAGTGTGTGCGTGTGTCCTATGTGTGCGCGGGTGCGCATGAGTGGAGGCCAGAGGACCTTTCTGACTTCTCTCCTGCTACTCTGTGGGATCTGAATCAAACTCAGATCCTCAGGCCTGCACAGAAAGTCCTCTACCCTTGAGTCTAGGACTTGAAAGACTTGTCACAGCCAGGGACTGTCAACTGACCGGGTCACTTCCTTCTTAGGTGTCAGTGGAGTAGGGCCTTAGCAGACTAAAGCAGTTGCTGCGAGTCGGCATAGCTAGAGCCGAACAGCCCTTCACCTCGACTAAGTTCACGCTGGGTCTACTCAGGACCACACAGCTGTTCACTGGGCAAACCTAGATGTCATGAAGCAGACTGAAGGGAACCAGACCACCCCTCCACACCCACCTTGGAAGGCAGCAGTGCCTGGGCTGCCGGCCCCTGCCATGACGAATGGTGTGCCTTTTAAACAGTCTCCCAGAGGCCCTGTCGCACTGCTCCGTTGTTCTGGAACTCTGAGCATGTGGGCTCAGTGCAGCCTGCTTATTTTTAGTCCTGTTAAAACAGGGTTGTTTTTAAACCATCTGAACAGAAGGAATAAAGCGGAAGGTAGGCTCAGCTCATGTGCTCGAGCTGCACAGATCCCATCTGCTCTAGAACATTCCTGAGAACAGAAGAGCTCCTCCTGAAAATGTTGTTTTCATTACGCAATGATGGAAATGCCATGTGGGGGCTTTCTCTGGGTAAACAGTCTGTGAAAAGTGTACAGCAGTTGGATATGTATGTGTTAACCCACATGCATGATAGAAGCTATCTATAACCCTGTCTGGGTGTCCTCATACATCTGTGTTCATACCTTAAAATATGAAACATGAACCACAAGCACAATGCCATTTCTGCATCCAGATATCTACAGAGCAGATGCCATTCTGTTCTTTATAGTCAGCCCTAGAAATAGACACCTCAGATCTGAAATGGGAGGAAAGAGAGAATGGAGGCCACTCGAGAAGGCAGCAGAGGGGTCTGTCCTGTTGGCAAAGAGTTGACTAGGACCAACTCGGGCTTTTCTGGAGCAATCACTGCGCTTTCTGCAGAGGAATGGACGGCATAGACAGCTCTCAGCTTAAGAGAGTTTTCTGTTACAGATGAGTCGAGTTCCAGTCCTGGAAGACAGATGTCTTCCTCCGATGGTGGACAGCCGTGCCACTCGGACACGGACAGCTCCGTGGAAGAGAGTGACTTCGACACCATGCCAGACATTGAAAGCGACAAAAACATCATCCGGACAAAGGTACCAAGGCTCCCTGGCTGTAGTTTTTGAAATGGAAGAAGGTTTGGTAGTGAAGTAAACATCATCAGTGCCTCAGTTTCCTTAATATTTTCTTCCTTTGAAGGGAGGTTAAATCTTCCGAAGGATTTAGGTGGAACATAGCGAGAGCCCAAGACAACAGCCTCTTCATCAGATGAAGCAGAACAGGGCATTCCACAGCCTCAGCACCCAAGTGTTGGTGAACAGTGATCCAGCCTGATGGAAATTGAGATTTGCCCCAGGGCTGCTCTAGAACCCGTCCTCATTTGTGTGCACACCACACTTGCGAGCAAAGCCAGCTTCTTTCTGGCATATGTTTAATATATTGTATTTTACCTACCAAAAGATATGAGCAAAAATCACACAGTTTCAACCATAAGCAATTCAGGAATGGCAGGGTGAGCAGATCTGAAAGCTGAGCAGCCAGTGTCGGAGATGTGTGAAGTGTTCAGTACTTCTGATAGGTAGGATTCCCACATCAGCCGGACCCTGAGATGTGTGTTCAGTACTTCTGAGAGGTAGGATTCCTGCATCAGCTGGACCCTCGGTGTGCCAAGAATAGGAGTATTTTTATCGCAGTATCTGGAGAAAGGCAAAATTAAAGGAAACATCTTGATGAATAATGTTAATCCCTGGGGGACTAAACTCAACTTTCTAAGGGTCTCCCTGTGTCCTATACAAGAAAAGCCAAGCTCAGCTCTGCATTCTCTTCCTGTTGGTGTCTTAGGTATTCCTGTACCTGTCAGATCTGTCCAGGAAGGATCGGAGAATCGTCAGCAAAAAGTCTAAGATTTATTTTTGGTAAGTAGATGACCAGTGGGATCCTAGTTTCCTTAAAATACTGAATCACTTCAGTCTATTTGTTTTGATGCCTGTGTGTACGGCAATGCTAGGGATCAAACCCAAGCCCACACTTACCGGGAAAGGCAAGTCTACAAGCTCAGCCTCTGCATTCTTTAAATTTAAATTTTTCTTTGTAAAAGCTACTACCACTTCTATCGCGAGGAGTTAGTGTTGAATAAGGCATGCTATGGATGGCGACGCCTCCAACTTGAAACAAAAAAGACCTGCAATGTGGCCACAGTCATGGCATGTCCTTACTCCCAGTCAAGAGGCTGAGCTGCCTGGAAAGGGGCTTCTCTCTGTTTAGAAAGCTCTAAACTGTGGTCTTTTGTCTCACACACACACACACACACACACACACCCTCATTTTTACTTTTCTGGAGAATACTCTTACTTCTGGAAGCAGACATTAGAATGAAGTCAGGGAGCCAAATGGAATTTCATAGCTGAACTATGTTTTGGAACTAAATGTTATTTAAGAGCCTCCACAAAGCCCGGCAGTGGTGGCGCACGCCCTTAATCCCAGCACTGGGGAGGCAGAGGCAGGCGGATCTCTGTGAGTTCGAGGCCAGCCTGGTCTACAAGAGCCCCCACAAGTTATACTTCACTTGTTCCTTGCATTCTAACCATATTTAATATAACAATGTATGTTTGGTATGATTTGTATAGATGGTATGATTAGATAAGACGTAGATTTTATTTTGTTTTACAAATGATTGTACAAAGAAGAAGAAAGGAGGGGGAGGAAGAACTTCAGCTTCTTGAGTGCCAATAGTTAGCTTAAAATACTAATTTCAGGTCGGCATGAGGGCTTGTCCATAACCACAGCTCTTGAAATCACTGCAGGTTCAAGACCAGCTTCAAATAGCAAGTTCTAGGCCAGTCAGGGCTACACAGCAAGACTCTATCTCCAGTAAATTAAATAAATGTATGATTCGATGATTTCAGTTAACAGTGCAAGGATTCTTTGCTTAGCCAAACCAATGGCAGTAGCTCAAGTAAGTTGCATTTTCTTCCCTATGTCCACTTTGTCCACCTGTCTACCAAATGTTCACATGCACAGGAAAGGACAGGCAGACTTCAGAATCAGGAGCCCTACCCCAGCCCCTGTTGCTTTTGCAAGCTAAGTGTGGAGTTGTGAGGTGGACAAGCTGAGCAGAATCCAGTGTTATCCTGGGGTCACCGTGTGTGGTTCATTCTGTCGTAGGAACATCATCACCATCGCTGTGTTTTACGCTCTGCCCGTGATGCAGCTCGTTATCACCTACCAGACGGTAAGTGCTGCGCAGGCGTTCACCTTCTGTCTGTAGGGAAAGTCATCACTGGCTTACGGGGAACCACTGAGCTTGGGAGCAGTTCAAAAACTAATTTATTAAAGATTATTATTTTTTTAATTTCCCCCATCTCGTGTGTGTGTGTGTGTGTGTGAATACAAGAAACACAGACACACAGAGAGAGAAAAAGAGAGAGAGATGCCTGAAGAAGCAATAAGGACTGAACCTCCCGGAACTGAAGCTACAGGCAGTTGTGAGCTACCTGCCATGGTGCTGTGCACCAAACTCAAGTCCTTTGGAAGAGCAGTGTGTGCTTGTAACCACTAAGCCATCTTAGCCACTCTTCAGTCCCAAGCACTATTTTTTTTTTGGTTGTTTTTTGAAACAGGGTCTCTCTATTCCGTAGCTCTGGCTGTACTGGAACTGGATATATAGACTGGGCTGGCTTCGAAGTCATAGATCCACCTACCTCTGCCTCCCATGTGCTAGGATGAAAGGCGTACACACCAGCCTCCAAGAGATTTCCCATTCTGGTTCCAATTGGACTTCTCCATTAGCTACTTCATCTCTGAGACCTTTCCCACCTATTTCCCAATTATTTCAGCACAGAAGACCTGGCACTTTATGTTGGACCTTACCAATATAAAAGCAGTCATTCAGCCATGATGTCTGTCCATGGCACCTCTTATTTGTCATTCTGAGTGTGTGACTGTCAGGAAACAGTGAGGGGAGTAAATAAAGTTCTAGACTAACCGACTTGGGCTGTAGCTCAGTGGGGAGAGTTTGCCTAGAAGGCGTGAAACTCTGTGTTCAACTCCAGCACCTCACAAACAAATGTAACACGCCTGTAACCCCAGAAAGAAGAACAAGGATGCCCGAGTATCAGAAGTTCAAGGTCTTCTCAGATAGGAAGTTCAAGGCCAGCCTGGGCAACCAACGTGAAATGCCTCAGAAAGTAAAACAAAATAAGATCTCCAGACTTGTCAAAGGAAGCCAGAAGTACTAATTTAGCCTGTACCTGCTAATTAAGGATAGTCTGTAAAACTATAAAAAGCAAGGGACTGGAGAGATGTTTCCGCAGCTAAGAACACGTGTAACTCGTGCAGAGGTCCTGGGTTCCCAGTGCCCACATGGCCTCTCACAACCATCTGTAATTCCAGTTCCAGGGAAATCCAGCACCCTCTTCTGACCTCTGTGGATGTCAGGCACATGGGCAGTACACAGGCATACATATAAGCAAAACACTCATAAACATAAAATAAATAAATCTTTTTCAAATGGTTTAAAAGCAGTTTCATGGAAATTATTAAACCAACAACAAAACATTGAAAGTTGAATAAAAAGTTTCACACTAAAACAGCTGGAGAATGCCCACTGCTCCTTCACAGAAACTCTGGATGCAAGTCACCAAAGTAGGAATTTAATTGGGATCCATATTTCTAAGTATAAATTTTCTAGAAATTACGAGATCTGAGAAGGCCCATTTAGAATGATATGTGGCTAAAGACATTATATGCACCGTCCCTCAATTTTTGCTATGTGTTAAAATCACATGGGGCACTTTTAAGAATCACAGGTTCCAGGGTGGTACCCCACACCAAGCAGATCAGTGCCTCAGGAAGTAGAACCGTGCATCAGTGTTGTTGAAATCCTCTATGATTTCTCTGCATAGCCAAGCCAGTGACGTAAAATGGTTAGTCCATTTATTCTCATTACATAATGAAGACAAAGTCTCTATAAGGTTTGAACAACACTGTTTATAATCTAAACAGTCTCTCTATTCATGGCAACCCTGTCAGAAGCTCAGCTTGCTATGATTTGGGTAGGTTTTTGATGGAGAAGGAGCTAGACAAGGAAAACTAGATACTTCCTCCCTGGCTGCTAGGTGGAGCACTCGGCGAATGGGACGTCTCCATTTCCTCCGAGTCTGTTCTGTTCTTAGTGACTTTGGGCAGACTCAGAGGATGGAGAAAATCCACATTTCCTCTTCTCTCACTTGATGTTATAGGTGGTAAACGTCACTGGCAACCAGGACATCTGTTACTACAACTTCCTCTGTGCCCACCCCTGGGGCGTCCTGAGGTAAACCCAGCCCCCTGGTTCCTCATGAAGCAGTAGAGTCTTTCTGTCTGACTTAAGGTTTTGCAAGCATGAAATGCAACTGAAGAAACTACCCTAGTCAGGACAAAGAGGAATTAAAGTCAGATGTAGAGACCAGGTACGCTTCTCTCCCAGACAAAATCCCTAAGAGTGGCCTGCTGAGAAGTGGACAGTGAGGTTTTTAAAAGCCAGATTCCCAGCTATGGGCGGCACATGCCCTGAACTTAAGTTAGTGGCCAGCTCTCATTCAGTCTGCTCAGTGAGAGGTAGCCATTATTAGCACCACCATTTTAGATGAAGATGCTAAAACTTAGACGGGTAAGGTTTGCTGAATTTGGTTTCCTTATTTCTTTGTAATGCCAGAGTTCATCCACAAACCTAAAGACCCCAGAACTGGGTGAAAGAAAATTTCTTCCTGAGAGGTAGAGACCCAACTTCTCACTATAGAGCAGAACCAGCCTTGATTTCCTGAAATACAGCCACTGTCGGTGATGCCTCTGCGCTTACCCTGAAATCCACAGTTGGCGACTTGACTATTGACACACTGTGGGTCCGCCGATGAGCGTCATAGCTTAAATTCTTGTCTGTCTCTGGACCAGCTCTTTATCAGGACTCATGCTTTGCCGGGGCTGTGAGGACAAGAGATGATCAGGCCGGTGTTAGGGATGGTGAGCAGGCATCCCTGAGAAGATACAGTTAGGTTAAGTCAAGTGAGCATCTTCCAATCAAGAAGTTAGATTAAAGAGGGCTCCTGGTGATTGACCAAGCCTGAAGGCCCAGGGAAAGGTCAGTAGTGGAAAGCACCGAATGCTGAGGTCCCCAGCTCATTTTTGCATGGGTCCCCGTGATGGCTCTCACACTCATTCCTCTCCATAGTGCCTTCAACAATATCCTCAGCAACCTGGGCCACGTGCTCCTGGGCTTCCTCTTTCTGCTGATAGTGTTGCGCCGGGACCTGCTCCATCGAAAAGCCCTGGAAGCTAAAGACATCTTTGCCATGGTGAGGAGAAACTGCGGCAGACCAAAGGCACAAACTGGGAGGGACCATGATTTCAAGTAGCCCCACAACGGCGAGGGACGTCTGGCTTGGTGATGGAGGATAAGCTGTGTGTAGAGCCCCTGAGGCCACCGTTCAGGATTGTCTGCCTACTAACAAGGCTTCTTCTTTTTCCAGGAGTATGGGATTCCCAAACACTTCGGTCTCTTCTATGCCATGGGTATTGCGCTGATGATGGAGGGCGTTCTCAGTGCTTGTTACCATGTCTGCCCGAATTACTCCAACTTCCAGTTCGGTAATTAGAATGTATATCAGTGATAGATTTGAGTTACAGGAGACTTATCCAGATTCGAGTTACAAGAGTCTTATCCTGGAGCCCTTCCGAAAACATCAACTTCATACTTGTAGGAACTAAAAGGCATTTGGGGTGGGCTAAAATGATCCAAGTGTTCCTTGCCACTGAGCGAGATTTCTGTGTACTATACCTTTATTTTGTTCTCTCTGGCAACCAGTTAGTCTAGAAAACACTCTGCAGTGAATGCTGATGCCACGGTGAGACATAGTGTCAGTGGCCAAGCTAAGTATCATTGCTCTTCAGGCTTCCCTTGGTGTAACCTACATAGTTGAGTAGTTAGCCTGCTCTGGTGGGAGTGGGGGTAACAGAATGCTCCATTTACAGATAACTAAACGATAAGGCCATCACACTGACTGCTCACTGTCTGGAAGGCAGAGGGAGAAAGAACATTGTGATTGGTTCACCTGAAGGCTCTGCCCCTATCTTCCCCAAGTGACCCTTTGTATTGTCCCTAGCCTATTGGTTTTCTCCCAAGGGTAACTTCTCTCGTGATGGCCAAATGTGTCCATAGTGGAACCTGATTTTAAGTCTCCTTCTCCAGGTTCAGAGCAGGTTCAAGGTGGCCTGTAGGGATCTTTACTTAGAGCGAGGAAACGTCTTCCTAAGAAACCTCGGGGAAAAGTTCCCTCATACCTCAGCATCTCTAAAGGTCAGAGTACATTCCTGACTCATTCCCTAGGTAATGGGTTAGCTCAGATCTAGGCTGCTACATCCATCAGCAAAGGAAACTGGGTTAACTTTGGACCAGTCAGACCCATCCCTTCCAAGAGTAGGGTTAGCCTCTCTGAGGCTGGAAGAATGAATAGTTCTGATTGGAAAGATGGCAGATACCAAGTTAGTATTAAAATAATATTAAGAATGAAGGAGAGTGGTGGTCTCTGCCTGTACAGTTAGCACTTCTGGGAAACGGAGGCAAGAAGACCTCCGTTACTAGACTACATAGAGTGACAGCCATCTAAAAGATACAAGAAGAGGATACAAATGAGGAAAATAAAAGCTGTACACTCCCGCTCACACTCAAGTATAAAGATATTTTAAGTGGTCAGTTTATATTTTTTTGATACAAAGTCTCACTATGTAGCCATGGTTCTTCTAGGATTTGTTATGTAGACCAGGCTGGCCTCAAACTCACAGAGATCTGCCAGTCTCCGCCTCCTGGATGCTGGGATTAAAACTCAGCCGCTACCACCACCCACAGGACTTTTTAATCGCCTGGCTTGTGCACCTTCTGTTTTCTGTTTGACAAATTTCTCCCCAGGATATTAATTCCCACCCACGCTAGCTGTGCGAGAGCTTTTATTTCCCACAGTGCCGTTAGCATTGGCCACTGACAGGCTTGTCTGTATTTTACAGAAGTTCTGAGTAGCATGGGTGTCTCGTTGTTTTGCCTCCTGTCCCCATGACGGGAGGGACAACAGCTTAGCCTCATTTAGCGAGTAGCTGTCTCCCCCAGTAGGCTATCATTGCCATGCATGGAGATGTGGCAGTGACCGTGGCTACATTTTTTTTTTTTTTGATTTTTCGAGACAGGGTTTCTCCGTAGCTTTTGGTTCCTGTCCTGGAACTAGCTCTTGTAGACCAGGCTGGCCTCGAACTCACAGAGATCCTCCTGCCTCTGCCTCCCGAGTGCTGGGATTAAAGGCGTGCGCCACCACCGCCCGGCGCGTGGCTACATTTTGGAGTGCTGAGAACAACTCCCCCCCTCCCACACACACACACCCTCATTCCTGTCACTCTGCCTAAACTATCACCATTACAGGATTTTCCGTTTTGTCACCATTGTCCAATGTAAGGTTTAGAGTGCACATCCCCTTGCAAGCGAGGCAGCTGCTTACCCACCCCATCAGATGTTTCCCTTCTGTAAACCAAAATACATTGGCGGGGGTAAAGGGTTAGAAATAGGGGACACGGGATCTTCCTCGAGGATGCGCCCTGAAGGATTGTTGTGTGAGATTTCTCTACACGGCAGCAAATAGTCCGCTAACTTAAGCCAGGGGCCAGGCAGAAGCTGAAGAGAAGCTGGGGTCTTATTGCCTATCACCCACTGAACTTTTTGGCTTGGGTCCTCAGACACTTCCTTCATGTACATGATTGCGGGCCTCTGCATGCTGAAGCTCTATCAGGCCCGCCACCCAGACATCAATGCCAGCGCCTACTCTGCCTACGCCTCCTTCGCGGCTGTCATCACACTCACGGTCCTCGGAGTGGTGGGTCCCTCTCTGTCTGCCTCAGTCTGGCTCTGGAGAAGTGTCCGCTTTGGGGGGTGGGGAGGATTTTGCTGTTTGTGTCTCTTTGTTGGGCTTCGGGTGTGTGGATTTGGGTCTCTTGATGGCACTCTGGCTGGGTTACTAGCTGAAGGATTCTAAGCATGTGATAATCGCCTGTAAAAAAGCTGAGGGTGGTTTTTATATTAAAATGGAGGAGTCTGAATCATGTCAAAACTGGAATCAGTAATATAAGTTGATTGGATAAACCAACCCAAGAGGCGAACTATTTTTAAACGTCAGTAGACAGCAGTTGCTGACCGCCTTTGGTTATTTGAAGAGCATTCTCCCCAGCTTGGGACCAACTGCCCCTCCATTGTTGTTCTGCTACCATTCCATCTCTCCCTCCTCTGTTTTCATTTGACTAGATAGCCATTGTTCTTTCTGTCCACTGTACAGAAAGATCCCTGTGCATTTTGAGGTAAGAAAACAAAACGCACTTGGGGCTAGGTGGCTTTTTAAAAACAGTTTTGTTTATTCTTTGACAGTTTCATACCTGTATTTAATGCATCAAACACATCCACCCCAATTCCCTTTAAGCTGCCCCTAACACCCAACACATTCCCCTCCAAACCTTCATGTCTTCTTCATGTTTATGTTTTTATAACCTACTCAGTCTAATTGGTGCTGTATGCATGAGAATGGGTATAAGGCCATCTACCTGTGTGTGAGCACTACCTTAGCTACACACCACCCCACAAAATGACTCTCCTCCCCCCCCCCCCCCCCCCCCGCAGTTAGCAACTGCCAATAACTCCTCAGCTAGGGGTGGGGTCTCTTGAGTGCCTCAGGCTCGGTGGAAGGCTGGTTGACCTGACCTTGTGCAGGTCTTGAGCAGACAGCCACGGCTTCAGTGAGTTCATGACTACAACTGCCTTGTCATGTCCAGAAGACATTCGTCACCATCCTCCAGCTCTTGAGTTCTTTCTACCCCCCACTTCCACGTTGTTCCCCGAGGCTTATGGTCATTTAGCCAGCACACCACAGTTCTCAGTATTTTGACCAGTTAGGAGTCTCCGCCTTAGCTGCAATCCACTGCATATAAAGAAGTTTGGTTTGCTACTGTAAGCCTCAACAAGACACAATGGTCGTACAGAGTTCTCTGAGGAAACCCCAGATCACACTAACCCCTTCTTTATCCCTAGGTGTTTGGGAAAAATGATGTGTGGTTCTGGGTCATCTTCTCTGCGGTCCATATTCTTGCTTCCCTGGCCCTCAGCACCCAGATCTACTACATGGGCCGTTTCAAGATAGGTAAGCACAGGCACTGACTTCTCCGGGAAGCCAGCACAGGCTCATCCCTCCTCCTCCATGACAGTGCTACTCACCAGCATGAGCATGGGCTGTTCGGTTGTCTCTAAGAACGGCTTCCTCCTTGTAGATCTACCCTTCCTTAGATAGTGTTGCTCCAAAGAGTATTTGATAAGGTGTTTTCATCGTTCCAGACCCAAATCTGGGAGATTCATATAAACTGTCAAAAGGAAACTGACTCTGAGTCTTGTTCTACTTTCTCCCAGATTCATGAGCACAGAGTTAGGTAGTGGTAACGATCCCTGTCACCGTCCTGTAATACCAATGGCAGTGATGTGCAAGCGGTCATATAACACTGACTCATAAACATCTTAGACACAAGGAAAATTTTATATGAGGACCATGCAGTGATTTGTGAGGGTCACAGCAAGAAAGAGTTGTTACATACAATGATTAATGAAGATTTACTCATGAAATGATGATTCACAAGACATGCATGGTGAGAGGTATGTTAAGGGGTCTCCCGGGGCAACCTGGGATTAATAGCGATTCAGTCCTCACTGTCCTTATTTCTAGAACAGGGATGAAATGGTCATTAGAATGTGTCATGGAGAGGAAGTCCCCTGAAAGGAACTTTGGTTGATAGACAAGTTCAGTCTGAGGCAGCCTCACAGGGAGGTCCCCAGAAAAGTTGCAGGAGAGAGGTGTATGGCAGTGGGAAGGGCATCTGGAAGATATAAGTTCTGTGCCCACAGAACCATCCTGAGGTGGTTTTAGATGTAGCAGAGGCAAACCCTGCTGTTAGAAAGAACAGGTGGCAGGTTTTTCTAACGGCAGCTAAGGGGTTGCTCTTCTGCCAGCTTTAGCAGGACAGCTACAGTACCATGGCCACAGGCAGCATGGTGGGACATTGAAGAGAGACAGATTCTTCAGGATGCCAAGAATTTCATTAGGAGAGAGTCTAGGGCAGGGTTCTGAATGGTGGTGGCCTTCAGTTCAGAGGACAAAGGGAATGCCTTGCTCTTACAGGCTCGGGGGAGAGGGAGTGGGTATAACCCAGCCCGTGTGTTAGGAGTTACAAGTCAGGAAGGCACCAGATAAAGTTAGAAGCTGGACCTGCCGTCACGGGTGAGGCTGGGCTTGCAACTGCAAGGCGGATGGAGGCTGAAGGCCACAGGAGGATAGTGGGGAAGGACGAGAGGACTGTGACTTAACAGCTGTTTCCTTGTGCCAAGAATTTTGTTTCAAGTCGGCCCACAGGCAGGAGGTTGCCTTCTTAGACAGTGGTTCGGCCATCTCTAACCTCTCCACGCATTTCGACACCTTTGCTTTCTAATTACACATTCCTTTCTCTGCAGTTCTCTGGAGAGCTCATAGGGAAGGCATTTGTGCAATGCAAGGCAGAGCGTGTTACAGGTGGACAGAAGACAGAGCCACTTGTCCAGACCACTGCTGGGTCCTCCGCTAAGATGCTAGGAGTTAGACCTCGTGGGTTGTTCATAAGAGAAGATGGGTTCCTGAAGTGAGAGGGGAGAGAAAGGCTCCTCTGCCTATTCTTCAGGGAGGGGCTTTCTGAGTGTCTGAGACAGGTAGAATCCATGTCCTTCGGGGGGAGCAAACACCACTTTTACAAATATGAAGTAATGCCATCGTTTTAAGGAAAACAGAGTGAGGGTTGATTTACCTGTGTGGCCTCCTTCTTACAGCTCGTCTCTCTCTCTCTCTCTTCTTTCCTCTCTGCTTCCCACTGACTCAGATGTGTCTGACACAGGTAATGTCCTGCGACCCTTTGTAGGGGTCTGAACTGTCTAGACCCACCTGGCTGTCTCTGCCCCCTGCCTTTACCTTCCAGGTCAGGCAGTGCATGGGAGGGGGATTCAGAGTAGAGGTCAGAAGGCAGTCTGCATCACAAACCATGCTGAGGTCCATGCTTTCTGGGCTATCACATGGCTAGTCTCCTTTCTCCTGGCTTAGTTCACCCCCCAGACTAGCCTGGAAGGGAAGGGGAGAAACCCGACAGAGCTGGGCGTCCACTCCCAGCAGTGCTGACTCTGGGCACATTCAGTCAGGCTTTTGATGTCAAGACATGAAGAGCTCACAGGAAGAGAGGCTTCCTTTGACCTAGAACTCTTACACTGACGCCATTCCTTTCCGCCATTCCATTCCGACCATGCCTTTTGCAGGACTACATTTGCAAAACCCTTTCTGTGTTTCTCTGCCCCTCTTCACTTACATTTCTTAATAATTCTGCATCCTGTTTCCAGACCACTGCTCTTCCTGTCCATTCTTAGCGCAGCCTGGGGTCTCTTGGTTCAGAACTTAGTAACTCATGACTGCACCAAGAAGTGAAGGCTGGAACATTTACAAGTTAAGGCCTCCAATCCCCACTACGGAGAGCAAATGTTTTAAGGTCGACTCCAGGGTTCCACTACATCTCCACTGTCAGGAAACCTCACCAGAGTGACCTTTAAGCTTACCCGAAGGAAGCAAAGGGTGGCAGCTGCCTGCCATTCACATACCTTGGCAGCCTTTCCGTTATATGATCCAGGCGCACGGCCCACCCTCCAAGACAGCAATGTTTTCTACAGCAGTGGTTCTCAACCTTCCCAACGCTGTGACCCTTTAGTGCACTTCCTCATGTTGTGGTCACCCCCAGCCACACAATTATTTTTTGTTGCTACTTCATAACTGTAATTTTGCTTCTGTTACAAATCTTAATATCAATATCTGTGGTTTCAGATGGTTTTAGGCGACCCCTTTGAAAGGGTTGTTTGACCCCCAAGGTACTTGCACCCTGTGGCTTGATAACTGCTGTCCTTACTGCTCACCTATCAGGTGCAAAGCAGTCTCATGCCTTTTAATCGAGTGCCGATGGCGCCCTTCTTACCCCCAGTCATCTGAGATGGGACCGTCACGTCACTTCCCAGTATATGTATTTTCTCGGTTTGTTTTCATCATGTCATTGTATCAACACAGATCTGGGGATCTTCCGGAGGGCTGTTATGGTGTTCTACATGGACTGTGTCCAGCAGTGCAGCAGACCTCTGTATATGGTACGTGCATACTCCCGTGTTCCTTGGCCAGCTCCCAGAAAGCTGAGGGGCAGAAGGAGGGGGGGCCAGGCTTGGGGCAGTGACTCAAACCTCCAGAAAGCCAAAAAACCAGATGGCCTGAGGTGGCTGTGGTCCAGTCAGTGGGGGAAGAATCACATTGCTATTCTTTTAAAAAGGCGAGCTACCGTGGTCCTGCTTTGATAGAAAAATATTTGCTAGTCTATAAAGAAGATAAAGAAAATATATAAAAACACACACACATACACACCAAACTTTTTAAGTGGTGTATATATATATAGTTTTATTTTCTTTTTTGAGAACTTCACATGTGAGTACTTCATCCACGTCTCTACTGCCTCTGCCTCTTCCCTCCCAAATTTATGACCTCTTCAAATATTACTGTTCCATAGATGTGTAGATTTATACAGACACACACATGCATGTGCAGCCCACTCAATCTATTTCATGCTACCAGTACGTACGTGAGTCCAGGGCTGATCACTTGGGCCTGGAAACCTATAAGGGAGCTCCTCCCTGGAGGAAACCGGTTCTCCTTCTTCCAGGAGCCACTGACCACCCGTAGCTCTTCATGTAGCGATGAGGCCATTTGGAATTTACCCCATCCGTGTTCGCGTGGCAGCTGGACTACACCAAGCTTTTAAATAGTGATAATGACTGTGGGGAGAATCAAGGTACGATGCCTTTATGAGCAATCCAAATAGGTGACCTCGTGCAAATGAAACGTCACACTATTAATAGCTTTACCAGGACGGCAGGTGTGAAGTGGCGTGGCTCTATGAAGATGTTCCTTCTGGCTGCTTCCATCAGGGTCACTGTTGCTGTGACAGAACACTTAGACCACAAGCCACTTGTGGAGAAAAGGGTGAATTTGGTTTATACTCCTCAAAGTCAGTTACTGCAGAACCTCAAGGTAGGCCCTGAAACAGAGACTCTGGAGGAATGCTGCTCGGTGGCTCGCTTCGCATGGTTTGCTCAACCTGCCTTATTACACAACCCGGGATCACCTGCCTCGGGATGGCACCACCCACAGTGGGCTCGGTCCTTCCACATCAGTTATTAATCAAGAAAATACCTCACATGCCTGCATTTCTGGAGGCATTGTTTTCTTAGTCGAGGTTTCCTCCTCCCAGACGGCACAACTTGATGAAAAACGCCCGGCACAACTGGAACTTCCACTTTCCACGTTTTCACCTCTGTATGTTTTGAGAGCAGGAACATTGGTAAACTGTGGTTGTGTTTTGGTGGTTGGAAATATTCCTTTAGATTTTCCCCCTATAGCTCTCATAGTATCCATGTCTATACCAAGCCTGAGAGACTGGGGCCAAAGCCCTGCCTTAGAGTCCAGGCCATAGAACGGAAAGTAACCAACATCCTCTGAGCACTAAGACTTGGCCTCTGTATGGTTCTGTGCTCAGATCTGATGCCGTCTTCTGCCCTGGAGCACAAGAATTCAGCAAGAACCCAGTTAATGATTTTATAACCAGAAGGATTTCTACATCAAGAAATACAGAGACCCCTTATCCTTAAAAACTTGGGCAGGAAAAACTGAGAGACTTGAAGCAGGGGTTTTCTCAATGCTAGAACTATAAAGCCCGTTAGAACCTACAAGTATCTAGGGAGTAGCGACCTCCGTTCTAACACTCCGTCTTCTCTTTTCCAGGACAGGATGGTGCTGCTCATTGTGGGGAACCTGGTTAACTGGTCCTTGTAAGTAGAACTACGGGAAATGATGTTCTTATCATTGTGAAAATCTGCAGCACTCAGCTTAGAGTTCTTGAACTGTCATTTTTATAAGAAAATCTGAAATTAAGGAGACTGTAGACCTGTTTGTCCCAGAGACAACAACAACAACAAAAACCAGTACGAGAGTCTGGAGAGACGGATCAGTTGATAAATGTAGTAATTAGGGGTGGCGGGGCTGCGTTCCCAGCACCCCGGCCACCTGCTCGGCTAGCTTATGCCCGAAATAACAACACACAAACTGTATTCATTTAAACACTGCTTGGCCCATTCTCTTCTATGCTAATTCTCACATATTAATTTAGCCCATTTCTAATCATCTGTGTTGCACCTCTAGGTGCACTTACCGGGAAGATTCTAGCCTATGTCCATCCTGGGTCGGAGCTTCATAGCGTGCGGCTGCCCAGGAGCCAGGAGCATGGCGTCTCTCTGAGACGTCTGCTTCCGAGAGAAGAGCTGTGGAGTCTCTGAGCTCACTTCCTCTTCCTCCCAGTATTCTGTTCTGTTTTCTCCTCCCACCTATCTTCTAACCAATAAAATGGGCCAAGGCAGTTCCTTTATTAGCCAATGACCTTCCTCCATCAGGTAAAGGCACCTGCCGTCAAGTCTGCCAACATGAGTTCAATCCTCAGAACCCACACGATAGAAGTCTAGAACCAACTCCATCAGCTGTCCTCTGACCTACACACACACACATGCCGTAATATGCTCATAGATACAAATAAGTAAAATATTTTAATTAAATAAATGCACCAGGAAGCGCTTGTATACTGGTGGGGGCTTCTTCGAAAACATTGATCCATTGATAGAATTTTCCCAACAAGACAAATATCTATGTGGACAAATTGGATGGATGGGTGGATGGATGGATGGATAAATGACTGAGAGAAAGAAAGGAAGGAAAGAAAGAAAAGGGGGAGGAAAAAAAGGCATTTTGCCCATGATTCCAAAAAATATAATTTAAAATTATTTTGTAGAACTTTGCATAATGACTATTGAGGAGACATTAGTTTTTATAAAATACCTTTTCCTTCATTTGTGGTGTGTGTGCATGCGCGCGCATGTGTGTGTGACTTTGCTATTTCTTTCTCTCTCGCTTTCTGTTCCAGCCATGTCATTCTCCTGCAGTTTGTCCCTTTGCATCCTCTTGTCCTGTTTCCCAGGTGAACACAAAGCAGAGGTGCAACAGATGCGCATTCTCCTCTAGCTGAGATTGTCTTATGTAGCCTCCTCACTTCCAACACATGAGATGCTTCGTTGGTATCGCAAAAAATAAGTAACTTCAGCTGTTTTTACTTATGACTCTCAGCTAATGGGTTCTCTGGCTCTGTGACTTTTGATCCCCGCACCCACTCCTGATATGCATAAGGACACAATCCACTCACGAGACAAGATCAGTGGCCTCTTTTTCCTCACACAGCTCTGTAGGATGTCAGGTCCAATAAGGTATGAGGTTTGATGTCCCATAATTCTAATTCCATGTTTCCCTGGCAGAGGGGCTATCTCTTTCTCTGTTGTTCCACATAGATAGAGATATGAATGTTTGATGTGTGCTACAGTGTCTGGCTCACCTTTATCCTTCTGTTCACTTGGTGCTGTGGATAAAACTTAGGGTCTCTTGCATGCCAAGCAAGTGCTTTTCCATTGAGCTGCACGCCAGCCCAACTCTATGCTTACCTACTTATTAGAGTGTTACTTCTCTTAATAAGATCATAATGCAAACATGTGTTCAAGTGGAAGCAATCTATGGACAATCTTCAATATTTACATATTTACCATATTTATGAATGTCAGCATCTATTTATGGATCATTATTTATTTATGTCTTATCCCTAAAGGAGTAATTCCCACATGGCCCTGAAGAAGAAAACCTTTGGGGTGTGTGTGTGTGTGTGTGTGTGTGTGTGTGTGTGTGTGTGTGAGAGAGAGAGAGAGAGAGAGAGAGAGAGAGAGTTTGAGAGAGAGAGAGAGATTGAGAGAGAGAGAGCCAAACAGCAAACAGCACACATATCGAATTGCTAATTGATGAATCTGAGGAAAGGCCACCTAAGAGTTTTTAGTGAACTGAGGATTTCAGAATCTGGACGGATGGTATTTCATGAATAATCTGGAGCACAGTCAACTGGACTCTGAAATTCACAGCCATTAATAAGTTTTGCACTTGAAATACTTAGGAATACAATTTGAGAGGCAGGCAGAGTCTTTCTTCTGAAAATTTAATTGCCTTATTAGGACACACAAAAGAAAATTTAACCAACTGGAGAGAGATGTCAAGGCCTGGCGTGGAAGACAGATAGCTGTTCTCCAGTTAATGTATCAATGTCAAATTAGAGCTTTTTTTTTTTTTAATCACAAAATGGGTTAACAGTCCCCGAAAAGCAAGGTTAACATGAGGAAAGAGGGGCCAAGAATATAGTAAGTATTCCAACATTGTCCATTAGAACTTTCTGGAATTACATAAATGCTCAGTACCGCGCAGTCCTAAGAGGAACTACTAACATGTGGGCATTGCGATGCTGAAATGTGGTCCGTGTGTCTGAGGAACAGACTTTTCGATTTTTATTTAGTTTTAATCGATTTAAATTTAGATAGCCATGTGTGAGGACCACGGAGGTTGACATAGGCTAGCCTAATAAGGCAATCTAATATTAAAATATAAATAAAACAGAGCGAGGCAAGCTCTGATCCAAAATTAGAACTATAGACCAGTGAGTCAGACGAAGAGGATGGAAGCAGATGTGTTGCTGCATGCCCGTAACTCGGCTATCGGGATATAAGGCAGAGGATCCCAAGTTCAAGGCCAGCCTGGACATCTAATAAATGAAATGGTTCCGTTCTCCAGTACAGTGAAAGCAGACGGAACAGAGACAAGAAAAACCATGACAAAACACTATGTCAATATATATTTCATTACATTAAAGATTAACACGTGATGATTATTTATACGCACACATGCAGGTTAGCGTGATATCTCAAAACATGTGCTCCGCATTCACAGATCAACTCCACCTTCCTTTTATCCATCCCTCTACTTCCCAACTTCCAGTCTTCACTAGTCTTTATTTGGGGTTGATTTCCATTTCCCTGGGAGCCAATAACCTCGATGACTGTCAGATATTTATTGGCCATGTGTATATGTATATTCTCTCTCTCTCTCTCTCTCTCTCTCTCTCTCTCTCTCTCTCTCTCTGTGTGTGTGTGTGTGTGTGTGTGTGTGTGTGTGTGTGTGTGCAGGTGCATACACTAGGGAGCTCCTTGCAGAAGTCAGAGGCATTGGCTGTCTTTCTCTGTTGTACCCCTCATATTTCTCAATATTTCAGCTGGACAGCCTGGCCAATGAGGTGCCAGGGTCCACTTGTCTCTTCTGGGGTTAGTGGAGTGTTCTGCCATGCTGGGGACTAGAACGCAGGTCCTCCTGTTTGGGCAGCAAGCACTTTACCCTCTGAGCCATATCCCCTTTCCATATCTGCCCATTTTTAAGTTGTATTCCTTGGTTTCTTAATTCTTTCTATTTTGGATGTTGTTTGGTTTGCTTTTCCATTGATGTGACAAATATCGTGAAGGGAAGCAGGGGAAGGTTGATGTCAGCTCACTGCTGTGGTCCACTGTGAAGGGAAGTCCCAGCAGGGTCTGACAGCAGGAACCTGGAAGCAGGAACCAAGGCAGGAACCGGAGGCAGGAACAAAGCAGTTCTGTGGGGGAGCAATGTTCACTGGCTTACTCAGTCTGCTTTCTTGCACACCCAGGACCATCTCCCTGGGAGTGTCACTACCCATGGTGGACTGGGCCCCACATCAATGACTGATCGAGAAGGTGCCCTACAGACTTGCCCACTGCCCACCCTGATGAGGACATTTTCTCAATTGAGGTTCCTCTTCCTAGATGACCCAAGTATGACAAAAACCTAACTAGGACAAATATTAACCCTAATCCAGAATTGTTAACAGCTATTTTCCGTTTTCCGATGCTTGTGTCTTTCCTCTGTGAACTCTTTGCTAGGTAGAAGCTTTTTAATTTGGTAAAATCCCACTTGTCAATTTTTACTTTTTGTTTCCCAGAGCCACAATATAGTTGTTTCATTTTGTGTTATACTGTTTGTTTGTTTTTATTTGTCTGTTTGTGATAGGGTTTTTCTAGCTAGACCTGGCTTGTTTGGGCCTCACTTTGTAGCCCAGGTTAGCCTCAAGCTCCTGGCAATCTTCCTGGCTCAGTTTCTGGAGTGCTGAGATTACAAGTGTGCACCACCCACCCACCACACTGTAGGTCTTAAATGTATATTTATTTTAAAAAAAAACTTCAAATAAGGAGATGAAGAAAGCTACAGCTGGGTGTTACATGCACCTTTAATCCCAGCACTTGGGAGGCAGAGGCCAGCGTGGTCTACAGAGCAAGTTCCAGGACAGCCAGGGATATGCAGAGAAACCCTGTCTCAGGGAGGAAAAGTTACCAATATTTTGTTATACTGAATGGAAATTTTAAACAGACTTAAGGTTCATACTCAATCAAAGTACATTTCAGTGCTAAATTAAATACGGACAGCTGGCATTAACCCGGTAATGTGGTCAAGCCAGTTACTGAGGTAATCCTACTGGCAGCAATCTGTTTTGACGAACCAATGGACTTAAGTGAAAACAAAGGCAGCATTCTGGAACATTCCCTTATTCATGACAGTGTTGTTTGTAATCATGAAACGCTGAAGGACTCTGGGAAAACCGTTGCACCCAGAGAGGAACGATAACTGTGCGTTCACTCACAAGACCACTGTGAAGGCACTAGGGAGGAATGTTCTGGCAAAGATCGATCAATTGAAAGTTATTTACATCACTAATTAAGTTATGTCATTATTACTCTCCACCCAAAGGCATTTCAGTTACCAGAGGACCACATGAAAGATGTATGGCCTAGTGACATGGCTTTTCTATAACGTTCACACAATGCCAAACTCACCTACTGCGCATGTCTCAGGCTGTATCCCTGTCATCACAGAATGCATTGTTGTATCTTAAAGTGTGGTTTTTAACTAGCAAACTCCCACAGTGGTTAACAATCCACTCACGCACCGCCAACACCCTATACCACACCTACAGTGCCTTCTTTGGACTCTTCTGCCGGCCCAGGGACTTTGCATCCTACATGCTGGGCATCTTCATCTTCAACCTGCTGCTGTACCTGGCTTTCTACATCATCATGAAGGTGAGCACGAGGGAGGAGCTGGCAGCGCGGGGAGCCTGTCCACCGCTGGGGCTGCCGCCTCAGTGGTTTGCCTCTCTCTGCAGCTCCGCAGCTCCGAGAAGATCCTCCCCCTACCACTCTTCTGCATTGTGGCCACGGCGGTGGTGTGGGCTGCGGCCCTGTACTTTTTCTTTCAGAACCTCAGCAGCTGGGAGGTAAGAGGCCTCTTCTTTTATCTGAGCAGCTCTCACTCCCTTCTGCCTTTTGGACCTTTCTCTCTCCCCGGCATTCATTGCTTCTCATCTTTTCCCCATCATTTAAGTTCGCAGCTTCCTTTGGGAGAGAAAAGGCAAGCGGTGTGTGGTCAGCACAGCCAGGGTAATGCTACATGAACTTGCAAGCCCTGGAGATACCGCACATGTGATCTTCACCAGGTCCCTGGTGGCCTGTTCCCAGAGGTGTTTAACGCTCAGTTAGCATATCGTCACCATCTTTCCCAGGACAGTCGTCATCCATCAGTAAATGCAGGGGTAGCACAGGAAAGCTGAGCCCTCAGAAACCAGTGCTGTGTCTGAAGCCCAAACAGGATGTCTCCGCTCTCTACCACAGCCATATCAGCAATCTGATCTTAGAGCATCTATCTGTGTGACCGCAGGGAAAAAAACTCATGAGCAGCCTTTCTGTCTCGCAAAGACACGACAATACATAGCAGCCATTAACTTACCTTCTGTAGTTGTGCAGTTCCCAGTCTGGGCATTTCCTAGAGCCGTGGTTCTCAACCGACCTAATTCTGTGGCCCTTTAATACAGTTCCTCATGTCGTGGTGACCCCACCCATAAAATTATTTCATTGCCAACTTCATAACTGTCATTTTGCTACTGGTATGAATCATAATGTAGATATCTGGTATGCAGGACATTTGATATGTATCCCCTGTGGGGGTCTTGGCCCACAGGTTGAGAACTGCTTTCCTAGAGATAGAGCCACACATCCTGTGGCCACTTTGTTCATGCAGGGTGAGGTGTAATGATTCCTAGGTCATCCATGCTATGACCCTGCATCAGCGTGTCTTCAAATCACTGAGCAGTTTTTCCGTTGTGGGGCACGGCACATGCGATCTTCGCTGGTTCTTTTATGGTCTGTTCCCAGGGATGTTTAACGCTCGATTAGTATTTTGTCACCTCCTTCCCATTGCAGTCTTCGTCCATCAATAAATTCAAGGCTAGGACAGGAAAGCTGAGCCCTCAGGAACCATATCAGTGCACTCTGGACAGTTGGGCTGGCTCCATTCTGGGACTAGGATAAACAGCGTTGCTGAGAGCAACTGCACACGACCCTCAGCAGCTGACTTCCCGGGTGCTTCCTCAAAATCAAACCCTGAAATGACTGAACCGTGGGTCCTTGCCCACATCTGCGTCCCCTTCCTCCAGGGAACCCCAGCAGAATCGCGGGAGAAGAACCGAGAGTGTGTGCTGCTGGACTTCTTTGATGACCACGACATCTGGCACTTCCTCTCTGCGACTGCCCTGTTTTTCTCGTTCCTGGTGAGTCACTCGGAGCTTCTTGCTGCTCTCCCTGCTTCTGCAGTCCTGCATATTCCCTGCTGCTCATCCTCAGCCTCCGCCGTCCCCTCTAGTTACTCTCTGCATTCATTCATTGCAATTCAGTGCACTGACCATCTCCCTGTGCATCCCAGTGACTGACCATCTCCCTGCGCTGACCATCTCCCTGTGTGATTCAGTGCGCTGACCATCTCCCTGCGCTGACCATCTCCCTGTGTGATTCAGTGCGCTGACCCTCCCTGTGCTGACCATCTCCCTGTGCTGACCATCTCCCTGTGGAATTCAGTGCGCTGACCATCTCCCTGCGCTGACCATCTCCCTGTGCTGACCATCTCCTGTGCTGACCATCTCCCTGCACTGACCATCTCCCTGCGCTGACCATCTCCCTGCGCTGGCCATCTCCCTGCGCTGACCATCTCCCTGCGCTGACCATCTCCCTGCGCTGGCCATCTCCCTGCGCTGACCATCTCCCTGCGCTGACCATCTCCCTGTGCTGACCATCTCCCTGTGCTGACCATCTCCCTGCGCTGACCATCTCCCTGTGGAATTCAGTGCGCTGACCATCTCCCTGTGCAGACCATCTCCCTGCACTGACCATCTCCCTGTGCTGACCATCTCCCTGCGCTGACCATCTCCCTGTGCTGACCATCTCCCTGCGCTGACCATCTCCCTGTGCAGACCATCTCCCTGCACTGACCATCTCCCTGTGCTGACCATCTCCCTGCGCTGACCATCTCCCTGTGCTGACCATCTCCCTGCGCTGACCATCTCCCTGTGCTGACCATCTCCTACGCTGACCATCTCCCTGTGCTGACCATCTCCCTGTATCTTTTTTTCTCTTACTTTAACTTCTGTGAGGCCACAACTTTCATTTTCCTCTACTTTTCAATATCTGTACACACAGAACAGTGACAAAATTATTTTCAGTGAGTTACACGGTGCCCCAGGACAGAATTGGTTATTGGATTCAAATGCTCAGAATTCCCCCCAGGAACCACTTAAGGCATTCACCAAAATTTGTGGAATTGCTGCTTCTCACGATGGACTCTCTTCCTTCCCTTCCTCCATAAAGATTGGGTTCCTAGAGAAGCTCAAGAAGCCACCTAGCCAGCATGTTCCTAACCTAGAGTTCCTGGGATTTGCTTGAACCCATTAGTAGTTATGCTAATGTAATATGGCCATCTTCTGCATCCTTCAGTCTTTTTTTTAATTTCCTAATTTAAAAAAATTTAAAAAATTAGGTGTCTGTCATCCTCACAGAGGCCAACCATGCAATCACAAGAGTGGAGCAGGGCTTCCCTCTAGTGGCCATAGTGGAAAGTACACCCAATCTCTGTGACATGGGATGACAGAGTGGGGCTAGTGATTTCATGTGGAGAGGGAATTAGGGCAAAGTAGGAATGGTTCTTATACAGAAACCCTCAATACTTCATCTCCAATGGATTTTATATGTCACCTTATAGTAATGACTACCAGGCCACCTTACTCAAATACTTTTCCATCCTCCACCCCAAGCTCTGATACTCACACATAGTCTGTGAAAAACACTGCATCCTACCTCATGTGCTTTCTTCCTGTTTAAGAACCTTTCCCTAATGTGAGTTCTAGGGCAGAGGATGGATGCCATTTTCATCCTCAGCTGTGTCTCTAGTGTCAAGCACAGCACATAAGAACCCTCTTCACAAGTATTTCAAGAAATTTACACATGAGCTGTAATTTAGTAATAAGTCCCAACTAAAAGCAAGGCCTTGTGGATCACTGCCAAAAATATATGAACAAGTGAGGGGGCATGCCATTTCCAGTCTGTGGACGGCAGGAAGTGGGAACTTGGTGTGGCCAGGACTTATTCCCTTCCCATCTCCAACCCTCTCACTTCAGGTGTTGCTGACCCTGGATGATGACCTGGATGTGGTTCGTAGAGACCAGATCCCTGTCTTCTGAGCCTCCAGCATCACAGGGGGGAGAAGGCCCGATTCACTTTGGTGCTGTTTCGTGGGAAATATGTCCACAGCAGCATGTCCACTGCCAGACACTCCACTGGGCTCTGGGGAGTCAACTGTGTCTGCATTCATACAGGAAGGCTAGAACTTGGGGTGAGCTGCACCCCAAGAAGAATGGGAGAATGGAAGACCAGCTGTGCGCAGAAGCAAAGCCAGGAGGCTCAGGAATCTCTGTTTGCAATTTAGAGTTCAGTGTGGACAAGCTGTGTCAGGCCAGCTTGCTGCCTTGGCCCCTTCCATCCTCTCCGATTGGCCGGAAGACTAGCTACTTGTACCTTCCACCTAGAGTCTTTGGTGTGGCCACTGCCACCCCTGTAAAACACCTACTGCTCTAGAAACCTAAAGCACCGTCTCACCCCCCCCCCAGGAGCCTCTGAGGCTGTGATTCCTCAGATAAGGTGCAGAAGTGGGACCAAGTCCCCACCCAACTGAGACAGACCTTCTGGTAACTCAAGTATTCAGAAGGAATGCTGAACAACCCCCCAGGTTCTTGGCACTACTGGAAATGCTCAGGATGGGACTTTGTCATGAGCACTTCTGAGGTCTGGGCCCAAGGTCTGGGGAATCACCAATTTCCAAGTGTCTTCGTCTTACCACTGGAGGGTGACCAGGCACACTGGTGCGGCCTTCTCAGAAGGGCCCTCCTTCTCCGTAGACTTCTACCAGTTCTGAGATGGATAAGGAAGAGAGGAAACTAGAGCAGAAGAAGTGAGAGCAGTGACAGACTGTGCCAAGTGCCTGCTCTCCTCAGCTTAAGGACTCTGGATCCTGGAGCAAATTCAACAAAGCAACAGGGCTTGGTGGTCCTCTCATACACAGCTCAACCGGTGCCCGTATGCCCTTTGCAGGGAAATAAGTGTTTCCAGCAATGTTACCCTGGACTCCTCCACCCTTGAGCCTCTCGCCTGTGACTTATGTAGATGTCACTCAGGATGGACACATGCTCCCCTCCCCGACTTGGGTTGCAGAGATCAGAGCTGATCCAGTCACCTAACACTGCATCTCTCTAAGATGTAGAACGGCTCAGCACTCTAGTTCCCGTCTCTCACACCGCCTGGCAAGCCTCGTGAGAAGCCCCATTTGACCAGGCTTCCTGGTTGCCTGGAGAGTGATGTCGTCAGAAAACAGACACACCTGCCTATTGCCTGGGAAACTGAAGTCTCTCCTCACCTGTGTGTTCTTGGTCACTTATTAAGGAAGCAGATGGGGCATTCCTCTTTTTAAAGGTTGTTATTCTTTATCTCAACTATCTGCATACTGTTCAAACATGTGCTTTGAAAGTTCGAATGGCAAGGTTTTCTTGATTTTAAAAAGGCAAAGATAATTTCCATGAATAATTTTGTGTGTTTTGTCTTTCTTCCCCAAACGGTCTCATGTTTGCAAGTGGTTTTCTGTTATTCTTCATTACTTCGGAACTTACTGGTTTCTCTGGGTCCTATGAAGACTGTCGGTGAGATGGACATCCTAGTCAAACACCTTTACAGAAGCAAGAACGCTGCAAACAAGTGTGCCTAAGGCCCTTAATCCCAGCCCAGGCAGAGGCAGGTGGCCACGTGACTCAAGGCCAACCTGGTCTGCAAAGTTAAAGTTGGGTGCCAGGCCAGCTAGTGTTATGGTGAGACCAGATCTCAAAACAAACAAACAAAAGAAAGCAAGTTCAAATCTGATTGCTTACGGCGGATTGTGGATTCTTTCAAAGCAGTCCTCCCGGTGTTGAATCTTAAATAAGCCAGTAAGGAAAACCCATCCAAACAGCCCTGGGGCGTGAGTGAATAAATACAAAGCTACACTATCTGTTTTGGAAGCTTGTTTCGGGGGCCGAGAGTCAGTGAAAACAGGGCAGTAGATAGGGCCCTGTGGAAGGGGAGGAGGGGGGGGTGATTGCACCGCCGTGTTTCTGTGTTCTGTTGTGTCTTGTTGTACTATAATGTCATATGTCCTGGCCATTTCTATTCTTTGCAGCAGGACCAAAAAGCCCCAGACCAAGCCTGCTTTTGAAAATAGAATTTCCAGCAGGCGGTGGTGGTGCACACCTTTAATCCCAGCACTTGGGAGGCAGAGGCAGGCGGAGCTCTGTGAGTTCGAGGCCAGCCTGGTCTTGGAAGTTAGTTGTGCTTCATCTGGGATGCCAGTGTGAGCGCTGGGGTAGAGGAGGGGCACTGGAGATGTCAGGACATCACTGGAATCTAAAACAACACTTATGCTAACTCTGCCACGTTCGTGTGCTTTGCTCCTTAAAAGCAAAGGCCAGGCTAACTCTGAGGGCCAAGTGAAGCTGGCAGGTAACAGAGTGAAGGGCAGAGGCTTTTGGCTGAGAACACTCACAAGTAAAGAGAGCTTCTCAGTTGGAGGGAAACCGAGATGCAACAGCCAGGGGAGCAAGACTGTGTCCATAAAATACGAGCTCTTCGTGCCTCTGACAAACACAGAGGAGGTAGCTGCACCTGTTCACACAGGATGCCTGGAAGATTCGCCTGGTTTTATTTTAGCAGCAAGAGAAGCCAATGGAAAACTGGAGTCTATCTGGGGAAGGGACTTTCCATGACTCAAGGCAATCCCTGAGCCAGCAACTGGTACTGAAAGCTATTGCAGCTGCTTCTCCGGTATCTCCGGTCGCCCTGCAGAATGTTCTGTGGGGTTGCAAAAGGCATGCGTCAGCGAATCAAATAATGCCCAGATGCTTCTCATTCTGAGTGACAGGCACTGTGGGGAAAGGCAGGAATAGTCTTGCAAGCAGCACCTTCATGGAAGCAGCGGTCAAGTGTGAGCGAGATCACAGAGGCAGCCCTTTAGTCCGCCTGTGTCGGCCTGCTAGCTGGGTGACCGAGGTTAAGCTGCAGAAACTGTGACTGTCTTCATAGCGGCTCCGCAGTGTTACCCAAAGCTCACAAAGCAGTAAGGGCCCAGGAATACTATCAGCACGAGGCTGGTCCTCAGGGCCCATCTCCTAACACCCACAGGGCTATGGGACGATAAGCATAACCTTCAGCTGTCCTGGTTCTCTTTCAGATCCTCCTTGGCAGCCACCAGTCCTGTTTCCTGTTCTCATCTGCAGATGACCCTAGGGTTGGGAAGCCTTTTGACTTTCAGAGGCAAAGCCCAGATTATCACCGCTCCAATCCCTAGGCTCCTCCTTGCTATCTCCTGCTGCATTTTTCCTCTTAATTCCAATTTAAAAATTTTAATGCTTCCAAAATTAGGACCTAGTAGAGAGTCTGGCTGTAAAGAGTATCGGTCTTTATCACTGCCATCTGGGCCCTGGGTCTCAGAGGAAGGAAAGCTCCCATTTTTGTCCTTTGGAGTGGCTGTTACCACTGGAGTCTAGCGAATGTCAGGTGTAGTGTCCCCCACACTCCTTACCCATCAGCCAGGGCTCCCACTAGCGAGCAAGCTGGAGGCTCTGCCTGTGGGGAGGGAGCCTCAGTCTCTCAGGTATCCAAACAGGTCCTAGAAGGAAGGACAAGGGTCAGGTGGCCACCATGACTCAGCTTCTGAAAGAAAGAAAGAAAGAAAGAAAGAAAGAGCAAGCACAGAGTAGAGACCATTTGCTCAGCCTGCAGTTGGCCAAGTGTAAACCGCCTTGGGTGGGCTACTCAGTCTAGGGGTTGTAACCCGCCTGGCAGTTCAGTAATTCCAGGGTCCCGGAGAGGCGCTATCTGTAAGATATGGGCTGAGAGAGAGGAAGAAGGCCATGCTAGGTTTGTCAGAGCCTCTGTTTATTGGAGACAGGGTTACAGCTTATATAGGATAAGGAATGGGGGGTGGGGCACAGGGGCCTGCACTCCTGCTGCGTGGTTCACGTAGGCCAGGAGGTTACATTCGGTCAGTCACCACGTAGGCCAGGAAGTCACACACCTAGTTCTCTAGATAGTTTGGAATGTGGGGCGTGTTCCACTAACTGATAGTTCTCTATTAACAGATAATTGGGTGTGGGGTAGGCTCTGTCAATAAAACAATTCTCAATACAATTGGGAAGTGGGGTTCTCTTCAGACTCCCTAGGGCGATGGTTCCTGTAATAATTTTAGGAGGAAACGGCTCCTGACAGCCAAGCCCAGCCAGTGATAACTCCACCTGGCAGGGAGAACAAACGTTTTCGCTTCCATTGTTTGGAGGAGGCAAGACATCCACCAGGGCTAAGCTTTAATGTCCCCTTGCTATGAAGTCACCATTGTCAACAAGGCTAAGTGCTTCTTTGGATCTTGGTCACTAACACATATGAGTCCGGGCAAACTTAACAAGCATCCCAGAGAAACTGGTTTGGCTGGGATTCTTCTATCAAAAGAGTCCTCCTTGCTGGAATTCTCAGGGCACACTCACAGACCTGTGTAGTCTTCTTGACATGAAGGCTTCATGTTCGGACCGGAAGACAAAGAGGACGAGGAGATGGTTAATGTCCTCACCTTGACAGGCTCTGGAATAACTGGGGAAGCAGGCTTCTGGGCACACCTGCACAGGATTATCTACATTAGGTTAGACTCTGGGCATGTCTGTAAGGGGTTGTCTTGATTGGATTAATGAGCTAGGAAAGCCTACCTTAATAGTGTTCTGTCTGTCTGTATGCTTGCTTGCCAGAAGAAGGCACCAGGTCTCATTACAGAAGGCTGTGAGCCACCATGCGTTTGCTGGGAATTGAACTCAGGACCTCTGGAAGAGCAGTCAGTACTCTTAACCTCTGAGCCATCTCTCCAGCCTCCACCACCCATTTCTTAGTATATCACATGAGGGAAAAAAGAGAAATCTGGTAGTCAGTTCCACATAATCCCGCTCTGGGCCACTTTAAGCTAAATCTTGACATCCTTGTGGATAAAATACTCTGCTTTAAACAAAAGATTATCTGAAGTGATTCAACATATTTTATTTTCAGATAATGAAATGCTGCCACCAAAGAAAGATGCTGATTTGCATTTTGTGGTTTTTATTATACTGCTTGTGCAAACTTCCACAGGGCACCTGGTGCCAGGCAGGCCTCTTCCATGGAGAGGGTGGCTTCAAGCCTGTTTGCTCTGCCTCTAAAACCTGGGACAGTTGTAGAGGGATCTACTTTTTAGGGCATGCATTCCCCTTTATCTTCTTCCTACCACTCCTCTATTCCCTTCACTCAATAGCTGGAAAATATTTGGACTGGGCAGTGGGAGGAGCCAGGGCATAGCAATGGGTAAAAACATACAGACTTTTCTATCCTGTGTTCTATAATCCAAAAGAGAACATGGGTTAGAAACCAATTATTACAATGTGTTCGTTATAAGCAAGCAACAGTGAAAGAATAGAGTGGTTCTAGCCTGTCTTGGTCACTGTTCTCTCGCTGTGAGGAGACACCACAACCAAGGCATTTTTATAAGAGAAAGCATGTCATTGGGCCCACTTACAGTCTCAGAGGTTTAGTCCATTACATCACGGCAAGGAGTATGGCAGCATGCAGGCAGATGCTGGTGCAGTATCTAAGAGCTGTATCCTGATCCGCAGAGAGAGACAGAGACAGAGACAGAGACAGAAACATACTGGGCCTGGCATGGGTTTTGAAGCCTCAAAGTCCACCTCTAGTGACACAGTTCCTCCAATAAGATCACACCTCCTTATCCTTCTAATCCTTTCAAATAGTGCCATTCCCTGATAACCAAGCATTCAAATATCTGAGTTTATGGGAACAATTCTTAATCAAACCACCATGGCATCCATGCAGAAGAGAAAATAAATCCAAATAATTTTCAACAATTTTTCAATCTAGAATGTAAAGCCCTTCTTGCTGGCACAACTTAGCATCTCTCTACAATCCATCCCAAGAAGGACTGTTTGGTCGGCTAGTTCTCCATAAAGCCTCTTTGGGGGGATGCACACTTTCTCCTTCCCCGGTTCTATCACAAATTATGAAAACAGTGCCTTGTGTTTAGCATCAAAGAGAAGAGGGTGTGTCAGGCATGGTGGTGTACATCTTTAATTCTAGCATATAGTAGGCAGAGGCACACAGATCTCTATGATTTTGAGGCTTGCCTTAGTCTACACATCAAGTTCCAGGCTAACCAGGGTTACAAGTTGAGTGAGACCCTGTGGTGGGGAGAGAGAGATTAAAAATGGGAATTTAAAGACATAAGCTTCACACTAAAATGGCTCCAAATATGCCTGAGAATTCCCGGTTGGCTTTTGAGTGTTGGGTTAATGTAAAAAGAGGGCGGATGGAATGCTACGGGAGGAAGATAAGAAATGCCATAGTGGAGGAGGACAAATTCAAACAGCTGAAGGCAAATTCAAACAGGCACAGTTCTCTTGCTTTTTGTTTTTTCCCCCAAGGAAGACTCTTAGTATGTAGCTCAGGTTGGTCTATAGAGCTGCTGGTCTTCAACTCATGGTCCTTCTGGTCCCTAGTGCTGAGATGACAGGTATAACAACCAAGTACTGTTTCCTCATGGCCTAAAGGGGAGGTAAGATTTCAACCTCAAATATTCCTTAAAGCTAAAACTGTGAAAAGTGGCTTTGTATTAGTCAGAATTGCCTAAAGGAACAAAATGGATAGAACACACACACACACACACACACACACACACACACACACTTTCTCTCTCTCTCTCAAGACAGAAAGGCCACACATCTAGTAGTTGTTCAGTACATGAGACTGGATGGCTCTGCAGTCCAAACCTGGTGCTGGAGTCCTGGAGTATCCCTAGAGAGCTGATGGTCGTCAGCCTACACTGGAATCCCAAAATGTAGGTTCTAACACCAGTGAAGGAATGCTTCAGGAACAGCATAGATGACCTTGCCTGTGAGAGTGAGAGAGAGCAAAGTCTCCCTTCTGTGTCCTGCTAAGTGGGTGCCACCAGAAGGTGTAGCCTAGAATTAATTGGGTCTTCTGACCTCTCTCGCATGGTCAACTGCTTGGGTTTATAGTTTTCCCATATGTGGTCAAGTTGACAACCTTAGCCATCACAGTAAGCAAGCAGAGACGGGATGTGGAGGGAAACACAATTTCAGGGTAACAAAAACAAAGGGGTAACCTACAAGGGAAGAAAACTGTGTAACTTCCCCAGCAACAGTGTACAGGAGTGTTGGTGGGCACTAATGGACAGAGCCTGTAGAATGTCGTTTAGCTGTATACATGCTAGGGAATAGTGGCTGGACCAAAGGAAGAAGAACAAAGTATTGATGCAGAGGCTTTTAGCTGTTTGTTAGGTAGATTTTTTTTTTTTTTTTTTTTTTTTTGATTTTTCGAGACAAGGTTTCTATGTGGTTTTGGAGCCTGTCCTGGAACTAGCTCTTGTAGACCAGGCTGGTCTCGAACTCACAGAGATCCGCCTGCCTCTGCCTCCCGAGTGCTGGGATTAAAGGCGTGCGCCACCACCGCCGGCTAGGTAGATTTTTTTTAAAGGATTTATTTATTTATTTATTATGTATACAGTGTTCTTCCTACATGTATACCTGCACACCACAAGAGGGCACCAGCTCTCATTCTAGATGGTTGTGAGCCACCATGTGGTTGCTGGAAATTGAACCCAGGCCCTCTGGAAGAACAGTCTGTGCTCTTCACCTCTGAGCCATCTCTCCAGTCTGTTAGGTAGATTTTTAAAAATTAATTAATGTGCATTGGTGTTTTGCCTGCATGTATGTTTGTGTGAGGATGTTGGATGCCCTGGAACTGGAGTTGCAGACAGTTATGAGCTGCTGTGTGGGTACTGGGAATTGAACCCTGGTCCTCTGGAAGAGCAGCCAGTGTTTTTAACTGCTGAGTCATCTCTTCGGTCCCAATTTGTTAGGCAGACTAAAGGGGGGAGGGGCAGACTCTCAGGTTCCTCTGAGCAGAGGGTACAGAGACCTGCAGCTACTACAGGATGCATTTTAAAATATCACGTGTATGTGGTGGACCCAAGAGGCCAAAGGTTAGTTTTGGGACTTGTTTTCAGTTTGAGATTATTGGCTTCTAACTCAAACAAAGGTCCCACCTAGTTGTCAACCAGATTTCTTCTCTCTCAAGGCTACCGTAAACAGGTGTGGCTAGTTGCCAGACCCTGTGCTCCTGAAATAGGGAAGTAGTTGGTTCCTACCTAAAACAAAAGTCTAAGGAACCAACTAAGTTCTTGTTTTCTTTCTGGAAATAACTTGGGATTCTACCCAGGGAGTGGTTTGCCTACAGAGTGGTCTAGGGCACGTGTTAAGGGCATGAGTGCTGAACGTACCCCCTGGACTTTCAATTTGCATGTTAATGCAGTCCTTTTGTTCTACTACCTTTTGAAATCAGGGGTGTATTAAGCTCTTGGAAATCAAACGCAAACGAATGTTCAGTACTCACTGAAATTCCCTCCCTATACTATCCTTTGTGTTTCTGCATTTTGTTATTTTTGTTCCTGTCTTGGTATTGCTTACTATACTTCTAGATTCCGACGCCTCCACTCTGGAAGAAAGGTAATCTTGTCGGGGATGGCCCCTGACACCTGTAGGGTCTAGCAACGTAGCTCAGTTGTTGGACTGCTTGCCTAGCATGCATGGAGCCTTGGGTTTTGAGTCCGTCGCGGCATAAACTGGGCATGGTGCTGTAAACGATAATCCTAGCACTCAGGAGGCTGAAGGCTGGAGGATCAGAAGCTCAAAGTTGAGGTGTTATAGATTAAGCACTGTGGTAGGGCACTTGCATACTAATCACTAGAATTGGGGTTCAGTCCTTAGCACTAGTAGAGAAAGGTTCGAGGTCATCCTCAGTTAGACAGCAAGTTTTAGGCCACTCCACGTTACATAAGAACCTCTCTCAAAATAATGAGAAACGAAATACCATACGCGGATTAACAGACAAGCTGACATCCACTGGGTTCTCCCAGCCTGGAATGTCATGTTCAGAAGAAAACATCTGTCTCTTCAAACAGGGTGATGACAACCAATACGAGGTGCTTTGAACTGACGTCAAGTATTTCATAAGGAAAATGAAAAAAAGCCCATGTTCAGTGCCAGCAGAGAGCAAAGACTTAGAGACAGGGACATCTGGGGTGGGGAGCATTTTACTTCATCATCAAATAAAGGAAAGCAGTGCCTCCTAGACTTGGACACCACCAGGTTCTCTCCCGCTACAAACACGAGGCTGGAGTCACTCCAGCACTGCAGGACCTAACTGCTGCCAACGGGAGCCCCAGCTCCTGACTCCATCCCAGATGTGCCCCCGAATGGCAGAATCGATGATTCAAATAGCGCCCATCCATCAGACACCCTGCCAACAGTGGATCAGATCCTGAAACCTCCCCATTCCCCACATGGAGAAACTGATGCTGAGAGAAACCGCTAGGGAAGGACCACCGCTGCAGAGACCTGAATTTCCAGTCTGTAAAGCGTGACTAGGGTCAAACCAGAGTAGGCACAATTGTACCACAGGAAGATCCAGCCATTCTCTGGGTGTATTTCCACACATGCAAGACACACAGCCTGGAATAACACAACTACCGAGCAGCTGAGCTTATTAACAGAAAGCAACCACAATTCTGAAAACCCAGGGATATGTGGCTATTACAGAAACCTCGCTTACAATGAACCTGCAAGGTCACTGGAGAGCCAGGCAATGAAGCTAAAGTTTTGGAAATTTTTGGCTAAATTGGAATAGCAGAACTCATGTGAGGATGACTGCATCCATTCCAGAACCTATAGAGTTCAGAATTAAAGTCTTTTTCTTTAAAATATAAGTTCAGTGACTATACTTGGCAAAGAACTATAGATTCAAAAGCTCTCATGTTAAATTAAAATTCACATGCTTTAAAGTTTCAGGTTACCACTGGGAGCCTGCTGGTTCAAATGTAAAATTGAAAATGGAGAGAGCCGGGCCTTTAATCCCAGCACTGGGAAGGCAGTAGCAGGTGGATCTCTTTAAATTTGAGACCAACCTGGTCTATAAGAGCTAGTTCCAGGACAGGCTCCAAAGCTACAGAGAAACTCTGCCTTGAAAAACAAAAACAAAACGAAAAAAAAAAAAAAGAAAATAGAAAGCAAAGGAATGTAGTGGCTTTTCTAAATTAAAAGAAAAAAGGGCTGGGTGATGGTGGTGGCTCATGCCAAGTATCTGCTGCCCAAATGCAAGCGTACACATTACCTTGGAAGTAATTTTTCTTCGTATGATGCCAAAAAGTTGCTCTTTTCTAAGTATTATTTGTTCTGAATTGGGGATTGATCATTTATACCCCATCTGAAAACAATACATTGATCTGTAGATAATCAAACCCAGGGTCTTGTGCCACACACATAAGCCCTTCTCACGGAGTTATGCTTCAGCCTTAAATGTCATATAATTTTAGCCAGATGTAATGGTACATACTTGTGATAGCAGCAGCTCGAAGCAACTAGCAGGAGGCTACGTATAAAACAAAAGCAAAACAATATAAAGCTTATGTAGGTTTATACAAAACAACAACTTTATATAGTTTTGTATAAATTTTTTTCTTTTTTTTTTTTTCTTTTTTCTTCAAGACAGGGTTTCTCTGTGGTTTTGGAGCCTGTCCTGGAACTAGCTCTTGTAGACCAGGCTGGTCTCGAACTCACAGAGATCCGCCTGCCTCTGCCTCCCGAGTGCTGGGATTAAAGGCGTGTGCTACCACTGCCCGGCTAAATTTTTATACTGTACAATTCACTGTTTCCCCCTCATAAATTATGCTTGGTAAGCTTTTAACTCAGTTGATAAAGTTAGAGTAAAATATCCAACTTTCAGGGTTTTTTTTTTTTCTTTTAAGGTAGGGTCTATGTAGCTCTGGCTGCTTCTGTCTCCCAAGTGCTGGGATTAAAGGTGTGTGCCACCATTCATGGTCCCCCAACTTTCTTTAGATTTAATTTTTAATTATGTGCATCTAAGTGGGTATGAGTGTGGGTGCAGATGCCTGAAGAGGCCAGAGGAGGGCGTTAGATCCCTCAAGCACGAGTTACAGGTGGTGCCAGCACCTGACATGGGATCCTCTGCAGGAACAGTATGTGCTCTTCTCAGCGAAGACCCCTGTCTGGCCTAACATCAGCTTTCATCTCAAATTCCTATGTTTTAGTTTCTCCTGCCACTCGGCGGAGTGTTCAGCCTCAATCATCACCGAATACTCTTCCATATGTGAAATCCTAATTTGACTTTTTCTAAGGAATGTACAGGTGTGCCCCGACCATAACTAATTTACTTGAGGTGTAATGCTTAGGAACACATGCCCACCGGGAACGTGCCATGGCATCTTTTCAGACAGATGGAAAAAATTAATTATACTACTTCAGATTGAGACAAGGTGATCTGCAGTGAAATGGGGAATGACGAGGAAAAAATTGAGAATTCACAATGCAAAAACTGCAAAGTTTATTTTCTTAAATAAAATACTATATCCATATCCATACAAATAATTATTACAACCATTAAAATGTTACATTTAACAATAAAAATTTCAAAACTTTAAACAAGAGCATGTTTTGGAATATTCACATCCTAATACAATGCATTTGTAAAAAGATGTCAAAATAAACAGGACCTATTCTTATTTACAGCTGTAGGACAATCCTGATCCTATTATACATATCTGCTCTGTATTCCATTACAAAACAAATTAGTTTCCATTAGAATTATAAACCAAGTCATTTACAGTTATAGGACACAGTGCACAGAAGACTGCTGGCTGGGTCACAGGTACACAGATTACACTACTGAAGCACTAAAACTTGTGTTTTCCTGGTGCTTGCCGACAGTAAGCATCAAGACCAGTGTATCTATAAATAATCTGTGAAAGTAATCATGTTCTCCTCAATTTTCAACCTTTTTAAAAAACCAAAATGAACACACACACATGCACACGCACATGCACGCGTGCACACACACACACACAACCTGCTGGAAGTGGAAGATGTTTCCTTCACATTAACACAACTGCAGCATCTGAAGCAACACTGTCTGGTCCCTTCTCAGAAGTTCAACAGCCTGAAAATTTACCACTATCATCAAGCCCTGTGCCCAGTGACCTTAGAGATGGAAAAGACTTTAAGACTTCAGGAGCAGGGGGGAAGAGAGGTCTCAGAGAGTGAAGACAAAATTAAATGGGTCAACTTTAGTTTCCTATTACACACTGCATGGACAACTGTACACACAACTGGGCCAAAAGGTTAAAGATTTTCTGTTTAAAAACATGCTACAAGAGAGGTTTTGTCTATGTCTCATGAACTTTAATGACAGGTTGTGCATTCATCCAGAACAGCTTGCAGATCATGCCCGGCATTCTCAGCCTAAGCTGAGCTATGTTTATGATGCACCTGTCGACACACGTGTGACCCCCCCTCCCCACAAAAACAATTACCGGGTAGAGTTTATGCCAACATGGAAATGAGGATGTGGAAGGACGGCCTGCCTCACAAGCTCAGGTACAGGTTCAGCGACACAACTTGCTAGCTACTTTGTCAACAATGGCTCAGAGGTGGCAAGGCAAGAGTGAGAAGCATCGGCTGTACTGATCATCTAGGAGGTGTTTGGTCACACAGCATGTGCCATCTCTGTAGCTCCTTCGTTGCAGCACGGGGCCGGCTGGGTGACATGTTCTGGGATCTGGTCTCAGGAATCAGAGGCACGGTTTCAGGAAAAGGGCAGTGCCAGGGCAGAGGTGTGGGGTCAGAACCAGAAACTCTGAGCCCAAGGGTCCTCAGTGTTTTCCCAGCCCACATGGGCTGTCTCCATCTGAGCACTGTGAGCCTCACAGAGCTACTAAGAACAGCTTAGACTTTACTATAGTAGAATTCAGCCCAGCACGAGCAGAATACAGAGCATAGTCAAGCAAAAAACAAGCAAGCAAACAAAACAAACCAACAAACAAAACCCTTGCTTTTTGGTAGAACTTTGGGAAAAGAAAACAAAATGCTGACATTCAGCCTGAAAGACATCTCTAGAAAAAATTAATTTGCATATACACACTGCAAAACAACCACTCGGAGATTAAGTCCATACTAGTTTTTCTGGTCATTGGCTAATGGTTGCCCTCCAGATAGAACAGCCAAAGGCACACTTTTTCCAGTCAGTCAGTACCTAGACAACAGACCTGGAGTGCCTTTCAGGCACTGAGATACAGGCTCAGAGCTAATCATTTTGGTTCCTCCTCTAACCTTTCCTTCCACCACAGGGGAGAAGTTTACCAACTTCAAACTAATGGCATTTTGAGGAATTGTTGCTGTTTAAGAAAGAGGCATAGGGGACCCACTACTACACACTGGTCTAATAGAGAGGGTGGGCCCAATCACATTCCAACATGGAGGCATAACTGTCTCGTGGACAAAGCCAGGCTGCCTGCCATCTGCTTGATGGGGAACAGCTAAAGGAGAGCTCGAGCCTACACACCTGTGTGAAGGAATGGGAAAACCCGAATCACAGTAACAGTCTATGTCTACATTGTTTTTTTTGAGTGTAAGTTTTAGCCTCTCTATGAGATGGCTAACGTTAGAAGGCAAGAGCAAGGCAAAAGAAGTTTCCTTAAAAGGCTAAAAGACTGACGTAAAAAGCTAACCTCCATTGCAGTTCAGCATAATTCTGACCAGTATCTGGGGATTCCCAAGGCCAGAGTTTAGAACCCCCAGCCTTCTGACATCACACCGCCACCACTGGGAATCCTGCCCTCCACTCTGACAGGGAGCGACTGCTGCCGCCTCAGAGCTGTGCTAGTGAAAACAGAAACAGAACTCCTGGAGAAATACAAGACTTATAAAAACCCAGTGTCTATTAAAAACATTAAAATGGATTTATTTCATCTATAGTTGACATATTTAACAAGTTCATTGAAGTACACAAAGAGAAATCTAAAACTCTTCATCAGAACTTAACTTTGGAATGCCCAAAGGAACAGAGCACGTTTAGTGATCCTGTATGATCAACAGTCAGAACAAAATGCGCTAATCAATGACTCTCACTTAGGAGGCAGACATGATCTTGTGTACTTCCAGAAATTACAAAGCTATCTGTGGAAATGCTTTACATAGTCATGTTAAAAGGTTAGGACAACATGAAACTTATAACCAAATTTGACTGCATTTTCTGCCATTACTTCAACAAAAGTTTTATCTTGATATTACCAGAAACCATTTAAGTTTCATCCCAAAATCATTTAGCTTTAATTATTAACACTAATAAGAACCCAGACTTTTAAACCAAGTGCAAACTCTTTCTCATCCGAGTCCATGCATGAAATGATCTCTAACACACAAGTGCATTATGTATTTAATTAGGGCCACATGTGAGCAGGAGCCAATTATTTGCAGACTTTTACATCTCACAGAAGGCTGAGATTCAGACAACCTCACAGTACTCTTCTCGGCATGAAAACCCTGACAATGCAATGCTATCTCAGGACAGAGCTGAGCTGCAGACAACCAGATAAAAATAACCCAAAGTCTTAACAGGCTTATGACTTAGTGCCACAGTCACAAATGGAGCTTCTCTGCTGGGTGGTGGGGTGCACCTTGAGTCGCACTACCTAGGAGGCTGAGGTGGAAGTTCTGCTTAAGCCAGGAATTCCGGGCCAGTCTGGACAACAGAGCAAGACCCCTGTCTCAGAAACACAACACAAAACTGGAGTTTCTCCACAGCATGCAACCTTGGATCCAATACCGCAAGCCTGCCCTTCCAAACTCAAGAGCCATCATGATGTAAGGACTCACGTGTGAAAGACGGCCACTAAGAGAAGGGGGAGGGAGGGGGATCGGCCATACACAACATTACCTTTAATGAACTTGGCAAACTGGGCCTCCAAGTACAAAGACCACTCTGCATATTAATGCTTAAAGCAATTCATAAATGATTCTTTTTCCTCAGCAACCTTTCTATTGTGGTGTACATGAGTTAAGTCATGCAACTGTGAACTTCTCTTCTCCCCCAGGAACACTAAGTGGGAGGAAACAAGGGGTTTGCTCTGTTCACCAGGAAGGGTGATTTCGGGCAACAGAAACTGACAAGGCACAAGAAGCCCTTTGCTGGGCCCTTAGACAGGCATTCGGTGGCGACTGCTCTGACCAGGGCTCTGACCAGACCAGTACAAAATGAAAACAAACCAAAGGAAAAAACCCAAACCCTCTGTGGCCCTTGGGCTCGCTTCTACTAAGCCAACGGGCCAGCTCTGCATCTGTCCTTCTCTCTCCAGTTTTTACCAGAATGGAGCAACAGTTGAGAGCTAAGAGTTTAAATGGTTTTAAAAAAAATTCAGCACATAAGTTTTTTTTCTTAGTTTTAAGTTCTCAAGACTTAATATATGCTTTAAAATTAATTACTAATTCAGTGGTGTTAAAAAACATCTACAGCAGGACCCTTTTCCTCCTACCAAGGTGCCTTGTCCAACCTTGATATTAGGGTTTCTGTAGTTTTATTGTAACTTGTTATGCAGTGTTTGGTTGATATCCCTGGGAAGTCTCCCCCCCTCCCCGCCCCCCCGCTTCTTTTTTGAAGGGAAATGGAGAAGTGGATCTAGAGGATAGAGAGGTGGAGGAGGTGGGATGGAGGGAGGGGAAACTGCAGTTGGGATGTAATGTATGAGAGAATAATAATATTAATAATAATCTTTTAAAAAACTACAGCATGCTTTAGAGCAGGGGTTCTCAACCTGTGGGGCTCAAATAACCTTTCACAGGGGTTGCCTAAGACTCTTGGAAAACAGCAATTTACATCATGATTCATAACAGTAGCAAAGTTACAGTTATGAAGTAGCAATGAAAATAATTTTATGGTTGGGGGTCACCCCAGCATGAGGAACACAGTATTAGGAAGGATGAGAACCACTGCTATAGAGCAAGCCTCGATTTCCCATTTGCAGATGGCAGTCCTGCTGTCTTTTCCAATTTGTTCACTTTTAATTGAGACGAGACTATGCCTGTTTACCATGTACAATGTGATCTGCATCTCCAATAGCAAGGACAGGCTAGACTTGGGAACCCGCTTTCACACACACTCGCACTCACGAACTCAGATACACAGAGAATGTGTTTTTGTGAAGCACCATTTTATACCTACAAAAAAAATAATGAATTCATTTTCTTATTATAATTGTTATGAAGAACAATAATGCAATTTACAATGTAATATTTAATATAAATAATCAGCAAATGAAAATACTGAGACAGCTTAAACCCCTATTCAGAAGTATCTGAAAAGGCTCAAATGTGTCTTCTAAACACAGTATTCACTGAGCAGTTCTAATATTTAAATGATTGTAAATTAATTTATTTCCAGACCAAATAAATAGAATGAAGAGAGAATACTACATCAACTCAACTGATGAAGCACTAATCACTAGGTGACCCTAGGAAAAGCCACAATACAATGTCTGTTATTCTTTGGCCTAATGCAAAACCCAAGTACTAAGTGGAAAACATTTCTGTATTTTATCTTTGCTTTGTATTTTTAAGGCTCATTGTCTTAGGAAGACTTTTACTTTCCATGATCTTGGCACATTAAAGGATAATGTGACTCCCTATTTTGAAGAACAAGACATGAAATTTAGGTAGTTTGTTAAAATTATAATTAAGAAAGAAGTCTCTGTAACCAAGTTCAGGAGTCAAACACTTCATATATTTTTTATCTGCTTGATTTTATGTATGGGAATTTAGCCTACTATCAATTTATCACCTGCCGTGGCTGAGAATTGTTAGGTGTTGACATCACCGAGTGATGAATCACGTTTTTTCATGTTGCTTTTACTTTTGGATTTGCAAACCAACTATCTCGACTATCTATCTTATAACTTATCAACAACTGATTTTAGAATCTCAGCTCCTTCCTACCATCCAGCATGTGCCAAGATCTCTTCAACTTCTTGTTGGTTAGTACTTAGGGAATAAAAGATTTAAAAGTCAAACTTGGAAAGGTAAATCATTAAGATGATCAAAGAAAGTACATCACTCAGAAATAAGAGGTGATTGTTTTGACAACCCCGGTGTATGCATCTTCTCTGACATGGCTCCCTTATAATCAGAAGCTAACTGAAAAATGGTTATCCAAAACAAAGACACATACCCACACAAACTCCCTCAATGCACACGTGTACATACAAGAACAGCTGTCAACTCAATCCGAACCTTCGCATTTAGTCTCTCTGGATTTAAACAGCCGAGCTGCAATCATGACCTAAGATATGGCTTATGTTGTGAGCAGGTCTGTTTGAGGACTGCTTGGAGGAGTCAGAAGCAGAGGAATTTGCTATGGTGAGCAAAGGTGACATCGCTGAGCCATCAGGAAGAGCTGTTGCTATTTCCGGAAACAATGATGTCATATTGAAATTGGATAGGTGAGAGTTGGCCATATGCATTGGCGGCATCTCAGGGAGAAGGGGAAAGCTTGGCTGAGCGAAGCCAACGGGTCTGGGAGGAGATAAAATGGATCCAAATCGGTTGTTTAAACTTCCACTGTTTACTTTCTCTGTGCTAGGATTGGAGAACATTTGATTAGAAAAATAAGGGATTGAAATGTCATTGGACAGAGTAGGATGAGCAGGAGAATAGGGGGGGTAGAAGGAAGGTAGAGTGTTTTGGGGATCTACTGGGATGAGAGCTGGAGTTCGTGTGGCACTAGGTTGGGTAACCTGTGGAATGAAGGAAGTATTCGCATTTATTGGTGGATTCATGCCACCCTCGGGAATAAAAGGAAAACCAAAATTTTGTGACAGCGTATGCTGGTCAGGACCTGAATTATCGTTAGGGACTTGTGGACTCTCGGGCATGAAACGAACAATACCGCCTCTCTTTTCTGCAGCAGGTTGCTGACGTCCAAGAATCATGCTGCCGCCAGCAGGGAGAGGAAGGTGAGGAAGACTTGGGTCAAAGACACTACTGTGTCTTTGATTTCCAGATCGATTCCTTTCAGGTTGGCGGATTTTGGAACCACTGCTGTCTTGCAGGGGATGTCTTGACCTCTGGGCAACTGAAGAGTTAGCCTGACGTACAGGAGGCCCTTGGTCAGCATTTCCATGAGACACAGATGGGTGTGGCAAAGTTGGCCTTGCAACCCCATGCATGTTGGATGTGACCGGAGGAGGGTTCATGTGGCTCTTGGTCCCATGACTGTCAGTAATTCTCATGGGATTGGACTTCTGCACAGAAACATTGGGACTTGTGTTTCGACCTTGAATATCTCCTGAGGAAGAGGAACTTGAAAAAGGAATATTCAAAGTGCTGTTCCTGGTGTTAATTGCACCTAAAGACATGTCACAACTCTCCCTATTCTGACTTTCACTCTCTCTTCTAATATGAACACTTTCACGGGTTGGAGGACAATTATATTCAATTGTTGAAGATGGACCACATTGTGTATTCCTTGGATGTTCTGAGAGTGACCTTTGGCTCCCAATGACCTGGTCACCAAGGTGAGGAGCAAGTAAACTCTGCATGAAACTCTGGTGACACGTGTTCTCACTGTCCCTTGGTGGGACAGCATTTCCTGCTGGGACGCTTTGAACTGGTGGATAAGATAACCTCTTTTGTCGGTCGATTGGTGGTGGGCCAGTGTTCTGACTAATTCGAAAAGCCTGTGACTGCATACTTCTCAGTGACGGCACAGGGTTACCTATTTCATTATTTCTTGAAGATTGAACTTCAAAATTACTCTGGGGCTGTTGGCTGGCTCCCGCTGGTTTGAATGTCTGACAATCAGGAAGAGGGACAGCATGGTCCATGCGACCCTGCATATTATGAAGTGCCAAGCTTTTATTTCTGGGAACATCAATATAACTTCTCATTTCAAGCTGATCTGAAACCCTTGAGCCCTGAATCGACATGCCCATTCTCTGTTCCGAAGTTGAAGATGACTTTCCAATGAGAGCCTCAGCAGAGTAACTGGACACTCGGTTTCTCTCTGGCCTGTGTGGAGCACAGGTCATGTCTGAAGACCTGGTCACAATACTGGGTTGGGACACCATTTGCTGCTCTAAGCCTCTTGGCGGCAAAAGCCTCTGCATTGGATTATGACCGGATACATGGTCAGAAGAAACTGCTGAACCCTGCTGTCTGCTTCCAACATCCTGTTGCTGGTGCAGAATCTCTTGACTGAGGTGGTTCTGGGCATGGTTATGGTGACCCCGGCCAGTTGAAGAGTTTTCACAGCTCTTCTCTGGCTGGGAACTCGCAAAGTGTTGCTGCATCTGTGGCTGCATCTGCGGATGGTGAGGGTGTGGCTGACTGCTCTTGGGTCTTGACTGGTCAGTCCCATGGTGTTTTGGTTGTAAGGACAGCTGAGAGGCAGGAGTGCCCTGAACGAGATTTCTCTTCTTCTGCATCTGAACTTCCTGTTGTAGAGTTCTCTGCTGGTGCACAATATGGGGCTGGGAGTGGACAGCACTGTCTGCATGAGGCACATGATGCTGCAGCTGATATAAGTGATGCCTCTCTCTTAACTGCCCTGCTTGCTGCTGCTGCTGCTGCTGCTGCTTGATGTAGAGATGGTTGGTGTGAAGGTGAGAAACCGCTTGAGCTGGTACATGCTGCTGCAAGGCCTGCAGATGTTGACTTGCCTGAGTTTGTTGCTGTTGCTCAGCAACTGGAGGCTGAGAACCACACTGAACTTCAGTCTGCCTCAATGCAGGCGCCACAAAGTTGTTACCAGGAGGGAAAAGCCGTGTAAGGCCGTCTCCATGAGCTGGGTTGCTAGCAGGAACAACTGAGTTTGAAGAGTTGGTGGGGATCTGACTCCCCATCATTTGAGTTTGGTCAGGAATGCTGTCTGGGGTCCGGCTCATCAGGGGCATACTTTCAAGCCTCAGAGGGGCTGGCTGACAGTGCTTTTGCCGTTTGGCTGAAGACAGTAGAAGATCATCTTGTACAGTGCGTTTTGCAGAATCTTTCCGGCTCTCCTGACTCGGCTTCGAGCGGGGTTCTTGAGCCTGTGGATTTGGTACGGCACTACTCATGCTGTTCAGCTGTTCCTGGGGATAGTCTGTCATCAGAGGTGGTGCAGGAGGCTGGCTGCTATAAGAGCTGGATACAACAGGCATATTAACAGTTACAGGAATAGATGTTTGCTCGGAAGTCTGCGATAACCCCGTGCAGCTGACCAGAGGATGGCTGACGTTGCTTTGATGGACAAGATTATTCACACTTAAACTGGTCAAACTTGGCGGCCGAGAGGCCGGCACCTGCAGGGAGGCATTTGATGATTTAATTCCCAGAGAACAGCTCGATTTTTCGAGAGGCCTATTGACTGTGACTTCCACTGAATCCTGAGAGTTAAATTCATTTGGTGTTGCATCTGCCGGTCCTGTGCAAGGCTCCTTACGGATCTGTGTTTTAAAAGGCTGCTCTCCTTCTAAAGAGGTTTCAGAAGACTTGGAAGTAACCTCCCTCATCTCAGTCTGTGTGCCAACCCTTCCCTTCTCAATGTTCTCCTGGTCCAAAATAGCTCTTGCTGCCAGGGCTACGATATCGGTTTGCTCTGCAAAGGTACAGCTGTCACACGTGTTAGCTGTTGTACTGTTGGTCACGTCTTCACGAGCTGTTTCGGGAAGCATGGATGCAACCGAGAAACTACGACTACTGCCAGAGCTGGTTGACATAGGAGAGTCAGCTTGCCTACTGGCGAGCAAAGAACCACTAATAACTTCTTGATCAGGGAGACAGGAGTGGTGCTGTGGAGGATCTCTGTCGTCGTTTATCAGTAACAGTTCCTGCTTGGGATGCAAACCAACATTAGAATCACCTATCTTAGAATTATCTGGAGAAAAATCTGGATGATCCATCTGAACAGAAAGAGATGGTTTCTGAAGGTCTTTTTCTTTAGTAAGATCAGATAGCAGCATTGTTAAACCTTGTCCCTTTAAAGGCCCTGCTGCTTGCATGGTGTCCAGTGAATTCTGCTGAATGGGGCAAGGTTCTGCCACAATTTCTACTTCAGAAATACAGTCAGCACTTGAAGTGCTTGTAGTGGATGACATACCAGAAACCTGAGAAACCAAAATCTGGGATTCGATAGGAGATGGACTCAACACATTGGCTGAAGTACAGGAGTTTGTAGCACTGGACAAGGCTACAGTAGTTGGTGGTGTGCCCTGAGATGTCTCTTGCAAGATGGGAGGAGAATCTTTGGATTTTGCTGGGGCCACTGCAAACTGTTCATTTGTTTCCGATTCTTGGGAGGATGAGCTACAGTCCCCTGCTGACTTAGGTTTGGACACAGACTCAGGGATTACTGATTCAGAATTCAGAATGTCCAAAGAATGTGAAGCAGAAATACTAACACTCTTTGCCTGGGACACAGCAACAGATGGGAGGCCACCAGGGAGGCTGTTCAGCAGTCCATCACTACACGATGGCTCTGCCGAGCTGTCTGTTCTGGGACCATCTAGCTTGCCCACATCTCTGACTGAATTCAGGGGACATGCTGGCTTGTTAGCTGCTAAGAGTTTCTTGGCACCTGGCTTCTTGTTCGGTCTTTTTGATTTCATGGTAGAGGGCAAACAAGTGACAGTGTTTGCTGAGGAAGCTGTTGCAAGACTGTACGTACTGGGTAGTGTGGCTGAATTATCTGTTGTCATGGTAGGTGCTACAGTGGTTAGTGACAGACAGTTAGCTGGGCTGGGCTGACTGTTTGCAGAAGTCTGAGGATTAGCAGACTGGCTGATAGACAACTGTACACAGCTTTGCCCAGCCATCTGCGATATGCTTTGATTGAGGCTGGCCAAAGCCCCAAACGTGTTCAGGGCAACATTGGTATTTGGATCTTCGCTGGTGGTAGGTTGAATAATTTGCATAGGGCTTTGATTTGTAGTTCCTGATGAAGACATGACAGGTTGCAAAGCAAAGAGCTGCCCATTTAAAGAAATGGTTTGAGGCTGCTGTTGGTTTGACATGGTAACAGAAAAAGTTTGGGTTGAGTTAGATATGGATAAAGATGAAGGTCTTGGTAATATGTGGACAAGATGCTTTCCTCCAAAAGTCTGTGGGGCTGGCACATTATTATGAGACCCTATTATAGCACTGGCTCCATTAACAGGAAGTCGAACAGGACCAGAATGGGGAGCAGAGAGGAGTGGCAATGGGTTCTGATTGGCTGCCTGTATGATGACAATCTGTTGGCCTACTGTTTGGTTGGGAACCTCTGCCCTCATCACTGCTGGGCATGGGGTTGTGCTGGGTGGCTGAAGAATGATGACATTTTGGTTACCTGGAGCCGCAGTGACAGCTGACCCAACTGGCTGAGCCATCTGAATCACTTGCATTGTTGAATTCAAGGGAAGGATATTTTTTGGAGGCTGAGATTTAACTTGTGGCTGGGCAATTGGTGGCTGCATAGGTAAGGGTGGACACGAAGGCAAAGTGACCACTACTTGCTCAATTGGCGGCCTATCTGCTGGAAGGGAATTATTTAAAGTGATGGCTGTAGCCACATGGTTATGGAGGCTTGGGGTAGGGTTGGTATCAGACTCATTTAATACTGGAGTCACAGCAGAAGACGGTGTCTGGCTTAAAGGCTGAATAGTGTTTCCAGCCATTTGCAAAGTAGTCCATGTTGTCTGTGTGTTTCCAGCTGAAGAGATTCGGGTAAGGCTATTGATGTTTTTCAAATCTGAAGCACTAACACTTGAAGAAGGCAAAGAACAAGAAAGAGTCCAACCACTGTCCAAAGGATTTGCAGAAAGACTGTTCACTGGGAGGGTGGTCTTCACTACTCTGCTGGGAGCTGGTGCCACCACTGTCGTTGTAGTTGTTGAGTCTGCTGCCTTGCTAATGCTCACTGGAGAAGAATCACCTGTAGACCTGGGAGGGCCAGGGCTTACTGTGGTGGTAACGGACACAACAATGGTGTTCTGCAAATCTCCACTGAACTCCTGCACACTCGGGCCGGATCTGGTTCCATGATGCACGTTAGAGGCAGTGGCCGAGCTGCTGGAGGAGGTGCTTGTGACACACACAACTGTTTGCTTTGATGATTTAGGGCTCTCTTGCCCACTGCTATTTTCTGAAGCATTTTGATCATTTAGGCATGTGTGCAAGGAATGATGTTGGTGAGGGTCAGGGCCAACTGAAACAGTGATCAGTGAGCCACCACTGGCACCAAGCACACTTGATTGGCTTTCGGAAGTAGAAAGTTCGAGAATATTTTGAGCAGAAATGGCAGCAGGAAGACAAAGGGGAACAGGCTGGTTGGCAGCCAGCGCAGACACTGTAGTCTGATGCCACGGCTTGTTCTCAGAAGGGTAAACTCCAGAAATAGACACAGGAGTCACAAGCTTGCAGGTCCTCTGCATTGGCACCACATTGGCGGTCTGTTTTTGCAAGCTGTGACCAACATTAAAGGTTATTCCCTGAACGGCTGTCCCCTGGCTGTTTCCCCCAGGCTGGCTCCCATTGGAATAAACAATGATGTTTTTCTGGACCTGGTCACTCGGAATAACAACCGACACCTTTGAGTTTTTCAGATTTCCTTTCCAGTGGATTGTGGGGTCATCATATAAACATATGTCATTTGCTTTCAATAATTCAATATATCGGCCATTTTCTTTTTGGATTTCTTCCAGTTGTTTTCGTAGCTTTTTAATTTCTTCAGCTAAAATATTAGAAATGAAGATGTAAAATTACTGGTGAATGTCAGTGATTATAACAACTTAAGCAAAAATATATGTGCTAAGCCACTAATTCCAATTCTAGCCTTCAAAGGCCTTAGCAGAGCCATGAGCTCTCTGCTATGAGGTTTTCTTCTAAGACTGACACCCCAAGCCTTCTTTATATTCCTTTTAAACTATACCTTTAAAGGACAACCACTAAAAATCTCCTAAAGTGTACAAGTCTCAACATTCCCAATCCAAAATTTCCCAGTAGGCTAGATAGCTAACAGATGAAACAGGGGAACACAGGCTGATTCCTGGGAACATGCTTTTGATAAGCTGAAAGCTCTTTGCTCAGGGTTACCACAACTGACAGGCCTCTAAAATGAACCCTACGGAATGCAAAGGTTACATTTGAGCTGAATAGGCTTCAGCCTGATATAGTAGCCCAAGGGTGGCCAGAATGTAATAGATAGATATCCTCACAGCTACCATGGATGACACCTGTATTATTATCAAGGCTGATTGGTATAATTCTTAATTCTGCTAATGTCCCATCTGACTAACAAAACCAGGTTAAAACCATGTTAGACACTACCATCCCTTTTGGCAGATAGCTCTGGAATGGGAGCTCTGAATTTTCAGAGTTGGATCTTTTGTGCTGTAGGGGTCCACAGGTTGAGTACTATTCCACCTTGACTAAAGGTCAGAGAGTTTGAGCTTATTTTTTACTCTTTCAAAGTTGTTGACAATAGCTGTGGCTACAAACAAGAGATCCTGACCTTGGCTGTCCAGGAACTTGTAACCAGGCTGGCATTGAACTCACAGAAATTCACCTGCTTCTCTCTGCCTCCTGAGTGCTAGGACTAAAGGCATGCACCACCATCACCCAGCTAACCAATGGTTTTTAAACCAAGGACCAGAACTGCAGGACTCTGATTACTGGCCAAAGAAATGGGCAGATATCTAGTACTAGGTAAAGAAGTCACATTCTGAAGCGACTGGAAGGTCACTACTAAATTATAATATTACATATAATCATGTTATATATATTTCTCTCTCTCTCTCCTCTCTCTCTCTCTCTCTCTCTCTCTCTCTCTCCCTCTCTCTCTCTCTCTGTCTCTGTGTGTGTGTGCGTGTGTGTGTATGTGTGTGTGTAAACCCTGTAAGATTCCTATCTGGCTAGAAGCTTTCTGATAAAACATACCATTGTCCCATTAGGAGTCTATTAAAAACTTCTGGACAGAATTATGCTCTGAAAGAAAAGCTGTCTCTCCTACAGACTTTATTATAAAGCCTGCCTGAAACACAGCTCAGCACAGTGCTCTCTCTGACACTGTCCTCTACTTTGAATTAAATAAAATCAACTATTTTCTATACAACAACAACAACAACAAAATGCGGGGGTCAGAGAATGGATAGAAAATAGCACAAAAAGAACCAGAGAAACAAGGATCACAACAGAGATGACAAAAGAGCCAGAGGAGGCTGCTTCGGGCTCTGCCCCACCCTGGCCTGGCTGCTAGGCCTTTCCCAAGCCCTGTGCGTCTGATATTTTTTCATTGGCTTCCCTTTTCTCTAAGGTAACATGACTGTTTGGCTTAGCTTCTGTGCTCTGAGCCAAAGGTGCTATCATGGGAAAAGTCTATGGATCATTCTGGCCTTCAGAGCATCTTAAGGGGTGCGTCACAGTGTTCCCAAACACCAATATATCTAACTACCTGCTGTAACCACCCATGAGGGTTTACACCATCACAAGAGGGCTGACTTAGGAAAGCAACTATTTAACTGAATGTAAGGAAGAATCCGAATGTTGGCCTCCCAGACATGGCTTCAAAAACCATTCTTGCCCATTACAAGCAGCATAGCAGAACACATCCAACTTTAGTAAAACGTTATGCCTTTTAAGGTGGTGTTATGATTTCAGCCACCATATGGCTGACACTTTCGGGTTCCAGGGCCATGCATGTGCATACAAGCCCTCAGGCTTGACTCACATGTGGCATGGTTGCATCATCTACGTTTGACACAGCTGCATGAGCCCTTGTGCGCATGCGTGAGCTCCATCATCTCAATATGATATAACCACGCTATCCCCCTGTGCACATGTGCTAGGCAGCCCTTAAAAGCTGGTTGCACCATCTTCAGCCCTCTCTCTCTGCACACTGACCTTCACCAGGCCTACACACACATCCAATAAACTCCTAAGTGGGTTTGTTGGGTGTTCCATGTTTCCTTCTCACTCGCACCAGGTAATTTCAGGTGGTCTACTAGGTTCTTTTCAGAACCATAGTAAGTGGCCACTCCACAGTCTTCTACCCTGCAATGTGTCTCCTTTCAGCTTCTCTCCAATACTGTGGGAAAAATCCAAACCCACAGCAAGAAAGCTACAACTAAAAATCAAACATTGTTAAATGATCTGGAAGTTCAATATATACTTTATATTAATGTAAACAATTATGAAATGAATATTTTGGTTCTCTAAGTCAATACATTGCTAAAACTTAGCCCAGATTGACCCTCTGATTTTGTTTATAGGTCACACTGGGCAGAACTCCTTCATGAGTCAGAGCCTTGTGATAGTCTCCTAACTGCAAGACCCAAGTGGACAAAGGAGATTGAACACTATTAGTTTAATGACTTAGGCAAACATGAAACACAAAGAAGTAATCAAAATTGAAGTTATGTATTTCTACAAGATGAAATTAACCAACCACAGAGGAGGAAGAAGTTCGGATACAATGATCTCATTTGCAATGATATTCTCTGGGGATCCTTGAAGGCTGGTCTATTCTGATTTGAGGGTTGGGGGAGCTTTTCATGTCCTCAAGTGCATGTTACTACAACACAAACACCTAAGCACAGGAGACAGCAAGACTCCACACAACTCTACCTTGTTCACTATTCCCTCCATTAAGCAGGAGTTCATCATTTTGCCGCTTCAATTCTGTTATATACTTAAAGGCTTGGTCCAGGATCATGTTCTTGCTCTGCAAAAGAAAATTAACCATTTAAACATTTCATCAAGAGGTAAAATCTTTGGATTTAAAGGTTTAAAAAAGATTTAAATAAAGAACACCTTGAGAAGTATAGGTATTAGCTCTTCTTTGAAATTCTGGTAGAATTCTGCACTGAAATCATCTGACCCTGAACACTCCTCCATTGCTGGTGGGAATGCAAACTTGTACAACCACTCTGGAAATCAGTATGGTAGTTTCTCAGAAAACTGGAATCAACCTACCTCAGGACCCAGCAATACACTCTTGGACATATACCCAAAAGATTCTCAATCATACTACAAGGACATTTGTTCATCTATGTTCATAGCAGCTTTATTTGTCATAGCCAGAACCTAGAAACAACCTAGATGCCTCTCAAGCGAAGAACAGATAAGGAAAATGAGGCACATTTACACATTAGAGTACTACTCTGCAATAAAAAACAATGACATCTTAAAATTTCCGTGCAAATGGATGAAAATGGGAAAAAAAAAACATCCTGAATGAGGTAACACAGACCCAGAAAGATGAACATGGCATGTACTCACTCATAAGTGGATATTAGCAGTAAAGCAAAGGATATTGAGCCTAACACGATCCTAGAGAAGCTAAGTAACAAGGTGAACCCTAAGAAAAACCTGGAAAGCGGAAATAGTCAAGATTGCCTGACAAAATTGGATGTATGGGGGTGAGAGTAGAAGAGAGGGCAGAAGGGGAAGAGGAGGGGAGAAGAGGAGGTGGGAGAAGAACTTGAGGGAATGGAATAGTCGAGATGGAAGAAGGACAAAGAAGAGAGCAAGGAAAGAGATATTTTGATTGAGATAGCCACTATGGAGCTAGCAAGAAACCTGGCACTAGAGAAATTCCCAGGAATACACAGGATTACCTCAGTTAAGACCCTAAGCAATAGAGGAGAGGGTGCGTGAACTGGCCTTGCCCTGTAGTCAAATTGATGAATATCTTAAATATTACCACAGATCCTTCATCCGACAACTGATGGAAACAGAGGCAGAGACCTGCAGTGGAGCATTGGGCTGAGCTCGCAAAGTCCAGTTGAAGAATGGGAGGAGTGAGAATATGAGCAAAGTGGTCAAGACCATGGGTAAACCCACTGAAACAATTTACATGAGCCAACTCCAGCCAGACAGGGAAGGAAACAGCATAGATCCAAACTAGTCCCTCTGAATGTGGGTGACAGTTGTATGGCTGGAGCAGACTGTGGGGCCACTGGCAGTGGCACCAGGATTTATCACTACTGCTTGTACTGGCTTTTTGGGAACCTATTCTCTTTGGATGGATACCTTGCTCAGCTTAGATATAGTAGGGAGGGCCTTGGACCTTCCTCAAAGCAATGTGCCTTACCCTCTTTAAGGAGTGGATGGGGAGTGGAGTGGGGAGGTAGGAGGGAGAAGTGGGAGGAGGGGAGGAAGTTGGTATGTAAAATGAAAAAAATTAAATTAAAAAAAAAATTAAATTAAAAGAAAAAAGATTTAAAAAGTGGAAGACCTGTATCCCAGGAGAACAGAACAGGAAGTGTACTCAGACCTTCACATGGGTATGCACAAGCACACACAAATACACCCACATACACATGTATGCCTGCAAACACAATACAAATAAAGTCAAAATGCTTGGTTCCTAAAGAATGATACCTAAAGTTGTCCTTTGGCCTCCACACGCATGCAGGCATGCACGCACACACAAAATTAGGTGTAAAGATTTTGTAGGATACACAGGAAGCAATATAGAGGAAAATCAAAGAGACTAAGGAAGGATCTTGGTGATGGTAGTATGTGGAAGGTTTGTATGTAGCACTTCTAATCTGTAATGTGATGGTTTTAGAGCTGAACTCTGAAAGGGCTCTACCTTCATGAACGGGATTAGCACCCTTACAAGCAGAGAGAGATGGTGAGAGGGCTCAGCAGCTAAGGAACACTGACTGCTCTTGCAGATGACTAGACAGGCTGGAAAGACGGCTCGGCAGTTACGGTCACTCATTGTGCTAGCAGAAGATTTGGGTTTTGTTGGAGGAGGTCGCTTGCTCTTTTACCCTGCAAACATGTGTTTCACAGCACGGTTTGTTTCCCAGAACCCACACAGGGGCTGACAATTGTCTCTAACTTCGGTTCCATTGGCTTCAATAGTCTTTCTGGGTTCTTAAGTGTCCTACACATACACATAAATAATGATTAACTATTTTTTAAAAAATCAGTTTTTTAAAGTGTGGCAATCTTTCTTTTTTACCATGTGCATACATAATTAGGACTAGATTTTTTTTTATTTTTAAAGTTTTTTTTTTTATTAATTTTGTTTCTGTGTTTATGTGGGTTTATGCACATGAATGCCCAAGGAGGACAGAGTTGTTGGATCCTGCTGGTCTGGAGTTGCAGGCATTTGTGAGATGCCTGACAGGGGTGCTGGAAATCAAACTGAGGTCCCATGCAAGAGTAGGTCCTACTTTTACCTGCTGAGCCATCTCTACAACCCAAGGACTGGAATCTTCATTTTGGACTCCTCAGCCTCTATAACAGTGAGGTTGAGTGTTTTTGTAAAGTCACTGGATCAAACAGGAGCCTGTACTAAGACACTCTGTTTTTTGAAATGGAAGCTTTGGGAAGGCCTTTCTGGAAAGGACAAAGCATATGCTGAGGCTCTCTGGAGGAAGAAGAACCAAGTCATGGGTGTTGGGGATCTCCAGCTCAGGGCCCCATTCCAAACCCTGCTCTCAGCACACAAGCAGCAGCTCCCTGGAGCTGCCCTCTCCAGACCCCTCCCAAAGAAAGCCCACCAAGGGTCAGTTCCTCCCCTGGGGCTGCCCAAGACCACGCATACAGGGTATTTAAGACCTGGTTGCCAGACCTACAGAGATTTTCTCTCCCACCTTTCTGAGAGTCACCCGGGAGTTGCTTTGCTCTGTTCATTAAACCTGGACTTATTAATTTGGCTTGATTGGCTTATTGCATGGGTGGAGGATACCTAATAATCAGGGATCCATACTTATTAATGGGGTCAAAAAGCAAAGGCACTTAGGCAGGGTTGACCTTGATTTATTTGTATTTTAATAAATAAAGTTTGCCTGAAGGTCAAAATTCAAAGCTAAGCCACTAGAGGCCAGGGAGTGGTGGCACACACCTTTAATTCCAGGGAGACAGAGGTGGCCGGATCTCTGTGCGGTCAAGGCTACCCTGAGCTACACAAAAATCAATCCAGAAACAGATCCAGGTGGTAGTGGCTCACACCTTTAATTCCAGTGTTTGAGAATCACACACCTTTAATCCCAGCAGTAGGGAGGTGGAGACAGGAGCCATATGGCTGGAATATAAAGGAATATAAAGGGGAAGAGACAGGAACACACTGAGTGTGGAGTCTGAGGTTTGGTGGAGACACAGTGCAGTCTAGGCAGTCTGAGGATCACCCCTTTGTTCTGAACATTGGTAGGTGTAAAAGGTCTCTCTAGTGGTGTACAGCACTGCTTCTCTGATTCAGCTTTAGCCCCTGTATCTGTCTCTGGGTGTTTATTTTTCATGCTAGACTTATGTGTGAAGACAGGAAGAATTGATGAGGCATACTGTAAAGACTGAAGAAAGGGCCACAGAAAGTCTTCAAGACTGTGTCAAAGGTCAGATTTCAGATTATTCTCTACAGCCTCAAGTGTCCTAAAGAACGGGTTGAGAAAGGGATATTGCTTGACTGAGTCTTGGTGCCATGCTCTTACTATATCCCATTTCTACACTTTTTTAAAGGCTATTTTTTTTTTTTTTCGAGACAGGGTTTCTCTGTGGTTTTGGAGCCTGTCCTGGAACTAGCTCTTGTAGACCAGGCTGGTCTCGAACTCACAGAGATCCGCCTGCCTCTGCCTCCCGAGTGCTGGGATTAAAGGCGTGTGCCACCACCGCCCGGCTAAAGGCTAAATTTTTACATTAAAGTATGTTTTTATTCTTAAATATTTTGATGATTTATTTTATATTTCCAATTATGTGTATATGTGTGTGCTTATGTAGGAGAAAACGCTGTGTGCAGGTGCCTACAGAGTTCAGAAGAGGATACCGGATCCCTTGGAGATGGAGTCACAGGTGGTTGTGAGCTACTTGACATGAGTGCTGGAGTCTTCCCATCAGTGCCACAGTACTAATAAACTTAAGACTGAAAACATAATATGGGGGTTGGAAGATGGTTCAGCCACTAAAGCACTTGCCATGCAGGCATGACCACCTGAGTTCTGATCACCAGCATGGGGCACGGTAGATCCTGTCTGAAATCTTAGCACTGGGAGACAGAGACAGACAGATCTCTGGAAATCATTGGTTAGTCAGTTTAGCTGAGTCATTGAACTCTGGGTTCAGCGTGAGAGCAAATCTCAAAAAAGTAAGGTGGAAAGCAATTTAGGACATTGACCTATGGCTTCTACATGCAAGTGCATGTACACACACACACACAAACACAAACACAGACACACACATCACATAAAAATACACATACAGAGAACAAAAACATATGCATATGGCAAAAATGTAAAAAAATATCTCTATGCCCTTGCTCTCCAGATCCTATCCCAGAAACAATCATTATGAAGTATGCATATCCTTCCAGAAATAATCTATGCCATTATGTTCTTTGAGAGCCCAGACAGGGCTGCTGGGGAGGCGGCTCAGTGGATAGCAGAGCTCTCTGTACAAGCATGAGGACCTGCGTTTGGATCCCCAGCATCCATGTGTGTGTGCCTGCAACCCTATTGCTGAGGGTGGGGAGCAGAGACTAAAAAGATTGCTGGGGTTTGCTGGTTGCCAGCCTTGACAAAAACAAAACAAACAAAATCTGAATAACAACAAAACAAACAAACAAGCTCCTGTGAGACAGGAGAGAGGTCTCAGTGAGAGATCCTATCTCAAAGGAATAAGGTGGAGCACAAAGGAGGACACACCTGCGTATGTGTACACATCTCCACCTCCACTATCTTCACACACACAGGAGGATGCCATGAACATTGTGCTATACATTTTACTAAAGATATATCTTATAGGCATTTCCACATCACATTTGGGGACTAGCTGACTCTTTCTAACGACTGTATTCCTTTTATTTGCCAGTTTATAACTAAGAAACATTTAAGCTCTTCACTGGCTACTTCTGGTTTCTTTCTTTTGACTAAGTATGTGGTCTTGAGTTACTAACTTCTACTCCAGTCACAGTATTGATATTTCCCATCCTTTATTGTTCTCTCAGGTATCCATCACTGTGATTTAGAGGCTTGATTGAATAAGCTTCAGTTCTGGGTTCCTCCAATTGATTCACTACAGAGACCCAATATGCACACCTAGGAAACTCTCAGAAAAAGAAAACCAGGCTACTTTTTAAAAAGATAAATCAAAACAAAACAAAACTCAACCAAACAAGAACAACAACAAACCCCCCACATATTTATTAAAGTTTAATCCACCCAGCAGGGATAAAAAGAAACTGAAGTGTTATGGAAGGCAGTATGGAGGAACAAGCTTTTCCAGCCTTAAATTCCCACAATGTCATCATGGAAAAGCATCCACCATCATCCTACTGGAGGAGGGTGAGGTACAAGGCTCTGTTGAGGGGCTCCAAGAGAGGCTTACTGAGCAGGGTCCCGCACCTCCCCACACCCACATCCTGAATCAGTGGATAACTTCTCTTCCTGCTCTGATCACACATGTATGTTTATTTTCTGTGAAATTTGAACTAGAAAATTTCAACCTCAGGGACAGTTGAAACACAACTAGCCAAGATAAAGATCCTAAGTCAACATGGGGCAAAGCAAAATACTGTGTATAGCTCTAGATTCTCTAGCCCTGTCTGGACATCTCCTAGAAGGCCAGTCTCCTAATGTTAGGACAAATCTCTAACACCCCCAGGCTGAGACTTAGAATGGTTGAATTTTAGTCCATTTGAGTGGGTGTGACCTGGTGTTGTGTCCGTCCCTCAAGTCAGACAGGCCTCCACGACTTCAACAGGGAAAGAAAGAGATGTCCTTGTGCAATCCTTTGTAAGCCAGCTCGAGGCTCATTTTCTATGCCAGAGACAGGACAACCAGGCACCAAGGCAAGCTCCCTGATTGCAGGCTGGGTCCAGCGCCTGGAGACAAATCACCACCTTATCCTATCCTGTGACTGGAGGGGTCTAGCTCAGGGTTGCACCCAGAAAGTCAGACTAGATCCATAATGAAAGAATTACGAGTGGGCACAGGTTTGGGTGCTGATCACTGAATAAGCACCACACCCGAATAGACCTATATACCAGCCTCGTCCATGAGGGCAAACTTTTCTCTTGCAATAAAAAAAAGGGGGAGCATGATGTTGGAAGGAGGTGGGAAAGGGAGTGGAACTGGGAGGAATTGGGAAGGAGTTGAGGGTAAATATGATCAAAATAGATTGTACGATGAATGAAATTCTCAAAGAATTAATAAAAATGCCACATCTTTAAAAGATGGAGAATGATAAAGGAAGACATCCCATGTCCTCCTCTGGCCATCACATCGGGTGTGGTCAACACACATACAATCTCAAAAGTTTAAAAGTATACAGAAACTAAGAAATGAAAAACTAAGTATCAAAGGGAAAAGTTGAGAAGAGCTGTCTCTGAAAGCTGTGTTAAGTCTAGGAAGCAGGAAGAACAATGACACTGATTTTTAAATACTATTTACTATATACACATATTTATTTACATAGATCATTTAATTAAAATTAGTTTAAAAACTACTACAAGTTCTCAGATTCCAACTGCAAAGGAATACTATATAGTCATGAAGGAGAGATGATCATATGAGAAAGTTATCTACAACTAAAAGCACAGATGACTCTGAGTGGAAATGATCAAGTCAGGTTCCAAAGCAGAACTGACACTCACTGACAAAGCAATCAGACAGATTGCAGACAGATGTGCAATATTTTATTAGTGATCATAACTTGAAAGTGGTATGTCAATTTTTGTTTAGTTTTTCATGATTACATATTACCTGAATTAATTTGTTTTGTATTCAATGAGTTTTATCTTCATTATTTTAAGAAATAAAAATTACCTTCATTAGAGAAAGGTATCATGCATTAAGTTGAGATTTACAATTAATAATTGGATTTAATAAGTCATGAAGAGACTAGATGTGAAGGAACCTGAGGCAAGAGAATATTGAGTTCTGGGCTAGATAGCAATAACCGGGCTCAAAAAAAAGGGGATGGGACATGTGTGGAGAGCATGAGGAATAAATAAAAAATTCCTAAAAGACTCTAGGTAATAATTTTAAAAGCATAAAGAACATTGATGATCAGAAAGCAATGATAGAAAACACAGTAGATCATATCAATCTAATCATTGGCTACCTTAGACTACCTGGAAAATGAACAACTGTCTAGCAACCACATGGTATATCTGACCATGTAGAAAACTGTACTAGGAGATTACTAGAAACACAAACAAAAAACATAAAAGTATACAGATAAATGAAATGAATGAAAAATAAAGTTATCAACTTAAAACCTCCCCTGGTCCTTGATAAATGACAGAGAACAACAATAATCATTCTAGAAACTAAAATAATTGAGAGCACTTTCTACTAACAAGTAGAGAAAAGAAATACAGTGGATATCCACCTGTTTGGGGGAAGGGGAGGGGACTACCTATTTCAGAGGATGAGGACACCTACCTGTTTCAGAGCAGGGGAACACGGGATCAGTTCTCCTATTCTGTTTATCCCAGCATTGATTTTCTTCTTTCTGTGCCTCTCCACTAGAAAGAGGAAAAACACATTATCAACCCTTATACTACTTGGTCAAAGTATCTAATTTCTCAGGGCAAAGGGACTGTCAGGAAAGAATTATACAGAAGAGGCTGGGGGTCTGCAGCTCAGTGGACATGGAAAGAGAATTGAGCTCTGGGCCAAAAAATCATTATTTACCCAAACAAGAAAGGTTGTACATAAGCTTTCTAAGAATAAAATATTTTAAATCAAAATGATAAACATTGTAAAGAAAACCATAAATAATAACAACATTAAATTATAAAAAGGAATTATTATTATTAGGTCATCTTTCCATTATAATTAAAATAACTAGTAGAGATTCACTGATAAATTTATTTTTCAAATTCACTTTTATCTTGTTTCATGTATAATTTATTTATTATAGAGCGCGATTAATAAAAACTCATAGAGAGAAACTGGGGTTCAACCTGAAGATCCAAAAAGCAAAACAGCCAGCTACTGGCTCTTACTTCAACCTCAGTCTGAAATGATGATGCTGCCTCCAAAAATCTCAGAATGAGACTGTGTCTGAGAGCTGTCTCCTCCCGTTTTATAAGCCTCTCTAGGGCTGGGAGTAAAGGTGTGCAACACTGGGATTAAAGGCATGTACCGCCTGGTTTCTATGGAAAACTAGTGTGGCTACTGGGATTAAGTGTGTATGTTACCACTCCCTGGTCTGTAAGGCTGACCACCAGGGCTGTTTTACTCTCTGATCTTCACGCAAGCTTTATTTATTAAAATACAAATGAAATGCCACTACACGTGCACATGTACAGCACATACATGAGGGTCAGATGATGACTTGCAGGAGCCAGTTCTCTTTCCATCGTGTCTGCTCCAGTTATCAAACTCAGGTTACCCTGCTCAGTGGCAAGCCACGTCACCTGCTGAGCTATATCACAACCAAATTGAAAGAAACCACTAAGAAGTTACCAAAAAGCTGTCTTTTTTGGGCAAATGAGACCTTTCTTTAAATTTTAAGATCCTAGGATGACTAGGCCCTTTTGGAATAGAAGCAGCTGTTGGCTGTGTCTTAAAATAGATAAGAAAAGGTATTGACAAGGAAGTGGGAGGTCCTTGGACTCCCCACAGGGCAGGGAACCCTGACTGCTCTTGGGGCGGATGAGAGAGGGGGAGTTGATTGGGGGAGGGGGAGGGAAATGGGAGGCTGTGGCGGGGAGGAGACAGAAATCTTTAATAAATAAATAAATAATAATAATAAAAAAAGAAAAGGTAGTGACTTGGTTTTCTATAGTTTCTGGGATGCCCACTCTAGCCAGGTACAATCTTTTTCATCTAAGAAACAGAGTACAAGCTAGCTATAACATCAACTTAACACAGCCTAAGATCACCTTTTATTTTTTTTTAAGATCACTTTTTAAAAAATATAATTTTAATGAAGAATTATCTAGACCAGGTTGTCTTGTGGTCTTCTCTGTGAGGGGCTGTTTTACCTGCAAATTGATGTAGTAAAACCTAGTTCATTGTGGGGGACTCCATCCCCAGAATGGTATAAGAAAGGAGAAAGGTAGTTAAAAGCAATCAAGAATGTATTGCTTCTTTGCTCTTGATTGAATGTATGTGACTAGCTGCTTCAGTTTCCCCTGGTGACTGACAGTAACTTAGAACTTTAAGTCCCCTATGCTGTTTTTGGTCAGGATATTTCATCGTGGCAACAGAAATGAAACTAGGACAACAGGGCAGGGCTACTGAAAACTTGTCAATTAACTACCAAAATGTTCCAGACTGACATATTAAACTCTAAATAAGAGTACACAAGAATTCATACAAATAATTTCTATAAGATGCTGAAAGTAAAAACATGCCTAAGAGCTGGAGAGATGGCTCAGCACTTGGGAGCATGTATTGCTCTTCCAGAGGACCAGATCCAGTTTCTAGCACCCACATTAGATGGTTCACAATCACCTGTAACTCTAGCTCCTAGGGGATCCAAACCTCTGTGGGCGCACACGCACACCTCTTGGCTATCTCTTAAATTCTTCCTTTTTAATAACTGAGGGGTAGGCTCTTAAGTGTGGTTTACATTATTCATTTCCTAACAATAGTACTCATTGTTATATAAGGGTGGATTTCAAAGGTGATAAATTCATCCCACCAGTGTTCAACGCAGCTTTCTGGATAAACTCTCCCCAGGAATTTTTTATGTATAGCTATAGTTACAGATACAGATTAGCAGAAAGCAATTTTTATATTCTTTTTCTGAGTGCAGAATGCAGTCCCTGATTAAAAATAAAATGTTACAGAGTGTGTCAAAGTGAAAATGAACACACAATGAACATTTTACACTTCCCTGAGGATAGCCTGTACTTCTAACACTTGAGGTAGGAGCACATTAATTTTATACATTTGTTTTTATAATAGAAATCTATATAACTTAGGGTTGTCCACATATAGCTGGTATAGCAGCACAAGCTGTAATGAGGAGACAGAGGCAGGTGGGTCTCTGTGGGTTCGAAGTCAGCCTGATCTACAGAGCCACTCTTTTCTCACAAGGAAGACTGCCACATGCAAAGAGCCCATGGCTCACCTCTTTCTTCCCAAGGGAGCTGCCCCTCTATAACCTTTTCCCAATGTCCTGAGTGAAAGTCTTCCAACATTGGCCCCCAAATAGTCTAATATCATAACCAATCCAAAGCAGGCTGCAAATGAGGTGTTACAGTCAGCTCTGTGAGGCTCTGAGAAGATTTTGTCAATAAAGACAATAAAGGTGCCCTTTCTAAAATATAACAAATAATTTTATGTTCACAACATAACAATGTATAATCAACCAGGCATAATTAATCCCAGCAGAGTTCCGGTTGCAGTACACACCTGCATTGTGTGTCTCCCGGTTCTTCTTTCTGAAACACAAGCACACAGACAGGAACATGAAGACAATAAAGAAGAATATTTTCCTAACCATAAAAATAAATATTATGAAACTGTCTTTGTTGCAGCAATAAAGAACACCCGAAGAAAGGAAAATTAGTTCATATTACAGCATAAGAACCACAATGCAGATACTTTCAAATAAATCCAATGGATAACATTTCTGGAAGAAAGAGCGATTCTCTACTGATACCGGAAATCACATGCTAGAACAGAATCGATCACTGAAAGCCTTCACTTTTGAAATTGTTCCTTAACTGTGGCTGCGCCCGGAAGTGGCTGGGACTGCAGGCAGGGGTGAGTAGGAGACGGAACAACAGTGCAGTGTAGCTTTGTGAGTCCCAGCAAGGGAGACGTGGTGGCAGCAGCACCTTCGGTGTCCCCTGCATCCGGTCATCTTTCTCATCTGGGTATTCACATTTTCTAACTCTTACCTTTCCTTAAAAACTTCTACTAAAGACACTGACTTCCCCATTTTGCATAATTACTCAACACATTAGCTTTCACTGATAGCTTTTCGGTAAGGGAAGAGAATACAGTAGTTTCAACCTTACTGAAAAACAGTGGCCTAAAATGCTAGAAACTCAGGACAGGAGCTATAAGAAAATGAAAGTAATGCTATGTATATTGTTATTAATAGATTATAATGTTAACAAACTAAATACAATCTAGATGTTTCAGGATACCAGTAAAAATGTCCTTAGGAAGCAAACATGTAACAAAAATTTGGTATAATTTTAAAAATTATATATATTTTTTACAACTCAACCCATAGTTTTCCTTTCCTCCTCTCCTCCCAGTGCCTCCCCCCATCTACCTCCCCTCTGCTCACCCCAGCAACTCCTGCGTCCACCCATGGCTATCAACCAAACATGGCACATGATGTTGCAGTAAGATTAGGCACATCCCCTCATATCAAAGCTGGGCAAGGCAACCCAGTATGAGGAGTAGGGTTCCAAAAGCTGGCAGAGTCAGAGACAGCTCCCACTCCCACCATTAGGAGTCCCACAGGAAGACCAAGCCACACAACTGTCACACACATGCAGAGGGTCTAGGTCAGTCTGATGCAGCCTGCCTGGCTGTCAGTTCAGTCTCTGTGAGCCCCTATGGTTACTGTTCGACTACTGGTGACCATCCTTACTTGTCAGACTGCTGAGAAAACAAGGACAGCTAAATTTTTAGCCATGCATCTCCTTTATTAAATCTATTTTGAAGATTAATCATTTTTTAGGCATCTAAATACAGGTTCACTAAGGGTTGTTTAGCAAACTAGCAGCTAATTCTGTTTCTCCCCTGCCTACATGGTATAGTTTGGGGCTGTGGATACACACCTGTGCTGTTTTTTCGTTGGTGTCTCATGCTCTGTCATTTCTGGCATGGTGGCAGTAATAGGAACCTACAAAGAGATAAAGAGACAGAGACACCAAGGCAGTTAGTCATTCTAGAGTTTGGAGAAACCAAATGGCGATTTTGATTTTAATACCAAAAAGCTAAACAAGCAAACAAACAAACAAAACACTTGACCAGGTGTCATAGATTAAAAGGGTTTAAGAAAATAGGATACATGCTTGACATCCCAGTACTAGGAAGGATGAGGCAGGAGGATCATGAGTTTAGGGCCAGCCTGAGCTGCATGGCAAGTGTCAGACTGTTGGAGACTGTGGACCCTCAGACCCTGAATTTTCTATGACCCCTTGCCTGCCAGAGTAAACAGCTTGTTTTCCTGTTCTTGCAGCTGCTCTGAGCATGAGACCCTCATGAGTTCCTGATGGCAGGGGAGTGGTTTCTGGTGGTCTTGCAGCTGAAAAATCCTGAGAGCTAGGGCATGGCCAAGGAGAGCCCTATATAAGCTGCCCTGGAACACAATAAAGGGGGAATTCTTGTTTCAAGAGTGACCCGTGTCTCTCTCTCTCTCTCTCTGTGCGTGTGTGTGTTTCAATCTCCAGTCCCTTGCCCGACTCACGAGTCATCCCGTAGGACACGTAGTAACACGGAGGCCACTACATCAGACTAGCCCTGGCTTCACAGTAAGATCTCCCTGGTAAAGCTGGTAAAGTGCTTGGCCAGCATGAACTGTAAGAACACACTGCCAGATCACTCTCCAGAAACAACAGAGGACAAACACTACTAGAAGCAGCAGGTGCGAACCATAATGAGGCTTTTTAGCTTCCAAGTGCCAGCAGTCTAATGTTATCAACGGAGACTTCACTACAATGTGGGCGTGAAAGCGCTACCGATATTTAAAATATGAAGGCCTCACTATACAGTCGAGGGATGATCTCAAAACTTATAATCTTCCTGTCTCAGCTTCCTGATTGTTGGGTAGTTACACCACTACCCGGGTAAAAACAAAGTCATGCAGGGAAATGCACACATGAATGGAAAGAGACTGGAGGTGGAAATATTAACACAGGACATGCAGGTATGCAACGTCAGCAATACTACTGTGATTTCTTTCAGTCGTCTCTGGTTTTTCCAGAGTTTGAGTATGTAAATATTAATGCTTAACTCTCAGGAACTGGCAGCCAACCTTCCAGAAGAGGCTGTCAAACTAGGGGGCCTGCTAGACTACAGGGGAGGGGGTACGAATACGACTCCCCCTTTTTCTTCTGGGAAGAGAAAGAAAGTACTAAGTACAGAGGTGAACTCAGAAGGCAAGAGTTTAAAACCTGACTGTGGCACTTCCTAGCTTTTGGCTATGGGCCAACTGTTTGCCCCTTTGGAGTTTCAGGTGCTTTATCTGTATAATTGGGTTGTTTTGAGAAGGGAATGAAGTAAGGCAAGAAAGGCACAACACCTTGGGGCCTGGAAGCAATACGGCTGCAGGAAATGTTAGCTCTGGATATTTACAAGATATTTTACAACAAGCACTGGCCCTCAACAGGAGGGAAGGTAGGCAAGGGACTGACAAGAAGCACTGACTGATGTTCCCGTGGGGAATGTGTAGTCGAAACTCCTCTCCAAGGCTGGTAAGGTGCCTTGGTAGTAAGAGTGCTACCAACCCTGAAGACCTGAGTTCCACCCTGAGACCCACACTGTAGAAAGAGGAACTGACTCCTGCAAGTTGTTTTCTGACCTCCACACACGTGTCATAGACGCTCGCGTGCGCGCACACACACACCACAAGAAATTGTGATTTTTTTTTTTTAAAAACAACTCATTTCAGCAGCCTGCTCCTGTTCTACCTTCTCTTTAAAATCACTCACAGTGGATAAGCACATAACAGCGGTGTGGGGCAGGCAGCACATAAGTACCCTAACAACCCGCTTCCTTTCTCACCCAAGGGCTCGCAGAGTTTCTTCACTTTGGATTCCTAGCTTCCAACTCCTCCTCTTTCTGGTTCAAATCTACCATCTTCTGCCAAAAGACGGCCTCTATAGGTTATGTTCTCTTCTTACTATAAGAAAGAAAGAACAATGAGTGTTTTGGTTTTTTTTTTTTTTTTTTTTTTTTTTTGGTTTTTTGAGACAGGGTTTCTCTATAGCTTTGGAGCCTGTCCTGGAACTCCCTTTGTAGACCAGGCTGGCCTCAAACTCACAGAGATCAGCCTGCCTCTGCCTCCCGAGTGCTGGGATTAAAGGCGTGCGCCACCACCGCCCAGCTAACAATGAGTGTTTATAGGCACCAGTTAGGCATGAGTGAAGCTGCCAACTAATGGCATGCAGGCATGTTTGAGAGGGACACAGGGTGATCCTGACGGCTCCCCACCAATGGAGAACATGTGAACGGAATTCCTCTCAAAAGCCTTTTTCCAATGGATAATCCATGTTCTACCCTAAAAACAGTGGATCTTACAGACAGGGAGGGCATGTGGACATGCTCTCTTCTATTCTGTTTGCTCATGGTCTCTTGGACCCTCATTACCCATCTCTAAAGACCTCCATGTTATGTCTAATATTAAGACTAGCCCTCAGTTCTACAATTAACTTTCCAGTTCCTATTTCCCTTAAGTAAAATTTTATTTCTTCTCTACATGTGCACGTGTGTGTGTATGGGCAAATGTGCATGCATGAGGACATCCTGGTGTCCAGTTGTCTTGACTGCCCTCTACTTTATTCTTTTTGAGGCAATGAATTGTAGTAACAGGAGCGGCGGGGCTGCGTCCCTGGCACCCCGGCTGCCTGGCTAGCTCATGCCCTGAAATAACAACACACAAATTGTATTCATTTAAACACTGCTTGGCCCATTATATTTAGCCTCTTCTCGGCTAACTCTTACACCTGGACTAGCCCATTTCCAATCAGGTGTGTAGCACCCCAAGGTGCGCTTACTGGGAAGATTCTAGCCTACGTCCATCCTGGGTCGGAGCTGAAAAGCGTCTGCCTCAGAGAGCAGAGCTATCATCTCTTCCCAGGAGAGGGGAGCATGGCATCTCTGTTCCAGAGAGCAGAGCTGTCGAGTCTGAGCTCACTTCTTCTTCCTCCCAGTATTCTGTTCTGTTTACTCCTCCCACCTATGTTTTAACCTATGAGGGCCAAGCAGTTTCTTTATTGCTTAACCAATGAAATCAACAGATTGATATATGACACTCCCACATCAATGAATCTCAGCTGAACTCAGCTTGCTGTCAACATGGCTAGTCTCCTTAGGCAGTTTGTTCTGGGGATCTCGTCTCTACCTCCAGAGGCCAGAATTAGAGGTGAGCCACTACCTGGTATTTGTGAGGTTTGGAGCTCCGAACTCTGGTCCTCTTGGCTCCCACAGCAAGTGCATTAAGTGCTAAGCCATCTCCCCACCCTGTTCTGTTTTGTAGGAGTGACTGAAAACTTGATCTGAGGTAGGAAGACAGGCTGAAGGCCTGTGCACTGTGTATGCAACAACACACTTTACAGCTTCAACCAGACTGGCAGGCGAGGAGCTGTAGGAGGGTCTAGGACCCTAAATCTTTGATGGCATCCCTTTCTCCTTTCTTTTCTTCTCTTTCTCTATGCTTAGAATGTCTGAGAACCTTAGCTCTGTTTTAGGGTAATGTTTCCTAGGCATTGCTAATAGGAATTATCGAGGGTACCAGTGCTTTCTATCTGTGAGTTTCATGTCTTTGAGTCTATAGGTGAGAGACATCATGTGGGATTTATGTTTCTGAGCCTAGCTTTACCAGACTTAAAATGTTTTACAGTTCCATTCATTTCCTGGGCATTTCATATCTTCATTTTTCTTTACAACTGAGTAAAATCCTTGTGTGTGTGTGTGTGTGTGCATGTGTATTACAGTAACCATTCATCTGTTCATGAACATCTAGGCTGATTCTATTTCCTTACTATTGTGAAGATAGCAACAATAAACATGAATGAGCAAGTGTATCTATAATAATAGCATATATAATCTTTTGGGTTTATGCCCAGGAATAGTATATATCAAGAATGGGTCATACATATATGGAAACTCTTTTAGTTTTTTTCTTGTATGTTAGTGTGTGCATATTCATGTACTCGTGTCTGCAGTGTACACATGAGTGTGTTGGTGCACCCACCTGTGGTGGCCACAGAAGGACACCGCTTTCCATTTGACTGCCCCCTTTCATAGCTTTCTATTTTGTCTTCTTGCTCTAGCTAAGACTTTGAAAACTGTATTAAGTAAGAGTGAAGAAAGTGGACACTCTCTTACTTACTGTTCCTGGTTTTAATGGAAATGCTATTCAAGGGAGGGTGTTATTGTAGCCACTATGGAAATCAATGTGGAGGTGTCTCAAAAGGCTTCAAATTAGAGCCGGGGAAGTGACTCGGTGGGCAAACATAAGCAGCTAAGCTGATTCTCAGCACCCATAAAAAAGCTGGGAGAGAAGCACACGCCTGCAATCCCAATCTGGATGGACGGAGACAGCTAGATCCCACAGGCTCAAGGGACAAAGTCCAAGTAAAACAACAGTTCCAGGTTCAGTGAGAGACTTTATATTAAAAGAATTAAAATAAGAGCTGGGCGTGGTGGTGCACACCTTTAATCCTAGCACTCCAGAGGCAGAGGCAGGCGGATGTTACAAATTGAGTTCCAGGACAGTGAGGGCTGTTACAGAGAAACCTTGGCCGGGAAACAAAACAAAACAAAATTAAAATATGGTCAAGGATAATGGAGGAAGGTGCTAATGGTCAACCTCATATGTGCATGCACAGGTAAGTGTACATGCCCACACATGCACATACACACACATACATACATCAGACAACATACGTACACATGCACACAAAAAGATCTAAAAGGGATAAAGATCAGAAAGGAAGAAGTTAAATTATTCCTATTTGTAGATGACATGATTCTATACTTAAAAACCCCATGGAGTTCACACACACACACACACACACACACACACACACACAATCTGGATCTGACAAATAACTTCAGAAAAGCATCAGAATACAAAATCTTTGGTATGGTATGTGATTACATGGATGTAATCATAGCACTGAGGGGGTTGAGGCAGGAACACCATGAATTCCAGCTCAGCTAGAGTTACAAAGTGAGCGCGTGTCAGAGTCAGAAGCGAGGGGCCAGAGGCTGATGCTGTGCTTTCCTCCCTCGCTCTTGTTTGTGAGACAGACACTGACTGACTAGCATGGCCCAGGGTACTCCTGTCCCTTCCTCCTCAGTACTGGCATTACAGGCATGAGCCCCATGCCTGGCTTTTACATGCGTGTCCTCAAGTACGCAAGGGAAGCACTATCTCCCCACCTCCATAATTTACATTCCTGATGTTAAAAAACAAGAATAAAGGACTGCATTACCATAACTCGTCATCTACCTACCAATTAACCTAGTAATGAAAACATGGCTTTTTTTCCCCTCTTCTTGGCACTAGTGTTAAATAACTCAGGCCTTAGACCACTTGAGTCACATACACAGCCCAAATGGTATTTTTAATACAATATTTATATGACTAAATAAGATACTCCTTAAAATAGCTAAAGTGCCATGAATTTTTAAAGATAAATGCTAAAATTCATATTAATAATCTATGAATTATTATATCTGCGTGGAAAGAAACAATTACTGGGAAAGCAGCCAAGCTCAGTGGCTCATACATGGTGGCGCTCAGAACTCATGCATCTAATCACATGATCTAGGAAGTAAAACTCAAATTCCAAACATTTTAAATACACCATTCAGTGAGGTTTGACAGATGGACACACTTCTATGACCCAATACTTATCAAACTATAGATATTATCACCAAAGTTCCTTCTTGGCTTTTCCTAGTCAACCCCTTCCCAGTTTAAAAAGTAATTACTGTACTGTTTCCTCCTCTGGATGTTATATAGACGTATTAGCTGAGATTCTCTTGTAGCAAGCTAACACTCAGCTTAATGTAAAAGTATACATTGCTTCTTTTATTTACTAAACTGTGTATGATCCTGTAACACTAGCTTTTTATCCATTTTTCTGTTGACAGATTGCCACTTTGTTCACTGAATGCCACAGGCACAAATTATAAACACTGTAAGGAAAAACAGCCAGCTGAGCACTTTGCGCTGGTTGATGGTATCTGGACAGTTTCCTAACGAGCAAATGACATATAAGTTGCGCAGGGGATTTTTTTTCCCCTAAAATAAAGCTCAGGTATGCTCTGATTTGGGGAGGCTACCTTTGCATAGCTTTGTCTAGTTTAGTATTTGGACCCATCCCTCCTGCCTGTGAGGGGTCAGGATCTTCTTGTCCTATTGCTGCCCAAGGCAGGTTCCGCTCTCTGCATCACTGAAACACTGCAGGTTGTGAAATCCTGGATTTGCCTGTAGTTTTCTTTGGCCTCTCAGCACTTGCTGCCTTTGGTTACCGACTCTCATAAACTGGGTTCCCCGAAACAGCTAATGAGTATGGAGTTTCTTTTCTAGGTAATAAAAGTGTTCTAAAACATTACTGCGACAATGCTTATATGACACTGTTGGACATACTAAACCACTGAAGTGGGCACTGAGTGAAGGAGGGATACAAATCATACCTCGATAATCTTTTTCTTTCTTCTCTCTCTATCCTCTCATCTAGCACAGGCTGCCAAACAAACCTACTATATAGCCTACTTGGTCTTGAACTGATGCTCCTGCCTCAGCCTCCCAAGTGCTAGGATTACAGGTCTGAGCTAACACATCAGGCTAGAAAACTTAGAAAACAAAAGCATCAACCCAAAGCCATGTTAACACAGAAGCAATCTAATTTAGGGTTTTTGTTTGTTTGTTTGTTTGTTTTTACAACAAAATTTTCAAGTCACTTGCTTTACATGTAATTAAAATTTGAAACTGGAATCTAGTACTAACACAGTCTAAAAAGTGAGACTGGGGGGTGAACAAAGCCAAAGAGTCCAGTTTCAAACTTATGACAAAGTCAGAGTAATCCAAATGGATGGCACTAACATGCAGAATACACACATGAACGAAACAGTTAGCAATACTCAAGGTAACCCTTTGCCATTGGGAAACACCTTGATGGGACTCTTGTAGACCCCTATGCCAAATCCAATTTAGTCTAGAGGAAACTTCTTCCAATTAAAGAACCTAATGCCTATTGCAAGAAACCATACTGCTCTGGATAGTAGAACAGCTATACAAGAGAGAACAAAAAATTCAGAAGAAACCATAAAGCAAATATTTTGGCAAACTTCTACAAATGATAAAAGACCAAAGTTAAAAATACAAATAAACAACATTATAATTAAGGATTTGTTAGACAAAGTGACAGATGCAACAATAATTGCACCAGAATCTTGAAGTCAAATTGGCCTCTTGAGGAGGTAAATGTTCAACTTTTATGGACTGGAACTTTATCTCAGGTAAAACATGAGAATGTATAGGATCAGAAAAACAGAGAGGGGCCTAGAGAGATGGCTCAGTGGTAGAGCACTGACTGCTCTTCCAGAGGTCCTGAGTTCAATTTCCATCAACCACACAGTGGCTCACAACCATCTATAATGAGATCTGGTAACTTCTCTAGCCTTCAGACATACATGCAGGCAGAACATTGTATACATAATTAATTTATTAATTAAAAAAAGAACAGACAGGAAAATTAAAGCCATATATGGCTAACATAGCAATGAATTTATGGGGGTGTGATTTGTTACAGCAATGGAATACCCAGATTAACAGTCCTCCAGTCTTAGAAATAAACCACAAATTAACATATGTTTCTGGGAAAAATATTAAATTTTTTATCTTTTTAAATTTTTAAAATTTATATTACATACCGACCAGTTTCTGCTCCCTCCTCTCCTCTGGTTCCCTCCCCCAACCTCCTTTCATGAAAAAGCAAGATTTAAACAATACCTAACCACAAATCAAGCATTACAGAAAGTAGTAGAAGAAAAACTCCAGCCCAAGAAACTCAGTTACAACCACAAAGACACAGGCAAAAGATAATCTCACAACAGCAAAACCCAAAGAAGAGAAACACACCAGCACCACCACCATTACCAACCCCCCAGAAATAACAGGAATTAAGAATCACTGGACAATAGCATCTCTTAATACGAATGAATTCAATTCACCAGTACACAGACACAGATAACAGAACAGATATGAAAACAGGATTCATTCTTTTGCTGCATACATAAAGCACACCTCAACTTCAAAGACAGACATTACCTCAGAGTAAAGCATTGGGAGAAGATTTTCCAATCAAATGGACCTAAGAAGGAAGCTGTGTAGCTATCCTAGTATCTATCAAAATAGACTTCAAACTAAAACTAATCAAAAGAGATGGAGAAGGACATTTCATATTCATCAAAGGAAAAATCCATCAAGATGAAGTCTCAACTGTGAACATCTATGCCCCAAATACAAGAGCACCCACATTTGTAAAAGAAATGTTCCTAAAGCTTAAATCACACATCAAACCTCCACATATCAATAGTGAAGGACTTCAACACCCCACTCTCACCAATGGACAGGTCTGTCAGACAGAAACCTTAAATTTTCTAAATTCTAATGAGAAAACAATAACAGCTGTGAACAGACACTTGATATTAGAAAAAAAACTGCTGAATTAAATCAGTCTGTATACATTAAAGATGTGTTGACCTCAGAATGTAAACCAGGAAATGTGCTACACTGGGGATGAGGTCTTGCTTTATTTATTTATTTATTTATTGTTTTTTGAGACAGGGTTTCTCTGTGGCCTTGGTGCTTGTCCTGGCACTCGTTCTATAGACCAGGCTGGCCTCGAACTCACAGAGATCCATCTGTCTCTGCCTCCCAAGTGCTGGGATTAAAGGTGTGTGCCACCACCACCTGGAAAGGTCTTGCTTTTGTTTCCACACTAGAAGAAAAAGCTATAAATACCATCAAAATTGATGAAGATTAGATTTGAACAAGAGAGATAACTTGATTAGAAAAGACAACAGCTCATCCAAGAGTGTGACCATTCAATCTAAACTAACTTAAAAGACTAAGAAATGCTTTTCATTTGATCAGATATGACTTGTCAAAAGGGAAATTTTCCAAAGTTAGAGTTGGGGCAGGGTTTTTTTTTTGTCTTTTCAGGAAAATGAAGATATCTAAACTAAGGAATCTGAAGATCACTGGATAAATGAGTCATTTGAAGAAAAAGGACAAATCAACCAGAGAAAATGTCCCACGAAAAAGAGTAAATTGGCCTATTGGTAGATCACATCTCCAACAGGATAAAATTTCATAAATTTTCCCAAATGTTTGTTTCTGCTGTTCTTTACAGACATATAATACAAATGGTATTTTTGGAGTCCCACTTCAATTAAAAATTAAATCTGGATTTGGGATTGGAGCATGACTCTCTCCTTCTCTAAACCCAAGCATGTTTGTTAAAGGAAAGTCTAAAATCTCTGTTTCATGTCATAAGAGCCACCTGATATGGGATAAAAGAAAAAACAAAATTATGGGACTATTCCATTGCCACTAACCTCATCATTCTTTGGTTTTATTTTTGACTCTTTATAATTTTTTTAAGATATAAATATTATCTCAAAATTTATAAAAATTAATATATTTATACTTTAAACCTTTTGTCATGATATTAATGGTCATATAGAGTACTAACTAATTCTAGAAAAAAAGCTTCATCTAGCTTCCTGTACATGATTTCAGGTTTGGGCCTCTATCAGGTAACTAATAATTAAGATTTTGTATTCTAGATGTACATAACAAATTATGGTCCTTTAACCTGTCTGAGATCTGCTGCATATTTCATTTAAAATACTTAAGTTTTCTACAATGAACCATGACCATGACTAACAGTGACCTTTGAAGTCTCCAAAAGGAGAATGAAATCCCAGGACGATTCCACCTGGATTGTGGTAACGTCACTAACCTGACCAACACCACCCAAAGAATTGCTTTGGACTACAGACTGCTCAGGACAATTTCAGGGTGCACAGCTGAGATGATCCAGCCTAACAGATTACTCCACCCAGGACTTAAAATAAGCCCTTCACTTTCCCATCACACAGAGCCTGGACAACAAATGCTAAAACTAGCTCTCCCAGGACTTGACCCTCTTTTTTCAGAGTCTGCTAAGGATGCTATCACCCCAGACAACAGGAAGTAATTTTAAGGGTGTGGGTTTAGTGGGATGAGCTACAAGTTGTTACTGGTAATGGTCAGGAAAAAAGCTGAACATAGGAGATTAGATTCAGGGATCTTGTTCTGAAAACAAAAAGGGGGACACAGAAATGACAGAATAAAAGGGTAGATTACTGAACCTAATTTAAACCAAAAGAACAACTACTAGTCTTAAATATTTTACATTGGTATGGATTTTCTTATTTTGATACAAATTTGAGGTTATTTTTGTTATGCTGTGTTTCTACTCTTGCTTGAGACATTTCTGTATATTGATAAACATTTAAGGGTTTTTTGTTAGAACCTACTGTACATACATATCTACTCTTGTTGAAGGTATTGTACCTATACAGCTAATTTAACAATGCAATGTAAATTTCTAATCCTTGAAAGTTATTATAAACTATTTAGGATAATAAAGAAATACAGGTCAATAGTCACCTATCACAATCAAATGTATAGTCGTGTTAGCTAAGTTTTCAAGGTCAAACAGAGATATATTTTTGATAGACAGGTCATCTTCAAACACTTCAGAGATCTACAGATTATAGCATTTAAGATATTTCAATAACATAAGATTTTTTTTATGAAAATGAGACATGTATGCTTCTGGCAGTACCAGTCTACTTTAGAGAAGATGATAGGCAACAAAGAAAGTCCATTTGGAGTTTACTTTCTTTGTTGCAAACATCTACTGGGCAAGAACGTGCCCTTGCCTTGACTGCTGACAGTATGATGTCTAAATTGGACAAGCAGGACACAAAAGAAAGTGACTGCCAAACTTTGCCAAGACAAGGAGGGACAGTCCTTTAAGAACCCTGTTTCATGGAAAGTCTGTCAGATATTATAGGCCTGTAGGCTGAAGATGGTTACAGAGGACCTTGGGTGACTTTACAGGCAGCCAACTGTTTCTGCCATGTCTTAATGTGGATGTTATTTGCTCTGCATTCCTGTTCACTCATGTAATATTTGCTTCTCAGGTCTCTGGTGGAGCTGATAGTTATAGTTTTCCTTGTAACCAAATTCAGAAAAGAAACTCACAAAAGAGGTATAAAGTTTATAAGGTTGGGAATCACCAAAAGATAGTTTGGGGTCAGTAATGGAAGTTTGGATATTAAGTGAATTAGGTACAAAACTTTGGACTCAGCAAGATAGGGTAGATAATGAAATATTTACTCTGAATTTGCCAAATGCAAATGGACTGGACCTTGTTAATGTAATTCTTGCCTGTATTTATTTGTAAATAGATATTGTACTTATTGTATATAGTTTTACTATTTTATTTAGACAAAAAAGGGGAGATGTTGTGTGGTATTTTGATTGTGTTCTGACAAATAAAACTTGCTTTGAGTCAGAGGACAGAGGTAGCCATTAGAAGACCAAAATTAATCATAAAGTTTAGAGGACTGTAGACAGGTAAGAGACAGGAACTAGTAAGGTGGGGCTGAGGTAGGTGCTCTGCTCAGTCATTTCAGAGGAAGGAATGGAAGAGGTATAAGGCAACTGGTGGCTGCATTCTTACCCCAATATCTGATTCCCAATTTTTACTGATAAAGAATAATTAGATAAATACTTCACAGGTATACCCTGTCCAAAAACCAAAAGGAAAGAGGAAGAGGAAGAGGAAGAGGAAGAAGAAGAAGAAGAAGAAGAAGAAGAAGAGAGAAAGAGAGAGAGAGAGAGAGAGAGAGAGAGAGCGCTCAGCAGGTGAAGGTGCCTGAGTTCTGAATTAGATCCCCAGGACCCACCTGATGGAAGGAGAGACTGGCCTGTCTCCCACAAGCTGTCCTCTGATGTCCACCATGGCAGCAGAGTACCCTCCCAAAAGAAACAAATGTAAATAATTAATAGAAAGGGCTGGGTAGTGGTCATACACACTATTAATCCCAGCACTCGGGAGGCAGAGACAGATGAATCTCTGTGAGTTTGAAGCCAGCTTGGTCTATAAAGAGAATTCTAGGACAGTCAGGACTACACAGAGAAATCCTGCCTTGAAGAACAAAAACAAATAAATAAACCAAATTTAAATAAGTAAATAAATAATAGAAAGGAAAGCAGGGGGAGAGGGGTAAGGAAAGAAAAGGAGGAAGGACAGTAGAGGGAAGTAAAGGGAAGGGAAAGTGACCCTGCTGTGGTCACACATGCCTGCTAACCAACACTAGAGGGTGACACAGGAGCACTACTGTAGGTTTGAGGCCAGGCTGGCTAGTGTGCATACAAGAAAACACAGAAAAAAACACAACTCCCAAAATGGTTCCAAGCCATTACCACTGTATTCACTAATACAATTGCTATCATGTATCCTCGACTTATCCTTCACCCACGTCAGTGAGTGATCCCTGCAGTGCCATGAAAACAGCCTCTGATGTCAGACTCAGCACCAAATCTCAAGGCTGACATTTGCCATTTAGTTTAGCAGCAAGCACTCATCACTTTCGAGATCCCCATGCTTGAAGTCGGGAGACTCTCGGCAATCCCCAGAAGACAATAGTGACTGTACAGGTGCAGTTAGCAGGCCAGCAACACAGCTACTTCATAGCAGGAGCTTAGCAAGTTAGCTAACTTGTTCTCCCCCAAACCCCCATGAAAAGACAGGTGTGAGCTGTTCTGAGTCCCTGCACTGGATTATTTTCTATGTCCATAAATTTTTCACCTCACTGTAATTCCCCAGAGCTAAATCTCAGTTATCAGCTCTTCCCTCAGCAACAAATTATTGCTTCCTTTATATTCAAACTTTTGCTTCTAAAATGTAAAGATTTTCTTCACAGTCAACAAAAAATCTGCTTTTTCTGTGTACCCTTCCACTTCATTTCACTCCACAGAACTTCCTCTCTCCCTCACTGGCAAATCCTTCCTGGCTCATGACTATTTACTTTAGGATTGCTCAAGCCAATAGAAATACTCTCTTGGAGGCCAAGGACAAACTTCATCAAATCAAAGATCTTCCTGAAATTCCATCGCTTGTGTTGTCTTACTCTTTTCTCACTTAAGTATTTTTGTTTCTTAGTAGGGATCCTTGTCTCTTTTTCATTTGAGTTCCCATGTTCACTACTCTCTTTTATGTTTGTTTTCTTCCAGAAAAGGTTCCTGATTTTTTTCTGGCTAAAACCATTATATTGTATGATATACTATATTATATAATATATACTATAGGTGTATATATAGTATATATACAAAGCTTCCTTTCAACTTTCATCTTGCTCTACATCTGCAGACAGGCAAAGCTCTAATTAGACCATTCAAAACAAACAAAGAAGCTTATTTGGAACATACTGCCTCACACTATAAGACATAAATGTCTCATTCAAAGCCTCTATTTTATCAATTAACCTGGCTCTAATCTCAAAACAAAAAAATAAATTCAGATCTCTTTACCAAGTGATGTCATCTTTATCCCATTTACTTTCCCTGTTCATTACCATGTCAGTTCAGGCCCTTTTTACACATCTGGCTCTCAACCCTCTTCTTGCTCTTCATGGGTTTTATACCCATCCCAACATTCCACTGATCCTTCCTTCTAATTCACCAAACTCCATCATGTTTCTCATGCTCCAGAATTTACAGCAGCATCAGCCCCTATACACAGAGTTTTATATCCATGAATCCAACAATTCTTGAACCAAAAGTATTGGAAGAAATTTTTAGCTATACTGAATATACATACTGATTTTCACCCTTGTTATTATTTTCTAAAGTAAAATACAATACTGGCCTGTATTGTAATATTTGGGGCACTGAGGCAGGAGCATAAAAAGTGTGAGGATAGTCCTAACATAGCAAGATCATGTCCACAAAATAAACCTCAAGAGAAATCACAGTATTAGTAGATATAGCCATGCACTGCATAATGATGGTTAGTTACTCACATCCACATATTCCACAGTGGCTCCTAACACTGGAATGGAGCTGAAGACTTCTATTACCTCTTATTTTACTATGTTTGCACATGTTTATACATAAGCACCACCATGTTATGATTGTCTATAATACTCATGGCAATAATGTGGTAGATAGGTCTATAGCCTGGGAGAAGAGAGCACAGCATGAGACTTACACATTTGGTCTCGTAAGAGTACACCATATGATGTCCCCATAATAATAAAATTACCTTCATACACTACTCAGACTGCATTCCATCTTCTTAATATATAACTTTTTACAGCATTTAATTTATGTAAAACGTTATAAATAATCTACAAACAATTTTAAGTATATAGGAGGATGTGCATAGGTTATGCAAACATGAAAACACTATGCCATTGTGCATGAGACTTTGAAGATTTATTTAATTTCTTTAATCATGTGCATCTGTGGGGCAGGGTATGTACACCTGAGTGCAGGTGCTTCAGAAGACCCGAGGTGCCAGATTCCTAGAAATGGAGCTAAATATGGTTGTGATCCACTGCACATGGGTGCTGGGAACCAAACTGGAGTCCACTGAAAGAACAATGTATACTCTTAACCACTGAGCCATCTGTCTAGCTCCCTAAATGATACTTAAATTTCTGTACCTGTGAAGGAACCCTAGAGCAAATTCTACCTGAATACCGAAGAACAACTGACTAATGCCCAACTGCAACACATCTAAACTCTGGGTCCTGGCTTTCAGTCTCACCTACCCACATCTATCAGGTACAACACAGAGGAGCAAGGGTGAATAGCTGATCCAGACATTTATTCTCCATCCTAACCAACTCAGATTTGCTCTTCCTGTTCTCCTTATTGGTAAGCTCATTTTTCCCTAAGTTCATGCTTTTCTCTCACTGAAATGACCTTTTTATCTTTTGTGGCTTGTCCAACTCCTACCAATACTTCAAAATCCAAGGTAAGTCTGTTGTCCATGACAAAGGTTCCTAGTATTTCTAGCTAACACAAACACTCTTCCTATACTCTGGACCCTATAACAACTCTACTTGGTAACATCTTGGTTACTTGGTAACCTCTTACATCATGTCTTTTTTCTCTTTTTGATAATTTACTCTACTTACCCTATTGGTGCTTTTCCATTCAAACATTTCCTTACTCATTTTTCTCCATTTGAAAGGCTTTAATGATTTCTTTTCTGGGCCTGTCTCCTTTTCTCTGAGCACCAGGCTTCTTGAAGAACTAACTTACACTTGCTCCCCTCTCCTCTTATTTTTCATTTACTCTTCAGCTAGTGCTGACTTTCATTCCAAAAACTGCTTACAGCAAGCTCATCAAAGGCTCAACACTGCCAAGCACAGCCCATGTATAAAATACCTGCAGCTCAAGCTGTCTGGTGGCATATCCTGTGCCTCCTTTGAAGAGCTTCTCCACCCCACTCTAGAACTCAGGAGGACTTCAAACGTGGGCTGCCATGAGAAGTGTGGCACAGCACTAATAGCTAAGACGCCCTGCACAAGAAGGAATGCTGGCTGGGGCTGACTTAGCCCTGTGAGCATTTCCTAACCTTCCCAATCCATAAAGCTCTATTTTCTTACATTAGTCCAAGTTAAATTCTGTTGCTAATAATTAAAGAGGAATTAGTCCTAAATGTGGAGCAGAAATAGAAGTGTACCTCTCTTAGTTGTACCATCTTTTATTCTTCTCTCCCCATTCTCTGTGGCTTCTACTGTTTATGAAATGACAGCAGCTAATGTGAGAACTCTTTCACCAGGGATGGGAGGTAAAGCTGTCTAGAGCTCCAATCAGCCACACAACAGGTAAAAGAGAACGATGAGTCTTTCCTAGGCGATGATGGTGATGATGATGATTAATAATACTATAACTATTATAATATCACAGGTTAATTTGGCAAACAAATGCTGCAATGAGTCCCTTAATTATCTGATGTTCCCCAGGCCTCCCCAAATTTTCTTACAAGCTGAGCTCAGTATTTACTATTTCAGTATTCGCTTTAGCACCTACAGTATTGCGCAAATGTAAGTACTCAATAAATACTTGATGAACTGAATTAAAAACACAGTATTAGCACATTAATAGGAGCAACTTATCATGCCCTACTGATCTAATTAAAAGATCTGGCCTTCTGAAATAGCACAATTGTACCCACATGGAAAATTGAATGAGAAAAAGAAAAATTATCCAATTGAACAATTAACAGTTTTTTTATTAGCAAGAGTTTCACAAATATTTTATGAATAATAAGCTCAGAGAAAAATGCTCAAGGTGTATGTACATATGGAAGACTATACCTTTAAGGGGTCTTTATGAAAAATATATAACTGAAGTTAAGACAATATGTTGTAGCAAAGTCAATTAATGTCAAATTAACCTTTTTTGTTTTGTTTTTCAAGATAGGGTTTCTTTGTGTGGCCTTGGCTGTTCCAGAACTAGCTCTTTAGACCAGGCTAGCCTCAAACTCAGAGATCTGCCTGGCACTATGCTGGGATTAAAGGCATATACTACCAATGTTCAGAATCAACTAAAATTTTGTTAAAGATGTGTGTTTATACCCTTTGTATATAATAAAATACGGCAGTCAAATTTAACACACTTTTTAAAAACTTGTGTGTGTGTATGTGTGTCTGTAAATGACACATTCATTCCTAGAGGACACAGTTCCTATGGCTGCAATGTTCTAGCCCTGCCATATTGCATCTAGGAATACAATGCAGATCATGCCCTTGAACACAGATGCCCTGAAAACTAGCAGTCAAATAAACAGATTACCTGTGGCAATCTGTTAAGTCCTAACACAGAAATAAACGCAAGTGGACTGGGGACACAAAATAGAAAATAATCAACCTGCTGAAAAAAGTCGGAAAATGACTCTATCAATAAAGCAAAATTCAAACCAAAAAAAAAAAAAGTCGGAAAATATAAGGGAAAAAAAAAAAAACCCTGAAAGCAGGACATGGTGGAACACAACCATAATCCCAGCACTTGGAGTCAGAGGCAGGTAGATCTCAAGTACTTGAGACCAGCCTGGTCTACATAGGGAGTTTTGGGATAGCCAAGGCTACTTAAGATACACTGACTTAAAACAAACAAACAAACAACAACAACAAAAAAAAAAGAAACAAAAACCAACCACTGACAATAACTTTTGCATCCATACATGCCGGCAGTAACTGAATACCAGGAAAGACACCGCTAAGAGACAGCAGGAATGTCTCAAAACCATGGCTAGGGCCGGGCGATGGTGGCGCACGCCTTTAATCCCAGCACTCGGGAGGCAGAGGTAGGCAGATCTCTGTGAGTTCGAGACCAGCCTGGTCTACAGAGCTAGTTCCAGGACAGGCTCCAAAACCACAGAGAAACCCTGTCTCGAAAAACAAAAACAAAAACAAACAAACAAAAAAAAACATGGCTAATGAGTCCAAGAGTGTCCTAAGCCACAAAAACAAAATGCCCCTTGCCACTGAATTGTAAAAGAAAGAAACAAGAATATATGTTAAATACACCCACACTATCAGTACAAAGGGAGTCTTGTAAACAACATGTAGTTTGAAAGTTCAAAGAGAGTTTATCATAAAAACAGGCCAAGATGTGGGCGCCATCTTTCCTAGATAAGTATAGCTAGCACCCCTCATCAAAGACACTTCTCTTTACAGTGATGGAGTCTCTCTCTCTCTCTCTCTCTCTCTCCCTCCCTCCCTCCCTCCCTCTCTCTCTCTCTCTCTCACACACACACACACAAAACAAAACACAAAACTGGACACAATGCAGAGAACAACAGATTGGAGGGAGCAAGCTCCAGCAGATACATCTACATCACACACAGCTCCTGCATCTGGTCCAGGGAACACCATGGAAAAGGGGTGGGAAAGACTGTAAGACCCAGAAGACCAAGAAGTCTGCTGTGATATGGTCTCTCCTGGAAATGGCGGAGTAAGCAAGCTCAGAACAATGGCAACATCAGTGGAATGGAGAAAAGTTCATCATGTTCCCATCCCTACAGGAAGAACTATAGGCTGCTGGGAGAAGGAAAATTAGTCTTATCCAGAGATGAAGCCACTTACTGGTTATTCAATGCAGAGTGGTCAGACTTAAAACTATATAAACACCACCAACAAAAACACTTAGAAGGTTGTATTTATATATACCATGCACACACACACTTGTATACAATATATGTATGTAACAAGCAATAATAAAGAAAAAGAGGCTATCAACTTGAGATAGAGGACATGGAAGGGGTTTGAGGGAAGGTAGCTGGGAAGGGCTAGAGGGAGGAAAAGGAGAGGAAAAAGGTGATAAAATTCTATTTCAGTTAAAAATAATAGCTAAGTGGTGGTGATGCACATCTTTAATCCCAGCACCTGGGAGGCAGAAGCAGGTGATTCTCTGTAAATTTGAGACCGGGTGGTCTCCAGAGTGAGTTTCAGGACACCCAGGGCTACACAGTGAAACCCTATCTCAAAAAAACAAAAACAAACAAACAAAAAAACAAACAAACCAACATTGAAAGAAATAAACAAAAATTAGGGTAGTATCTCTGAAGACACTTCATAAAATGTATAATTAAAATTTTTCAATTTTTGTTGTTAGCCAGGCAGGCACCTTTAATCCCAGCTCTGAGGAAGCAGAGGCAGGTAGATCTCAGAATTCGAGGCCAGTCTGGTCCACAGAGCCAGTTCCAGGACAGGCAGAGCCACACAGAGAAACCCTGTCTTGAAAAACAAAACGAAAAATTTGTTGTTTGCTTGGTGAAATGGCTTAGCAAGTACCTGCTGCCAACCTGGCAATCTGAGTCCAGTCCCACACAGCAGAAAAAAGGAGTGACTCTCAAGTTATCCTCTGAGCCACGCACACACACACACACACACACACTCACACTCACATACACACACACTGTGGCAAAAACAAGCCTCTCTCACACACATGTAGGCACATCTCTCTCCCACCCTCCCTCCCTCCCTGTCTCTCTCAATAAATGTAATGAAACACTAAAACTTCTGTTGGTGCCAAGTACGAAGGCACAGTAATCCTAACACCTGAAAATAAAGGCACAAGGATTGGTGCAAATTCAAAGTCAGCCTAGGAGCAAAAGGAGATCATGTACCACTATACCAACACACACATATATGTGCATGTATATACCAAAGATTACATTATTTAAGAGGTCTGTCACACAATTACTTAGACTCTACACTGATAGGTAAGGGAATTACGAGTAGGGATCCATATCCTGAGAAACACCCATGTTAGCAACAGCAGGATCTAAATTGCATTATCTGTAGGAGTTAGGGGGTCCAAAGGTTCACATGGAAGGCTTTAAGGCAACAGTTGAATACACAACTGAAGGTTTGCCATGGAAAGCCCTGGAATACAAGCACAACAGTCTGGACACTGTACCAAGCTTAAGGTAATTTTCAGCCCTGGCTGCTGAGCAGAATTGCCTGGAGAGTGTTAAGAAGTATACCCACAGCCTACCTCCCTCCAGGTCAAAGGTAACGGCTGTGAATTGAAACAGGGTGATTATAACAAACAGTCCAGTTAAGGAAGCATTGAGCTTGACCACAGGAAGGAACGATGTGAGATAACATTAAGGCCTGGGTTTAAAGGCAGTGGTTCTGAGCTTGCTACCTGTGGAAACTTCTCTTCCAACCTGAGTTAAATAGTGTTTCCTTAGTGTTTCCTGCACAACCAGCTATTCTAAGTGGCCTTTACCACACTGCAAGGAAATGTCCTACGTTTCATCCATGCACAAACTTCACAAAACTACTTTTAAGTACACAGAGACACTAAATCATACTATTTAGACTAGGTACCCAACATTTTGACATTGTGACACAACCTTGTCATTTACACAGTCACCCTTGGGAGCCACATGATCAGATTAAAAACAAAACAAAACAAATAAAAACAAAAAACCAAAGGTATTGAATGAGTTTTCAACTTTGTGTTGGGCCACATTCATGGTTATTCTGGGTCACACGGGCCTTCTGGTGAAACATGCTTGACACAGCTTTTGTTTACAACACTTGGTTTCAGAAAGTGGAATGATTACAATGCATCTTACTTATTTTGCAACAAATACTTTCAGTGTACTTCCCAAACAAATGAAAACACCGTATCTACGCAGCAAATCAAGAGTCCTGGGGAAAGGAAAATGTCACTAGGGTGACTGTCGAGAGGGCAGAGATCGCAAAAAGCAAGGCAGGCTGGCCATGAGGAAAAGGTGCTGAAAAGTCCACTCACCATAGTTTCCTTAAGCAATCTGCCCACTGCTACCCGTAAAGTTAGCCAGAACTGTCCTGCATGCTAGCCAGAACTGTCCTGCATGCTACTTTACTCTATTTAGTGGGTAAAATGTTACTCGAACATTCGTTGGGATTTGGCAGTTAGTTTTATGTGATCTCTTATCTGCAGACGAGGTCAATAAAGAAAAAAAAAAATCCATGAGAGAACGCAATAGTCAAAGCGTCCAACCTCAGCAAGAGCCCAGAAAACTCATGCTTGTTCAGGAAATAGGAAATCAGACGAGCTAGCCGTTCGCTTGGACCAGGGCTGTTCAGCAGCAAAAAGATGAGCTTCGAAAAAGAAAACGTCAACCTAACTCTCCAACACAGGGGTGAAAGTTACAAAAGCAGGCAGCACGAGTTTGACGAGTGGGTCAGAAGGAAAGTCAGAAGACGAGGAAAGAGATGGAAGAGATGGCAAAAGGTGAAGGAGGCGGGCAAAGGCCACCTGGAGAGGACCTGGCAGCCCAGTTCTTTATGCACCCAGGACAGCATGGGGCCTCTGTCCGCCGGTGAGAACCGGAGCGGGGCAAGCCCCCGCGGGCCTGGGACCGAGGGTGCGGGCAGGCCAAGGTGAAGAAGGCGCTCGCCCCGGGTCAGGTGGGCACTCTGGGATCCCCGGGAACCAGGAGCACTCCGCTTAGCCCTCACCTCCCTCGGCTTGGAGGGGGTGGGTGGAGCTGAGCCCGGGGCCGCCCCCCGGAGCCGCCCCCGCAGCCGGGGCCCAGGCTGTCAGCGCCCCCTCCCGCGGCCACTCACCCGCCGGCGACGCGCTCCCGGCCGCAGTGGCGGCGACCCCCGCCTGGGTCATGATCCCAGGAGCGGAAGACAGCGGTGTCTGGCCGTCCAGGCGAGCCTCTGGGTCGGCAGCCGCCGCCTGCTTCTGCGGGGCTGGGGGAGCGTGGGCCCGGGCCCTCCTCTCCCCCCGCCCCCGCCGCCTCTCCTCGCGGCCACCGCCGCCGCAGCGAGCCCGAGCCCTCGAGGCCGGAGACCCGGCGGCAGCACGGCCTCAACTTTCCCAGCCCCCCTCCCCCCGCCCCTCCCGCCCCTCCCGCGGCCGCCGCTCCGCACGCGCACAGCCTAACCTGGATGCGCCGCGCGCCCGCCCCAGCCGACCGGCCTACCAATCCGGAGCTGGGGAGGCTGCCGTCCCAGCCAATCGGCAGCCGGAATGCCGCTGCGCTAGGCTAGAGGGCGGGAGGAGGCGGAGGGAAAAGCTAGGAGAGAACAGGCCTCAGGCGGCCCAATGAACACGGCCGGGGGGCGGAGGTGTGTAAGTTGGGTTGAAAGAACAGGAAACATTCTTAAAGGTAGAGTGACGGGCAGAAAGGAAAGCCAGTAGGTGAATGAGAAAGAGGTAGGCCTGGTTCCTTAAAGGGGAAGCTTTGAGAAGCTAGAAGCGATGTTTTAAGAAACTTCCTTGCTTCCTGTTCTATACTGAGCTTTTGGAATATGTCAGTGTGAGCTTACAAGTGGAAAAAGTGAAGAGGAGGAGGCACCCGAGGCTTTCGGAGATAGACCGGTCCCTTTAGCCTGTGAAGGATCAAGAAGGCGGGAAACGGTGGTGGAGAATTCAGTTCTCTCCGGACTTCCCTTTTGGTGCAAGGTCCTTTCAGCCCCAAGGCTGCTGGAATTTGTACTGCAGACTCGCTGACGTCCTTTATTTGCCAGAAAGCATGAAGACCATTTTCAGAAATGACAGGGAACCCCAGCTAAGGAGGGAGTGTGTCTTTAGGAGATGGGGATTGCCTAAACTTAAGTTACTAGACACTTGTATCTGGAACCCGAGACCTCTTCTGAGCTGCGTTTGGAGCTCTTGAACCGTGGTCCCTAACTTTTTCTAGTTTTGCTTCATTTCACAAACCAGTCTGCCTGAGACAGGTGTCGGGTCCTCCACCTAGTGGTGGTGAAAGATTCATGAGCTCTTCACAAGATAGTCACATCTATGGCAAATACATAATGGACGCAGACCTTGCTTTGTGAAAAAGGTAAATAACAAGTCCATTTTACTTTTACTACGCGTTTTGAAATTCTGTAATGAAATAGACCTTTAACGTTGCTTCAAAACTGGTGCTAATAAGCAGTCTGAATTTTGTTTCTTCACTTCCTTGTGACATCTGGGCCAGGGCAGTGAGTTTTAATTGGCTTTTGAATGGATTTGTCATTCCCAAGTTCAAGAGCAGAGATGGTGTGACTCAGAGTCATAATAGTAATACTAATAACACATCCATGAAACTGTAAATGCTAATATATGTCCAGCTACATGATTTCCATCTTAGTAAGAATGTATGGTTTAATGGGTGACAAATATCAAATCCAGGGTACACATAACTTCCTGAACTACAATACATTCATTCTTAGTTAAAATCAAATGTCTTGGCTTTTTGTTGAGATAGGATCCCACTGTGTAGACTAGGCTGTCTTTGAACTCACAGAGATCCAGCTGCCTCTGCATCTTGAATATGAGTGCTGGAATTAAAAGGGTGCACCACTACATCCAGATGCAAAAATATAGACCAGCTTTACATACTCAAAGCTTAGAAGGATTGCCTGGATTATTTTATGAGGCGTTCTTTATAATACCAAGAGTAAGGTCAAGGATATTATAGGTTGTTATGAATAAAAACATGAAAATCCTTAAAACACTACGAAGTTAATCGGCAATATATGGAAGAGGATACGTGATGTAGAATCTGTCCCAGGAATTGAAAATGAATTTGCAATTCTTCATGCTCTATCTTAATGTATGAAGGTCTGACTAGAGCACACCTAACCTCTTCTCTTGGTCTGTTTCCACTTTTCAGCTTTCATTAGCAAATATTCTGTGTTTCCTGGCATCTCCAACATCCTTGGGTTTTATTTAGACTTCACTTTCCTGGCTTCATGCTTCATTTTTCCTAGCTTCCTAGCTTCATTTCAGGAATCTGACCCTGCCACACTTTGCTTATCATCAGTGGCCTTCTGGAACTGCCATAAGCTTCTATGACAAATCTTCACCTAAGTTATAAATTAGCTCCACTTAGATGCTCATGCCAGGCTCCGCTGACAGCTCAAGATATAGATGCTCTTGTCTCACAGTTGTATTGGCCTCTACTGATGCTGAGAAAACTTTCTAGACGGTTTTGAGCAGGGAACTCTGGTGACATTCCCAGGTCTTTTCCTTAAGATGAATTTGTAGTTTTGAAAAATGGACCCTTTGCTGGATGAGCTCTTGCACACAGCACTTCTTGCTCAGGAGAAGGGTCTGAGGTTTTCTCTTAATGGCACTAATCTCTTAACAATTATAGATGTTTGACTTTGCCCTGTGTGGCACTTTCAACTTGCTATTTTTCATCTTTCTGCTCCCTCACTATACATTACAGCAAGAGCCGTGAGCAATACCTGTACCACAGCCTGAATTCTGTTCCATCTTGAAAAGTCCAGGTTGGTATTGCTCAGCTGTGAGTAGCTAGGACTAGAGGATTGAACACCCTTTTTATTTATTGTATTTTATTTATTGTATACTGTGAAGACACCATTTTCCCTATGTGATTGTTGAGATGGTCATTCATGTGCCTTGACAAAGAGATTGACTATGCAAGTACAGATATATTTATACACTCAGCTCTGTAGCACTGCCTGGTTTATGTTGACAATGACACCACTAACTTTACTCAACTTTGTAAGATGTGAACTTGAAGTAATGAAGTCTTCCAAAACACAGCACCAGCATTTTGTTCAATCATTATCACTTGCAAATTAAAACTGATTTTACTTTCCAAACGGCATGCTTAAAGTTTTTAATCATTGGTCTATGACATAGTATACAAGTGCTGAAGCAGCTTTCACCTTCTTGTCAATCTTACATATTAAAAGACAGACAAGATCTCATGAATAAGCATAGTAGCTGCAGACTCTTACAGCTTTTCAGGCTGTCTTTTTAATTCCTGTATCATTCAAAAGTCCCATCATGATAGTTAAGAGTCAGTGTTGCTCTCCAGATGTACCTATGAGGGAATTCCCTGAAAATTTAAGTTCCACTATCAAGCATATAGCCTGTAGCTTTGAATTGTGCCTGATGAAGTTCTCTGGGCATGAGAATGCAGCCAGATTTCTCTACTAGAATGTATCATGAATGGTTTCGAAAGTATTCTGGAAAGAGTACCAGTTCCTTCTCCATGGTCACCTGAAGTCCCAGCTAAACTCTACTGCTTTCTGGAGTTTTAGCTCTCAACTCCAAAATTCATTCTTCCAACACAACAAAAAGCCTAAATACTGTGGTGGTATTTTCACAGTAAATCTATTCCAGTTTTCTGTATTTTAAACCAGAGGGAAGACTTACCCAGAATGTGATACTACCTATGAGGCAGGGTCCCTAGTTGCGCTGGGGGGGGGGGGGGGGGCAGACAGAAGAAATTAAAAGGGAAAGCAAGTAGAGCATCAGCCTCAGACAGCTATACTTTCCCCATCATGATGCACTGTAGACGTAAATCTTTCCAATTTTTGAGGAAAAAAAACCCAAAAAACTCTTGTCTGTCAGGAGTAACTTAATACAGAAACTTGAAAAATGTGTTATCTGGGATCATGTAAATTTTTCTCAGGGGGGAAAAAAGGCCAGAGGCTGGAAAGAGAAGAGATGGCTCAACAGTTAAGAGCATTTACTCTTCTTGGAGAGGATTCAGGTCCAGGTTCCTAGCACCCACATCAAACACTTTAGAACCACCTGTAATCTGTCAAAGTAACGTTAAAAAGGCAGAGGCAGAATTAGCAATTTTGAGGGTAGCCTAGGGGTGCTGTTTACAGATCAGTCTGTACCCTAACACTGCAAGGCCCTCAGTTCAATCCCTGGTACTGAAAAAGGAGAAATGCTTCTTACTAGTGCTAGGTATCCCTAGGCCAGAGCCACACCCTCTTTTAAGTTTCAGTCACAGCCAGATCACTTTTGGGTATATCCCATGACCAAATTCCATGACCAAAGTCAGTGTGTTACCATCACATTACAAAACCACACCAAGAAATGATGGTAATTCAGTAATCATGCTTTAAATTTGGCCTAAGCTACACATTAAAAAAGTCACGTGTGCCTCTGAGACCTTTTGAACACTACAGAAGGTGGGTTGGCTACTAGGTGGAAAGTAGAAAGTTATACTTGTAGGACTTACCAGTGTTACAAAAAATTAAGTCATCTATTGGAAGCTATTTGTGATTGGACAGCAAAATAATTACGATAGCTGGAAAGATCAGTAGTTAAGAGCATTACCATTTATTATAGGAAACTGAGGCTTGATCCCCAATATCCATATGGAACTGGACCTTCCTTATGACCTCATGCGTTTTTGAGGAACAAACATGCACACACAAAAAAAATTTTAAATTATGGCCGCTAGAGATGGTATTGTGATTAGGATTTCTCCCTCAAGTGGGGTCTATGTAACCCAATTTGGGGTTAAGTTCAAACTCTTACTGCTTCAGCCTCTTCTCCTGATCCAAGTGGTAAAATGCTGGAAGTCAGTCCTAATGAGTCTGGTCCCTACTAAATAACAAAATCCCACCAGATTTGAGCTAGTCTGCTACTTTTAAATTGTAGCCTGATTAAAGATAAAAATGGAATAAGCTACACCAGTCTAGAGAAACAAATTAGGTTTGATACAATCATAACCACAAAACATAGATAGCTTCGATGCCTAAGTCCTGAATCTTTTTGACTTTTCAATTATCAGCCTTTTAAATCTTATTAAAGCGTGTTTATATTGGATGCGATGTTAAAAAGTCAGTGTAAAGAATATTTCTCTCCATATTGCTTTATAACATTAAAACAAACTCAAGATTGATGATGAGAACTTTTGTTCACTTTTGCAAAGGAAACATTCAGCCAACCAAGTTGATAGAAATAGGATCAAGAATTCAAATCTAGCCTCAGCTACATAGCAAGTTCAAGGTGAAACCTTGTCTCACAAACAGCTGTTTCCAAGGGTCCTTCACTTGTCGTTAAGATGTTCTACTTACAACAGAACATTAAAGGCCTAGGAAGATAGTGCAACAATTAAGAGTACTTGGCAAGCACCCACACGCACAAATCTTAACACTCTGGAGGCAGAAGCAGGTGGATCTCTGTGAATTAAAGGCCAGTCTGGTCTACAAAGAGTTCCAGGATGGCCAGGGCTACAGAGAAACCATGGCATTTTTTTAAACTTACCTTTAGAGGCCATAGCCCTCACCTCATTGACCATTACTGTTGTGCAGAGCTTAAAAGGCAAGTGTTTATTAATAAACTCATAGAAATCATTTAAGGGACACAAGGAGAACCTGATAGTTTTCCTTAGTATAGACTGCTCAAATCTTTAAAAATAACTCCTGATGTTGCCAATGTTTCTCAGAGGAGCTAAATAGATAGGCTCTAGAAGTTTGGTTGACAGAAACAAATTCTTTCAGTCAGTATCTTGTTGTAAAGTTATAGCTATTTAACATGTTTAATTCATTCGTAACTCATATCCTTGACTTGAGGACAGTAAGTTCCTAATTCAAAGTACAGAAAATTCCAAAATATTCTATCCAATAGTAACTCTTCCCAAATGTTAGATTTAAGGTTTCATCACAATGCAACATACAAAAACCATAATTTTTTAAAAAAACCAACATTAGGCTTTGTTAAGTGGCAAGTGTCTCATATTAATTTTATGTTCCAAATGACTCCTAGCTCAGACTTAGTTTGAGGCTAGGCAATCTACTCACATGAGAAACTGAGGCCTAAAAGCCATGTGAGATAAAGTAGCTCCTCTGACCATTATCAGGCCTTCAAGAAAATTCAGGCCTTGATGATACTTGATGGTATTAAGATCTTATATCAGAACCAACTGGAGAAATCATACATTGCTTGATCGGGAAATTATGGGATCCGACAAATCTGTTGATTGAAACCGCTAAATTTTGGAATGATGTGGTATCTAAGATGCAAAGATAATCCAATGTTTCTTGTGGAATAAGCCAAGTGCTAATTCTGACCATCTTGACTAGAAATATATTTGTTTTATATAATATAGAAATATTAAACATTTGTTAATCACATTAAAATAAATTTTTAAGTGGATACTTTTGATTAAAAAAAAGCCCCTAAACTCACCCATATACCACCAAGATGAACAGGAAGGGAAGGCAAGGCCCACAGCAAAGCTTCATAATCTTGAATGCAAAGAGGAAAGGGGGCACAAATGGTGCAATACATACACTGGGGCAGGATGGTATGTATAGGAATGGGACAGGCATGAAGCTGAGGTGTGGAACAGCCCCACATTCTTTTGTTTCTGATGTTTCCAGGCTGAAATTCCCTCTCAGACAAGACTCAAAAAGGAGGGTCAGGGCCTCAGTTGGACACCCACCCCCCATAGCTGTTGTAGGCAGACTTGTTGGTCTGGGGCTTCTGTAGGTGGAGCTAGTCTGGCTACGTTGCCATGTGTTGGCCAGCTTTTTTTTTTTAAACAAGGTCTGAATTAGCACGCCCTGATTATACCTGGACTATTGAGTTTTAAATTGGGTCTTAAATATAAACAGTATGGGTCACAGTACACAACTTATAGTTGCAGACTGTAACACCCAGCACAATGCGCTTCATGACATTTATAGACAGATCACTACCAGAACATCACATAAGTTTATTTCAGATGTAACAGTAACGGTAAAATTGACAAGTTTAATTCTTAACTGCACCAAGTAAACGTAGCCACTTAAGTATCTTTAAAGATATTCCCTCCAAAAACTGAGGGAGGTTTTCTGTTCCACCACCACACACCATGCTTCCCAATAGTTCTCTTTTTGGAGGACTTTCAATTAACGAGTGACCTGCTTTGGAGACACTTAGGAATTCCTTTCCCCAGATGAAAATTAATCTTGACAAATTATATATTGCATAGATTTCTCTACAGTGTCTTTACTTTAGAACCTAAATTCAAATAGCATACAGAATAATTTTAACCTATTTACCCCACAGTAAAAACAATCTGTCATGAAAAAATGGAGATAGCCTTTAATCTTCCAGTTAACAGAATTACTATTTTACCTCAAAAATTATTAGCACATATTAAAAACAAAGAAAAAACCCCAAAACAAATAAACCCAAACCAAAAACCACAAACTCAACATGGGGTGTTACTTTAGTATTTCCCGACTCACAGGCATATGGACTAGTCCCAGTTTCTATTCTTCCACATCTTCCCCTTATGTAAGTGGATGGAATTATGTAATGCAACTTGGATACAGGACAATTGACCCTATACATACATTTAAAATTTAGGTTAAATCACTGACTAGAGTGGAAAAAGAAACAATAATAGGGAGCCTACACACTCAATTCAAACTTTATTATTTGTTCCTCCTCTTTAAATAACATGTACTTAATTGTTGTGAGGCAGCTATTCGGTATTCAATAACCACATTTAGGGATACATTCATAGGACTACTCAGATAGTCCAAGTGAAATGGTTATAGAAATAGAGGCAGTGTCATCTCAGAAAACTCTTTTATATATCAAAATCTATTTTGCTATCTGGAAGTTTACAAAATGGTTGACTTCTTCAAACTAATTATGCTATCATTTATGCCCTCTTCTCTTGGCAAGAGCAAGCTGAAGCTTATCCATGAAAGTAAAGGTGCTCAACACTAAACTTTTTTTCTGGGCTTAGATTTGGACTGTCTAGGAAATCAATACCCAAGAAACAAGCATGGTACTTCTACAATTTCACTACCCTATACATCCATCCATCCATCAACCACACCCCGTATTTTTCTTGGCACTCAAGACTACTGAAGTCCACTTTATGTACTTTCACATTCTCAAATAAAAACTTAAAAGTGTTATAAAATGTGCATAAGCATCTTGTGAGATAATTTTATCATTTAACCTAGTTGGAAATAAGACTTCCTTACCATAATTTTCCTAAGAGGAAGTATTAAACTTCCTTTTAAAGTTAAATGAAAGGAAACATACACTCTACACTGTTCTAAAGTCTAATGAGAACATTTCTTGAGCCACTGATGACTATTGATAATCTAAGAAATGCCATGTATCTTTGAGATGAGGAAAAGTCTCCACATTACAATTCTCAACCCATCAGAGCCACTCCCAATGTGCCTGAAAATGATCTGGACTTAACCAAACCTGTCAGTTGGAGGTCACAGTGATATTTGTATTAACACTTTATACTTCTATTGTTTCAAGAATAGAAGGAATTTGTCTTGATTCCTCTTATTCCAAATCTTTAAACTCAACATTATAGGCACAGAGTGTAAGCAAATCTGGGATGTTCTTCAACAGATAAGCAATAGCATAACAATGTTATTTTCAGAAATACTGTCTAGAAATTCTTCCATATATTATCAATGCTCAATGGTCACACTTAACAATCTGTATTAGTTGATATTAAATACATTAAAATGTTACAAGTCCATCTAAACTTTTTATGTAATTTTGTATGTCCAAGAGAAAACACTTGCTTCAGGTTTATTTAGGGGTATTGGCTTATAAGGACATAACTCCATGTATAAGGTTACACTATTATTGGGCTTACTGAAAAACAAAAGAAAACCAATTATAACAATTTTCTTTAGGTCAGTTAAAGGCCATATTTCTAGCTGGGATATTAAAACAGTTCATTTCACCAGCCCATACTCTACAAGTTAATGCCTCTAGTAAAAAGATTAACAGCAGGAAGGAAGGAAAAAATAAAAAACCAAAACAAAACAAAGAACATCTGCTAACAAGCAACCCACTCATCAGCTAAGTAGCAGTTTAACTGAAATACTTTGATCAAAGTCTAATACTACCTACACAAACTGCCCCACCAATCAGCAAATAGAGAGAAAAACTGCTTTTAAACCTAAATAAGCTTAGTATTTTCTCACAAGGATAACAATGGTCCAACTCCTGAGAGTGCTTGAAGGACAAAAGGTAGAGTGAAGGCAATGTCAGGGATTAGCATCCCACAGATAGTCTTTAAAACTCAAAGTACCACAAATACACTAAGCTTGTCTATGAATTAGAGAAGATATTGCTGCTGCTTCTTTTTGTCTTTTGAAATAAACAATACTGTAGGCTCTGCCCTTCAATGTGAAAGCAGGATGTTAAAAAAAATAGCTAAAAATTGAAATCATCTGACTCCCAGTTTTGGGGACATCTTAACTGTGAAAGGATACAGACCTATCTTCTCCTGCCTTCAACCTAACCACCTCACAAAAATAAGAGAACTAAAACAATCCCAACATGATCATTTTTAAGAGTTCTTGAAAGTATTAAAAACTTTAAGAGGAGAGAAAGGAAGAATAACAAGGGAGGAAAGCTGAAGAAAAGGGGGAGGGGAAATCAATGGGTCTTTCTTTATTTGGCGACAAGCAAGTGCAAGAAAGTTCATTTGTAATTTGTTCAGTTGTCTGTCTTTTGTGTCTCTGCATTCTGACCAGATGGGACTTTGAGGTTTTTCTGAAGCACATGAGCATCTGCAGGTTCTATCCTCTTATAGTAGTTCTTCTTTGTCTCAATAATCTCAAAGCCAAACTTCCTGTAGAAGTCAATCGCTGACTCATTGCTGATCTGGACATGCCTGAGATACAGGGTATATATACACAGATACATATATAAGACAGTTTCATCAACTTTCAAGTTTTTTAACCAGAGATAGCTTCAAATTGGTTAGAGGTGGAATTTCAGACATTTTGTACATTTTCTTTACAATGACCAATATTTAACAAAGGTTACTATTTTACACTTTTAAACTAATTCCCCCACTTGCAAGGCAGATGGCCAAGATTAGGAGGATCAGTGTTTATTCTTATACTTAACAAAGGTTAAACCATCATGAGATTTCCAAAGGACCGGCATTCTGTTCCCAGCACTGCCATCAAGGAGCTCACAACCACCAGTAACCAGCTCCAGAGACTGTTGATGCCTCTAGCCTCCTTGGAGACCGGTAATCATGCACATGCCCCTCCCCACAAATATACACACTAAAAACAATTAACAACAAAAATACACTCTAGTCTCAATTGCCTAAATATATCTTCTTGAGCTTCTTTCATTACTCTTCAGAACATAATATTCTGCATAATATGAAAACAATTCATTGTTGTGATTTCTGTCTTAGCTCTGCATGTTGGTTGGTTGGTTGTTTTTTTTTGAGTCAGGGTCTCTACCTGGCTGCTTGAAATTCACTATGTGTAGAGCAGGTTGGCCTCAAACCCAGGGGAATCCACCTGCCTCTGTCTCCTGAGCGCAAGCAAGCTCTAGGATTAAAGACATGAGCCACCATAACAAGTTGTCTTAGATCTTTATACTGTGGCCTCCTGAGACTCTTGGTTTCACCATAGGGTCCCTTATATATAATTAAAACCAAATTATAACGTAAATGATTCATCACAACAATTTTCTACCCACACTTTACCAACCTGGAATTAAAAATAAAGTTGAGCTCAATAAAAATCAATTAAAAAAATAATAAAAATTAAGTTGTCCTGAATGGAACATATACACCATTCTTCAGCATTCCCTAAACAATACAACACAATAAAACTTCTGTAACATTTTCTTTTGTCTAGGCACCCTTAAGTAAATTAGGTCAGTTTAAAGAACGTGGGAGGATAGGTCATCTGTAAATAGTATGCCCCCTTTATATGGATTTATGAACTTAAATAAATGTACTTTGTTTTTTTCTAAAACTTATTTTATCGGTGTGGTCACTTCTGTCTGCAAATATGCCTGTGTACCACTTATTTATCAGAGGAGGGTACAGGATTCCCTGGAACTGGAGTTACAAATGGTTTTGAGACACCATGTGGGTGCTAGTAATGGAACTAGGGTTGTCTAGAAGAACAGCCCTTTTATATGTCTATTGCTATCAAGGGACAAGCATACCTTCATCAAATATACAATGAGTGAGTAGATTTCAAAGTTTCTTGATAGAGATTTAAACAGATAATTTACAGACACTTAGATGAACATTAGGTACTTACAGATAGATGTTGTCAAAAGTGCCATCTTTCTCACAGATGTTTAGGACATGATTTAGCATTTTAGTTCCTATCAATAAGGCAAAAACAAATAAGTAAATAAATAACTTTACAAGTTGACCTTGAAATTTGACATCTAATTCCCCCCATCCCGCAAGACAGGATTTCCTCTGTGTAGCCCTGGCTGTCCTCAAACTCACGAAGATCCAACTGTCTCTGCCCCCTACCCCCCGAAAGTGCTGGGATTAAAGGCATGTGCCGCCACCACCCAGCTCTACTTTCCATCTTTACTAAGACCTGACACAGAACTAGAAGACAACTAGACATCCATACGTCCCCAAATTTTGTTCTCAGTGTGTAAATATGTTTAAAACCACTAGAGGACCTTCTCTCATATTCATATATATGAATAAAACAATCCCAGACCGATAAACAAATCAAATCTATGGGCTTCCAAATGAATACTAAGCAATGGTTTTCATTTTACTTTTCGCAATCCACTTCCCAGTTTCCTCCCCCCTCCCTTTTTTTTGGTTTGTTTTCTGAAACAGGGCTTCTCGTTTAGCTCTGGCTGTCCTCACTCAATCACTCAAGGATACATCCGATTAAAGACACACTCCACCAACACCTGACAGAACAAAACACCACATAATTTTACCTATTCCTAGTCTTCGGTAAGGTGCAAGGCATCCTAGTGTCATGATGTAAAGTCTCTTTTGATTCTGTGAATGATCCACCCTGCAGCACACCGCACCTACAGCTATATCATTGAAATATGCTGCCACAGAAAATACAAAGATGTAAATTATAACATTTTATTTAACCAGCTCCTTAAAAAGTTGTTATAGGCATCAGATTTTAACCAACTACTCTTATGAGAATATCAATGACCTCAAGACTGACATTGTCCGAGGAAGGTTAAGCTTTCTCTGTAATAGTTAAATTGTGATAAACACACAGGCTCACAGTAAATAACAGAAAACATTTCGGAGCCAGGGAGTTGGCTCAGCAGAGAAAGGTATCTGCCAAGCCTGGAAACCTAAAGCTCAACTGTTGGAACTTACAACGTGGAAGGCTAGAACTCACTCCCCGAAGTTGCTCTCTTATGTCCAAACGTGGTCATGTAGTCTGTGCGCCTGCACATGCACACACTCACACTTTTTGTAAAGGACATTAAGTATTTGCTTTTAAATGTCATATATTCAACACTGATCTTGCTCAAAAATCTGTAACATTTCATTTCAACTTCTCTTGCTTATAAAATTAAGGAGCCTGTATTAGTTGCTCTAGTATTAACAAACATAGTTTGAGAATTCATATTTTAAAAAGGAGGAAAGACATACCAAGTTTTGCTAGCTCGCCAACCTCTAGCACATCCTTGTAGAATTTATCATTATAGCTGACTGGAAAGATGACCTGGTTCAATCTCTTCAACTGCTTAATATTGTGTGGTGTCACATCCCCCAATTCGATCCGGCTACTGGAACAAACCAAAATGTACTCAATAAAAGATAATTAACTTGATTCATTAAGATACCATTAAAAGGGTACCAGTCATTTTTGCATGACTGACAAATGCAACCCTTTTTTATTACTTTATATTCTTAAAACACTACCACTTACAAGCAAATTTTGTCAAATGTTCAACCAAAATTCTACTTAGAGCTTTTCTACAAATATACACATTTAGGGACAAAAAAAGTACACACTAACCAATAAGGCCAGAATATTATCCTTTAATAAATACTAAAACTGTTCTTCTAGTTTACAGTTTAAAAATGTAGATATAGCTATTATTGATAAACAGACTGATAATATTAACAAAGGGATAGGAAATGGTACTAAAGATGAGAATATAAATTCATACACTATTTCTTGAGACAATCCAGCACTAAGCACGGAGAAACCTGCCCATCTCCTTTGCTTACATAAGCAGAAAATAAGTCAATTGTGAAAAATTATTCGCATTTTATTTATTGAGAACAGTGATCCAGTAACAATATCAGTAGTAAGTGATATTAAGGATTCATATTCCAGCACATCTCAGTTTCAGCATGAGAATTTCAGAAAACAGAACAAGTACTTAGGGACTTCAAAAAATAAGGAATTAAAAGAGAGCTCAAGATTCCTGATAATGAAACTGTTCTGCCTTGAAAAGTAGTCCACAACATAAATTTCTAATAGCTCAAATAACTTTTACTACATACTAAAAATAAATCTGTTGAGGCAAACCCTGCTGGAAATCCACACAACAGTTCATTCCTAGTACTACCAGCACTACCAGCAGACACTGAAGACTCTTTTCTTGTGCTGGAAATCAAGCCCAGGGCCTCCGTCATGCTAGGTAAGTGCTCTTTCAGGAGCTACAACCACAGCCCCATTTACCCTCTTTTTACCTTCTGTTTAAGATTAGTTTTTATTTATATTTATGTGAGTGTATGTATATTTGAGCCTCCTGGCCATAGAGGTGTCAAATCCCAGGAACCGCCACATGGGTGCTGGGAACCAAGTGCAGTTAGGTGCCCTTATGCTAACAACCTGTTCACAGTGGATGGCATAAACAATAAAAAGTACTAAGACAAAATAAGCATTAAGGCCCGGTGGTGGTGTCACGCATCTTTAGTCGCAGCACTCAGGGGCAGAGGCAGGAAGATCTCTGAGTTTGAGGCCAGTCTGGTCTACAGGGTGCGTTTCAGGATAGTCAGGACTGTTTCACAGAGAAACCTTGTCTCAAAAAACCAAATAGAATAAAATAAAAACAAACAAACCTCTTGCATTCACTTTAGTCAGACTATAGGGCAAACTGCTGCCACTGAAATCATTGAACCTTGTGAACTTAATGTTACTCAATGAATTCTGAAATGTGTTCACCTATTAACTACTATAGCACTTTCCTAACAAAAACTTTCAAATTTTAATTTTCAACCTCCAACTCTATCAAGTATTCCAATTTTTAAGTCTGTTTTTGGTGTGTCTCTGTACAACAAATACTACATGTACCTGTACGGCTATTTGTATAGAAATCAAATCCACGTGCTTCCACTGAGCGAGCTTTCATCCTCAAAATTAAAAAAAAAAAAAAAATTACTGGCAATATTCAGAAAGACCACAAGATGGAGATGAGACTCTCCAAGAAATGTGCTCCCCAGCATCAAGGCCTGACTTAGTTACACAGCAAAAATAAAGTGCAGGCAAACTCTCTATACCTGCTTATTCATTCAATAGATACAGCATAACTTGGCACAAAATTTTAACTAGTCATTTTTTGTTCAGAATTTTGAAGGTGCCTTAGAATCCACTGGGCCCATTCCACTTCCCTTCATAGAGATAAAACCAAAACTCCAACAGAGAATATGCTCGTAGTAAACAGTATAAAGCTAGGAATCAAGCATTTCTAGGAATTTTTATTATAATGAGATCAGTCCTATCATAGTCCCTCAAAGGAATCATCTTTGTTCCTTAAGGTTAAAGAGAAGGGTGTGTGATATGTGCTGGTAAGAGTCAACTCACACCAAACAATTGGAATACTTGATTAAAGCATCAAATATATTAAAGAGATCAAAATATGGCTGAAGTCAATAAAAATTCAAGACGTTAGATTTTTCCTCTTGGCTAGTGGGAATCTTAATCTAAACCATGTCCTTCAGTAAATGACACAAAAGGTCAAAAGCACACTTTAAAACCATGGTGGTTTGAATACCTATGGCCCCTACAGACTCACGTGTTTGATTGTTTTGCCCAGAAGTAGCATTTTTAGGAAGTGTGTCACCGTGTAAGCCGGCTTTGAGATTTTATAAGCCTGGCTAGTAGGACACAGACTCCTTACGTGATGTGGGATGTCCTTCTGTATATGTGTTGCTTTTATTGGTTGATGAATAAAGCTCTTTGAGCCAATGGCACAGCAGAATAAAGCCAGGTGGGAAATCAGAACAGAGATAGAGAGAGTAGACAGAGTCAATGAGACGCCATGTACTGCCGAAGGAGGTTGCCAGTAGGCCACAGCCTCGTGGTGATACACAGATTAATAGAAATGGGTTAATTTAAGATATAATAGTTAATAAGTCTGAGCTAAAGGCTAGACAGTGTTGTAATTAATAGTTTCTGGGTGAGTATCCAGGTCTGAGAAGTCAGGAAACAAACAGTCTCTGCCTACATTTATGTTCCCCCGCAGATCAAGATGTTTAACTTTAACTCCTTCTCCAGTACCATGTCTGTCTGTGTGCCACCATGTCCCACCATCATGATAATGGACTAAACCTCTGAACTATAACCCATCCCTAATTAAATGCTTTCCTTTAAAAGAGTTGCAGTGGTCATGGTGTCTCTTCACAACAACAGAAACCATAACTAAAACAAATACTAACTATCCAAAAGACTTTTCTCTTTACTGAAATTCCTACCTCACATGGTACTCTATGTTTGTATGTCTTCCCCGTTCCCAACCCCCTTAAAGACAGGGTTTCATGCAGCCCAAGCTGGCCCAGAACTTGTTTTTTTGTAGCTGAGCATGACCACAAACTCCCAGATCCTTTTCCCAAGTGCATCAAAAAAGCCCTGGCTAGGCGTTACTTTTATACTTAATCTTTTCCACCTAACACCACTTGGTTGCTGGGTTTGGGCTTCTCATCTAGATTTTAAAGTAGGATCTCTCAATCTTATAACTACTGACATTTTGTATTGAATACACCTTGGAGATTGGGACTGCACATCTTAGGATGTTTAACTGGATCAAACTTTAGCTTCTACACACTAGGTGTTATCTCTTTTCTCTATCTTTATGAATAGCCTCACCTTTAATCCTGCCAAGTCTCTCGTTATTTGAAACTGGGCCTCACATAGTCCAAGCTAGCCTTGAATTTCCAATCCTCCTGCCTCTATCTCCCTGGTGATGATTACCAACATGCCATGCTCATACTAAGTCTTTAAAACTCACTTTATTTAGGCTGGAGAGATGGCTCAACAGTTAAGAGCACTGGCTGCTCTTCCAGAGGTGCTGGTCAATTCCCAGCAACCAATAGAGGCTCACAAAAACTCACCATATTCAACTCACAGCATACTTCAAATTTAGAGTCTAACACTCCCAGAAAACATTTTATATATATTAATATTTAGCAAAATTTACAGATCTATATATCTAGTTTATGTCAAATATGCTTTAAAATGCCCCAAGACTAACATTTAAAATTTAATTTAAACTATGGCTCAGCAGTTAAGAGCACTGGCTATTCTTTCAGAGGACCTGGGTTAGATTCCTGGCACCACATGATGGCTCACTACAGTTTATAACTTCAGTCTCAGGGGCTCAACATCCTCTTCTAGCTTCCATAAACCAGGCACATTCATTGGAGCAGACATAAATGCAGGCAAAACACCCATACACATAAAAGTAAAATCTTTTTTAAAAATTAATTTAAACTAAACTTAAAAAATTTAGCCATACAAAAATATTTTGACTGCTCAATGATTAACTGTGGCTATCCACTATTGCATCAGACAAGACTAATATTTTATTAGTAAGTTAGACACCGTGCTTTAACTAATTGAAAGAAAATCAAGAGGAAGGCAAAGTAACAGCACTACTGTGTTACAATTCTGTACCTTAAACTACAATTTTAGAATTGAAAAGCGTTCTACAGCTTAGTATAAGTATCCTATTCGCTACTGAAGACTAGGTTTAAAACAAGAAGGAAAATTATTTGAATACCTGAAACATATGCCTCTTCAAATGCCATGAAATTGAAAGCTAGAGTTAACACCTGGAGGACAAAAATCAAGATTTCTACAGAATAAAAGAGCAAGGTAAAATTAAATATTAATTAGTTTGGTCTGGCAAGAGCACTACTGACTTTGAAAAATAACACTTCACAAAATAAGTTTTTTATCTGACAAGAGATTTTATCTGACAACAATTAGGATGTAATAATTTAAAGCTTGGCTACAAATTGTGATAACAAGAACAAAATTTATGTAAATTATTATGATAAAACAGAAAAATCATGTAAGCACTTAGCCTCCTGAATGATCCTTTAAAAAAAAAAATCTTGGGCTGGAGAGATGGCTCAGCGGTTAAGAGATTCCCAGCAACCACACGGTGGCTCACAACCATCTGTAATGAGATCTGGTGCCCTCTTCTGGCCTGCAGACATACATGCTGACAGAATACTGAGAATACTGTATACATAATAAATAAATAAATAAATCTTCTTTCTTTCTTTCTTTCTTTCTTTCTTTCTTTCTTTCTTTCGAGTCTGGAGACAGAGTTTCTCTGTGTAGCTTTGGCACCTGTCCTGGAACTCGATCTGTAGACGAGGCAAGCCTCGAACCCAAAAGATTCTCCTGAAATATTCTTAAATGTAGAAAAGTTTTTAAGACAGTGCCTCATGTATCCCAAGCTGGCATTAAACTTACTGTGTAACCTTGAACATTGATACTTTCATCTCTGCCTCTCAGTGTTGGGAAGACAATGTGTACCACCATGTCTGGTGCTGGTGTTTCATGCTTGCTACCGAATGAACCCAATCCCCAAACCACTATTTGTTTTTTATAGCAATACCACACCCAGCACTCACCAATATGCATACCTCTATAGGTAGAAGGTATACTTTAAAAAAAATAACACACACGATTATACTTCAGACACTATTTCAAAACTCTCAACATAGCAAAGGAGACATTACACAGTATTTGTTAAAATTCAGTATCTCAATCAACAAAACATAAATTACTGGTTTTACACAAAAAGCAAAATATAAACTGCAAGTTTCTAGTCAGATTTGACAACCAGTTTTATAGGTACACAAGATTCATTCTGTAACCAGGCTCAGTAGCAAACAGCTACTCAAGAGGAGACAGATGGATCTGAAGGTTAGGAGCCAACCAGCCTAAGTCCATAGTGAGATGAGAGGGACACAGACACAAAAATGTCACAAATCTTTACAGTTCCGTTTTTAAAAAAAACTTATATTTCCTATGTAATCAACACCTAGATAAAAATACAGAAAACTTTCTGGGCCTGTCCCCAGTCCATACACTATTGGAGAGAACCATTATTCTGTGTATGTCGACATAGTTTCATTTCTAACTGCAGAATCCTGTTCCACTCCCATCCAAGTACAAACCAGGCCCGACCCTGTTAGTTTCCAAGATCTGTTAGTTTCCAAGATCAGATGAGACCGGGCGCATTCAGGGTATGGCCATAGACTCTGTTCCACTCTGTAACATCTAACCAAGTTTCAATTAGAAACCACACTGCTCTGTATTTAATATTATTCCTACCTACCATTTCATTTTTATTTTGGTCACTTTAGTATTCACATCTTGTTTAAAGGAACTAATCTGCACCTTCTTTCATTTTATTTTTCAATTGCACTGATAACTGACTGCGCTGCCTTAATATCTTCTTCCCTAGAGAGGAAGAACATATAAAAGTAACCAGCTTACCGACCACAAATCCAAGCCATAATGCCCTTGGTTCATAAAAACAAGAAATCTCAGGTGAAATAGCCAACAGCCTAATGTATACTTCTCATACTTCAGATATGCATATAAAAACATATAGCAACTATCAACTGCAAATTTGTCTACTATAAAGATAAGAAAAATACATTATTTATAAACAGGATATCCTACTGCTGTTGATAATAAAAATAACCGTAAAAAAATAAAATATTTAAAATAGTAAGCTTAAAGTTTCAACACCCAAAATTTAAATCATAGAGGGTTTTGGTTTCCCACTTCAGAGTCAACTACTTAACTGTGTTTGGTAAGCTCAATAAAAAGGGAAAACTTAGCAAATAAAATTTCAATCAAAAACTACAAAATAGGACCACTGCTTTGCACAGGTCTTTCTAATGAAGTCAGGACATTGAACACAGTGCAGTTGTACAAGTTTTGGATCTCAAGGACATTAACATCTCAAACAAACAAGAACTGTACTACACCATTATTTCATTTCTTTAGTATCTTAAAAGGAACAAAGAGGAAAATTTAAAGTCTCATGTTTGTTAGAAGTTAGTTGTGGAAAATTAAAGAACTATACCTACAAAAACATCTTGAAACTGTTTAGTCCAGAACACAATTCTAAGCTCCCAATTGTGAGAAATAAAAACCTTAAGGAATCTTAATTTTGAGCATGCTTACTGGCCTAAACTGTAGTTTTGTCTAAATTTGTCCAGTTCCTCATTTCTAGACATCTGCCTCCATAATGTTACATGTAAATATCTGTTTAAATAAACAGAACCAGCTAGTGCTGGTGGCTCAGTTTGCAATACTAGCTACTCAAAAGGCTGAGGCCAAGAACATCGTTGCCAAGTTCAAGGCTGGCCTGAACAACATAGTAAGACCCTATCTCAAACTAAAGTGCTGGGGGTTATAGATCAGCAGCTGAGTGCTTTCCTTCAGGTCCCAGAACTTCAGTAAGTAAAAGAAAGCTACTTTAATAGTACACTTAATAATGAGTTCAAACAGACTGACAAGAACCACACTGTGTGGCTCCATTTCTACTGTCAAATTAGGTATCAGAAAGAGTACATCCTATGCCTAGAGAAACTGAACTAGATCCAAGTTTTTTAATCTAAACGTCCAGAATCATTTTTGGACTCATTATCTTCATTGCTATTACTATAACAGAACATGACAAATATGTATTGAGTATCAATAAGAAAAGAGAGACAGCATCAAAAAAAGTCATACACTACTAGGAAAATAAAACTTTTCCTAAAGATAGTTGGATCACATTTTTTAAAATTAGCCAAATGTCCCGGATCGTGACTCAAGCGGCGCAAACATTCCAACACATGCAAAAAATTCAACACTGAGTAACCAATATCTAAAGCAAAAAGTATTTTATATGTAGACCTAAAAATCAAAACTCAGAATAGTTTGAGTTTTAAGACGTATAGATAAATGACCTTTATTTTACACAGAACGAGTTTGGAGAAATGATATATTTCGTTCTCCAAAAAGGATGCTGATTCAAACAGTTCAACTAACAAACAACAGTTCTAATTTTCAGCCTACTTAGAAAAAAAAAATCCTTTCGGTATTTCATAAAGTTTAATATGTTTAAGCTTCCATCTCTTTCTCTGAAGATTGTAAAGGCAACCTCCAAAACGGCTTGCAACGCGTTAGCGCGGCGCTAATACTGTACAGTTTATAAATCGGTACGGGAACAGTTAAACCAAAACAACTCCTAACGTTACCCAAGATTTGAAAAGACCAAACCTCAACTTTGCTAACCAGCAGCAAAAAGCTGCTCCGCGGACTCGGGGCAAACACGCTCCCGAAGCTATAGCTCCACCTACTGACCCACGATACTTCCTTAAACATTTTGGCACCCCAAAGTCCCCGCGGCTCGAGTTCGTTCCCCCTCCCTCCCTCCCTCCTCCTCTCGCTCTGACCCAACCCAAATCTCGTTGAGTCACTAGCTCCCAACACTCATCCCCACGCTCTTTATTCCAATTCCTTTTCCCTCCAGAAGGTTCGGCACAGCCCACAAGTATGAAGGAAAACCGAAACGTGTCAAAGCCCGCAGCCACAGCGTGGAGCCCGGATACGGATCAGCACCTGAGTTGGCTCGGTCGTGCGCTCCCGGGAAGAGGCCCGGGGCGCCCACGATCCCTCCTCCCCGTTGTCACACTCGGGGCACCCTCGTCCCCGGGGCTGGATTCGTGGACTCGCGCCCTTGCCTCCGCTGGCCCTGCAGCCCGCCAACAGCCGGCCTAAGCCTCCGCCCCCTCCCGAAGCCGAGTGACCGAGGAGCCTGGCGAAGTCCCCACTGGAGGCCCGGTCTTGGCGCGAGTCTCTCCTCGCAGGCAGCGCTCTCCCGGTCCGCCGGCCTCCGTCCCTCTCCCCTGCCCGCCGGGCCCCCGCCTGCTGCCCTTCTCCCTTCCTCACCCTTTCATCTTCCCCGCCTGCTGAGGCCGTCGTTACAGCCGCGACCAACGCCGTCGTCCTCGCCGCCTGGAGCACTCCGCGCCCTGCGCTCAGGCCACTCGACCCCACACGCCCGCCTCTCGGCGGAGGGAAAGGGCGCCGAGGAGGCCACGGAAGCCAAGCCGGGCCCCGAAGCTCCGGGGAGACGCGGGAAGGTCCGCCGCCGCGCTGCTGCCGCCGCTCCGCCACACGTGCACACGGGACACTCGGCTCCCGCCCGCAGCTGCCGCCAGCCAGACCCGCCGCCGCGCTGTGACCTTTCACCCCGCCCCCTCAGCGCGCCGGCGCGGCCGCCGTGTCGCGCGCAGCCGCAGTGTTCCGTGCCGCGCCCCCCCCCCCCCCCCCGGACTTCCCCTCTGGGCCAGGGATGGGCCTCCGGAGGGCTGGCTCCGCCCACCCTTTGCGACACTCCCGCCGAGCTCGCCCGGTCGGCTCCGGCGGTAAAATCCGGATCTCTCCACCCTTCCCTCTCCGCAAACCGGCGAGTTCAGTCTTTCCCGCCCCCCCTTTCCAACCTCCCCCCCCCTCCCTCCTCGGGTCTCCAGTGACCTTCAAACGCTCTTGTCGCCTAATAGGGTTTTATAAAATGGATTCTTCTTAATGTCAGAAAGTCTGTGGAGACCTGCAGTAAATGTGTTTTTAAAATCAAAAGGTAACGAACGGCCCGGATAACTTGGCGAACCTCCAGCAGCCAAGCCATATTAAAAAAAAAAAAGTCACGTGATAGACTTAAGCCTTCCAGCCAGGATTTTTAACTCGGGACGGAGAGAGGCGGGACTCCATCGCCACTTCCGGCCCTTAGAGCGTGACTCAACGTCACTTCCTTAGCAATGCACTTTAACCCTTGCCAGCCTCGTTTTCTGTGCTGTAGTTTATAATCCAGTCATAGTGAAAAAAGGGAATAACTCGTTCGCTGACCGCGGAACCATTAACCTCCAAACGATCCGCTAAGGTTCAAGCCTGCGCCTCGCGGCGTGCCTGGGGAGGAGAAGCAGGGTGGAGCTTGAGGTCACATGACTGTCTAGGGCGGACCCGCCCCTTGCAGCTGAAGACTTCCCCTCCCTCAGTGACAGAGCCTCTGGGTCCGGTCTGTGTACTGGTCTGCACTTCGCGCCGCGGCGGGTCAGGTGCGACAGGTAAACTGGCGACCTGGGGACGATGGACGGGCTGAGAGGGGACTGGGGACTGGGGAATGTGAACCGCGGTCTGCGGTGCTTGGGGCTCCTTTCCCCTTGTCATCCTGCATGGGCTAGGGGCTCCTTTCTCTAGATCTCCTGGACCCCTGGCCGGTCCCCGTAGTTGACTGACGAGGGACTAGGATGCCCACCTTTCTCTGGGTTGAGGGCGAATGCGGCCATTATGGTTCCCTATTTGGAGTCTTTGGGGCTTCAGGTGATAGGGTTGCTTTAGCCATTATTCGGGGTTTGCAACCATCTCCGGGTCCCAGTCCCCAAAGCTCTGTCCTTGGCAAAGGCCTTCGCCCGGCTGAGCAGGAAGATAGGAAAACCTGCTGGAGGCAGAGGCGTCTCCAGTGAGATAGGATTGGGAGAGAAAGTCTCTGCCACGGCCCTCACTGCGGAGTCACTGAAGAGCTTCCCTGCGAATGTGCGTTCTCGGTGATTCCAAGGGATTTATCGGGTATCCTTGCAAAGAGGTGCAGTGAGTGTTCACTTGCTCTGAATGAGTATGGGAGGGTAAGAGCGGGGCTTATAGCTTTCCGTCTCGGAGAGAAGGCGGTTGTACTATCTTCAGAACATGGTGTTTGGTAATGCGACAGTCTCAGTTGAATGGGAAGACGATGAAAGATGGTGTTGCCAGGTTGGGCTGCAGACCTAGGCTAGCTTATGGGAAAGTGATGAGGTTTTCCCGAAAGGGAAGTAATTATTCACAAACTGATCAAGCTGAAAACATAATTGATCCAAATTAATTTGGCTATAATTTGAAAGCAGGAAGATTACGTCTAGATACTACTGACTTCGTATTTTCTGCCTGTGGCATCATTCCCTTTTTGGACTTTTTTTATTTCTTTAAATCCTAGATAATTGTCCCTCTCAGTCAATTCTTGGCCAGTTTAAATTTATGAAATAACACTTGGTTTTTTTTCAATTAGCCTTTGCATTAAAAAAAATTCAAATGACCCCTTCTGGCTTGGTATATAATACGGGATTATTTTGCCTAGGGTTGCCCAACCATTTGTACTCCATTTTATATACAGGTAGTAGCCAATGTTTTCACCTCAAATAATGAGCCTTAGGAAAGGAATGTTTTTCAGTTTGTGGCTAAACTCCTTTATTTGTTGCGCAAACTTAGAAAGTTCCTTGTTTTAAATTGGAAGGCCTTACAAAACTACACATTTGGCTTTTATAACCTAGCTTATACATTTTCTTATATGAAATCAGATTTTTAGTTAATCTTAGGTCTAAACAATATGATTGAAGAATCTATTTTTCAAAATCTGCAGAGTACTGGCAACACGGTTCTTACCTCCTCACATGCTTGAGAGACTGCGTCCAGTTCTCAGTACTAAAAAGAAAAAAAAATAGGGGAAAGATGGAATGGTTATCTTACAGTGATTGGGCAGACTGAATTTTTCCCCTCCCAAAGTTTTTGAAATTGCATGATCTTTATTTTTTAACAAGAGCTAAAAACTAAAACAAAAAGATAGTAATTTAACAAAATAGGAAGACTGGCCTGATACTTCTTACTAAAAATATCTGGATGATCTTGTACTGCCCAGAAAAATCATATTCGTTTTTGTATATGTATTTACAATTTTACCATTCTATGATCTATACCATACAATAGCTATCGATGTGTTTATATAACAAGTATAAATACAGACTCTTAAACAGTTCTTTCCTTTTCATTGCTCGTCATTATTCTGTGGTATGGGTGGCACCACAGTTGGCTCAACCATTCACCTGTTGCCATTTTTATTTGCATGTTTGTGCACGCCTGTGGGGGCCAGAGGTGTCTTCCTCTGTTCTTCCCCACCTCCACCCCTTTGCTCACTGACTCAGCAAGCCTAGCCAGCCAGCAAGCCCCTGGCATCCTCCTGTCCACATTTGCCCCTGAGCACGGAGGTTAAAGAAACACCAACCCACTTCACTTTTACCTGGGATGCTGGGGAGTCGAACAGGATTTTTATGCCTGCAAAGCAAGCACTTTCGTGACTGAGCCATCTCCTGAAATACAGCTTTAGCCATTATTTTTCTCCAGAATGAGGTTCCCTGATCTCTTGAGGAGAGGGGAAAAAATGGTGTGCTTTCCTGCCCACGTGACATTTTACCAAATAAACAGAATTCCTAAGTGCTTTGGAAGTCCAAACCAGTCTGTGCAAGTGCACCAAAATAGACTAGAGAAAACCAGTTTAAAAGCCCTGAGTACTAGAGGAGGAGAAGTTCATAGGAAAGAGATGGAATGAGTCTGCAGTTTTATTTCACAATGAATTGCTCCAATTTTAGGGAACTCATGAAAGCAGTAGCTTAGACCACTGATGAAATCTGGAAGATTCAGAGCAGGATTTGGTGACTAAATAGTAATGGGGAGTAAGTAGAAAAAGGTTTGACATTATATGCACACAGATGGTGAGGGCTGGAAGGCATTTTTGCTACTGTGTAGTTTATGAGATTTCTGTGTGTGTCTGGGTGTGGTGGTGCATGCCTTTAAGGCCAGCCTGGTCTATAAAGAGATTTCTAGGCTAGCTAGAACAGTGAGAACATGTTTAAAAAGGGGAAGAGAGAGATTTATATGAAGACATTTGTTTGGAGAATGAGTCCTCCATTAAGTAATATGTAAAAAATCACACACACACACACACACTGTGAGGTCTTAATTTCACTGTCTTTATTGAATATCATCGGTGAGAAGATATTCTGCCCCTTTGAGCCAAGGCAGCCAGTCCCTTAGGGTACCACGCAGTAAATATTTTCTATTCCTTTATTTTTGCTTATAGATTATTTCTATGATTTGGGGTACTCCTCTGTAAACTCCCTGCAGTGAAAAGGATAGTGCCTCTATTACATTTTCTCCCCGAGAATGCTGAAATGGATGAGGCCCTGTCCAAGCAAACAAAATGCTAAGGTCCCTGGTAGAGTGTTGAGCAATTAACAAGTAAATTAAACCACTTTAATTCTCATAGATTGTAGTTCCTTCTGAGGTTTGTATGCTAAGTATTAACTTTTTAATGCACATTTCCAAATACTGGATAGAAGAGATTTTGCATGAACTTTATAATATAGTAGCCAATTTACTTCCACTGTGTGTTGTGTTTATTGATAAGGCCTATGGTTATCATTCAGTAGGAGAGGGCAGAGATAGTTGTACTAAATGAGGGAAATATGGTTCTACAGAAACTATACACGCTTTGACAGTGAAGTCAGAGGATCTTCATTCAGCGTCCTGTCTTGGTCATGCGCCCTTTTGAGTGCGCTTGATGCTGGAAGTTTCAGTGTTCTGTACCGAGAAGCTTTCCTCCCAGGGGTATTGTGAGTTTGAATGAGATAACCTTACACAATCTATTTGAAAGTGGTTTTAAATCTAGATGGTATGTGAGTGTAAAACAATACAATTCAAATTTTACCTGAGTAGATTGCCTAATCACAGAGACCTGGGATTAGGTTTTAGCCTTTCCTGTTATTAGCTGTCTGGCCTTGGGCACTTAAAATAAAGTTTCCTTACAGTTAAATCTAGCCCATGGGTGTTATTAAAGTAGATCATGCGTATGTTGTGTTTAACAGAGGCCAAGGCTAGCCTTGAACATGGTCACCCTCCTATCTCCCTCCTAAGTGCTGGCATTACAGGTATATGCTACCACACCAGCAGAAATTTTTGCTAATTATACTTACATATGCTGAACTTCTAGGGAGACCTAAGATGTCCAACAAAGTGACTGATGCCCCGTTTTTGTACAAAAGGTTTGTGTTGCAGTGAATGGACTAGAATTTGAAATGAGTCGATCATGAAAAAATTAGATTCAAAAAACCACTTGTTACCTTTACTTTTTGAGACTGGCTATGCTGTTACTCGGACTGCTTTCAAACCCCAGGTCTAAGGTTGGTCAGCCGGAATTACCTTCCCAAGTCGCTGGACTACAGACTCAAGTGTTATCATATGTGGTTCCAACAGACTCTGAGCTTAGTAGGAGCTGAGAAATATCAACATAATCCCCCCCCCGCCTTTTTGGGGGGAGGTTAGCTATAGTTTAGTGGGTTTTTATATTTAGAAACTTTCTGATGCTTATGATCATTAATGTGTGGACTTGATTTTCAGGAAACAATTTTTCTACTTCCAGAGTTTTATTCCTACATTGCAATACAAAAGACAGCATGGACATGAACTAGAGTAAGAATTTTTTAATTCTGTGGAGATTCACAAGGATTAGTGCTTTTGCAATGGGCACTATCAGTAAATAAAATAATAGTTGAAATATAGCTTTTGATTATATTTTTCTTTAATCATGACAAAAATACTCATTTACTTTAAGGAAAGTAGTTTACTAAGAGATAATTGAATATTTACATTAATGTCAATTCACTGTAGAGTAATTGCTATATAGTAAGTGTATGTTCATGCATTTTTGTATTGATAAATAATATATGATCAATAAGAATGCTTTCCTTTTAATTTCTTTTTCTTTTCTTGGGGAGGGGATGTTTCGATACAGGGTTTCTTTGTGTAACAGCCCTGGCTGTCCTGGGACTCACCAAGCAGACCAGACTGGCCTTGAACTCACAGAGATCCACCTTCATTACTGGAATTAAAGGTGCACACCACCAAGTCTGATACCTGGTCTCACTTTTTATCTTGAGACAGAGTTCCACTAAGTTGTCCAAACTGACCTTGAATATGCTCCATACACAGGGAAATCTTGAACTTGTTAGATTCCTACCTCATCCTCCCAAGTAGGTGACTTTACAGGTCTGTGCTACTAGGTCCAGCTAAAAAAAATTTTAAATCTCATTTAAATTTAAACACAAATAATTCTTTCATCCTAAAATTGCATGAATATCTTAAATGAAAATGCTTTGGCTTACTTATAACAAAGTAGTTTATTTGTATGTGTACTTTTAGGCTTAAATATGTAAGTACAGACTTTTTCTTTTTTAAGAAATAGAGGTAAAGGGCTGAGTGGTTGCATAACATGCACAAAGCCCTGATTTGATCTCCAGCGTCATGCAAATCAGGTATATGGTGGCACCTGCCTGTAATCAGGAAGTGGGAGCAAGATCAGCAATTCAAGGTCATCCTCAAGCTGATGTCAAGGTCAACTTGGAGTATCTGAGATTTTGTGTGTGTGTGTGTAAATCCTAATGTCTAAAGAAATTTCCATCGTGTCAGAGTGATACTTAAGTGCAGAGGGGAGGCATATTTATAGTAAATATAACTAATTACATTTGTTAGATCTAAAGATTTAGATCTAAATAAGGTATTTTAGATATTAGTCAAATTTTATTTCTATATAGAACATAAACCAAGGAGAAATACCTCCAAGTTAGGAAAGGAAAAAATTGACATATGAAACTATATCAATATTCTTACAATTTCAAAACTACCTGGTAGGACCGTTCATGGAGAGCACGTGACCAGAAGTTCACAGAAGAAAAAGCTAACCATTTAACTAACGTGATGACAACTATAACCTTACTAGGTATTGCTACATTAGCAGTGAAACAGTATGTCTCTGACTCTTAAAAATTAAACGGTAAACCATGTTAAGAGGGATGTATGGGGAAAGACTGTCTCATAAATGCTAGTAGATAAATGAATTGTTCTTTGTTGGTTTGGTTTGTTTAACAAGCAGACAGTATTAGTATTAGGAATGCATGAGTCCTCCCATTGTCTCCAGTGAAATCTTTTCCTTGGAAACAAGATCAGCAGTGAGCAAGCGAGAACGTGTTTGCATGGATGTTGACAGTGCCCAAATCCTGGGAGTAGGAGAACGCATAATAGCAGAAGTATTATGCAAATTATGGCACAATCGTATTCTAAAATGTTGTGATGTCATTCAGTAGTAGGTGTTGAGTCTCTCCTGGTAACTTGGAAGAGTTTCTAAATATATCCTGAGAGGATTTCCAACAGGTATCTTTAATGATAAAAGTAAAGTGAAGGGAAATGTATATCATAAAAGATTCTGTTTTTATAAAACCATGTGTGAGACATTATGTGTTTTGTGTGTCTTGTCAGCACTGGAAAGGAGGAAATAATTAGAAAAAGAGGAGAGGGCAAAGATGTAGAGAGTATCCACAATAAGATATGCATACATGTTTGCACACGTCTATATGCACAATGAATTATAGGAAAGGATGATAATCAAAGATCTCGGGTTACCTCAGAAAGGCTAGATAAACATTCCATTATGTCGTTTCCATTTTTTTACAATGAACACAGCGTTTCTGGAAGTAGTAAAAACAGAACTATTTACATTTTAAAAAAGAAGCTAAAGATCAGGTAGGCTAAAGAAGAAATAGCAAGATGAAAAATAGTTTCTGTAGTGGCTAGGCATGAAAGTTACTTGAAATTTTTTTGTCTTAGATATTGTAGAAGGAAGTGAATGAATTATCCTTGTAACTCCATAAATTATTAATTTTATTTGTGGTAACCATTGAACACCTAATAAGAAATTATCATGCAAATGTACCAAAAAAAGAGATAGATATTAGCAGATAAGGGTCAAATTGCCATGCTCTTTTGGTGTTGGTTTAAATGCTCCAGAATGTTTTATGCCTTGGAGATATAGAGCGTATTGCACAAGTGGAGTTTCTGCCACCTGACTTAATCCTGTGACACAGTCACTGTAAGAGAAGTCCACTGTCCACCAAATTGAAAGACGTACTTTTTCTTTAAGAAATCTTCAAATAAAGCAAATTGTGGGGGATTTGGTCGGAGGCATGCATCAGTACTACAGATCCCTGTATTCAGTCCCCAGCACCCACGTTGGGTAGGTTATGACTGCCTGTAACTCCAGATCAGGGACTCTGATCCTTTTCTGCCCTTTACAGCCCTGCCACACACATGCACATACTCCCACACAGACACATGAATAAAAAGAAAAATTGAAGCCTTTAGAAAGCAAAGTTTAAACTATTTGCAGTCAATTAGTACTTGGTTTTATTTGTTTATTTATTTTGAGACAGTATAGATGTGTTACCCAAGTGCCCTCAAACTGGAGTCCTATTGCATCATTCTCCAAATGCTGGGTTTAAAGATGCAATGCATTGCACACAACTTGATTTCAATTCTTGTCTAAGAATTAGAAGTTGATACATTGTTTAATACCATTATAGGAAATGGCAGATGGTTGGGAGATGAATTTGTCTCTAACTTAAAATATACCTCATGCCACTGCTTTATTTTCTTTTTTATTACATAATTTTTTGTTAGGCAGTAAAATTTTATTTTGTTAAGTGTGTGTGTGTGTGTGTTCTGTATCATGAATGGTATAACAAAATCTTCTATACTTTTAAATTAAATGGGTAATATGTGTATAAGCATGGTGAAAATTTCATATTAAGATATTTCTATTGTCTTTTCCTAGCCCTCCATCCCCATATATTTGTCCATACATGGTAGTCTTTGAATAGTATTCTGAGCATCAATCTTTTCACTTAACAGTGTTATCCTGGAGACTTCTCACAAAGCTTCCATTTAAATGCCAGTTGAGTACTTAATTACTCTATGAATCATCATTGTCATATGAAACATTGCTGGGAGATGGTTTCTGGTCCAGGCCCTTTTTGGATCCATCTGCCTCTGCCTCCTCAGCAGATCCTACCAGTATGTGCCACCACAAGTGGCAAGGCCTTCTTCTTAATCCTTTAATTACCCATGGGAGCCTCACCACAACCTGCTAAGGTGATGCCTATTTTTATCCCCATTTTCCAAATGAGGAAAATTATGCATGTGATGGTTAAATATTCAATAATATAACTAAAGCTGATAAGCAGTAGAATTCAGGATTTGAACACAGGGACTATCTTTCCAGATATGACTGTTTTAATGCCATTGAGCATACAAATTCTATCACAAGTTATTTAGTCTTTATATTTTTTACAAAGTGTATGTTTGAGACGCGGGGTGGTTTGTGAAAGTCAGAGGACAACTTTATGGAGTTGATTCTTTCCTTCCACATTTATGTAGGATCTGAGAATCTAACCCAGGTTACTACTAGGTTGGCAAGACCTGAGCCTTCTCACCGGCCCCTAGTCTCCATATAAATGGGCATCCCAATCCCTACATAAGAAAGTGCTATAATAAATATTTAGCATCATTCATATTCATTTCAAACTCCTTAAATTTTTTGAGATGTAGCATGTTTTAAGAATCTAAGAGACTGTTTGGCACCAAATTCTTTGATGTGATCCAAAGCAGAAACTCTCTCTTCTTTTTTGGGGGGCGGGGGGTGGTTTTATGTTTGTTCATTTTTCCAAGACAGGGTTTCTCGGTGTAACCCTGGCTGTCTTAGAACTCAGATATCCACCTGCCTCTACCTCCTGAGTGCTAGAATTAAAGACATGCACCATCACGTCAGCCAGACCAGCAATTTAAAGCTCTGAATCTGCTCAGGTCTCAGCCAGGGATTGAATATACATTTACAGAACATGCTATTGTTCGTTGATGTGTGTTTGTATTTGTTTTAAACATGATCTCATCGTTCCTAAGACATTGTACTGGGAATATGAAGGGCTGAGGTGTGTACCACGATGCCTGACTTATTACCAGCATTAAATGCAAGTTCCTGTTTCAAATCCTTACTAATACTACCTTGGTGAGTCTTAATGTTTTAGCCATTCTTATAAGCATCATGGTTTTAATTTGTACTTTCTAAGTGATAGATATCTTTAAAAGTATTTAAGTTATTCGCCATTTGTGTCAGTGTGTATATTAATATGTTTAAGTCTTTTGCTTCTTTTAATTGGAATGCCTTTTAAATAACACTTTTAAAAATTTGTATGCATGTGTATGTCTCAGTCTATGTTGGGGGGGTCAAAACAACTTTGGGGAGTAAATTCTCCCTTTCCATCGTGTGTGTCCCAGGACTAAAATTAGGTCATCAGACTTGGACTTGAAGGCAGATTCTTATATCTGCTATGCTATCTCACCAACCTACATTGCCTTCTTATTCAGGATTATTAAGAGTGGGTGAGGAAGAGGGGAGAAGTTTGGAGGGATTGGGGGAGGGAAACCATAAGCAAAAGATATGTTGAATGAAGAAAAATATTTTAATGGAAAAATCATAAAGAAAAAAATTAGAAAATAAATATATGAAAGAAAAAACATTGCTTTTCTAAAAATATATTAAGGTATTACAGTTTTGCTTTATAAATATTTCCTCACGGCAATTTCTCTTTTATTCTAATAATATTTTTTTGAGAAGTAAAATTTTTTACTTTTCTAAAATCCAGTTTGTCGATTTGCTATTTGTTTATGTTAAATTAAATCTAACTAATTCAGGCTCAAAAGATGCATTTTGTAGTAACAGGTTTGACATTTAGGTCTACTATCCATTTTCAGTTGTTTTTTGTATGTTTAGTTTTGGTTTTTTGTTTGTTTTGGTTTTTCTCTGTATAACCCTGGTTGTCCTGGAACTTGTTCTGTAGACCAGGCTGGTCCCCAGCTCACAGACATCCGCCTGCCTCTGCCTTCCGAGTGCTGGGGTTAAAGGCCAGCACCACTGTACTCAGCTTAAGTTGGTTATTATCTAGTGCAGGTATGGACTGAAGAGCTTTGGTAGTGGCTTTGTTTTTGTATGTGCATACCCTTTTATTCTACTGTCACCTGTTGAAGAGGTAATAGTTCTCTACTGAACTCTGTCAAAAGTCATTTCTTCATTTGTCCCTCTATGTATAGCCTTTTTGAGTTGACTATAAGTTTTTAAATAATACTAGCCCACATAATAGACTTTACACTCTGTGCATTTATTATAGAATTATTTGTGTTATGGTTAATAGTTTAAACCAGTAAATTATTGATAAAAATATAACATTTAAATTTTTAGTAAGCTAATATACTTAATAAAAGGAACTTTCCTAATATTTTAAGATGCTTAATAATACTTTATTTCAGAAGTCATTCAGTGATAATATTTGGCTTCAGCTTTCGCCCAGGGAAGTGCTGATTTAACAATCCTGGACACTGGGCATTGGGCCGAGCTGCATTTCTAAGGGCTATTGGTTTCCATTCTGTAAATAGGAAGGAGTTCCTGTTTTACTCATGTCCCAGTCAAGACTGAAACTAAATAATACTAGGTGTTTGTGTCCCGAGTGAGCAGCTCGACTGCTTTAGGACAAAAGCAGGTGCCTCTTTTCCTGGTAGTTACAGTCCAGCACTCACATGTGTATGGGTGGTTGGTGCATGCGGGTCCCAGCAAGTATGTGGACATTAGAGGGCAGCTCATGGGAGGATTGAACTCAGGTCCTCAAGTTTGAAGACAGAAGCCCCTCTGCTCTGAGCCATCTCACTGCTGCTTTTTAGTTTCTTGAGCTAGGATCTCTCTATATAGCCCAGGCTAGCCTTAAACTTGAGCTCCTGCCTCATTTTCCTAATTCAAGAATTACAGAAGTGTGCTACCAACCTTGATTTGTTTTACAGATTTATAATTACAGTAATGGTTAATTTAGTGCTGCACAATAGCAGTTTTGGAGACTTATTGCAAGTACCACGTTAATTCCTTAGCAAACCACACCATTTAAAACCTCTATGAATGACCAAGTCTTTCTCGACTCATGGCCAACTTAATAAGTAAACTGTAGGTGTTACTAATTGAAATATACTTGGGCAAACCATTAGAAATGCTATTTCTTGCTCACTGAATTGAAAAATGTCTGTGGACTTTTTACCATAGCTGTGTTTTTCAATTTAGGTTGTAGAGATTCTTTTATCCATATTAGACACTGTGCTGGTTAGTTTTAACTATCGACTTGACACAACCTAAAATCACTGGGACTATGGTCCTTCCTAATGAGAACTTATCTAGATCAGGTTGGCAGTAGGAAGACAATGGGAGATCGTCTTTATTGTTAATTAAAGTAGACAATTGTTGGCCGCACAGTTCCCTGAAACAGGTTCTGAATTGTGTAAGACAAGAGAAAGCTAGGTAAATACACGCAAGCCAGCCACATGAGTAACCCTCCTCCTTTATTATGAATGTAATTTGACTAGTTGCTCGAGTTTCTGCCTTGATGTCTCCTCGATGATGACAGAATTGTAAGCCTAATAAGCCCTTTCCTCCCTCAGGTGCCTTTGTCAGGGTGTTCTAGCATAGCAACAGAAATGAAATCGCTTTAAGGGCTTAGCTGCACATTACTAAATTGCTTCCCGTGTTCCTTAGTAATAAATTCAAATTGCTTCTTTGTAATGATTATGGGTTATTCTTTTGGCCATTAATTCAGAACCTGCTAAGGTAGGTCTTCAAGTGATTTGCCACATTAAATCTCCATTGTCCTAAAATAGTACATAATACTTTTTAGCTGTGCATAATTTAAGTCCATGTGGCTATATTTGCAATATGCAAAGATAAAAAGAATTTATAACCATTTCTAGAAATACTTTAAAAATAATTGTGGGCAAGGCTAACAACTAAGCTTGAACCCATTTAACTGGTAAAATTGATTCTGTTCACAGCTTATGTCTTCATTTTCAGAAATGCTTTTGTTTTGCTACAAGACTGAAGTGTGTGTGTGTGTGTGTGTGTGTGTGTGTGTGTAGAGGGTGTGTAAGTAGGCATGCACTGTGTGTCATCATGTTATCTTGTTCCATTAAACCTGCTTGCCTCCTGTAATTTTCTTGTGCTTCTCTACTCTTTGACTCCCAGCTTTGTCTATACATTCCCTTAGTATTTTTAGTAATTTTCATGAGCTATTTTACTAGTGACCTTGAGTTTACCTTCCGTTCATTTTTTTATGGTATGACAAAATGTGTATACATGTAAAATATTTATTCCTGAATCATTCTGTTTTACTGTTATTTTGACCAATTGAGTGGATCCATAAAGACAAGGACCTAGAACCTTTGTCCTTCTATATTTTCATTTGTAGCAAGGTGGCCCTGACTGCCCAAATTAACTGTGTCAAAGTCCCAGACTGTTGCTACATTTCATACATCCTGTGCAGATTATCAAGCTTCCAAAGGATGGTGTGGTTTCTCCTGGGCAGTGTTTTTCTAAAAGAGAAGAGAAATTGCTCTCAGAAACTCCTACAAGATTTTCCTTGCTTTTTATTGGTCAGACTATTCCCAAACAAGCAACTGAAATGATAGAATTCCCAAAATTTGAAGGAAATTTGGGTTTAGGTTTTATTGACAGGAAAAGGAGTCTAGGTATGCATAGTGAAATAAATCTGTCATATAGCATTTCTTTGTCTTTTACTGCTTTTGGCGGGGGGTGTTTTTTTTTCTTTGCTGTTCTGGAACCCATTCAGGCTGGCCTCCATCTCACTGAGTTCCGCCTGCCTCTGCTGGGATTAAAGGCGTGCACTGCTGCCGCCACCACCGCCATAGGGTGGTACTTACAGCATGACTAGTTTGCAGTAGTATTTTGCATTAGAAATGACCAAAGTAAAGTTTTTAATTGGAATTAACTTTGAGCAAGCATAAAAATATTAAACAAGTTAGGGTGCCTTTCTCTATGCAGGAAAATTGCTGATAAAAATAAAGAGATGTAAGTAAGGTCAGACTAGGTGGCACGTGCCTATAGTCACATCAGTCAGGAGGCAGAGACAGTGGAATTATAAATTCGAAACCAAGATGAGCGGTACACACAATGAAACCCTGTCTTTAAAGTAAATCAGTAAATAAGAAATGGCGCAGTGGACACCTACATACATATCCTGATGTGATTGTTACATCCTGCATACCCGTATTGACCTGTCACACTGTATACCTTGGGATGCATACAATTAATTATCAAAGAAACTAAAGTATTTGGTTGAAATCTAATGATTTTTTATAAACAAAATAACCAAAAACCTCTGTGCTTTCCAAAAATTGTTTTTAATGAATTACTATGTTCTTTTTTCAAATATTAAATAACACTTCAGTGTTAGTGAAGTGAGTCAGATTTGTATGTGATTTGCCTTGGAACGTTAGTATTATCTGTTATGTACCTTCTTGTCTCTAGCCCAAACTATGGTAGTAGAAGAGATGGGTTCTAGGAAAAAGACATTCCTAGGTACAGCACACTAACCGTGGCAGTTTGGCGTGTGCTGTGAGGTGGAGGTGGGAAGGCAGCTTCTGGTGTTCCGCAGTGCTGGTGGGGAGAGACTGGTGACTCACTGTCAGATGACTGCCTCTGCTGCCTTCTGGGTTGTTCCTTTTCTACAACAGATTCTTTTCTGTTTCATTTTTCGCAAATATGGTGGGGACTATAATTTATAATTAAGGGTATCTTAGTTGTAAATTATAGTTGCTTTTTATCCTTAAGTAGGAATCCAGTAGCTCAGGATAAATTTTAATGTAATCGTTGAGTTGGTTTTTGTTTGAATGTAGCTGTGTATGCCACATTTTCTTCCTGACTCTGGGTGGGATGTCTGGAGCTCTAGCCCAGGAACTCTAACCTGCTTAGCTAGTGCTGTATCCCTGTCACATCCCCGGTAGGGATAACTATATAAACGGAGTCTCATGCAGCATCAAATCATAGTGTATTTGCACCTTCTACTGTAAAGACTTGGGATAAGGTTATAATATCACTCTTAATTTTCCCCCTGAAAATACTTTAGAAGGTTGTTTAACATTTTTTATTTTTAATTGTGTGTGTGTGTGTGTGTGTGTGTGTGTGTGTGGCCTTGTGCACATGTATGTGGGTGCCCAAGGTGCATGTTCAGGAGACTGGAGGCATTGGAACCCCACGAAGTGGAGTTACAGGGTTGTGAGTCACGTTGAGGGTTGCTGGCACAGAAATAGACCCCACTACAAGAGCAGACTGCTCTAACTGCCCACCACCTCTCCAGCCTGCGGTGGACACAGGCCATAACACATGCCTTTAATCCCAGCATTTGAGAGGCAAGACAGGAGGATCTCAGTGAGTTCAGTGAGGCCAGCCTGGTTTCAGGATAGCCAGGAATATTACACAGAGAAACCCTGTGTAGTTGAAAAAAAAAAATTAGTGGGCACTTTTTATTTTGACTGTTTTTATAGATATCAAGAAATAGTTGCTATGCTGTAAAACAGTGTTATCAAACTACTACATGCTCAATTGTGTTCACTTATCAAATCTCTGTAATATGTCTACCTAATAAAAATTTTCAGTTTCCTTAAACTCCTTTGTATTACTAATAGAAAATGTTGTTTTGGCAGAGCTGATGTAGAATTCACAAAATTATAGATCTGAGAAGAGAGAGCTTGTGAGATACTCCGATGTAACTGTCACAATGAGGTAGAGAATATTATATTGTCTTTATCAAATATAATTGTTTCAATGCAAGTACTAGAAATCAGCATAGTAAATTAAGGGTGCAGAAGAGTATAAATACGTAAAGAGCATAAGAGGCATAGAGTTAGAGGCCAGCTGCCCAGGTTCAAATCCTGCATTTATTTTCCTTTTTTTAAATTTTATTTATTTGTTTGTTTGTTTGTTTATTGCGACAGCGTTTCTCTGTGTTGCCTTGTCTGTCTTGGAACTCACTCTGTGGACCAGGCTGGGTATTTTCTTTCAACTGAGTGTTTATGAGTTCCAGGCCTGCCTAGTCTACACAGTGAGTTCCAGGACAGCAAGGGCTACACAGGGAAACACTGTCTCAAAAGAAAAAAGGAGGGCTGGAGAGATGGCTCAGAGGTTAAGAGCATTGCCTGCTCTTCCAGAGGTCCTAAGTTCAATTCCCAGCAACCACATGGTGGCTCACAACCATCTGTAATGAGATCTGGTGCCCTCTTCTGGCCTGCAGGGATACACACAGACAGAATATTGTATACATAATAAATAAATATTTTTAAAAAAAAAAGAAAGAAAAAAGGAAAAATGTCAAAGCAAAGATGTGCATCTGGTGACAAGTTGTCTAGAGGTAAATTTGTAGTGTGTCACTTGGGCTTTTGAGTCTCTTGCTAACCTTTGTTGGTTTTGTTTTTACAAGACAGGGTTTCTCTGTGGCTGCCCTGGAACTCACTGTGTAAACCAGGCTAACCTTGAACTCACCTGCCCCTGCCTCAGGAGCACTGGGATCACTATCTTTTTATCTTAATGTTATTGCTTCTGATGCCTAGAATGTGCCTCGAATGTTTAAAACAACAACAACAAAAAGAAGTTTAAAAGGATAGGTCCCAAAATTCCCATTGTGACTATACTTATCCAGCTGACTGATAAACCCACAAGACAGCTGACTAATGAACAAATCCATTTGATTTCTTTCCATTAATCATCTTTCATATATGACTGAGACTTTAATTATCTAGTTTAAAAATTACAAGAGATACTGCTTGGCCTCATGAAGACCTTTGAAGGCCTTTCTGCACCCGGGAGACTTGAGCTGTCTACTGGAGAACACTGCTGTGTACTCTGATGCCTTTTCTCTCCTGTGTAGCCTGACGCCTCTTTGTCACCAGAGTGACTCCAAAGTGTAGTCTGATGTCTTTTGAGTTTCAGCTTTCCCTCCTTTAAGCTCCACTTCACACGTCTTCCCTCTGCAATCTTCTAAAATCAGCCTGTGCTGCTTCTGAGAGCACACACATCTTATTTTAACTGCCTGGCTGGCTTTTTTCTCAGCATGCCAGAAGAGGATTAAAGGATGACAAAAGGAAATTTGTATATCACGACATATTTTCTTCTGTAGTACAGCAGCTGGCATATCATCGATGCTAATAGTACATTTTGTTCAGTAAATAAAATTATGATATTGCACAGTATAATTTTTAAAAAACTAGCCAGGTAATTAGTTTGCTTAAATAATAGAAAGGTAAGAATACATTTCGGAGCCTGGAAAGATGCTTCCTAGGATAAAAGCATTTGTTGCTATTGCAGAAGACCTGGATTTGGTTTCAGCACTCACGTAGTGGCTCACAACCATCTGTAACCCTAGTTGCAGGGGCTCTGATGCCTTCTTCTGACCTCTTTTAGCATCAGGCATGCATGTGGTACACATACATACATGCAGACCAAACATTCATCCACCCCACCTCACCCCACCCCTGCATTCACTGGCACCTGGACACATACAAACATGTAGCATTAAAAAAAAAAACTTATTTAAAAAGGGAAAGCAGCTGCTGCTGCTACATTAAACATTAAACCTTTTAGAAACAAGGCAATCTTGGCTTAGAATAATAACATTAAATTAGTTCCTCTTCATATCCCTTTTCCCTCAGGCAGACCAGTGAGGTATCTTACCTCAGTCCTGTTGGTGTCAACAGGATAATCAAAGAATTTGATTTTCCCAATGCCACAATTTAAAAATTTAAGCTCAGTCTTTTTGACTCAAAGCCTTGGTCTCTGCCCCGCAAAACAAAGACAGACGTGTCCAGATCACCCGAAGTAATAATCTTTTGTTCTTACTCAGTATTTAAAGTGTTTTTATTTCTAGTGCTCCAGTTGGGAAGCAGTCAATACAAATACGATAAAATACTTTCGGGAAGGCTAGCCCAAGGAGTGAGGGACCATAAAAGACTGCCTTGGAGCAAGGAACAACAGAAGGCACCTGGGTGGGAGCACAGACATACCCACTGTGAAAGAAGGCATTTCTGGAAGTAAATGGGCTTTTGAAAATTGAGATTTTATTAAAGTAGCATTACTAAGGGAATGTTTGTGAGCATTTCTCATTTCACAAGGAACATTTGACCAAATCTGTAATTAAATCACAATTCTTAGATAATTGGTAGTGTAATTTTTGTTTTTTCAGTTAAAGATAAGAGATTTTGATTTGTCTCAGTTTTCCTGCAGCATATTAGAGGAACCTAAATGTGATCCCGAGTCAGCTGACTCAAGGTCCCATGCTGTCTCCCCTTTACTGGGCGGATGATCATGTGTCACAAGCAATGTACAGGGAATACCCGCACTGGGGAAGAACTTAGCCTGGCCGATGACCTCACTAACATGTCTACTTGCTGAAGGTGTGCATATATGTGTGCCCGTCTGAATGCATATATGTGTGTGCATCTGAATATGTGTGCATGCGCATCACATCCATACGAGACCCCACAGAGATCACCTGACAATGGATCGCCTGGAACTGCTCATAGAGACAGTTGTGAATTACCGTGTGGGTGCTGGGAACTGAACTTAGCTCCTCTGCAAGAGCAGTAAACTATCTTAACCACTGAGCCATCTTTCTAGCCCCTGAAGAATTTTTATGTGTATATTTGTTTGTATGAGGCTAACTGTAGAGGCCAAAAGAGGATATCAGATCCTCCTGAGCTGGAGTTGCAGGCAGTTGTGACTGCCTGATCATGGTTGTTATCTGATCCTTTGTAAGAGCAGCAAAAACTCTTAGCTAAGCTATCTTTCCATCCTCCTCTTGGTTTGAAGATTTTGACAACCTCTATCCTAACTATATATATTATCTTTAGGGTTTTTTCTTTGTCTTTTCTCCCATCATCTGGTATTTTCTAGGAAGCCTTGTTGTTCTCGGGACTGGGAAGATAACTTAATCCGTAAAGTGCTTGTGGCTCATGGATTGGGATGTGAGTTCAGTCCTCAGCACCCACCCACTAAGTCAGCTGTGCTTCCTGGAGGCTGAGACTGGTGGATACCTAGGCCTCACTGGCTGGCTAGCCTGAGCAAATCTGCAAGCCCAAGTCCAAGCGAGACTCTTTCTCAAAGGCAAGGCAGACACTCCTGAGAAATAACACCCAAGATTTACCTGTAGGCTCCACACAGCTAAAAGATTACAAATTGACCAGGCAGTGGTGGTGCACACCTTTAATCCCAGCATTTAGGGGGCAGAGACAGGCAGATCTCTGTGAGTTCGAGGCCACCCTCGTCTGCAAGAGCTAGTTCCAGGACAGGTTCCAAAGCTACAGAGAAACCCTGTCTCAAAAAAAAAAAAAAAAAAGCAAACAAACACAAAAAACCCTTTAGCCGGGCAGTGGTGGCGCACGCCTTTAATCCCAGCACTCAGGAGGCAGAGGCAGGCTGATCTTTGCGAGTTCGAGGTTAGCCTTGTCTACAATAGCTAGTTCCAGGACAGGTTCCAAAGCTACAAAGAAACCCTGTCTTGAAAAACCAAAAATAAATAAATAATAAAAAAGTGTGTGGTATAACTGTGATCATCTAGCATCTCCAAAAATACTGAAAATCCCTCCTTGGTGTTGCCATGTCAACAAAGCTCAGGCCTTGGTTTTCCTGCCAGTGTTCTTTCTCTCTGGACTCAGCGCTCTCAGAACTTGTTTTCTGGCTACCTTTGTTGTTTTATGTGCTTTATCCATATTGGTCTGCACTTTACCCATATTCTCTATGGTAGAATATAGTCCAATACAGTGTTTAGACCTTGAAAACTGAAGTCAGTTTTCTGTGTAGTACAGCTGGGTGACCAGTAAAAGTACCCTGAACATAGTCACGTGTTTTAGCTGCAGCTTTTATTCTCTAGCTTTGCCACAGTACACCGAAGTCCAATGCCATTCAAGCCTCTCCCCTGATTTACTGTGTTAGAGCAACAGCATGAGTGCATTTGTTTTCTTGACATTCTGGTAGAGACCCATAAATTAGTATCGTGTATCTCTGCATACTTAATCCCTATTGTTGCCCTGACGTAAGTTAAGGTTTTCCACCAGCCAGACTGGTCTATTATGCTGTTCCTGAATCTTTTATTTCCATTCTTCTCTTGTTGTCCCATCTGGAATGCCTTTGCCACTCACCCTTGTCTAGTTTGTACACATACTACCTGACCTTCAAAATGCCTTCACTAAACATCGTAGTCTTTGAACATTTACTAAATGTATATGATATAGCACTTTATTTTGTGGTTGATTGGAGGGGATTATTTAGCATTCACACTTCTAAGTATTTTTTTATTGCTGTAATATAATCATTAATAATTATTAAGTTAAATCAGCAGCCCCAAAATAAACTTTCAACGCCAGAATCCATCACCAATTTTCCTTTCTGGTATTGTTTTATGTGTCCTTTGTTGTTTTTAGTCAGGATCTCTCTCTGTAGCACAGACGGGTCCAGAGCTTTCTTGATAAACCAGGCTATCTTCAAACCTCGTGACAGACCTCCTGACTCTGCTTCCCAAGTGCCAGGAATACTAGTGTGGGCCACCCAGCCAGGTTTCTAGCCTGTGTTTAGACACAGGCGGTTTCCCTTGAAGTTTTTAGATTCTACATCTAAAGGTAGAGAGAGATTAAACTACATTTTCTTTTTTTAAGATTTATTTATTTATTTTTATAGTTATATTTATAATTTTTTATAAATATTTATTTATTTTTGTTTTTATGAGTATAAATGTTTGCTTGCATGTATGTGTATCCTGTGCATGCCTGGTGCCTGTGGAAGCCAAAATAGGATGTCACCTCCTCTCCCCCCAGACCTGGAGTTAGCGACAGTTGTGAGCTGTGATATGGATGCTGGGAACTGAACCTGGGTCCTCTGAAAAATCAAGTGCTCTTAATAACCAAGCCATTTTCCCAGGTCCTGAACTAAATATTCTTAGTGGTTCTGTGTTCTACTAAAACAAAAAAAAAAAAAGGAAAAATGCCACCCTCCTCCCCAGGCATTTCTTTTTCTGGGTTTTTTTGTTTTTGTTTTTTTTTTTTTTTTCGATTGTTTGTTTTTCTGTGTAACAGCTTTAGCTGTCCTGGATCTAGCTCTTGTAGACCAGGCTGGCCTCGAACTCAAAGAGATCCTCCTGCTTCTGCCTCCCAAGTGCTGGAATAAAGGTGTGTGCCGGCACCACCCGACTCCCCAGACATTCTTAAAGATAGATTTGAATGTAAAACAGTTTGTTCCATAACAAGTGTTATGATTAAATAAATAAATAAATAAATAAACAAACAAAGATGGGGACTAAGTGGTTACAAAGGTGTTTCTCTTGCAGAAGTCCTGGACGGTTCCTAGCCCCTGCACAGTGATTCACAACAGCCATAACTCCAATTCCAGGAGATCCAGCACCCTTTTCTGGCCTGTCTGTAGGCACCAGGTATGCATTTTGTACACATACACACATTAAGGCAAAACACTCATAGGATTTTTAAAAATGGATAAAGCATTGAAAAAATAAAGGGAAGGTTACAATTGAAATAGATGCTTAGATACAATTGAAAAAGATGGCATTTGAATAGAGCCCTAAAGGAGGAAACCTAGCAGAAAAACTCTTTAGACAAAGGCCTTCCACAGAGTTTTATGTGATGATTCCAAGTAATTAGAGAGGAAGTTAGGGAAACAATGGGTGGGCATATGGGCATAAAGGGCTAACTAAATCAATAGACATTTTTAGTATTTTCTGTGGAGTATGAGATGTAAAAATGTAACGTGGTTATTATAATATAGTGGTGGGGTCCTTTTAACTAAATTTTGTGAATTTTATGTTACATTTCATTCTGGAACAGAATATATACCATCTATGCTAATTATTTTGTTTTAGAGTTTGTAATTCTGATTTACTTTGCTTTTTTGTCTTAGGTAAATTAGTACAATGGATTTCTCCAAGCTACCTAAAATACGTGATGAAGATAAAGAAAGCACATTTGGTTATGTACATGGAGTCTCAGGGCCTGGTAAGTAATACAGTCATCTAAGAGGAAGGATGCCTCCCTGCGAGTAGCATCTTTCCCAGGTCTTTCCAAGGGCAGTGGGGAGAAACAAGTTCCTACTGACCCACAGAGATGGGTTGCTACTTTAAATCTTGTAGTGACTATGAAGGGGTGTAGCCATCATGGTGTTTCCTCAGGCACTAATCACATGCATCGGTGGTCTGTCATTGAGATCCAGCTTTGAGGTACCATGCTTGTTAGGGAAACATAGCTTCAATTTGTTGTTGTTGTTGTTAAATTTGAAATTTAAAAAGCTTTAAGGTTTGTAACGTTTAATACACAGTACCTTGATGTATAATAAATGTTCAGTTGATCTCTATAATGACCTTCAGAGCGTTTCTTGGTAATATTAGCATGTCTTCTTTGTGTTTATACATCGATCTGAATGACTATTGCAGGTATATCTCACAACTGACTACTAGAAAGAAAGAAGTCTGATGGCCTGATACTGAAAATAGAAAGTACTTTTAAATTTTGTATATATCCATTTGGTCAAACTTTGTATTTTAAAATAATCATCTTACTTTAGTATTCATTTTTTTGTTGAATATCCCACTAACAGATGTGACTTGCAGTTCCCTGGGTACAACTGCTCATTGCTAATTTTGTTAGTGACATAAAAATTCATCTTTCCTCTCACGCCGTAGTTATTGTCTTCTTATCACAGTGAACGTGATGACAGCTTTTTGGTGTTTCGCAAATGAAGACCTAATTCGTGTGCCCCACTTTCTTCTCTCCAAGAATTTAATGAGCATAGGCTCATTGGCAAGTAAAGAGTACACATTTCGTTGTTTTTAATTCCTAAGTACTTCTTAATAGAACAGTGGTTCTCAACCTTCCTAACACTGTTACCCTTTAATACAGTTCCTCGTGTGGTGACCCAACCATAAAATTATTCCATTGCCCCTTCATAATTGTAATTTTGCTACTGTTATGAATTTCACTGTAAATATCTGATATGCAGGATGTCTGATATGTGACCAAAAGAGTTGTGACCCACAAGTTGAGAACCACTGTAACAGAAAAATGATATCCTTTGGGATTTATGAAATAGGATTTTTAAATTCACTATCTGATATTTCCAGACATTTTAATCCTTCTTATATTGTATATACAGAAGTAAATAGGAAACTAATAGATCTTCAGTTTTCTAGAACAAGTTAATTAGCATTTATTCTTTTCCACCGCAGCAATCCCTATCACATAGCTGTAATCAGTTGTATTGCAGGCGAAGTATTAAAAATGGGCTCGTTCTTATGCATTTCTACAAATGGGGCACCCTTCTCTTCCTTTCAGAAAAATAATTTTTGTTTGCTAGACAGCATGGTCCAAAATAGTAGCAAATTCTAATTCTGGCTCCTGCTTGTGAGTTGAAAATAGTGGTCCTTTCTTAACTGAAAGTTTATACAGTGGTGGAGGCTGGTTATAAACATCCTATTCTTTAATAAAAGGAATTAATTATGCACATGTGGGGCAGATTTCAAATAACCTGGACTGGCCTTGAACTTGCTATATACATACATACATATATACATATCCATATCCTGATCGTGGCTCTGCTTCCCAAGTGCTAAGGTTGCAGATGTGTACCATCTGGCTATGGATAAAATTCTTTAATCCTTAAATTAACAGTTTGTTAAAGGTTCTAAAGGTTCACATCTAAGGAAACTGTAGAATCACTGATTTAAAGTAATGACAAGCAAAAGTCTTGCTTTATTGTTATCTGTCATGGGATAACAGCACAATAGACTATTTACTGTATGACATTCTGAAGCTCTTAATTCCAGTGTAAGGTGTTTGCTTGTTTGTTTGTTTGTTTATGGTTTCTAAAGCCTTAGTCGCATGTATAAAGTAACATGGGTTGTTCAGGATGTACTGCGGTACTGTGAGGTAAGCGCTTTCGTTTGAGACTTAAAGTGCTTAAGCTGGTTTGCTTTTGTGTTGCATTGATCAATGACCTTAGCCTAAAAGTTTGTCTTCTCTGTATCACTTACTAAAAGTATGTCTTTATGTGAAACCGTAAAGATTACTCCATAGTGGAAGTTCTTCCTTATGAATAAATGAGAAGGCGTGCTACCAGATTTATTGGATACTGAAATTATTTGTAATTATTCACAGAACTTTGGGTCACCAGTCTCTTGTTCTTTACAGTGGTTACAGCCTGTGACATGGCGGGTGCAGCTATGTATGAGCTGGTGAGAGTGGGTCACAGCGAGCTGGTTGGAGAGATTATTCGATTGGAAGGCGACATGGCTACCATTCAGGTGTATGAAGAAACTTGTATCCTTTTTCTGTTTGGTTTCCTGCCGCTTTCTGTGTGTCGGGGTTTAAGAGTTTAAGGCAAAAGTAGAAGCAGTAATAGCAATGAGAATGCATGAGTGATGCACACATCATAAATACTCAAGAAAGAGCTACTGGGGATTGTGCTCTTGCTCAAGAAACCGGAATCGTGTTCGGAATTGTCATTGCTCTTAACGTCTGCTGTCACAAACTTCAGGAAGTACAGTTGCAAATTTATTTAGAAGATTTTATATTGTAGAGGAAAGCGTAAATGAAATAATAATATTGGCTTATGTAGTTAAAATTACCTAGTCATGATTTTTTTAAAAAAATGGATTGAAGACCTCAATATCAGTCCGAACACACTGAACCTGATAGAAGAGAAAGTGGGAAGTACCCTACAGCACATGGGCACAGGAGACCACTTCCTATGTATAACCCCAGAAGCACAGACATTAAGGGCATCATTGAATAAATGGGACCTCCTGAGGCTGAGAAGCTTCTGTAAAGCAAAGGACACTGTCACTAAGACAAAAAGGCAACCCACTTACTGGGAGAAGATTTTCACCAACCCCGCAACTGACAAAGGTCTGATCTCCAAAATATATAAAGAAATCAAGAAACTAGACCGTAAAAGGCTAATCAACCCAATTATAAAATGGGGCATTGAGCTGAACAGAGAATTCTCAACAGAAGAACTTCAAATGGCCAAAAGACACTTAAGGTCATGCTCAACTTCCTTAGCGATCAGGGAAATGCAAATCAAGACAACTTTAAGATACCATCTTACACCTGTCAGAATGGCTAAAATAAAAAACACCAATGATAGCCTTTGCTGGAGAGGTTGTGGAGAAAGGGGTACCCTCATCCATTGCTGGTGGGAATGCAAACTTGTGCAACCACTCTGGAAAGCAGTGTTTCGGTTTCTCAGGAAATTCGGGATCAACCTACCCCTGGGTCCAGCAATACCACTCTTGGGAATATACCCAAGAGAGGCCCTATGATACAACAAAAGTATATGCTCAACTATGTTCATGGCAGCATTGTTTGTAATAGCCAGAACCTGGAAACAACCTAGATGCCCTTCAACGGAAGAATGGATGAAGAAAGTATGGAATATATACATATTAGAGTATTACTCAGCAGTAAAAAACAAGGACTTCTTGAATTTTGCATACAAATGATGGAAATAGAAAACACTATCCTGAGTGAGGTAAGCCAGACCCCAAAAGAGGAACATGGGATGTACTCACTCATATTTGGTTTCTAGCCATAAATAAAGGACATTGAGCTTATAATTCATGTTCCTAGAGAAGCTAAATAAGAAGGTGAATCCAAAGACAAACACATAGGCATCCTCATGAATATTAACCTTCATCAGGCGATGAAAGGAGACAGAGACAGAGACCCACATGGGAGCACCGGACAGAAATCTCAAGGTCCAAATCAGGAGCAGAAGGAGACGGAGCACGAGCAAGGAACTCAGGACCACGAGGGGTGCACCCACACACTGAGACAATGGGGATGTTCTATCGGGAACTCACCAAGGCCAGCTGGCCTAGGTCTGAAAAAGCATGGGATAAATCCGGACTAGCTGAACATAGCGGACAATGAGGAATACTGAGAACTCAAGAACTATCGCAGTGGGTTTTTGATCCTACTGAATGTACTGGCTTTGGGGGAGCCTAGGCAGTTTGGATCCTCACCTTACTAAACCTGGATGGAGGTGGGCAGTCCTTGGGCTTCCCACAGGTCAGGGAACCCTGATTGCTCTTCGAGCAGATGAGGGAGGGGAATTTGATCGGGGGAGGGGGAGGGAAATGGGAAGCGGTTGCGGGGAGGAGGCAGAAGTCCTTAATAAATAAATAAATTAAAAATAAATAAATAAATAAATAACAAATAAAAATAAAGTTGGGGGAAACTAAAAAAAATAATAATAAATATAAAGCATTTCACTGTTTTCAGTCTTTAATGAATAATATATTACAGCTTTAGCACTAAGAAGTCCTTGCTATTGGGTCGCTACTATATTGACTTATGCATAATCCCTATTTCCAATTTTCTGTGAAAATAGAGGAGGGGCTGATAAGATAGTGGAGCATGTAAAGATGCTTGACGCCAAATCCAACAAGATGTCTGAACCCTGGAACTCGTGCAAAGGTGGAAGGAGAAAACTGAGGGTACAACGCTTCCTATTCTTCCATGCCTGCACTCACACGCACACATGATAAACCAATGCTAGAAACATTTTTTAATAAAAATGTAGAGAAATATTCTGTAATTTTCTGTAAGCCTCATAGAGAGTTGCTCTTTGGAAAGTCATATATCTTTTAACTTAATTCTCAAGGTCAGCTTTAAGTCCTTGGGGTTTTAAGCAGATTTGGTTTTCTTGCTCTTCTAACAAGGATGCTTGGAAATAGCTAGCTTCCCTGTAGGAGTAGTTGGTGCTGATGTAAAACAGAATCATCTACGAAGGAATTGAAGTCTCTGTGTGTTCGTGTGTGTGCAGTACGCATGCGTGTGAGGACACATGGGCTGAAGACCAGAAGGTAACCTCATGTGCCACCCAACATTTTTTTGAGACAAGAGCTCATTTTGCATGGAGCTTGCCAAGTAGATTAGACTTGCTGGCTCTCCAGCCCCAAGAATCCGAGTCTGCCTATCCGAGCTGAGATTGAATGTACTTTTTAACATGGATGCATGAGATTGGATACAGATCCTCATGATTGCAAGCACTTTAAAAACTGAGATCATGGAAAAATGTTAATGATGTGATCTAGAGAAAGGAATACTTTTTTGAGAAATTCTTTGTTAGGGCCTACAATTCTTTGAACTCATAGATTTAATAAAATTCATATCAGGTACTGATAATGAAAATACATGTTTTAGAGACCCTTCTACTATAATTCATAGATGTTCTTACTCCTTTTTTATAGCTACATATAATTCCAGCATATAGGATTATCATGATTCTGTAATCAATAGTATACATTTGATGATTTATAGTCTTTTTTTAAAAAAATGTTACAGTGTAACCATTTTTTGAGAGATTTTTCTAAATTATTCTCAGTGAAAGTTTTATTAGTTGTACTGTCAACAAATGCTATAAAACAAGGACAATTCACTTTCGGTGCTCAACTTTAGACTCTTCGCTTTCTAAATCATCTTAGCTCTCAAAATTTTTATTTTTTGTCGAAGTATCACTATTCTTTATAGAAGACTGCTGTTCTGCAGTGGTATGTTCACAGTGCAGCAGGAAGGAAATGCTTTTGCTTCTCTTCTTCAGCCTGTGACTCCTAAACTGCAGAGGCACTTGAAAACTGCAGTAGGTAGACTCAGCAGTGCCCAGGACGTTTCGAGGCTCACACAGGAACATTCAGATACTTCATCAGACATGACTAGCCGCTTACAGTATTCCGTTGCATTATATTCTTGTCACTGACATCATGAATGTTTACAAGGCTGAGCTTTTGGTGGTCACCAGTCTTAAAATCCAAGGTTGTAGGTTTCCAGTCTTACTGAAAGTCCTACAGTATCCAAAAAATACATACACCTTTCTCATCATTAGAATTGTGGTTGCCAGGCAATTGTGGCGCACGCCTTTAATCCTAGCACTCGGGAGGCAGAGGCAGGCGGATCTCTGTGAGTTCGAGACCAGCTTGGTCTACAGAGCTAGTTCCAGGACAGGCTCCAAAGCCACAGACAAACCCTGTCTCGAAAAACTAAAAAAAATAAAAAAAAATAGAATTGTGGTTATTTAGCAACAAAATTAATTCTTTTTGTTTCCAGTTTACTCATTATTCTTTTATTGATATCAGTTGTTAGGATATACACACTTATTAAACTCTTTGGATATGATCATAGGTTTTGTTCTTAGACACTGTAAACTATTACTGAAATATCAAGTCTATGGAAAACCTTGGGAACTTATATATTATCTCCTTAAATGCCATGCCCCTTTTAAATAGTTACATTTGTTAATAGTATCTTCCAACGCTGTTTTACATTTTCCTCAACTGCTGTTTCTAGCTGGTGTCTCTGTTGGAGACCCTGTACTCCGCACTGGGAAGCCTCTCTCAGTAGAGCTTGGTCCTGGCATCATGGGAGCCATTTTTGATGGTATTCAGAGACCCCTGTCAGATATCAGCAATCAGACCCAAAGTATCTACATTCCCAGAGGAGTAAATGTGTCTGCTCTTAGCAGAGATATCAAATGGGAGTTTACACCTAGCAAAAATCTACGGGTATGTCTGTATAACCAGGAATTCCTAAAGTTGGTGAAAGACTGAAATGTGTATTTAGTAATCTATTTTATACTTTTAGTCTACTTAAGTATAAACCGTGGATGTACTGTCCAATTTTTAATGCACTTATTGTGCATAGACTAATGCTTTATTTATGTTAGGCAAATGCAAAAGTTAGGGTAAGTCTACTTATTTTATTCAAGTATTAAAAAGTGAATGCATTTGTTCCTTAGGTTGGTAGTCATATCACTGGTGGGGATATTTACGGTATTGTCAATGAGAACTCACTCATCAAACACAAAATCATGTTACCCCCACGCAACAGAGGAAGTGTGACTTACATCGCACCGCCTGGGCATTATGACGCCTCTGTAAGTACTACTTGGGTTTTGTCCTGCACAGCAACTTGTTTATATATGGCAGTTACCAGCAGTTCCGTTCCCTAAAACCATTAAAATATTTCTAATAATTTAAGGTTTTTTATTTGTTTATTTATTCATTTACTTTCCTTATTTTTATAATGGTAGGGAATAAATTGAGCCTTGCATATGCTAAGTAATCACTCTACCACTGAGCTATATACACTTTTAAGAGTGATTTTGTTTTGACCTGGACTTGAGAATACAAGAAACAGAATGTACCTTTTATAAAAGAAGTATGACATTTTCCTATCTTTTTGACTGATGGATTTGCCTAAATCTCATATTCATTAGGATTAGAATGAACTTTGATTTTAACTGTCAATTAGTAGTGACATAATTATGTAATAGATTGTGTGAATTATTACTTTAAGTGCACTATTGCTTTATTTCTGCTTAGCGACCACACCTCAGCCTACTGATATTTTAACTACTCTCTCTGCTCCACAGCCCACAGTCTTACCCCCCTGCCCACAAGGCCTGTTGGGTTTTCAGGTCCCCCCAGGCAACCAGAGTGGCTATTGTTTTATCTAAGTTGTTCTTTTTACAAATAAGGACTTGAGACAGGCAGTGTTGGCACACGCCTTTAATCCCAGCAGAAACAGAGGCTGGCAGATCTCTGTGAGTTCAAGGCCAACCTGGTCTACAGAGAAAGTTCCAGGACAGGCCTCAAAGCTACAGAGAAACTCTGTCTTGAAAAACCGACACACACACACACACACACACACACACACACACACACACACCCCGCAAAAAACAAATAAGGACTTGGGATGTTGGGATGAAAACCTGCTAAGTCAGAGAAGCCAAGAAGCAACCAGCCAGCCCAGCAAGAGGATGAAACTCTCCACACCATCCCAAACCCAAAAGACTTGTGAAACTCTGAAGTCCCTTCCTCCTCCTTCCTGTGTCCATCTATCCGTATCCTGGGCCCCCTGGCTCATTTTTGTCAACTAGTCACTGACTCTACCCTCTTATCCCAGGTTCATTTATTAACATTGTCTTGGAGTTTCACAGCACAATCAAATATCCTGTACCAGTGCACCATATATGACTTAGTTTATTAATTTTATTTATGTCATGTAATGTCAGATACAATAGACTCAGCAGTCTTTGAATCTGAAGATAATTTATTGAGAAGACCATGATAACATCTAATAACCCCGTAGTAAAATGCAAATAACCAGTTCTTCAAAAACTGCTTGCCAAAAATAAGTGTGTGCTTTACAGCATACAGGGACATGCATTGGTTTGGTATTCTGAGACAGCTTTCTGGAGTTGTTCCCTAGCTTAAGAGATTCGCTCATTCCCAGTAGAGGAATTGCTGTAGAACAGACCCTTCATGTGTTAAGCAAGCTACAAGTTTCTCCTGAAATTTGGAATTATTTGAGAATAATTTAAACAGTCTCAGTGTTCATAGATGCTATCATATTATCACTTTTTTAAATATATTAATAAAAGTTAACATTAAATTTTGGGTTGATTTGGTTTGGTTTTTGGTTTTTCAAGATAGGGTTTCTCTGTCTAGCTCTAGATGTTCTGGAACTTTTTCTGTAGAGCAGGTTGGCCTCAAACTCAGAGATCTGCCTGCTTCTGCCTCTCTAGTGCTAGGATTAAAGACGTGTGCTATAGGCGGAGGCTGCTTGTTCGTTTCCTGGCCACCTAGACCCAAAATAATCACACAGGAACTGTATTATTACAACACTGCTTGGCCTATTAGCTCATGCTTCTAATTGGCTAGCTGTTACATCTTTTTTTAATTAATTAATTAATTTATTTTTACTTAAAAAATTTCCACCTCCTCCCATTTCCCTCCCCCTCCCCCCATCCCCTCCCCCCTCCCTCTCCAGTCCAGAGAGCAGTCAGGGTTCCCTGCCCTGTGGGAAGTCCAAGGTCCTCCCCCATCCATAAGTGGATTCTAACCATAAATAAAGGACATTGAGCCTATAATCCATGATCCTAGAGAAGCTAAATAAGAAGGTGAACCCATAGCTGTTATATCTTAAATTAACCATTCCTGTTAATCTGTATATTGCCACGTGGTTATGGCCTACCTGGTAAGGTTCTGTCCCATGCCCAGTATCTATCTCCTGAGGAGGCTACATGGCTTCCCTCTGACTCTGCTTACTCTCTCCTCCTCTATCTGCTTGGAATTCTCACCTTGTCCTATTCTGCACTGCAGTAGGCCCAAAACAGCTTTAGTCATTAACTAATGCTATTCGCAGTTACAATTTATGTAGCTGCTTACTGTGTCATGTGCTCCTTTCCAAAAACCTTTACCACACTTCTTTTATTAATCAATGAACTAGTAGTACACCTAGGATAAAAAGCATGGCCGTATGTAAGACACATAATAGAAAGTGTACATCTCCCTTCTTGTCCACAAGAGGAACTGGGGCTGCTCACGTTTTGGGATAACCGTTCACAGATTTAGTAGAAAAAATTCTACTGTTTTTGTTTTTTACAGGATGTCGTCCTGGAGCTTGAATTTGAAGGTGTGAAGGAGAAGTTTAGCATGGTCCAAGTATGGCCTGTGCGTCAGGTTCGGCCTGTCACTGAAAAGCTACCAGCCAACCATCCTTTGCTTACTGGCCAGAGAGTTCTTGATGCCCTTTTTCCGTAAGTTTAATATGTGTAGAAAGGAGCAGCGGGCTGCGTTCCTGCCACCCGGCTCCCGGCCACCGGGCTAGCTTATGCCCCCAAATAATAACACGGAAACTGTATTCTTTTAAACACTGCCTGGTCCATTAGTTTCAGCCTCTTCTTGGCTAACTCTCACATCTCGGCTAACCCATTTCTAATAATCTGTGTAGCACTATGAGGCAATAGCTTACCAGAAAGGATTCTAGTGTACGTCCATCTTGGGCTGGAGCTTCATCGCGTCTGCCCTGGAGAGGAGAGGCATGGCGTCTGAGGTCACTTCCCTTCTTCCCAGCATTCTGTTCTGTCTACTCCACCTACCTAATTTTCTGACCTATCAGATCAAGCAGTTTTCTTTATTGATTAACCAATGAAACAACAGATTGACAAATGACCTTCCCACATCAGATATGTTCCCCCATTTGCCCTCAAATACTTACTGTATGTAACTGTCTTTTCATAATCATTGCAGAAATGAGTTCTCTGTATTTGATACTGTGATAGGTTTTATCTAGGCCAGGGTAACAATGGTGAATTAGGTACCTCTCTTGCCAATACTTAAGACTCCACAGTCACAAATAGCATTATTTTTAAAAACTTACTGAAAAATAAAATTTCCTGAAGACTCTGGCAAAGTGTCTAACTATCCTTCCTAGAATTAATAGATTGGCTTTCTATTGATTGTTAATTTCTAAAATCCAATGGGCTCTGTATGCTGCCAACAATAGTAATGTATAGTGTGCTCTTTTTCTGTTTCCTTTGCTAGATATGAGGCTTCTCTGTATTCTGCTGTGCTCTTTACAATGCCTTCACCATTTAGTTTCCAGAAAAGACTGGTTTCTCCCTCAACCTCACATCACTAAACTTATTTTTTAAAATAGTGGTAATCACGGTGACTTAGGCACTCTGCCACTGACCCAAGTCCCTAGCCCTCTCGGCACTCTTACTATTACTTTCCCATGATGAGCTCTGTCCTCTGACTCTTTCTTTCTAGTCGTTTCTTCCTGACTCCATATCCTTCATTATTCAGATTAGACTCCACAGACTGATTTTTATTAGTAGTTCCTAGTAGTGTAGAAAAGCTGTGTATTCTGTCAGACTCACCTAGAGTAATCCAGCTATGAGTCAGTCCACTGTTCCCTGTGCTTTGCACAGACACTGAGAGAGACCAGATGATCCGTAGTAATGGATTTCTGCACACTCTGCTGTGCGGCAGTCCTTCTGTCCCTGCTTGTGGTCCTCTGCTGCTCTCAGCAGCTTTTCAAGTATTCAACTCCATTCCTCCTCCTTTCCCTTCCTCCTTCACTGTGGCTCCTTCTGTTTCCCACCATGAGCCCTTAGTGCACATTCCTGTCTGTATCTTCCTCCTTTCCCCTTTTGGAGTTGATCACATCTCTTGGCTCCCCAAGGACCTCTCCCTCTTCTGCCTTTTTGTATAAGTATCCAATTTAGTGAAAAAGAAAGGAAGGGAAGAGGAGGAAAAGGTGTGCTTTACCGTGTTTATCCTGTTCTGTTGACTACTTTCCCTGCATCTTCATGGCCAAATTGGAAAGAAAACACTGGGTACCACCACTCACCTCACGAGCTGTGCAGTTCCTCCCCTGCCCTTAGCATTGCTGTCCCCGTGAACTGGTCTCACTCGTGTCATCATTGTCCCCACACTTGATCAAGTTAAGAAAGAAATTTCAAGCTTGGGGTGGTGGCACGTGTCTTTAATCTCAGCACTCAGGGAGGCAGTGGCAAACAGATCTCTGTGAGTTATAGGCCAGCCTGGTCTATAGAGTTCTAGTACAGCCAGAGCTATACAGAGAAGCACTATCCAAAAAAACACACACCAAAAAAAAAAAAAAAAATAGGAAAGAAGTTCAGTATTTTTAGTTTCTCACGACTTTTGAGTATTTGTTGCCTTACCATGAAACCCCGGCTCTCACCTGCTCACAACTCCTGTATGCTTCAGTATTTCTTAGGCTTTTTCTCATCCCATATCATACCTCTTTTAGGATGACCTTATTATTTCTTCTGACTATATTAACTTTATTTTAAGATACAAATTTCCTAGGCCTTTTCTACCCCCTCAGGAAATATGCTGCAAATATTATTTATAGTTTTAATCCGCATGTTGCCTTTATGTGACTTGTATAAGCATGAATGTCGTCAGTGCTATTTTGTTACCTTGCTGTTTTCATATAGCTCTTCCTCGGGTGCCTTATAGAATACATTTTCACTTTCCATCTACTGTAAATGATAGAGATGTTTAACCATGATAAAATATTTGCTAATTTGCTACCCTGTTGTTTTTGAGACAGTGTCTCACTCTGCACGATGTGTGAATCAAGCTAGCCTCCAGTCATGGGTCACCTACTACCTCAGCCTTCCAAATGCTTGGGCTACAGGCGTGACCTACCACGTCCATCTCTTTGTTGTTGTTGTTGTCGTCTTTTAGGTGTGTTCAGGGAGGAACTACTGCTATCCCAGGTGCTTTTGGCTGTGGAAAGACAGTGATTTCACAGTCTCTGTCCAAGTACTCCAACAGCGACGTGATCATCTATGTAGGATGTGGTGAAAGAGGAAACGAGATGTCCGAAGTTCTGCGGGACTTCCCCGAGGTCTGTCTCTAGAAAACTTCAAATAATCCACTAGAGAAAATAATGGCTCATCAACTGTCATTGGCAATTAATAGTTTTATGCTGGGTAAAGAACAGTGCTTTCAGTTTTCAAGATGCTTTGGAAGAATTTTAAATTAATATTCGTGACTAATTTGTATATTTAAAGAAAAAGGAAATGAATTCTTTGGAGTTAAACACCTAAAAGTTTCTCATCTTTGTTCTCACATAAGAGAAAGATAAGAAGGATAAAACAATAAGGCATTTATATTTAGCTGGGTTTGGTGGCACATGCTTGTAATTCCTGCACTTTGGGAGGCAGAGCCAAGAGGGTCAGTAGTTCAGGGTTAGCCTGGACTACGTGAGACAGTGTCTAAAAAAGAAACCAAACATTTAATTGTCTAAGCTTTACATGGGCTTTGTGATCTAGGTTACTGTGGTAACATTTCCTTTTTCACGAAGTAATGAATTTCCTTTGTTCACTTGTAATTGTCCATTTCCCAAACAGCACTGTGGGCCAGGGAAGAGGGTTGGCATGATGGGGGATGTTCTTTGGGAATTCTGACTGAAAGGATTAAACATGAACAAGTTATAACTTTTTAAAGGGAGGGGGGATTGGAATGTTGAAATGTTATACTTAGAAACTGGGGGAATCACTAATGGATTTCATACCCTCAGCTCACTATGGAAGTTGATGGTAAAGTAGAGTCAATCATGAAGAGGACAGCACTGGTGGCCAACACCTCCAATATGCCTGTAGCTGCAAGAGAAGCCTCTATTTACACTGGTGAGTTAGGAGCTGAAATAAAAGAACTTAACAGCTCATTTAAAACACTAGCACCCATTTTTTTCCTTTGCTTTTTTTTACAACTTCATCCTAGAAAACTCCCATCTAATCATTGCTAGCTTTTAATATCTAAATTATTTACTATATGTATCATGAAAATAAGTGAGTATAAAAATTTTTTTAAGATTTTTATGTGTATGTATCACATGTGTGTTTATGCTCAGAGGACAGAGGAAAAGTGTGAGATTCCCTAGAACTAGAGTTACTGGCAGTTGTGAGCTACCCAGCTAAGTCCTGTGGGCAGAACTCAGGTCTTCTGCAACGGCAGTGCAAGTTCCTAATCTTTGAGTAAGCCATCTCTCCAGACATAAGATGGTTGTACGATGGTTGTAACCTGGATGGCATTGTTGTCTTCCTTACCCCCTCTTCTTCCTAGCCTTCCCTACTGACCTGGGTGGCATCATCATCTTCTTTATCCCCTGTTCTCCCCTGCACCCCCACCCCACCTTTTGCTGTTGTTCAGCACATCCAGGGCCTTGTGCTCTCAGTTTACTCAGGAGACCTTGTCTTTTTCTCCTTCCTATTTAGATCCATGTATGTCTCTCTTAGGGTCCTCTTTGCTGTCTAGTTTCTATGGGGTTGTGCCCTGTAGGCTGGTTTTTCTTTGCTTTATGTCTAAAAGTCACTTATGAGTGAATACATATGACATTTGTCTTTCTGGGTCTGGGTTACCTCACCCAATATGATGTTTTCTAGATCCATCCATTTGCCTGAAAATTTCAAGATGTTATTATTATTTTTTCCACTGTGTAGTACTCCATTGTATAAATGTACCACGTTTTCCTTACCCATTCTTTGGTCAAGAAGTATTTAGGTTGTTTCGGGTACTGGCTATTACAAATAATGCTGCTTTGATCATAGTTGAGCAATGTCCCTGTGGTATGATTGAGCATCCTTTGGATATATACCCAAAAGTGGTATTGCTGGGTCTTGAGGTAGGTTGTTTCCTAATTTTCTGAGAAATCGCCATACCGTTTCCCAAAGCGGCTGTACAAGTTTGTACTCCCACCAGCAATGCAGGAGTGTTCCCTTAACCCCACAACCTCTCCAGCTTAAGCTGTTATCAGTGTTTTTGATCTTGGACATGATGATTGACATTTTACCAATTGTTGCTTTATTACACCCTAGTCAGTCTGTAATGTAACATGAACTAACCTCTTGTCCCATGTATGTTACCCATGTAAAAGCTCTGCCTGCTGTCAGTTTTCCATTTGGATGTTATCTTTCATATTGATTTATGAAAGCTTTTTGATCAATAAAGATACTGCTTTTTTTCTAAATCTAAAATTGTTTTTTTTTTGTTTTTTTTGTGTTTTTTTTTTTTTTTTTTGACATCCCACCCCATGCAAAAGTCCAAACCCCTTTACCTCATCTGAGTTGTTGGTTGTTTTATTTTTGGTTTTTCTTTGAAGGCAGTGAATCCATATGTAGGTCATGAAAGAGGCCTTCATTACTTGTGTCTGTTTATCTTTTCTAGAAGTATCTAATATAAACATAGAAGTATTGCTAACATTTCATCACAGACCTAAAACACATCTGTGTTTATATAAAAACTCTGTTCTAAACATTAGGTTGGATAGCTGATGTGTTTTTAAGCTTAAATATTAATAATTAACATTTCTTAAAGACTTGTTCTGAAACTATTTTGTATTGTGCTTAGTGCTTTTATTCTGACTGGTACACTGTGGTACATAGTAAGTGTTGATTTGTAGCAATGTTTTCTCTTTGGTTATTTGAGCTTTTTTGGTTTGGTTTGATTTTTGGGTTTTGGGGGGTAGCATTTCTTGCTAAAACAAATGCATTAGGTTTGGAAACACTGACAATATAACCATAGCTGTACATTTCTGTTACGTTAGAGTTGCATGTAGTATATATTTTTGGAAATCATTTATATGTATTTTATTTTCTTAATATATGTAAATATATAGGTTAGGCTTTATTCCATCTTAATAGATTAGAATTGGAAAGTTTTGGCTAAGACAAATAACAGCAAAAATCCAGAAACTTCTTTGTATCTTACTTTATAAGGCAGGGTTGCGTCTACGCATGAGGGATTTGGAGACTTGTGGTATTCCTCGTGTCGACAAGCTTAGTTAAATAGGTGTGACTGATGTGTGGTGCAGACAAGTCGGGCTTGGAAATTTATTGCAGTTAGAGCGGGGCATAAATCCTTTTCCTGGTTTCTAGACTGTGCAGAGAAGGGTTGGCTGTGGCACCAAAAAGTCCTCAAATTACAGTTATTCACCATAGTAGATGCTGTTTCTAGTGGCTGGGGTACCCCTTCTCATTCTGTGCTGAAGTCTGGGCCAAAAGTGACCCCTTGGTCTTCAGCACATGCTCTGAGGGCTTTGGCAAGTTTAGAAAAATGCATAACCTGCCTGTCTGTGGAACAGAATTTTTAATAACATTCTGTTAAATTGAGGTCTGTTACGTGGTATTAGCTAAATGGAGAAGATGCTTAGAAATGTGGCTAAGCTGTATGCCTAGAAGAACAAACTTGGAAATGGCTAACCAGATACTTAATATGCCCACTGTTTTAAAGTTCTTAGGGACAAAACAGTCACTTGTTTGTATTCTGGCAGGGTAACTCAACATCTTCTTCTCAATTTAGGAATTACACTATCAGAATATTTCCGTGACATGGGCTACCACGTCAGTATGATGGCCGACTCTACCTCTAGATGGGCCGAGGCCCTCAGAGAAATCTCTGGTCGCTTAGCAGAAATGCCGGCAGGTAAGTCTCATGTTGTTGTCACTGGTAGAATTTTAGGGGCTAGCTTAGAACTCCCTTTTAAACTTCCCCTTTTGTCTTTCAGATAGTGGCTATCCTGCATATCTTGGTGCCCGGCTTGCCTCTTTCTATGAAAGAGCAGGCAGAGTGAAATGTCTCGGGAACCCTGAAAGAGAAGGAAGTGTCAGCATTGTAGGAGCGTAAGCAGCCAAACTGTTTGTTTCTTTATTTGTTTATTTTTTCAGTGGAGACATGGGCTTACTAGTAGCCCAGGGTGGCCTGGGACTAGCTGTCTTATCTTTGCCTACCAAGTTCTAGGATGCAGACATGTACCACCATGCCCAGCTTATGCTGTTTACTTCTCTAAAGAAAAGGAAGTTGTTTATTTTAAAGAGAGGGGCTAGGACAATTGATCAGTCAGGAAAGTGTTGACCACATCAGCATGCGAACCTGAGGCCGAGCCTGAGAAGCTACATTAAAAAGGAAAAAAAGCTAGGCATATCAGCATGTCCTTCAAATCCCAAAACGAGGTAGGGAGTGGAAACAAGTAGACCCCTGGAGTTTGCTGGCCAGGCCCAGTGAGAGACTATCTCAAAAATGAAGGTTGGTGGCTCCCAAGAAACAATGGCTGCAGTTATCCACTGGGCTGAACGGACACACCCAGCTGCGCCCACAGGAGCCAGGCAAGGGAGGAGAGTATGTTTACCTTCCTCTGGGAGTGTAGATTCACGAGCTCTTTACAAGGACTCTGTACCTTTGGGTCATTGGTGTGACTTCCCTCATTTAGTATATCCTAGGAGTAACTTTAAAAATTGCAGACATGTTAGGATGAAGTTATATCATGCTAAAGACAAAATACAGATTTATGATTACCACATAAAGCCATACTTTGTTCTCAGACTTTACTATTTCATCTTGTTGATTAGAATATAAAACTAATTACAATAAATGACTGTCTTATTTCTCATACTAGATGATATTCGATGATTGTCATTCTTATTTTCAGCAAGATCTTTCTTTCCATTTACTTCTAATGTTTTATACATATGCAAACATTAATGCTGGGAACTGGGGAATGGCTCACTGGGCTAAATGTTTACCACATTGACTTCCCAGAGCCCACTTAAAATAGGGTGTAATAGGGTGCTCTTTTGTTCATTTGTTTTTTCAAGACAGGGTTTCTTTGTGTAGCTCTGACTTAGACCAGGCTGGCCTCAAATTCCGCCTGCTTCTGCCTCCCAAATGCTGGGATTAAAGGTGTGCACCACTATGCCTGGCTAGTAGGAAGCTTTAATCCCGTCACCCCTATAGCAATATGGGAGGCAGAGAGAGGAGAATCACCAGAAACCTTTAAGATGGTATATACAATGGCAAACAAAAACGGTCTCAAGCAAGGGAGAAGGCAAAGACTGAACGCAGGGTTGTCCCCGAACCGCCGTGTGTGTTCCCTGGTACTGGTGCTACACATACACCCCCCTCTGCAAATCTGCATTCACAAAAACTGTTTGTTTTTTTGTTTTGTTTTGCCTGTTTGTCTTTTTTTAAAACAAAGCTTGGGTATAATGTGCATCTTGCTTACGTGCTTAGGCGTGAAGCTTTAGATTCCATTTCTAGCAACAAAAACAAACTTTTTTAAAAAGTTGATGTTCTGCCAGGTCGTATGGCACACACCTTTAATCCCAGCACTGGGAGGCAGAGGCAGGCAGATTTCTGAGTTTAAGGCCAGCTTAGTCTACAGAGTTAGTTTTAGGACAGGAAGGTTGAACCCTGTTTCAACAAAGCAGAACAAGCAAACCAAAAAGGTTGATGTTCATATATCATTTTTATAAATGTTTCAATGTCTTTGTCTGATTTTCAAATATATATTTTTCATGAACATTTGATGGAGGGTTTCAAAATAGAATTTCTCTATATAACAGCCCTGGCTGTCCCAGAACTCACTGTAAACCAGGCTGGCCTCGAACTCACAGAGATCTTTTTGCCTCTGCCCCTGAGTGCTGGGATTACAAGGGCATGCCACCATCGCCCAGTCATAAACATTTCTAATGATTGTATTTTGTTTTTAATCTAGAGTTTCTCCGCCTGGTGGTGATTTTTCTGATCCAGTCACATCTGCTACTCTGGGTATTGTTCAGGTATGTCTTTCCCCCTCTGCCATACTGCAGCTGTAATTTAACTAAGTGATCAGCAGATATTTAATTTAGTCACTAAAGAATTGGTAGCAATAAAATGTTTTAGTAGCATCCTTAATATTGTGAAAGTTTAGTGCATTCTGTTTTTTCTTAGTTCTTAACAGTCTATAATAAACAACAGAAGTCTGGAAATGCATCCAGGTAACAAAATTTTCTCTAACTAGAGAACTAAGTAGGCCCAAAGACTATACTGTATCACAGTATAGTCGGAGGCAGATGGACCCATCAGAAAATGGGCATCTTCAACCGACTCCATTCTCATTGCTCTGCCGTTACCTAGTCTAGTAGTCTTCTACATCTTGAGAGCAAGCTTGGAAAATGTGGTTTCTGCCTAGATGGTTGTTTACTTGAGTCAAGGCATAAATTTTACTGGATAGCTAGTCATTAAAGAAGCCTAAATAAAAGCTGACTGTGAATCAGAGCTCTAGTAAAACAATGTTAATATGTTCGTGAGTACATCTTTATGTAGGAAAAATCTTTCTCCATTTCTGCCAGTATCAGGTGAAACAATAGAGACTAGTTCTATAGTTATAAAGTATTTAATATTTGCTAAATTTTGGATTTTAAATTGTTTGGGGGAATTGGAACAAAGTTATCAGTCCATAAAGTATCTGAGAATTTGGCCTCAAAAATGAATGTCAAATATTTAATTGACTCACTATGATAGGGACTTAAATTCATCAGAACATTTTAAGAATTTTATTCAAGGTAAATGTCTGTTCCATCTCAATCAGCCTTTCTTGTTCTTCTGCTATCCTAATAATCTTTAATTGCACCCATCTTCTTTTTACTATCACATTTGCGATAGGCTTGATCTGTAGATATTACCCACCTGGAAAATGGAGAAATGTGTCTTTTAGTTAAGTTTGGTTTTTGCACATTTTATTTGTATATTTATATTCATATTCGCACATATGAATATTATATTTATATATGCTAATATTATATGTAATTGGCTCAGGAGTTAAAAGGTGCTTATTGGGGACGCTTTGTAAAAGAAAAGTTAATTTCCCTTTTTTTAAATCAGGTGTTCTGGGGCTTAGATAAAAAACTAGCTCAACGCAAGCACTTCCCCTCCGTCAACTGGCTCATCAGCTACAGCAAGTACATGCGTGCCTTGGACGAGTACTATGACAAACACTTCACAGAGTTTGTTCCTCTGAGGACCAAAGCTAAGGAGATTCTGCAGGAAGAAGAGGACCTGGCAGAAATTGTACAGCTTGTGGGGAAGGTGAGTTAGAACGGGGGCTGCACTGGAGTGTTATAACAGTTGCTGACACTTAGGTATGCAGGTGCTTGCCTGGCTGGTACTAATGGCTCCTGGCTAATCTCAGTGCTCAGAGCCTGAGGTAGGGAGAAGTGCCACAATTATGAGGCCAGTTTGCTTTACTGAGTAAGTTCCAGGTTATTGTGGGCTGCGAGTATGAGATCATGTCTCTAAACAAGCAAAAATTTTAAATGTGAAGTACCTTTTAAACTAATTAAACCTTTAAAATTCCATATAGCATTTAGCATGGTTCTGAGTTCATGACAGGTGAAAACAAGACACCCATCACCAATCAAATTCAATATAAAATTAGGGCCAGTTAACATCATTTTTGTAGGAGCACTAGAACTGGGAATAGGATCAGATTCTAGTTCCTCTAATAATTACCAATGTGACCTTCAATAAGTGACTTATATTCTATAGCCTATATCTAGATATTCCAAAGGAAGATATTGTAAATACACATAGTCATTAAATCTCACATGTGAATGATTTCTCAGGTTACACACAGGACTAACCCGGACTTATTCCTCCCCACTCTTTAGATAGATTATTCCTATGTAGCTCAGGTGAGCTTCACACCCATAATCCTTATGTCTCTTACCTCCTAAGTACTGGGATTAATGATGTGTGCCACTATGCGAAGGCCTGTTATTTATATTGTATTGTTAAAATAGCCTCCTAATTTTTATAACAAAGGATAATATTATTAGATAGCTAACATCTATAGCTTATATTACACATCTAGTATTTATAGAGTATTGTGATCCTCTCAAAGGAGCAAGAAATTGGCCTGCAAAGCCAGATAAAGACAATTTGAGAACAACATTTTGTTTATGAATATTGATAAAAATATTAAATATTCACTTCTTAAACCTAGTAGGGCATTACAAATACAGTCCCATCGTAAACAAGCAACGTTTAGCAAATGTGGCACAGAAAACGTATCGTTAGGAACAGGGGCGATGACTCAGTAAAGTGCCTGCTGAGCAAAAATCACAGGCACTGAGTTCAGATCCCCATCACCCATGGAAAAGCCAGGTGTGACGTGTGTACCTACAATTCCAGCATTGCGGAGGCAGGGACAGGAGGGTCCCTGGGGCTTGTTGGGCCACCTTTCTACTGGTAAATCTCAAATTCAGTGAGAGTAAAATTAAAGAGGAAAACAATTGAGGGAGACACCCAATATCAGCCCCTGGCTTCCGCATGCACACATGCAAAATTGTACACACATGTACACACACACGCACAAACATATACATTCATACACAAAACATAATATATCGTAACAGTATAAATAATGTAATAGGAAAATGATATCTCAACCCATAAGTAAAAAGATATTTGATGTTTACTATTACAAATTTAGAAATCTCTTACAAAACAAGGAATAGAATTTATTTATTTATTTAAAATTTCCACCTCCTCCCATCCTCCCATTTCTCTCCTCCTTCCCCCACTCCCCTTCCCTCTTGCTCTCCAGTCCTAAGAGCAGTCAGGGTTCCCTGCCTTGTGGGAAGTCCAAGCTCCCCCCTCCCCACTCCATCCAGGTCTAGGAAGGTGAGCATCCAAACAGCATAGGCTCCCAAAAAGCCAGTACATGTAGTAGGATCAAAATTCAGTGTCATTATCATTGGCTTCTCAGTCAGCCCTCATTGTCAGCCACATTCAGAGAGTCCAGTTTGATCACATGCTCGTTCAGACCCAGTCCAGTTGGCCTTGGTGAGCTCCCATTAGATCAGTCCCACGGTCTCCGTGGGTGGACACACCCCTCGCGGTCCTGACTTCCTTGCTCATGTTCTCCCTCCTTCTGCACCTCATCTGGGCTTTGAGAGCTTAGTCCAGTGCTCCAATGTGGGTCTCTGTCTCTATCTCCATCCCTCGCCAGATGAAGGTTCATAAGGAATAGAATTTTTAACTCTGTAAAAAGAAATATGCAAAGCTCTACATGCTAATGTGTGCCTCTATTTTACAGCCACTGGGGTCACAGAACAGAAAAGGTATTTGAGCCCTGGAGTTTGATAGTAGCCCAGGCAATATAGCAAGACCTTATCTTAAATAGAAAATGATGACAGGAAGGCTGTACTGGTGGTTAAGAATACTTGCTGCTCTCACAGAGGACCTGGGTACAGTCCAGCGCCCATGCTGGGCCTCTCACCACTGCCTGTCATGCCATCTTCTGACCTCTGCATGTGTTCACACACATACAGAACTGCACATGTGCTCACACACATGCACATGAATAAAAGCTAAAATAAATGAAGAGAAAAAAAGCCGGGGAGATAGTTCAGTGGGTGTGTGTTGTGCAAACGCACATGCTGTACAAACATGAGCACTAAAGTTCAACTTCCAACACCCATGCAAAAAAACAAGTATGGCTGCACACACTTATAATCCGGACATTGAGGGGCTGGGACAGACAGATTTGAGACGCTCACCAGCTAGCTCACCTAGCCAAAGTGGCAAGCTTCTAAATTAATGAGAGACCCTGTCTCAAGAGAATAAGGGAGAGTAATAGAGGAAGAAACACAATGTCCTCTGGCTTCCACATGGGCATGTACATGTGCACAGTCACATGCTACACACAGATAAATGAAAATACAAAGAATATACTAAAACATGGGGGAATGTTTTACTTAATAGAGAATGGAGAAATTTCATATGCATTTCTTTTTTAAATCAAGATTAAGACTAGAATGCTTCCTGGGCAGTGGTGGTGCACGCCTTTAATCCCAGCACTCAAGAATCAGTGGCAGGCGGATCTCTTGAGTTCGAGGCCAGCCTGATCTACAGAGTGAGTTCCAGGCTACACACGGAAACTCTGTCTTGAGTGAATGCTTACTATCACTGTGTTCAGTTGAATATGGAAATCCTGAAGGATGACATAAGAAAATTGTCATCTCAGAGGTTAAGAGCACTGACTGCTCTTCCAGAGGTCCTGAGTACAATTCTCAGCAACCACAAGATGGCTACAACCATCTGTAATGAGATCTGGTGCCCTCTTCTGGCCTGCAGCAGACATGCAGGCAGAATACTTTACATAATTAATAAATAAATCTTTAAAAAAAAAAGAAAAGAAAAGAAAAGAAATCTTAAAAAAACCTTTTGTTATCTAGGATTAGAAAAGAACTTCTTAGATTTTCTTTGAGCATAACAACAGCAGTAGAGCTGGAGAGAGAACTCAGTGGTTAAGAGCACTTGCTCTTCTTTCAGAGGTTCCCAGCACTCGCATGGCCGTTCCTAAGTGTAACTCTTGATTGAGGAATCAGATACTTTCTTCTGGCCTCTGTGGACACCTGGTACATGTTGGTACAACAGACATATATGCAGGCAAACATACACATGAAATAAAATGTAGTAAGTTTTAAAGGAAGTTTTCAGTAAATAAAATTGATGGTCTACTTTTTAAATTGTAACCAAAGGGTAGAGCAGACAGATGAGAAAAGAAAACCGAAATATTACAAACCTGTAGGCAATCCTTCAAACAGCAATGACATACCAGTCCACACTAGTTTGAGTACAAGAATTGTCCAGCTGGTTGTTGTCAGGTAGTGTGGGCTCCAGGACGGGTATACTGTTGGTAGGTATATCATTTGTCAGGTAGTGTGGGCTCCAGGACGGGTATACTGTTGGTAGGTATATCATTTGTCAGGTAGTGTGGGCTCCAGGACGGGTGTACTATTGGTAGGTATATCATTTGGAGTGGCCACTGTAGACAGAATTTGCCGGGTGCCTTGAGTCCTTAGGATTTATAGTAGTAGAAAGTAGATGAAAGTCCAGGCTCCTCTACCAGGGCAAAGGTAGATATAAAGAATAGAGGATGTGCACACAGAATGAAATTGCCAGAGTTGAAAGAAGTGGTTATGTATCCTAGAACAGCATGGTAGATCTTAAAATTAGCAGTCAGAAACACTAGAGAATTTTAAATAATGAGAAGTATTTTCACAAAACAAAATATGGGTGATTTCATAATTTAAAACAAAAACATATCAAGCTTAATATTTAAGTGTGGTTGAAGAATGAAATAGAGATGAAAGAGATATGTTTGTTTGTTTAAGAAGGCTCTGAAAGATTTGATCACCCAGAGTGCCTGGAACTTCCTGGATTTGTCCCTTTTTCCTCCTGTTAGTGATCCCAGCAAAAATGGTATTATCTTGTGGCTGGCCAGGTGGTTGCTAACAGCAGGACATTTGGGGCAGTGGTACTTACAGGTTGAAGAGCTCTGTAACTTAGCTTGCTTACCAAGAAAGCAACACTCAGATAAGCAAATGCTTAACTATCCATCATTGTTCTAAACGTCCTGTAATGTTAACAGAGCAACTCTATGGACTTTGTAGATTTCTGTCAAACAAGCTTAAAAGCTGAATTCAAATAATAGAGTCAAGGTAGGATGTAAAAAAGTACTTTTTAAAAAATGGGTATGGGGCCAGGAGGTGGTGTGTGGCACATGCCTTTAATCCCAGCACCCACAGTGCTCACACATACACATTGGTGCTTTTTTTTTTTTTTTTTCGAGACAGGGTTTCGCCGTAGCTTTTGGTTCCTGTCCTGGAACTAGCTCTTATAGACCAGACTGGCCTCGAACTCACAGAGATCCGCCTGCCTCTGCCTCCCGAGTGCTGGGATTAAAGGCATGCGCCGCCACCTCCGCCTGGCCACATTGGTGCTTTTAAAGAATAATCAGTGCTAGTGAGATGACTCAACTGTTAAGAGCACTTGTTCTTGCAGGGTTCAGATCCGTTCATAACTATCCATAACTCATAACTCCAGTTCCAAGATATCAGTGCTTTCTGACCCCTGGGAGTCAGGTACACACATAACACACATACATACATGCAGGCAAAGCACTCATACACATAAAATAATGGTTTTTTAAAAATTAGAAATCTTGCATACTCATGTTCATAGGAGTATTATCCATGTGGCCAAGAGTAAAAGTGGTTCAGGTGTCCACCTCTTGGTGAACAAGAGACAGATCCCTTAGTCACTGCTACAACATAGATGAATGAGGACATTGTAAATGAAATACACAAATAGTGTATGGTTCTACGTCTTGTAGACCAGGCTGGCCTCGAACTCCCAGAGATCCGCCTGCCTCTGCCTCCCAAGTGCTGGGATTAAAGGCGTGCGCCACCACCGCCCGACTGTATGGTTCTACTTTTATCAGCTGTCTGAAATAGGGCACCTTGTGGGCTTAGAGTTTCAAGTGTACAAGATCAAGTGTTTGACTGTGATGGTGCTTTGCACTACTGAAGAACCTCAAGAAGTGCAATTCAGACCTGCCTGAAACTCAGTCTGCCATCCGGCCTAGGGATGGGACTCACAGTCCTATGCTTCAGCTGGCCAAGTACGGACATCATAGGCATGAGTCACTCTGGATGCTAATTTTATATCATGTACTGTTTTACCACTGTTAAAAATCAAGAATTTATTAGTGATAAGTAAGTGTGTGTTGGTGCCTGCTTGCTAATTGATTTTGTTGTCATTGATCCCACCAATGGGATGAAATTTCCGAAAGTATCCTTTTGTTTTCTAGGCTTCTTTAGCAGAGACAGATAAAATCACTCTGGAGGTAGCAAAACTTATCAAAGATGACTTCCTACAGCAAAATGGGTACACTCCTTACGACAGGTATGCTGTGCTAATTTTCCTCCCCTCTTCTCCCTTAGACAAGGTTTCTTTGTATAGCCCTGGCTGTCCTGGAACTCACTCTGTAGAACAGTCTGGCCTCTAACTCTCAGAGATCTGACTGTCTCTATCTCCAGAGTGCTGGGATTTAAAAGTATGTACCACCACACCAGGCCTAATTTCCTCTTTTTTAATGTATTTTTGTTTGTTTTATGTGCATTGGTGTTTTACCTGCATGTGTGAAGGTGTCAGATCTTGGAGTTATAGACATTTGAAGACTTTGTGTTGTATTTTGGCAAAGAAGCTGCCTGCACATTGAAAACTTGCTCATACATGTACATTCTGACTCAGTATATTGCTTGTTCTCTATGTTTATAGCAGATATCTAATGTGCCCATGCATCACAGTTTGCTTGTTAGTCAAATTCTGCTGTTTTCACGCACACAAATGTCTATAATTAGACTGAGTTATGGCTTTGTGCCAGACCTGGGGAGCATCCCCTGCCTCATCTTTCTTTCCTGCTGCTTTCTCCTGTCTTTGCCAAAGTATTCATTTTGTGCTACCCCTGTCTAATTTCCCCAGGACCCCAAGCTTCTTGCTACAGAAGATCTTGTTGAGATCCCGTCCTACCTTCTCCCACCCCTGCCCAGTGCCTGCTTGTTTTCACTCTCTACTAGTGCTATTCTTGGTTAGACAGCCTGTTTCTTTTCCACATTGAGAATTTGAGCCGTGTGTCTTAAGCTAACCTTCTCTCTCTTAAATCATATTTGACTCCATAAAAGACCAGAAAGAGCTAGGGAAGTGGCTCAGTGTACCTGATTCCAAGCCCTCCAAATGCACACAAAGCCAAGGACAGTAGCACACATCCATGTCTTACTCCCCTGATAATGAGGTGAATGCTGTCAGGGCCTGCAGAAGCTAGTGTGGTGCACACAGTGGTAGACAGAAGAGACTCTGTCCTGGAAAAGGTGAAAACTGAACAAGTAGGAGTGATCAGAATGGACCCCTGATAATGAGGCGAATGCTGTCAGGGCCTGCAGAAGCTAGTGTGGTGCACACAGTGGTAGACAGAAGAGACTCTGTCCTGGAAAAGGTGAAAACTGAACAAGTAGGAGTGATCAGAATGGAGTGAACATAAAAAATAAGTCAGTATGTCAGCATCAGAACTCTGATCTGGGGCTGGAGAGATGGCTCAGAGGTTAAGAGCACTGGCTGCTCTTCCAGAGGTCCTGAGTTCAATTCCCAGCAACCACATGGTGGCTCACAACCATCTGTACTGACATCTGGTGCCCTCCTCTGGCATGTGGGCAGAGGCAGAATGTTGTATACATAATAAATAAATAAATCTTTAAAAAAAAAAAAAAGAACTCTGATCTGTCCTGAATGAACCACCATATAAAGAAAAGAGGGGCAGAATTCTTCAGAAAGACTGTATTAAAATACATGGAATTGAGCATTTGCTTGTGTGTGTGTGCATGTGTGTATCTGTGCACACACATCCGTGTGTCTATGCTTTTTAAAGGTATAGATAGGCCGGATGGTGGTGGTGCACATCTTTAATCCCAGCACTCGGGAGGCAGAGGCTGGTGGATCTCTGTGAGTTCAAGGCCAGCCTGGTCTATAAGAGCTAGTTCCAGGACAGGCCCCAAAGCTACAGAGAAACCCTGTCTCCAAAAACAAACAAACAAAAACAAGTAAAGGTATATGTAGATAATACTGAATATACTAAAGGGCACTGAAGATTGGGGGTAGCTTACTTGGCATACCCAAGACTCAGTTCAGCACAGTGAGAAGAGAACGGGGTAGGGGGAGACAGGGTAACTTCGGAACTTTGCAATTCTCTGCTTTCCTGTTTCTCATTAAACCTCATCTCTGATCACAGGGAGTCTTGACAACTCAGTTGCTTTCCCACTCGAGTCACACATTTAACTGCTTGTACCAAAACAGACTGCCAAGCCATTAGAGTGTGGCTGTGCTGCCTCACTGTGTTCTGTTTAATATTAGAGGCAGAATATATGTGCAAAGACACCAATGACTGGTAATTCGTAGAGTTTCATTTGATAAAAGTGTGAGTTTGCGTTGTAGGTTGTTTTTGCTAACTGCCCTTTTGTTCATTTTCCCCAGGTTCTGTCCATTCTATAAGACAGTGGGGATGCTGTCCAACATGATTTCCTTTTATGACATGGCCCGTAGAGCTGTTGAGACCACTGCCCAGAGTGACAATAAAATCACATGGTCCATTATCCGTGAGCACATGGGGGAGATCCTCTATAAACTTTCCTCCATGAAATTTAAGGTACAGTTTCTTTCTGCTGTAGCCTTTGTTAGAGAGAAGCCAACCTTCCTCCTTCCCTCCCTCACTTTTTCTTCCTGCCCTATTTGAGTTCCAAACCTGAGATATGAAATTTGCGTTTTTCTTTTTTAAGGTTTACTTCACTTTACATCTGTGTGCCACATGTGTGCAGGTACCTGTGGAAGCCATAAGTAGGTGTTGGATTACCTGGAGTTTGTGCATGTGCACAGTGTGGGTGCTGGGAACTAAACTTGGCTCCTGGAAAAACAGCAAGTCTTTAACTGCTGGGCCATCTCTAAGTTCCTGAAATTTGCATTTTTCATTTTACAATGCTTAGGTTGTATAAAACCAAAACAGTCTTCCAAGTAATGGAATCCCAGTGATAAAGGTTGTAGTGCTGGCGAGTTGGCTCACCAGTCAAGAGCACTGACTGCTCTTGAAGAGGGCCTGGGTTTGCTCCCCAGCACCACGTGATGTATCACACTCGTGAAACTCTGAGGATGTGGCATCTTTCGTGACCCCTAAGGGCTCTGGCACACAAATGATGTACCAATGATGGAGGAAGGTACATACCAATATATACTCAGGCACACCACACACATTTAAAACATAATAGTGTATCATGTCTAAAATAAATCCTAATGCCTTTTCTCCCTGTCTTAGCGACTAGGCAGTTTAGAGTGACTTCCAGGCTAGATGGAGTTAATTTACTAAAGTATCTATTATCTTGCCTAGACTCCACGTTCTCATAGCAAAGCTTAACCAGTTCAGTGAACTTTCCAGTAGAAACCCACATATATGAGTGTTTTTATAAGTAGTTGATGAATTGGATTACATTGCATTATTTCTAAGTCATGATATTAAGCATATGTATTACTCACCCATTGAAAATGATGCTCTGGATATATTTATACTACAGAAACACAGACCTGGAGGCCACAAAATGGCCTAGTGGGTAATGGTACTTGCTCCTAAGCCTGATGACCTGGATTGAGTTAGATGTGCTGTATTGACTTACTGTGATGCTCCAGCCTTCCACAGGAAATCCACTGAGTTAACACCCGCTTATGTGTGATGCTACAGGATTTCCACTGATGGACACGCTGCTGAGGTTTGAGCACTGAGTGTCAGCAGCAGGCAAAATTCAAAACTGAAATAATCAGTTTTGTTTTATTTTAGTCCATTTGCACATTTCCACTGTAAAAGAAAATGGGGTAGTTTTGACTCCTACCTGTGATTCATCAGTGTACCTCAACCTGACCTGGTATTCCATATGAATTGCATCTTGAAAATTGTTTCCCCACTTGGGAGGCAGGGGCAGGCGGATCTCTGTGAGTTCGAGACCAGCCTGGTCTAGAAGAGCTAGTTCCAGGACAGGCTCCAAAACCACAGAGAAACCCTGTCTCGAAAAAAAAAAAAAAAAATTGTTTCCCATAGGTAAATTGAATTTGTATTATTTTCTTTTTCAGGATCCAGTGAAAGATGGTGAGGCAAAGATCAAGGCGGACTACGCACAACTTCTTGAAGACATGCAGAATGCATTCCGTAGCCTCGAAGATTAGAACTGTGGTCTCTCTCCTCTGTCTCAGCAAGCTATGTGTATATTTTCCTGAATTTTTCATCTCAAATCCTTTGCTTCCATATTGTGCAGCTTTGAGACTAGTGCCTCTGTGTGTTCTCATTTGTCTTGCTGTTTCTTTGGTAGGTCTTACAAAACAAACATTCCTATGTGCCAGTGTTTGAAGGGGCTCCCTGACCTTTATCTGAATTGGTGAATGCGTTCTCATGGCACACAATGGCTGCACTACTGTAAATGTGTCTGAAGGTGGCCACCCCTTCCCTCATCTCCACTAAAGTGTAAACAGGACCGCTCATGGACTCTACTGGAAGTGGAAGGCCAGATCTCGGTACCCGTGGATGGGTACTTAGGGAACGGCTCTGCGTTTGTGGCCAGACCGCTTGCAGCTCTGTGTTTTATTGTGTAACCATTTTGTAAGAAATATTTCCATTTAAAAACATAAAAGATTAATGTTCCAATTATACATAGCTTCCCCCATTATCAATCAGGAGTGTTTATGGGGTACTTGGGAACTATTTTGTCTTTATAACAGGCATTTGCAAGGCTGAGCTTAACAGATAATTCAGTTCCCTCTGAAAATGTGACAGAAAGAAAAATAGAGTCAGGTGGTCAGACTTAAATTAACATCATCTTGTTAAAGTATATTTTATTTCACTAAGAGAAATTCAATATCAAGGACTTTTATATACTCAATTATTAAGAATATTTTTTTTAAGTACAATTTAAAAATCATTGAAAATATGATCCACATCATAGCTGTTCTTTTCCTCAAACTTAGGTGGACAAGCTTCTCAGAGTGGCAGTGGGAAGTGGAATGCCACAAAGAAACATAATAGTGATTACAGGCATTTGCCCCTTTAAGAACAGCTGTGCTGTAGTGATTCTTGGGGCCAGAGTGGCATTCTTACAAGGTACATGTGTCATGTTTGTTTGCTTGTTGAAATTCTAAAAACAGTGAGTCTACCAATTGCAGAAATATTACTTTTATGTTTTTTATTCACTGCTCAGAGAGCTTCTCAACATATCTGTGGTCATAGCAGCATGATAGTTTCCATTCTGTGACTAGATGAATTATTCTTGTATTTAACTGGTAACAAAAACTGGGTCATAAAAAAGAGAAAAAAAATCAATTCTGTCTCACTGTTTCAGTATGTTTCAATAATAGTTTCCATGTTTGCACAATGAGGCACATTTCTGAGAACTTGGAGAGCTAGCCCCTGTTCACTCTCTGGCTGATATTGCTAGCACCATGCTTCCTCTTCAAGAGGGGGAAGGGTACTCAATATGTCTGACACTCTCAAGTACACAAGTGTAATAACAAAGTATTTATTTTAAGCCTGAGTATGTTATTTAAATTATTAGGTGGTACATTTCTTTTGGTCTTTTGGATAGACGTACATAATGTGTAAATCCTTGCGTAGTGCATGTCTTTACACAGTGGACTGCTGTTCAGGAAGGGTCTTTTTCCATGCAATGTTTTAAAGACTGTTAAACGATGTTGACAGATACCGATTATGCAATGACTTGTTGACATGTGGATTAATGGTGCTGCTTAATCAGTTTGCTTCCAATGTGACTTCATATCCAGAGACCCTGACTATTGGAAATGAAAAAGATCTCAAAACCTTTCTACTTACACCTACCAGCAAACTAGGCTTGTGACCAGAGTGAATGATCCAAAGAAACTACTTGACCAAGTTTGGCTTTGTTGTCCTGGATTTGCCATGTGCATTATCCTCCTTTTAAGAATGTTGATGTATGAGTGCAAAGAAACTAGAGAAATGTTGCTCAGATTTCCACTGTAACTTTCCTTTTATCCACATTGTAGAGTTTTGGATTGTTCACTGATAGTGTTTCTTTAGTAAGGCTAGGTTAAAATACAGCGATCTTTTTAAAAGATTATGCAGTTCTATTTATTGTGCTGTGCCTGGTCCTGAGTGCAGCCAGTTAAACAAGTTTCATAGTATTTTTCCAGTGTTAAATCTCACACCTACACCCTTTGGAAACTTCCATCCTGAACAACGAATAGAAGAGGCTATATAAATTGTCTCCTTATCCTTAAGATTTCACTGTCTTTATGTCAAGAGTAATGTATAATTATTAAAGTCTATGAAAAATAAAAAGTGGATTTAAATTAACTTTACTTTCCTTTTTTGGGGGAGCACAAGATCTCTTAGAAAACATTCCACCTTATATTTTGACTTAGTGTTACAATATGTCCTTTTGAAAATGTTTCACTTTATAGATTACTGCATCATGAGTTTGGATTGTGGCATTCACAGTAGCCTACAGTCATATCACTCGGTAGGTGGGAAGTACAGCTTACAGAATCTTATCCCATTCTGACCACTGACCAAGTGAGTGTTTTTTCAAAATTAGAGGTGATCCATGGAACTCATTCCATTTTTGTTCAATTTGAACTAAGTCTTGCAGTTTGCAATGTAAATAACTTTAGACCTAATATAGCAATTTACCAACATCCATTGTTGCTCTCCAATATGTTATCTCGATGTGTATATGTGGGAGTGACTAGATTGGTTTGCATGGTCACAGTAGCCATCTGCCTGTTCAGCAGTACTCGGTACAAGAATGACTGATGAAACAACCCCCAGGCCAAGGCTGACAGCCGAGGTGTTTCCTTGAGAGTCCATGTGAGAAGGCTGGAGAAGCTGGAGTCGGCATCTGTGGGTGATGGCAGCAGTACAGACATTCAGGAAGAGAGGAGTTTGCATTAGCTGGCTTCCTCCTGCCTATTGGATGATGCCAACCAACCACATTTAAGACTGGCCTTCCCTCTTAGTTGGTATACTAACCATCTCTAGAATTGGCTCACAGACACATCATGAAATGCGCTTCACTAATACAGGTATCTCTCAACTTGCATGTTAGTCAGGGTTCTCCAGGGGAACAGAACACAGGTAAAAGGAGGTTACTGGCTTGGCTTATAAAATACACACTGATAGCCTAAAAATGTCTTACACTGGATATACCTAGAATATGGTAGCTGCTCAGTCCACAGGCTGCAGCCTTAGCATCATAGTCTGTTGATGAAGGTCCAGAGGATTGCTCAAGACTAGTCTTCAGTCACGTTGGAAGCCAAGGAGACTGAATTCTGATGTCAGTGAAGAATGGTAGCCACAGTGGCAGTGGCAGCAGAAGAGTAGATGAATTTGCCTGCATAACATGAATGTTTTAATTTATAGATTACTTGCATGGAAAAAAGCAAACATCTTTTTCCCTTGGGCTTCCTCATTCCTGGGTCAACACTGGAAGGTACTGCCCAGATCAGTTAATGTAATACAGAAAAATCTCTTGTTGAGTGTGTCTTGTGGATTTGCGATCTAGTTAGACTGGTAACCAAGGTTAACCAACCCTGAAGGTGTTATTAGTTAGAGTTCTCTAGAGAAAGAACTGATAGCATATATATATGGGACAGAGTGAAGCCGGCCAGACCACACAGCTGTGGCCTGCTGAGTTATCTAGTCTGCAGTAGTACAGGCTTATGAGTGTGTCCTTCAGCACTCAAAGTAAGGATGGATTGTTAAAAACAGGGTTAGTGTCTTAAGTATATGCTTTCATTAGATGTTTTCCTGGTCGTCCAAAGATAAGAGGCATATAGTATGACGTTAACAACCTAGGCCCCACTCTAAACCAGCTGGGGCGGGGGTGTCTTTCAGCTCCAGAAGGAATAGAAGAATCTATCTTAATACACCTCCCTGGTAATTCTTACAGGGGGCCAAGTCTGGGGAGGATGCGTAGCTTCAGTACTTAGCTATAAAGGCTAACACAAGAGACTTAAATGGAAATAAATATGCTCTCAAACGTTCGCTAGTTTTATCACAGTCTCAGTATCGTACAATTTTTGCCATTTATCTTGACATTCCTTGGTACGCGTGCCCAACAGTTCTGTGCTGAGTCACATGGGTTGGCTCAGATACAAAACAGTCTGGCAATGGGACAGAGCTTTCCTAAATCATGAAAGTTGAGCAGTGTTGTTATACCTACGGATTTCAAACGATTCCGTGATTGTTTCGGGAATACACTTATGGACGAGCAGTTCCTCTTCTGCACACGTCTCTAGAAGCAGATTTTAAAAAACGATCAAAAGGATGCAATTCTGAAGGCTTAGTTCATGAATATAATTACACGGGGTATAATTTAATCCCATTTTAAAAATTTGTCCAGGATTTAAAATTCCTTTTTCTTTACTCTATCGTGATGATTTTTAGTTCAGATTTTAACCATCATCTGAATAGCTCTTCTGTTTTTATGGGTCCCAAATAACTAGTACATTTAGCATTTACTTGATGACTTAAAATTGCACTAAGAGTTTTGGGACACCTTGTGTAAAAGCTCTAAATTGCCTTCAATCACATAAAACCATACTCACAGGCTTTATTTTCAAATCGTGCACTTTATTTTAAAGTCTTTATGAACCCCCTTTGTTGAAGTCCCTTAAAAAGTGATTTAGTGCTGTGTTTCCCGCGTGTTACATTGCAGGCTGGCTCTTTGGTGCAAATACTAAAATGGAAATTGGGGTACAAGTTGCTCAATAGGAATCAACAATTCAGAAAGGAAGGGGCGCGGAGGCAGGATGAGAAGAGAGTTCTGCGAGCATCAGCAGCCTGACTTAAAGTGTGGCCAGTTTCGGTGGCAGCTCTGGGGTAAATATTGCCAGAGTGGGAGGTTCATCCTGAAGTGGCCAGTTCTGTTGTTCCTTATCTCTTAGTTCCCAGATTACGGAAATCATAAGAGAATAGTCCCAGAGTCGTGAAAGGAGGCCACAAACACGAATTAAAGCAAGAGGTACGTGTAAACTAAAAGCCAGATTAACTATATCAGCATCAGTTAAGATATAAGACAACACTGAGTACGTATTTAAAAGACTGTCAGGTGAATACTGACCCCAGTTTCAGATGTGGAGTTAGAGAAATGTCTTAACAGTTAAGAGGCCTTGCTGCTCTTGCAGACCAGAATTTGGTTCGAAGCACCCAGGTCCAACAGCTCACAGTGGCCTGTGACTCCAGCTCCAGGGATCCAGTGCCCTCTTTTGGCTTCTGGAGGAACAGTGTGTGCATACACACACAAATAGAAATCATAAAAACTACAGATGTAGCTATGTCCTGGTTAGTTTTTATGTCAACTTGACATGAGCTAGAGTTACCCAAAAGAAGGAAGCCTCAGTTGAGAAAATGCCTCCATAAGATCCCGCTGTTAGGCCTTTTCTTAATTACTGATAGATATGGGGCAAGTTCAGCCCATTGTGGGTGGTGCCAAACCTTGACTGGTGGCTCTGGGTTCTATAGGAGAGCAGGCTAAGCAGGCCATGGGAAGCAAGCCAGTAAGTAGCGCCCTTGCATGGTCTCTGCATCAATTCCTGCTTCCAGGTTCCTGCCCTGTTTTAGTTCCTGTCCTGACTTCCTTCCATGATGGACTACAATGTGGAAGTGCAAGCCCAATAAACCCTGTGCTCCCCAACTTGCTTTTGGGTCATGGTGTTTCTTTGTAGCAACTGCAACACTCAGACAGGGTACTTCAAAGCTAAGATTGTTTTTCTTGATATTTGAATCATGTGGTTGTTAGTCAAAGTGATAAAATTCTGTCACTAGGTAAGCGTTGAGCATCATTCACACAGGTTTGGGAGAATTTTAAATTAGGATTGAACAGATCCCCAGAATGTAGAGGTCCTTAGTAGGAACTAACAAATGCAGCTGCAAATGCACCCCTGCCCCGGCTGCTCCTGCTCTGCCCAAAGGAAGTGTAGCATGAACCCTATCACCTGTATTAAGTCGTACTCACCCCAGATTCAGTGGCAGTCTACTTGAACTCTTGTAGAAAATGACAGCATGACATTGTGTCATGTCGGTTATCTCCGCACTTGGGAGTGAAAGCAAAAGGTGATATTCAACATTGGACTCAGCTATAGAGGTAGTTCAAGCCAGCCTGCACGATCTGAGACCCTGTAGCGCACAACAAGGAATACCAATCCCTAGTTGTTAAAACTGCTTGGGAAGGATTAGGGTGTGTGGCCTTTTGGAGATGTATTACCAGGGGCAGTTTTGAGGTTTCAAAAGTCCTTGCCATTCCCAGCTAGCTCTCCCTGCCTAGTGACTTAGGGTTAGGATGTAAGCACTCAGCTAGTGCCCCTGCACCGTGCACGCCTGCCTGCTGCCATGTCCGCTACCATGGTGATCATGGATTGCAACCCTCGAAACTTGAGCCCCAATAAACATCTGCACTTATAAGTTGCCTTGGTCATGATGTCATCACAGCAAGAAATGCTTGCACATTTACATATTTAATTACATATTTCACAACACTTTTCTTATATTTGAGCTAAATGTTACCTTTTTTTTTTAATAAAACGTGTACCTAAATTGTCAATTTTATTTCTGGATAATAAAGAGGAAAATGATCAAGCTGGTTGTGGTGGCACATGTTGGTAATACCCACACTCTGGAGGCTGAGAAAGGAAAATCACAAGTTCAAGGGCAGTCTTGCTCCTTGGTAAGTCTGTCTAAAAATAATAGCAACCAAATCTACAAATATTTAACAAACTAGGTGTTGGAGTGTTGTGGGAACTCCTTCAGCCAATAGCCTCTAAGATCCCGGCCTGCTTTGGGCGTAGTCTCGTGTATTATAAATGCAGATGAAAAGCGTGTGCGGACCTCTTGGCTGCTGGATTCAGTTCCAGTTCCCAGTGCACGCAGAGGACTGTGTATTGCTACCCTTTCTGTGAGTTCACCCCCTATTAAATAAACCTTTATTATACTCCATTCTGGGCTAGTGTGGGACCATTTTATTTTAAACTGAAACATTAGAGGGCTGGGGATTTAGTTAATTCTCAGAGTTCCTGGTCACTTTGTAAGAGGACCTGGGTTCCATCCTACACACACACACATGTGCGTGCACACGCACAAAGACATATACACAAATGGACACACATTGATACACAAAACACAGATACATGCACACAGACACAAACCCACACATACATACACACTAATAGGGACATACACAGAGAAAGATGTGCACACACACACATACATACACACACAAACACTGCCGTCATTGAGTAGCATGTCCGGGAGTTCCATTTGATATGCAATAAAATCATAGCATGAAGGGGAGATGAATATTGAAGGGTCACCCATTCTCCCTCCGATGCTGTTACATGGCAAGTTGCTGGTTGTCTAGTGCTACAGAGTAAGAACATATCTCAAAATGAAGCAGACGTAAGGATACCCTGAACAGAGTTCCGGGGTATGGGACAGCTAATGCCTCACAACCAAGTTAATGAGCCCTGGACAGATTTTGTCTCCACGCACACTTTACAGAAAAGCCCTTTTAGCAAAAACACCTACACACCATACATATATTGAAGATATTTGCTTACTTTTATTGAAAATAGTTTAATCTTTTAATTTTGCTTTTGAGAAGTATTTTGAATAGCAATGACCCAAGATTCAAAATGAAGAGACATTTAAATAATCAGAAGTTGGGTTTATTTTTAATTTATTAATGAGTAGTATTAAAAATAGTTGAGTCAAAATATAAACCCAAGTAAATGATAAAGAGGGCAAAAGGAAAGAGAAAAACCAATCCACAAAATCTGATGTGCAGTAGTCTCTGTTGGAGAGCTAGCCTTGGCCCCTCACTGAGCCACCTGGAAATGGACAGTTCCAGACTCCCAACACTGAAGTGGGCCCTTGGCCCATGGGAACCACCACACTGGGCAACGAGGGGAAGCCTCTGTGCCTCCAGGATACCAACCCTCCTGCCTCAGGGTGACAGTTTATGGTGGTCTTCAGGCTCCAGACCTCCTGTGGGATCTGGCTGAGGCTAAACTTTGGGTATGTCCACTATTCTCTCCTGTTTTCTCACTCTTGTGTCCCCTGAGAAGGCTCTTCCTGATGTCACTTCACAGCCCTCTCTGTTGGAGGCCCGACTCTGGCTGACAAAACTGAGGCTGTTCTGTCCTCCATAGATATTGTCGCTGAGCAGAAACAGCTGTAGGGTTGCCCAGTTCTGTGGCCTGGGGTCAGAACAGCAGCCTATACTGAGACGTGCTCACGAATAGAAGGCCTTCAAGGGATTTGAAGCAGTGTGGACTTTAGGACTGAGGATGTGGTTCAGTGGCAGAGCAGTCACTTAGCACGCACAAGGCTCTGTCTTAATCTCTAGCATCACCCCCCAACCACCACCAAAGGAGCACAGTATTTCCCCATCAGGAACCAAACGATGTTCACTTGAACTTTCCCCTTCAGTATAAATTTATGTGTGGGGGCATCTTCCTTGCATGCATGCTGTGCACCACATAAGTGCAGGCCCTGCAGAGGCCAAAGACGGCATTGCACCCCCCCCCCCCGGAACTGAAGATACAGATGGTTGTGAGCCACCTTTTGAGTGATGGGATTTGAACCTAGTCCTCTTTTGTAAATAGAAGTTTCTCTGTTCCACCCCGCCCCGCAGCTGCTTTTAAATAATTACAGAATGTTTGGCCTATAGTTCAGGCTTATTACTAACTAGCTCTTAGATTTAAATTAACCCATTTCTATTAATCTATGTATTGCCTCATGGCCATGGCTTTACCAGTCTGTTAGCATCTTGTTCCTTGGGTGGCTGGCTCGCGTCTCTCTCCCCACCCCCACTCTGCCCTTCTTTCACCCTGTATCTTCAGTTTGGCTTTCCCACCTGGCTTTATTCTGCCTGGCTATAGGCCAAAGCAGCTTCTACATTAACCCATGAGAGGAATACATATTTACAGCATACAAAACGATTATCCCACAGCACTCTCTTTTTTTTGTTTTTCTGAGACAGGATTTCTCTCTACGTAGTCCTGGCTGTACTGGAACTTGCTCTGTAGACCAGGCTGGCCTCAAACACACAGAGATCTACCTGCCTCTGCCTTCTGAGTGTGGGGATTAAAGTTGTGCACTACCAGGCCCAGCAAATCATTTTTCTACTCAATGCTATCCAGTTTCTATTCTGTTCTAGAATTTAACTCACAGCTAGATTCTGTTTTCTAGGTTGTGTTTATTTTTAGATGTACCCAAGTAAGATTCTCATATGCATTTGTATTCTCTTCTCCCTTTTCGACAAACATAGTTAACATGCATTTCATATTTCATATGTTTTTAGCACAGGTTTACAATCATACTAACCACAATTTCTCTCTCATGTGTTTTGTGTCTGTGTGAGTTTGTGTGTGTGCATGTGTGTATGTGCATCTTTGGTTGTATGTGTGTGTGCATGTGTGTGTCTGTGTGAGAGTATGTGTGAGTGTGTCTGTATGTGTGTCTGTTAGTGCGGGTGTGTGTCTGTGGGGGTGTGCATGTCTGTCGGTGTATTGTGTGTGCATGTGTGTGTCTCTGTGTGTGAGTGTGTGTGTGCATGTGTGTGTGTGTCTGGGTGCATGTGTCTATGCATGAGGCTGTGGAGGATAGAGCTGTTAACATAGCTATGTTCCTCCATCATTCTCCATCTTAATTGCTAAGCCAGGATCTTCCAAGGGACTGAAGCTCACTCACTCAGCTGGACCTGCTAAGCAGCAAGCCCGAAGCTCTTCCTGTTCCATCCTGTGCTGGGACTCCAGGCAGGTATTGCTGCATCTTAGGTGGGTTCAGGTCCTCACGTTTGTACAGCAAGCACTTTACCCACAAAGCCATCTTCCTACTCTTGTGGACACAATTTCTATTCTTATCCTCCTTAGGCAGAATTAGCGTTTACCTATGAATTAGCTGCTAAATTGCTGATGGTCTCTCTAGAGATTTTTATTAAGTACTACCCATTAGAGCCAATGAAATAGATCGCATGGCTTCTGAAGATGGCTACTCTCTAGGAAGAGTCTCGAATAAAGGAGTTATTTGCAGCTGCTGGCTGCTGGAGAAGGGAGAGTCACTTTCCTTTGGGGATGTGGCCGCTAGTTGGTTCCCCACAGCCCAGTGGATGAGCCCACACCCATGTGAATACAGGCAGCACTAATTGTACTCAGTGAGCTGAAATAAATAGGACATGAAGTTAGGAGGGGGTTGTGATGGGTTAGGTAAGGGCATCCTGGAGGACACTGGAAGCTGGAGGGAGGGATAGATATGCTCAAGATACATTGTACACGTGTATGAAATTTTCAAATAAATAAAATTAGAAAAAAATTTCAACACTAATTATACCATTGATAGTTTATTGGGAAACATTAGCTTATATCTTTGCAATAGTAAAGCAATTCTTAAAAGCTTCATCGAAACCTCTGAGGCAATAGGATAGGAGAGAGCTGGAAGAAGCGGCGGGTCAAGGCAGCTGCACCTGTGTATTTAGTAGCAGATGTCATAGTGCGGCATTAGATAGCATAAGGCATCTCAGTTTAGAAACTGGCTTGGGATGGGTTTAAATAATTCACGGTTTAATGAAACATGGATCGAGGAACCTGGAGCAAGTGACCTAGGAACTCTAAGGCTTGCGTTTGTTTGTTTGTTTTTTCCTTTTTCTTCTTACTCAAATACTAACCAGCTTCACGCTACCTTATCTCAGCATTCTAAATTCTGTCCAGTGGTGCTGATGCCTCTGCCCCAGGAAAACTTGCCTCATTGTCTACCCAACCTCTCTCAAGCCTCCTTTCTTCCTTGGCCCTTTCCTATCAGGTTATGAATAAGTTCTGGCTAATTCCAGATCATAATAAAACTTTGTCAGCCGATATCCAACAAGCACTGTCTAGCCCAAGGATGATGGTGCACGCCTTTAGTACTAGCACTTGGGAGACTATGTGAATCTCTGAATCGGAGAACAGCTAAGTCTACATAGAAAGTTCTAGGCCAATCAGAGCTACATGGTGAAACTTTGCCTCAAAACAAACAAATGAAAAGAGAACAAAACAGCTCTAAGCAATATCTAAATTGAAAGACCATTGCGTTTATTGTTTACTTTGTTTAATGTATGATATATATCATACAAAGTAGAAAATATGATATTTACACAAATATTTTTTAAAACACAGTGTAGGAACCCATTACTCGGTTTGAGAAATAGAACATTGGTGTAACAATTGTTTCTTACCCAATTGCTTTCATTTTCTTTCCCCAAAATATAAACATCACTTTGTATTAGTCAGTAGTTGTTTTAAAGCTAGATCATCCACACATGTGCCTCTAAATATATTCATGTTTTTTTTAAAAAAAGGGAAAAGAACTATATACCAAGCACCAATATTACTGTATAAAAAAGGCGGATGTCGCCACTATCATAGGAAGGCTTTCAAAGAAAATACAAGTCCCAGTGCCTGAGGGTCGTGATTTAACTTCAGTTGCTTGAGGGTTCGTGAGTGTCTTTCCAAGAAGGTCTGATGTGGGATGCCCCTCTGTATGCTGTGAATCTGTTTTATTACCATTGGTCTGTGGGCAGCGGAGAATATAACTAGGTGGGAAATCCAAGACAAGAGACAGGGAGAAAGAAGGCACCTTCGGGGAGATGCTAGTACCCACTGGACATGTATTACCGGTAATCCACATGGCACATGGTGAAACACAGATCACTAGAAATGGATTGGTTTATGTGTACAGCTAGCCAGTAAGAAGCCCAAGCCATCATCCAAGCAATTATAATTAAGCCTCAGAATGATTATTTAAGAAGTGGCTGCAGAGACCAGCAAGCAGGAGAGAAACTGGTCCAGTGGGTTTGGGTGAGACAAAGAACAGCTTCCAGCTACAAACGTCGGTGTGAAGGCCTGAGGTTGTCCTGGCAGGCCCAAGGTACTGGTATTTGGAGCGACTGAGAAAAAGGTGCATATCTGGCAAAAAATACAGTCCGAGGATGGACTGTCTGATGTTTGCTGCTTCTAAAGCTTATACGGCCTCCTGCAGCTTTCAGGAACAACCGAGGGAAGCAATCTGTGGGGCGAAGCGGAACGTGAAGGGAGAAGATCCGCTCATCTGGGTTCTCTCTTGGGCGGCCGTGTTCCCGTCGGAACTGGTCACCTCCATAACCAATCCACACTGCCCGATCTGGAAACTGGCTTCAGCATCCCCTTGGCAGCTCTCTTCATCATTCTGCCTCTATTTTCCATTGTCTGCATTCCACATGCTGCTTTTACTTGTTTCTGAATAAACAGTTTCTCAATGCTTTGTTTCTCAAGGAGGGTAAGTAGTGATTTAAGGCGACATTGTACATATGAAAAGTAGAGTTTACCAGGAGCCTGGGGAGAGCAGATGACCTGGGGTACTCTTCTCATTTGTCTCCAGTTTCTGAGGACGTTAGCGAAGCTGTTTCTCTGGCTTTTGAGGACTCTGGTGCAAATCAGCTGGGCCCTCCGCTTTCCCGCTGCTCAGTTTGGGACTTGGCTTTCTCAGTTGTATGAATCCGTCGCTACTTGTCTCATTGCTTCACAGCTTAGAAAATCCCCTTGCTTTTACCTTTCCTTGTCCTTTAAATTTGGCACATCTTAGGAAAAAGATTAAACAATGTCCAGACTGCATTCTCTCACTTTTAAAAAGTGATTCATCTTCATGTATATGAATGTTTTGCCCTCATGTATGTATGTGCACCACATGTGTGCCTGGTGCCCTTGGAGGCCAGAGGAAGGCGTTGGATGCTCTGGAATTGGGATTAGAGACCACTGGAAGCTTCCACGTTCAGGCACTTAACTTGTAAATGATCCCTCCAGCCCCATGTATTTACTCACTTTTGATGAGGTAGCAGAACTAAAAATATGTGACTAAAAATTATTGGTGATATTTCTTGAGAACTTTGAACTAAGCTAATCACATTGATTAGTAAGGAGTTTTGAAGCCAGGTGTGGTGGGGCACACCTGTAATCCCAGTGCTTGGGAGGAAAGACAGAAAGATTTCCAGGACTTCAGGGGCCCTGTATCATAAAAACAAATAAAAAAAATGTGAAATGTTTAAACTCCTTAAAACTAGTCACAAAATGAAATATAAGCTAGAAAGCACACGTCAGGGAACTGCCACTTAGGTAAGAGTGAAATTACAGCGTGTAGAGTATCAGTGCGGCCGGAGGGTCTCTGGGAGACGGTAAGTGGGAAGTCCCACGATGGTGTGTGGTCCCGGCAGTGCACACTCATGTCTTTACATTCCTGCCCCCAATCCCAACCTCTGCCCTTAGTGTTCTACAGAACTCAAGATGAGACATTAACACAATCCCCTTCATTCCAAGTTCTCTGTATTTCCTATGAAATTCTCTGAACTCCCTGAGCCTGACTTTCCTCTGAGGATCTTGCTCTCTCAGCAGGCCGCTCAGGTTTTTTCTCCCCGTGTCACCCGAGGTAGCTGGGCTCATATCCAGTCACCCTGTCACCCTGCTGGTGATACAAAGCCTGACTAGAATGCAGGGCAACAATGTGCAGCTTCTAAAGTTAGGTCATTGTCACTTTCACCTGTCTCTCAGATCATACGTCCTGAGGAAAAGCACGGCCACAACATGAGGACTCAAGCTGTCCTGTGGAGAAGTCCTAGCAGAGAGGCACCGAGGCCCCTGACCAATAGTCAATACCAGGCTGCCAGTACTGTAAGTAAGGCTCTTTGGACATGAATGCCCCAAGCTCAGCCAGGCGGCCTGAGGACCAGAGTGTCACATGATTACCTAGAGCAGACTTGTGATAGACCATGAGCCAGAATTTTCCACTTGTGCTATTTCTATGTCTCTGACCAATGGAGCCACGAGAGATAGTGAATGACTATTCTCGCTTCCAGAATCTATGATTTTACGTGATGTGTCGTGCAGTGATAGTCTCCAGAGGAGCGCCAAAGCCATGGGAAGGGCACTTCTTTTTCTTTCCTTCGTTCTTTCTCAAAAGCCCAGCTTTGAATTCCACGCCTGAAAACTACCTGAGCCGGCTTCTCCTGTTACAGCCATCTGCCAGCTCACAGTTCACGCTCCTCTTTTCTTCTGCTCCTTGGAGGGCTGCTGCTTTTGAATCAGAGTCTCATGTAGCTGGACTGACCTCAAACTCATTCTGTAGCAAAGCCCAGCTGAAGCTGGCCTTGAACTCCCAATCTTGCTACCTTTACCTCCTTAGTGCTATGATTGCTGGCATGTGCCACGGTACCTGGCTCAGACTGAAGAACTCTGGTCCCCGCTTGTGCTCCCCTCCCTCTTCGCTCCTTCTTTTTCTCTTTCCGTAATAGTTTTTTCAGTAACTAAGACAAGACTTTCAAGTCCTGTTGGCGGAGGTTTCTGTCCCACCTGGTCTGGCAATAACTACACAGAAACTATATTACTTGCAATACTGTTTGGCCAATAGCTTAAGCATATTTTTAGCCAGCTGTTATATCCTAAACTAACCCATCTCCATTAATCTGTGTATCACCACATGGCTGTGGCTTTCTAGGTAAAGTTCCATCCCTGGCATCTGTCTCTGGTGGAGCTCCTTGACTTCTCACTGAATCTGCCTACTCTCTTTATATCTCTTCCAGCCTGGCTATATTCTGTAAAGCCATTGGCCAAAAGCAGCTTCTTTATTAACCAATAAAAACAACACATATACAGAAGGACTTCCCACACCAATGTTTCATTGTTTCATTTTTTTACATTGATTTTTAAAGTGATTGTGGTGTGTGTGTGTGTGTGTGTGCGCGCGCGTGCACACACACACACACACACACACACACACACACCTATACACTTGAGTGCAGTGCTGGTAGAAGCCAGAGGATGCCATGGAGCTTGAGTTACAGGAGGCTGAGTTGCCTGAGGAGGGTTCTGGGAAATGAACTCTGATTCTCTCAAGGACGGAACCTTCCAACCGTCTGGTGTTTTGCATATCATATGGCAAAGCTAGAAGCCAGGCTGTGCCGCTCCACAGGGCTTGACCTATCTAGTTCTGTCTCTTCCAGTACTCATGGGTGCTTGCCTGATGCGTTTTATAGGTATAAAAGCGAAACATAAAATTTTATCAGAGGATTTCTAGTTTTTTGTTTGTTTTCTCTTTTCTTGTGAGGCCAGGTCTGATAGGCCTTGAACTTCAATGTGGCACAAGTTACTCTCCAATTCATGGCCTTCCTGCCTCCCTACTGCTTGGTTGAGAGGCCTGTGTATGGTGTCCCGCCTAGAGTGTTCGTTTTTTAAGCATACAGTGACATAGAGAAGTATATCCATATTGGAGATGGATATTCCATATTCTATCTGCAGGACACTCTCTCCTTCCCAAACTGAAATTCCGGTCCCAGCAAAGAGTAATACCCCTCTGCCGTTCACGGCAGATGCAGGAGTCTGTGCCAGGAGTTGAGGCTCATCGCTGATCCCTACTACAGTGTGGTTGACATCCTGGCTAGCAATAACTGTTAAGGACTTCGCCAGAGGCAATAGTCACTAATTGCCACCAGAGGACGCTAAGCACTCTAACTGAAGCACTGGATGGAGATGGGATTCCGAGGGCCGGAGCCGGGGGCGCGCGCCGGGCACGCGCCTGGCCGGCCCTCTCCCGGCCGGGGCTCTCAGGGGCGAGCGTGCGGGGTTCCGCGGGAGCGTGAGGCGATGGAGGGCGCTCTGACTGCCCGCCAGGTAAGCGGCCTCGAGGGGCAGGTTCCCGAGAGGTGGCTTCGCCGACAGTTTCCGCGGCATGGCTGTGTGAACCCACGCCGATTATGATAATTAATTCCTCTTTTTCCCTCCGCCGCCCCCCACCCCGTACTCTTTGGCTTAATTCGAAAAGTTGTTACCAAGGCAACGGTTTTCTGTGTCTCCCGCGAGCCTGTTCCCGGCTGGGCGACGGGAGGGAACCGAGCGTTAAGAGCTTGAATTTGGTCCCCGAAATGTTCCAATCCAGATGTCTCAGCACCAGACCCCAGTGAGTCTGGTTCCACTGTGATTTTGACTTGGGATCCCTTTTGCCAGTTTCCCTTCGCTATCCGCCCTCGGTTAAAAAGACTCACAGAGTTCAAATCCCAGGCTCTCAGCCAACTTTTTGGTTTCGACTAACATTGCCGTTTGTTTACTACCTTCTCTGACATATGGAAGAAGCTGATTATTGGTCTTTAAGGTGAAAGCCTTCTGTTGCAGGGTAAAAGGTTCTCGGGTTGCTCAACGCTGTCCTCAGAGCATCATGGGGGTTGCGTGTAAATATTTTTAGGGAAGTATTTCAGCACACCAAAGGGGACAGTTCACAAACATTACTATGAAATAGGACGCAGGTGAACTCTGTTCTGTCAGCAGGCCGAGTGTGGTGGGAAGAATATGACACCTCTGAGGAGTTAAGGAGTCAAGGTTGAGCGTGAGGGCGTGACGCCAGGCTCAGGTTTTACAGGTGTGAAATGATGTGTCTATTACTGAGGTAATTGTGGTCTCTGGAGAAAGGACACAGAAGGCCTTCCCAGAACAAGGTGAAGAGTGACTTCATACTGAGGCGACAGAAAGGGATCGCAGCGACGGTGTCTGTAGTTGAGCAGGGGTGCTTTGTGTGACTATCCCACGCCACAGGAATGGGCACAGGCCTTCTTTATCGAGTTCCATGGACAACTTGCTCAAGAGTTCAGAGTCCTATTTTGATGAGCAAAGCCTTGGGCACGATGGGTAAATCTAGAACTCTGAAGAGGGTCAGGAGTGATTGGAGAGGCCTTGTAGGTTTAGTATAGGTTTAGTATACACAGACTTGTGTGTGACCTTGCTTTATACTTTGGAGATCAGCAAAACTGCTCACTCCAGAAGGGCCACGCTCAGGCAGTGGCCTGAGACTCTGTAAAATGTACAGGTGCAGCCAGCTGCTAGCCAGAGCATTTCCACATAGTGTTAAGACCACTTCCTGGTCTTAAGTCAGTTGGCAAACCCTTAGAGCCTGCCCTTTACCAAGGGCCCATCTGGTTAAGGGAGAAAGCGATAGTCCTCCACAGAGCTCCAGCTCTTAGGGCAGGGTTGCCTGATGCTGTTTGGAAAGTGTCCAAAGCCTGCTGCCATCCCCTCAGTTGGACCCAAGTTACTTCTCCGGAAGACAGAAGGCCCAAGAGAGGAGTGACTTTCCAGTACTGTATGGCCTCTGTGTGAGCAGTGAGGGCAGGAGAGGCCAGGGCCTCTAGTACTAGTTGTGCCACAAAGCCTAGATTTGGCTTGGTTGGATCTTGCCTTGAGAGTCAGCATTTGATGGTGTTATGGCTGATACTGAACATCAACTTGACCGGATCTAAAATGCCAAAGAGACAAGGTTCTGGGCACGTCTGTGAATGGCTACACTGGACTAGACCCGTTAAGAATTGAAAGAAGGCGCAATTTATTTGTTTATTCGCTGTGTGTGTGAGCATGCTCTTGCCATGGTGCATGCATGGCAGAGGACAACCTGGACAGTTGCCTTCTCTCCTGCCACCACACGGGTATCGAACTGAAGTTCTTAGGTTTAGCAACGAAATGTCCTTATCTGCGGAACCACTCACCAGCCCAGGGCAGCGATTTTGATGGCCAAAGTCAGAAGGAAGCTCGCCCGATAACCTTTGTTGTTTGTTTTGTGTTGAGCAACTCCCCAAACACCGTGATTAAAGGCACGAAGATTTGCCAGTGGGTGTATTTCAGTAGATGGCGAATTCCGAACTTCAACTTCTGAGTTATAGAGGCAAAGAAGTCAACCTTTTTGTCAAGTTATTTTAAGGACAGAGCCGGAGAGACGGCTCAGTGGTTGCTGGTCTTATAGAGGACAGGGGTTCAATTCTCAGCACCCACATGGGGGCTCATAAACAGTTCTAGGAGATCTGAGGGCACCAGGCATGCGCACAGTGCACAGACACACATGTGAACTAAACAAATAGATAAATTTGTTTAAATTTAAAAAAAGGAAAGAAACTGGACAAACGGAAAGTTCAGGAGAAGATGGAATCCTATAAAAGCTGTTTTTAATAAATACTGTATTTCTAACTACGTCAAATTATGGCCTTTTGTTTGTTTCTTCTCCTCGTATTCAGGTTTGTCCGTCCCTTCCCTTTGTGGCAGATGTATTTAATGTAGATGTCTCTTTTACCTTATTGTGGTTTATGAATCTCTTCCTCCAGAGAACCACAGATCAGAATCACCAGGATGAGGGTCTTCCATGGTAACATCATAGGGTTTGAAATCCCAAGCTTAAATTGAGTTGACTTCCTCCTCTGATCCACTGCCTGGTGCCCTGTGTGCTTTTCCCCATAACCCCAAGGAACAGTCTTGTTATAGCATAAAAGACCCCCCCGCCCAGCTTATTAAACGACTTAGCACCCAGTAACGTCATTTTACAAGGCTTGTACTGAATATTCAGGGTTTGAACAAAGGGCAGTTTAAAAGCTGCCAAAACGAGCTAGAGACACCTGTGGCTGGGCCGGGGGAGGAACGGGAATACCGAAAATATGGCTAGGCACCGTCTGTCCCAGGCGGGGAGGAACAGTGAAGTCTGCCCTAGATAAGAGCCAAGGCAGCCCATGTCTGAATTCTCGGGAACTAGAGACCTCGTCCCGACCTGAACTCGGCCACATTCAAACTGACCAATGAAAACCCTGTAACTATGCTTCTCGCTTCTGTACCGCGCTTTTTGCTCCCCAAAACATATATAAACCCATTACCCCGACCTAAAGGTGAACAAGTCCTCCTAGAGACTTTGTCGGCCCAGGTACCTGTGTATCTGAATAAACCTCTTGCTGTTTGCATCCGTACAAGTGGTCTCGCTGTTCCTTGGGAAGGGTCTCCCCAGAGGAAAGACACTCTTGGAGGGTCTTTCAAGCAGAGGCAAAGATAGCAGGAAACAGTGGTGATGTTCGCGGGGCCTGGCGTGCGATGTTCACAGGTCTGGCGTGCGATGTTCACAGGTCTGGCGTGCAATGTTCACGGGGCCTGGCGTGAGAAGTTCTTGGGGCCTGGCGTGCGATGATCACGGGGCCTGGCGTGCGATGTTCACAGGTCTGGCGTGCAATGTTCTTGGGGCCTGGCGTGCGATGTTCACAGGTCTGGCGTGCAATGTTCACGGGGCCTGGCGTGCAATGTTCACAGGTCTGGCGTGCAATGTTCACGGGGTCTGGTGTGCGATGTTCTTGGGGCCTGGCGTGCGATGTTCACAGGTCTGGCGTGCAATGTTCACGGGGCCTGGCGTGCGATGTTCTTGGGGCCTGGCGTGCGATGTTCACGGGGCCTGGCGTGTCACAATCTCTCTAGTGCCTGCTGACCATCATCTTCCCCACCTCCCTCTAATTGCAGCTCTTCCATGAGCAGCCACCCAGTGGTGCCATTTCCTTCACAAAGCATAAATCATTTCTTTGAGTCCTCCAAACTGAAGCCTCGGGCCTGCTCAAGACACAGGATTCATTAATTTTAACATCAATATTTTTATAAATCCAACTTTTCTCTAATTTCTATATCAATGGTGATGAGGTTTCTACTCTGTTATCATTAAAGGCATCCTTGGTTTCACGTGCATATTAAGTTGCTAGGTTGTAGTCTATTCCTAGAATTAGACCCTGCTGGGCTTTACAGATATTTCTCCAAAGTGGTCATTCTCCCATTACATTGTCTTCTAAAATTGTTTTCTTATCGTTCCCCAGACCATGAACCTCGGGAGGCTAAGAACTTTGTTTTTCTTATTTTCCTGTTTCTAGTACCAGCTAACCTACCTAGCAAATGGCTGTGGTTGGAAGATACTTGCTACATGTATGAATGGTGAATGGTGGAAGTAAAACATTAGTTTCTGTCTTTGTGTGCATACATGTGTTCCTGGTGCGTGCATACGTGTAAGCGTCCATGTGGCGTGTCTGCCTTAGTCACTCCCCATGTTATTTTTTGGTAAAGCTCTCTCATTGAACACAGAGCTCACCAATTCAACAAGGTTTACTGGCCACTGTTGCACCCCCTTTCGGCACCAGGCACATGCCCAACTTCTACGTAGGTGCTGGGGGTTTTAGCCCAGGTCCTCATTCTTGTTCAGGAAGCACTGTGTCAACTAAGCTATCTCTTCATCCCTGATTTCCATCTTCTAAGTGCTTGATACTTTTTTCTTTAGAAATTTACTTATGGGACTGGTGGGATGATTTAGTGGGTAAACGTGGTTACCCTCAAGCCTGGCGATGTGAGTTCAATCCCTGGGACACGCATGATGGACGCAGAGAACTGACCCGTGGGAGTTGTTTTCTAACTTGACTTGCACTCATGGCGTACACTTACACACACTTGCACACACACACAAATATTTTTAGACAGAAAGCTTAAATTAAATGAACTTTAGCTGGGCAGTGTTGGCACATACCTTTAAACACAACGTTTAGGAGGTAAAGGCAGGCTGATCTCTGTGAGTTCCAGGACAGCCAGAACTGTTATGTAGAGAAACCCTATCTTGAAACAGCAGCAACAACAACAACAAATAAAATAAATACATGAATTTTAAAAGTAATTTATGTATTTGGAACATGCTTTTCTTTCAAAATATCATTTGTCAATAAATAAATTGTTGTCATTTATTTGCAGGTAGTAAATGAAGGAGATTCAAGCCTTGCCACGGAGCTACAGGAAGAGACTGAGGAAAATCCTAGCCCTGTTGTGGATGAGAATAATACAGTGTCGACCAAAAAGCAAGGACCGAGCACACATAATTGGAGCGGTGACTGGAGCTTCTGGGTAGGGTCTTTAATCTTGACTACAAATTCTCTTTAATTCCCCAACAGTTTATATAATCCTTCATGATTAGCGTCTAGATTTTAGATGTTGTGACTTTAGAGACCCAAGGACATTTCTCGTTGTTTTTTCATATGGCCACTAAAAGGCGCTGTTGTCTGATTGATGGTGTGCGATGGTTCGTTTCGGTTTCCTTGAGAAAACACTGCCACACAATTGGATTGTACTTAGTGTTATCAGCCGCATTGCATAAACTGTTTCTAAGTCTTACTGAGAAACAAGCTATTTTATGTAATTTTCACTTAAGGACTCAGTTCCTGTGGCAAAGGCGGCTGAACAAGGAACGCTCGGCAGTGTGTAATGGCTAGAAGATGGGTTTTTAAGTTAGGAGCTTCAGATCCATTTGAAGTGTAACTCTGCTATCCTTCCAGTTTCCCCACATAAACAGAGACTACGACTTCCCTGTGGGCGCACTGAGATTGTAGAGTCTTCGAGAAGTACACGTCTGTCCCGGTGTGACTGCTGACATTTGTTATTTTAATGGACCTCCTTCTAAAGCCGGCATTTCCTGTGAGGATTCTGGTATTGGATAGAAATATAATGCCTCACAACTGGAAGTGGGTTTAACAGGCGCTGCACGGCACCGGTAGTCCCAGCCTTGGTTTATCGGAAACCCGACTTCTTGGATATTCTGTATCCTTGAGGATAGACTTAAAAAGGACATGGTGTTTTAGCAGGTTCTGAAGATTGGTACACAGGCTGCCATCCTCTTTGTAATTAACGGCCAGCACATGGGTGGTGTTGACTCTTCACACAGTCAGCAAGCTGTTACTTCCTACTAAGACACTTAACAACATAGGCTTATTTTTAATTTTTGTTGAGCTATAACCTAAGGAAAACATGTAATTGCTAAGAAATACACTAAAATAGCAGCAACTAAACATGTCACTTAGAGCAGTTGTATCATTCTTGGTCACTTAGAAAAAATACATACCATTTAAAACCTTTTATTTTTGAAGAGCTAGCATCCTGTAGAGCCTAGGCTGGCCTCCTATTTACCATGCAGCAAGGGCTAGCCCTGGACGTCTGTTTTTTTCCTCCTATTTCTCTTCCCTCTTATTGAAAACAGATTTTTCTCATATAATATATCCGGTTTATGGTTTCCTCTCCCTCCACTCTTTCTAGTTCCTCTCCCCTGTCCTCCCATCTGGATCCACTTCCCTTCTTTCATTAGAAAATAATTGCTTCTAAGGAATGATAATAAAATAGAACAAGATAAAATGTAATAAGATAAAGCAACAATGATCACAGCAACGTTGAACAAGACAACTAACAGAAGGAAAAGAGCCCAAGAGAAGGCCCACGAGTCAGAGACCTGCTTGTTCGCACACTCAGGAGTCCCATAAGAACACTAAACTAGAAGCCACAGTAGATACACAGAGGAGCTGGTGCAGACCCACGCAGGGCCTGTGTGGCTGCTTCAGTCTCTGTGAGACTGAACATTTTGATCAGGGTGATTTATGGGGCCTTCTTTTCTTGTTGTGCTCCAACCCCTCTGACTCAAACATACTTTCTGCCTTCCCTTCTTCAGGGTTCATAGCTCTCCCCTGATCTCTGAGGGGTGGATTTGATGGAGACCTCCCAATTACTCTACGGTCTCCCACTCTCTGTATAATGTCCACCTAAGCCTTATTTTTATGGTTTATGTTACGGATTATGTTAAGAATTCATAGCTATCTCCAGAGTTAGACAGCCATGGTGACCCTTGGATGACTTAAAGCAAGAGAAGGAATAACAACGGAAAATCAAAAGAGCAACAGAATAAAAGGGGACTGGAGAGATGCCTCAGTGGTTAATAGCACTGGTTGCTCTTCCAGAGCATCCGGGTTCAATTCCCAGCACCCACATGGTGGCTCAAAACTGTCTGGAACTCCAGTTCCAGGGGATTTGACACCCTCACACAGACATATATGCAGGCAAACACAAATGCGCATGAAACAATAATAAATTATTTTTTAAGAAAAAGGGGTCTACACACTGGAGCACCAGACTGAGCTCCCAATGTCCCAATGAGGAGCAGAAGGAGGGAGAACATGAGCAAAGAAGTCAGGACCACAAGGGGTGCACCCACCCACGGAGACAGTGGGGCTGATCTATTGGGAGCTCACCAAGGCCAGCTGGACTGTGACTGAAAAAGCATGGGATAAAACCGGACTCTCTGAACATGGCGAACAATGAGGGCTGATGAGAAGCCAAGGACAATGGCACTGGGTTTTGATCCTACTTCATGTTCTGGCTTTGTGGGAGCCTAGCCAGTTTGGATGTTCACCTTCCTAGACCAGGATGGAGGGGGGAGGACTTTGGACTTTCCACAGGGCAGGGAACCCTGACTGCTCTTCAGACTGGAGAGGGAGGGGAAGAGGAGTGGGGGGAGGGGGAGAGGAGTGGGGAGATGGGGAGAGGAGTGGGAGGCTGGGAGGAGGCAGAATTTTTTTTTCAATAAAAAATTAATAAAAAAATAAATAAAAAGAAAAAGGGGTCTAGAAATAAAGGGGGGAATGTGTGTGCAGTGAATGCTTGTGCTTCACATGTGTGGAGGGACAGCAGAACCGACTCTACTATGTGCAGAAAATGAAGCATCTTGGGTCCAATCACTGGATTGAAATCTTTATTTTCATGAGTTGTCCAGATGATTTACAGATTTAAAAGTCTGAAGAGCACAGGTTTAAAGTATTAAAGGTCTTCACTGGCTCAGGTTAGGTTCTTAAGCTAATTATACATGGTTTTAGGAATTTTTGTGTAAATTCATGTAGAATGAACTTAAAGATCAAAATAACATCTCGGGGATTTTAGAGACTTTTCTAGAGATTCCTTACCCAGACACCAGAACATTCCAGAACAGAGAAATAAGCATAAAAGCCCCTGTCCAGGTTAACCGGAGTTTGGGTTGGCATAGCTAGGAATATAATAATTCTTCATATCTTCACCTGAAGGTTTTTCAGTGTGCTCTTGCCACATTTTAATAAGCTTACATAAGTTGACTAGATCATTGAAGATGTTGTAACTATTTGATAATAATATCAAGCAGCAAGGAACGCCAGCAGACACCCAAGTAGCATAGTCACGTGGGCTGCCTAATTGAAAGGCCACGGTCTGTATAACCAAACAACTTTTTAGTGCTGACCCACATTCTAAGAAAAGCAATGGTAGCTGTGCAGCCAGCATGAAGTGGCCTAACAGAGGCCCACATGATGTAGCGTCCTTATCCCGTTCAATTATGATGCACCGTCCACATATATGCATGCCATATCTTCATACAGCGGGCAGCTCAGCAGGCCTGTTTGCAGTAGTAGCCTTGCCACAGAGAGGAGAGCAGGGTATTGCACTGTGGCATTAAGACTGCTGTAATATTACCAGGAGATGAGAATTTTTAGGTCCCTGTATTCTCATGAAACCACTGCAGTGTGTATAGTCTACAAATAATCCGCCGTTGAAAAAACTTGTGCAACGCACAACCGTACCGTAACCAAGAGAAAGGACGTTTAAAGAAGCCAGAAAGAGATTATTCCCAATCATCTTAAATCCCTCTGTTTCTACCATGGACTCTATCATGTTGGTTTCTTTTCTGATCTTCATTATATATAATTATATAATATATTATATTAATATAATACTGTAAGAAGGTGGAACCCACAGAATTTAAACTCAACGTGAGGAAGACCACGAGGCACATGACCTGTTATTTAACCAGAATCAAGAACGTCAGGGCCATTTCAGACTCAAAGAATCCGGATCTGTGTCTGTTTACTTTATGAAAGTTACATTTGTCTCTCTTTAAAAATACATCTCTAGCTGGGCAGTGGTAGCGCCTTTAATCCCAGCACTCAGGAGGCAGAGGCAGATGGATCTCTGTGAGTCTGAGGCCAGCCTGGTCTACAAGAGCTAGTTCCAGGACAGGCTCCAAAGCTACAGAGAAACCCTGTCAAAAAAAAAAAAAAAAACACCTCTAATGAGTTTATTTTATTTATTTATTTTCAGGGATGGAAGTAAAACCTAGATTAGGTCAGGGGTCTACCACTGAGTGCCATAACTCGAATCAACAGGATTGCTTAATTAATAAAGGAATGGATGAATTGTAAAGGAACCAAACATAGGGCCAAGAAGTATGGGCTAGAAAATCCAAATGTATTCTGGTTTGCTGTTGGCTTTCTAACTACAGTGAACTAGTATAAGAGACTGCTCTGGAAAACACACACTGAAGGTTCAAAGATGTCTCTCCCCAGCAAGACTAAGATTTTTTTTTAGTCTCTTGGTCCCTCCCTCATTTCCTCTTTTTTTTCATTCATTTATTTATTTATTTTGAGTTCTCTGTCTGCATGTATATCTGTGTGCCAGAAGAGGGCATCAGATCCTCATTACAGATGGTTGTGAGGCACCATGTGGTTGTTGGGAATTGAACTCAGGACCTCTGGAAGAGCAGCCAGTGCTCTTAAACACTTTTTCTCTAGCTCCCTCACTTCCTCCTTTTGAATCTAACTCAGAGACTTTCAAATGCTAAGTAAATGCTCTCCCGCTGTGCTACATCCCACCCCCAGCCAGCTCTGTGCTCTCACTGTCTAAGACTGTACTGTGTCTCCAGCCCTGGAGAAGTGGACGGCCCTGAGCCCTGCAGCATAGCTTTCCCTCATCTACAGTTCTGATTCCACCCCTCAGGCCCATAGGGGATGCAGCACTACAGCTGATCTCCAGGGAGACAGGCTAGCTGGCACCCTTCCTACCCATGGGAGGACCTGTTGTCATTACCCTGACAGCTCCAAGAAGGTGTCTGGTAAACAGGTCCCAAACTTCTTACAATTTGATGTTTCAAGAGCTAAGGAAAATCAGAAATGTAGAATAATTCATGCAGGCTGTTGTCCTACAGTACTGAACTGAGAGGGCATGTGATGTGAGTGTGATGTAAGATTAATTAGGTGGGAAGGACATTGGAGAGAGGCTGTAGGTGATCTGGGATGTAGACCTAGGATGCAACTTCAGTTGTAAACAGATATTGAGTCATAACTGACAACACTGGTGTGTCTTAGGTCAGTCAGAGGCACACAGTTAAACAGAGGGGCTAATGGTTGTCTTTTCTTGTAAGATTGTTCCGATGCAGGGTACCAGTGTGATTAAGTCTCCATAGTCGACAGCGAGAGCCACCGCTCCAGGTTTCCTACTTAACTCTAGCTATTAAAGCTAGGACTCTTATATGTATTTCTTTATTTGTTCTTGGAAATCACAATGTTTAATCCTAGAATATGAGAAATGACTTTTATTGTTGACTTTTATACCCAATGAAACAAAAAATGATAACAAATGAGATTGAAAATGAAGTTAATGGGCAAATAAATATTTATGCTTTTTGTCTTTTACCTGTTAGGGAAAGGTATATGGCAAAAGGAATGAAATAGTTTAACTTTTCCTTACGAACTAAAATAATGGTGTATCCTATGTGGGTTAGAAATCACAGAGGACAAACAGACAGATCTGCGGCTGGTCTGTTTGTTTAGTTAGCTCCTAGTGCTGTGCACTTCTAGACACTAGTGGGAGTAGGAAGGGGCCTCTGGGATTTTGTGCTGTGCGCATGGAAGATGACATAATTTAACCGGTTGTAAGATACAATAGTTCTTGGATATGGTGTTGATCATTGACCATCCTTTCTTACTTCAATATTTCATTAAGTTTCCCTTTGAAAATGTTTTTCACCTGTGCATAATCATTTTCTTATTAACTGGTCTAATTGATGGTTTTATTTTAAAAATGAAAAAAATTATTTTCTGAAATTTGTAACTAAAATTAAAGTCTATATATTTTTTTAAACAACTGCGATTTTAATAATCCTAAATATATCCATAGAATAGAGGAGATGTAAATACTGGATATTTGATTTAGAAAGAGAAACAGGAAAAAGATGAAGCAGGAGAATTTAAAAAGTGCTTAGAATTCAAATTATGTCTTTCTTTTTGCTCTAAAACATTTAAGAATAAAAACCTTTGCATCTTGAAATACTTGAAATATTCAGATGATAACTAGTATAGAAGACACTTGAAAGCAGCTTCTAGGTCTCAGTCCAGTGTATTCTTGATTGTCTCAGGGGCCACAAGGCTCAGTTCTGTCATGCCTGACTTGTGGTTGTGCTCAGAATTCTCACAGCTAAGGACTGCTACTAAAGAGTGGGGCTGAGACTTAGCGCAGCTCTGGTGTATTTGGCACACATAGGAGTAGCTAATGGTGTGCTATATATTTTGTCAAAAGTGGCCCCACAGGATTAATTAGTGTGTTTGTGATGTACTTTGGCGAGTTTGGGGAAAAGCTGCCCTTCAGTCACCTATGTGCCAGGGCAAGCACAGCCCATGTTCATGCAAACCTATAAAGTCTACGCTATGTTTTACTCGATGGCCTAAAAACAGAATGAAGTTGCCTTTCAGTTTCATAGTTTTTAAGAAACTTAATTCTAAACTGGGTGCTGGTGGTGAACACCTTTAATCCCAGCACTGGGGAGGCAGAGACAGGTAGCTCTCAGCGAGTTCAAGGCCAGGCTGGTCTACAAAGAGAGTTCCAGAACAACCAGGGCTGTTACACAGAGAAACCCAGCCTTGAAAAACCAAAACAAGAAAAAAAGGGGAAAAAAAAAAGAAAGTTACTTCTATTTGAAAATTACTATATATATATATATAGTAATTTTTAAATAGAAAATATATATAAGTATGTATACACACATAGAGCACTATTTTATAAATTGAGGTATCTTCTAGTATTTTTTACATTTAACAGGAATTAAAATTTCTTGCAATAGGAGGGGGATGTTTAACGTAAATAAATATTTTAATAAAACTGTCTAGAAATTCTGAGTACAGTGTTGTAAACTGTGTGTGAGCATGTGTGTGTTTGGTATATGAATATGTGTGTGGATGCACACACTTGGGTATACAGGTGTGAAGGCCACAGGTTGATGTTGGGTGTCTTCCTTAGCTGTTTTCTATGTTAGTATATATCTCTTTGTGAAACGTTGGCAAGAAAGGAAATCTGCATCTTCAAACTGAAAACAAAGAAACTTGTCTAGCTAAAACTGGGCTTAGGTGGAGGTGGGAGTGAGTTTTGCCCAAGAGTTTGGGAATTGAGTATAATACTCTACAAGTGAGCAGGAGGAAAATTGATAAATGACATACTGGGATTCCAAAACTTATAGGCTACAGCTATGGAGTAGTAGAGGAGATTGTAGCTCGGTGGACAGCATTAGATTTGCTATGCAGACCTGAAAAAATGAATCTCCAAGTAAGGACTTAATAGAAAGAGATAAAAACATAAATGGGTAATATATTTTCAAGCACTAGTCAGATTTGAAAACCAACAAATCCAAGGGCTATATGGAAAACACATGTTCACAGAAATAATGATCGAATGGTGAAGTGGGAAATCGAAGCTGAAGAAAGAGTCGAACTATGTGTATTACTCAGATTGTATCACTGACAAAGAGAGCAGCTGTAGACATTACGGGACAATGGACATGTACCAGACATCAAAGGGAGTTTCAGAAGATGGAATGGACATGGAAGATGAACAAGGGATTTGAAAATCAGGAGGCTCAGCGAACCTTCCAAAGAACAACTTAAGGAGTATGTTAAGTTGGCATATGTAACGGCAGAGTCATTATACCAGAAGCGGCTAATGTACACAGCAAATGAACGCCGGCAAAGATGCTCTTGTTCATTCATTCGAGTGTCTTTGATATGTATCATGCTCTAAATGAACCAGATGGTACCCCAACCACCTTAGAGGTTACAGTTGGAGTGCGAGATGGCTATTTTACAGATAAACAAATGCATCATGTTATATTAGGTAGTGCTAAAGCTATGAAAACAATAAAAGAAATCAACAAACACAGAAAATCAAAGGGAAGAAGAAGTAACATAAGCTAAGAGGCCCAAGCAGCTGCATTGAAAAGACCCTAATGATGGAGGCAGGAGAGAGAGAGAACAGAATCATTTGAGGAGCAAAGGGGATGGTTTTCCAGCTTCAGGAAATCCATTGGTACCTACACTTAGGTATACATACTCCTCTTCCAATAATTAAAAATAAGTGGCTAGGTGTGGTGGCTCACACCTTTAATCCCAGTACTCAAGAGGCAGAGGCAGGCAGATCTCTGTGAGTTCGAGGCCAGCCTGGTGTACAGAGTGAGTTCCAGGACAGCCAGGGCTGGGTAGAAACCATGTCTTACCCTCTTCCCTGCAAATTTACTGGCAGAAACCTGACTGGCACACTGGCTTTTAGAGTTTGGTTCTGATCTTCCAGTGTTAAATTAGACACGTAGTTGTCCAAAGAAATAAAGGACCAGGAGAGGAAGCATTCATAACTCATTAAAACCTTATCTCCTTAAGGATGCCCACATTACCATTAAAAAATATCTTTTGAGGGCTTGGAAAAGAAAAAAAAAATCAGTTTTCACTAATGGAGTGTCACTGCGCATTTCAACCACACTCCAGAGCAGGCCCTGTGCCCAGACATAGTCGGCCCCACAAAACTTTTGTGGAGTACCTGCCAGAGAAGACTACTCAGACAGGGGTTTCCTTGGGGTGTCGGGGATCCCAGTGTGTCTCTGAGTCTTCCTTAGGGTGTTGGGGGTCCCAGTGTGTCTCTGAGTCTTCCTTAGGGTGTTGGGATCCTAGTGTCTCCTAGCCTTCCTTAGGGTGAGCTTCTAAGCGTAAACACCCTGTCCTGGGTCGACACACTTCAGTTAGCAAGAGCAGTCAGCCAGAAGTAGACCTACAGAAGCCAGAAGGCAAGGGTAGTTTTTTAGAGACTGCCCCAGAACCGTGGACTTTGGTGGATTAGGTCTTTGTTTTAATTTTGGCAGGTGGTGCTGTCTGCATGCTGAGTTTTATGGCTTGTATGATATTCTTCTGTTGAAGATATGGAGCAGCAAACTACGTTCTGGCCGCCCAGCTCCTGCACAGCTAGCTTGACCTGAAATAATTACACGGAAACTGTATTCATTTAAACACTCTTGGCCCATTAGTTCTAGCCTCTTATTGACTAGCTCTTACATATTGATCTAACCCATTCCTAATAATCTGTGTAGCCCACGAGGTGGCTTACCAGGGAAGATCTTAACCTGCGTCTCTCTGGAGTGGGAGAATCATGGTGACTGACTGACTCGGCTTCTTTCTCCCAGCATTCTGTTCTGTTTACTCCACCCACCTAAGGGTTGGCCTATCAAATGGGCCAAGGCAGTTTCTTTATTAAATGAAAGTAACTCCTCCATCATTCTTCCATCATGGAGTCAGTTGTGCTAAGTAAGGTTTGGGGGTTCTGATACAAAAACACTGACTCCATGTTTTTTTTGTGCTCTTTTCGTTTTATTTAGTTTCGTTTTGGTACTTGTCTGTCTGTTTGTTTTTTGTTTCTTTGTTTGACTTTCTTTTAGGTTTGTTTGTTTTTTGAGAGAGAAAAAACGTTAAGTTGGGTGGGTAGGAAAGTAGAAAGGATTAGAAAAAGAGTTGGGGAGGGGAAAAGAATAAGATCAAAATAATTGTATAAAAATCTTTTGGGTAGAAACTTGTCTAATAAGAAATCATCATAAGAAAAAAAGTTTTATTTGTGTAGCTATAATGAGACCATGGATAAGCTCATTTATGAAAAGAATAAAGAAAACAGTAAGACTCAGTTTCAGAAGTTAGCAGGGTCTGCAGGCTGAGGGTCTGTGGTTATTGAGACTGCAGTGTGGGTTTCTGCTTGTTTATGCTGCATCAGGCTTGTCTCTGTGTCAGCCTGTGGCCACGCAGAAGGACAGGAGAGCAAATGAGCTTTGTAAAAACTCAACTGTCTTGTAATTAACCCACTCCCTGTCAACAGTACCAGAGCACTCGGGAGCACTCTCTCACACACTACGGTGTTGGAGAGTCAGGGGTGTTGTTTGTTTAGTGCTGGGCATCGAACCCAGGTCATTGTATAAACTAAGCAAATGCTGTATCATGAAACTATATCCCCAACCCTGGAAATTAACTTGCCTCTGTGTGTGTGTGTGTGTGCTTGCGCACACACCAACACCCCAGTACACTTGGTAAAGCCTTGATGGTTTCACTGAGAAATCTTAAAATATTTAAAAATGAAGTTCTAGTTCTGCATAATCTTTCCAACATTTTAGATTTAAAAAGAACAAATCTCAATTCATGTTTTTACCCTTACAGTGTTTTATTTCAAGTTGAGGAAGTTCCTTTGTATTGACGCCTTGGGGTGGGTTGGCTTTTTGTAGGGACGAGCTGGCACTGGACTGTTTTCACACATTAGCTCCGCATCAAGTGAAAGCTAAGATGTTTTTCTTCTTTTTATCTGATTAATACCGTGGATCACATTGATAAACTTTTGCCTATTAAGGCAGTCATGGGTCCCTGGGTCATGCTGTATTACTCATTTTTTTTCATATCGCCGAAGGGTATTTGTTCACACTTTAAGGGTTTTTGCATCTGTACTCCTGAGGCTATTTTTCTATCATTTTCTGTCTTTGTAATATTTCTTATCAGTTTTGATATTAGAGTAATACTTGCTTCACACAAGGAATTGAGATTTGCTCTTTTCTAATTTAATATTTGGAAGGATTGTGCAGAGCTGGGACTGAGTTTTTAAACATTGACGATTTCTCCAGTGAAACCAAGTAGGACTAGAGATTTCTGTTTTGGGAAATTTGAAATTATATATTCAATTTCCTTGTAGGTTGTGGGCCAACTTAAATGAACTATTTCATAATGAGTGAGTTGTAGTAGTTGGTATATTTTGGGGAACCAGGAGTTCCTCCAAGGTGATATATTTATATATTATAGGGGTATGTAGATTTCCCCTTATTTCCTTTGAGCTCTGTAGTGTCTACAGTGTTATCCTATTTTTAATAATTAATAATTCATATATTCTCTCTCTCTTTGCTTTTCTTCATCAGTCTTGATAGAAGTCTGTCCATTTAGTTGGGTGCATTAAAAGAATGATCTCTTCCTCATTTATATGTCCTATTGTTTTTTTTTGTATGTGTGTTTCAATAAAAAAATTATTCTTTTTGTTACTATTTTTTTTAACTTAAAAATGTATTTTTCCTCTTCTGAGTTCTTGACCATGGCATTTAGATCATTCTAGGCCTTTACTTTTCCCCCTTTCATCCTAACCTCTGTTATGTAGTCTGATTATACTAATACATAGGATATAGTTAGACTTAAAATAGACATTTTATTGTCTGTTGCTCATGTTTCTATTATATTTGCTCCTCTGTGCTCCATTTTTTATTTCTTTGTCAAAAATTTTAGACTATTATTTTAATTTTGATTTTAAAATTACACACACTTAAATATTTTAAGTTGTACATGTGTGTGCATGATTGTGTGTGTGTGTGTGTGTGTGTGTGTGTGTGTGTGTGTAAGCTTGTATGTGGAGGCCAGAGGACAATCTGTGGGACTCTGTTTTCTCCTCCCACCTTCTGGGTCCTGGCTATTGAGCTCAGGTCACCAGGCTTAGAGACAAGGACCTTTACCCCTGCTCTAGTTTTCTGTCACTGTGACACCATGACCAAAAAACGGCTTTGGGACAGAAGGCTTTATTTGACTTCTACTTTCAGGTTTATCATTGAGGTCAGGAACTCAAGCAGGAGCTCAAAGCAGAGACCATGAAAAGCAGTTTGCTGCCCTGCCCTCTGGCTCAGGCTCAGCTTAGCTTAGAACCACGGGGCCACCTGACTGGGAGCAGCGCTGCCCACAGTGGATTCGGCTCTCCTGCATCAATTCATCATCAAACTAATCCTTCACAGACGTGCCCACAGGCCAATTTCATCTCGGCCATACCTCAGCTGAGGCTTTCTTCTCAGGTGCCTCTAAGCTGTCCAGCTGGCGGCTGAAGCTAGGAAAACCCCTAAATTCATCAAACATGGTTTTCGTTAGTTCTTTAAACAGTTGGTTGATCATTTCTTTGAGGTCCTAAACTCTTAAATCCAATGCCCACAACCATCAAAGATTGTTTTATTGCGTGCTGACTTTCTCTTTCCTGCTGCTCCTCCTGTTTTATAATCTTTATTGCCAGTTGGATAATTCTGATAGTGTTAGTGATAGTGGAGATAAGAAGGTTATCTCCAGGTTCAGTTCTTGAGGCCTGCTACAAAGAATTCACCAGAGATGGTTAGATAGTAGCAAACAAAGCAAGAGAATTTAAAGAAAGATGAGCTTCAGAAGGAGAAGGCAGGCTGGGGCAGGTTTGAAGGTACTGTTTCACAAAGGGACCACGCTTTTCTGTGTATAATTTGCTGCGTGTAGTTCTACATAGAATTCCATGTGGTGTGTGTTATATTATATTATATATGTATGTGTGTACATGTATATATGTATATACACCCACCATTTGGGGTGAGATTTAGTAGCAGTGCAAGCCCTGGATTGTCTGCGGAGACTCTGGAGGCCTCTGCACTGTGCTTGTATCGGTGGTGTGAACCACTTCTGGTCCGTCTCAGCTGAGGAGTCCAGCATTTCTCCTTTCCAGAGCGCCTTTTCCACATGAGTTTAGTAAGGCTGTGCGTGAGGCCTTCTGGGCCTTGCTCTCTGCCCTACTCATCTGCCTCAGAAGCATTCTGGATTCTGATTGCATTCTTCCTGCCCAAAGACTTGTCATTGTTGATTGTGTTTACTTAAGAACTCAGTGTAAATCTGGGTTTGTCCTATGGTGTGTGGGAATGAATATCTCTGTGGTATTTATCAGTGATTTTCTTTTCTGTTTAAGGCTGACTTTCTAGGAGTTGCCCTATGTATTGGTCAGTGCTTACTAAATGGTGAGCTCAGATACAAAGGCCCAGAAAGTCTTTCCTTCTACTGGCAGGCCTGTGTGTAATTGGGTAATGTGGTCAAAGTTCAAGTTCTTCTCAATTGTCCCAGTTTCTATGGCTTCTCATATCTCTCATGTCACTAGGCAGGAATGTGTGGGTGGCTCAGGCCATCTCTGGCATCTGCTCAGATCTGCTGCTGTTTGGTCAGGACAGTGTCAAGCCCACATGGCCTCATTTCCTTCTAGATCTCTCCACCAAGGCCCTTGCTAATCTCCACTTGGATCATTCCAGTTAGGACCGTACCCTCAGTCTGCCCAGATGACTTTAGGGTTTTCCCTTTTACTTCAAACACAGCTTTTCTGCTTTCTCCACATCAGCCCCACCTCCTCTGTCAACACAGCTGCCAGATTGCATGCATGGCCTGTCCTGCATTCGCAGAACTATTGCACCGATGACTCTGGAAATGTTTGTGCTCCTTTTGTATAAGGACATAATGTTGACAGAAAGTAAACGATTTTTAAGTTTCACTCTGAATGTGTTTTCTAAGCTATTTCAAGTGGAAGTAAACAGAAATCTAATCTTTTTATTGTTTCAGATCTCGAGTTCCACCTATAAAGACAGGAATGAAGAGTACAAACAGCAGTTCACACACCTGCCCGACTCCGAGAAACTGATAGCAGGTACTCAGAGCCCCCCAGATGCAGAAAAGCACAACAAACGACCATACGGAGAGATGGCTAGGGCTTCGTGCGGGAGGGACTACCTTAAGGAAATGTCCCACCATTACTTATAGTTTTGTAAAGAAAGCCGTGTCCTGTTTACAGTTAGACAAGCTAAGCCAAGTCTAGGTAGGGGAACAGTGATTTCTGACCTCAGAGATACTATGTACGAAGAAGAAGTGTGCCTTATGGTTTCTCCTGGTACTTCCATATATGACTTGTAAGGAATATTTAGATTTGATACTCATCATATAATAACTCTGCTGAGAAAAATATACTCTTCAACAAGTGTACTGACAGAGCGATTTAATAAGAATGTTCTAGGAATACATTTAGGAATAAGCCATTATTCATGTTATGGTTCATATTGAGTTTTTGTATATAGTAGGCTTTGGGGTAGCAGGTTTAGTCATTTCTGCTACAGAAATGCTTTCTTGTGTGTATTTGTGTATGTACATACAAATCTGTAAGTACATTGGCATATAGGGTACATATGTGTGGAAGCCAGGGCCAATGTTGAATGTCTTCAAATGAGTTCACCCTGTGTTTTGAGACTGGGTCTCTTTCTGAACCGGAAGCTCCCCAGTTGATTGCATTCCTTCCGTCTTCTTCCCTGTCACTAAGATTCCAAGTACATCACCATACTCAACTTCAGATTTAAATATTGAACTTAACTTGATTACTTTTGTGTGTATAGGTATTTGCCTGAATGTGTATCTTGTGCTGTGGTGTGTGTGTGTGTGTGTGTGTGTGTGTGTGTGTGTGTGTACGCACACACCATCTGAGGCCAAAAGAGGGCATTGTATCCCTTAGAACTGGAGTTACCGGTGAGTATGAGTCACCATGTAGGTGCTAGGGGTCGAACCTGGGTCCTCAGGAAGAGAAGCCAGTGCTCTTAACCTCAGAGCCATTGCTCCAGACCCCACATCCAGATTTGTATGACTTCTGGGGAATGAAATCAGGTCTGGTGTACCTAGGTTGGTCTCAAACTCAATGTGTATCTGAGGATGATTTTGAATGCCACACCTCCCAAGTGCTATGATCACAGACAATTGCCACCACACCCAATGGAAGAAAGATATTCCTATGATAAAAAAATTTAAAAATGAAATTGACGGAAAAGCGGTGGTAGGGTATGGAAGGGTTTAGAGGGAACAGAGAGGTAGTTGTCTCTTCATTATAATGGAATGTTAATTGTTAAAGACAATTATTACTCTTTTGCTATGTTTCCAATGTTTCTTGCTAGCCTCCCACTTAAAGCCAAATGCTTTTCATAGAAATAGTTCTAAAATGTACCCTTTTCACTCTGACCTTGCTTTATTTTGTTGAGGCAGGGTGTTGCTATGTACTCCTGGTTAGCCTGGAATGGCTGGCCTTAAACTTGGAGCTATCCTCCTGCCTCTGCCTCCCAAGTACAAGGATTACAGGTGTGTTACCACCATGCATGGTGATTTGTACCCTTTTTGAAAGATATTAATTTCATTGTGTAGTGGAAAATACTCATTGTAAAACTGGAAAGCCACCTAGGAAAATGCAGAGAAAAAGAGTGACCCTTCTGTCTGTATAATTTGGCTACTAGTGTTTTGTCTTTTATACATTATTTTTAGTGTGTGTGTGTGTGTGTGCATTTTTTTCTGACTGGTACAATAAACATGTTTACTATAGATATTTCAGATATAAAGGGGAGAGAGTGGCTGACCCAGGAACTTTTGTGGTGTTGGGATGGTTCTGTATGGGATTTGGGTGGTGGTTACATGAGTGTTCATTGGTTACATGGTATCAGGGTGGTGGTTACATGAGTGTTCATTGGTTACATGGCATCAGGGTGGTGGTTACATGAGTGTTCATTGGTTACATGGTATCAGGGTGGTGGTTACATGAGTGTTCATTGGTTACATGGCATCAGGGTGGTGGTTACATGAGTTTTCATTGGTTACATGGTATCAGGGTGGTGGTTACATGAGTGTTCATTGGTTACATGGCATCAGGGTGGTGGTTACATGAGTGTTCATTGGTTACATGGCATCAGGGTGGTGGTTACATGAGTGTTCATTGGTTACATGGTATCAGGGTGGTGGTTACATGAGTGTTCATTGGTTACATGGTATCAGGGTGGTGGTTACATGAGTGTTCACTGGTTACATGGCATCAGGGTGGTGGTTACATGAGTGTTTATGGGTCACATCTTTGTTGAGAAACTTGGTTGCTTAAAATTTTTAATAACAACCAGTGTATCGGGGACATGCCAGGATAGAATGCTAATCATGACGATGAAACCATGTCTTAAATGAGTGCAATGATTCCATCAAGAGTGGGTTGCCATAAGTAGTTGCCTGTTGTGTGATGTCTTACTCTTTAAGCTATTTTGGGGGGCCTGCAACCCAGCTCCCAAAGAAATCACATGGAAGTGTATTCTTAGTTATAAACCTCTGGCCTTAGCTTGGCTTATTTCTTGCCAACTTTTCTTAACTTGTATTAGCCCCTCTGCCTTTTGCCTCTGGGTTTTCCCCATTCTCTTACTTCTGTAAATCTTACTCTTACTCCATAGATGTGTAGCTGAACCTCCTTGTTTTCCTTCTATTTATACTCTGCCTGCTAGCTCCACCTATCCTTGCTTCTGCCTCCCTATTGGCCATTTAGGTCTTCACAGAGTTAAACAAAAGCAGCAAAAACAAAACAATACACCTTAAAACAATATTCCCCAAAAGTTGCCCTTTGATAGGTCAGGAAACTGGATCCAGGAAGTTTACTTCCAAGGTCCATGGATACTCAATCCCTTGTGTAAAATAGTATAGCATTTACATGGAACATTCCTTTAAATGTTTAAATCACCTCTGGATAACTAGTAGTGCCTCACACAATATAAATAATATGTAAATGGTGTTATGTGTAGTTTTTAGGGAATAGTAGCCTGAAAAATTTTATGCATGTTTAGTACAGATATAGTTCTTTTAAAAAGAAACATTTTAAACTTACCTTTGTGACTTAATCTGAGGAGGTAGAATGGCTATGGAGGCATGACTCCAGCTGTCTATTTCCTGTCTCTTTCTGGTGAGACTCTAGTAGCAAGGAATGTGTCTAAAATTCATATCTCGGTTTCTTAAGCACCACTCTTCCTGCAGAAACTGCTGGAGCAATGTGGTGGTTTGAATAAGTATGGTCCCCATCGACTCATGTGTTTGAATGCTTGGCCCAGAGGTAGTGGCACTATTAGGAGGTGTGGCCTTGTTGAAGGAAGTGTGTCACCGTGGGGGGCAGGCTTTGAGGTTTCACACGCTCAATCTACACCCAGTACACAGGCTCCTGTTGTCTTCTGATATAGATGTAGGACTCCTAGCTCCTTCTCCAGCCCCATGTCAGTCTCCATGATGATAATGTAACCTCTGAAACTGTAAGCCAGCCCCAATTAAGTGGTTTCCTTTATGAGAGTTGCCATGGTCCTGGTGTCTCTTCACAGAAATAGAAACCCTAACTGAGACACTCAAGACCAGTGAGGATGAAGCATGTTATTGTTACAGTACCAACAGTGGGTTAAGAAAATGAAAGCAGGCAACAACTTGAAACAGCTGCTGATGTTCAAAGTTAGGATATCTTCAGCAACAAAATAACAATGATTTGGGCTAAAAACCTGAAGAATCAAATAAATATCCATGAGACCATATTGCAATGAATAAATGCTTGAATAATTAAACAGTTATGGAGGAGCAACAATCTTCCAGAATCCCAAGCATATTTAGGTAATTTCTATGCTCTCTAAAAATTTAAGTTTCAGAAGGTTAGGAGCTGGAGGGATGGCTCTGATGGTGAAGTGTTTGCTGAATAAGTGCAAGGACCTGAGTCTGAAGCCTAGAGCCCACATAAAAGCCATGTGTGATGATTGCTCTCCCTTCTGTGACCCCAGCAAGGGGGCAGGGACAGGCAAAATAGTGGAGCTCATGGCCAGTTTTCCTAGATCAATCGATGAACCCCAGGTTCAGTGAGAGACCCTATCTCAAAAAATGACACAGCTCAGTATTTAAGAGCATTGGCTGCTCTTTCAGAGGACCTAGGGTTCAACTCCCAGCACCCACATAGCTACTCACAATTGTTTCCAGGGGATCTGACCCCCTCCTATAGACATGCATGCAGGTAAAACACCAATGCACATACAATAAAAATAAAGAAAATACAGTGATGGAGGAAGGTCATTGGCTAATAAAGGAACTGCCTTGGCCCATTTTATTGGTTGGAAGATAGGTGGGAGGAGTAGGCAGAACAGGACGCTGGGAGGAAGAGGAAGTGAGCTCAGTCTCGACAGCTCTCCTCTCGGGAGCAGACGCCTGAGAGAGACGCCATGCCCCGCTCCCGGGATGAAGCTCCGACCCAGGATGGACATAGGCTAGAATCTTCCTGGTAAGCACACCTTGGGGTGCCATACACAGATGATTAGAAATGGGCTAAATTAATATGTGAGAATTAGCCTAGAAGAGAATGGGCCAAGCAGTGTTTAAATGAATACAGTTTGTGTGTTGTTATTTCGGGCATAAGCTAGCTGTGCGGGTGGCTGGGGTGCTGGGGACGCAGCCCCCCGCCACTCCTATTACTACAATACAGGGCTGGAAATTAGTCGTTTGGATTTGGTGAAAGTCATTAGTGACTGAAGAAGAGGCGGCGGCAGCGGCAGCAGCTATGACCTAGGGAGCCAAGTCGTACCTAAAGTTACGGTCGACTCAGCTCTTGTTCTCCATACTTATGCCAGAAGAGAGTTTTTGAAATATTTTAGCTGACCCCTTAGTATTGATAAAACTGACTTAGCCAGTGTTATTCCCTGCCTAGCATCTAATACGGATGGGTAAAGTACTAGGGTCACCGATGAGAACATTTCCAGATGCGTCCATGCTAATTAACCAACATTTGGTGCTGGACACTGATAGCCCTATTTTAAGGGCTTATGACCTCCTTTGATAGATGCAGTCCTTGTGTTTAGATTGTTAGTCTATTTATCTTAAGCATAAGTGCAAGATTACAGCTATTCTAGTTATCCTGTAGAAAACTCTTCCCATTCAAGTACTAACTGGGTCCAGCCCTGCTTAGCTGTGCAATCAAGTGCATTTGTGGTGGCATGGCCATAAGCTTCTTTGAAAATTTCCAAGTGTCTGCACTAACATGACTTTTTTTTTACTCTTCATATTCATTTGAGTCTTCTCTTTTTTTCTCTACTAATCTCGAGCTAAGAAATCTTTATTAAAATCTATAACTACATTTGAGCCAGTAATTCAACCTGTAGGAAAAGGACAGAAAGGGGCACATCAATACCCTCTTCCAGCTCACCATGAGTATAGCTAGAGTAGGGCGGGGCTAGGGCATGGGAAAGGGAACCAGATGTTGTAGTATACACCTTTAATCCTGGCACTTAGGAGGCAGAGGTTGGTGGATTTCTGTGAGTTTGAAGACAGCCGGGATACACAGACCAAAAAAAGAAAAGAAAAAAAAAAAAGAAAAGAGGAATTGGGCATGTATTGGAATTTATTGAAACCTATGTTTTATGTGTATGTGTGTTTTACCTGCATGTATGTCACCATGTGTGTGCTTAGAAACAGCAGAGGTCAGAAAAGGGTTTCAAATCTGTTTGGTATTATACACTTTTGTTTTTTGGGGGTCCCACCACCCAGCTTCCCAAATAAATCACACGCAGAGGCTTATCCTTAGACTTGAATGCCTGGCCTTAGTGTGGCTTGTTTCTTGCCACTTAAATTATCCTGACTACCTTTTACCTCTGGGCTTTTATCTTTCTGTATTTCTGAATACTTTTCTTACTTCTTTCTCTGTGGCGTGCTGTGTAGCTGGGTGACTGGCCACTGGTGTCCTCCTCTCCCTGTTCTCTTCTTCCACCTCTTCCTTGTTTTTTATTCTATTTATACTCTCTGCCCGCCAGCCCTGCTTATCCTTGCTCCTGCCACGTTATTGGCCGTTCAGCTCTTTATTAGACCATCAGGTGTTTTAGACAGGCAAAGAATCACAGCTTCACAGCGTTTAACAAATGCAGCATAAAAGCAACACACCTTAAAATAAATCCTTTCCTTAAAAAAATCCTCTCAAATTGGGGTTAATTGCTTTCTGGGTACTGGGTATAGAACCCAGGTCCTCTGCAAGAACAATGAGTACTCTTAACCACCCAGCCATCTCTCCAGCCCCACGCCTCTTGGGTTTTATTAGTCAGAAGTGTATCCAGTCTGCCCAGATGTTTCCACAGGTAGTTGTAGTCAACTTTGAAGTAACAGATTACCCAAATTACACATTGGAAAAACTTAAGTTTTCTTTCTTTTCATATTTTAAAAGTTGTTTTACACTGATGACAACTTATGCTGGAGAGGTTGTGGGGAAAAGGGAACACTTCTGCATTGCTGGTGGGAATGCAAGCTGGTACAACCTCTTTGGATGTCAGTGTGGCGATTTCTCAGAAAATTAGGAAACAACATTCCTCAAGACCCAGCAATACCACTTTTGGGTATATATCCAAAGGATGCTCAATCGTGCCATAAGGACATGTGCTCAACTATGTTCATAGCTGCTTTGTTTGTCATAGCCAGAACCTGGAAACAACCTAAATGTCCCTCGATCGAAGAATGGATAAGAAAAATGTGGTACGTTTACACAGTGGAGTGCTACAGAGCAGAAAAAAATAATGACATCTTGAATTTTGCAGGAAAATGGATAGAGTTAGAAAACATTATTTTGAGTGAGGTAACCCAGACACAGAAAGACAATTATCACATGTTCTCTCTCATAAGTGGTTTTAAAACATAAAGCAAAGAAAGCCAGCCTACAAACCAATCCCAGAGAACTTAAACAACAATGTGAACTAAGAGAGACTTATATAGATCTAATCTACACGGGAAGTAGAAAGTAAAAAAGATAAGATCTCCTGAGTAAATTGGGAGCATGGGAACCTTGGGGGAGGACTGAAGGGGGCGGGGAGAGGCAGGGAGGGGATCAGAGAAAAATGTAGCGCTCAATAAATATCAATAAAAATTCTTTTAAAAAGTTGTTTTAGCCTTGGAATGATCTGGGTCTGAGTGTCAGGATAAGGCTAGGCTGGTGTGAGGAAGACTGTACATGGGAAGAATATGAGCTATGTAGTCTATGGCCGAGAATGCAGGACGAGACTGAACAGTTGGAGTGGTTTCCCTCTGGAAACGTCTACCTCGTTTACCCAAGAGCACTCTTGTGTGTGGGAAAGTGGAAAGAGGCATGCTGATTGACCTGTCTCACAGCCACCCTCTATCCAGTGACAAAACACCAAGATAATCAACTTGGAAGAGAATGGAAGAATTAACTTTAACTCCTGGTTTCAGATGTTCTTATCCATGGTCCATGTCGCCATTGCTTTGGGGCATGTGTTGAAGCAGTTAATTATTGCAGGGTCTGTGTAGTGGGGTAGTGGATGAAGCCACCACATCACAGTGACCCAATTTCCTCCCAATAGACACCCCCCCCCCCCGTTCATGGGTTCTGTCACCTCTAAGTAGTGCCGCAGGCTGGGAACTGAGCCTTGAACATGCGGCCTTTGGATGACACCATTCTCCCATTCTTGCTTGTTGAAAGGAGACTTCTACGCTGTGACACTAACACACACCAAAGGCTGCACCATTTTCATGTGGTCCCACCATTTCTGTTTCTCTTATATTAAAGCTGGGGGACTGGTGCTGCCAGTGTTTGGAGAGGAGGTGAGTGTGGCTAAGGTCTGCCTCAGGAGCCTGTCAGTCAGTTACTGCCTGCCTGTCCCTGTTGCAAACTCACCTCTGTGCACAGGTACGGAATGAGAATGCAGCCTTCTCTTGTCCATTTTGGAACCCAGGCTTCATCCATTTATTTTATACGAGGGTTTATTCATTGGCATCTGCTTCCTGTCTTCTTAAACCGTGTACAATCCTAAAGTCCACTAATGTACCTCCCTACCCCACCCTCAGCACTCCCTTAAATTTAATTGATTAAATGTTGTCTTTGTCATCTCAAAAGATGTTTGTAGAAGGGGAAGGAAATAAACACACCTCTAGGTAATATCCCTTCCAACTTGCACCACTTATATGCATTGCTTTTTTTTTTTTAAGTAATGGTATGCATGCTTTTACTCTTTAAAAGACTTGTTTGGGAGATTCTTCTTTTTTGGTGATGTTATTGTCCAAAATTTATCTTGAGTGCTCTGATTATCTAGGTGAACAGGACTGAGGTATAAACAGGATAATGTTGTATTGAGGACATATAATTCAGTACAAAATCTGTTGCCAATTCAGAATACCTTTCCACAAAGGCAGAAGAATACATTCTTTTTTTTTTTTTTAGAAGAATACATTCTTAAAAAGCAATTTGTTATTGGTTAAACAGAAACTAAAATGTGAGCCAGCCATGGTGATGTATGTCTGCAAGTCTAGCATTTGGAGGCAGAGGACACCAAGTTTCAGGCTGGCCTATGACACATAATGAGTGCACCACCAACTTGAGCCACTTAGACCCTGTCTGAAAACAACAACAGTAACAAAGCAAAGCCTACAAATAAGAACAAAACTCAGGAGGTGGTGTGTGTGAGATCACAGACACAGACAGGCAGATAGAACTGACTAGTTGCTTCCAAAGTTTAGATACAGCTGGGTGCCGAAGATGCCTTCAGTGGGTAGAGCGCTCACCTCACGTGTTCTGTCCTTAGTACCAGATAAACTGGTTGTGGTCATACAGTCCTGTGGTTCCAGCAGTGGAGGGTGGAGACAGGGGATTAGGGTTCAAGGTCATCGTTAGCTACAAAGTGAGTTGGGGTCAGCCTAGCTAGGCTATATGAGAACCTGTATGAAATGAAGGAAGAAAGGGAAGGAGGGAAGGAGGAAAGGAGAGAGAAAAAAGAAGAAAAGATGACCAGTCCCGAAATAAACCAAGTTGACAGCTCCATGTGTCACATTTAATTCATCTCAACCTTACCTGGTAATTAGGGAAGGCAGCAGGGACAGCGAGAGGGTAAGATCCACTGGAAGGGTAAACACATCTTTTGACGGACGGTGGTTTTGTGACAGGAAGCCAGTGAAATTAGGCTTTCGGCTTCCCGGATGACTCCTGGGTCCTGGAAGAAACTTCCCTGGGCTGTGAACCTGGCAAGAAGCCTGTTTAGCTTTTTGAAAAGATTCGAATCACCTTCAAGGATCAGGAAAAGAACTGACAAGTCATAAGAAGAAAATACTCTAAGAAAAACCAAAGGAAAGTCCATCTCCCTGTCTGCCCAGAGAGAAGCAGATCATTTTCTTTTTCTCTTTTTCAACTTATATTTACTCTTTAGTTGTTGCAAGTAAAAAGCCAACAAAATAAAAAAGGAGAAGGTTTTCTTTCTTGTAATTTAAATAACAAATATAAAAGAAATCTTTAAAAGGTTGTTTTAAGGAATCTTTTTTTATGTCTAGTAAGGTCTGCATTACTGTGTGTTTAGTGACCATTGCAACAAAATGGAATATTTGGAACCCTGTATTTCCTGACACTGTAGGGTTTTTTTGTTTGTTTTATTTTTATAACCTGGGTATTGTGGTACATTCCTTTAGTTTGAGCACTTGGAAGGCATAGGAAGGCAGATCTCTATGAGTTTCAGGCCAGCCAGAGCAACACAGTGAGGCCCTGTCTCTAAAACAAACAAGCAAGAAAAAGCAAAGGAAGAAGAAAAAGCACATTATCCTAATTGCTGCCTCCCATATGGACAGTGTGCCTAAGTTCTAGTAGGACAGAGAATACATTCAGCTTATTTAAATATCTGTTGTGAGAGCGGTGGGCAGTGTTCCGGCGCCCGGCTGCCCACATGGCTTATGCCCCGAAATAATTACACGGAAACTGTAGTCTTTTGAACACTGCCTGGCCCATTAGTTCCAGCCTCTTATTGGCTAGCTCTTACATATTGATCCAACCCATTTCTAATAATCTGTGTAACACCACAAGGTGGCTTACCAGGGAAGATCTTAATCTGTGTCTGTGTTGGGTGGGAGAATCATGGCAACTCCTGACTCGGCTTATTTCTCCCAGCATTCTGTTCTGTCTACTCCGCCTACCTAATTTTCTGTCCTATCAGAGGCCAAGCAGTTTCTTTATTACTTAACCAATGAAACAACAGATAGAAAGATGACTCTCCTCCATCCAATATCTGTATACTATTTAATGTGTATGATACTGACTCACTCTTGGATTCCCTTACTGCTTCGTTCTATATCATTCATTTTATTGTTGTTACTAAAATAAATCTTTAGATGTCGTTGGAGTCACTTGACTGTGCTGTAATCAATCCTGTTACCGCTAGCAGATTGAATGAAGCAAGATGTTTCAAAGGGACCTAAGGAGCTCGGTTAATTTCTTCATCATTACAAACAGCTTTCTAACAAACTATTTATAAAGTTACAAAGTCCCCAACAACCATCTTTGATAAGCATTATTTTCTTATTCCCTCCGAGGTGAATCTGACTGTTAACATAACTGACCAGGTAGACCTTTACTTCCTGAAATGATGATTACTTTTATAGTAGATACTCATTTAAAAGAAGCTAAGTTGGGAGTACAAAAAATGTTTGATTTTTGCTTTTTAAAAGAAAATGTTTTATCTCTTGTGTGTGATATAATGTAATGCCTTTGCTATACTTCATTTATTTTCTTTAGCACAATTTGAAGCAATTTTACTGTGGTCTCCATTTATCATGATAGCACACATTTCAGGGAAATCACATTTAAAAGTTACCGAAAAGTCTGTCAATGCATACCAAATATTCTTCCGTTAAAGTATTTCAGGTATGTAGCTTTCAATGTACTTAGTACTAAGTAGCAAGGCCAGCAAGGCCAGCACCACAGACAGCATTTGGCACAATCCCCTTGACCGTGCTCCAGGCCTATCAGAGCTGTGGGGCAGGGTTGGCACTGTGTGTTAATCAGTCAACCAGGTATTTCTGAAGTCCAAGAAGCACTGGATGATAAAAAATGTCTGTGGTTAAGATAACAATGCAATGGAACATGAAGACAACCTTCAACCCAGTCTAACTGGGCTATACCTGCTACTGTGTGAGCAACCTGATCTGCGCCGTGATTCACTGGGAATTTTTGTTTGGTGTTGACTACCTTGCTCAGTTTTTAGTTTTCAGTGTTTGTTTAGAATTTTAACACAACTAAGGTTAAATAGATTGAGGCTTATTCAACTTTTTTGTTGAATTTTGTTTGTTTTGTTTGAAGCAGAATCTCGTGTAACTCCTTGTGTTAGGCTATCCTTAAACTCACAGAGACCCATCTGCCTCTGCCTTCTGAATGCTAGGATTAAAGGTGTGCACCACTGTGCCTGACAACTTTCATTTTAAAATAAAAAAATACCTTTGCTGTTTTAAAATGTAGCAGTTATCATAATCACCTTACAGAAACTCTTCGTATCTTGCGTTGTCACTAGTTTGGCCCTATGGTTCAAATTAGGCACTTCCCATGGCTTGCTCAGTTTGCTTTCTTATCCAACCCAGAACCACCTGCCCAGGATTAGCACTGCTCACAGGGAGCTAAACCCTGTCGCCTCAATCATGAATCAAGAAATGCCCACAGACATTTCCACAGGCCAGAGTGACAGAGACAAAGGTCCCTCTCCCAGGTGACTCAGTTTATGCTGAGTTGACAAAACCCAACAAGCACAAACATCATGTCTCTACAGTTTTAGATCATGCTCACTGGCCAGTCTGCTCCCACCCCGGTCTTCCCTACAGGTAGGGGCTCCCTACCACGAGGGACTGCTTTCCTGTGGCTGTTGTAAAAAGCCCTGACGAAAGCAACTGGGAGAACAGCTTCATTTTAACTCAATAATCCATGATGGTGAGGGTGAGGAAGTCACCATCACAGGATTTGAGGCGGCTTGTGACATTGCACTAACCATCAGAAAGAGGGAGTTTTCTCCATTTTATGCAGTCTGGGACCCCAGCCTGTGGAGTGGTACTGCCCACACTCATTGGGGTGGGCCTTTCTTCTTCAATTAATCTGACTGAGACAATCCCCCACAGGCACGCCCAGAGGCCTGTCTCCTGGGTGATTCCAGATTCTACCAGGTTGACAATATTAACCATTCCATCTACCCTTTCATTTACAAAGTTCCACAATGGTAAGAAACATTTCTAGTGAGCGTAGTGCATAACAAAGTAACTGTACAGAGCATTGAATGCACGATTAAGTGAACGAGGGAACAGAGATGACTGTCCACGAGCCGAAGTAGTATAACGTTTATTCAGTTGTCAGATTTTTGTGAATAACTTCCTCATTTTTGTCTGCATAGATTATGCTTGTGCCCTTCAGAGGGATATTTTGCTTCGGGGGCGGCTGTACCTTTCAGAAAACTGGCTGTGTTTCTGTTCCTATAGCAACATCTTCAGATGGGAAACTACAGTAAGATATGTTTGCACTTGATTTGTTGATAGAAATAATTGCATAGCCAGAAATATACACAGTATTCTTAAAAGTAGGATGATTCAAAAGTAAAATCATATGTATTTGTGTATCTATGTTTATGTGAGTATAATGTGTTTATACATGTGTAAATGTGTAAAGTATTTTTCTAATTTCAATACTTCAGCCCCATTTGTACTTACTACAGTTTGGTTGGAAGGGATTCACTGCCAAAACCATGGTTACTTGACAGACTGTCTACATTGTTCTCAGAGTTTAAATGTAGAGCCTGAACTCCCACTGTCTTTCACACCGTCCTAATGTTAGATCGTGGGATTGATGGGCAGAATACGGAAGGGAGCGTGTCCGAATGCTGACCTTGGTTTTCATAGAGAACGTGTGTGTGTGTGTGTGTGTGTGTGTGTGTGTAAGAGAGGGAGAGAAAGAGAGAGAGAGGGAGAGAGAGAGAGAGAGAGAGAGAGAGAGAGAGAGAACTCCTAAAGCAAACCTTTCAGCCAAATCTGGATTAGATTGATGTAACACTTGGTATTTCAAAATATGAATTTCAGTTTTAAAAAGTATTTTTTGTGTGTGTTTAGATTTCTATTGCTTTAAAGAATATAACCTTTATGACCAAGGAGAAAACTGCTCGACTCATCCCAAATGCTATCCAGATCATCACAGAGGGCGAAAAGGTGAGGGATTTCTCTATCTTTGTCACATCAATAACAGGAAGAAGCGGTCTCACACTGATAAGCACCAGGAGTTTGGTAGTCCTTGAAGCTACAGTGTCTGGTGGAGACACAGGATGTTCAATAACAGATTCTTGTAAGTTTAAATGGTTACTATTTGTGGGGAGAAAGAGGGCAGTGGGGTGATGAAAAGGACAATAGGAGGTGACTAAGACAAAAGATGATTATAACCATGTCACAATGAAATCCATTTCTTTGTGTACTAATTAAAGTAAAAAAATCCAGGGCCAGGCGGTGGTGGCGCACGCCTGTAATCCCAGCACTCGGGAGGCAGAGGCAGGCGGATCTCTGTGAGTTTGAGACCAGCCTGGTCTACAGAGCTAGTTCCAGGACAGGCTCCAAAACCACAGAGAAACCTTGTCTCGAAAAAACCAAAAATAAATAAATAAATAAATAAATAAAAATAAAAAAATAAAAAATCCAAAAGGACACAGTGACAGTAGTAATCTTTAAGTCACAAGTAATCTTTAAGTGCAGTACTGTCTGGAGATTGCTAGAATGTATCCTCTACAAAGAATATCTAACAATAACTGGGCATGATGGCCCATGCCTATAATCCTAGCACTCTGGGGACAGAGGCAGAAGGATCTCTGAGTTAAAGGCCAGCTGGTTTACAGAGTGAGTTCTGGGGCAGCCAGGACTCACAGAGAAACCGTGTCTTGACATGCCCCCTCCCCTCAAAAAAGAACATATACCGAGAGGTTTAAGCTTAATGAATTGAAAAATCTGTCTGTGAAAACATTAATTACCAAATCATTGTGTGAAATTTCCTTAATTGCTCCAGCACAGAACTAGCGTTCTTCCTCCCTGCAGATGAGCACTCTGTAGTAGGTAGGTGGTCACTGGCGTGGCCACTGGAAGGGATGGCCCACTGGGAGGCTCCCTTCAAGGATGCCCCTTGCTGCACTTTCTCGTTGAAGTCAACTTTAAACATGACTTTACAAAAGATAGCTAAATGTAGAGAAATATATAGGGCTGCAAACAGACCCAGGATTACAGGTGGAGGTTCTACTGCTTTCTCTAGCTTCCGAAGCCTCAGAGTTTAACTTGAGTGTTTTATGTGCAGAGAGCCAATATTTTTGGAGTATTTTTAACACTTGAAAAAAATTTCAAAATTTAAAATTTTTATCAATAATATATACATTTCTGCTATCTGCTTGTATTCTTAGTTTCTATGTGACTCAATTGAGAGGCATCGTATTGCAAAGTTCAGAATAAAAACATGCATCTTTCTATACACTTATTTAGATGAGTTTGAGAAAATTATGAAGAACATAAACAGCTGCCTAGTTTTAGCTCACTTCCTAGAAAATAAGAACAGCGCTGTGTTTGAAACTATATTTGTTATATTACTGTTGTGCGGCAGGGCTTATAAAGAAATGCCATTTATGCAGCAATTATCTACTTTTTAACATAAAGGTAAGTGACAGTAGTGCGGTCAGCGGCCGGCTTTGGTCAGCGGCCGGCTTTGGTCAGCGGCCGGCTTTGGTCAGCAGTACCCCACAGACCTTCATGACAGACCTGTGATACAGAAGCATAAGCCAACAAACTCTGTCCTCCCCAAGTTGCTTTGGTCATGGTTCATAATAGAAAACCTAAGACACTAAGTGTATTTTGTTTATCAAATGTGTGTGTCCTCTAAATTTTGCTTAATTTGTCTCATTTTTCTTTATAGTTTTTCTTTACATCTTTCGGTGCCAGAGACAGAAGTTACCTAAGCATATTTAGGTTGTGGCAGAATGTACTATTAGATAAGGTAAGTGTTCATTCCAGGGCATGCTGTAAGCAGGCGCTAGGGCTGCTGCGTACCTTATGCAGAACCTTTCTTATGTGCGTGAATCTAATTCTGATGACAATTCAACAATTCAAATTCTTTTTTGTTTGTTTGTTTTTGCAAGACAGGGTTTCTCTGTGTTAACAGCGCCGTTGTCCTAGCTCTGTAGACCAGGCTGGCCTCCACTCACAGAGATCCACCTGCCTCTGCCTCCCAAGTGCTAGGATAAAGGATGTGCGCCACCACTGCCTGGCTAACAATTCAAACTCTTAAGCAAAAGATCAATAGTTACTTCTTAAATTAAAAAAAATAATTGAAGAGTTGGATATGATGGCACATACCTTTAATTCTAGAACTCAGGTGACAGAGGCAAAAAGATTTCTGTGAGTTTGAGGCCAGCCTGTTATGTAGATCAATTTCCAGGACAGCCGGAACTACATAGTGAGACTCTATCAAAAAGACCCTACCCCTCGCCCAATACAAAGAAAAGAAAGAAAGGAAGGAAGAAAATTTACAGAACTTAAGGACTGAGCACTTGCCACCAAGCCTGATGACCTGAATTTTGAAAGAAAGTAATAAAAATGTAAATTAACAAGTTTTTGTTAAAAAGGGTTGTGGTGAGTGCATGAATATGAGCATGTGGAGGTCACATGTGTGCAGAGACCTGAGGGCAAGTCTGATGTCTTCCTTGGCCGCTTTCCATCTTACCACTGCTCCAGAAGTTCACTGTTCTGGTTAGGCTGGCTGGCCCGCAAGCCCAGAAGCTGTCTCCATCTCCCAGGGCTGGAGTTGTGCAGACATTTCTGGCATTTTATGACGGTGTTTGGGATTCAAGCTTTGGTTCTCACACTTGCCCAGCAGGTATTTTTCCCTCTGAGCTGACCTCCCAGCCCCCTAGTTGTGGTGGCTGTGGTGGCTGACTCCAGAGCCTCCTGTATGTCCTGCATGTCCCACTAAGCTCCATCCTCACTCCAGTAGTTATGCTACTGTGCTAATTAGAATCCCTATGATGCTAAGAAAAAAAGATAGCAAAAGAAACATTAATGATAACTAGAAAATAAATACATATATAACACATAAGAAGCCAATATTGGAAATATAAAGGGACACGCACGTTTGATAAACAAATACACTTAGTATCTTAGGGTTTCTAGGGCTGTGATAAAACACCATGACCAAAACAACTTGACAAGGGAGGAGCGGGCTTATTCGGCTGTGCTTCCACATCACAATTCAGTATAAAAGAAAGTCAGAACAGGAACTCAAGCAGGCCAGGAACCTGGAGACAGAACTGATGCACAGGCCATGGAGGGGTGCTGCTTACTGGCTTGCTCCACCTGCTTGTAGAACCCAGGACCATCAGCCCAGGGATGACACCACCCACCATGGACTGGGCACTCTCCCCATTGATTACTAAATAAGAAAATGCCCTACTAGCTTGTCTACAACTGGATCTTATGGAGACATTTTTTTTTTCCATTGAGGCTCCCTCCTCTCTGATAACTCTAGCTTGCGTTAAGTTGCTATAAAATTGGTCAGTACACTTCCTAAAATGGTCTTTGACTAGATATTACAGAGATCCACATATAACTATAAATGAACCAGACAGTGCAATCAAGAGCCAAAGACTGATGGAATAAGAAATATACAGTCCAGCCATATGTTGTATTTGAGACAGAATAGATTCAAAGAGCAAATATCCTGAAAGTGAAACAAGGAAATCATATTACATGCAAACGGAGAGCAGTGTTGGCAAGCCATTTCTGGCAAGGTCGTCTTCAAAACTGAAGTGGACAGACAAGGAGTGTACTTGTATTGGTAGACGGGCCAAGTTATCTGGAATTCATTAAGTTATAAGTCCATAAGTACCTAGTAACAGAGCCCTAAGTTATATAAAGAAAAACCGAACAGAATTGAAGGGAGAGATAAACAGTTTTGCAGTAAAAGCTGAGTGCATAACCCCCACTTCCAATGATGGGAACAACTGGACAGAGTTCCCCAGTAAACAGAAGAACACTACAAGCTAATTAGGACCAAACGATACCTATGGAAGGTTTTATCCAACGACAACAGATAGACGTTTTTCTCAAGGGTATATGGATATTCTCTAGAACAGAGCATAATACTAGATTATAAAACAAGCCTGAATACAGTCAAAAGGATTAAAGTAATGCAAAATGTATTCTCTGATTACAGTGAGATGGAATTAGGAGCCAGAGGTTCACTAGAAAGTGAAAGCTAAGAGGAGCATTCCTAAAGAGCCGCTGGGGAAAAGAATAAGTCACAAGGGAAATTTTAAAAAAGCCCTTTCACAAGCTAAATGAAAACAAAACTACACTGAATCTCATGGGACACCACTAAAGCAGCGTGTAGAGGGGAGATTATAACGTAAACACTTGTTATATATTTAAAAGGCTGATCTTGAATCAACAACCTACCTTTTGGATTTAGGAAATTAGAAAAAGAAGAGCAAACAAACTTCGTATAAACAGAATCAAAGAAATATAAGCACTGCAGCAGAAATGAATGAAACAGAGAATGTAAATTGGAATCATATAGAATGAAAAGTTTTCTTGAAAAAAAATTAAAAATCAACAGACTTTACCCAGATCTACCAAGAGTAAAGGAGAGGAGATGAGGAAGTGGTGTGTGGCTATGTCTCTGATACTGAGGATGCTGGAGCAGGAGATTCGAGAGTTCAAGGCCAGCCTGGGGTTTGTTATGAAGACCCTGTCTCAACAAACCAAAGAAAGAGAAAGAAAGCAAAAACAAAACCAGCGCTAAGACTGGAGTGACTGAACTTACAAGTGAAACACCATTTAAAAATTTAACATTGATTGTTTATTGTGCACATGTGTGTGCTTATGCAGGTGTGTGTGTATGTATGTATGTGTATGGATGTGTGAATGATGACTTCTGTGTTCTTTGTTCACATGTGTGGAGGACTACCATCTTCATATATTACCTGAGTTTGTCAAACCTTTGTCTTTGGCACTAGACACCTACTTCCATGTCAAGTAGGCGTTACCTTTTAGTTAATAATAATAGGGGTCATTTCTGCTCTGTAATGAGACAAGAAACAATGTTTAAACTTATATTTTAAATACTACCTAAAAGTGTCCTAACTAAAATCTTTTTAAAATGTTATTTTAAGCATATGGGTGTTTTGCCTGCACATATGTCTGTATACCACATGCATGCCTGGTGCCCTTGGAGGCTAGCAGAGGCCATCAGATGCCCTGGAACTGGAGTTACAGATGAGTGTGAGCTGCCATGTGGGTGCTGAGAATTAAACCTGGGTCCTCTGTAAGAACAGCCAATCCTCTTAACCATTTCTCTAGCAAATACGTGGGTAGATTTTCTTGATTAAGGATTGATTTGGGAGGCCCAGCACACTGGGGACAGTGCCATCTCTGGACAGGTGGGTCCTTGGATGTGTAGGAAAGTGTACTGAGCAGGCCGGTGGGAGCAAGCCAGTGAGCAGGGTTCCTGTGGTCTCTGCTTCAGGTCCTGCTTCCAGGCTCCTCTGTTAAGTTTCTTCCCTGATGGACCTCAGGGACTGTAAGATGAAATCAACTCTTTCCTCCCCAGGTTGATTTGGTCATGTTCACATTATCACAACGATAGAACCCCTAACTTAAACATTGGAACTTGCTTTCAGTTTTTTTATTTTTGTTTTTAAATTGATAAAAGGCACAATTAGTTAGATTTTTTTTCTTTTAATTGACATAGAGACTTACTACATAGCTTTGTCTGGCTTGGAACTCACTATATAGACCAGGTTGGTCTAGAACTCACAGAGACCCTCCTACCTCTGCCTCCCAAGTACTGATAAAGGTGTGTGCCATGACACCTGGCTCTTGATTTTTTGATCTTGTGTGATACTCTACAAAAACAAAAAGTACTAAATAAAAATTTGTGAATTTTGTTTACTTCTTGAATGAGAAAACTGTAAAAGCAAATTGATTTAGAAGAAAGATTTTGTTCTTTGTTTTGGTTTTGTCTTGTTTTGAGACCCGGTTGTCCTGGAACTCACTATGTAGACCAGGGTGGCCTCAAACTCACAGAGATCCACCTGCCTCTGCCTCCTGACTGCTGGGATTAAAGGCGTGCACCACTTTACCTGACATAGAAGAACATTTTTATTTAATTATGTTTAAGCAGCAAGCTTTTGCATTTGTTTCATTTACTTTTCCAGTCAAATCTGCAGAAGAGAGAGAGAGAGCTAGACCTGTACTAGTGCCTTTGAAAAAGAATGTCTGTAGAGCTGGGGTGTAGCTCAGCTAGTAGTTTCCGGGTATGTACAAGGTACTGAGTCCCTGTAATCTCAGCACTGGGGACATGTATATGAGGGCATCAGAAGTTCAGGGTCCTCCTAAGCTACATAGGAAATTCTAGGTCAACCTGGAATATATGAGATCTCATTGAAAGATGAAAAAAATGTTTTTAATAGAAGTATTTCTTTTTCCAACTCAAGACTTACTACACTACTTCTGGAAGGATGGTGTATTTTCAATATTAACTCATGACAAGCATCTTCAATGTCTAGATACATGTTTATGTGTCAACTTGCTTGATTTCGAAGTGATTTACAGCATTTCAGTTTCTACAGCCTTTGCACTTAGCCCTGCTTAGCACGTCTAAACAGCACACTGAGTTTCTGGGACTCAGGGGCCAGATGATGTGAAACAGTCCTTGCTTTCTCAGGCTTTTGTCAGGAATTGTGCAGCTATAGCTCGGGATAAGGCCCAGGCTCTTCTCCACTCCGTTGTCAGCTCATTTGCCTGTTTAAACCAGGCCATCTCCCTTACTGGAGCCAGCGAGTCAGTCCTATCTCGTGTGCTTTTTTGGTTTGATTTTTTTTTTTCGAGGCAGGGTTTCTATGTGGTTTTGGAGCCTGTCCTGGAACTAGCTCTTGTAGACCAGGCTGGTCTCGAACTCACAGAGAACCGCCTGCCTCTGCCTCCCAAGTGCTGGCATTAAAGGCGTGTGCCACCACCGCGCGGCTTTTGATTTTTGAGACAGTGGTTCACCTTGCAGGCCAGGTTGGCCTTGAACTTGTAATCTTCCTGCCTTTGCCTCCCAAATGCCACCAAGCCCAGTTTATTTACATTTTTAATGGCTAACGCACACACACACACACACACACACACACACACACACACACCACACAAAAGAATAACACTTCTTGATACTTGTCAGTCATGTGAAATTCTGAGTTCGGTGCCCATAAATAAAGTTTTATTGGAACGCAGCCATTCTCATTTGTTTATGTTTTCACACGACACTAGCAGAGTTGAGCATTTGCAAGAGAAACCATATGGCTCACCAAGCATACATTTACTATATGGCCCTTTCTAGAGAGTTTGTCCAATCCTCAACAATACTACAGCCAAAGTTGTGCTTTTAAAATACATGCCTGAGACTGGCTTGTTTCTTGTTACTTTTTATTTTATTTTATTTTGTGATAATGGGGACTTATTTTAGCTTCTTGTTTAATAACTATTGCCCCAAAAGTTTACATGGGGACTGCATAATCTGGGCCCAGCCCACCTCTCCAGCTATGGCTCAAATGTTTCAATATCTTCTCTTAAATGCTCTGCTTTTTTTGAGTGTGCACTAGTCTTCAAACCTGCTCTGCCTGCAACTTGTACTCCCTAATTTCCTATCCCTTGTCCTGAGTCTCCTAAATAAATCGGAAGTAGCCTTCATCTTTCTTTCCATTTTGCATTTCTCCTTTATAATACCTGCTGCAATTCCAACTCTTGGTTTTCATTCTTCTTGCTTGGGCTGTAAACACCTAGAGGGCAAAGGCCATGTCTATCTTGTTCACTGTCATGTATTCAGTGACAAAGCTCAGTGTTACCACACAGCCGGTGACATCCGTCTCCACTTACTGCACACAGTCTCCGCCTGTCAGGTACAATGTTTTGGTCAGAGTCAATAGCAACCATGTGTCCTTCCTGTCTATAGCATTCCAGCTTGGGTAAGAAGCTGAATATGACATATATCGGATGTTCAATAAACACAGTCTAAGTGTCTGAATTTATCAGAGTTGTAAGGATTTAGTGTCTAAATAAGAAGTATCCCTAATTTATAAAATATTGCAATTCCTTTTATTCAAGGGAAAATCCAAAGGAGGGGAAAAATTGTTTCAGAACCCTCAGGGTTCAACCTAAATTAAGTATATACTTAATTCATTTCCTCCCTTTACTTTAATTTCAACATTTCTCCCTTCCCTTCCCTTCCCTTCCCTTCCCTTCCCTTCCCTTCCTTCCAGTCCTCCCAAGAATCCTTTCCACTCTCCTCCATGGATGGCTTCCTTATTCATCAGTTGTTATTGTATACATATATGTGTTTGCATATACTTAGAAGTCCCATATAAAACCTGTTGAGTCCGTAGAGTATTACTTGTATGTATGTTTTCAGGGTTGACCGTTTGGCACTGGGCAACCAATGCTCTACCACCTCTCCCCCTCTCAGTTTTACTCAGTGGCCTGTAGTTCTTTGTGTAGGACTGAGGCCTCATAGGCTCTCCTTCTAGCAGTTCAGCAAGGCCATGGGTGTCACGCGTGTGGACTGTCGTGTTAGGGAAACTTTACTGGTATGGCTTCCTATATTATCAGGAGACACCCTCTCACAACAAACGCCCTGATCCTCCGACTCTTACGATCTTTCTGCCCCCTCTTCCGCATTGTTCCCTGAGCCTTGGGTGTGAGTGTTTTGTAGATGTAGCCGTTGGGACTGGGCTCCACAACTTTGCATATTGGTTGGTTGTAGTTTTCTGTAGTGGTTCCCACCTATGGCAAAGAGAAGCTTTCTTGACGAAGAGTGAAGACTACACTCACAGTTTCAGAGCCTTAGTCCATCATCATCATGGTGGGGAACATGGCGGCACAGAGGAAGGCACGGCCCTGGTGCTGAGAACTTTACATCCTGATCTACAGGCAGCAGCGAGTTTAGTTCATTTTTAAACTATAAGAAACTTATTTTAAAAATAATGTATAAAGAAACTATTTAAATAATTGAATTAATAATCCAGGAGCACATGTATGTGTAAACATATACATATGGCTCTCAGCAATAACAAGTGTGAAAAATCAAAAGGTTTTGTTGTTAAAACCCAGTTATATCTTTTATACTTTGTCATTGGATTTAGGATTACTGCTGGTTAGGCAGATTTCACATATAATCAAGCTTTCCTGTGGGCCCCAGGAAGCCAGCTCTCCTTAGAATTTAAGAGTGCTTGAGCTGGAGAGAGGTATCAATGGATAAAATGCTTTGCTCCTGCTCTTTACTGAGTACCTGAGGTTGGATCCTCAGAGCTCACCGAGGGAGGACACAGAACTGTGTGTCCAGGACGCAGTAGCACAGGTCTGTGATTCCACAGTGTCAATCACAGTATAAGAGATGGAGACAGGGAATTCCTGGAAGCTCACAGGCCAGATAGCCCAGCATACACAGCAGGCAACCAGAGACCCTGCCTCATTTGGAATATAAGGCAAGGCTTCACCTGAGATTGTCTTCTGACCTCTATATACATGCAGTGGTACACACACACACACACTCACACACACACACTCACACACACAGCTGAACACACACATCAAACACAAAAAGATAAAAAATTCAAAAGTGCACCCTGAAAGTGGAATTTTTTTTCTAGACAGGTTTTCTCTATGTCACAGTCCTAGTTCTGCAGAGGTGATCCTGTGGCACTTAAGTTACTTTCCTGGTAGTTTAAATCTTATAAATGCAGCATTTAAACCTGCCTTATTTAAAAAAATACCCAGCAAAATTGCAATTTTAATTATATTTGCTACATGATAGCCTAAAGGGTAAAACTATACATGGTGGTTGAATAGGTATGGCCCCCATAGACTCGTGCTTTAAATTCTTGTCCCCTAGGGAGTGGGGCTATTAGAGGGGTGGCCTTTTGGAAGAAGTGTGTCACTGTGGGGGTGGGCTTTGAGGTCTCTTATGCTCAACATATGCCCAGTGTAGCACATAGCATCTCCTTCTGCTGCCTGCAGCTCAATGTGTAGAACTCTGAGTTCCTTCTCCAACACCATGTCTGTCTGCATGCTACCATGTCCCACCATGGTGAGAGTGGACTAAACCTCGGAAACTGTAAGCCACCTCCAATTAAAAGTTTTCCTTTGTAAGATTTGCCATGGTAATGGTGTCTCTTTACAGCAATAGAAAGCCTAACTAAGACAATATGGATTCCTATATCGGCCTTTTTGGTTGGCAGAACTGCTCACCTATTTTCAGCCCAGTCATCAAAACAAATCCTTGGACAAATCCTCGTTTCTTACATCTTCTTTGCCAGTCATGTCTACTGTCATCGAAGTCCTTACCCTTCGCCCACATGGCTCCTTCTAACACTCTAAACTGTCCTTGGGGTTGTCGAGCAGACTTTTAAAAGTGTCTTTTGGGAGCACAGCTCAAACTTCATTCCTTTTCTGCATGAAGCCATGAGGCGATGCCTCACAGTGTGGTCGTGTGGCTCAGCCTGGCACACCGAGCTCTCCATGACCTGGCTACTCCTTCAGCCTCAGAGCACACACACTTTTGTCATAGTGACCCGAGTGCCAGGCAGCGCCACAGTCGGATGCTGGCATTCGCCACACATTGCTAGTCACCTGCTCATCTTACTCCTCAGCACCATGGTCGGACGCTGGTATTCACCACACATTGCTAGTCACCTGCTCATCTTACTCCTCAGCACCGTGGTCGGATGCTGGTATTCACCACACATTGCTAGTCACCTGTTCATCTTACTCCTGAGCACCGTGGTCGGATGCTGGCATTCACCACACATTACTAGTCACCTGCTCATCTTACTCCTCAGCAGTGATTGGCACCTTCATCTATTTCTCCATGAGGAAGGATGTCAGTCTTTCTGGATTTTTCTCTTCACTCTGTTATTTCCCTGAACCTCTTTGATGTCCATGCCTCTTCTACTTACCCATTGTATCCTGGGCTTCCTTAAGCATCCAACTTTTTTTTGGAGGGGGGGGGATAGGGGTCTATTTTCTCCTTTAAGCATACTAAGTTTAGTTATGTTCTCTTTACGAGTAAGTTTGTTTTCTCTAAGAAGTTTTGTAGTCAGTGAAAGAGGTACATGTTTATCAATTACAGATAAACTCTCTCACAGTTATTTAGTGAGCAGAGGAAGTATATAAACCTACAGTTTCAACCAATGAGGACCTAGGACAACACACCCAAATTTCACAGTGAAAGCTGGCCCCCAGTGTCCCTCCTTCACAGAAGGAAGTGGAATCATTTTGTTTTTTAGATAGGGTCTTTCTATTATGTAGCTCTGGCTGTCCTGGAACTCACCATGTTCTCTGCAGAATGGGAGAGCTACCTGTTTCTGCTTCTCGAATGCTGGAATTAGAGGCATGTGCCAGCACATCAGACTCACAGCAGTGAGTGGGTAGGCTGCTTTAGCACCGTTCTGGTAAAGACTCCAGTGTTCTAAAAAGATGCTCTCTGTAGTTCATCAAGTAACATTTGGCCTGTCTGTACACTTGACTAAATTAAGGGAGTGAATTGGTAGGAATTAGGGCAAATCATGATTTTTCGATTTAAAACATTTCTTCTTGGGAGAAATTTGAATTGGTAGATGAGATTCTGTCCTATTTATTATAGACCAGAACTCTGCCAGGAGATTATTCTGAATGAACTAAAGCCAGAATTATTTTCAAGGGAAGAATTGAGTAAGCAAGACGTCACCTTAGACTTGTCAGTGACGAAAGACAGGCTCAGTGCTCCACCTAAATAGCTCGTCCTTCCTGTTCCTCCCTGACGTTCCTCCTGTGGTACTCAGCAGCGTAGCGTCTGTGCTAGTTCCTCCTGTGCTACTCAGGAGTGTAGGGTCTGTGCTAGTTGTCAAGGCAAGAGTCTGGTGGAAATACTGGTCAGAAAGTGATATAGGAACAGATATTAATGATTTTCTAGAGTTAAATTCAAAAGTGTTGTCATGGGGAAGTTGAAGTTTTAGCATAACTGATATCACGTGGGACTAAAATAACATTGCAGTAGGTTTTCCCATTAGAGCACACCTGAGATCTTTTCATTTGCAGCCAGTTCTCCAATCTGTGTGTCAGACGGAAGAAATTAGGAACTGTCCCTTTAATAAAACACTGTTTACCTAGCCTCTTCTAGTAGGCGTGGCTTAGGAACCTGTGGAGTGAGGTGTGACTTGAGCTGACGTTCCGACCAGCTCCCAGGAAAGAGGGCTGGGGCTCGCAACCGGAAGCAACAGCTGAGACTTCTCACTGTACTCAGCTTGACTTTTCCATGGCAAAGTGCCTCCTAACAGAATAGAAAATTGAAGTAGTGATTTTGCTTAGCTGTTATCAAATTTTTGAAGCTCCACCGTGGATAAAGATTTCACAGAATACTTAGAATACAAAGTTTTCTGGGCCAGAAATTGATCTGCTGACTCTGAGTCCTATCCGATTACTGCCTGGTTCATCTTTATTTTGCTCAAGTATCTGCAGGCTGAGCCCGGAGCCGATCCTTTGCAGGTACGTGGTCAGCTTGCGTGTAACATTTAGGTCATTTTTCCCCCCTCAAGGTTCAGCTGCTAAACACTGCAAAAGTTGCGACTATGAGACGGGGCATGTTTGAACAGTGTGATTGTCAATAGCAACGCTTCTGTGACAGCTGGACAGCCTTGCGAAAACAGACCTTTTTAACAAACTAGCAAATTACAACACCATGAATTGAATGAATCTTGTTTTGTTTTCCATTAACCAAGTATGTATTTACATACATACATAATGGATCTAAATGTATGTTGAAATTATCTTGCTAATTAACTCAAATAGCATTTTGTTTTTGGCATTTTACCTGCAAGTTGCATTTCTTTGACAATTAGGAAGCCGAGTGTTCACCACCGATTTGTTGTTTGCTTTAGTTTTTATCTTTAGAAATGTCTGTTATTTCAAAAAAAAGTTTTGTGACAGGTTAATAATCGAACAGAGGTGTGCTGTCTTCTTTTGGAAATGCTAACCACCCTTTATGATGCTGTTTCAAAGACGGTGTCTTTGGAAGACTTAGTTAATTCAAAGTATGAATTATTGCTATGAAGACAGAGTCCGCACATGAATCTCTGGGGTAGAAGTCAAGTTCCTTTAGGACCAAGGACGGTAGTTCCTTAACTGTCACTCATGGGCTTTTGTCTTTTTTTCCCTGGATATTCTGCTTCAGATGACTCCATCCAGTAAAGAGATAGTTCTAGTAAATAGTTAACATTATAAATGTTCCACTTTCTGGATGTGTCATTTCAGTTAGAGTTGGCCAAACTGAGATTCCCACTCTGGGTTGATATGATTAGCTCCAAACAAAGAGGCTCATCTTTTGGTTGTTGTTGTTTCGTAGCTCGACTCCTTTGCTGTAGTTATTGGGTGAATATTTCTTGACATTTCGAAATGTGGATGATAACATCTGAATTGCTATAAAGTGTTCTCGTGGCCAGCAGACAGCAGTTGAAAGCACAGTTTTCCTCTTAAGAGCCCGCTCCATGAAATGTAATGAAGCTCAGCCAGTGAAAGGAGGATGGAGGCACAGCTGCTGGCAGGGGGGAAAGGTCCTGGAAGAGGGGACAGAAGTGGTGTTGGTGTAGGGACTCTCAGGGCTGCATTCAGGGCATTTATACATTTGACCCCGTTAAATACTTTTATAGTCTGCCTCCTAGCTTTAAAATGTTTCTCCAATCAGCTGACAGAGGATTTTCTGGCTTTCTAACAGACCTTATTCCCCATCTCTTCTCAGTTCTCCTTCCCCACATCTATCTTTCCTTCATCTTACCCAGAAGCCCCCTCTCCACTGTGGAGTATCATCTGGCCACCCTGATCCTCAGTAATATTTTCTTCCTTTTCTTTTCCCTATCCTATTGAGTCTACTAGTTCATCAACACATGAATATATGTGTCTTATTTAATGGTGCACTATATCACGTCAAATATATTAGAAGTACTTGATGCAGAGATTTTTTATGCCATTAGAATCTAGTATTATAGCACACATTTCATTCCCCATAAATAGCTGTGGAATGGATGAAAGATCTTGTTGACAGTTGCTTCAAGTAGCATGCTGGCTTTCTCTTGTCTTGCTTAATCATATAATTAAATGTAATACTTCTAGAATCCAGTCTGTTAGTTACTAGAATATGATGTTTTTGTTTTGCTATACAGCTTAGAGCTTTTTAGACTTGGTGACTAAGTTTTTTGTTTTGTTTTGTTTTTTTTCTTGAGACAGGGTTTTTCTGTGTAGATCCAGCTGTCCTGGAACTCATTCTGTAAACCAGGCTGGCCTTGAACTCACAGAGATCACCTGCCTCTGCCTTTGCTGGGATTAAAGGCATATGCCACCACCGCCTGGCACGATTAAGAATTTTCTTTAGCCCAGCAGTGGTGGCGCACGCCTTTAATCCCAGCACTCAGGAGGCAGAGGCAGGCGGATTTCTGTGAGTTCGAGGCCGGTCTGGTCTACAAGAGCTAGTTCCAGGACAGGAACCAAAAGCTACGGATAAACCCTGTCTCGAAAATCCAAAAAAAAAAAAAAAAAGAATTTTCTTTAGTGTGTGTGTGTGTGTGTGGGGAGTCCAGAAGGGGGATCCCTTTGGAGCAAGAATTACAGATGTTTGTGAGCTGCCTAATTCAGAGCGAGGGTCTGAACTTTGGAGTACTGACAGAGCAGTCAGTACTCTGATCCACGTAGCCGTCTTTGTTGTATTTGGTGATATTAACTCTGAGGTGCCATCTGTATGCAAGCTGGACTTTATTAAAAGTAAATTAGTACTCTGAAGATGGTTTTCTAGCATTTTCTATTTGGGGGAAATAAAATTTAGAGCTCACTGGTGTATAGAGTTCTAAAAATGCTTAAAATACGCAGATACAATGGTGAATTGGAAGTTTTGATTCTGAGTTGACATCTAGAACTCTGTGTGGTGATCGTAGGTTGTGTGGATTTTAGATAAGTAATTGCCAGAAGTGATAAATAGCTTAACTTTTCTAAAAAGAACACTTTCAGCATTTTAGTTCACATGTCCAGTAACTACTCTGTTTTTTCACCATTTTCTAAGTGGCATGTGCCTTTTCATTCTGATTGCTCTGGAGAATAGCGTGAGCCCAAGCCTGACAACACAGTTCAGCGCCATCTCAGGAGGAACATTGTCTATATCTGTGTATCCATTTCTTGTATCAGCTCTTTACTTACTAATTTTTTGCCTGCATGTAGGCCTGTGCACCATTTGTTTGCCTGAGATGGCCAGAAGGTTCCCTGGAACTGGAGTTGTAGACAGTTGTGAACCATCACATGGGAGCTGGGAGTCAAACCCAGGTCTTCCAGCAGAGCAGCCCTATCCATGGAGCCCTCTCTCCAGCTTTCCTCTAGCAACTCTTAGCAGATGGGCAGAATTAACATCTCTTTCTTTTTCTTTTCTTTTCTTTCTTTCTTTCTTTCTTTCTTTCTTTTGTTTTGTTTTCAAGACAAGGTTTTTCTGTGTAACAGCCCTGGCTATCCTGAAACTCACTCTGTAGACCAGACTGGCCTTGAACTCACAGAGATATGCCTGTCTCTGCCTCCCTGAGTGCTGGGATTAAAGGTGTGCAACCCTACTGCAATTAACTTTTCTTTTGCAGCACTGGGGATTGAGCTCAGAGCCTTGTGGATGCTACGCAGCTCTGTATCACTAAGCTATATGCCCAACCCTCAGTAACCTATTTTTATAGAAAACAGAAAATATGGGGACAAATAGGCCAAAAATTTACCACAGCCACACTTTGAATGTTCATGCCATCCTTACTTTAACCTTTGTGCTTTAAATTACTATTATGTTATCTGTTGTATTTTCCAATACCCATGCAATGTTTCTCTTATCGTAGAGCCTGACCAGACAGGAGTTCTGGCAGCTGCTCCAGCAGAACTATGGCACGGAGCTGGGCTTAAATGCTGAAGAAATGGAAAACTTGTCCTTATCAATAGAAGAAAATGTGCAGCCAAGGTACAGTGGGGTGACTTAAAATGTCAAGGTGTATTGTGAACCATTAAAATGGAATTATTTTAGGTTCTTCTAATTCTGAGTTTCTATTAATTTATCATTTGGTGCAGTGTGCCTTGTTGGCAGAGTAAGGTTTAAGTTGGGAGAGAGGAGAATCATTTGTTATATTGGCAAGCAAAAGTGGACACGAAGGCATTTTGATGAAGCTGTGACTCTTAGGATTGACTTTTAATGATTAATTTTAGAAATCATTTTTATTAAGGATCTGGAGTAGGAGCTGGTGAGGTCTTGGAGCTTCCAGGAGACAGTAGAGCAGTGTAAGGGATGGGTGGTTCCATAACTTCTCCTTGAGGACTCGCTAATGCGGTGACATGTGCTTGGCACTCAGTAAATATGGACCACATTAGTGGAAGGAGCTGACGGTGCCGTGGAGACAGAGCAGTGATAATGCAGGGGCCATGTGGTGCTACAGAGTGAGAAAGAAATTAGTAGGGAAAGATCATTTTGACATACATTCATTAAGAAGTGTGAACATTTTATAAACTGTACAAATAAAAACGTGCTGTATCCAATGTTAATTGAGACCATAGCAAAAAGATTTAAAAAAATAAAAAATAAAAGAAAAACCCAAGGGTAATACATTAAAATTTCATAGCAAACATTCTGCTTAGTGAGAGAAGCCAAGACAGAAAGACCAGCTCTTGATGTTTTGATTCTGAGTCTAGCTGTTAACGGCCGAGCCATGTCTCTAGCCCTCCACATCTGATAATGCAGATGTGTTGAAAGTCTTAATACATGCACAAATGCTTTCCTTCCCTGGGCAGTCTTCTCTTCTGCTGCTCAAACCTGTATCGTCTCAACTTACATCAATATTTTATAATCTTTTTTCACATGATTGCTCATGTATATTTTATTACTTTTCCATAAAGTTCAATTTTTCCCATTGCATTGATGTCATCATAAAGTTTACTAGTCTTGGGTATCAAAACTGTGTCGAAAATCAGCTTACTAATGCAGAGACCTTGGATTGTAGTCAATGGGATCTGGATTGTGGTTTATAGCTAAGATATCTCAGGCAGATCTTTGGACATTTCTGATGCTCATTTTAGTCATCTGTGAACACGAGACAGTTAGATTCAGTGGTTTTTCGGTCTCTGTCAACTTGTGAATTTTGTAGTCTCTGAATCAGGAAAGAATAAGAATTATGAGCAAGTATTTCACACACATTTGAGGTCACCAGTAAACCTGTATTCTCTTCTCCTGTTTACTGTTTTCTAAGAACATGTAGCAGGACCCCCATGCCCAATTCCCTCTTGCTTGCTCTTCTTCTGAAAACAGCAAGTCTGTTCCAAGCCTTTATTTTCTCAGCTCTCCATATTCTTTTTTTAAGTCTCATTATTTTTTTTCCCTGTTTCTTTTCTTTTTCTCTTTTCTTACTTTCATCATCCTTAGATTTTGAGATCTCTATACTCACATGGAGGGCTATTTCAAGGATCCTTATTTTTTTTCTCTCCATCCCCAATGGTGAGAATATATGAGCTGGCTTACTTATTTCACTTAATTTTCTTTTGGAATAGTATAGTGTGACTTTATGCATGTATTGTTTAGATTTGGGGATGAGAGAACTGTCAGCCCAGTTAACTCTCGGGCCATAAACATTCTCATCCTCACTACCGTAGATGGTTTGTTTGAGCATCCTTGTTTGAGATGTCTTTAGAACTAACTATACTGTCTTTGCAGGGAGTGTTTTTGTCAGTTTTTTGAGATAGGATTTGTGTATCCCTGGCTGTCCTGGAATTCAGCGGTTCTGTTGACCAGACTGACCCTAAATTCATAGAGATCCTTCTTCCTCTGCCCCCTGAGCACTGGAATTAAAGGTGTGTGCGACCAAACCTGGCTCTTCTCCAGCAGTTTTGATTGCTTGACTCTCAGCTGGAGGAAATGCAAACTAGATCTCAGAGGGAAGGACCCACTCCCTTTCCCACGTTCCATCCTTCCCCCCACCCCCACCCCGACTGAAGGGCATTCTATTCAGAAGTGAGCAGCTTCTGCCTCCCAGACGGCCTGGCTACCTTCACAGAGACTACCTCAGAAGCAAGACTTGTAAGACTGTCTTCGGGTACCAAAACCATCTTTTTCCCTAAGCCTTTGAAGCTCTGGTTTTACAACTTGACCTTAAACAAGCACGTGCTACTGACCAGCTAGGCTGGGGCTACTTTGTGCTTCATTATACTTTTAGTGGTTTCTGAAATGTATGGATTTGCATAGGGGCATATGTTTTATTTTCAAGAATAAAGTCAGCAGCCGGGCGGTGGTGGCGCACACCTTTAATCCCAGCACTCGGGAGGCAGAGGCAGGCGGATCTCTGTGAGTTCGAGACCAGCCTGGTCTACAAGAGCTAGTTCCAGGACAGGCTCCAAAGCCACAGAGAAACCCTGTCTCGAAAAACCAAAAAAAAAAAAAAAAAAAAAAAAAAAAGAATAAAGTCAGCTGGTGTCTCTAAGAGGACCACTTGTCATAACTGGAGCTGGTTACAGCATGACAACCTATTCTTTGTTGAGTTGATTTAGGCCAGCCAAGACCTCAGAGAGAAGCACCAAGGCCTGTGTGGCTAGACATGACCTTCTGCTTCTGTAATGCTGTTTCCTACAGAAGTCCAGGAAGAAGCATTGTGGAGGACTCTGGGGAAAGGGATGAAAAGTTCTCCAAGGCCATCGGCTTTCCACAGGAGTCAGTTAGCCGAGTCTCAGAGACCGAGTCCCTGGATGGAAACTCGCCAAAAAGGGTCAGTATATGTTGCTCCCAAAAAAACTACACCCGAGACTGATATGCGGTAATCATAACAGGAGAGCCAGTAAAACATGCAATGCATTCAAAGTGTTGGGAAGCTTGGGATGTCTGGCTGCTGCTCTATATTAGGAAGCGTGTATGCTTCTAAGAAGCAGAGGTTATGTGGGAAAGTGGTGTTCTTCAAAGACGGCTATTGCTCAGTGCACCCAGCAGGTCCCTGCCAGCATAGAGTAAGACAATAGTACTGTTAAAAACATAACCAGACACAGCAATCTGTAGCCAGCAGAACTTCCCCCCGGTGAAGGAACGCACGTGGTGGAGAAAGTCTGGTTTGGATGGGGAGAGATGAACCTTTGAGCGCGGTCGGGTCACAGAGAACCCTTTCTTTTTCCTTTTTAGTAGAAACTCCTTAGGTAGCACATTGAAGATGGCAGTCCAGCTAGTGCCTGGGCTTCTCAGTTAGCTGGGAAGTACCCTAAGTGTATTAGTTTTAAATTGTATTGAGTTTCCATCACCTGCAGTCATGATTACTTTGACTCTTTAAGACAGGCTCTTGCCATGTACCTTAGACTGGCATCAATCGGCGAGCCCCCTTCCTCGCTCTCCACAGAGCTAGGGCTGTAGGCACTGCCATCCCCACCTGGCTCATTGCTGCTCTTGTTATTGGATATTCAGTGTGACCCTCTGCCAGTGACAGCCCCTTCAGAGGGCTCCTGTCTTTTTTACATGGCCAGTAATCTCTTATGCTTTTTGTTTGTTTATTCGTTTTCCTGGCATAACTGTGTGTCCCATGCACATTTGTGCGTTTTCTACCACAGACATGTTATTTATGTGATGAGCCATTTTCTTAGTGGAGAACATGGTGTTTAGAGACCATCTTCTAAGCGTTGAGTGCTTCAACACAGCTTTTCTTGTTTGGGCCTGCAGCTGGGTGACAGGTTTTTAGAGCGGCACTGGGGCCTCAGAACCTGCCGCTGTCACTTGCTAATGGCGCGGTACTAAGTAAGCTAATTAAACTTAAACTTACGTTTGTTGTCTCAATTATAAAGTGAGGGTAGAGACTCATAGGATTTCTAAAATAATGATAAATGAAGCTGGGTGGTGTTGGCACATGCCTTTTATCCCAACACTGAGGCAGAGGCAGGTGGATCTCTCTGAGTTCAAGGTCAGCCTGATCCACAGAGCTAGTTCTACAACAGCCAAGGCTACACAAAGAAACCCTGTCTCAAGAACCTCCTTCCCCAAAAGAAAAAAAAAATGAATTGGTAGCTATGAAGGTACTGAGAACAGTTCCTAGCATTCGTTAAGTGAGCCTGAATGTGGTCAGCAATGGTTCTTTTTTTTCCCAGCCCCCTTAGGGTGCACCTAGCATCTCCTCTGGGAAATTGTTGGGAAAATACTGGCACAAAATTTATTCACATAGAAAGCCCTTGAGTTCTACACTTGTTTTAGAAGACCATCCTTCATCATACACCTACATCAGCCTACTTTTATAAAACGTTTCCGGGAATAGATACTCAGAGATCTACTCATGCAAGAGGGACGCCATTCTGGAAGTTATTGTTACATGTGAAACACTTAGTCAGGGGAGGTAACAAGCTGGGGGCTTCCTACAGTCCCCTGATCCATTTGCCAAAGTCCAGCTTTGAGGAGAGGGTTCTCAGACTCTAGTCTTTCAGTCCTTCCTGCGTCCCCTGTCTTCTGTGGCTCCTCTTGGAATCCTTAGCCTGCCGGTTCTTGCCTCCAGTTCTGTCCCTAAAAGAAGCTGCCTGTTTTCTTCATAGCGAACAGAACGTAGGAGTGTAGTAGACCCTTGTTGATGTTCAGGACAGAGGTTTTCAAGCCCTGGAAGCTGGGTCTTTTTTCCAAGGTGCATGATGGTGAGATTCTCGGGTCTCAGAGGTCAGCAAATGTCTGTATTTCGCTTTGTCTGCTGTTTTTATTTTCATACATTGAAAATAACAAAAGTCAGAAATAGCTGTTTTCCAAGTGGAAACATGCTCATTATAAAATTAGCCAAAGCCGGGCGGTGGTGGAGCACGCCTTTAATCCCAGCACTCAGGAGGCAGAGGCAGGCAGATCTCTGTGAGTTCGAGGCCAGCCTGGTCTACAAGAGCTAGTTCCAGGACAGGAACCAAAAGCTACGGAGAAACCCTGTCTCGAAAATCCAAAAAAAAAAAAAATAATAATAATAAAAATAAAAATAAATAAAATAAAATAAACCAAATGCCAACATTTCTTGCCTTTCACGCAGGTATCTATGATCCTATAATAGGAGGTATAACTTAGTTAACAGAGGAGAAATACGTGTGTGGAGCGGCCCTGGCTCTGCTGGGTGGCCAAACAGCTCTCTCCTGTGGAACTCCCAAACAGTCCCCTCGTGATTTCAGCTGTACTCTCTGCTTGAAGAGCCGGTTCTCTGGGTAGGGTAGTCTAACTCGTTAGTGATTGTGTCCTGGGTCCCACTTGCCACCTAGTTTCCCAGATGGCCAGTGGAAACCTGTGTCCTCCCTGGAGCTGAGTCTGTTCAGTGCTAGGTAAGCATCTCCTAGCGCAGAAAGGAAAAGAGCTGGACATATGTTTTGTGTGCTCTTTCATCTGCGTACACACAGTCCAAAAAGAAAGTTTTCTGTATAGTTAATACATATTCTTATTTTACTAATTATGGTTAGTTCTATTTGAGTGATAACACAACACGAGCATTTATATTGAATGTCTATCATTTAATTACTATCAAAATGACATGTCCTTATTAAACATGCCCAAACAGTATATGTTTCATATTTTGGTATATATTTTAATTTCTTATCTCTTAGTCTCTCGATAGTAGGACCAGTTTGTTATGAAGTCCCTCGCTCCTCCCCCACCATACTCCTAGGTGACTTCTTTATCTTTTCTTTTTTCTTTTTCTTTTTTTCTTTTTCGAGATAGGGTTTCTCTGTAGCTTTTGAGCCTGTCCTGGAACTACCTCTGTAGACCAGGCTGGCCCCGAACTCACAGAGATCCTCCTACCTCTGCCTCCCGAGTACTGGGATTAAAGGCGTGCGCCGCCACCACCACCCCGCTTCCTAGGTGACTCCTCTCTATTTTCTTTCCATTTCTATTTTAGTTATTGATTTTGAGAGATAGGTGAGAAGTGGGCACCGGCTAAGGAAACAAGCTGGGTTTGGCTTCTCTCCCTTGCCCACCAAAAGACCTGATTGTTCCTTATTTTTTTCCCCTTTCCCTCTGCTTCCAACTTCCTCTGAATTCCTTCTATATGATATTCTTCATAAATCTGCCATTCATTACTGCCTGAGAACACTTGAGGAAGACATTTATTACCTACTAACATGTCAAGGGTAGCAGTCAGTCTCAACAGAGTGCTGTAAATAGTTTTCAAAAAGCAGCATTCTAAGCCTTTACTCCTAGTATTTAATATTAAAGTTCTTACTGTAAGACCTAAGCTTCAAATAAGTTTTTTTATTTTTTAACCAAATTGTTTGTCTTTTAGGGATTAGGAAAAGAAGAGCCCCAGAGTGAGAAACCTTTGAAAAAAAGCCCTTCGCTAGCTTCGGGAAAGAGGTTAAGTAGAGCGCCCTCCAAATCGCTGGACTTGAATAAAAATGAGTACCTTTCTCGGGACAAAAGCAGCACTTCAGATTCTGTTGATGAAGGTAAAGAATTCAAACCTCAACAAAATTCCAGGCATGTGTTCTAATGTTTACCCTTGTGTTAGGTGTGTGCAGAGTGGGAATTTGATTGTGGCAGCCTCGCACTAAAGAGACCCAGCAAAGGAATGAGTGTGTAGGGAACACAGGAGAACCTCTTGTCAGTCTGGCCCATCTTCATTTCTCTCAAAGCCTGGAATTTGAAAGTCTCCACTAGGTTGGCTTATAATTCCAAGCTCTCGGGAATAGCGAGTTGGGGCACAGTGAGATATCTCAGTGCAAGCAACGTTGCGTTCAACCCCAAGTGTCCACAAGACAGACCCAACTTTGGTGACCGTGGTGGTGAGGGTCTGTACTCCCAACAACAAAGAGACAGGCAGATCCTTGGTCTCACCGGCCAGACAACCTAGCCTATTCAGCAAGCTCCAGGTCCCAATGAGAGATGAGACCTTGTCTCAAAAAATAAAGGTGGATGTCTCCCGAGGAACCACACAGAAAGTTGTTTTCTGGACCTCACAGACACTTGCAAACATGTGCACACACACGAACATACATGAACACACACATTACACTTTTATGCAGTAGTAACAGTGAAAAGCAAATCTGTTAACAGAAAGTCTCTATGCCGCTCCTGCAGACTGACTGGGGTAAGATGTTCCCATTGTCTGTGTGTTTAATCTACCTCTGCATACCCACAGAGAAAGAAGAAACGGAGAGTTTTGGTTTGAACACGTATAGCTAGTTAACTGCACAGAGGTTGGACTGAGGACAAGACCTTGAGTCCTGTGTTCTTTTCACTTAACTAAAGTAGTTCCGAAATTATTACTATTATAATTGTTATTGGAGATAGATTCTCACTGGCAGACAGCCTGGAACTTACTTTTTAGTACTGCTGAAGTCAGAGATCCTTCTGCCTCTGCCACTGCTGGGCTTAAAGTCATGAGCACTGTGTCCAGGATTTCCCAAATTCTTCTTTCTCTTTCTTCTTTGTAAAAAAGGATACCTGCTGGATGTGGTGGTGTGCAACTGAATCCCAGAATTTAGGAAGTGGAGGCAGGAGAGTCTCTGTGTGTTTGAAGCTAGACTGGTCTACGTAATGAGTTCCAGGCACATAGTGACACCCTGCTTCAAACAAACATACATCTTAACAAAGGCTCTGCAAGCCTGACTTTATACTTACACACACACACACACACACACACACACACACACACACACACGTATTTAAAAGCAAGTAGTCATAGTGGCAGGTACATATTCTGAGATGAATATTAACTTAAATTACTGTGTGGCTTCCAGTAGGAAATAAAATGTCTAGAAGCAATTCTTTTTATTTAAAAGATTACTTAGAAAATTATTATTTCAATCTGTATCAGTTATTTTTGAGAAATATTTTAAAATAACTTTGAAGGCAGACCCATGATCACATTCTCATTATTACTTCTGAACTGTCTCTATAGAATAAATTTCCATTGAATTCTTAATTTTGTTTTACTTTATTTTTTGAGACAGGGTTCTCTGTGTAGCCCTGGCTGTCCTGGAACTAGTTCTGTATGCTATCACAGAGATCCACTTGCCTCTGCCTCCCAAGTGCTGGGATGAAAGGCTTGTGCAAACACCACCTGGTTCATATTACTTTTAAAGAACATTCTGTAGTAGAATTTTTTTTACAAAGTAAATTGCTAATAATATACTACATGGTTTTTAAAAATAACCTAACGGAGCCAGTGATGTGGCTCTGTGGGCAAAGGGACTTGTCACTAAACCAAATAAGCTAAGTTCAGTCCTTGGAATCCACACGATGAAAGAGAAAACAGACTCCTGCAGGTTGTCCTTTGACCCTGCAAAAGAGCAATGGCCCATGTGCCCTCCCACAATAAATAAATGAAATGTGAAAAATAAGCCATTTGGTGTTAGAAGACCAATAGATTTAGCTAGACTCTCCTGATGTTGAGTAACCAGAATCTTTACTGAAAAAAAGGCCTTCTGGGTAGCAAATGGGTTGTTCTCTGGCTGTGTTTTTATTGTATTCTTTATGTTGTTGCACGGGCTCAAGAAATAGCATCCTTCCTGATATCCCTACAGTAATAAAATTGGGAAAAGACACAAAGAACAAGTCAGAGAGACCATTAACACTGACGGTGGCCAAGTTAGAGGCTAATCTACTTACATTAGATGTGCCAGAGGTAACAAGGCTGCCGAGCGAGCTGGAAAGGAGGATGAGGAGAGATCAGCCATGGAGCAGCAGGGGCTGCAGAGGGTACCTAGGCTTCATAAGACAGGACACATGTAGTGAGCCTGCCTGGTATGCTCCTTCCACGCTTACACATTATATTAGGCAGCATAGGCTGCCATGACAGATACTTCAGTTCCCGTGGTTCAGAGAACAATGTAATTCCTTACAGTTCTTAGGGCAAAAGTCATAGGTCAGGCCCAGCAGAGCTGCCTTCTGGTGAGGCCACTCTAACTGGCTGTGGAAAGCTACCTTCTTGCTCTTTCCACAGAGCATGCTCAGGAGGTGGGGCAGGAGGAAGAAGGAGGCAGGGAATAGTTGAGAATAAAATAACAACAACAAAAAGATGTTTTATGGCAAACTTACCGGCAAACCATGCTCCCTACTCTACGTGTCCACAACCTGTGGTGTGCCATATTATCCAGTAGGTTTCATGAGAAGTCTTTCCTGAAAATATGAAGGTCTTTGTCATCAGTACAGTAGGCAGGACAGGAATGATGAGTAGCATGGCCTTACTAGGTCTCGTGCTACTGCGCTTTAGAATGTGTGGGCACGAATTAGTCATGCCCTGCCTGCCTGAACTTGGGCCTCTAGGAAGATCTAGTCTGGCACCCAGTGGCCAAACAGGCCAGTGACAACAAAGCAAGGAATCATTTTCTCTGTCATTAAATCTGCTCTTAAGAATTGTCCTTAAAACATCGCTTCGTTATTGAGTTCCTAGAAAAACAACACTAAAACTTGAAAGCTGTACACCCATCTAGGAATAACAGAAGGTAATAGTGTGTGGTTACTGCACATGGACCCTGGCCACTCTGTGCTGTTTTTGTTGCCTCTTTAGAAAGTGCCTGGTTCTGCAGCAAGCATTTCCATGGTGTTTCCCTAAAGTGTCCTTAAGGTGTAGGGGTGATTTTTTCCTACTAGATTATCATTAGATAATAATTTGGGTGATCCTACTGTTTTCCCTAGATGGGTTTCAGATCTCAGGCTCATCAGATCTTTCAAGTGAGCCTGATGATGGCTCTATGTTTGTCTCTTTTCTCAGGTTGTAAAGTAATGAGGCATTGGCAGGAGATGAAATAGGGGAGAAGTAGGGAAGGCCAAATGAAGGAGACCAACTCAGGAGGTTGGGGCATTGATGGAGGCTGGCTGGGTGGAACTCTCTTTAAACAAAACGTGGGTTAGGTTTGTTGTCATCATTTGTTGACACTGCCTTTTTGTATAGCCCTGGCTGTCCTGAAACTGGTCATAGAGCTCAGGCTAGTCTCGGGCTTCCAGGACCCTCCTACCCTATCCTGAGTGCTGGGATTATGCCTGCACCACCACGCTGGCTAAAATGGAGCACTTTGATCTGTTTTTGAGCAGACAGAAAAATAAGAAAATCCAGCCCTGCCTTTCATATCACATTTATGCTGTGATTTAGGGGAAAGAACACGAGATTATTTTGATATAGAGATTCTCTCTAGAATCCTCCATTCCAGACAAACCAATTAAAACAGAGCATCACGGTACTGTCTCATGGAGAGAATCTGTCTGCCCTCCCCAGCTCAAACCTTACCTTTGTAGGACATAGCTATATATTCTCAAAACAGCTGGCAGTATGTGTTGTGAGTTTGGGTTACCTTATTTCCCCTGCATTTATCTGCCTCATTCCAAATAATTTCTACTGCTACCTTCAAACTGATACTGTAAAAAATGTGTATTTGTGTTTATCTTTGTGTGCAATTGCTGGTGTCCACAGAGGTACGGGGGTCCTTGGATCTCCTGGAGCTGGTTGTGAGTTACCCAATGTGAATACTAGGATCCAAACTGACATCCTCTGAAAGAGCAACCACCTCTCCAGTCCCTGCTCCTGAGTTAAGCAGTGTCCTTCCTTCATTTAAAGAACACCACCTGTCAACTTACTGTGCTACAGCAGTATTATTGGTATTGTTCTTTGGAGGGAATTGAAATGTCAAGAATTTCATAAATGAGCCGGGCAGTGGTGGTGCACGCCTTTAATCCAAGCCCTTGGGAGGCAAAGAGAGAGTCTCTTGAGTTCAAGGCCAGCCTGGTCTACAAGAGCTAGTTCCAGGACAGGTTCCAAAGCTACAGAGAAACGTTGTCTCAAAAAAAAAAAAAAAAAAAAAAAAAAAAGGAATCTCATAAATGAGTAACCCAAAGCAGAAACTTTATTTTATGTACTTATTTCCATGCAGAATATATTATTAATTTCTGATACTGCTATAGTAAATTATACTTTTATCAGTCATAATTCAGAACCTAAAACCTAATGTTGCTTAGGAGAAATATGAAAATACTGTACAGAAGAGTGTACATAAGTGTAATCTTTCTGTTTTCGTTCTGAATAAGAGACTCACTTTTCGAAGTTATAAAATCGGGCCCCTTAAGAGAAACCCTGTCTCGAAAAACCAAAAAAAAAAAAAAAAAAAAAGAGAGAGAGAGAGAAATGACTGTTTCTAGGTGTAAAGAAAATATTAGCTGTGCATTCAACTTTAAAAAATTTGTACAGCAAAAGAAAATCAATAGAGTGATAAGACATCGTACAGAGTAGGAAGAGTCTTTTCCGTATCCAACAGCGATTAATATCCAGAAAATATTTAAAAACTAAATAGCCAGAGAGCAAGCGATTCAGTTGATAAATGAACAAATGAACCCAAAACAACTTTTCAAATAAAAAAGTACAAATGGCCAATAAATACACGTGAAAATCTTCAACGCCTCTTGGGGAGGCTGCATTGATGGGTTAGAGAGCGGAGCTCATTTGCCAGAGGGCTTGCCTAGCACATCCCCCCAAGCCCTGGATTTGGTCCCAGCATTGCACAGTGACACAGGCCTGCAGTCCCACAAATAGGGAGTCAGAGGCCGAAAGGTCAGAAGTTCAAGGTCATCCTCAACCACAGTAAGTTTGAGGCCAGCTTGTGCTATAAGAAACTCTGCTTCAAACAAACACACAAACAAAACACAAACACCACCCCCACTCCAAAACCAACCAACCTAAAATAATTACATTGAGATTCTGTCCCACCCCAGTTAGAATGGCTATCATCAAGCAAACAAGGAAACAACCCAGCAGATTTTAATGGGGATGTGGGCGATCTAGAAGGCTTAGGCACATTAGTCTTTTCCAGGGTATGTGCCCCTTAGATAAAAGCCAGAGCTGCTTCTAGCATCCCTTGTTAGAACTGCATTATTCACAGGAGCCAAGAGCATTTCACACTTTCAGTAGTCTTCAAGCCCACTACTCTAGTGTTTTCAGGGAGGACACCAGCAAGCCATGACTGAAGGTCATTATGTGAAAAAACATGGCTAGCGCTCTTCCAGGGTTCAAGGACGTAGCAAAGAAGCCTAATCCTGAGAAGGCTTGATTAGAGCCTGAGATTAGAGCTGGCTAAAGAGAGAAAATAACTAAGTGCAATGTAGCATTTTGGGATGGATAGAAGGACTCTCCTGAAGAAATCCCATTGAATTTTTGTTTGCTTCCTTTGTGAATATTCGAGTTATTTTCATCATGGACATATAATACTTCTGTGTCAGTGAAAGCTCAAGAGCCTAGCAGGGAGGCTATCTTATGAAACTTTAGCAAATTGCCTAATTTCAGGGATGATTTCTACACCCAAGGAGCTCTTTGAGATTTCAGTGAATTGTTCTGCCGATAAATAGTGTTTTTATAAGAAGAGGGTAAATTGATATCTACATGGCGTTTGTAAATTCTCTACACACAAATCAATAGTGAGGGAGCAAACAATAGTGGTGGGGGCAAGCTTAGATGCTTTTCTGGTTTGTAGACCATGTCTTTTGTTGAACCACACTGGTTCCCGTAGGTTAATATTGACAGATTCTTCACACAGATAACCCTTGGAGTTTGGTTTCTGATGTTTGGAGCTCTTGTCATGGTTTTTTATTGTGTATTGGTGGAGGGTAAGGCTTGAAATAATAACCAGTCACTGTCCTCAGATCAGTAAAATTTTGTGTTGTATTTCCACTATTTTCATTGTGCACCAGGCTTCGATTCCTGCTCTTTTCCTTTCCATTTTTCCCCATTTTTAAAAATAGTTTTTTTCAGTTAGACTCTTTCTGGCTATATAAAACACAGGGCACTTTTTGTGTGCTGGAGTGGGTTCAAATTTCAGAGCAGTCATTCCTGATCTTGATATCTTGACAGCTGTCTCTCCACCACACCTTTCTCCCCATAGAGGAAGAAGTCCTTTCAGAGGACTGCATAAGGCCGAGAAGGATCCATGCTGGAAGGTGGTTGGCACAGTTTCTGACATAGACATGATCACATATGTGAATATTGACATAGAGATGACCATGGGAACACTGAGATGAGCACGTGAACACTAACAGAGATGACCACAGGAACACTTACATAGACATGACCACGGGAACACTGACAGAGATGACCACAGGAACACTGACATAGAGATGACCACGGGAACACTGACATAGACATGATCACATATGTGAATATTGACATAGAGATGACCATGGGAACACTGTGATGACCACGGGAACACTAACAGAGATGACCACAGGAACACTTACATAGACATGACCACGGGAACACTGACAGAGATGACCACAGGAACACTGACATAGAGATGACCACGGGAACATTGACATAGAGATGACCACGGGAACACTGACACTGACATAGAGATGACCGTGGGAACACTGACAGAGAGATGACCACGGGAACACTGACATAGACATGATCACATATGTGAATATTGACATAGAGATGACCATGGGAACATTGTGATGATCACGGGAACACTAACAGAGATGACCACAGGAACACTTACATAGAGATGACCACGGGAACACTGACAGAGATGACCACAGGAACACTGACATAGAGATGACCACGGGAACACTGACATAGAGATGACCACGGGAACACTGACATAGAGATGACCGTGGGAACACTGACAGAGAGATGACCGTGGGAACACTGACAGAGAGCTGACCATGGGAACACTGACAGCTGACCATGGGAACACTGACAGAGAGATGACCACGGGAACACTGACAGAGAGATGACCACGGGAACACTGACAGAGAGATGACCATGGGAACACTGACAGAGAGATGACCGTGGGAACACTGACAGAGAGATGACCATGGGAACAGTGACAGAGAGATGACCATGGGAACACTGACAGAGAGCTGACCATGGGAACACTGACAGAGAGATGACCATGAGAACACTGACAGAAAGCTGACCATGGGAACAGTGACAGAGAGATGACCGTGGGAACACTGACAGAGAGATGACCACAGGAACACTGACAGAGAGCTGACCATGGGAACACTGACAGAGAGCTGACCGTGGGAACACTGACAGAGAGATGACCGTGGGAACACTGACAGAGAGCTGACCATGGGAACACTGACAGAGAGCTGACCATGGGAATAGTGACAGAGAGCTGACCATGGGAATAGTGACAGAGAGCTGACCATGGGAACACTGACAGAGAGATGGCCATGGGAACACTGACAGAGAGATGTCTAATGGAACATCAGAAGGGGTGAACAGACATTACTTCATTTGCTGCAGTAATTTTCAGCAGATACCTAACTATCAAGTTCCCAGGTAGACCAAGTACTGTTCTACTGAACATTATTCAGCTTTGGCGAATACTTTTTTAGGAGGAGTTGTTATTCCCATTGTAATGTAGAGCACTGAGAATGCTGTTGGGGATATACCTCGACAAAAATACCTCTTCCTGTTGACAATAACCTTGAGGGAGCAGAACTCCTGTTCAACTACTAGGTGGGACCTTTGTTTGAGGTAGAAGCACAATAACCTTGAAGAAAGTAGAGGTAAGTTCCAACTCCCTGACTTTTGGTCAACATGGAAATAGTCTCACATTTTCGAGCCTCCACAGAATACACTATGAATATGGTGATACCTGTCTGGTAAACCAAGTGAGATCATTGGACCAGTGAGTTAGTGCACGCAGCAAATAGAATCACTGGCTACTTAATATCTTCCGAATGTATTTGGTGGTATGACTTGAAATGGCTCTGATAATTACTATTTCTTTTATCACATATTAAACATTCATATGCATGGTATCTTATAGAAGGAGTTCAATATTATTCTAGTTAAGTATTTCTGTGTATTTTGGATTTTAATAATTGGAGATGGTGGTCTTATTTAGTCATGCACATATGCTTATGTTATATATATGAATATGCACATATATATCTTCCAATTTGTAGTATTTTTATTATTCTGAAGCAGGATAATCACATTTAAAAACTTTTTGTATCAAGGCCAAAATAAAACACAGTTCTCCCTCAAATATTGAAATTGTCTTTTCTTAATTTCTTCTCCTCTGGTTTGTGTTTTGTTTTTCTAGAAAATATTCCGGAGAAAGATCTTCAAGGAAGACTTTATATCAACCGCGTTTTTCACATGAGTGCTGAGAGAATGTTTGAACTGCTCTTCACTAGCTCACACTTTATGCAGAGATTTACTACTTCTAGAAATATAATAGGTTGGTCTTCTGTTCTTATCTAACAATGAGTTTGGGAGGATTATCCTTAGAGGTTTGGGACTGATTTTGTGGGGAGGCATTAGATACACTTTGATTTTAAGGTATTGATTTTACTTTTTTTTAATAATTTATTTATCTTTATTTTATATGCATTGGTATTTTGCCTACATGTATATCTGTGTGAGGGTGTTGGTACCTAGGAATTGAAGTTACAGACAGTTGTAAGCTGCCATGTGGGTGCTGGGAATTGAACCCAGGTCTTCTGATAGAGCAGTCAGTGTTCTTAACTGTTTTTGTTTTTGTTGTTGTTGTTTTTGTTTTTCGAGACAGAGTTTCTCTGTAGCTTTGGAGCCTGTCCTGGAACTAGCTCTTGTAGACCAGGCTGGACTCAAACTCACGGAGATCTGCCTGCCTCTGCCTCCTGAGTGTTGGGATTAAAGGCGTGCACCACCCCCACCTGGCACTCTTAACTATTCTTAACTGCCATCTCTTCAACCCCTAAAGTGTTGGTTTTAAAACTATGATTTAAATGTTTAGTTAAATTCACATGTGAACAATATAATTGTTTAATTAGGTAAGTGCTACTTAAGGTTATATTCATACCCTTTAAAAATTGCAGTTATTCATCAATGTACCCATTCAGTGGAGTTGGACCCTATTGGAAAGGGTTCCAGTGACAACTGGATTCATGTGGAGTATACACTGAAGCAATCACTTGGTCAAACGGCCTGTAGTGTCTCTGTCCTTCCATCTAAAGTACACCCTCATCAGAATTGTGTGTGTGTACTCTGACAATTACTGGGATTATGGAAACATCATTTATGATCTCAAACATCCATCATTAATAGAGTGACAAAATTATATTATTTTTCCATTAAAGAATTCCATATACTAATGCAAATAACAGTGAACTCTGTCTTGAAATGCCTTTTTGGGGTGACTTCTGCTGCAATCCTAGCCACAAGCGGGTTTGTCTGTTCCAGGGTAGGGGTGTGGGGATTAGAAATGTTAGGTAGGGAGGAATAGAGATAAGAAAGAAACACAGAAACACAAGATAGTACCGGGAGGCCAACCCAGTGGATCCTGAATGCTGAAACTTGCCTGCATTTATTTATCATACTCTTTTATACTCCAACACAGAAGGGGGTGGGGAGAAAGTAAAAGACTGCTGTAACATGACACAAAGGACAACCAAAGTAGTTACTTGCTTCCACACTTGAGACATCAGACCATTAATTCCTGAGCAAAGCATTAGATGTTTAGGATAGTGAACACACCCTAGATCAAGTATCCTGCAGGCAATCACTCCCTAAGTCAAACCTCCATTTCAAAAGAAGGAGCAGAAGCAAGCTTGACTTCTCTGACCTTTGGTCAGGGTGGAGCAGATCTACCTCTACAGGCCCTCTTAAAGTCCAGAACACCAAGTGACCACACCCCAGGTCGGTATTTCTTGTTTTGTAGCCACACTTGTCAACAACTTTTTTTTTAAATATTTTATTTATTTATTTATTTATTTATTTATTTATTTATTTATTATGTATAGAGTGTTCTGTCTGTGTGTGTGTGCCTGCAGGCCAGAAGAGGGCACCAGACCCCATTACGGATGGTTGTGAGCCACCATGTTGGTTGCTGGGAATTGAACTCAGGACCTTTGGAAGAGCAGGCAATGCTCTTAACCACTGAGCCATCTCTCCAGCCCTGTCAACAACTTTGAAAGAGCTATAAAAAGCTCAAACTTTTTGACCTTCAGACAAGGTGGAATAGGCTCACATTTGGGTTCCCACAGAACCCCCACCTACAACTGTGAGTGGGCCTCACAGACACAGTGTTAAGCAAAAGAAACTAGATGCAAAGCGTGCATGATGTGTAATTGCTTGACCGAGACATGGAAGTCAGTGTGCTCATGGTTCCTGTGATGAGGGTTAGATGGGTAAAGCCTGGGAAGGCTGCCTTCAGATGCAGATAAGAAGTTTCCCATCTTAGTTGGAGTACTAGTGTCTCTGTGCTTCCTATGTGAAAATGATGGAGCTGTGCCCTTTGATCACAGTACCTATGATATGATGTTTTATAGTTATGTTTATAAGTTATAGCTTATGAGATAATAGTTTTATAGAGCTGATAACACTCTCAGGAGAATTTCACTGCTCGTGTGATAAAAGTTCTTCTTCATTAAATAGGTCAAATAAGTTTATAGTAAGTTTAAAAATGAATTTATATCAATTGTTCCAAATATTTTTTTAATGCTGCAAGTCAACCATATAAAATTAGAACACCATAGCAGTAGACATTTTTACAAGGTAAGCCATTTGACATGGTCAGTGAATCAATTCTATAACCTAAGGATTTTTGTTAACCATTAGGTTATTTGAATCATCCACAAAAGCACAAGTATATATTCATAGGTAAGATCAATGATAGCGAATCCAGGACCAAAAATGAATGCTCTTCTCCACAGTAGAGTAGCAAAGGGATTCTGTTGATATGGAACTTTGTGATTATATCCTGTGTTTCATGACTTTGAGAATATATTTTCTATTTTCCATTAAAAACATGGAATGTCTCGGAGGTGTATGTCATCCTCTGCCCAGTGGCTCATGTTTAACTTAACTGTATCTCTTTTGAATCCATTTTGTACTTTACTATTCACTTCTATCTGGAGGACTTGATACTTGTGAAGAGTCAGGAATGGTTCATCCCATAGTTGCTAAGCAATGGTTGTTGCTGGGATGCTGTCCTCTTTATGTCCAGGAAGCACCGCTGGTCAGTAGAGACGGTATGGAGCGGAGTTTGCTTCTTGAAGCACAACTGCATTTGTTGTCTAGTGCCCATCTGGCTTCATCATGGATGACTATGTCCACTCTCTGGTGTCATGAATAGCTTTGGGATCAAAGGCTTCCAGCTTCCTCAAAGTCTGGCAGTTATAGGCACACTACAGGGTAGTCCTGGAATGAGTCAAGAGGCTTTTCTCCAAAGGATAATTTGCTTGTCACTAAAATCCATAGTTATTCTTAGAACTTTCTACCTGGTAATTAAAGTTGTCTTTCTTTCTTTTTCTTCTAGTTTTTCACAATGTGCATGCATACGTGTGCGTGCTAGTGCCTCTGTGTGTGTGTGTGTGTGTGTGAGAGAGAGAGAGAGAGAGAGAGAGAGAGAGAGAGAGAGAGAGAGAGAGAGTTTTCTTTTTCTACCACGGGGGTTCAGAAAATCAAACTTGGATTAGCAGGGTTGATGCCAAGTACCTTTACCTGTTATAATGGTTTGAATGAGAAATGCCCCCCACTGGCATTTGAATACCAGGTCTCCAGTTGGTGGTGCTGTTTGCAGAGGCTGTAGAATTTTAGGTGGTATAGTCTTCTTGGTGGAGGAAGTATGTTATTGGGGGCTTTGGGTCATGGTATTTTATCATGGCGAAAAAATAAAATATCTCCTGAGCCATTTCACCAGCCCCATAGATCTAATTTATTTTAATAAGAAACTTTTAAATTGGCAGTCTCTTTGATTTCTATTTACAGTTGCATAGCATCATTCTAATTAAAAAGTCAATTTATAATATTTTTCATTTAGATAAATGTAAACCTTCAGAGAAGCTGCATGACTGGTATAATAACATCCATATTTACCTTACCTGGGCTCAGATTTTAAAGTTGTTGGGAAACACACATGATATGAAGCTTGCTGTTTCTCAACACACAGTTCAGAGGCGTTCCGTACATTCATTGTGTGACCATCACCAATTCAGCTCCAGACTTTTGTTGTTAACCCAAATAGAAACTCTGAACCTATAAACAACAGCTCTCCATTTGTCCCTCCCTAGTCCCTAAGGAACCCCATTCCATCTTTTATAGTTATGAATTTAACTACTCAGGCTACTTCATATAAATGAAAGTCTCTAACATTTGCCTTTTACTGAGAAGTTTTACACATAACATTATGTCTTCAAATCCATCCATCCATAAGGGACATGTAGCAGAATCCCACCTCTTTTAAAGGCAGAATTATATCCATGTATGCATATATAATACCATATTCTGTGTGTGCATTCATCCATTAGTGACACTCTGTGTTTATAACTGTTAGCTACTCTGAAAGAAACACTGCTCTGGCCAGTAATATGCAGATACCTCCTTGAGTCCTCACTTTGAACTCTGTTCTCTGTATATTAGTTGTCTAGAGGCAGTTTGTTACATCCAAGGGTAACTTTATTATTTTTTTGAGGCTCAGCCATTCTGCATTTTATAACTGTACCGTTTTACAGTCCTACTAGCAGTGCATAGAGACTGCTATGCCACAGAGCCATCAACACTCCTTACTTCTAGTATTACATAATAGCCACCCTGTTGGGTGTGAAGTTTCACCCATTTAAATTGTTTGTGTTTATCAAAAACAAATGATTCTTAAAGTATTCAGCAATTTCTGTCTTTTTCATTTTTACATTAGCTCCATAAAAATGACACAATGTATCTATCCTTTTGTCTGTTGTTCTTTTCTTATAATTTCATTCCCTTTTTTTCAAGATTTATTTATTCATTTATTTATTATGTATACAGTGTTCTGTCTGCATGTTTGACTGCACACCAGAAGGGGGCAACAGATCTCATCATAGGTGGTTGTGAGCCACCATGTGGTTGTTGGGAATTGAGCTCAGGACCTCTGGAAGAACTGTCAGTGTTCTTAATCTCTGAGCCATCTATCCAGCCCAAAATTTCATTCTTGATGTTTTATCTGATAAAGAACTTTACTTTAGTATTGAGGACTGTCTTTTCCAATATGATGCTTATCAGAGGATATTCTGGCAAATAATGATTCAGTAGGCGTTGTTGGTAGCATGCTAAAGATCCAAGTGTAACAAGCATGGGAAAATAGATCTTGATGGTTGCTTTATTTCAATAGTATGGACTTTCAATAACAGGATTCAATGATCACTGCTGATCCTATTTCTGATTAGCAGTAGATTATTTGTGTTTTCTTGGAGTAGGCTTATATATGACCAGATAATCTGAAAAAGTTCTTTAAAATTAAGTATACATTTTTAAGAAGAAATGGCTTCTATTTAATTATTGATTTTATTTAGCTATACATTTTTCTCTGCTCCCCTCCCCTTTCAACTCTCCCCCATGGTCCCCATGCTCCCAATTTACTCAGGAGATCTTGTCTTTTTCTACTTCCCATGTAGATTAGATTTATGTATTTCTCTCTTAGTGTCCTCATTGTTGTCTAGGTTCTCTGGGATTGTGAATTGTTGGCTAGTTTTCTTTGCTTTAGTGTATATATGTTTTTGAATGAATGATGCCTAAATGTTGACAGAGGTTTCTGTCCTGCCCAGTCCCAAGCCATTCAGTCCCAAAGAAACACACAGAGGTCTACATTATTTAAAACTGGTTGGCCTATTAGCTCAGGCTTTTTATTAACTAATTCTTACATCTTAAATTAGCCCATAATTCTTGTCTGTGTTAGCCATGTGGCTTGGTACCTTTTATCAGCGAGGCATTCTCATTTTGTTTCCTCTGTGTCTGTGTGACAACTGCAGACTGAGCCTTTCCTCTTCCCAGAATTCTCCTGTTCTGGTTGACCCATCTATACTTTCTGCCTGGCTACTGGCCAATCAGTGTTTTATTAAAATAACACACTGACAAATCTTTACAAAGTACAAGACCATTGTCCCACAGCACCTAAGCCTGTTATATTTATAGCATGTCGTGAATGGTCAACTCTTGGGTGTGTGATGCTTCCTTTTCTAATGTGGTTGTAAAACTTGGACAGATTCTGCTTGTAAACATTTATATAATTCTCCAACTGCACCCTGGGTTCATCTTAAAGTCTCTCTGTTTGCTCTGATTAGATGTGGTATCTACACCCTGGACAGTTGAGTCTGGAGGCGATCAGCTGAGAACCATGACCTACACTATAGTCCTCAGTAATCCACTTACGGGGAAATACACTGCTGCCACAGAGAAGCAGGTGAGTGACTCTCTCAGGGTTCTGGAGGGGTCATGCCTGCAGCAGGAGAGATGTGGCCTGTCACAGGCAACAGTTTATGAGACAATTTCACCCAAAACCTGGCAGGGATGATGAACTGTCACAGGTTAGAAAGGGCTTCAAAGCCTAGAAAGCACACCCTCCCACCCCTGGTCAAATAGACCACCTGCCTAGAACTTGCTGTGTCAGCCAGGCTTGCCATGAATTTACAGAGATCCACCTGCTTCTGCCTCCCAAGGGCTGGGATTAAAGGCGTGTGCCACCACCGCTTGACCATAATAGAAAATTTTAAAACAAACACTTCTAAAATCTAATTTATAGGATCATGTCAGGGAGGAAGCCAAAGAGCTAGGTAACTGCAGTGACGCACAGGAAAACAAGGGTTTTAAAAACTAAGTACAAGCCCATAGTCTTCTTCAGGACTAGTGCGGTACTGGCCCAGAGCAGAGCATGTTTGGCCAGTCTGAGCAGCAGGCTTGTGATATGAAGTGCATGAACTCCTGAAGGTGGGGTGCTGCTGCAGTTTTCTCCATTGGGGCAAAGAGAATGTGACTTCCTGTCTTACACACCATTTTAAGAGATTGTCACAGATATGAAGAGATCAGTCTTTCGGCATAGGAGAATCTTCCATAAGTTTAGCAGTCAGTCTTTCCTCCTTCAAGGACAGGTGGAAGGCTGTTAAAATGAGAAAGGTTCACCTGACAGCTCCCCATGTCCTGTTCAGGGAAAGTGATGTTTGGTCTAGTTGCATCATTTATCCCCCCCATCCCCCCCCCCCCCCCGTTGACATTTGGTTCTGTTAAACTTCAGAGAATGTGGGAGTTGTGGCCCTTGCATTATTCAATTGAATTTGAATTGTCAATTTAATTTTAACTTAAAATACATTATAGCCAATAAAGACAGGAAGACTCTGCCACTTATTTCTCATTCAGTCCTAGCTTGTCATTAAGAACTTCAGTATATTTGTTCTAAATAGCTGAGAACATAAAAATATTGAAAATAGGCATTTGCATCTTATTTTGGCAGACACTGTATAAGGAAAGCCGGGAAGCACAATTTTATTTAGTAGATTCAGAAGTCCTGACACATGACGTTCCCTACCACGACTACTTCTATACGCTGAATAGATACTGTATCGTCCGATCTGCAAAGCAGAGATGCAGGCTGAGGTGAGCAATCGCAAGTGTATGTTTTAAAGTAGTCCACAGTATGCTGCATAACATTAGCCTTGAATTCTTAGTCAAGCACAACAAAACTTTACTTCTTGCCTAATTTACATGTCCAGCAGTGATCAGAAGTGTAGAAGTCCTCACTAAGACTGAAACTGATAAAAGCTTTGAGATTCTGGGGCTGCACAGTCTAGAACAAGAGTTCTTCAGTTGCCACAGGAAGAAAAAGCCATAGAACTGGCCACAACAAGTCACATGACCAAGTCTAAGGGTCACAGGGGCCAGGAGTTCCACGGGAAGGTGTGGTGAGCAGTAAGGGACTCAGCTGCAGTGGGCAGTAAAGAATGCTGCGGCCTTGAAGAGCGGTGGCCGTCACAGGCTTTGCTCGGAGTTAAGGAATAGAACTACTTTCAGCTAGTGTGTGATCAAGAGATCTGATGACCCCTCCCAGGCATTTAGAAATTTATTTAATTCTCTCTCCCTCCCTGTTTCCCTCTCTCCTTCTCTCTCCCTCTCTCCTCTCCCTCTCTCTCTCCCCCTCTCTCCTTCCTTCCTTCCTTCCTTCCTTCCTTCCTTCCTTCCTTCCTTCCTTTTTGTATTTCAAGGCAGAGTTTCTCTGTGTAGCCCTGGCTGTCCTGGAACTTGCTCAATAGACTTGGCTGGTCTCAAACTCATAGAGATCCACCTGCCTCTTCCTCTCAAGTGCTGGGATTAAAGGCATATGCCATTACTGCCGACTTAATTTCTTAGCATTTATTGAAGCTTTCATTGCTATTTTGGTGAGGGTAGAATATTATAATTTGATGAGGTTAGTAGCATCTCACAATGGTTTTAAAAGAAGAACAAATTTTTATTTTATAATAGTAATGACATTTCATTCTTTTGGCTTTCCACAGAATGTAACCTTACGTTTTGTTGCAGTGGGATAGCTAAAGTAGTCTATGGCCATACTCCCCTGAACTCACCTGGTCTCTTCTGCTGGCTAAAGTCTGTCTCTTCTCATCCTATTAGAGTTTCCACAGACGTGAAATACAGGAAACAACCATGGGGCATTATCAAGTCTTTAATTGAGAAGAATTCCTGGAGTTCGCTGGAGAGCTACTTCAAACAGCTCGGTCTGTAAAGTTTTGCTCCATCTGTTTGTGTCCAGGTCGCGTGTTTAGGACACGGAGGGTCCAGGTGACAAGGCTGGAATGATGCTCACGGAAGTGGCTTCCGCTCCTCACTTGCTCTGTCAATTGTGCGGTTTTAAAATCTCAGTTATTATTGCTAACGATGCTTATTTAATGCTTGTTTTATGCCCGCCACAGAATTAAAATGTACATCACAGTGTGAGCATTTCATACTCACAGAAGCCCTGTGAGGTGTAGCTATGATTGGTGTTTCCCATTTGACTACAGAGGAAATCAAAGTAGGGTTAAGTGACTTCTTCAAGATCACACACTGCTTGCCTTTGCAAGGAGGCAGGAGGCTGACCACAGTTTGGGATTACAAAATTGGTTATGGAGTCACTCACCCTCTCTCACGTCTGCAGAGCCCCAGGCCCACACCCGCCTTCTTGGCCGCAGCTTTCCTGGGCTTATGTAGGCCCACTTGGCAATGGCACTCTGTTCCTATGGATTTGGTGGAGGGGGTACTGGTAGATGATGTGAGAAGCAATGCGCTGTTGTTCTGGGATATTCTTAATAAATCCATGAGGGAACACCACACATATGTGAACATAATTAATTTTACTGAAGGAAAAGCTGAGGCCAATCAGCTTGAGCGACTTAGGCTGCATGGTTTATTTTGTTGGTCATTTGTCCTCCAGCTCTTTTCCCTTTGACTGTTTCATTATTAAACTTCTCATCAGCAACAGAGAAAATGAAGCTTAAACATGAGCTTGGCTATTGGATAATGAGATTTGGATGAAAAACTGAGAAAGGAAAGGGTTGAAATAAATGACAAAAAAAAATGGGATTTTTAGGTTGTTTGAAGATCCCCTTGCCAGAATGTTCCTTTGCAAACCTTAGAACGTCTACATGTTTCTCTTCGCTTTAGGGTTAGGAAACACTGGGCTCTATTTTGGAATGCTTTCTAATGACCTCATGGAAGTATGTGGAGCTGTTGTTTCCATAACTGAAGCCATTATGTTAATATTTAATATAGCACTAGTGAGTTTCCACTGATGATCCCATCATTTATTGATAAACATTCTTCCTAGAATAATGAAGCCTCATTATAGGGTCATTGTAGTCTCCAAAGCTTTTAATTAAGAATAAAGTTTGAATCTAGTCTGTAAAACCTAACATATGATTAGAAAAGATTATCAAGGCTCAAACAAGCAAACCTGTGCATGCACCCATGCATGGACACACACACACACACACACACACACACACACACACACAGCCTAGGTCTTACAGCTGAGAAGGCTTCCTCCTTATCCTATTGTTTTAAAATTTTCACCTTAGAATCAGATTTATTAATGGAAGAGTCTGTGTTAAATCAATCCATCGAAGACCCTGGAAAACTCAGTAGCCTACGACGGAGAAGGCGGACCTTGAATCGAACAGCAGAAACAGTTCCTAAGCTGCCCTCCCAGCGTTCTTCTATAGATGTGGGCTTCGAGGTCAAAGGGGATGTTACAGGTAAAAGATTTTAGCCTCAGGATGCACGAGGTGTCTCTTGTTCACGAAGAATGTCATTTAAGGAAGTCTACCTTGCTCTCCTTTTGGATAATATTTAATATACTCTGAGTTTCTTAGTGACGGCTATGTAGAAGCCTAAAGGAAGAGTTGGGACATGGCAGGCATGTGGCCAGTAGAGTATTTTGTTTGGTCCACAGAGCATTTAAAAGTTTCAGGCTGACTGTACTGGTCCATGCCTTTAGTTCCAGCACTCAGACGGAGGCAGGCAGATCTCGGTGAGTTTGAGGCCAGCTGGTCTACCTCGTGAGTTCCAGGACAGCCAGAATTACATACTGAAATGCTGCCTCAAAAAGGAAGGAAAAAAAAAAGGATATTTAAATAAAATCTCAAGTCTGATGGCACTGTACCAGATCCCTTCATAACAGTAGTTGGTTGGGGCTGCTTAGAGCTGTCCCTTCAGCTGTCTGTGCTGTCCAGCTGGCTACTGTCACCAATGAGTCACTAAATCCAAGCTCTGGGCAGCTTACTTATTTCCTGCTTAACGTGTACAGATACCTGATGTTTAGCTCTGAGTGTACTGTCGGGGCTAGCCTAGGCAAACTGCAGAGGTGGAACGTGATTTTCGTTTTCGCAGACTTTTCCCTATACTTTATTCCCTCCACAGCCCTGAAGCTGTCAGCCCCTCTGTCCCCTTACATTACCATGAAGCTGTCAGCCCCTCTGTCCCCTACATTACCATGAAGCTGTCAGCCCCTCTGTCCCCTACATTACCATGAAGCTGTCTGCCCCTCTGTCCCCTACATTACCATGTCCCCATTAGACTTTTAAGTTTGTGTAACTGTGTCCAATCACTGATTAACATCAATAGCTTTTTAATTTTGAAACATAAGTTTTTGGGTCACAGTGATTGGTCACTTTTTTTTAAAGGAGAATAGCGTTATATTAGATAAGCTCAATGTTCTTAGCATTACATCATGTGCTATGTATTATTTAATTTCATAGTAAATTAATTTGTAACATGTTTCAAATTTGAAGAACTGCCATGGCTTATCTCCTTTTAGGTTTGTTTCACATTTTACCCAGGGTATCATGAGTCTAAAAAATAAAAAGTGCAGAGACTTCACCCTAAATCATTTTGTCTTTACAAATGACATATTTTTTTCAGGTTGATTTTGGATGATTATTAACTTTCAGCAGTGTTCACAGTTCTCACTCCCACTTTCGCCTACAGGAAAGAGAAAGACCGTGGACAGCTGCGACACTGCTCTGATTGTGGTGATGAGTATTTTGTGAGTATTCATTGTACTTACTTGTTTTTTAAAATTTTTTATTATATATACAGTGTTCTGCCTGCATGCATGTCTGCAGGTCAGAAGAGGGCACCAGATCTCATTACAGATGGTTGTGAGCCACCATATGGTTGCTGGGAATTGATCTCTGGAAGAGCAGCCAGTGCTCTTACCTCTAGCCATCTCTCCAGCCCCGCTCTCTCTCTCTCTCTCTCTCTCTCTCTCTCTCTCTCTCTCTTTCTTTTTTTTTCTTTTTTAGGATTTATTCTTATTTCGTGTCTATTAGTACTTTTCCTCTGTGTCTGTGTGTGCAGTGCCTTTGGAGGGCAGAAGAGGGCATGGGTCCCTTGGAACTGGAGCTACAGCCGGTTGTGAGCTGTTCTGTGGGTGCTGGGAACGAAACCCTGGTGCTCGACAGAGCAGTCAGTGTCCTTAACCACTGTGTCATCTCAACAGCTCCTGCATTTGTTGTGTTTTGCTGGGTAGAAATGGTCACTATTGACTGTTGCTGACTCATAGAAACAGTCTGACAGGTTTGGGTGTGATAGCTTTTGATGTATGATTTTTCAGAATTGTAAAATTTAAGGGAATATAAAATATACACTAAGCATTTTTAAGAAAAACATTTTGACTCATTTCTATGGACTCTGTGGGGTTTTATGGGAAGTTCCATAAATTTAAAGAAAATACATGTTGGTCATATTCACATAAAATCCTTCTACTTTGCTTAACTAGGTCAGTGGTTCCCATGTTTATGTGAATAGGGATTAGTTAAGAGTGGGATAAAATGCAGATTTTCAGCCCTGATTTCAAAGGCCGATTCAGTAGACTTTGAATAGTGACCAAGAGTTTTTAATACATTTAACAATTTTTTAAAGTTTATGTTTATGTGTATGGGTATTTGCCTGCGTGTCCTTCTGTGCATCACGTGCATGCCTGGTAACTAAGGAGGCCAGAAGAGGGTGCTGGATCCCCTGGGCCTGGAGTTACAGAGAATTGTGAGCAGCCATGTGGGTGCTGGACACCAAACCCCTGGAAGAGCAGCTGGTGATGAACCTTAAAGCACACACCCTACATATGAATGATCTAAGCATCACAGCATGAAAAACATTATTAGGCAATTAGTCAGAACTTTGGGGTACACTATAGGAACCTACCCATGAAGTCACACCTAAGAACTCTAATTGTACATGGCTGCATGGGGACCTTGGGGGAGTCCCCTTGATGGTATAAATGGTTCTGACCAGTGACAGACTGGGTGATAATTTTGGAATGAGGCTCTTAGCTGTTTTCCTTACTACAGATCTCAGAACAAGCAGGAAATACTTTGTTATCCTCATTAGTGTGTTTTTTGTTACTATGAAGTCTAGGCTACCCTTGAACTATCTCGTGATCCTCCTGCCTCAGCCTCCTTTATGCTGGGATACCCTGCATACACCACTGCTCTCAGATTTCCCTTTGAGTTTTAGGAAAGGTTTTCAGATTCTAATTAAATCAGTTTAGTTTTGAATGACAAATACCATTATATTACTTTGTAGAAAAATGCATTTATATTCAAATCTGGAAATATGTATGTATGTGTGTGTCCACATACATCACTTCAGTGCCATGATAATTTCACAGATTTGATTCTCCTGTTACTTTTAGTTTTTCACACACCATATGTATCTATATACTTTTTAATTTTCTGTGCTCTCTGGAATCAAACCCAGGGTTCTGTTCATGCTACATAAGTACTCTACCACTGAGCTATACCCTCAGACCCAATATGTCCAATGTGAGGTACATAAATCTTTTAACAAAACAAAATAAGTGAAGACATATGATACTACTTGCCAGTTTATATACATATGTAATGAGGTCTATATTAATTTGAAAGTCTGCTGTTAAAAACACAACATTACATTTGCATGTAAAAATTTTATATTTATCATTATTAATATATATTAGGGTTTATCTGGTACTTCCTTTATTCAAGATTAACAAGAAGAAAGTCTTGCTGAATATATAGATACATATATACTTGCTGAATATGCAAATATATATTCAGCACACACGCATATATGTATATATACATATATATGCACATTTTTGCTTCTACTGGGAATAAAAGATAACATTGTGATGTCCCTAAAATCAGCAGCATATTGATCTTCATTTCACTTCTAAAATGCAGTATTATGGGTGTGTAATTGCTTAAGCCAACATAACACAAAAATAGACGCTGAAAGCTTACCTGGTAGATTCTAAACCCGTAGCTGCGCAGCACTGGCTGGGTTCCAGCAGAGAAGAGAGGCCGGGGGTCAGAGGCGACCTGTGAGCTGAGATTCTTGAAGGGCTGTTCTCACCACTCTAGTCGGTTCCATCGCTATCCCATTACATAGCCATGGAATACTTGAAGATAATTATTTTATAGAACGAAATGGGGACGATTTAAATAACTAGAAAATCACCTAGATCATATAGAGTTGGGAGCTTTGGCATATATATTGTTTATTTTCTTCATTTGGGGAGGTGGAGGAGGAGGCGGGGTCTGGCTTTGTAGCCCAGGTTGTCTGTGGTCTTGAATCACAGTAGATCCTCCTGCCTCTACCACCTGGGTGCCCGGCCGCCTCTGCAGCCTGCAGTGCAGCTCAGTGCGGGTTAACGAGCTGTCATTGGTTCTGCTCAGTTTGCTGTTGCTAGTTCTGCTGAACGTGACGCTGTTTCTGAAGTTGTCAAAGATAGAACATGCCGCTCAGTCCTTCTACCGGCTTCACCTCCACGAAGAGAGATCTTTAAAGTAAGTTCCCCTCCCCAGCCCTGCCTGTTGTTGCCACCTGTTTCTTTGTCACTGGAAATTTAATTTTAGGAATTCTGGTCTGCTATATCTTATAGTCACACGTGCTTAGTTTTATTTTACTTTTTATTTTATTTTTTTGTGGTGGTGGCAGCTTTGATGTGCTTTGTTTGCAATCCATGGGACACAATAATTTCTATAAATAAGGTCAGCAGCTATTTTCACCATTTTTAGAATTTTTTTTCTCTTCCAGTTTAGTCGCTGATAGGTTCTCAAGAACAGAAAATATTCAAAAGAACAAAGATCAGGCTCACCGTTTAAAAGGAGTGCTCCAAGATTCCATAGTGATGTTGGAACAGGTAGGCCAGTCCTCAGGGGTGTGAATGGGCAGGTCCTCAGCTGGGCTGTCTTTAGATGGACCTTCTCTATGGTTGCTTAGTAACTCTCCCCTGCCTCCTCATCATTCTCACTTCTCTCTCATGCTTTCCTCTCGGTGGATGACCATGCCTTGTAAAGAAGGGAAACTTTCCTTCTTTCTCAATAACCCCATCTATAAATCGTGCTGTGCTGAACCCCTGTGCTCTTCGTGGCTAGGTCTAGGAACATCTTGGCTCAGCATTATGCACTCCACACTTAGCATTGTGTCCAGCATGAAACAGACACACCAGGTTTGTTGAATGAACACATGAGCGAATACAGTAAGGAATAAGATATGTTTCTTGGTCTCATGTTGCTTTTAATTTTATCAGAGAAGTCAATTTTTGTTTTTAAAAGGAGGATGGAAATCTGAGGTAGGATAGTGATCCCGGAGTTCAGAGACAGGGTCTTCGGGAAACTTCTATGGGGTCGGTGGTATGGGGAAGTTTTAGGACTGTGGAGAGGATGCTAGATGGCTTAGCCGCAGGGCTCGAGGTGTTGAGGGGAGTGTGAAGAGACCACTGAGCCTTGAGAAACCTCTAGGAAACCAAGGCGTTCCCTTTAGATAGTAAGACAGACTTTCTCGAAAGAACTGCCCTCATTATGGAAAATTATTTTAAGGTGTGTTACTCTTGTTAATGAGGCATTTGTTTGACTCCGTGAAGCTCTGATTCTTCACCTGTCTAAAACACCTGATGGTTCAATAAAGAGCTGAATGGCCGATAGCCAGGCAGGAGAAAGGGTAGGCGGGGTTGGCAGGCAGAGAATAAATAGGAGGAGACACCTGGGAAGAAAGACAGCACAACAAGAGCACAAGGAGAAGGAGGAGGACATCAGGGGCCACTCACCCATATAGGCAGCCTTGCGGTCAGAGTGAAAATAAGATACACAGAAGAAAAGGAAAAAGCCCAGAGGCAAAACGTAGCCCGGGATAATTTAAGAAAAACTGGTAAGAAACAAGTCAAGCGAAGGCCAGGCACTCAAAACTAGGACTAAGCCTCTGTGTGGGATTTGGGAGCTGGGTGGTGGGACCCCCCAAAAGTCAGACCAAAAAGAGCCAAAAGAGTAAGAGCAAATACACACAACGAGACCCTCCGGCACCTGTTCATGCAGCAGAATCAGGTACTGGATGGTCAAGTTCTATTTGAGCATCAACATAAAGAAAAAACCTTTGGAGTGAAGTAGCAGTAAAAATTGCAGTCTGAATTTTTGGTCATGTTGTTTGCAGCTGAAGAGCTCACTCGTTATGCTTCAGAAGACCTTCGATTTACTAAACAAGAACAAGACTGGGGCGGCTGTGGAGAGCTAGCGCCGAGCTGCGGAAATCGGACACCTGGACCTGGAAGGGACCGAGGATGGAGGCTGTCACTGTCACGAGAACAGTTCTGATATTTTATGTCTGGATTTCTACTAGGAAAGCCTTATTTAAATAACACTTACCAAGTGGTTTCTCTCCAATAGCCTTAAGACTCTATCTTTTCACTTCTTATAGATATTTTTAAGCTGTGAATTTCTCCAGTGAACCATGAAATATATTTTGGAATTGAAATCTGTGACACAAAAGGGAAGGGAGACACCCTGGGCACGGCGGCATTTTTTCCTATGCTGAGGCTTGTAACTTGACCTTCTAAATTTATCTGTTAGCACAGAGGCCCTGTGTGCCCAGTGGTCTGTGAGTTGTGTTCATCACTGAGTTTAAGAGCCCCAAAAGCTACAGAAACATTTTTTTTTTTTTTAGGCACAAACATTCCAAGTTTGTATCTTTAAATGCTACAGTCTCTTCATTGATTTGGCATGCAGGGTCAGTGGTCAAACCCTTTGAAACTCTGTGTTGTCTGAAAGATTCATGGGCCATGTTGTATCTTAATGAAGGAACACACACACACACACACACACACAATCTTATATGTACCAGAGATGAGGTGTAGGATACCTCAGAGTGAACTATTTTTAGTTTTAGAAGCCAGAAGATTATGATAAAATCTGGGCATTTCATGAAAGAGCAAATGAATCCATGAACTATGCTTGGATTCAGCCTAGCAGGGCCCGATGATGGAAGTGACCCACCTGGTTGAAAATAATCCATCCTTTTTCAGTAGCTGCTATATAGTTTCATTCTCTACACATGTGTGTAGGCTGTGTCGTTGGCAAGTTACACGCTGGGCTACAATAAAGACTGTGGGGTCCTTGCACACTGGCTGAAGTTGAGAGGCACAAACTCGGGATTTCAGGAAAGCTGCTCAGGCAGTTGCCTCAGCACAAGGGGTTTGTGAAAATCATGACGTTGTGACCTGACATCAGCTCCAATCCCCAGGATTTAGGAAAAGTCTAGGACATAATTGTTTTGTTCTCTAGAGGCCTTTCTTCGTATATATATTAGACAGGGCTTCTCAACAGCTCTGGCTGTCCTAGAACTCACTATTGTAGACCAGGCTGGCCTCGAACTCACAGAGATCTGCCTGCCTCTGCCTCCCGAGTACTGGGATTAAAGGTGTGAGCCTCCACTGCCTGGCACATATATTCTTATTATTTGAACAACCATTACCTTTAGTGCAATATGTCACCAAAGTCAAATGGCATTGCTGACAACAGTTTTTGATATGCCTGTTAAAAAAAAAAAAGAAAATACGGACTGGAGGGAAGTGGGTTTCTCTGGATGAACCCCAACTAATCTACCTGGAGGGGGTGCAGAGTGGTAACTCCTGTTCGTTTTGTTCGCTTTTGTTAAGGACATACAAAGTTTCTCGCTGAGAGCAGGAGTGACTGGATCAGAAATCTGAAATGGTTAAATTTAGAAAAATGTTAACCGTCGAAGTGAATGTTTTTTTGTGGTTTCTCTCAAACTACTTTATAATATACCTCAAGGATTACCAACGTTACTTTGTAGATAAAAGACTAAATATGTATGCAGACTTAATAAATCTGAATGTTATGTAGTCTGACTTCAATAAAACCCAAAATATCTAAGTTGTAATTTTTCTTCTGCTTCTGCTTAAAAACCAAACCTAGAAAGCCTGAGGTAGGCCCACAGTTCTCACTGATTTGTGCAGCTATAAAACCCAAAGAGGACTCTCTGGGCAATTTCATTGCAAATATGCACACTACTGAAGCAGAAGTACCAGAGAGGCCTGACTGGAATGCAGACCCAACCTCCAGGACTCAAGAGCCTGAGCAAGTTGGATAAGCCGGGACTTGGGAGCAGCAGCTGGCCTAAAGGGAGGTGGGCGACTAGTGGGGTGGCACCCCAGAACACGGCGGTGCAGATCGAACCCAACGCCTGTTGCGGGCGCAGGAGGACGGCTGGTGGCCGGCCAACTCCCGCAGCGCGCAAATGCCTAGGTCCCATCCCTTAGCCCGGCTGCACCCCGAGGGCCCGGCGCAGGTGCGGGGTGGCCCGGAGCGCGGCGGGGGAGGGGCCTCGTGGGCAGGCGGCGCACGTGCGGGGCGGCGGGATCCCGGCGCCGGGGGCGGGGCACCCGGAAGCGCGCGCCGACCTGCGGAGCGGCGGCCGGGGGCGACTGGATCGCAAGGCAGGCGCGCGCACACCGGCGGTGCAGACAGGTGGGCGACTCCACCCTGCACGCCCGAGCCGGCGGTGCTGGGTCCCAGACGCTGCCGCGCCCAGAGGAGCCGGTCCTCCTCCCGGTCCCCGCCTCCGTCGGAGGGCAGGTAACTTCTCAGCCAAGGTCATTCTCCAGGCCCGCCCACGCCCTCGGAGCGCTGGTTTAGAGTGGGCTGGACGGAGACCTCGGGGCTGCCGGGGACTCCTGGCAGCCCGGGGCGGGTGGATGGTTGAAGCGCCGAGGCGTCGCTGCCTGCACCTGCGAGGGTGAGTTTCCACGGCGCACAGCCTCGGGGTGGGGACCGCCCGGCTCTACCCAGCCGGCACCCGCAGGTGAACTGGGCCGCCCTAGCCCTGCTGTCCCGGGCCGCGTGGTCGGCTGTCGCCATGGGAACGGTTGGTACCCAGGTGCTTCTGGGCTAGGAAGGGAGGTGAAGACACTCAGAGCCCCAGGAGTCAAGGAGCCCTCTTTCAGGCCACGCGGAGCCGGGAAAACCTGATGGAAACAGGACCCCTCCCCCCCTTTCTTTTCATTTTTTTATTGCTCAGGCGTTGGCGTTAATCACAAGCGAGGATGTGTTTACAGGATGTGAGTTGAGTTGTTGCCGCCTTTGCCTTCTGAGAGCTTCTGATGGCTCATGGTGACAGGTGCAAACACTGAAGGGCAGTATGAAGCCAGTAAAAAAAAAGAAAACCGAAGAACCTGAGTTGGAGCCCCTGTGCTGCTGTGAGTATATTGATCGAAATGGGGAAAAGAACCACGTGGCTGCTTGTTTGTGTGATTGTCAAGACCTCGATGAAGGCTGTGACAGGTAAGCATACAGTTTTCAGATGCTGACCCAACTGCTGCTGTTGAGATGTACCGTGTATTCTTTCAGGGTTGCCTTCCAGAGTGCTAGAATTTGCTCTTGGTTCTATTCCAAAGGATCGAAAATAGAGAATAGTTTTTGATGTCGTGTGAGGATTTTGTAAAAATGAGGTAGGTAGCAGTCCACGGCTGTCCAGTTCAGTTCTCGAGGACTTGAACAGTTTTCTTCTTACAGGATGAGCATGGGGAGAACACGCAGAACAAGGGAGAGTAGGCAAATTAAATGTGTTAAATAAAGAGCACAAACCAGCCCAACTGCAAGTTTAAATGAACAATCCAGGAAGTTGTTACATTTCCAGTGGTCTTAGCGGAGCCCATGAAAGGCATCATTCCCGCTAGGTCACGTGGGTCTTGGAGGTTGAAAGATTGTTTTCTGCTCTTGGTTCACCCCTTGTTTCCAGGGAGAAAGGTCATGTATGCCCCACAGAGAGGACTGTTTTATGTAAGCAACAATACCATCTTGTCTGTACTGTTGTCTTATCTTTGGCCTTTACCTTCACCAGGATCTCATCGATGGAACTTGCTATCTAGAGGGAGACTTTTTAGCGTTAGTGAAAACCATTTTGTATCGAGCGACAGTGAACTGGTTTTCACCATTTTTTTTTCTAAATCTTTATTTTTAAACGTCTACTTATGGAAAGCATGATGTGCGAGGAAGAGGGGTGTTGGGGACACACTTTTCCCAGAAGCAGCCCCTTTTGGTTACAGAGTCACTGTAGGTTGTTAGTCTAGCCATGAAAACGCTCTCCCTGGGGACCACAGCACTCTCCTGTCAAGCTTCACTCTTAAGCCCATAACCTCTTTATAATTGTTCCTTGTCTTTTTCTATAGTCTTTTTAAATAGGTAGCCTTAAATATAGCTTCTTTAGACTTAGTCTGAAATCCATACTGAGAAAATAGAGCACTTTGCACTAATGGCTGGAGAAACTGTCACTCAGGGCTGTGGCTTCTCCATTAACTTTGCTGACTCTTGGTCTCTTCTGGCCCTCGAGGCCTGGAGACAGCTGTGCTTCCCGCTTTCCCCTGACCCTGCTGCTCTGTGACTCCAGGTCATCATTTCCCACTCACTTTACGGTTCAGACCTGCTCAAAAGAACTGTCTAAAGTTATTTTTGCATAACCTACCTTAACGTTCTTGCTTGTCTTAGTCCACTTAGGCTGCTGCGACCAAATCCTCCAGAGTGGGTACAGATGGTAGATGAGGAAGCCTGCAGTTCTGGAGGTGGAGAAATCCAAGGTCAAAGGTGCTGGCAGATTTAGTATCTGGTGTGAACCCTCTTCCTCATAGATGGCATCATCTTGCTACATCCCCACATGGCAAAAGGGATGGATGACCTGCCTGCCTTGATCTTTTGTGTGGATGTTAATCTCATTCCTGCTCCACCCTGTTGACTTCATCACTTCCTAAGAGCCCTGCCTCTTAATAAGATCCTATAATAAGATGTGGATTAGGTTTGAACTAAATGAACTTTAGTGGGCCACAAATATTTAAATCTTAGCAGTCTACCTCTGGTCCCACCAATGAGTATCTTTACAATCAAAAGACGTTCCTTACATCCCAACAGCCTCAAATGTTTAATTGTGCAAGTGTCGGCATAGACATGTTAAGTCTGGACAGTGGTCTGAGTGGCACTGTCTAACCCATACAGTGTCCTTCAGCTTCAGGCCTGTGGGTAACAGGCTGTGGGCAGAAGGGAGGCAAAGAGCACTTCCTGCTGCTGCAGAGGACCAAGGTTCAATTCCCACTATACACATGACAGCTTACAGCTGCCTATAATTCCAGTCCCAAGGGATCCAACACCTCCTCTGACCTCAGTGGTCACGAGGCACACACGATACACATATATACATGCAGGCAAAACACATGTACACATAAACAGAGAAGAAATAACAGTTACGTACTTTGAAAACACAATAGTGAAACATTCATTGAAAAGACATTTCCATGGCAAAAAATGAGAAATGGGAAATGGGAAAGAAAAAGGGGAGGACAGGTCCCATTCCCACAGGGCAAATGACAAGTCTTTTTCTGTTTGTTTTTTTGGAGACAGGGTTTTTCTGTGTAACAACGCAAGTCTTAACTATAAGCCTACCTTCCAGACACACAGATCTGAAAGTTGGGCTCCTGTGGGTGCAGCTCACGACTCAGTTCTCATGGGTCAGAGTCTCGTTCCTGCACAGGGATGGTGTGCTGCTAGGTCCACCATTCTGGGGTCTTGGTCAGTTATTAGCCTGCAGCTTTACCAGGCATTGCCTAGTGAGGTTCTGTGCCGTGGTCCCAGGCCCATGAGTACACAAGACAACACCCTAGTGAGGACTTTGTGGGGTGACTCCACTCTGTGGCACTTCTTAGCCTTGGCCTTGATGCACTCTGGAACATTCTTTGACACTTATATGCATATAACCATGTCCCCACAACTCCTGTATTCTGTGAGGCTGTAGAATTGGGAACATACGATGCCACCCAAGTTTACCATTGGTGTCCTTGAAAGTAGTGGCCGCTGCAATCTCCACTGTACCTGGCTTTTCAGGAACCACACCTGGGGTTTCTGTAAGACACTACACCAGACTGTAGGAAGCAGAGACTTTATGTGACTACCAGTGAGCCCTGAGATTTCAGGGGTGTTCTGAGCCACTTGCTCTCAAACCATGGTGCCCTCAAGGCCCAAGCATTCTAAGCTTATGATAGGAATACAACCGCAGTCTCAACTGCTTTAAGGGTCATCCTCCCATTGTCTTGATTAACAGCACAGGGCTGAGCCATTGTCATCTGATGATGGACTCTTTTCACACAGGCTTTCCCAGCTGTTATTGTGAGCTGCCATGTGGGTGCTGGGAACTGAACCAGGGTCCTCTAGAAGAGCAGTCGGTGCTCCTAACCACTGAGCCATCTTTCCAGCCCCCACAGTTGTTATTGTATAAACAAGCTAAGAAGGCTGAGAACTTTCCAGATCTTGAGGTGCCGTTTGCCCTTTGGTTTTACATTGTGTCTTTTGCTTTGGTTTTGTCTGTTGGTTTTCTGAGACATTTCCAAGACAGGGTTTCTCTGTGTAGCCGTGGCTGTCTTGGAACTTGCTCTGTAGACCAGGCTGGCCTCGAACTCACAGAGACTGTCCTGCCTCTCATGTGCCACCACTGCCTGGTTGTAAACATGATGTCTGTAAGGTCATGTGTTGTATGTGGATGTACACGTGTGGGCTCCTTGTGGACAGTGGTTGGTGTCAGGTGTCTTTCTGAGTTGTTTTTCTGCTGTATTTTTTCAGACTGTGCCTCTCACTGAGCCTAGGCTTCCTCAGTTGGCCAGACTAGCTGACCAGCAATCTCCAGGAATCTCCTGTCTGCAGCTGCCTGCCCAGCAGCACTAGGAATATAAGCTCACACAACCATGCCTCTCTGTTTTTATAATGTATGTGCTTGTATAGCCAATGTATGTCCCATGGTTTTTATGCATAGGTCAGAAGACAACCTGCCAGAGTTGGTTTTCTCCTTCTACCCTGTGGACCCTTGTAGTATGGAGGTCGCTTGTGTTTTTCCCGGCTGCCCAGACTCCCGAAATAACCCCATAGAAACTGTATTAATTAAATCACTGGCCTATTAGATCTAACTTCTTGTTGGCTAGCTTTTACATCTTAATTTAACCCATTTCCATTATTTTATATTTTACCATGAGGCTCGTGACTTACCGGCAAGGTTACAGCATGTCTGTCTCTGGCAGTGGCTGCATGGCTTCTCTCAACTCTGCCTTCTCCCAGCATTCAGTTTAGTTTTCCCTGCCTAGCTCTGTTCTACCCTATCGCAGGCCCCAAACCAATGGTATTCACAGCATAACTCAAGTCATCTGCCATGGTGGCAAGCACCCTTATCCGCTGGGTCATCTTGCTAGCCCCTTGTCCAGATTTTCACATGGGTGCTGGGGATGCAAACTCAGCCCTCTTGCTGTCATGCAAATACTTTGTCAACTGAAGTTACCCTTATTAGCCCCTAAAGTCACCATTATTATTATTATTAATTATTGCTTGTATATGTATTTATGTGTAGCTGAAAGAAGATGTGTCAGATGTCTTATGCTATAGATCCACCACCCTAATTTCTGAAACAAGTTTTCTTCACTGAATCTGGAGCTCACTGACTGGATAGAGTGTATAGCCAGTAAACTCTGGAGGTCCACCTCCTTAGTGCTGGGGTTACAAACACATACCATCACACCTGCCTTTTTACACAGGGACCGGGAATCTAAACCCATGTCCTCATGTTTGTATGGCAAGCGCTTTGCCCACCGAGCCACCTCCCAGCCTCTCATATGAACATAAGCATCCAAGAGAAACTGTGCAGAAACCCTGGACACTTTGATTAGAGGTTTCTATCAATATTTAGTCCCATTACCCTTCCACAAAACTCTAGGACACGAAGCCATCTGCTTCATACATGGTGTGTTCGTGCCACGTCTTCATGCGGTGAAATCAATAGGCTCCTTTGGCCTCCTTTATAAAGGGTCTAATCCCATTCATGAGGACTCCTGTCATGACCAAATCACCTCTTACAAGACCACCCCCCTGAAGGCCTCACTGTATTGTTGACTCTGACCTTAAGTTGCCGGGATCAGTAATCCTCCTGCCTCAGGCCTTCATGCACCTGTAAATAAAGGTGTGAGCCACCATGCCCACCAGCCTCATCACCTCGTGCTCATGTGTTGAGGATTAGGTTTTAAAAGTGGAGCATTTAAACAGCAGCCTGCCTAGCTGTGCAGAGTCAGCAGACACAGTTCTTTTTAGTCCCTGCTTATGTGGCCACCTGTCTGTCACAGCCTGGCTCCTCCGGGGCGCAGGGCAGGCTTTGAGCTGCATCCGTTTCTCTTGGCTGCAACAGCGCCTTCCTTCTTTACCAGCTGACCAGGCTAAGTACAGACCACACCGTTCCGCTAGGCCCCTTTGGTGTCCGTCCCCTGGGCTTTTCCAAGTTCATTGGAAGAGCACTGCCACTTATGTAATACTTTTTGAATTTTCACTGTCAACTTTTACAAAAAGATTCATTTGAGTGTCTGCCTACCCACTCAGGTCTAGACATTTGTGTGGAATATGTGCATATACCTGTGTATTTAAGGAAGAATGCTGGTTGTTACAGTTATAAACATCATCTTCCTATTCAAAAAAAATGATACTTGAATCTGAAAAGCTTGGCTTAGCAGCGAGGGAATGAAATGTTGGCTTTTAGTGTTCTATCATTTATGCTGCTGTTTGACATCTGGGGCCCTGTAGTTTTTAATTCACCAAATCCCTGTGAAGCACATTGTTCTGCTCTCTCTGAATAGATGGCTTACCTGTAAATCAATGCGGCCAGAGACTTGCGAAAGAATCACAGATACAATTTCTGATCGCCTCCGAATTCCTTGGCTTAGAGGAGCCAGAAAAGTTAATATTAGCATCGTCCCTCCACTCGTGCTTTTGCCAGTTTTCCTTCACGTGGCTTCCTGGCATTTCCTGCTGGGGGTGGTGGTTCTGACCTCCCTTCCCGTGCTGGCGCTCTGGTACTACTACCTCACTCACAGAAGGAAAGAGCAGACACTGTTTTTCCTCAGCCTTGGACTATTCTCACTGGGTTACATGTACTATGTGTTCCTGCGGGAAGTGGTCCCCAAAGGGCGGGTAGGGCCCACCCAGCTGGCTCTCCTTACCTTCGGGTTATTCCTAATACTCTTAGCCTTGTACCGAGCCAAGAAGGATCCAGGCTACCTCAGCAATCCAGCTTGCAGTGACAAATGCCCCAGCAACAGCCAAATCGAATGCCTGATCAAAAAAGGGCAAGAGAAGACCAAAGGGTTCCCTGGAACAGATCCCTCAGGGAGCCTCAACAACCGCACGCTGAAGGATGATATTAAAGGCTCCTCCAGGGTGGCACTTGACAGCCCTGCCAAGGTGAAGGAGGACTGGTGTGCCAAGTGTCAGCTAGTACGGCCCGCCCGGGCATGGCACTGCCGGATATGTGGCATCTGTGTAAGGAGAATGGATCATCATTGTGTCTGGTATGTTGGAAAAATCTGGAAGCTCTGAAAATAAGTTCATAGGCTACCCATATTTGATCTTCCTCTGTGCTGTCCTGAAACGTCTCTTTCCCCAGTTTTACACCTTGTAGATATTTGTAGGCTGTGAGGATGTTCCCGCTTAGTCACCAGGTTCCTGAGTTTCACAGATTTAGTCCCTTCAATTTCCTGAAGGGATGAGCAGAAAAACTTTGGGAGTGGCTCCCCACCCTCCCCCTTTTCCTTCCAGTTTTTTTTTTTTTTTTTTTTTTTTTGGTGGATTGAAAAAAGAAGAATAATTTATCAGGGGCTGTGGAGATGGCTAAGTTCGTAGAATCCTTGCTATGCAAGCATGAGGACCCGGGGTCCCTCAGCATCCGAATACAAAGGCCATGTGCTTTCAATCCCAGCACTGGGAAGGCAGAGGCAGGAAGATCACTGGGGCTTGCAGGCCATCCCGTCTAGCTGGATTAGCAAGTTGTTGGTTCCATGAGAGACCCTGACTCAAAAAATATGGTGGAGAATGTTTGAGGAAGACACCAACATCAACCTCTGTTTCCACACGTAAGTGTACACACGTACATGCTCGCCTATGAGCACACGTGGTTCCTGTTTCCAGGTGACTACTGTTTTCTGGCTGTACACCCTTAATCATTTTTTTTGCAAACAGGGATTGCCATACACCATTGTAGTTGAGGTCTTATCAGATATCCCTTAATTGGTTTTCTGCCCGGAGATAGACTTTGTTTTGTACCTTCAAGCTGGCTGGTGGCAACAGGCCCCTCTGGGTGATGCTGAGCTGAAGGGAGCAAGCAGGACTCAGCTCTGAATGCTGTCAGCAGCAGGTGTGCGCCTGTGCTGCTCTCAGGGGCTCTGTCTAAGGAACTACACCTTAGGCCTGCAGAGAACGGAGAGAGTGAGCGCCGGAAATGCGGGGGGTGGGGGGGTTGGGGGTTAGGGGGGCATTGAAATGGCCAAGTGCATGGCCTTAGGACAGGGACACCTCTTTTCTGGGACTTGTCTTTAGGTGTAAAGGGTTGTTTTTAGTTTAACACATGAACTTTTCATTTATCCCCAATGGGTGCTTGTGCATGCAAGTGTGTTGGCCATTTCTAGGTCCTCGTTTGTAGAATCTGAAACCTCTGGCCACTGAGCATCCTGGGATGCTTGGGCAGAAGAGAGCTGACCTGTGTACCCTGCCTTCACAGAGGCCATGACATAGGGCCTTTTTTTTTTTTAACCCGACCTGCTTCCTAATATCCTGTTCTCCATGCTGTGCACAGTTTTAACTGCACCGAGTCCTTTTGTTGCTCTCATGCACAGTGAACAGTTTCCAGTTTTGTGCAGTGTTTCTGACTGCACCTTTAAAGTTTTCATACTGCTTAGTCTCAACTTTCCTCATATCTGGGTGATCGACCTCACTTATTAATATTTAGGATCAGGGCTTAGGGGTACAGCCCAATGGTAGAGTGTTTGCCTAATACGCACAGTGAACCAGGTTCAACCCCCAGTACTACATAAAAACCCATATGTGCCTATGCATGTTTATGTATGTATAAGCACTATATTTAGATGGGTAGATTTGCTAGCTGGGTTCTGCTTTTTTGATTAGTCATGGCTTCAGACTAAGGGATAATGGTTCTACTTTTCCATAGAGAATATAAGACTTTGTCACACAGCAGACAGGGTTTTATTTCCCTAAACTGAAACCTAAGATGACTTAGGGTTTCATAACTGAACGTCCTACTGTCTCTATTTTAAAGGCTTTCTTGTATATCGTGTGGGTTATATGAGACATTTTCAAATGTGTTTTCCCCCTCTGCTGTTTTGAGGATAAACAGCTGCGTTGGAGAATCAAATCATCAAGCATTTATACTTGCCCTTTTGATCTTCTTGCTCACTTCGGTGTACGGGATATCGCTGACCTTGAACACCATTTGTAGGGACAGAAGCCTCTTTACAGCCCTCTTCTACTGTCCTGGAGTTTACGCAAATTACAGGTAAGTTATGGAACATTCTGTTAAGAGGGTCAGTGAGGAAGAAATAATTGTTGCCAGAAACAGACCATTATTTGCTCTTAAGTTAGCTGTTTTCAGTCAAGCATAGGGCAGGCTTTGGAGATGCTGGACATCCCTAAAATTGCAATCAAAGCTGTGCAGTGGTGATGGGTGTGTTCTGGGATAATGTCAGAAGCATCATTGATGGCATATACCTTTAATCCGAGCACTTGGGGTGCTGAAGCAGGTGCATATCTCAGAGTTCAAGGACAGCTTGTTCTACAAATCACATTCCAAGACAGCCAGGGCCACATAGAGAGACCCTGTCTCAACAGGCAAACAAACAGGCTTTGGCTTTACCAGGAACTCCCGCAGCTGAGAAGTTCCTGTGTGCCTGAGGTCGCAGCTGGATCCTTTGGAGAGTTGCTCATATCTCTGTAACCTTTCTCTTCTCTCTAACCTCTCATGGTTTGTTCACCACTCATGATTACTGTGTTTTCTAGGTCAAGGTTCCCCAGGCATCATTAGGTGGGAACCCATTTATAAACTGCAGATTTCCATGCTCATGTGTGTCCTGCTCCTCCCACCCCCACACATGAAGGGTGCTCTTGCCCCCCCCAACAGTGTTCCCCCCACACACCAAGAATGTCTCATCACTCCCATCCCCCCACACCAAGGGTGCTCCTTGCCCATACTGTTTGTTCCTTCCCCCTTCCCTCAGCATGGGCGCTCTATGGCCTCTGGTTTGGTTCTTTTCTTCCTTCTCACTCCTTGTTCTCAGAGCAGCTTCTGCTTCTGCTACCCAGACACCCTGTGTGTTGTTAGTCCTCATTAGTCTTTGCAGAGATCAGAGCTCCCTACTCTAGGTTTGGACATTGCAGGTATTTTAGAGAGATTATTAACCCTCTCTCCTTGTGGTAACTTTATACTTTAGACATATGGATAGTCACTCTGAAATTCTTGGCCAACACAAGGGTGATAAGTAATGCAAAGTGTCTGTTTGCTTCGTGGGGTGAAGGAGGTGCCCAGTCCCACCATTATGTCTCACCCCACTTTATGTGGTGATTGCTGTCCCCTCAGCTCATGGTGAACTTTCAGATTTGTAATCTGTGAGGTCCTGTTTAACTTCACACATGAAGAGTCTGTGGTTTCTTCCCAGCTAACTCTTCACCGTGCATGTGTAAATGAACATGGCCTGATCTTTGATTATTCTGAGAGACAGCCCCCAGCCCATAGTTTGTGAATGAGCCTTGAAGATGTTTTCCTGCCCTGTGTGATTTAGTTTGAAATATTAGGTTCCTATAGCTCTTTTTTTATTTTTGAAATTTTTTATTTAATTTACAAATGTCAAGTATATGTGGCTGCTCCCAGAGGCCAGAAGGGGGCATACAAGTCCCTAGAACCAGAGTCACAGGTGGTTTGAGCTAACTTACTAGGGTGCTGGGAACTGACCTCATGTTTTCTGGAAGCGCAGCAAGCACTCTGAAACCCTGTGCCATAGCTCCAGCCTGGCTCCTACATATACATAAAGGGCTGTTAATGTTGAGAGTTGTCCTTGTAGTACTCAGTTAGCGCTAGACTGTAGACAGAACATAGCCCTGTTCTTAGATTTCTTTCTCCAACTTCCTAGAGCACAGCAGTAATGACCTCCTGGAACCTCTATTTCCTCCTGAGTTAGACACAGCTTAGGAATTGCTCATTTATTGAACAAGTGCTACAAAGTATAATGAAACAGCCTTTGCTAAATATAACATGCTGGGAAACTATGTACTAAGAATCCAAAGGAAAATCTAAAAGGTTCAACTGGGCATTGGTATTCTGAAGCTACTGTGATATCCTCTAATCAGAGGAGAGGATGCTCAGGTCCTTACTAAAGAGTACAGATGTTCAGAAAGGCTTCCTTCTCCAACACAGCTCGGCTCTGTCCTTCACCTGTGTGTGGTACTCCGTGATCATCACCGCTGGCATGGCCTACATCTTCCTCATCCAGTTGATAAACATCAGCTACAATGTGACCGAGAGGGAAGTCCAGCAGGCCCTTCGGCAGAAGACGGGCCGCCGGCTCCTCTGTGGGCTCATCGTGGACACAGGCCAGTACAACAGGGGCTTCCTGCGCAATTGGTACCAGTTCTCCACCCTGGGCGCACACACTGCCCACGCCCCTGCTGAGGACATTGTCTGAAGTGCCTTCCGTGCAGCCTGAGGGATACTCCTTTCTCTGTCCTGTCCATTTCACACTTCGGTATCCACGAAGGGTTCATCTTCATCACCGTCTTCTCAGACGTGTAGGGCCGTGCTCAGGTTTGAAGACAGGACTGAAGAAAAGGTCATTTCCTCTGACTTCATAACTTAAGGGATATTGATACTGAAGCTGCAGGCGTAGAGCCGTTCCTTTCCGGTCACCTTCTGACTCAGTCACCAGAAGCTGTCAGGGATGTGCATTACTCAGGCACAGGCCAGTAGAAGGAGTTTCTGCCTGTTCATCTGAGGAGGAGTGTTCATAGGATAGTTCCTAGTCCTCCTCTCAGTTCTTAAGAGCCATATGACCCCTTGGTAGAGCGGCTTTCCCGAGTCTCAGGTTCCTCTGATGGGGGCCTCTGCTGCCTAGCTACCTCCTGGAGCAGCCATGAGGGCCATCTGAGGAAGGCCGTGAAGCAGCCTGTAGATCAGAACATTGAAGCCAATATTATTAAGACAATCGGTGTGTACAGTTATAGAAGTTCTTAGTGACAGACCTTTCTCCTCAGGACCGGGGGTGACAAGAGGCTCGATGCTGGTCATCTCGTCTTACTATCTACGCTGTGTGCAGTGGGCAGCAGTTTAAGTGACGAGTGTTTGCTGATGGATCATTTTAGATTTACTCTAATGCTAACAAACATTAATTTCTTTCCTCCTTCCCATTTCACCTGGTGAGGTGCTAGCACACTGGTGGGTGATGGTGGCTGGACGGGAGGAGACTGTCCTGGGAGAACATGCTACCCCCTCCTGCCTAGGGAGGCTGATTAATATCAAGGGCTTGATTTTTTATTATTCATGTATATCTAGTGCTGTAGGTTTATAGCACACAATGGGAACATGCGCCTGGCATGAGCTCTTGGGGTGACTGACAGCTTCCCACATCCACATTGCTGCTTGCTCCCCCTTCCCTACTGAAAGTGTCTAGGAGAGAAGAACCGGTATGTGCGCTTTCTGACAATGGACACCTGACTGCTCTTCCTAACTCCCGACGCTGCGCTGCTCCTCTGTGTCCCAGAGCTGTAACGTAGGAAAGACTGTGTGTTCCCGCAGAATGCGCTGTCTTTCTGCTCCTTCTTGACGTCTTTGGTTTTTACACATGTACTGTTCTGGGATCCCAGATCAAAGATAATTTCTGAGACCTTAAATTTGCCTTGGCCTTGTTGCTCAGAGATGGGAAACAGTGCTGCATTTTCCCTTTTGTGCCTGCTTGTGAGCGTTGAGAGGAAATACCACCACCTCTGGATTAGCCCTGTCCTTTGCAGCAGGGGCCACCCTTAGAGTCGCCACTAGCCAGGGCTCTCCTGAAGACAGGCGCCACATATTCATCCAGGGTTGTCATTGCTCTCCCCAGAGATCTATTGTTAACGAACACTAGACTCCATATTCTACTGGGGTTCACTAGAGAGAGCCTGGGGGTGTTTGCAGTTTCTTCAGCGATGCCTGTCCCTGGCATAGAGTCAGACACTCATTTAGAATGAAAGTTGGCTTGGATACAACTAATTTCTGTGTGGGTTTTAGGTAAGAGAGATGGTAGTAATGTCAGACAGTCTATGTGGGCAGAAATTGGTAGTTTTCATGTCTCTTGAATGCCAGGTATATAGCCAACTCTGAATGTCTGGCTGCTGCCAACATTTATAGAAATCATATAGTCAGTATTTGTAGCCTGCCTCGTTTCCAGCAGCAGTGCAGATGTGATGGTGAGTGCTGCAGCAAGACCCGTCACTGGGAGAGTGGGGATGACCACTGCCTTCCTCAGTTTGCCATCAAGGGCCAGTTCCCCGCCTGCTGTTGGGAGGACTCATTTTCGGCTCTTTGGCTCACTGGAATGAAATGAAGATGCTTAGGTTTTCTTTTTAGATTTTCTTGTGTGTGTGTGTGTGTGTGTGTGTGTGTGTGTGTGTGTGTGTGAAGGCCAGAGAGCTCTCTTAGAGCTGGAGTTACACGCATCTGTGATCTGCCTGCTGTGGGTGCTGAGAACTAAACTTGGCTCCTCCGGAAGAGCAGCCTGTGCTGCTAACTGCTGAGTCACCTCTCTAGCCCCGAGTTTAAGTTCCTGGTGAACTGATGGGAGGGTTTCAGAAAGTCAGCCCTGTGAGAAGATCCTTGTTTTGTGGATCTTTCAGCCTTCCCATTCACTCTTCCCTACTGAAAGTGTCTAGGAGAGAAGAACTGGGTTTGTTCACTTTCTGACAGTGGACACCTGACTGCTCTTCCTAACTCTCGATGCTGAGCTGGAACATAGGAAAGACTGTATGTTCCTGCAGAATGGGCCGTCTTTCTGGCAGAGATGGGAGATTAATATGAGGAAAACTCCCTCTTGATGTGTTTGGTTTTTACACACATACTGTTCTGGGATCCCAAAGATCAAAGGTCATTTGTGAGACCTTAAATTTGCCTTGGCTTTGTTGCTTCATAGAGGGAAAGCAGGAAATACATACTCAGCCTTCTGAAGGGCTTGTTTTTAGAAGACATTACACCAGGGGCTGTCTATAAGCAGCTTCCGCTAGGCCCCAGGGTAGCTTTGGCATATTGTAGTAATAGGAGCAGCGGGGCTGCATCCCCGGCACCCGGCCGCCCACATGACTAGCTTATGCCCCGGAATAATTACACAGAAACTGTATTCTTTTAAACACTGCCTGGCCCATTAGTTCCAGCCTCTTATTGGCTAGCTCTTACATATTGATCTAACCCATTTCTAATATCCCTGTAACACCACGAGGTGTCTTACCAGGGAAGATCTTAACCTGCGTCTGTGTCCGGTAGGAGAATCATGGCGACTCCTTGACTCAGCTTCTTTCTGTCAGCATTCTGTTCTTTTTACTCCACCCACCTAAGGGTTGGCCTATCAAATGGGCCAAGGCAGTCTCTTTATTTAACCAATGAAATTAACACAAAACAGAAGACTCTTCCCCCATCAGCATATATTCCTAGACTTTTGAGCTTTCTTATGATTGCCACTTGTTGGTGGGATTCTGTTGTAGACATTGGTATTCTCCACTAAAATGAAGCCCTAGATGTATTTCAGGGACAGTGCTGTCTATTTCTTCAGCCACATGGCTGTCTAGGAGATTGTAAACCTCTGCTCTCCCAGTGGCGCTTTCCTTTGGTGAACGCATTGCTTGCCGTCTACCTAGAAGGAAGATGCTGAAAACTTCTCTTATGCAATAGTCCTTGATACTTCTAATATTTTTAGCAAGAGGAAACTTTGTATACCAGAACCTTCCACTGCCAGAAAACACAACGCCAGTAAGAGCCTGTGTAATGCTGATATCTGCCCAACAGACTTACTTCCTTTGGTAGGACATCTGCTTTTTATAGAAAGCTCAACCGACAGAAGCAAAAAGCTGTAGACGCAGAGCTTCACCCTCAAAGTTTAGAAGAAACGTTCTGTGCACTCGCCCATCTCTTTAAAGCAGCTGAGTGGGCTTCTGTGACTTCACTTTCTGTTAGCCATACTTTTTAAAAATGAGACCTTCTTCCAGACAAGTAGTGGATGTGACTTGCGCTGGAGGCACCTGCTTGGAATCTGGTCTGCTTAGCAGCAGTTTAAACACGCAGAGGTCGTGTAGGCAAGAGTGAAAACCATGTTAACTAAACTGAGCACCACATGGAACTCCCCATGTCCTGCTGCACTGGAGCTGGCTCTGAGCATCCACTGTGGGACAGCGGGGAATGGTGAGCGAAGCAGCCTTGCTCTACACTGGGCTTGAGCCTTCTTGGGGCACAGTTCACCTTTAGAAATTCATATCTAAAAGGCAAAGCTTTAAAACCAGAGATGGTTTGTTCTAATGATCCAAGTAGAACTTGGATTTTTTTCAGGCAAAGCCATTGACAAGCTCCGTTCATGGTGCCAGGGGCTGGTGATTTGATGATGATTTGTTAGGGCTCAGGGACCTTTGCATCTGATCTAATTTCAGGATCTGATGTTAGACTAAGAGAAATCCGGGAATGAATTTAACATTAAATTCAATATTTAATATGGATGGCCCATCAACAGGCTGGAGGCTGAGGGGACAGCTGCACTTCTTTTGTGCCTGTGTCCACGGCCTGCCACCTCAGCTCAGAAGCAAAGCCTTTTAAATGTTTTACTAAACACTGCCATTTGTGCAAAATAAAGTCCTGTGACAAGTTGTTTAAAAGGAAATAAAGTGCTTTCTTTACAGAAACAGTTGGTGATTCTTGGTGTGTCCTGAAATGGTTTGCCTTAAGAAAACCCTAAGCTGCATGACCTCCTGACAACTTCGTCCCCACCCGTGGTCCTTCGCTGACCCTGAACTTCACCTTCCTCTTTTCCTCCCTGGTTCTGTAGATCAGATACTGTTTATAAAGGCAGCAGTTAGCAGTCATGTTTCAGACCATATCTTCATCATGGCCCGTCAGGAGTCTGATCCTTGCAGAAGGGTCTATAAGCTGGTACTGTGGCCTAGTCAAAATATGTGTCCCAGAGAAGCCATTTCTGGTTGGTGTTGGGGGTGAAGCCAGATAAAGTTTAAGATGGAAAACTTAACTTTATATGACTTACTTAGGGCATGTTTATTGAAAGAACTCAGCCTTTTCTGCAGGCTTGTCATTAAATTAATATTTGTGTGTGGCTTTGATTTGTGTTTAGTTGTTTTCATGATTGTGCTATAATTATAAACAGTGGTTTAGATGGAATGAGAATAAATATGACTTCAGTCCCATTTTTCTTGTGGCCATTGGTCTTCAAAGTACTTGTGTTTTTGGATGACAGCCGCATGGTGATGTTAAAGAAGAAGGTGTGTGGCTGGGTTGCGGTTCTGCCGTTCTGTTGTCTCTCAGCCCACCCTCCACATCTTTCATGACAAAAGGACCAGAGTCTGCACTGCACTGCGGCTAGGTAGCTTCAGGACGATGCTGAATCAAGCACGCTCACTAGTCTACCAGTTCAGATGTCCTGAGCACCACCATCTTTCTCATTTTACTGTGCGCGTTTGTAGACTGTTTGAATTTGTCATAATAAAGATATGTTTTATAATGGGAAAAATTCCTAGCAGATGATTCTGTGTAAAAAAGTTCACAGAAGGGAACATTTGATCAATCTTTATAGAATCCTAAATATTAGAACATTCTTTGAATTCAGTCTAAGTTGCCAGGCCAAGCAGACAAAGCAGATGGATTACTTAGAAGCTGCAGTTGGGAGCATGGCTAGGCATTTTGATGAGGGGCTGGGTGGTCCTCGCTGGAGCTGTTATTAGCGTTTGGAGTTTCCGACATGCTCAGCAAGGTGCTTGGGCGTCCTAGATGCTCTGAACTCAGGATGGGCCGCTGTGCTGCGCTGCAGCTGTGTAGAGTACCTTTTAACTGTGTGTGCCATTGGGTAGGCTGGGCTCTGTCGGGCACTTGTCACTCATGCTGTGGTCATAGAACATAGGCTGCCCCTCCCTTCTTTTCTAGGTCCTCTCTGCTTTCTGTTTCCATCCAGTCTTCCACTTAACCAGCACCTCACAGTAAGTGATAAGGACACATCTTTCTTCACAAGTCCAGGCAGACAAACCCTCATCTTTTTTAAACTTTATTATACTAAAAATATATAAAATACACAGAACAGTAGTGCTCTAGACTGCTCCTTTGGATGACCCCACTGTGATAGACAGCTGCCTAACAACCCAGGAAAGATCAAGAACAATTTCCCGAGATAATCCCGCTGGCCTATACATTCTAGAAAGTAAACCAGATTCAGGTAGGTGTGTGGGTGGGTGGAGATAACCTTCATGGATCCTGGCACCAAAGACTTCCTTGAGGACAAGCACGTAGCTATTGGTACACAGCTGTCACAATGGTGTCAGTATCTGGAAGTCTGGAAGGATGTCAGCCACCTTCCGACGAAGTTGGTCTCGCCGTTCCTCTTTCACCCTTTCTTCTTTGGTAAATTTTACAAATGCCTTCCATGTCTGAAGCATGACACTGAGAAGCTTCCTTTAAGGAGAAAAGGGGAGAGGTGGAAATCAATGGGAATTCCAACAGTACAGAGTGCTATTAAAGGAGAGGTGGAAATCAATGGGAATTCCAACAGTACACAGTGTATTAAAGGAGGATGGACGGGGATAACTGTAATCAGTTGCCATTTGCACAGAGCCCCGTGCTGACAGTGCAGGCTTTGGGACCTCTTGGTTCATCTGCTCACAGCCTGTCACTGACCAACCTGGACCAGGAGTTGTGATGGGTGGGCAGACAGCCATCAAGGTAAACTCTATCCGGAAGAGCTAATTTAGGGCACTGAGGCCTAATTTAAAGCTTGCCTGGTAAGTGCACCCCCATCTACAACAGAAAGCATCTCTAATTCAGTTGAGAAAAAAATATGCTAAATACCAAGTATGGAAAGATGGTGATGGGGGCAGGCACATGCTGAAACAGTGCTGTCCTTGGGAAGCATGTTGCCTTTTGGGGACTGACCAGTGCCTACACCAGCTCTGCACTGGGCATGCTGGGGTGAGGCCTAATGCCTGCCCATTTAAGCAGCTAGCCTGTCAGAGTCAGCGCTGTGGGAAGGGACAGTGAGGGAGGAACACCCGAGGTGTTGAAAGGCACTGCCTCTGAACTGGAGAATGCAGGCCTTGAGGGAAGGCGAGGAGTCGCACAATTACAGTTGGAACACAGGCACAGGGTTGCGGCTGTTTGTAAACCTTGAGGCAGTGATATTTGCTCTGGTCTCTTGGCCAGCTAACGAAGCCCCAGAATGCACCTCAGTCATTAATTCTATGGCTGTTGGTTGACTGATGTTTTAGATAATGTTGGCTTTTGTTGGCAAAAAGATTACTTTTAAAACAAGGAGGTCCCGATGAGCAGAGCTGCTTCCCTGCATTCAGTGTCTACCCACTCAGCCCACCGGAGATTCCCGTGGTCGCCTCTAGGGCCCACCTCCCTCCTAACTATACTCCAGGATTTCTGACTCTTAGACTTTGGCTCTTCCTATTCTGCTCTCCGGAAATCTCTGCTTGCTCTAGGGAAATAAACAGAGCACAGAAATGGCTAGATATACTGAGCAGGCTGCTGGGCAGTGGGTGCCACCTGGGCAGAGCTGAATGGCGCCAAGGATGAGACTGTGCCCAAAAGCTGAGGTGAACTTTGCCTCTGAGGGGCAGAGTACGAGGTCAGTGGGGCAGAAACAGAGGAGCCAGAAACAAGGAACAAAGTGGGAGAGACACAGTCCTAGCAGGCGAGCTTCGTTTCCTGTTGACTGCAGAGTCTTCACACTCCAGACCCTGAAAAGGAGCACTGTCTTGCTGTCCTGTCTCACAGCTTACACATGGCAGTGACAAAGGAAAATGAGAGGGCAGATGTATAAAGAGCAGGGTGACTTAGAGCGAGAAAACCCTGTGCGGAGTCCAGGGAGCTGCCTGCTGTGTGTTATTTGTACATGCGGCGTACGCTGTTCCCCCGGGGTCATTACAGTGATCATAAGACATGGCCTGTGAAAACCCCAAATGAATTCTCAGGCCGAGAGAGACAACTGAGGCAGGATCCACATCCACAGGCACGGAACTTGGATCAACCCGCTGGGATTGGGCTGAGCCCTGCATTAATACATTACTGTTTCCTTGTTTGGTCCTCACAGCAGCCCTGAAGGCAAATTCTGTTCTTACTCATTTTAAAGGTTTTATTTATTTATCATGTGTTGTGTGTATGTATGTAAATGGGTGTGCACACGCCACACTATGACTGTAGGTTAAAGGACCCACAGTGAACTGGGGTCATCAGGCTTGGTGGCAGGCACCTTTACCCACTAGGTAAATGCCATCTCAGCCCTATGACAGAAGATTCAAAGGTTATGAATCCAGAGTCACACACTGAATCCTAGCCTTCCTCTGCAGCAGACACATGTATTCAAAGCTAAGTCCCTTGGACACTGTCAGTTATTGCATAGTTCTCTTTATTTGGACCAAATTATAACACACTTGTTAGTCTATTCCCTGCCCACTGATTCCAAGAACAAACAGTTTTTGCTAGGAGTGGATGTCCTGGTGTACAAGCTGTGCAAGAGATATGCATATACACAGAGAAAACAAACCATCCAAAAATAAATGTGAGGCCGGGAGGAGAGGGTGACTCCACACCCCACAAGCCTCCATGTCTCAGAGGGGCTGCTGCAAATGCACACTACACTAACTGCTTCCCAGGAGTGACACCTGACCATCAGAAAGGGTTTTCCTGTCCAATCTCAGAACGTACAAATGCCTAGGGAAGTTCTAGTCAGAGAACACATACACACTTGTTTATATTTGTGTGGATTACATTATTTCTCCACAAATAAGACTTAATTGTATTTTAAACATTAACTAATAATACATTTACACACACAATTCAAAACAAGGAGAAGCTATCCCATGGAGTCACAGGCTACGTGCTTAGGAGGGACTACATGCTCTGTCACTGTACAAATGTCCTTAGCTGGAGGAGGGACTTGTGATGAGGAAGGGGCCTGTGGGACAGTGATGTTCAACTTTGACCTCAGTTGTGACACGGGTGTCTAGTAATTACTGCCTCTGTATGGATTACACACTTAAATTTGTGCTGTATTTCACAATGTTTAAAAAGTCAAACTAAAACACAAAACTCTGTGTTAAGGGTACTTGTTGCTCTTGCAGAGGGCTCGTGCTTGGTTTCTAGCACCCACATGGTGGCTCACAACACTCTAGATCCGATGCCCTCTTCTGACCTCTGTGGCCACCATGCATGCATGTGGTACTCACACATTTGTATCATACACATTAAAAAATCCCTAGAAAATGAAACTGTGTGACTAATAAGGAACACATATGTCCAGATATGTCCCATGATGCTCACATTCGGTCCCTGCCAGCCCTAGGTGGCTAGGACAGGCTTCCTCGTAATTTTACGGTTGATTTCTGGTGCTATTCTTGCCTGTGAGTTGGGAGGGCCCAGCTCTCGCAGCCTCCACCTCAGCTTTTTACAGCAGCAGTAGAATATGGTACAGGTAGCTGGAGAGTCAGTGGGCACAAGTGCCAAGCCTTACCTGTCACAGTGTTCTGCTGCAATCTCAAGTTTCCTCTGGGATTCGATCTTCATCTCCCTGACCATGGTCAACCAGGCCCTGAAAACCTTCTTCTGCAGTAAGTGGGCACAGAGTTTTCTTACTTCTTTCTCCAGATCATCGACATACTAGTGGGTGAAGACACAGTTAAAGATGAGAGAAATATAGTATCAGTGGACAAGTACAGTAAGTAAAAAACAAAACAAGCAAACAAGCAAAAACAAATGGGAGAGAACCAAAACAACATATAAAGTGAAACAGTAAAAGATGTAAAAGGCTGAAAGATAATAAGGCCCAAAATAATATCTTCTGCAGTGTACTATAACAATAACAGCAATTCAGGGGTATAAACGGGTGTAAGATTGATTAGAGGTTTAAAAATCAACCTAAGTACTATGTGACCAAAACAAAAACAAACAAACAACCCAAGGACTATAAAACACAAAAGATGAAGTAAGGATTCGTTATAATATAAACACATAGACTTTATGGGAAAAGCATCATGTGCTTGGGATTTAATACTAACCAAAGTTGACAACATTTTAAAGGAATGAACTGGATTTGTGACTCTTTTTGGAAAACCAAAGTGACTGGCATTATGAAGGCTATTCAGTTTCTTTATCGGGGAGTTGAGCAAGGAGATGTATTTACTTAGTTTTGATTTTCTGAGGCAAGGTCTTACTATATACTCTAGACTAGCCCTGAATTAATGGTGGTCCTCCTGCCTCAGCTTCCCAAGTGCTGAGATCATAAGCATGTGTCATCTCACATGGCTCAAGGAGATGCATTTAAAGTCCTTTCCCTGTGTCCATACCTGGAACCAGCTTCGGAGGACTCTTCTACACAGTAGATGGGAATACAGCTGATCAGCCTGGGCTGTTCTCACAGCCAGAGCTTCCTGGCTGTACTGGAACCAAGTGAGCAGGCATTTTCGTTGAAGAGCCGAAGAGTAATGTTCTTCTGCTACCTGGAAAATGTTTGAATGAAAAGAGGAACACCATTCCTTAAATTTTAAATCACTTAAGGGAACATACACAGCTAGGAAATGATAGTACATAGCAGGTATAGATAGTTATGTGGATTGTATATAATAATCTTGAGTTGCCTATAGTCTACTGGCCTTGTTCTGTGGAGGTCACAGATTCACAGGGTGCTGACTCCCTGGAGGTCGCAGGCATTCGCTGGTTATGGAAATGGAATAAGCAGCTTCCACGACATCACTTGATGTCCACTAACCCTGGCCTGGGGGCTGGCAGTGCTCTTAGTTTGCTCTCCTGGAACCTGGACAGCAATTCCAGACGGCTCTTTACTATGTACTTAACCATGTCTAATGAGGAAATGCCGATGCTTTCAATTAGTGTTATAGAATGAACTGTCACCAGGATTGAAATTTAGACATTATCAATAAACCACAAACCATTGATTCAAAAATAACATGATGAATATTTTAATGTCTTACCAATTTAAGTGGCCGGGAGTATAAATACATATAACTTAGCTTTTATGTGTAAAAGAGAGACTGTTGTGTTCCTTTGACAGGAGAAGAGACCTCTATAGACAGTGACACGTTTCCCAGGTCTCATCTAGTCACCCAGCACTGGGAACCTGTTTCATCCAAGCAGATCTCCTCGAAGTGGTATTTACTGGCCAGAGCGGTCATCACAGGGGACTCTATATGACATACGCAGCCCTGGCAGCCAAATGCAGACTAACATTCCATCTGTTTTGAACTTCTTGATCATTGACTTGAATGCCCTGTTCTAAGTCCTGGGCAAATTTGTCAGGGGAATTTGAGACATTTCATTGGTGTTGGATTTCAGGGATCCCTGTGGCAGAGCAGATTGCTGTTCTCTGTAATAGCATTATGTACTCTTCGCAATGTAATTTTACAGAACCTCCCAGTGGAGTAGATGGAGCTTCATTCCTTCTTAGTGACCTTGAGCCTGGCCATGTGACTGTGCTCTGTTCATTGAAACACTAGTGGGCAGTGTTAGTAGCTAGTTAAATTAGCAGCCTGGAGGACACTGGGAATGAACCTTCACGTCATAATGAGCAGTTTATAAATCCATGGCCTAGAGCTATGGGGCTGATTATCACTCAAAAGAATGAAGAATGGGATTTGAACATAACTTCTGCCCTGGAAAGAGACATGACATTCCAAACGAGCAGACTGTCACTAATAAAAAAAGTTATCTATTATTTATTCTATTTTCATTATGTATATGTGTATTTAGGTATTTTTTTATAGCCTTTAGAAATTGAATACCTGCCTTAAACTGAAGTGGGACAGTGTGGTCTTTCTGGCCACTGTAGACTCCCACCCCTGGGAGGGTGTCCTCTATTTTATTTTGCAATAAATTTTACTCATGACCTACTGTACAGTCTGTGCTCAGTCGTGATGGGGGTCATGAGGACCTTGAAAGCAAGGGTTCCAGAGCCAAGTCCTGGTGATGGACAGCAGCGGTTCACAACAGGGCTGGTCCATCGGCTCGTTAATTGCTAGGCGGAAGGCACAACCCAAGTAGCTCCAGATCCAGTGCGCAGGACTAGGGAGAGACTGGGACAGAACCTATACTGGCCTGCAGACTCCTGAGAATTGAGCATGAATTGTAACGGACTGAGATTTCGGGGTTGTCTATGGACTTTATCATAGGGATCCAGCCACTTCCCACTTTCTGCTGTAAACCATGCTAAAACTGAGTCGCCTCTATTCCTCCTGCAGTGGTGATCTCTAATAAAACCACCCTAGTTCCCAAAACCCCTTAAATTACAAGTATCTAGATAACCAAATCAAACTCTTACTGAAAACAGAAATGTACGTACTCAAACCAGTTATCTTTCTGCTTTTTGTTTTGTTTCATTTTGTTTTTGTGAGACAGGGTTTCTCTGTGTAGCTTTGGAGCCTGTCCTGGAAATCGCTCTGTAGACGAGGCTGGCCTCAAATTCAGAGATCTGCTTGTCTCTGCCTCCGAGTGCTGGGATTAAAGGTGTGCACCACCCAACACCTGGCATTTCTCTGGCTCTTTAAAAGCACTAACCACTCTCTAGGCGAAAGCATGTATCCGCGAAAGGTCTGCTTTCCGGTTTGGGGTATGAGAGGATGGCGTACCTCCATGCTTTCCTTGCTGTGCATTCTCAGCCTCTTCCAGGGCTCCAGGCCTTTCTTCCTTAGCAAGACCTTTTCATAGTGATCTTTGGCTACTGCTTCCAGCTCTTGATTTCTCTTCATTCTCTTCAGTTTCTCTAGTTCTTTCTGGGGGAAAAAAAAAGAAGCGAAAAGTTCCATGATTAAAAAAATCTGAAGAATTTTATTTAACTAAAAAGTCAATGAGTTTAACACATAACCACTAATAAAATAGTGTGCTGGTTATTATACTAGAACTCTGGAACACATATACACACACATGCATGCACGCACTCATGGGTGAATGCACGTATGTGTGCCTAAACAAACAAACATTTAAAGAATATTGCTAAAAGGATTAGAAAAAGTTGGTTGTGTGCTCTATGTCAATCTATGTATTCTTAGGTTTATTCAATAATGTTCATAGAAATGAGCTTTACTCCCCTCATTACTAAAAAGTCAAGAGAAAAATCAGGAATTTTCCCTTATTACTACAGAAAACCCAGCAATGTACACCTTTACTAGAGTTATGACGTAGAGCCTTGTATATAAATAATGATGGTCAAATGACAACCCCACTGGAAGTCTAGAAGAGTATTCTTAGCACCGAGTTGTTTTTCCTTCCTAAGTGAACAGTAAGTCCAGATATAAGCTAAAAGTATTTATCATCATCAAACAGCCTTCTGTCCCGAGTAGAAAGATTAACTACCCCTGGTGGTTGCCTGAGACAAAAGACACCTTGTGCTTCTCACAGAAGGCATACACCTGTGAGTGGTGTGCCTGAGAAAGACGATAGGAACGCAATGGTCACTCTACAGATACCCTTATCTATCTATTTTCTTTTAGTAAAAGCAGCCTGAGGTGGAGGTGGAAGAGAAAAGTCTCCTGAAATATAGCAAGGCAGAGCTTTGCGGGCAGACTGCAGACTGCCTCACAGTCGTCACTTGTGGGGCAGAAATCCGACAGCATTCAAGTTCCTTTTTCATTCCCTAATTTCATGTCATAAAAAGGACAGTGGTAAAAAGGTTGATTCAACAAGCTACTTTGTGTGCCTGAGCCTTCTGCAAGAAGCAGCAGGGAGGGAAGGGGAAGAGAGAGGGAAAGAGAGAAACAGAATCGGAGTATTTCTAAGACGGAACGGGGAGTGTTCTCATCTTCCAATTCAATCACACATCTACAAGCTCCTAAAAACAAAATGTCCACATTCTTTAGGACATTACATCAAAATAACCTTTATAGTCTTTATTTCAGACACTCAAGATCCTTCTTGAATGGAAGGCAGATATAAAAACCATAGACAAGCATTTCTTCATGAGTAGTAAAAGGAGGGTAAAGAATAAACGAGGAGGGCTGGAGAGATGGCTCAGAGGTTAAGAGCACTGGCTGCTCTTCCAAAGGTCCTGAGTTCAGTTCCCAGCAACCACATGGTAGCTCACAACCATCTGTAATGAGATCTGGCACCCTCCTCTGGCGTGCGGGCATACATGGAGGCAGAATGTTGTACACATGATAAATAAATAAATAAATCTTAAAAAAAAGAATAAACGAGGAGACAGAAATGGGGTGTTTCCACATGGAGGGAACTGTTCCTGCACCAATGGTGGCTTGCAGATGGACACCAGAGCCTGATTTCCGCCCTCTGGAGAAGCCCTTGGACTCGGTCTAAAGAACCCACTTGCATACACTCACATTTATCTTCCACTTCTTTGTACAGGAAGTGGATGGCAGCTGCATGCACTCGGCTGAGACACTGACATGGTACGATTCTGCTTTGAGAAAGCATTTACATTGGGGATCTACACAAGGGTTTTAAAGAGCACATAGTTCCCTTGGGTTAAGAAGCAATATTAAATATGAGTTTCTTTCTGATTTAAATTATATTTTGCATAAATACCAATGATGTCCGAAAACAATGTCTCATCTAAATGTTTATCTGTATCATCCACTATGTCTTGAGAGAAAGATCAAGGATCACAAGTATGTTACAGGAAGTATAGGGCACTCAACACCGTCTGACACTAATATCTTCACACTGGATCATGGGAATCAAAACAGAAACATGCTAAATATGTCAATTTAAATAAAAGCAAATAAAACCAAAATATAAGCACTAACAAAAGTCCCTTTGACCCACGGGATTCAATACACCCTCTATTCCTCACCTAGCCTCATTTCACTGGAAAATCCCAAGTCTCCACAGAAGGCGCTCTCGACCAGGCCATGAACGATGCCTATGTTTCTAAATTAAAGAGTCACTTGTCTCCTTCAGAACTGTGCTCAGTCACACTTTGTTGGGTCCCCTACTCCTCCCCTCACACAAACACATTTCTCAGTGTTGTGACTGTAGATTCTCCTGGGTCCTCTGGCTGTGGCCCTGAGCTTTCATCTCTGTCCAGACAATGCCCCTGCCAGATTGATTCTAGTCACTTCCAGAGTGTGAAAAACACCGACATACTTGAAATTTCTAGATTCCATATTCCCGTCCTGATGGTCAAGCTTCTGTCAGCTGTGTGTGCCTAACAGGTATCTGACATGCATTTGTGTGTCTTGCGGAGGCCTCCTCTGTGTCCAGCAGCTCAAATACCATCTGCTCAGAAGAGTTTTCCCATTTTGTTTCCCGCACGACTCTCCCCTGCCTACTTCTTTAGGTGTTGACCCCATTACCTCTTTTTCAAACGGCATAGGTGGTTTCTAAACGCAGGGATGATGTCTGTCCTTACTGCTCTGTTCCAACACCCAGAGCAAAGACTAGCACATAAGAAGATATTTTATTTTATCATGGTCTTTTCCCTGAAGACTTCCCTTGTCCTAAAGCTTAACATTACACATTGTCTTGATCAGTCTTTTGCCAACTTGACACTAGCTAGAGATATCTGGGAAGAGGACCCTCCGCTGAGAAAATGTCTCTATCAGATTGTCTGTAGGCAAGTCAGTGGCACATTGTCTTGAATAGAGGTGCGAGAGTACCACTTTTTCTTTTGGGCCACCAACCAGCTCCCAAATCATGACACAACGCTCAGCCTTCACTTAGTTCTCATCTGGCTAGTTCTTTTAACTTAAATTGACCCGTTTCTCTTCATCTACCTTTTGCCTCAGGGCTTCTAAGTTTTCTTTCTATCTTATCTATCTTATCTATCTATCTATCTATCTATCTTACTTTCACTGCTCCTGGCATCTGCTGGCTGTGGATGCCTGGCTTCTTGCTCTGGGGGGTGTTGGGGGGTCCCTTGTTCTCTCCTCCTCCTCCTCCTCTCATTTCTCTTTTTCTTTCTAGATTTCTCTTCCTATTTACTCTCTATGCCCACCAGCCTCACCTATCCCTCTTCTGCCTAGCTATTGGTCATTCAGCTCTTTATTAGACCAATCAGGTGCCTTAGGCAGTCAAGGTGAAAAAATGCAGCATAAATAAAAGTAACACACCTTTATACAGTTAAAGTAACACACCTTTATACAGTTAAAGTAACACACCTTTATACAGTTAAAGTAACACACCTTTATACAGTTAAAGTAACACACCTTTATACAGTTAAAGTAACACACCTTTATACAGTTAAAGTAACACACCTTTATACAGTTAAAGTAACACACCTTTATACAGTTAAAGTAACACACCTTTATACAGTTAAAGTAACACACCTTTATACAGTTAAAGTAACACACCTTTATACAGTTAAAGTAACACACCTTTATACAGTTAAAGTAACACACCTTTATACAGTTAAAGTAACACACCTTTATACAGTTAAAGTAACACACCTTTATACAGTTAAAGTAACACACCTTTATACAGTTAAAGTAACACACCTTTATACAGTTAAAGTAACACACCTTTATACAGTTAAAGTAACACACCTTTATACAGTTAAAGTAACACACCTTTATACAGTTAAAGTAACACACCTTTATACAGTTAAAGTAACACACCTTTATACAGTTAAAGTAACACACCTTTATACAGTTAAAGTAACACACCTTTATACAGTTAAAGTAACACACCTTTATACAGTTAAAGTAACACACCTTTATACAGTTAAAGTAACACACCTTTATACAGTTAAAGTAACACACCTTTATACAGTTAAAGTAACACACCTTTATACAGTTAAAGTAACACACCTTTATACAGTTAAAGTAACACACCTTTATACAGTTAAAGTAACACACCTTTATACAGTTAAAGTAACACACCTTTATACAGTTAAAGTAACACACCTTTATACAGTTAAAGTAACACACCTTTATACAGTTAAAGTAACACACCTTTATACAGTTAAAGTAACACACCTTTATGCAGTTAAAGTAACACACCTTTATGCAGTTAAAGTAACACACCTTTATGCAGTTAAAGTAACACACCTTTATGCAGTTAAAGTAACACACCTTTATGCAGTTAAAGTAACACACCTTTATGCAGTTAAAGTAACACACCTTTATACAGTTAAAGTAACACACCTTTATACAGTTAAAGTAACACACCTTTATACAGTTAAAGTAACACACCTTTATACAGTTAAAGTAACACACCTTTATACAGTTAAAGTAACACACCTTTATACAGTTAAAGTAACACACCTTTATACAGTTAAAGTAACACACCTTTATACAGTTAAAGTAACACACCTTTATACAGTTAAAGTAACACACCTTTATACAGTTAAAGTAACACACCTTTATACAGTTAAAGTAACACACCTTTATACAGTTAAAGTAACACACCTTTATACAGTTAAAGTAACACACCTTTATACAGTTAAAGTAACGTTTTGCAGAATAAACAAATGTAACACAGATTTGCCTAGTAAAAATAATATTCCACAACATGGGAGGGCACATCTCACTGTGGGCAGGGCCACCCCTGGGCAAGTGGTCCTGGTGGTACATAAGAAAGCAGGGTGAGCACGCAATGAGGAGCATGCCAGTAAGCGGCAGTCCTCCATTATCTCTGCTTTGGTTCCTGCCTTGGCTTCCCTAATAATGGTCTGTAACCCATGAGTCAAGCAAACTCTTCTTCCCCAAGCTGCTTTTGGTTATGGTCTTTATCATAGCAATACAAAACCAAACTAAGGCACATGTCCTTTTCCACACACATGACTGGGCTTATCTTATATTACATTTTGTATGCAGAGAAATATATGTGATTGTCCCTGAATCAATCTGTCATAGCAATAGTAGGATTGCTCATCTAATTAGAAAATACGGTACCTCTGCTGGACGGTCTGCTGATAAATTCAATGAGCAGAAAAACTCTGCCAACTAAAAGAAGTTAAACCACATTTCCTTCAAGGACAGCCAGCCATGTGCAATTGACAGAGAAGTCACAGCAGGTACTGGTTCAGGAATGCCACCAAGTTTTTGTTGTCTATAGGAATAGCATCACCATGGCCTTGGAGGCTGTGTATCTGGGTCAGCTTTAGGAAGTCTACAAGGAAGCCAGGAGCTGTTGTGCAGAAGATGATGCCTCAAAAGTAGTAAGACCACGTGACAAACAAGTGGGCAAGCACACTGTGCACAGCATGCTCACACAGAAGGCAAAGGAGACACCGGACACATGTGCTCTAGAGCTGAAATCACTCTCACGGAAGGCTCCATCACAGCCTCTCTGCAAATGCACCGATCTCAGATTTAGGTGGTTCCGGAGTGAATGGAAGCTGGTCTACATGAAAAGGCTTTGTGTCTGTCGCTATGGGCTGGCATTTCTAAAAAGGAAAGGTTTGGGCTTGGTACAGTGAGATAAAACACTCTTCTGGCCAGTAAACTTCTTTTCAGCCATTTTTCATCTGTTCAAGCATTTTGCTTCCAACAAGAATAAAGCTGGACAGAGAACAGAGCTAATGTCTTTTTGTGAATTGATCTGAGGCATGTAATTGTCCCCCAAACTGGGGGGACAGTCACTATTAAGGAGGCATCGAAGTGTCTGCTTACCTGAGAATGCAAAAATTACCAGGTACTGAGTTGCTAGAGTTGAAATTTTGGTGAAGTGCTTGGATTGAGGGTGAGCACTGGGCAAAGGGTAAGGCTCCTGAGAGTGGTCCCAGTCTTGTGTTCACTTCCCCTCTGAACCCCAAATGTTTTCACATTTCACACAGTCTGGCTGGGAGAGAGGAGAGAGGAGCAACAGGCCGAAATCTGCCAGAGCATTCTTTGTTTTTTACTTTATTTACTTTTATTTTTATGTGCATTGGTGTTTTGCCTGCAATTGAGGGTGTTGGATTTCTTGGAACTGAAGTTACAGACAGTTGTGAGCTGCCATGTGGGTGCTGGAATTGAACCCTGGGTCCTCTGGAAGAGCAGCCAGTGCTTTTTACTGCACAGCAGCCCAGAGCATTCTTCCTCTGAGAATGAAACTCTCTCCGCAGGGAGCAGGGAGCACCTGAGAACAGTGGGGAGCCTCCACTGTAGCTAGGGAGGGCACTTTGGGAAGGCTACCAGATGAGATCCCTTCCCTCAAGCAACCACCGCCGCCGCTGCAGGGAAAGGAGGAAGGTCTTCAGTCACAGAGCAAGGAGGGAAGTGAGGTGACAATGACAGCTCAACGTGTACAGCAGGAGCAGAAACTCCAGAGCCAGAGGGCCTGCTTCCCCCACCCCCACCTCAGCATCTACTTACAAACACTGTTACAAAGTGGGAGGACCTGGAAAGGACATGGCCTCTGCAGAGCAGCACAAAGTGAAGACCCAAAACCAAAGGCACTGAAAAAGTGAAGTCTCTGGTGTCCATAGCAACAACAAAAGCCAATGGTAGTAACCACAGCAACAACAAACATCAAACAAAGCCTGATTCCTGCCTAGATTAACACAGATCTCCACAATAAAGCCCTACATACTTAAGTTTTTGTTGCTCTAAGCAAATGTCTGGCTTTCAACAACAATATGCCAAAAGATAAGAATAATTTCTGGAAAGATAAAACAATCACCAGAACAAGACACGGATATGACAAAGATGATGACGCTATCAGAATTTTAAATAACGTGGACAGTGTTAGAGACTCCAGTGGAAAAGGTGGACATCATTCAATGTCAGGTAGGTAAATGCAGGAGCCATGAAAATCCTAAGGTTCAAAACAGACGTTAAAAACGAGGTGACAGAAATGAAGAGGCCTTCAGTTAGCAATGACTAGATGAAATAGCTGAAGAAGAGCCGGGCGACCTGAAAATATGAGCAAGGAAGTCATAGTAACTGTGAAGTTGCAAAGTGAAAAACTGTACAGCTGAAAAAATACACCTGCATGACTGGGAATCCAGAAGGAGAATCAAGAGAGGCAGCTGGAATATTTGAAGAACAATGTGTAAAAGCATTTTTAAATTTTTTGAAAAAACACAAAACTATATCGAAGAAGCTTAAAACTACTAAGCAAGGCAAGCAACCTAACAAATAAACCACATCTGGACGAATCGTATTCAAGAAGGTAAGCATGAGGCAGTCTTGAAGAAACTCCTCTGGTCCACTGTTAAAGACCCAAGTCCTTATGCTGAAACTCTAACTCTAATGTGCCAGTCGACGACCCATGCCAGTGGATGAGTTACATAAGAAGGAGGAGTAGATGACCCCACAGGAAAAGTGTCCTATGCCAGTGGATGAGTTACATAAGAAGGAGGAGTAGATGACCCCACAGGAAAAGTGTCCTAAGATACTCCACCCTCATGAACCTGCACCAGAGAAAAGGTCCTGTAAGGACACAGGACTGAGGCTCTCTGGAAGGATGGAAGCAGCTTAGATGCTGAAGGACTCTGCTGCCAGAAGCCCTGCCCCACAGACTGTTAAAATTCATAAATGTACGACAAAGATTAGAATTCAGATCTGTACAAAGAAATAAAGAACACTAGATATGGAAAGCAAAACCCAACAGTCCTGTCACTAATACCACAAGGAGACAAGTGTGTAAGTCAGTTCAGCAAAGCACTAGTATTCGCAGCAGAATACAAGAAAATACGACACACACGACAGCAGTAACCTGGCGGGAGAAACGCCACGAAATCCAAGAATGTAAGGCTCTCGGATGATACAGGAAGTACGTGATTTGCAGGTGGATGGAGATTATTAAACTCTAGATAACACTAAAAATAATCTTAAAAGAAAAGTAAGTCCCTCAGTAGAGGAGATAAGGTAGGATCATAAAGATGCTTATTAAAATCAGAGAAGAAAGGCAAAGAGAGAAAGGGAGGGCAAGTACCACAGTTGGAGACAGAATATTTAATTCAATTATGTCAATGTCACTCTTATGTTAATAGCTTTAAAATAACAAAAATGTTTGCTAGCAGAGAGATTCCACATCAGATACTTATAGTTTGCTTTCTGTTCTGGTAAACACCATGACCAACTTTCTTCCAGAATGCTGAAGAGGAAAAAAACACTTTCAAACTCATTTTGTGAGGCCAGCCTTAGTCTAAACCAAATCAAAGGTGATGCAAGAATGGAAAATATTGTCAAAATTCCTGATGAATATCACCTTTTAAATCTTCAACAAAACAGTAGCAGACCAAGTTCAAGGAAGTATCATATACCACAATCAAGTAAACTTTATTCTAGGAATGAAAGGACAGTTCAATCTATACACATCAGTAAATATTATTATTATTCCATAATCATCTCAATAGATGGAAAACAATTAGATAAAATTCGACATCCTTTTATAATAAAAATTCTCAATTAATTGAATATATAAGGAATACTCAAGGATGACAACATATAATAAGCCACAGGAAACATAACATCCACAGTTTAAAGGTCCCAAATGAATGAATAGATCTGAAGCAGATTTTGAGACAGAGTTTAGGCTACCCCTGAACTCATTATAACAAATCATATACATTTGAACAGACTGGAGTTAAGGTTCAGATTGTCAGAGAGGACATTTGTAAGCAAACAAGATGGATGGCTGTAATAAATTCTCTGGTCCTGGATTAGAGCTGGAGACATTTGTATGAGTTCACTTTAATTAGATATGAGGAAATGGTTATAGTCAGTTGTATATGCATGGCATTATGTATGTATGCATGCATGCATGCATGTATGTATATCATCTGTCCCTGTCTTCCAACATTCCAGAATCAGGAACGTTCCAGGAGTAACTCAGTGCTCAGTGCCCAGACCTTCTTTTCCAGATACCACATAGAACTAAAGCATCTTAGAAAAAATGTCTGCTTCTGGGGCTTGGCAGTGAAAATATGAGAGGAAAAGCTCCAGAGAGTAAGGTATCCAGAAAGCACAGAAGAATGGAGGCATACCTAACCAGGAGCCAGCCTCAAAGAGCTCCCAAAGCCAATCAAACCGTAATTTAAACAATAAAGTTAATAACAGTATTTTTCATCATCCAAAGTACAAAATAAATATACATGAATCCATAGTTATATACATGATGACTGAATAAATAAATGAAGGAAGCAGCCAGTTTGATTTACAGAGTTCCTAGTATTCGCTCTAGGGAGGGGATGGAACTGAACTGTTCCCTCTCTCTGCCTTTAACAAATCTCTTTCAGAGGATAGAGTGTGAAGAGGAGGAACAACTGGGAACTCAGTAATGAGACCTCTTAGGCACTGCGGCTAACTCAGGTCATCAAGTAGCCATCAAAAGATAGGCTTCATCTGGGCTCGTGTACAACACTGCCACGTGTTTAAGAAGGACCAAGTGTCACCACAGAAAGCCACCAGTGAAGAGTAATTGTCAGAAAAATGCCACACACACATGGAGGGACGTTTCTGAAATCTTCAGAAAAATCAGGACAAATGAGGAAAGACAGAAACTGTCACAGCCCAGAGCACACTAAGGGAACAAGACAGGGATGTGACATCCCAAAGTAGTTCTTTTTTTTTTTTAATTTATTTATTTATTAAGGATTTCTGCCTCGTCCCCACAACCGCTTCCCATTTCCCTCCCCCTCCCCCGATCAAGTCCCCCCCCCTCATCTGCTCGAAGAGCAATCAGGGTTCCCTGACCTGTGGGAAGCCCAAGGACTGCCCACCTCTATCCAGGTCTCGTAAGGTGAGCATTCAAACTGCCTAGGCTCCCACAAAGCCAGTACGTGCAGTAGGATCAAAAACCCACTGCAATTGTTCTTGAATTCTCAGTATTCCTCATTGTCCGCTATGTTCAGCTAGTCCGGATTTATCCCATGCTTTTTCAGACCTAGGCCAGCTGGCCTTGGTGAGATCCCAATAGAACATCCCCATTGTCTTAGTGTGTGGGTGCACCCCTCGTGGTCCTGAGTTCCTTGCTCGTGCTCCGTCTCCTTCTGTTCCTGATTTGGACCTTGAGATTTCTGTCCGGTGCTCCCGTGTGGGTCTCTGTCTCTGTCTCCTTTCATCGCCTGATGAAGGTTAATATTCCTGAGGATGCCTATGTGTTTGTCTTTGGATTCACCTTATTTAGCTTCTCTAGGAACATGAATTATAGGCTCAATGTCCTTTATTTATGGCTAGAAACCAAATATGAGTGAGTACATCCCATGTTCCTCTTTTTGGGTCCGGCTTCCCTCACTCAGGATAGTGTTTTCTATTTCCATCCATTTGTATGCAAAATTCAAGAAGTCCTTGTTTTTTACTGCTGAGTAATACTCTAATATGTATATATTCCATACTTTCTTCATCCATTCTTCCGTTGAAGGGCATCTAGGTTGTTTCCAGGTTCTGGCTATTACAAACAATGCTGCCATGAACATAGTTGAGCATATACTTTTGTTGTATGATAGGGCCTCTCTTGGGTATATTCCCAAGAGTGGTATTGCTGGATCCAGGGGTAGGTTGATCCCGAATTTCCTGAGAAACCGAAACACTGCTTTCCAGAGTGGTTGCACAAGTTTGCATTCCCACCAGCAATGGGTGAGTGTACCCCTTTCTCCACAACCTCTCCAGCAAAGGCTATCATTGGTGTTTTTTATTTTAGCCATTCTGACAGGTGTAAGGTGGTATCTTAAAGTTGTCTTGATTTGCATTTCCCTGATCGCTAAGGAAGTTGAGCATGACCTTAAGTGTCTTTTGGCCATTTGAAGTTCTTCTGTTGAGAATTCTCTGTTCAGATCAGTGCCCCATTTTATAATTGGGTTGATTAGCCTTTTACGGTCTAGTTTCTTGAGTTCTTTATATATTTTGGAGATCAAACCTTTGTCAGTTGCAGGGTTGGTGAAGATCTTCTCCCAGTCAGTGGGTTGTCTTTTTGTCTTAGTGACAGTGTCCTTTGCTTTACAGAAGCTTCTCAGCCTCAGGAAGTCCCATTTATTCAATGATGCCCTTAGTGTCTGTGCTGCTGGGGTTATACATAGGAAGTGGTCTCCTGTGCCCATGTGCTGTAGAGTACTTCCCACTTTCTCTTCTATCAGGTTCAGTGTGTTCGGACTGATATTGAGGTCTTTAATCCATTTGGATTTGAGTTTTGTGCATGGTGATAGATATGGATCTATTTTCATTCTTCTACAGATTGACATCCAGTTTTGCCAGCACCATTTGTTGAAGATGCTCTCTTTTTTCCATTGTATACTTTTAGCTCCTTTATCGAAGATCAGGTGTTCATAGGTTTGTGGGTTAATGTCAGGGTCTTCTATTCGATTCCATTGGTCGACTTCTCTGTTTTTATGCCAATACCAAGCTGTTTTCAATACTGTAGCTCTGTAATAGAGTTTGAAGTCAGGGATGGTAATGCCTCCAGACAAACCTTTATTGTATAAGATTGTTTTGGCTATCCTGGGTTTTTTGTTTTTCCATATAAAGTTGATTATTGTCTTCTCCAGATCTGTGAAGAATTTTGATGGGATTTTGATGGGGATTGCATTGAATCTATAGATTGCTTTTGGTAGAAATGCCATTTTTACTATGTTGGTCCTCCCAATCCAAGAGCAAGGGAGGTCTTTCCATTTTCTGGTGTCTTCTTCAATTTCTTTCTTCAAAGACTTATAGTTCTTGTCAAGTAGATCTTTCACTTCCTTGGTCAGGGTTACCCCAAGGTATTTTATGCTATTTGTGGCTATCGTGATAGGTGATGCTTCTCTGATTTCCCTCTCTGCTTCCTTATCCTTGGTGTATAGGAAGGCAACTGATTTTTTGGAGTTGATCTTGTATCCTGCCACGTTACTAAAGCTGTTTATCAGCTGTAGGAGTTCTTTGGTAGAATTTTTGGGGTCGCTTATGTACACTATCATATCATCTGCAAATAACGAAAGCTTAACTTCTTCCTTTCCAATACGAATCCCCTTGATCTCCTTATGTTGTCTTATTGCTATTGCTAGAATTTCAAGCACTATATTGAAGAGGTATGGCGAGAGTGGACATCCTTGTCGTGTTCCTGATTTTAGTGGGATGGCTTTGAGTTTTTCTCCGTTTAATTTAATGTTAGCTGTTGGCTTGCTGTAAATAGCTTTTATTATATTTAGGTAGGACCCTTGTATCCCTATTCTCTCCAAGACCTTTATCATAAAGGGGTGTTGAATTTTGTCGAATGCTTTTTCCGCATCTAGTGAAATGATCATATGGTTTTTTTCTTTCAGTTTATTTATATGGTGGATTACATTGATAGATTTGCGTATGTTGAACCAGCCCTGCATCTCTGGGATGAAGCCTACTTGATCATAATGGATAATTTTTCTTATGTGTTCTTGGATTCGGTTTGCCAGTATTTTATTGAAGATTTTTGCGTCGATGTTCATGAGTGAGATCGGTCTGTAATTCTCTTTCTTGGTTGGGTCTTTTTGTGGTTTTGGTATCAGGGTAACTGTAGCTTCATAAAAGGAATTTGGTAATGACTCTTCTGATTCTATATTGTGAAATACCTTAAGGAGTATAGGTATTAATTCTTCTTGGAAATTCTGGTAGAATTCTGCATTGAAACCATCTGGTCCTGGGCTTTTTTTCGAAGGGAGATTTTTGATAACCATTTCTAATTCTTCGCGAGAAACCGGTCTATTTAGATCATTCACCTGGTCTTGGTTTAGCTTTGGTATATGATACTTATTTAAAAAAATGTCCATTTCTTTTGTATTTTCCAGTTTTGTGGCATACAGGCTTTTGTAGTAAGATCTAATGATTCTCTGAATTTCCTCTGTGTCTGTGGTTATGTCCCCCTTTTCATTTCTGATCTTATTTATTTGCGTGTTCTCTCTCTATCGTTTAATTAGTTTGGATAGGGGTTTGTCGATCTTGTTGATTTTCTCCAAGAACCAGCTTTTTGTTTCATTGATTCTTTGGACTGTTTTCTGTGTTTCTATTTTGTTGATTTCAGCCCTCAGTTTTATTATTTCCAGTCTTCTACTTCTCCTGGGCGCGTCTGCTTCTTTTTTTTCTAGAGCTTTCAGGTGTGTTTTTAAGTCCCCAATGTATGCATTCTCCGTTTTCTTTAAGTGGGCACTTAGTGCTATGAACTTTCCTCTTAGCACTGCTTTCATTGTGTCCCATAGGTTTGAGTATGTTGTCCCTTTATTTTCAATAAATTCAAGGAAGACTTTAATTTCTTTCTTGATTTCTTCCTTGACCCAGGTGTGGTTCAGTAGTTGACTGTTCAGTTTCCATGAGTTTGTCGGTTTTTTGGGGGCAGCGTGGTTGTTGCCTTCTAACTTTAATCCGTGATGATCTGATAAGACACAGGTGGACACTGATATTTTTTTGTATCTGTGGAGGTTTCCTTTGTTTCCGAGTATGTGGTCAATTTTTGAGAAGGTTCCATGAGCTGCAGAGAAGAAGGTATATTCTTTCCTATTTGGGTGGAATGTTCTATATATGTCTGTTAAGTCCATTTGCTTCATTACCTCCAATAATTCTCTTAATTCTCTATTAGGTTTCTGTCTGATTGACCTGTCCCTTGGAGAGAGAGGTGTGTTGAAGTCTCCTACTACTAGTGTGTGTGGTTTGATGTCTGCCTTGAGTTCTAGTAATATTTCTTTTACATAAGTAGGTGCTTTTATATTGGGGGCGTATATATTCAGGATTGAGACGTCCTCCTGATGAATTGTTCCTGTTATGAGTATAAAGTGACCGTCTCGGTCTCTTCTGATTGATTTTAGTTTGAAGTCAGTTTTGTTAGAAATTAGTATGGCCACACCTGCTTTTTTCTTAGGACCATTTGCTTGAAACACCTTTTCCCAACCCTTTACTCTGAGTAGGTGCCTGTCTTTGTGGTTGAGATGTGTTTCTTGCAAACAGCAGAATGTTGGATCCTGTTTTCGTATCCAATCTTTTAGCCTGTGCCTTTTTATAGGTGAATTGAGCCCATTAATATTAAGTGATATTAATGACCAGTGGTTGTTTACTCCGGTTATTCTTATTGCTTTTGGTAGTAGAGATTGTGTGTCTCCTTTCTTTGAGATGTGCTCGTGAAGGGTCATTAGATGCCTGGGTTATTGTAGGCAGTGTTGGCAGTGTTGGATTCCTTGGGTTGCGATTTTCCTTCTATTACTTTCTGTAGGGCTGGATTTGTGGCTACGTATTGTTTAAATTTGTTCTTATCCTGGAATGTCTTGTTTTCTCCGTTGATAGTGAACGATAGCTTGGCTGGGTATAGTAATTTGGGTTTGCATCCATGGTCTCTTAGCTTCTGCAGAACCTCTATCCAGGACCTTCTGGCTTTCATAGTTTCCATCGAGAAGTCAGGTGTAAGTCTGATCGGTTTACCTTTATAAGTTACTTGCCCTTTTTCTTTTGCAGCTCTTAATATTCTTTCTTTAACCTGTATATTTTGTGTTTTGATTATTATATGGCGAGGAGATGTTTTTCTTTGATCCAGTCTGTTTGGTGTTCTGTATGCTTCTTGAATATTTAAATGAATATCTTTCTTTAAGTTGGGAAAGTTTTCTTCCATAATTTTGTTGAAAATATTTTCTGAGCCTTTGAGCTGTGACTCTTCTCCTTCTTCTATTCCTATTATTCTTAGGTTTGGTTTTTTTATTGTGTCCCATAGTTCCTGAATGTTTTGTGTTGAGAATTTGTTGGCTTTGCTGTTTTCTTTGATCTGTTCGTTTATTTTCTCTATGGTGTCCTCAGCATCTGAGAGTCTTTCTTCTAGCTCTTGTATTCTATTGATTATGCTTGTTTCTGTAGACTCTGCTCGTTGGCCTAGATTTTCCATATCCAGCTGGTCCTCAGTTTGTATTTTCTTCTTTGCCTTCATTTCAGTTTTCAATTCTTGAACTGTTTCCATTACCTGTTTGATGGTTTTTTCTTGGTTTCCCAGGGTATCATGTACGTATTTACTCATTTCTTCAAACTTTTTGTTATACTTCTCATCCATTTCTATAAGGGCATTTTTTACATGTTGTTTAAGGGACTCTATTATCTTCATAAAGTCGATTTTTTCCACTTCTTCTGTGTTAGGTTGTTCAAATACTTCTGTTGTAAGATCATTGGGTTCTGATGTTTTCATGTTGTTTTTCGGATTATTGGGTGAGTTCTTGCCTTGGCGCCTGCCCATCTCCTCCTATTGATCCTATCCAATGGATCCTTTAGAAACCGGATCAGGTTTCCCTGCTGGCCAAGGGCTCAGCTTACAAAATGCCCTCACTCTCTTTCGTGGTTCCTGCTGCAGGCCAAGAACCCTCTCACCCCTCCGACGGATCTTCAGGACAGGACCAGGCTCCCCTTGTGCCAGTGACCTGGCCAACCAAAGGCCTACCTCTTTGATTCAATTGTAGTAGGGCGATCTGCTCTCCTTATTGCAGGCCTGTCCCAGCCGCTTGGGTCTGGCCGCTGCTCAGCCGTGTCTGGCGCCGCCGCCGTGCTGCCGCCGCTGCGCCAGCCGCTTCTGGCGCCGCCGCCGCTGCGCCTCTGTGCGTCTGGCGCCGCTGCCGCTGCGCCTCTGTGCGTCTGGCGCCGCCGCTGCTGCGCCTCTGTCCCAAAGTAGTTCTTGAATACTCTTGGAAAAACAATGTCTGCAGTAATGTGTTCACTCTGACTGCTAATGAATACTTCATGGTGATATTGGGTAGCATTAGACAAGAAAGACACAGCCGATACTCTCCTTACAATTATTTTGTAAATCTGCATTAATCCAAAATAAAGATTTTTAAAAGAACATCACTATATAAATTAGGAAGCCCCAAAGAATTCTGGATATACTGATGGTAGAGTCTAAAGAAGAAAAAGACAACAGTTTACAGCTATCTATACCTACAGGCAGACTGATCAGTCTATTAACAGAGCTATCTATACCTACAGGCAGACAATGAGCAGTCTATTAACAAAGAGATGCACACAGAAAAAGGCCCAGTGTGGAGACGCCAAGATGTTAAAATAAAGAGGAGTTAATTCTTAGTGCTGAGCTCGGATATTTTTTTCTCTCCTTTGTATTTCTCAAGTTTTCTACAGTGAGCAGCTATGAGAGACACATCTGTTACACAGTATGGTTTTTTACAGTTATTTTGTTGTTTTGCAGTAGTATGGCCTCAAATTGTTTTGTGGCATGTCACGGGGTGCTTTATAAAAGGTGGTCTGTAGTCAGATTTGTCTATTGACTTTGGCATATTGTGTCTCTTTTCTGGAGACTCATGTCTGGTAGGATGTCAAAAGTTTTGGGAAGTCAACTAATTAAGGAACTTTGTTTATCTTAAACAGCATTTTCCAAAACCATTTGACTACCGAATTTATACTTTCTCAAAGCGGCCTGCTATTTCAGGAGCGACTGGGATGCCATGGAGTATAACACACGTTGGGGAATGTGTTTTAGAATAGCTCCCCAGTTTTTAAGGGGAGAAACAGCTGCTTTTAGAGATTTCTTATGTTGATTTAGCAAGGAATGGAAATGCTTCTACTGTCTCAAAAATCTTTGTGGAGTTTGCCTCATGTGACTTCCTGACTTTTTATTCTGTGTGCCACCAACACAGCAAATACTCTGCTATGTTTCCTCCAGAGGTTAGATGCTTCTCAGCCAGCATCTAACAGCTTGCTTTCCTCCAGAGGTTAGATGCTTCTCAGCCAGCATCTAACAGCTTGCTTTCCAAGTCCCCTGAAGCACATTTCCTTCTAATCGCTCATTGCTCTATTCACTCACCACATCTGCTGAGCGCATCCTATGCCTAAGTACCCCATGGCCAGCGCACAAGTGAGGAGACGGAGCCACCGGATCACTAGCAGTCAGCCCCAACAGAGGCAGCTGCCTACAGACTTCAGAAAGACTACTAACCATTGTCTTCAGTCTCTTTTCCTCTCGTTTTCTCTCCAGCTGAGCTTGCTTTTCTTCTGCATCCTTCTTCTGGCGTTCTTCCTCTTGGGCCTTTAACTGAGCCTGAATGAGATAAGAAAACCGAGAACCCTTCCTGAGTGGGAAAGGAAAGTCTTCTGTGGTGAGGCAGTCAAGTACCTATCAGGAGCCAGGCCTGCCCCTGGACTATGCGTTTGTAGCAGGAGGGGAACACTCAACATTCCCTGTAACTTAGGGGTCTCTCTAAAAGGGACCTTCTTCTGCCGAAGGGGACACTGTACATGAATATGGCCACTCTGCTTTCAGGATAAAATGACTATTTTCAGTTCTTACTTTCACTTGTGAAACAGAAGTATGGTGTGGTGATGTCTGCTTAGCCCACTCCAAACAGAATTGTTAAGTTTTTCTTGTAGATGCAGACTTTCCTTCTGACAGTAGGTCAGACTTTGGAAGATGACCGTTTTTCACGAAGTCAGTGGGTCAGACATCTATCTACAGTGTACTAACTGTGGTTATCTGTGACCCTTCCAGTCTGCTAGCTGTTATTCACTTCTGTAACATTTCCGTTCTGTTCTGCCAATGATGCTACATACAACCTCCCTAATTTTCTAACACTGAATTCAAAGGGGCAGGCCTCCAGCCTTTCTGAGGTTGTTCTAACTCTACTATCTTAGGAGGCATGGACAAGCAAGGTCCCAGTTTTTGAAATCTGAACAAATCACTTTTCTTGCCTCAGTTTGCATCCTGAATTTATTACCAATTTGTCTTCTTCTTGTTTTTTCTTCTTTTCTGCCAAGATCCGCCTACGTTCAGCTCGTTGAATTGCTCTCTCTTCCATGGCTGAAAAATAGTAACATCGTCCAATATAAAAAACGTATGAAGCACTCTGTAAAATGTCTCCATATTCTAGTCCCAATCAGAGTTATCATTAGAGCTTTCTTGTAATTGAACATCCTGACATATGGAGCTGATTGAACTCAACAGGTTAAAGATCTAACATCAGCAATGATGAACAAGTTACACATTCATTACATTTTTGGTTTCATATTACTTTAGAATATATTTCTATTGGTTGAAATAAGACAATATTCCTGGATGGTGGACTTCTAGTATATGAAACTCAGAAGTCATAATTTTTGTATATCGCTGATGAACAAAGAAAAATGTAACTACAGCTAACAAGTACTTAGAGAGTAGAGAAATCCCTTCACTCTCACTTTAAGTGAGGCTCGCATTGTTCTGAAGCCGCTGTGCATGTGTGTGCACAACAACAAGAAAACCTAAAGTTGGGGTCAGGGTGAATACATTTCAAAGTAGTTTTAAGACCCAGGCACCCAGATGGGCCGGAAATGGAAGTGAACCAGGCATTTGGAGAACTGGCATCAGAATGAATTTGAGTGTCAGACTCCTGTTCTTGACAGTTTATTAAATATCGATCCAAAAGAAACAAATGTGCAAGATGGTCTGATAATATGACTATAATCAGCCGGGGCTGGCGCAGGCGGGGGCATGGGCAGCAGGAGACTGAGTTTTGCACGCAAAGCCAGCCAATGGTTACTTCCAGTTCCTTGGGTCGTGTTACAGAGAAGAAAATTTAAGCCAAGTTTTAAGAATTAATAAACAAAAAACTCACCAAGCTATTTCTTACGGATATTAAGTGTCTGCTTTGCCACAAAGGACTAGTGGTGGTGGCACAGGAGGCAGAAATAGACGGAGGATTAAAGTAAAGAGCCCGAGAAGCAGCGTCTCGGCAATTCATCTCCCCCATCTTTTCTAGACTGAATCATTAAAGTCTACTTGAAAAACAGACTGGGATTCTAAAATAACTAAGTCATTGATCAAACAATAATTTCAAAAACTTATCACAATGAACTGGACATCTCCAGATCAGCCTAAGTAGTAGGCAACCAGCAACAGCTGCTGTCCTGCAGACAGACATCTGATACGCAGCCAGCCAGTCTCTTCATTGACAGGAACTGACTACTACGTATCTCAGATGCCATTACTTCTTGCTAGCGTGGCAATTTTGCCATAACTTAAAAAAACTCAATGTAATTGTCAAAATACTCCCCACTGTGTGTATGTGTGTGTGTATGTGTGTGTGTGTGAACGTGTGTGTGTATGTGTGTGTGTGTGTATGTGTGTGTATGTGTGTGTATGTGTGTGTGTGTGTGTATGTGTGTGTGTGTATGTGTGTGTGTGTGTGTGTGTGTGTGTGTGTGTGTGTAGGGCAGCTATGTGATAAAATCAACTAGCAGAACTACTAGGTGGGTCCTGAGGAATGCCTCTACTCCCAAAGCACTATTTAGTCTTTAAACAAAGAATTCCATGTGCACCTAAAATGCCATCAAATTAAACTATCTGGTTTATATATCTCATTACCAAAATGCTACCATTAAGATAATGCACCATAAAATGACAGCATAACTTGACTTGAATTGCTATGAACTCTTCAGTATTTTGGCACTGATGGAGTATAATGGCAGATGAACTTTATTGATGTTTAGCCTTAGTTGCTACTCAGAGTTTTCAATTGAGTAATCCCTCCATTTTCCACAATACAGATCTCAAATTAGAGAAAAATGGTGTGCTCCCCATACTCTGTGTGTTTATGTGTGTAAGCGCGTGCACAAACACACACATGTGTTAGCTGGGGAAGCCACCAGGGTTGGCAAAAGGGAAAGGGAGGAGGAGAGTAGTAGAGGCTCCCTGTGCATTCCATTTCCCCCATGTGATAGAGCTTAGGTTTTCAGAAGGCTTTACCACATCTCAAAGCCCATGAGCTGGAAGCTTGCAGTCCCAGACAAATGCTCCGACATTACTCCAGCGGAAAAGGCCACCATCATGAAAGCCACCAGGACCGCCTTACCTTTCAGTAAGGGATGGGGTGCTGCCAGGTTCCTTTTGGATGCAGAAAGAGAATTTCTGGAATCAGTCCTACTGTCTTCACACCTTGGGGAGAGAACAGATGAACTGGAAGAAAATACGGAGAAAAAGAAAAGAAAAACAATTTAAATCGATAATTGGCTTCCTTCAAAGTCTTCGCATCCAAGGAACCCAAAACGCTATACAAAGTTCACCTGAACTCTGAGTTAAGGATGAAGTGCTATACCCAGACTTGAGTCGGCATAAGAAAGACCCCACCCTCATCTTCTGATCTAATGACCTTCATCACACGCCAAAGTATGACTCAGGCACACCTGAAATTGTCTTAAGAGACTTTGAGGCAATGTAGAACTCCTATTCCAAGCCTGGAGGTACAAAATTTTACTTCGATCAAGCGAGGAAATTATCCAGCCCTGTGGCTGGTCCATGGGGTCCATGTTGTCTGCCCTGGCTTCTGAGCACTAAGCATAATCAGAAACTCAGGAATCGAGTTAGAACAAGCATTCTTCTCTTTCCCTACACAGTTACAAAGTTCCTCTCCCAAAGGCAGCTACCTCCCAGTGCTCACTATACAGTGTATCCATCTAGGCAGCCCTCTGCTTTAAATACCTATGGACACCTCACACGGGCAAGTCAGAATCCATGAGGCTTCTTGGCTTTCTGAGTGGACAGACCACATAAAGACATAGAAGAGTAAGAGCCAAGCAAAGATACTCAGCAGCCTCTCTTTCTCAAAGGAAACCCCCTCTAGCAAGTTCAGGGGGTGCTCTGAGACTGCCGACCTACTTCAGAAGCTTCTGGCAGGTTCCTGGCGGCTCCTCCGCTCCTCTGGGACTGGACAGAAGGCGACTCTGTGCTTTTGTGACTGCTGTGGCACGCTCAGCTGCCCACCGGGCCTCAGCCAACCGCTGTTCTTCCTTCAGCTGCTGAATGAGCTTCTGCTGCTCCTTGAGTTTCTTCTTTTGCTTCTCAATCAGCTGTTGCTGGTAGACATGGCGACGGTGGGAAGGCCCCTCACAAACAGGCTCTGCTTCCTGGCTAGTGGTCCCAGGCTTTTCATGGCTACTGGGCTGTTTAGCAGTCTTAGCATCTGGAGTCTTGGGCTGCTGTGTGCCAGGTGTGCTCCCACAGACATCTGGGAGGGGACCCTTAATATCACCCTCGGTTGTTCTTCCTGGGGAATGGCTCCGCATACAACTCCTGCTCACCACGGGTGGCTTTTCCCACCAAGTGGGCATGATGGTGACCTGAGGAAAACGGTAATATTCTAACTCAAACTTATGAGCTGAGATCCTGGCTTGGTCTCATTAGTGTTGTTCTGTTCAATGGCACAAGTGTGCTACACCTCAGGTAGAGATGCCCTGCTATCTATGTCTGGGTATCTCAGACACCACGAGTGTAGTGCTGTAAGCCACTGAGAATGCATGCTGGGCTCCCCATCACGAGTGGAATGTGGGCAGAGCTGTGGGGGCTGTTGTCATGGGCCAAGGCATCTACAATGAGCTGGAAGAGTCCTTTGGCTTTTATGGGAGAGTACTTCGAGTAGCTCAGGCTGGCCTTGAGCTAATGACCCTCTTGCTTCCCCTTGCTAAAGTGCTTTACTATATGGGCATGTAGTGCCATGTCCAACATCCTCTTAGGATTTTCTCAAGTTCATTTTGTAACTAGACAAGTTTATTTCTTACAATATATAACTTTTTAAATGTAAAACTGACACTAAAATTTACAGAAATCTGACCTTTTTTATGGCACAGGATATATTTTTTTCTTCAAGAATGTTTGAAAATTTTCTTTTTCACTTCAGATACTTAGAGGCTTTCTCTTAGGTCTAAACATGTCTGTATATATGTATGTATGTCGTAAGGCTAAACATATGTATGCATGTATATATGTATTCTTAACTCTAAATTTATGTATGTAAGTTTATTATATTGCAAATTTTGGTTTTGCACAGAAAAAATACTTTTTGCTGACCTTTTCATTTAAAGGTAATAACAGTAAGAACTTGGTAAGAAAAAAAGGTTACTTTCAGTTATTTCTTAAGATGCAACAGATCTGTTCTTTCAAGGCCTGTTCCATCTCTACTAAATTCATCCTTAAATAGAATACAAATTTCAACCCTAGTTCTGATTTTGAGGCTAATCTCCAGTTCTTTCCCAACTATCTGTTTGGGGGAGGTTTGTGGAAAGCCAGGGCTAAGCAAATATCTGCTCTACATAAGAACAGCTTTATCTAAATACCTTGTATTAGCATACAACCTAATACCTTTCAAAGATGTAAACTTCATTTATAGGCAGGACTCATGCTCAATGACATTACCCAGGGGGAAGGAAAGAAGCATTCCTAACGGCAAAACTTATTCTGGCCAAAATTCATGTCAAGTTAGAATGTTTGAGTCCGTGATGTGATCAGCTACAATTATACCATGCGCAATGGCAGGGAAAGCCATGGGCTGTCCCGTGTTAGAAGCCTTCAGCACTAACGGGTACCATCCTCAGGGACTCAGAAGCACTGCTCGTGATGATGGAACTGCTTTCTAAGACTCAGTTGACGTGAGAGATGTGATCCATGGAAACCCTGACATGCTAAAGACTTTAAAAATAACCTTTTATTTTAGAAATGTCAGTGGACGTTTATTCATGAGAACCCTGCTTATGTAATTTAGCATCAAGCAGGGTAGATGTGTTAGGTGCTTTTAAACCTTGTGGTAATGACCCCTTATTAGCCCAGCAAGACTGCATAAAAGCCTTGAGTACAGCACCAAAGCTTCTTTTGGATCATGGCAACTTCTGAAGGTAACAACAGGAGAATGAAACAAAAGCCTAATGGTACAGTTTGTACTTGCTGGAAAAGAACTGCACAGCCCGGTCTACTCAGAGGAAATTACCTACCAGCTAACTGATAATTTCGAGATCTTTTAAGGCATTTAATTTGCTCGTGTTTTACTGTACATCCCAGAAAAGATGGAGTTATTCCGTGAACTCTAAGGCCTATTTTAGTCCCTTGTTTTCTTTTGTTCTATTTTTTTTTCACAAAATTATTTTCTTGATAAAACTTTTTCTTCTTTAGTTTGGAACTTGGAGGCTTTTTCTGAAATATATATATGCACATATATACATAGAAATATATGTATATTATACAGCATTTTTTTTTGTTTTACACAGGAAAGGTATTTTTGCTGACTTTTTTCATTTAAAGTTAACAACAGTAGAACTTGATAAGAAAAAAGGGTTCCATTCAGCTATTTCTTAAGATATAAATCTTTTCTGGGTCTCAATAGAGATGAAATTATCTAGCTAATATGAAGGTAGATAAAATGCCTGGGGGAAGGGCCCAGGATGTTACATAAGCCCCAATAAGCATTCTTGGGCTCCTTCTTTGCGGAGAGTACCTTAAATGGAAGCCATCCTGCTTGCTCAGAGCAATCAGGGTATAAGGCAAGGCTGAGCCCCTCAGGTGCCCAATTTAATTTTATGTGCCTGAGTTAAGCACTTAGCAGCACTTCGCACAGGGTGGAGGCAGAGGATCCTCTCCTAAGGCTTTCTAACAAGACAAGTGCAACAGAGGAAGACAAACTGCTAGGAGTGACCTCATAAGAAATGAACAGCTAGGCACAACACCAAACTCCAACCAAACCGGAAAGGCAGATGACCAGGAGAAAAACCGTCTTCAGCACACATAATAACAAAAGTATCAATATTCCTAAAAGTCTAAAGAACTCCTATGAATAAAGAGACACGTCCACTAGTAGAAAAAGGAACAAAGGTGACTTACTTATGCCTATCTTTCTATAGCCATATCTTTATGTATATACAGCAATATAAAAATGCTTAACTTCACTAGCAATAAAAATGCAAATGATAAAAAACATAGGATAAAAATAGAATATATATTCTGTCTTAAAATACTCACTCTAAGAAAAGCATTATGTATATATGTAAAGACTAGTTACTAACGGGATGTCCAGTGAAACACTGTTTGAAATAACGACAAACTGAAAATAAGTTAAATTTCAGCCACCTATGAGTTAACTACTTCTAACTTAGGTTCACCATACAATGTCATGTTTGCATTACAAAATGACAGCAGAGAGCTGCGGTCCATAACCAGGGTGGGTACTGAATTCACCTGCAGAACTGAAATTACTGCTGCCCCATTCCCAGAAATTCTGATTAGTAGGTCTAGCTCTGAGAGCTACTCTTAAAGAAGAACTATGGCTAAGATATATTTAGTAATATAAAATGTCCATGTTCTATTTACCAAATCCAAAAGATGTTTATAAGAAAATAAAATAGTTACATTCATATTAAAAAAAAAAACCAAACCAAACAAACCCCATAGAACAACCTTGCATAATACCAACACTTGGGAAGCGGAGGTGGGTCAGGAGGTCAAGGCCAGCCTTTGCTGCAGTGCATCTTAGGAGGTAGGTCAGGAGGTCAAGGCCAGCCTTTGCTAGTGCATTTTAGGAGGTAGGTCAGGAGGTCAAGGCCAGCCTTTGCTGCAGTGCATCTTAGGCCAGGCTGTACTGTAAGAGACCAGGTCTCACAAGCAAAAAACCGACAAGCCTTCCTTTTCCTGGTTATGGCAGGCTGGACTTCTTCAGTGACCTAGTTGAGTGGAATTTAAAGCTAAATAAAATATTAACAATAAGAAATTTATACATGCCTCAATAGAGAAAAGAATAGATAACTGTACTTCCTGTTACCTCCAGATAATGGAATAATAGATGTGGTTATTTATTGAGACTGGCCTTGAACTCACTAAACAGCCCAGACTGACTTGGAGATTGCAGTTACAGGTACATACCATCACCGCTTGATTTAAAAAAAAAAAAAAAATTCTTGGTGATTTTTCTCCTATCAAATTGTCACAATTAGTATGAACAACTTTCTTATTAGAAAAATAAAAGTTAAGAATACATTATATCACAAGCTTATCCAAAAAGGAAATGTGTGAAGAACAAATGGGGGCTCAAAAGTTGTCAGCAAGCTTTACCCCTCTCTTTCCAAAGGCCTTTCACTTACCTGTTCCAAATCCCTTCTCTATCATGTCCTTAGCAACTTCCGGCTAGCCCAATACTGACGTATGACTATTAAAAAAAAATATTCCGGTCAAGGAAATAATCACAGCCTGCATGGCTGTGCATAAGCTTTGTGCACTGTAGCAGCCCTAACCTCTGCATAGCTTAGACAGGGCACTCTCATGCCAGCTGCCATGAAAGTGCAAAGCTCAGATGCAAACCCATAACAAACATGAAGCCCAAACAAAGGGAACAATGTACCTCTCCACTTCCCACTGGCAGGTCCACCTCGGCTGTTGTCTCTGCAAGACAATGGATACCCGATGACCCATTGGAATTGAGTTTCCCGAGGGAGGCTGCCTTCAGCAGCTCTTCCATTTTCTTCCGAGTTTGCTCCTTGGCTAGTGCCAGCTCCCTCTTTCTAACTTCTGAACCATGCCAACGCTGCCATTCAGCAAAGCAGTATCGGATAAGTTGTTTCCGGTTAAACTCGGTGGCCAGCTGCTGTTTTCTAAGAGACAAAGTATGTCCGTTAAAAAAAGAAGAAGAAGAAGCCATGTATAGTGTTAGCTGATAATACAAATGAAACATAAGACCAAAGAAGTTCCTGAAATGCTCCATCTTGTCATGTTATAGTAAACTAAATAGAATTACTTTACATTCCTCAGAGTGGACTCTAATCAAAGGCATCAATAGCTCAGCATATACCTTTAAGAAGAAAAAGTGGTTGTATTATTCATTCTAACTTCCCAATAAGACATACTGATTTATAGTATATATACATGTAACTATTGAAAAGAAGGATGCGTTGGGGAAACATATTCAGACAGGTGGAAATCTAAGGCAGGTAGGTTAGGAGAAAACTCCATAGACTAGTCATATCACTTAGTGAAGCCAATAATTAGAACTTATCACTGGGCGTGGTGGTGCATGTCTTTAATCCTAATACTTGGAAGGCAGAGGGAGGTGGATCTCTGTGGGTTTGAGGCCAGCCTGGTATACAGAGCAAGTTCCAGGACAGCCAGGGCTGTTACACAGAGAAACCCTGTTCCAAAAATACAAATAAACAAACAGCAGAAAAGACTTATCAAAGTCTACGTCAAATCCTGAAGATGATCTTGTTAAGGACCTGCACGGGGAGAAAGTCACGGCCGAGCTTGCATTCGTCAAAGCCCTGAAGCACTAGGCACATGTGAGGGCACAGGCCAGGCTCCAGCTCTCAGAGCTCATTCATCACCTAAGAAAGAGTTCCTCCGGGCTCCTGTGACCTTTGTAAACATTAGTGACCCTGGCTGCTAGAGTTGGGAGTAGACATTATTGATTTCGCCATAGGAGTCAATCCCAGGAGACATCATGGTGGAAGTTGGTTAAGAATTCAAGTCTTGGGGCTGAGGAGAAGGCTCTGCAAGTAAGGCATTGGCTACATGAGTGTGTGGACTGGAGTTCAGGTCCCCAGAGGCCACACAGACACCAGGTAGGTGTGGCGGCCTCTCTGTAATCTCAAAACGCAGAAAATGGGAAGGCGGAATCCTTAGAGCGAACTGGTGAGCCAGACTAGAAGAGTGCCAGCTTCAGAAAGAGACCCTGACTTCATACAGAAGACACTGAAGTGACCTTGGGCCTCCATCTGCACACATGTAAACACCACATCTGCGTGCACAACACACACACACACACACACACACACACACACACACACACACACGCACACACGCACGCTGGATTCAAGCCTAGAGATTTCTTGTATTTATGTATTGGGAGATGGGCATCACTGTGACTTTGGAACTTATTATATGATTGATTATGTGGCATCAAGTGTCCATTTGGAGACAAAATCCAATATTGCTTATTTGCCTTATTGATTTTATCTTGTAAACATAACTGAGTTCTCCACAGCACTGTTTGCATAGCTCTTCATATTAAACATTATACATACACTCTGAAGTACTATCAAGAAAATCATAATGATTTAAATCAGTGCATAGGGAGAACATTTCTAGATTTCTAGAGATAAAAAATAAGACTTGTTTACTTTTGTTTTTACTTTTTTATTTTTTGGATTTTCGAGACAGGGTTTCTCTGTAGTTTTTGGTTCCTGTCCTGGAACTAGTTCTTGTAGACCAGGCTGGCCTCGAACTCCCAGAGATCCACCTGCTTCTGCCACCCAAGTGCTGGGATTAAAGGCATGTGCTACCACTGCCCGGCAATGACTTGTTTACTTTTGTATATGACTGTTTTGTCTGCATGTAAATACATATTTGGACCATATGCATGCATGCAGTACCCACAGATGCCAGAAGAGGACGTCAGATCCCTCTGGAGCTGTAATTAGAGAAGGATATGACCCACCCACCTCACACCAGGGTGCCCCAAACTGAATCCAGGTCCTTTGCAAGAGCATTAAGTACTTTTAACTGCCGAGTCATCTCTCCAGCCCCATTTCTATAGTTTTTAAAAATGTTTACATGACCTTCTCTGGTTACCTACAGTGAAAAATGTTACACTGTAACAATATTGAAACTTATATGTAAACTCAAATGAATGTGTGTGTGTATTTTGTTTCTGATATCTATATAGGAAACAAGGTTTCTCCAAATAGTATTCCCCCTGCTACCAGAAACGCATGGCTATTTCTGTTCTAACCCAGCCCTGAGATACAAGCACCTCAGCTGCCATGGTTTCAACACACCTAAGAATGTGGAGCCTTAACTTCTACTTTGACAACAGGAAGAGGCGGGGCCCTGGAAAGTTAACTAAGGAGCTGGGGGCCGTAGCAGGTGTTCTAGTGTTCTACCAGTCACAACCTGAAAACGGCTGATCAGGTCATAAAGGCTGTGCCCCTAGGAGCAGACTGATGCTGTTGTTATGGAGACGGGTTACCGATGAAAAGGGTGAGAACCCCACCTCCCGTCTGTCCAGTGTGTGCTTGCTTGCCCTTGTCATGCCAGTACTGTGTGTGCTCTGAGCTTCTAAGTCCCAGAACTAGGAACCAAATACACTTCTATAGTTCTAAAGTTATTTGGCCTATGCTATTCTGCTGCAGCGGCAGGAGAGTGTCCAGGACACTTTCCGACAGCATATGTCATTATATTTAATTGATCTTTATAATGGTTGATTATTAAGTTGATGATGGCTGACAAATACTTGGTGGCTGGCAGATAGTTTCTATAATAAAAGCATATTATAAGTCATAATAAACATGTATGTATTTTACTATAATGGAAATAAATAAGTATCTAACGAGACTGACTTGATACAATTTTTAGAAGAGGCAGTAAGCTAAATTGCAGGGAAAGCTGCAAAGACTAAGTAGGGAGACAACACAAACCTGTAGCTTTCTCCAGGGAGCAAAATTCATAAATTTTAGGGCAGAAGATGCTTGCTGGTGAGGCTGACTAATGTGAAATCCAGCTTACATCAATCTTTTCAAGAAGGGTGGGTGTGAGAGGCACCTGGTGTGCTAACATTATTTTTACAGTATAAACAGCCCAAAGCAGCACTGGGCCGTTGGCCATCAGTTCAATTCTTTAGATACTACAAAAGCCACAGGGAAACCATCTCTGGAACTCCATCGAGACCAAGAAGGTGAGAAAGAGAGAAGAAAGGCACACTTTTTCCAGTGCTGAGAGCCATCTATGATGGCTGCACAGGAGATCTGGAGTGCAGGCAGGACTTCCGTATTTGTGAGCTAAGGTGGAAGGGCAGAAAACAGACACAGAAACCAGAAAGTCTGTTTCCATGCCTGCTGCTCTGCACTTCGTTCTGGCATAGTGACAATGTCCCATATGAACCAACTTCCATATTTTTTTAAAAGATTGCACTAAAAATATAGCTAGTTCTGAAAGGGAGGTGGTTGCCTCCCTTTCTTATGAAATCACCTCGTTTTCCTAAAACCGCAGTGAGATGCAATCGCTTAGGTAAATCCACCTGAAGAAAAGGCTCGAGACATAGTTCCCAGGAACGACAAGGAAGGACAGAGTGCCTTATGGAAAACAGCCTGTCCCAATATGCTCGTGAGCTAAATCAGAACACTTCTAGCAAGAACATAGAAATTGATCATCATAATTACATAACTGCCTGCAAAGAAAGGCTGTCTCTAAAGGCCCTAAGAGCACAGAACAGGAACGACTTAAATAGGAATTCAAGTATGAACTGTGTTGTCCAGGATCAACACCTCTAATAGTGCTTTTAGTGAGAGGTGTGTAACGTAGAGCCTCAAAGTCAGGAGAACTTCAAGCAGACCTTGGATAGTGGGCAAGTGCCGAAGGTCTCTGAGCTGCCGATTTGTCCTCAGGAATGGCGCTGAGAACGCTGCCCTGCCTACCTCTTTTTTCTTTTGTTACCTTAAATAAATAAAACAAAATATAGAATGAAATCCATAGATAAGAGTAATAATGCTATCTCACAGCAAGACTATTGGATATCTAAACTGCTTCTTAATGTTTGCATTCTTTTCTTGCTGGGGGTTCCAATGAGCGTGTGGAGGTCAGAGGAAAACTTGGCAGGAGTCAGTTCTCCTTCCACAGTGTGGGTTCTAGGGATGACCTCCGGTCTCCAGGCTGGATGGCAAGTGCCTTTACTGCCTGGGCCATTTCCCTGGCCCTGTGTCCTGAATTTTTCAGAAGGAAATGGGTGAGGATAAATAACTGCATGCCAGTGATCTGACTAAGTGCCGAGACCTGATGCAGAACAGAACAGCAGTGACAGGAGCCGCTGCATTTGGGATGAGCAGCTTCAGCAGGAACAGGCAAGAGCACGCTAATGCGTCCAATAATGCACTAGGTAGCCCCCAGGGAAACGGGATAGAAGACAGTTTTGTTTAAGGGAGTTTTTCTTTTTTTTTTTTTTTTTTTTTTTTTTTTGGTTTTTTGAGACAGGGTTTCTCTGTGGTTTTGGAGCCTGTCCTGGACCTAGCTCTGTAGACCAGGCTGGCCTCAAACTCACAGAGATCCACCTGCCTCTGCCTCCCGAGTGCTGGGATTAAAGGCGTGCACCACCACCGCCCTGCTATTAAGGGAGTTTTTCAAGTGAACCAGGCAATGCGAGTCTGGTCCTCTGACAGATCCTGTTTAGGGGCTTCCCCAGATACAGATGCCACGTGGCTTCCGGCCACTCACCAGGGAACCCGGGCAAGCACAGACGCGAAGGCGACTGAACATAATTGACAGAACTGCTCTGTATAGGACTGCCCACAGAAGGCTGAACTCAGAAATGAAGAATTACAGACGATCAAGGGCTATAGGAGAAAAGAAGTGGGGGGCTTGGGAACTGACAGGAGAGATTAAGGCATGTTCCAGGCAGAGCCAGAGGACCGCTGTGAAGATGGCAGCCCAGGACATGTGGACGGTGGCTGGGACATCCTAGGGCAGGTGCTTCCTAGAAAAGTCCAGAGAGAGCAGGAGAACAGGGCCGAAGAGCCAGCAGATGACACGGAACTCAAACCCTGCTTATTCCCATTTTTCTGCAGAGCTGCCTGGAACTATAAGGAGTAGTGGACACGAAGCCAACCTGTGAAAGTGTAGCTGCTATGGAAATTGACACTGTTAAAATTTCATTGCCACCACATCAAAGGTGTCTGTAATAGAGTTCTATGGCATTGCCTAAGCAAACGAGTCCAGAAATGTTTACGATGCTGAAACTATAGTATGGTATTATATGGAAATTTAGTGAAGCCATTAGTCACAATAACCTTTTTTTTTAATTTAATTTTTTTGGGACTAGGTCTCATGTAACCCAGGTTGACCTCAAACTGGCTATATGCTAAGAGTGACTTCCAACTCCACATCACCCTGCCCTTGCCCTCCCAAATGCTAGGATTATAGGCATGCACCATCACACCCAACACCATCACTACTTCTGAAAGAAAAGAGGAAGATGGAAATAGAACGACCACAATTCCTAGTAGGAAAAGCAAGATGCATTTGTAGGCTAAGTGGATGAACCTTTGGAGTGGAGGTGAGACTGTGCATAGGCCTGGGAAGAAGGAGGTTACTAAATTATGAATGAGAACACAGGGATTTGCTGTTACTTTAGAGAGGAGTGGGAAGAACAGAAGAAAGCCCACAAGGCCGGGTCCTGCAGGGGAGCAGACCGTGAGGAGAAACCTCAGCGAACAAAACCACTGTGGGTGCAGAAACCAGGGATGGGGATTCAGCTCACATGGGAATATCAGACAAGTGGTTTCAGCAGCACCCACTTGCTCCACCTGGCTCTGTGACAGTCACTTCTAATCTCAGGGCTTTCTCTTCCTCATTCATGGAATGAGGGCCTGGATCAGACGATCCTAAGGTGCCATCCTGCTCTAGGATATGTGTTGTTCTAAAGCTTTATAGTAAAAAAAAAAGTATTATAAGTTAAATATTGTCTAACTTCAGCAGTGAAACAAATTTTAGGACCCATTCTGAACATTTAAAAATAGGTACCTGAAAATAATTCAGATATCAAACTAAAGGTTCTGAGATCTTAAAAAGAATGGCACATTATACTATTATAAAATATCCATTTAGTGCCTTTACTATTTGAACTATTTAACTGGAATGGAATCCTGAGTTCTCCAGATTTTTCTTCTGGCATGCAAGTCTTACAGGCAGCTTTAACACTGCGCTTTCCACCCTGTGCCCTTACACGGTCTCCAGTTTGCATTCTTTACCCAGCAAACGCCCATCATTCGGTTTCACAGCTCCTTACACCAAGCACTAGGCCCTGGGATTCTGGAAACAGATTAAAGCAGAGTCTTCTCCACTGGCCCTTTCACTGGAGATGCACCCCACTGTATGATCCAAACGGGTTATCCTCCTGATTGGAAAGCTTAGAAATTCACCTTAAAACCAACTAACACTTAAACCAACTAACACTTTGTCCCAGCATATAAAGCTTTTCATGGGGGCAAGAGAGGGTCAAGAGATAAGAGCACTAGCTGCCCTTTCAGAGGATCCAAGTTCAGATCCCGGAACTGCCATGGAGGCTCACAATCACCTGTAGCTCCAGTTCCCGGGGATCTGATGGCCTCTTAGGACTTCTACGGGCTTCTGCATACATGTGGCACATATGTACGCGTGTGAGCTCACACACAAGCACACAGAGTAAAAGCAAAGGACTATAGAGGGAGAACAAGCAAACAAGCAAGGTCACATTGGCGTTTATCTCCAGCCAACCCAGATGGCTCCACATCCATCCTGATGAAGCCTGGTCTACACGATCTGAGGCATCTACCCGGACAGCGACATTTCCCTCTGTCGCGTTCTTCGCAGCAGAAGGGAACACATTCCCTGCTGTACAATATGCTGAGCACCTGCACTGTCTTTAGATACTGCTTTTCTCACAGAGCTGAGTTATTTGAGGACAGCGGACCATGTGCCAGATGCCTATGTGCCCTCCCAGGGTCTGATACCACCTATCAGCGGGCTTATCAGCTATGCTTTCAATGGAGCAACTCTTCCACACACCATTCACTGAATTCCTCATCCTGGAATGAATGACAGAGTTGTCAGTGATGATTACACATAAGAACATAACGCTTCCTTCTACTTCAGTGACATTGATTTTAGAATAAAAAGGTGATGGGCTGAGGGTGTGGAGCCCGGTAGGAAAATATGAAAAGCCCTGGGTTCAACAGCCAGCATTACTAAGCAACAACAAAACAAAAATCACACACACACACACACACACACACACACACTCACACACACACACACACACACACCATGCAAGGTTAAACTTGGAAATGAAGCAGAAAATGTATTTAATTTTAAGATGATGAAATTTAAAAAAAAAAGCTTCATTTGACAATGAAGTCTGTGTGAGACAGCACCAGCAAAGAGGGACTTGATATAAAAGCGCCAGAAACCTCTAAATAAGGTGTGGAACAAAAGGCAGCACTGTGGGAGGAACCACTCTTGGCAGGTTAGCCCTCCCAGATGGATGTTCCCTGCGTCCTTAATTAGCATTCTATGTGCAGACAGCGACTCCATCAATGAGGATCATTGGCATACACACCAACTCCCGCCTCAGAACTGTGAGATGGTACAAGGTGCGGCGCTGTTCCTCAGCAATGGAAGCCCAGTCTCTCCTCTACGAAAGGGAGCAAGCTCCGTCAGTGCATTTGCATCCCATACCCGCTCTGCTTCTAGTTCTCAGTGAAGTCTCTCTAGCTGGGGTAGCACGGGAGAACAGATCACTGGATCATAGCTGGTTCTCGTGGGCAGCCTTTCTGGAGTTGGCTTCCAGGCTCTTCCGAGGGAAGATGCCCTGGTAAGCACGCCAGGGTCTATATAATGTACCTGTTCTCTTCCCTAAGGTCATTTTCCAAGGCTTGGGTCTCCCGCTTCAGCTTCTGAGATCGTGCATGGTCTCTCCAGGCTCGCAGGACCTTCAGTTGAAGCTTCCAGTCAGACAGGGTCCCAGCTTTCCCCAGCTTTATCCTATGATCCAGAATCAGCTTGTGCCAGGCAGAGAAATACCGTTTTTGACACTGAAGTGGAAACATTTGGAAAACCACCACCAATCAGCTTTTGTGTTTCAACTATGCAACATTGACAGCCCTGTCCTCAGATTTTCCCACCACACTTCTCTGAACAAATCTGCGACCTGTGATTCGGAAGGAATGGAACGAAGCTCAGCTCTTTCATGCTTAGAGGAATGATAACTATCTAAGCAGGCATCTGGGGCACCCAAAGCTTCGTGAGTTAAACTAAATATTTAATTCTCATTACAAGGCACTGGTCCTGTGGTAAACTGAGATAGCAGGTCAAATCTTAGACATGAACTAGAGGCCTTGAGGAGCTTGACAGAGCTGATTCCAACATGACCTGCCCCGCTAGGATGTCTTGGAGCTTCAAATAGTAAGTCAGCCTTTAGTTCAATCCTGTTTTGAGCAGCACTCACGTCCTTCATGAGTTCTCAGTGGAACAGAATGGGGCCTCTGTTCCTTGAAAACAAGAGAGCTAAAAATGACAACCCTACGTGGGCTACCCCTAATCATGTGATTGGGGTTTTGAGGAGAAGGCCTAGAGATGCCCAGGCTACCACGTACCTATGCAGCCAATAGCAAATTATGCCCTAACCAAGTCCCCAGACATACTTTACTTGTGATCCAGGCCTAAGGAGAAAACCACTGCACTCAGGCCTTGTCTATATACTAGATCTTCATAAAAACATTCTCTTCTTTCTAGATCAGTCTCCTGCCACCTCCCGGTCTCAGCACAAACCACACTGTGTCCTTCTCTGTCCACTTCAGCACTTACTTCCCAGGGACAGTCCTATGGCTAACTCTAGGCGCTCCTCACACTGTATTCCGGGCATTCTTCCACCAAGGCGCTCACTACACATTATCGGAATCTCAAGTTTACTGATCCCCACGAGACGGGGCACTCCGGAGAGAAGGGAACAGTACCCTTTCCTGGGAATGACAAACCTGACAGGAGAGCTAAGCGTGAGATCAAACAGAAAGTAACATCACAGGACGAGGCTTTTATGAGAAGGATGGATTTCAAAGACTTTAGCCTAATTCACTGCTTCCTTATTTGTAAAAATACTTAAGGGATACTATTTCAACATTTACTAAACACCTGCCACTGTGTTTCAGTTTGGGAACTCTAAACAAAGTTGTTGAAGAAATATTCTCTACTTTTGGAAGGTTATAGGGAAACAGGAAACAGAAATAAAAGCCTGGGGCTAGTGAGATGCCTCAGCTGGTTGTCCCGCAAGCCTGACAACCTGAGTCCTTCTAGAACCCCCAGAGGAGAGAACTGACTTCACAGTGCTAGTTTGTTCTCTGTTGCTGTGACAAATGCCAAGACTGAAAGCAGCTTAGAGGAAGGAAGGGCTTATTTGGTTTATGAGTTACAGTCCATCACTGAGGGAAGCCAGCGCAGGAACGTGATGCAGGAGCCTGGACGTAGGAACTGAAGCGGAGGACACGGAGGGATGCTGCCACTGGCTTCCATCCAGGTTCCCATTCAGCTGCCTTTCTTATACTGCCCAGGCACACTTACCTAGGGATGGTACCACCCATAGCAGGGTGGGCCCTCCTACATCTGTCAGCAATCAAGAAAATGTCTCACAGACATGCCCACAGGCCATCTATGGAGGCAGTTCTTCAACTGTGTCAGACTGACAACGAACTAACCAGGACTTTTAAGTGTATGCCCACCTAAATACATCATGTACACACACAATAAATAAAAAGTTTAAAAGACCAATAAAAATATAAAGAAGCATATGCTAGACTTCTTGGAAATATGCTACTTGGCCAGAACCATTTTTTCTTATAGGATATAGTTACATTCCCATTTAGATAACATATAGTATTATAATATTTCATCAAGAGAAACCACAAACAACCTAAACAAAGCCCTTATTTATTCCCTTTTTTATCACTTCAAATGAGGGCACATTTTGTAGAATCTCAACTCAGATACACCGGGGAGGCACAAGATGAGGAAAGAAAGGAGGTAGAAGAGGGAAAGGAGAGACTTGCTGGATACAAGATTCACCTTCACCTGTGATTGGGTACACTAGGCTGTCAGGATGGAGGTTTGCTTTTTTTTCTTTCCCGTTGTTATTTCCTTCTCTAGCTTATAGAATACAGCATCTTAAATGCCTTTTTAAATTTATTTATTCAATTTTTCTGTGTATGAGTGTTGTGCCTGCATGTATGTGCATGACGAGGGTGCCTGGTGTCCATGGAGCTCAGAAGAGGACCATGGATTCCCTGAGACAGGATTTAAGGATCATGGAAAGCCATCATGTGGATACTGGGAACAAATGCTGGTCCTCTGAAAGTACAAGTTCAATGTGCATGGATGTTTTGCCTGCATATGTAAGCCTGTGTACCACTTGAGTGCCTGGTGTCCTTGGAGGCCAGAAGGGGGTACTGGATCTCCTGGAACTGGAGTTACAGATGGTTGTGAGGCACCATGTGGGTGCTACAGTCTAACCTGGGTCCTGTGGAAGAGCAGTCAGTGCTCTCAACTGCTGACCATCTTTCCAGCCCACGTCCTTGCATTTTTATCTCTCTCATCATAAAGTTCACAGTAACTTCTGTGTACCATTACACTTTTAACTGTTCATTTACTCATTTGTTTATTGATTCTGTGCACATAAGCAAACGACATACAACTAGGCTATACTACTAGTCCTTTACTGTTCTACACATACTATTTATTAATTCTTAGATTATGATAAAATCAAAATTGTAAGTATTCTTATGAGCCACCTCATCAAATTAAAACTTAAGTAGACTAATGCTGGATGATTAAATTCACAAAGTAAAGCATTAGTGTTAATTCCAAGGCCAAAACTCAAACATTTTGGCATCCTGGTGACTCTAATCTATTAGGTAATTAGTCTATCCCAACAGTGGAAGGCACATTCTCTGCTTTGAATCGAAAGCAAACAACACACAGCTTACCACAGTACAACAGCATTTGCTAGAAACTTACTGAATTTAGGAGAGCAAAGCTGGAGTTTCTAAACTCTATAGTCAGTATGCTCCTTTAAAGTCCCAGGGTTAAGACCCTGGGAGCAAAGGGTGGGTTTTAAAAGTCTGGTGTGGGCCCCATTATGCAGAAGTTAACAATAGCCCAGTGACAGACTCCTGGAACACTGCTTTACTGAAATAAATTTGCTACTGGGTTTCCCCCCCTGCTTGCTCAAAAGCAATCTCATTAAAATTTAGATTAAAAATAAAGAATGAATTGAGGATAGCTGTTTAGCTATTCTTGATCCATAGCAAACACTATTTAGGTAAACACGAGTCTGACGAACCTGCATGAAGAAAACCCTGGTACTCTCGTCTGACTTGGAAGGACAAGTGGCACACTCCCACATCTGTTTGTTCCCTCCACTCTGATGTTAGTCACTTTTCTTATTGCTGTGACAATATTCTTGGCAAAAGCAATTTAAGAGAGGGTTTACTTGGGCCCTGGTCCGAGGGCACATCTACCATGGCAGGGAAAGGACGACAGCTACAGTGGCCAAGCAGTAGGTGCAGTTGGGGCATCCAGCCACACTGTGCCCACAGTCAGGAGGCAGGGAGGAATGAATGCTGTCTAAGCTGGCTTTCTCCTTTTGATTTGCTTGGGACAATCCATGGATGGCTCTTCCCTCTCCCTTAAACCTCACGGAGCACTTTTGCCTAGGTGTGTCTCCTAGGTGATTCTAAATCCAGGCAAGGTGACAATGAGGATCAGAGGTCGCCCTCTGTAGCCCCAGGAAATTGCCTGCTTCTCCTGATCAGTTCACAGTCTAGAACAGTGGTTCTCAAGCGTCCTAATTCTGTGACCCTTCAGTACAGATCCTCATGTTGTGGTGAGCCCCAACCATAAACCATATTATTTTTAAAACAATAACTGTAATTTGCCACTGTTATAGACTGTCATGTAAATATCTGAGGCCACCCTCAAAGGGGTTGTGACCCACAGGTTGAGAACCGATGGTTAGCACTACAATGGTGCCCTAGCCTTTTGCTCTTTGTAACGAGAGCTATTTAGAAGCACATCCGAGTTGGAAGAGGAGTGCATAGTGCATTCTGTTTAAGCCAGGAGAATTCAAACTTAACTAGCCATGTAGCCAACGTGGCCCCTCTTTATCTCCTTACTGCACTCGTCTCTGTATCTGACTTTTCTTGCCGATGAATTCCAACTATAATCACACATTCTCCCCTAGCTCCTACCATCTCTATCAAGCTGCAGTGATCGGCTTGGTATGGTAAAGCACTGTGGGGATGAGCTGTACCTAAGTATGCATCTGTAATGATTTTCCAAATACAATGCTGTGATGTGAGAGGAAGTTTTAAAGCGCAGTGCTGTCTTCCCCTTAAAATCTTCCACAAGACAGCATTTGGTTTCTAACGACTCCACTCGGAGAAGAAATGACAGCCCACCCCGCTAAATCTATTACCTGCACTGCAGTTGCCCTCGCTCTGTTGGCAAGAAAAGCTCTTCCCTGAAGTGTAATCACACTGCTGTCACTGCGGATGATTGACACTAGGTGGAACAGCAATTTGCTATCTAATCTTCATTGTAATTCTAACCCTGTCACCAGAGATGCTTGTTCTGATTAATGAAGTGGGTAACTCATCAAAATTCTTCAGCTATTCCCCTTTTGTCAGAAAGCTCGGTGATAATTGCATCAAAATTCTCTGTCATGGAAAAATAAACAATGAATTGTAAAGAGGACGAAAATGTCAACAAGTTTACAATTTATTGTTGCTGAATGGAGCTAACTGTGGTGCGGCCAGTCGGCCAGTCGGCTAGGGGCCTTGGCTGAGGTCGAATGTTAGGAAGAAGGCTGCTCGCCCATGAACGCCCTAGGGACTCCTTTCTGCTCCCACTGTGAAAGGAACAGACATTCCACTCTGCAACTGGAAGAAATCTTCCAGGCCTTCTTTTCCTTCAGAGATGGCTGTTTGTAGGAAAAAGCACATGGGAGGCACAAAGAACCTGGGGCTTGGAAAAGGATCTTTACCACAGTGAGGTCAGTCTGCAGTGGGCGGCACAGCCTTGACTCCTGGGATGACCCACTCCTGTCTCTTCATCCCCCACCATTCAGAGAAGAGCAAGCTGTCAGGTGCCACGAAAAACTCCAGAGGCCTAAAGTCGGAACACCTCTACCAGGAGACATTTCTATATTCAACCTCATTCTTTCTTCTCCTAAACTTATTTTCAGAAATTTAACAAGCATATCCACAAGCACAGCGGAAGAATAAACCTTCACTCGGCTTTACAACTTATCAACACTGTTGCCAATCAAGGGCTCCGTCTGTCTTCCTGCACCTTTTCCCCACCTGCAGAGTTTAAACATAAATGCCAGACGCAGACACCGGAGCATTTTACCCATAAATGTGTCAGAATGTATAGGTGACATATGGATGTGTGGTAAATTCTTCATGCTGTTAAGAAGTCCAATCAACAATACTGTACTTATTGAGCTGTTATTCTGCATTGGTCCAGAAGAAATATTTTCAGGAAACAATTGGTTAGTCTTACACGGTGTAGCTTACAGCCTGAGCACTCCAGGACAGGGCTCCTTTCCCAGCAGAGCTTGGACTACATTTCAGAATCCCACCATATCTTTAGGAGAGACTGATCGCCCCTTTTCATGGCCTTCTCTTTTCCTTTGAGATGCTCTCATCCCCCACCAACCCCTTTTTTCTGCTTCATGTCCTCCAGACCTGGCGCTCACACACATAAATGATGCTAAGAACACATCTTATCTCAGAGTACATCAGGCAAATGCTTGTTTCAGCTCCAGGGTGGCCCAACAATAAGACGAGAGATGTCATTGTCCTCACCCACAGGAGATTTTTATAAATATTCACCAGAAATGCCTAGTGTTTAAAAAATTATTCTACTCTGTAAATTTTTAGAGACTGGCCTGGACTTATGGCATAGGCTTTCTCTTTAATTTTTTCCATATTTTTTATTTAAAAAATTTGCTTTTCATTTTTTCATACCAACCCCAGTTCTACCTCCCTCTACTTCTCCAGCCCCCTTCCCTTTTCTATCCCCTATCCACTCCTCAGAGAAGATAAGGCCTTCCTTGGGGAGTCAACAAGGTCTGGGATACCAACGTGAGGCAGGACTAAGCCCCCTCCCTCCTGTATCAAGACTGAGCAAGGGATCCCACCATAGGAAATAGGTTCCAAAAAGCTAGTTCATGCACCTGGGATAGGTCCTGGTGACTCCCAGGGCCCCCCTCAACAGATCAGGCCGCATGACTGTCACCCACATTCAGAGGGTCTAGTTCAGTCTCATGCAGGTTCCCCGCTGTCAGTCCATAGTGTGTGAGCTCCCACTAGCTCAGGTCAGCTGTCTCTGTGGTTTTCCCATCATGCTCTTGACCCCTTGCTCATATGATCCCTCCTTCTTCTCTTTACCTGAACTCCAGGAGCTCAGCCCAGTGCTCAGCTGTGGATCACTGCATCTGCTTCCGTCAGTTACTGGATATAGATTCTAATTAATATATTCTTTTCAGAAAATAAAACAAGCAACAACAAAACCAAACATATTGAAGAACAGGTGTTGCTGGAGTACCTGCCGAAACTGCATGAGGCCTTGGTTCAAGATCTAGCACTGAGAACAAACATTGCTGATGAACAGGAACCTCTCTCTGGGCCTATAGCACTTTTAAGGATCAAATACTGCTCTATGCTCCAGTTCACTCATGAAAATGGGCAGTTGGGTTGCTTGTGGGGTGAGATGAGGAAAAAATGACAAGAAAACTCTGTGCCGAAACTGATAAAAATTTTAGTGGGAAATTTTCTGTAAAATTCACTCTATAAAAGTAATGCATACATGTCTCCAACACCTTAGCAAATGTAGCCCACACAGTGCCTTTGGCAATAAGCCTGGGGGCAGGGTTTCACCAATCTCCACATGCTTCACGCACGCTTTGGCATCTCTCTTTCTCTATAGCTGATCTGCAAAGAGGCCCCCTCCCCTGACACTACAGAGGACAGTGGCTGTTTTTGTGCTCTGTGGGCATTCTGATAACAGTAAGATCTTTGGAAAGGAACCATACTGCACAAATGAGGTTCTACTTAACTACAGTTTCCAGCATCCTGCCAGGAAAAAAAAAGCAAGGTCTCCCACCCCCCCCATTACCATGTCTTCTTGGTCTAGTTTAGGGGGGATTTTTGGAAAGCTCTACACCACAGGCATAATATTAAAAACAATTCCTGTGGGTCATTACTATCTTACCCTCTAGCAGAAAAACCTCACCAAATACACACATCCAAACCTTCTCCCCAGAGAACACAGATTTAGGCTAATATCACCCCATGCTCCATTGTTTTCTGCCACCTTCCCAAGCAGAAGGGATCACAGAGTTGCTAATCATATTAAACAAAAATGTATTTCAGAATAGAGAATTAAGAAGGCACTTTCCAAACAGTGTTAAGATTTCATAGTTAATCCCATGTTGTTTCTGCTAATTAGCTACGACACATGAATTGCTCAATCTCCCTAAGAGATTTCGCTGCCAGATCAAAGAGAAAATAGGATTGACTCTACTGGAAAGTCGCTGTCCAAAAACAAGCTGCTGACAGAATGAGGGGGAAGCTGAGGAGACTGGGAGGAATGACATGAGGGCCGCCATACTTGAATGTGTGCACTGAGATGGGTGGGGGGCAGAGTCTCACACAAGTCTATCAGTTTTCTGGCCCACCAGCCCCGGGACAGCCAAGGCAAGTGGGCTGCTTTGGGTCTGAGCCCAGCTTGGGTTACATAGCGAGCTGCCAGTCAGCAAAAAACCCCAAGACTGACTAACTAACTAACTAACTAACTAACTAAATGGCTTAAGATGAAATGTTAAGAATTTAGAGGTACAACTAAAATCCAGAATCAAAGCATAAACAATGATGGAGACCTAGACTGGAGCGACTCCTAGAAAGAGATTCCTTAAAGTCTTCTCAATAATATTCTTTTTTTTAAAAAAAAATAACTTATTTATTTTATGTGTATTGGTGTGAGAGTGTCAGATCCCCTGGAACTGGAGTTAACAGAGAGTTGTGAGCTGTCATGTGGGTGCTAGGAATTGAACCCAGATCCTCTGGAAGAGCAGCCAGTATTCTTAATAGCTAAGTTATTTCTGCACCCCATGATAATATTCTATATGAATATTTCTATCAGGTCTGTGTTGTGAAATATGCTGAATACACAGCCTGTTATCTTGCCCTGATGCGAGTCAAAGGACATTTCCTCTTGTTCATCTCGCGGCTGGTGAAAGCAGCTTTGGGCTCCTTTAAACCAGACCTGTCCTGGAATTTAACAAAAAGCTATCCTAAAGGCCAGCTGGCCTGGGCCTGAAAAAGCCTGGGATAAAACCGGACTCGCTGAACATAGTGGACAATGAGGACTACTGAGAACTCAAGAACAATGGCAATGGGTTTTTGATCCTACTACACGTACTGGCTTTGTGGGAGCCTAGGCAGTTTGGATCCTCACCTTACTAGACCTGCATGGAGGTGGGTGGTCCTTGGACTTCCCACAGGGCAGGGAACCCTGATTGCTCTTTGGGCTGACGAGGGAGGGGGACTTGATTGGAGGAGGGGGAGGGAAATGGGAGGCGGTGGTGGGAGGAGGCAGAAATCTTAAATAAATAAATAAATTTTTAAAAAATGCTATCCTATTTCCAGCCACGTCTATGTAAAAGTATGAGGAGTCAGGATGGTAGATTGTGTTTACTGTGTTTCAGAACACACTGCAGAAATACCAAGTTAGAGGTTCAAGACCCGTATCATCATAAATAATGCAGCCACACTGAGGGGAAGAGAAGAACGTAAACAATATTGGAAAAAAAAGTATTTTGACTGAAAACTGTAAGGCTAAAAGTAAAAAAAATACACAAATATTGTACTGTAGTTAGATTTGCTCCTATAATTGTTTAGGAGACAGTTTACACAGTTCAGGTTGGCCTCTAACGTAGCACGTATCAAAAAAATGGCCTTGACTTCCTGATTCTCCTACCCTGCCTTCCCAGTGCTGAGAACATATGTGTGCCCCATAACACCCAGCTCTTGGATTAGCAATGCTCGAACTACATTATAGCAAAGAAGGACTGAACAACAAGTCAATAGACTGTATATAAAATCAGTAATTGCATACACCATGTAGGTGATGTTCTAACAGGGTCTCTCTCAGGGGAAACAACTTTCTAACTGACCACTAGATTTGTTCAACACTGGAAAGGTCTGATGGTGGGGATTCAAACTATCTAGGTAATTTTTATAACTTTTCTATACACTGAAATCAGCCTTCAATACAGAACCTTAAACAATAATGTATGAGAAAAAAAATCTGTGGCAAAACAAGGACCATTCATTCAAGTGTCGTCACTCTTACCTTCTAAATACACTGACACATCCTTTTTAAACAAAGCAATCAGATTTAGGTGGGACATTAGTTTCATTGTTAACTCTCTAGTTCCATCTAAAATATATTTATTATATATACAACACATAGGATTTTTTTTTGAGACAGGGTTTCTCTGTGTAATAGCCCTGGCTCATTCTGTACACCAAGTTGGCCTGAACTCACAGAGCTCTACCTGCCTCTGCCTCCTAAGTGATCCACCCACCTCTGCCTCCCAAGTGCAGGGATTAAAGGTGTACGCTACCACCACCTGCCGGGATTTTTTTTAAAAAAACTGTAGAATAGAATCCACTGTAAATTTTAAATTAAAATTTTAAAGAACACATATCTTATGCTGGCATGCCTCCCTTGTGCCATCTCAAGATACCCTGAATATCAGTTCTTTTCCTATTTTCTCTTATTATTTTATGGTATGAGTATATATCTATACAACACTTACATGCCTGTGCCTGTGGAGGCCAGAAGACGGTGTGGGATCCCCTGAAAGAGGAGTTACAGACAGTTGTGGGCCACCATGTGGGTACCGAGAACTGAAGCTGAGTCCTCTGGTAGGGTAGTCTATGTGCTCTTAATCACAGGGCCATCTCTCCAGACCTCTCTTCGTGTGTGTGTGGGGTGTGTGTGTGTGTGTGTGTGTGTGTGTGTGTGTGTGTAGCCCTGGCTGTCCAAAACTCAATATGTACACAAGGCTGGCTTTACACCCCAGGGATGCCCCTGCTTCCCAAGTGCTGGGTCAGGTGTGAGGCACTGTGCTTAGCCCATTTCCTACTTTTTCTTAGCAATCTTTACTGTTGTTCTAGAAGCATACACTAATCACACGTATCTCTTGAAGGACGCAGAACCTAAGAGTCCCTGTTAATCTTTCTCACATGCTAGTCCTAACTCTCAACATTTCCTTCTACTTCGTAAATTAAAACTTTGATTAAATTTTAAATATTGGAATAATGATAACTTCCTTCCCATCAATCAAGGATGTCACCATAAAATATGTTCATCTTTTAATAACTCATGTTGACTACCTTTTTCCTTTTATCTTAGTTATCCATATCACAAATTCTTTTATTGATTTTAAGGACCTTATTAAGTCTGTTCCTACATTTGTCAAGCTCCCTCAGCATCTTCCTACTCTCTTTTCTCCTGTTAAATCCACTCATTTATGTATTCATTCTATTAACTTTCATGAATTTTAGCAATGCCTGGAGCCCTAATGTAGGTGTTGTGAGGCTAGAAAATATACATATTTATCTTTTCTCATCCAACCATCTCATTTACAAATCTGCCAAGTAATTCATTTTATATGAAATGCTATAATCCCTAATTCATACTTTGATCAATTGCCCTTCATCGAAAAAGCTGCTTAAATAACCTGAGAAGCTGTTACGGTTTGAGTCTGATGCCCCCAGAGGCTCGTGTTCTGAATGTCTGGTCCACAGCTGGTGGCGCTATTTTGGGAGGTTCTGGAAATTTGGAAGTGGGGCCCTAGATGGAGAAATAAGTCAGTAGGGCAAGATATTGAGGGCACAGCTCTAGCCGTTTTGAGGCTGGCTGTTTCCTGTCTTCTGTGATGTAAATAGCTGTCCTCTACCCAATGCTCCTGCTGCCATGATGTTCTACTTTAATGCCCAGGATCATGGAGTGAGCCCTCTGAAACCATCGCCCAAAGCGAAGCTTTTCTTCTTCACATCATTTTTCCTGTCAGGTATTTTGGTCACATGATTCTAAAGTAACTGATATAGAACATACGTATTTGTCAATATAAAGTTAGTTATAGGTGCAAAGGACATAGGTCTCATTAAGTTGAGCTAAGTAACCTTCCTTGAATAGATTATTCAACCATCTACTTACTATACTAGCTCTTTGGAAATAAAAATAAAAATTTAAAAGCTTTGAGAAATCATTAGTTTTTGTTTCAATAAAAATACTTCTAAAGAAAGTAAAACAAAGGAAAAATAAAAAGTAGATCTGTCATTAGTGAGAGAATGGACACAAGTTATCATCATGTTTGGATTTCAGATACTAAAGGGCACGTGACAGAGTTGTTCTTGTGACATTTGCATAATGCAGACATAAGTGTCCTTAAGACTGTCCAAGCAGAAACCCACTGCTCAGAAAGAGCCAAAGGGCAGTAGTTAAAAGTTATTCCAGTATGCCTTTAATCCCAGCACTTGGGTCTCTGGGAGCTCGAGGCCAGCCTGGTCTACAAAGTGAGTTCCAGGACAGCCAGGCTGTTACACAGAGAAACCCTGTCTCAAAATCAAGAAAGGGGAAAAAAGCCATTTCAAAGATGTTATCCAGAAGGAATACCAAGCACAGCTCTCAGTCACCCAACACTTCTACAGCTTAGCAGAACATCTCACAATAGGGACCTGATGCACTGACCAGTGGGCCAGGTCAGCAGGCAGACGGGAACAAATGGTGGGGCTGGTTTAGGTATTTAAGATAAATCTCAAGGACTTTGTCTGTCTGTCTGTCTGTCTGTCTGTTTGTCTATATATCTATCTATCTATCTAGCTAGCTAGCTTTTTTGAGATATGGTCTCACCATGGAGCTCCAACTATACTTGAATTCACTATGTAGCCCAAGCTGGCCTAGAACTTGTAGCAATCCTTCTGCCTCAGTCTCACAAGAGATGGGATGACAGGCATGACTCACCATACCCAGCGGACTTCACTCCATCTCTGAGGGAGCACCCTGTTGTTCATGCTCCAGGCCACTGAAGGAGAGGCGCTGTAATTCTCACCTGGAGATTTTCTTTGAAAGTCTGGATAAGGATCTCTCTCATCTTTCTTTTTCTTTCTTTTGCAACTTCTTCTTCATCCAGATAAACATGAGCACTTTCCACCAATTTTTCTTCTGGATCCCGCTGAGAATCTTCTTGTCTCTTTTTTTCTCTATTAGTAATAATTTTTAAAATAGTTATTACAGTTAGTAATAAGTAATTATAGCCTACTGTACTGGAATGAATGCATACTGAATATTCCAGAGTAAGGTGAATCAAAAAAAATTTAGTTTGTTATTTTGTAACATATAATATAAACAAAATAAACTTATTAAGTACTTTGACAAACAGCCCAGTAGATGCTTTAATGAGGCATTTTTATTGACATTACTACTGATCTATACAATAATCAGTTTGTCGGTACCTATAAAGTACTCTGTAATGTAGACAGAAGTTTTCTTTTTCCTTCTAAAAAACTTAGTGAGTGTGTTTGTGTGTGTGTGTGTGTGTGTGTGTGTGTGTGTGTGTGTGAGAGAGAGAGAGAGAGAGAGAGAGAGAGAGAGAGAGAGAGAGACAGACACCCAGAGACAGAGGGAGGTGGAGGATCAGAAAACAACTTTGGGGGAGCTGGTTCTCTTCCACTGTGTTTTGAGGCAGAGTGTCTCTTGTTTCTGCCACTGCACTTCCTATTCAGGGTATCTGTCCTGTCTTTGCTACTCATCTTGCTGTAGGAGTGCTGGGATTAGAAATATCAAATATGAGTCCTTTCTATCAAATACTATCAAACTTTTTATTTAGGACAAGGAATTAAAATCTTTTTACACATCCCCCACTTGGTAAGATTTTTTTTTTACAAATGTTTTATCCCCCCTATCCAGTAAACCTTTGTTTACAAAAAGACCCCCTGGTAGGAATTTGCTGGTCTAAAGCAGGGACCCTTCCTCCTCTGAGCAGCAGCTCCTCTCCCTCTCCTCTCTTTAGACGAGCTGACTGAATACAATTGTGAGGCTGGACCCTGGTCAGTGGGGGAAATTAGCCACCACCTGAGTTAGAGTAAAATCCAAATGTGCTTCCTGATCAGTGTGTCCACTTTTCCAAATAGACAAACCCTTTTTCTTGACCAAAATTAAAGTCTTGCCCAGACACTTCAGTTGGAGTGGTGGTCTCTTTCTATGGGATCCAGAACAACTTCTAACAGCACTGGGTCTTTAGTTGGTTCTGGGGATTGAACTCAAGTTGGCAAGCTTGTGAAATGTACTTTTCCCCCAGATCCTTCTCCCCAGCCCCATCTGTTCTTATTAGAGTGCTAAATGAATCCTTAAGTAAAAAAAGGAATGAGATTCCTATGATGGACTTTTTCAGATTTAATAGAATCTAAATTACTAAGGAGAGAAGAGAATCTAGAGAATCTTCCGACCTCCATCCTCTTTCCTCCCACAGGCCATTGTCCTTCAGTTACCAGCTCAAGTGTGCTTGGAGACCTGCCTGGTTTTTTTTTTTTTTTTTTGAGGTCGTCTCACGTAGCCCTGGCTGTCCTTGAACTCCTGATCCTCCTTCCTCCAAATGGGGAGTGACAGGCGTGTGCCATTACTTTTATGCAGAACTGGGGATCAAACCAGGGCTTTGTGCATGTTAGGTAAGCATTCTACCAACTGAGCTACCCCCAGCTCCCAATGTTATCTTTTTATTGGAGTCAGTTACAGATTATACACATAAAGCATGCACCATTAATGATGTGGAGCACATGGTGTGGAAACCCATATCAGCTTGGAATCACCTAGTCAGGTAATCACCTAGACTTTCAGGAACTTTACAAATGTAGAAATTCAAGTAGAGAAGAATCCAGAATCCAGACACTGTATCGTTCATTTTCATGTATCACACAATATTATGTCTTATTGCTGATACCAGCCTGTTTTACTGATTATCCAGTGTAAGTCTATTGTTTTGTTACTTTCACAAGTATTTTTATTTATGTATCTGTGTGAGTGTAGGCCACATGTGTGCAGGTGCCCTTAAAGGCCTCATGAAGGCACCAGCTCCTCTCGTTATGGAGCACTCTAATGTGGGTACTGGGAACTGAACTCCAGTCTTCTGGAAGACCAACAAGTACACTTTACTGCTGAGCCATCTCTTTATCGCCAAAGCTATTGTTTGTTCCTTTTGTAATTAATAAATCGTTAAAGGAGATACTTTATGCAGTAAAGAAGATTCAGGATAACTTACAAATAAGAAAAAAGGAAACACCTATCAACAATAAAATCTTACTGAATCTTCCCAAAATACTAGTGCTGGAATAATGTTATATTGGATGGGTCTAGTCATGTCATGGAGGGCATTAGAGAAATGCAGTTCTAGGACTTGGGATGGAATAGCAGATTGCAAAGGCAAGGCCTTTGGTGAGACAGCAAATACCACAAGTCAATAAATAAACACACAATAGTTCCAGAACAGGGGTCCGAGTTTTAAAATAACATCAGGATATGTATCTATCATGGAAACAGTATCTGCTTAATTGTGCAAGTTGGAGAGGTAGAAGAGCCATTTATATTTCCACCCAGAAATAAACAAGAACATGCCAATCCAGCTTCACTGTACAATCATTATCTAATAATTCTGAAGCATTTGTTTATAACTATAAATTATGCTGTTTTAGTTATTATGGTATAAAAATCTTCACATTTCTGGTCAGTTCTTAAGGCAGTTTCCCTAGCGCTGGAAGTCCCGTGTCAAAGGGAAATACCACTTGATGACTCTTGTTATTTATTGCCAAATTGATATCTGGAAAGTTCACGTCAGTCCATCCACCTAGTACACTGTCTGTGTCACTACAACCACGGGCAGGACTTAGCTCTGACAGGAACTGACTGCCCAGTGAACAGTGCTGAGTGCCCGCTGTGAACGGGACAGAGGATCCCGCTACCATCAAATGGGGCTTGTTTTCCAAGGCTCAGCAGCAATCTGAAGAGCAGGGTTGACCTCACTAAAACACCCGTGATTGCTTTCTGCAGAGAGCAGCATTTGGAGGAGGCCTGAGCCCGGCACTTGAGGGGGTAGAGCACACGTCCACTGCTGAGCTGTTTGAAACTGGGCAGAATGAGAGCAATCAAGAACACGGGGGGGAGGAGGGGGGCAGGGGTGCTGTGCGGGCTGATGGGGCGGGGAGCGGGAAGGATTACCTAATAGGACTTTCTGGCTCAGTCTGAGGAGTCAGACACTTGAGTCACGCTGCTGGAAGGGTCCTGCAGTTCGGGTATCAATGCTATTTCTCAGAATAAATATGTCAGTTACTTCACCTGTGAAGCCCATTTTCTGCATGAGGATGGATAACATACTACCTCCTGTGAGGGCTATTGTCATTTTCCTCTTATGTCAGATAGTCTTCTTCTTTTTCAGTAAGCCAATCACTTGTTATGATCATTAGAAAATAAGACCCTAGTGCAAGTCACAGCAGCACAGGGGGCGATTACTAACCACACAAAAGGAATAAGGAAATATGTTTCACCTTTAAAGTCTTATGCAACCAGAGAAGAACAAACCAGTTGCAGGGTTGCCTATTAAGCATGGAAAAAAAAAAAAAAGAAACAAAAAACTTCCCAGTATAGAGAAGAGTGTGTTAAACTGGCCCACAGCTGGTGACACCATAAACAAGTACAACTAACTTTCCAAATAATTTGTCAATGTTTCAAGAGATCTATACCATTTAACCCACTAATTACAGTCATAAGAATTTATCCTAAAAAATATAATTTAGTCCAGGCAGTTGTGGCACAGACCTTTAACCCCAGCACTTGGGAGGCAGAGGCAGGTGAATCAGCATGAGTTCGAGGCCAGCCTGGTCTATACAGCAAGTTCCAGGACAGCCAAGGCTACATAGAGAATCCATGCTTTGGAAAAAAAAAATATATATATATATATATGCACATATATATTATATATTATGTATTAAATATTCTATATGTAATTAAAAGGAATGACAATGTTCTAGGAATAAAGATGTTCATTGCATTATTATATTGGTAAGTTTTTAAATGATTTATTTTGTTTTTAATCATGTGTTTGTGTGTGAGTCTGTGTGTGGATTTATGAATAAGTGCAGGGCTTGTGGAGGCCAGAAGAGGGCATCAGATTCCCTGGTGCTAATGTCAACAGGTGGTTGTGATTTCTAGGAGAACTCAGGTCTTCCAGAAAAACAGTAAGTGCTTTTAACTACTGAGCCATCTTTCAAGCTCTGTTGGCAAAACATTTTAGATAGCCAAAGTGCTTAGCAGTATAGGACAGGGCCAGCATATATTATGGTCCAGCAATCCAGGGGGATAGTACATACATTCAGTATAGGACAGGGCCAGCATATGGTATGGTCCAGCAATCCAGGGGGATAGTACATACATTCAGTATAGGACAGGGCCAGCATATGGTATGGTCCAGCAATCCAGGGGGATAGTACATACATTCAGTATAGGACAGGGCCAGCATATGGTATGGTCCAGCAATCCAGGGGGATAGTACATACATTCAGTATAGGACAGGGCCAGCATATGGTATGGTCCAGCAATCCAGGGGGATAGTACATACATTCAGTATAGGACAGGGCCAGCATATGGTATGGTCCAGCAATCCAGGGGGATAGTACATACATTCAGTATAGGACAGGGCCAGCATATGGTATGGTCCAGCAATCCAGGGGGATAGTACATACATTCAGGACTCTAGGCCTGTTTGGTACAGCAAAATGACAAATTAAATGTACTTGATGACTATAATTAAATATGTAAGGAGATCATAACCAGGAGGAAACATGGAAAAATGAAAGGGATTTGTTACGATGGTGGAGCAGGAGGTGTTCTCCTCTTCTGTGTGCAGTGTTTGCAATGTTAGAACATTTTTAACACTTGAGAGTACATCCTCCACAATGCTCATCACACTGGCTTACGCTTTCCATGCGTCCCCCACCGTGCGTCTTCTCTCCAGTATCTCCCTGCGCAGCTTTACCATCTCTCTCTGGACCTCTTCCTTCTCTTTCTTGGCCAGCAGAGCCTTCCTTCTCTTCTCTTCCTGCACTAGACACTGAGCCTCCAGGAAGGCTGCTTTCTTCACGGCATTCTCCCTTCTCTGCAACTCCAGCTGCTTCTCGCGCCGTAAGCGATTTTCTTTTACCTTAGAAAAACCACAAGTAGAATGGACAGGGAAATAGGACACACACATTTTGAAGTTCAGAATACAATCAGTTTGCAACATTCTCACCCAGAACCCCACTGTTTATTGAAAAATAAGGTAATTTATTTGCTTCCTGGGTGAAAACCCATACAAATAGTCAGATGAAGAGGACTCTCAGCATCTGGGGTGACCTGTGTGATGGAAAAGCTGAGCGCAATGGAAGGGTCAGAGCTCCAGCTTTGGATTCTTATTTAGAAATGATGTCCCATTTTCAAGTTTGTCCTGTGTATATATAAGATTACTTCCCCCTAGACTCTGCACTTTAGCAATCTTTTAGGAAAGAACAATGATCCATTATGGTAGCCACACTCTGCGGGACAGAACAGTAATCCAGTGCCCTAAAGAACACTGCAGGGCTCCACTCATTTCTGTCTTTATTTCAGTATGTCACATCTGGAAGCCAAAAGCAAGACCTTTGTGGATAATTCTAAACAAGCACATTCATCCTTCTCAACACTAATCCTTCAGCTCCTGGCTCTCCTCTTAACTTTACCCCTTTTCACCCTCTAGCTTTCTGAGACTTACAGGCAATAGGCATATGTCTTACTGAACTTTCTCTCATCCCTTCTGTCAAACCAGGTTCCTACTTCTCCCTATTTTTCCAACATTCCCATACTTTAATGGTTTAAAACAGTGAATTTTCAAAATGTGTAATCAGAAATCTAGTTATGTAAAAAGAGAGCCCACACATCTATAGGTAATAGTGCGAATTCAGTCTTGATCCTGGTCATATGGCAAAGCCAGGGTCATTCTGAGTTCCCAAAACTCCTTTGCAAGGCATGGAGACTGCCTTTTCCTCTATTACCTACTAGTCCTTTGGGAGGAAGGAAAGTTCCCATATGCCTTTCCAATTCAAAACAGCTGAACTAGATTTAATTCAGATCTGTCCTCCTTTTCAAATTATAATCACAAAATGAGTGAATTTTAGTTGTCTAGAAAAGAATTATCCTTATAATATCCAGCAGAATATTCATGATAATATATTAATGTCACCATTCAAAGACCAAATTGGAGCAAATGCAATCTACATATTTATAATCGGAGTGCCACGTTCACACTAATAAAGTTTAGTTCAGCACTCAACTGGTCAAAATCAATTACTCTAATTTTGGTTATTTCTTAAATAAATTGTTTCCTACTCTCAGTTTATGAGAATTATTTTTCTTCTGAAGTTCTTATATTTTATTTTTATTCTTCCTTACCAAACCACAGATGGCACCCTTTTCATAATAAAGCCCAAGTCTTTATTTAAGCTTATTAAATGTGTTACACAAAGACTGCTTCCTGTTATCCATTTTAATTTTGTTTTCCCTCCCACCTGCTTATGTCTCATCTCCATGGTAAGACGAGGGTCCTTCTGCCGCCTCTTGCCTTGGTTTTCCTCCCTTCCGAGCTCCTCCACCATCTCAGAATCCAGCACCTCTTTATGGAGCAGATGCTCTATAAATTGCTGAGCAGTGGCACTCTCCTCTTCTTCCTCCAAATAGCCACATAAGTCTAGGAGTAAAGAACAGCAAAAGGGAATTAAAAAATAATATTCGTATTTACATAAAAATTCTGAAAAATACAAAGTTGTATTGACAAGTACGAAGTAGCAATGCCAGTTGATGAGTGTGGCCCTCAGCATGCACCTTCATCAGGAAATGCTTTCAGCCAAGTCACTAAGAACCTCTTCATAGTCAGATCTAAAACCTAAACAACCTCAAAACTCTCCTGCTTAAAATCAACCCTCAACTGACCCCAGGCTATAGCTCAGAAGTACAGCTCTTACCCTAGCGTATGGTAGCCTTTAGGCCTGGTTTTTATCCATTTTCTTCAACTAGCTGAGATAGAATAGCTATACTGTGGGTACAGGTTATGATGTGTACAGACTAAACTTTTAAAGAAATTATCAAACTGCCATCCAAAGTGGAATGCAATTCTACATCCCACCAGTCCTGTGACAGTGTCCCAGTTCCCCCACACCCTTACCCAGGCCAGGCATGGCCAGTCTTAACTTTAAGCCATTTGAACATTAGTGAAGTAGCAATCACTGTAGGGTTAGTGTGTGTTTGCCTACTGACTGCAGACACTGACTGTTAGACGAGGTGAAATTAAAGTATTCTTCTAGCTTTCCGAGCTCATGACTATGATTCCCTAGCTGGGATTTTTATAGAGTCCTAACAACAGCAATGCCACGAGCTTGTTTCAGCAAGGCTCTGAATCAGGTGTGGATAGCTGTCCTCCACAAATCCATCCTCATAGGAAAACAAAAATAAAATAAAAAAAACCACCCTAAACCTTAATGTACAATAGAGAACCCCCTTATGAGTCCGTTATTTCATTTGTCTGACAATTTGTACAAAAGAAGAAAAGAAAGGAAAAATCCCAAGAAGAGAAATAGCCTCTTTTATATGTGAAAATGAATCAAAACATAAGTAGCATTTTTATAATTATAAAATGATATGTGAATATTTAAGTGTCTTCTCTGACAGAGTAAATAGTTATCTAATGATATATGGGCAAGAGACACTTTTAATTGCTATATAAATTCATAGGCAAAATTATAAATAATAGAATATTTTAATTTTAAAAAGCAATAGGAACTTACTAGGGATATAGCAAAGAAGATTTATACCCAATCAAGAAAAATTAAACTCACAAAGATAAACAAAACATACATGAGCCAAATGTATTATTTATTATTTAAAACAATAAATAACATTTTTTAGGAACATTCATTAGATGTTAAAGCTTAGAAGAACCAGATAAGTTCTTACCATCAAACTTGTCATACTTCAGATGGCCATGGGCATCGGGCACAGGAGGGCTGCTTGGCACAGTGTTCTCCCCTTCTCCATCACTTGCTAACTCTTGCTTAAGTTTATTGTCTAACCAGTCATTGACGAGCTCCTGAGCTATCAATAGAACAAAAACATCTTTTAGTTTTTCATAGTTTCAGTGACTTACAGGTTCCTCTATTGCTGTTTCCATTTATTCATCCATTCCGTCATTATCACCTCAACATCCATTATGTGACAAGGCATAATGAATAGAATAAGGAACAAAACAGGAAAAAGAAATGTTACCAACATGAAGCTAACAGTCCGATCAGGGAAAATGTCACCAACATGAAGCTAACAGTCCAATCAAGGGAAATGTCACCAACATGAAGCCAACAGTCTGATCAGGGGAAATGTCACCAATATGAAGCTAACAGTCCGATTACTGGAAATGTCACCAACATGAAGCTAACAGTCTGATCAGAGGAAATGTTACCAACATGAAGCTAACAGTCTGATCAGAGGAAATGTTACCAACATGAAGCTAACAGTCTGATCAGGGGAAATGTTACCAACATGAAGCTAACAGTCTGACCAGAGGAAATGTCACCAACATGAAGCTAACAGTCCGATTACTGGAAATGTCACCAACATGAAGCTAACAGTCTGATCAGAGGAAATGTTACCAACATGAAGCTAACAGTCTGATCAGGGGAAATGTTACCAACATGAAGCTAACAGTCTGACCAGAGGAAATGTCACCAACATGAAGCTAACAGTCCGATTACTGGAAATGTCACCAACATGAAGCTAACAGTCTGATCAGAGGAAATGTTACCAACATGAAGCTAACAGTCTGATCAGGGGAAATGTTACCAACATGAAGCTAACAGTCTGACCAGAGGAAATGTCACCAACATGAAGCTAACAGTCCGATTACTGGAAATGTCACCAACATGAAGCTAACAGTCTGATCAGAGGAAATGTTACCAACATGAAGCTAACAGTCTGATCAGGGGAAATGTTACCAACATGAAGCTAACAGTCTGACCAGAGGAAATGTTACCAACATGAAGCTAACAGTCTGATCAGGGGAAATGACAAAACCAACAAGATAAAGACAACGCAAGGAACCAAGAAATGGAGACTGATTGTTGTAGTTTTAAGTTGGGTGGCCAAAAAGAAGATACCTGAGCAAAAGAGGGAGTGAGCCATGCTGATATATAAGGAAATATTGCACCATGCAGGGGGAGAGCACGGTCAAAGGTCCTACTTCATGAGTGTCTAGAGGGCTGGAAAAGTCACTAGCAGGGCAGTGTGGCTGCACAAAGGAGGGCTGGACAGATGAGATGGAGGAGGTGACCACTGTGCTGAGTGCAGTGCTGATCAGTGAGGGTGATCTTAACCCTCATCTGAAATACAGTCATTTCTGGTTGTCACAAAGAGGGCAAGTGACGACAGTATCCAGTGTGTTGAGACTAGGAAGCTGCTAAACACCCTGCTCACAAGATAGCTTCCACATAGCAAAAATAATCTGTCCCCAAATGTCAGAAGTCTTGAAGCTGAAACCCTTCTATTTAGAGGTACTTTGTCTGCTACTCTAAAGCATGAGAAGTGCAGGAGGGTTGTGAGTAAAAAGCACCCCTCTCCCCTTTTGAGACAGGACCTCACTGTGTAGCTCTGGCTGACCTGAAATTCACTATTTAGACCATGCTGACCTTGAACTCACAGAGACCCATCTGCCTCTGCCCCTGTAGTACTAGGATTAAAGATGTGTGCTACCAAGCCTGATTTTTGTTTTGTTTTTAAATTTATTTATTTTTAAATTTTCTTTATTTTTAAGTATGAGGGTTTTGCCAGCATGTGTGTCTGTGCGCTGTCTAAGTGCCTGATGCCTTCAGAGGTGAGAAGAGTACCCTAGAGTCAGACGCCCTAGAGCTGGAGCTACAGGCGGTTGTCAGCTGTCATTCGGGTGCTGGGAATCTTTCCAGGGCAAAAAGCGATGCATTTTAAGAGGATCACTTTGACTTCTCTGTTAAAATAGACGGTATGGGGTAAGCAAAGAAGATGTTAGCTAAGGAGATGAGTACTATAGACTGTAAAGAGGTGATAATGGTTTGGTTTCACAGTAGAGCAATTAAACATGGCTACAGTCTAGAAAATATTGAGATGAAGTTGATATGATTTGCTGATAAACAGGGAATGAAGGAAGAGAAATCTTCAGAGTGCTTAGCTTAACTGGAAGAATAGAGATACATTTACTGAGAAGCGTGAAGGACAAAGAAGCAGCAGGTTTGGGGGAAGACTTTGTGATATCAGGTGTGAGATGTTCATGAGATAACCAAATTGGAAGGTCAAGTTGATACTGGTGGCAATACTTGAGATTTCATGGAATGGGTCCAAACTGAAGAACCGAATGAGAGTTATAAGCATACAGATGATGTCTGAAGTCTCAGGACAGGATGATATTATCAGATGGAGAAAGCAGATAGAGAAGAGCTAAAAACGATAAAAACCCAGGAAATCAATGTTTTAGAAGTTGATGAGGTAAGGTAGAACCAGGGAAGCTGAAGAGCAAGGAGAGACCCCGAGCTCAAAGGAAAGTCAGAGTGTCGTGTGTTGAAAGCCAGCTCCCATTTCTGTGGCATTATGAAAATCTTCGCAGGGGGCTGCAGAGATGGCTCAGAGGTCACAAGAACTTGCTGCTGTCACAGAGGATCTGAGTCAGTTCTCAGGACTACAGGCCAGCTCACAACCATCTGTAACTCCAGTTCCAGGAGACAGACCTGGCCTCTGCTGGTAGTCACATGCCATGTGGTACTCATAAACTCATGCAAGAATAAAAAAACAAACAAAAAAATAAATGAAAGAAAGAAAATTACATGTAGATGCAGGAGAAAATGTTCACACTATTTTACATTATTTTTATCATTTTTATCATTATCAAAAAGCTCTTCCCCAGTCTACGGCATGGGCATTTCAAAGGAGGAAAACGTCTCCTTTAGTGTTACCTCCACCACTGTTACTATTATCTCAGAGTTCTGATGTAATTAGGCATTTCTATATAATAACAGATGTAAAAATGTTTAGTATAGATAAAAATAGAAGAAAACAAATGATAATAGTGGCCCTTTATCTGTAGTTCCATTTTCCAGTTTTAGTTACCTAAGTCAACTAAAGTCCACAACCATCACATGGAAAATCCAGAAATAGTTCCTAAGTTCTGAGTTGCATTTAGTTTACTAGCGCAGTAAAGTAAGTTCTGTCTATGCCATTCCACCTGGGATGTGAGTCGTTCCTTTGTCCGGCATCCACACCAGTCACACTCTTTGTCATCAGTTAAAACAGATTAGTTGTCACCTCATTTGTTAGACTGATTGCCTGGCGTGATAATGTAGTGACAGTGTCCAAGGAACCCTCAGGTAACAGCCTAATGCTTTGGTCATTCACCTCACCGCATCACACCGCTCAGGTACCATGTCAGCACATCATCACAAGAACAGTGGGAGTACAGTATAAGAAGATACTTGAAGAGAGATGATATGCACATAAGTCTACTGCTTATTATAATTGTTTGGTTTTATTATTTTGTTATCAATCTCTTATTGTGATTAATTTATGAAGTAAATTTTACCATGACTATGTAAGTATATCAAACAACTCTAGGGCTTGGCATTATCTACAATCTCAGGCATCCACTAAGGGTCCTGGAAGGTACCTGGGGAGGACAGCAGTAGAAATGAAGTATAACAAATATGATACAAGAAGGCATAGAAAGGGAGCTGACAATTATTAACCCATGTACAACAAGTTGCACTTTATTGCATAATTAGAATGTAAAACAACTGTGTCTACTAACGCCACTTACTGTAAAGAGCACTTCCTTTGGACGTTATACTATACAGTGTAAAGAGCACTTCCTTTGGACGTTATACTATGCAGTGTAAAGTGCACTTCCTTTGGACGTTATACTATACAGTGTAAAGAGCACTTCCTTTGGACGTTATACTATACAGTGTAAAGAGCACTTCCTTTGGACGTTATACTATACAGTGTAAAGAGCACTTCCTTTGGACGTTATACTATACAGTGTAAAGAGCACTTCCTTTGGACGTTATACTATACAGTGTAAAGTGCACTTCCTTTGGACGTTATACTATACAGTGTAAAGAGCACTTCCTTTGGACGTTATACTATACAGTTCCTTACACTGTTGGGGAGGGTGAGTAAAAAAGCAGAGATTTTCACAGTGTGCTCCCCAGAGCACTAGTTATGGTAGAATATTAATTGAGCTAATGAGAAAAGAACAAAAACAAACCTTTGTAAAGTGTGCTCAGCCCATAAAACAGCACAGGTTGGTATGGACTAGTAGTTTCTTGGGACAGTAGGTGTTATAGGGATAAAATACCTCTCCCCACCAAAAAAAAAGTCCATGGGCTAGAAAGCTTGGGGAATGGAGTAAGACAATATTTCCTTCAACTGTAAGGTTTCTGAGGGCTCTTAAAGTGTATCGTGTATGGTTACTGGGTGGAAGGTGGGGTGAGCAAGACTCTTAAAGCATAGATTTCCTCTACTGCTGGAATTACCAACTACTTGAGACTAGTCATTATCACTTTTTGTATATGGAGGTTTCTCTCCTGCCTGCCAGTTTCCAAATAAACACTCAAAGGCTTATATTAGTTATAAAAGTTGGGCCGATTGCTCAGGCTTATTACTAGCTAGCTCTTACATTTAAATTAACCGATATTTCTTACCTGTGCTTTGTCATGTAGCTTGTCACTTGTTACCTCATTTTCTACATGTCTTGCTTCCTCGGCAGATGGCTGGCAGCATCTCCCAGACTCTGTCCTTCTTCTCTATCTCTGATTGGATTTCTACCTACCCCTATCTTGCCTTGCTACAGGCCAAACCAGCTTTATTTATCAAGCAATGAGAGCAGCACATATCCACAGCATACAGGAAGACATTCCACATCACCTTTTCACCCAAACCCCTCCAACAGCTTCCCTATAAATCACAGGCCCCTTATACTTCTGTCCCCTCCTATTAAAATCAGAATAAAATCTAAGTTCTTTCCCAGAACTTATTAAGACCTATCATGACCTATGTGATGTATCTCCTGCTCATTCCTTTATGCTCATGTCTACTGGAAGCACCAGCCTCAAGGGCTTTCCTTCAGCTCCTCATGTACTCCAAGCTTGTCTGTACTTTAAGCTCTTCACACCCCCTTGCCCTCTATCTGGGATGCTCTGAATAGACTACTACCTGATAATTTGCTTTTCATTCTCTTCATTCCTACACTAGAGTGCGTACTCCACGAAAGCACAGCTTTACTTTCCTTGTTCATAATAAAATCTTCTAGTGCCTAATGTCGTGGAGCAAGACTTCAATGTGCATGCATGGAATAAATGAAGAGATAATGAAATAATTGGGGATGTAAATAATCCAAACAGAAGCTGGCTTGCAGGGCACAGACCTTTGACTTCCCCCTTCCCTGGAGGCTCTCCTTCCAGTCTCCTTTGCAGGTTCCACCCAGTCCCTTGAATTCCTAGGTGGTACTTAGTTCTTCAGTAATTCAGTAATCAAAATGCTGAAGTTCCTGTCCCCAAATAAAGGGAACTTTGAGGAGATAAGAAAGTTAAAATGTTTTTAGAGCCTCTTTACAAGGAATTAAATTGGTTTATAAACTTGATGTCTATACACTAGTAGAAAACCAGATTAAATTAACATGCTACCATCTGTGCCGTAGGACCAACACCTTACACCACTCACAAGTTAACTAGTATATCAAACTACCTCTGCCAGTGGCTGCTACAGATTTAGAAAACAAAGTGGGCTTTAAATACAGCCTTGTGGGGCTGGGGAGATGGCTAAGAGAAGTATAGATTGCTCTTGCAAGGGATCCAAGCTCACTTCCTAGCACCCATACCAGGCAGCTCGTAACCACCTGGGTCTCCAGCTCCAGGGAACCTGATGCCCCTGGCTTCCTCTGGCATCTTCATAAACATGCAGACACTAGTATGTGGGCAGGCAGACAGACAGACAGACAGACACACACACACACACACACACACAGAGAGAGAGAGAGAGTCTTACATATAGTAATGGAGCTAACTTCAGAATCAGCTTCAGGGCAGTAGAGAAACAAAGGTTAGGAGCTAAGAATGCGGGTGAGAGCAGCCTTCACTCCATGTTTTTCAGTGAGTGCCGAGCTATGCTCTAAGAATTGCTAACATCACACCAGCAAATGCATCCCCTCACCTTCTTCATAGACGTCATCATGATACTCTGCTTGCTCACATGTCCCCAGATCTACTGTGTGTCGCCAAAGCATTCCAGGTAAATCTGCATTTCTGGTAAAATATTCATTTGAAAGGGCAAATTCCGATGCTTTCTCCACTCTCTTAAAAATAACAGGAAAAAAGGAAAAGAAATAAATCCATTAAATGATAGTAACCTTGTTTAGGGCTAAAGAATTTGAGAAGCTGCTTTTCTAGCAGCTAGTATGATTCTTTAATTTTCCCATTTTTGTTGGAACACTAGGCAGTATTTTAGTTTTGTCTGTAATGTTGACTTAAATGCAGCAGTTCATCAAGTTCTAGCCAGCATTCCTGATGTTTACAAGAATGTCGTTTAGGCTTAGGTAAGTGGAAAACAGGGCTGATGAGAGGTGCTAGCGTGCAGGCAACAACCTGAGCTTCATCCCCAGACCCCACAAGGTGGCAGGAGAGAACCGACCTTCACACATGTACCACTGTATGTGTATACCTACACACACATGTACATCTGCCTACACACACACACGTACATCTGCCTACACACACACACATGTACATCTGCCCACACACACACACGCATGTACATCTGCCTACACACACACACATGTACATCTGCCTACACACACACACACACATACATCTGCCTACACACACACACACGTACATCTGCCTACACACACGCACACATGTACATCTGCCTACACACACACACACACGTACATCTGCCCACACACACACACGCATGTACATCTGCCTACACACACACACATGTACATCTGCCTACACACACACACACACACATACATCTGCCTACACACACACACGTACATCTGCCTACACACACACACGTACATCTACCTACACACACGCACACATGTACATCTGCCTACACACACACACACGCACAATAATAAAACTTTATTTTTATTAGCATGTATTAATTGTCCAAAATAGTGGTTCCATTATGACACATTTATACATATGTAACATACTTTGATCACATTCCTATTACCTCTCTGATCCCCTTTGGGTAACTTTTGTTTAAGGCATAGGCAATGGGATCCTGAAACCTGAATACTTAATTCCGAGCAAACATGTGATATCAATTTCTGTGCCACTGGGAACCACAGGCTGAAGCCTCAGATTACTATGGCTAAAAGGGGTCGCCACTGTGTATTAGGCAAGTCACAGGTTCAATAAAACTGAGATAGACAGGTACCACTGTAGTCATCCAGACTGTTCTAACTCAACAAGGGTTTAATAAAAGCATGACCCGATTCATGGGATCAGGTAAGGGAATGAGGAGCTGAGCAAAGCATCGTGACTTTGGATAGAGCAGGGAACATTTTACTTCAAAGGCAAAGCCTGTATCTGTGTCCGCACAGAGCTGCATTCCGGAGTTCTTCCTGAGCGCACACTCTTCAGACTGGCACTGGTAAATGACAACTCATGATCAGTTAGTTCTTCAGGTGAAAACTTTGGAGTCTTCCTTAACCTGAAGTCAGTCTCTCTGCCTCTCTTTCTCTCTTTCATCTCTCTGCCCATTTCTCTCTCTTCCATGCTCTTCCTCTCTCCTTCCTTCCCTCCCTCCTCATACATGTTTGAAACGTTTCACATTTACAAACTGCCCCTTCACAGCACCTCCACAGCTCTCAGCTCCATTGAGGAGTGACAGTTTCCTAACGGCTTTTCTGCAACAGCCTTTACAGTAGGAACTGGTCGCTTTCTCATGAAAGCCATATCCCAAACTCTTCGATATTTCCATTAGCACTAGGACAAGTTCTTACAGTGTGCTTCAACGTCCTGAGCCCCTACCCCTTTGTGGGCTCTGCATTTCACCAGCTCCCTTTGTGTCAACCACACTGCAGTCATCTCTCTCTCTCTCTCTCTCTCTCTCTCTCTCTCTCTCTCTCTCGTGCAGCCTCCAAACAGAGCATCATCAGGATTGTTCCTCTTCACACAGAAGCCCTAGCAACCAGAGTCTTGCTGGGACTCGGTCATTGTACAGGAAATACTTAGTAAAGGAAGAGGTGGCTTAGAGATTTACTCAAAGATGCTGCACTACTGTGTTTATAGTGCTCCTGACCTATTTTGAAATGACTTTGCCTCGTGCCCTTGGTAGAAAGCTTGGTGACAACTTTGCAAAAACTTGCTATAGGATGAGCTACCTAATTCTCGCGTTGCCTGTGTCAGGTTTGGATGTCAGCAGAGAAGTAAAGTTTAAAAGTCAAAGATAAAATCTGGGCACAGGAAGTGGGCACAGGAGTGCTATAAGACAGAATAACATGATCTCATCAGAGCTGAGTTGGGAGACACCAGGCCTCACTATAGAGACTGCTCCCCCATGTTAATTCTCAGAGGCCATGGGTTATCTGAATTTATGTTATGGCATTGATTATGATTACATTGACATAGGCCTACCCTTAACTTCTAAAAAAATGACTTTTTTTTCAGACAGGGTTTCCCAGGAGCTATGGAGCCAGTCCTGGAACTTGCTCTGAAGACCAAGCTGGCCTTGAACTCACAAAGATCCGCCTGCCTCTGCCTCCAGAGTGCTGAGATTAAAGGTGTGCGCCACCAAGGCTCAGCAGAAAAATGACTTTATATATACTGTTTATGCTTGCATATGCACTCATGCAAAAGAAACACAGATAAAGTTATTAACTTTAATTTTTAAATGAACACCTATAAAAGAAAAAGAAACAAGAGATTTTTAGACTTGATTTAATTCTCTAGACTATGAATCCAAGAGATAATCAAATGACATGCTTTTGGAGGAAACTTTATTACATACATTTCATTTCTATTTATGTGTGGATGGATGGCAAAGGATCACTTGCACAAGTCAGTTCTCTCCTTTCACAATGGGGTCCCAGGAATCAAACTCAGGTGGTTAGGGCTTGGCGGCAAGTGCCTTCTTCACCCCATGAGCCATCTCTCCGGGTTCTTATTAGAAGACAGTAGTGAGATCGGGAAATAGGAGAAAACTAGTCTTGATACTTTGAAAAGGGTCTGGAAATGGCAACTCAGTAAAAAGAAATGTTTTAAAGAAGCATTTAAAATACTCACTAGACAATACTAAGGATTGGAATAGTGTTTTAAGTACTTTGTCTTAAATATTATCTTTTTACCCCAGAATGAATGCATAAGAGCTAAGAGGGGTCTGGAGCGCGTTTCACTCGTTTGTGTCCACTTACTCCTGCCCTTTCAGTGTGTCCCGGTGGGAGACTAGTTCTGTCCCCAGCGACCCAGTGAATGCTAAGGGAGACAGACACAAACGGTTCATTATTAGAAAGTTCAAATAAGACAGGGTGATCCGAAAATAGGCTGTGTGTGTTGTGTGTGTGAGCGTAGGTGTGTGTGCACCTATGTGCAGGACAGAGGACGACCTTGAGTACTGTTCTTCATTCACTGGATTGGAGCCACCAATTAGGCTCTGCTGGATGGGGGCCCCTGGGATCCACCTGTCTCTGCTTCCCTAGCTGGAATTAAACCACCACCACGTCTGGTCTTTTACATGGATTCTGGCAACCTAACTCAGGGTCCCATGCTTATAAGACAAACGCTTAAATGACTGAGCCATCTTTCCAGTCCTAAAAAGAAGGCTATTAGTTAAAAGCTATGTTCCATAAAAGTTCCTTTACAAAATACTATTTCATTTCCTTAAGACCAGATGATACAAACAGGAGCTTAACGTATCCTCATCTGCCTATGTTTTATATAGTTTAGAAAGTGCCAGTTCTTTTAAAAGTCACTCTTTATAAAATCAAGTGTTTTGTGTTTTATTAATAAATGTGTACATAACATAATTCGAGGACGGGGTGAGGGTGTGGGCAACTGAAGCTGAGTTGTACGGAGAGGATCTAGATCATGTCTCAGAGGTAGCAGACATTCGAGGCTGAGGCATCAGCAAGTAGCAAAGCACAGGGAAGACCTGCTTGATGGAGGGGAAGGAGAAAGACCTGGGGGAGAGGAGGGATGCAGAGTGCAGTACATGGGCTGTTTCAGATAAACTGACACAGTCTGATTGACAGAGGACCTCAGATGCCCACCTGGAGGAGACAGTATCCGATAGCACACAGAACACGTGTTTAGGAAGGTCAGTCAAGCAGGAGGATGTACTGGAGTAAGATGAGCCAGACAGGCTAAAGATGAATTATAAATCACAGAGTACCACCACATTTAGTGCTAGCCAAGCACCTGCCCGATTCCCCATGATTTCTTCATCTCTGTGGATGCTCATCAACATCTCAGTCTCAAGGTCTGCTGGACCACAGCACTTCCCATAATTCTGCTTTGGCAGCCCACTTAACCTGAACCATGCTGACAGGATGTTTCATTACTGAACCAAATAAACGCTGTTAACCACCCGCCAACATCGTCATCCTGTTTCCACGTTTCATTCCTCAATGCTGAAACTGGACCCAAGCAAGTCTTTCATTCTCTCCTTCATACACAGGGGCTTCAAGGAGTACCGTCTTTTCCTTCCTACTCATGTGAACATTAAGCTACTGTCTTATTCCCAAACCCCCGTCCCTTCACTTTCGCAGTGGTGATTCTCAAGCTTGGATCCATTTAATCTACCAATTTTCTTTGTATCATAAAAAAAATTATGGTTACTTGCTTCAGCTAAATCCATGAGACAACTGGGAAACCTTCCTTTGCTGTTCTAAAGAGAGGCCTTTCTCTATCTTCATCTTTCCCCTGAACGAATTCTCAGCTGTGTTGAAAAGGGTGGGCCACTCAAGTGGATTTGGGGGGTTTAGGAGGAAAGACTGCGACTATCCAGGGTATATCCAGAGATGTGATATATTATGGAGTAAAATCAGAAAGGTAAAACAGAGAGGTAAAAGGAGAATCCAGAGAAAACAGTCCAATGAACAAAGAGAGTGGACTAGAGGGTGTCTAAAACAGATGCCACAGCTCTATCAAATTAGACTAGAGACATTTGACAGCTGCCCACGGTGACTGGATTTGGTCAGGAAGTCATTTCTGGTAGCAGTTTGTGGAATGGAAAGTGAAATAAATGGAGTGTGTGTGTTACTGCTGACTGAATAAGAAGCGAGACTAAGCAATAATAATTATGACAGGAGAGAATAACGAAAATATAAAAGCCCAGAGCTCACATTATATATCTGGATAAGAAAATAAAATCATTCTACAATCAGAAAAGACTGCAGGGTCAAATAAGAACTTATTGATTTTTCAAGATGGGAGATTTGAAGGCAGGATGGAGGAAAAGCCAGTGCAGACGATTTAGGGAAATGATAAAAATCCGAGTCCAGATTGCTGACAGCTATATGAAGGAGAACAATCATTGAAACAAGACAAAATGGAATTTTATCCTTGAGTTCTCATTAAATCTCCCCCTCTGAAAGAAGTGGTAAGTAGGCGTGTGATTGAGCCCTGCAGGAACTCAGTACTAGGACCCTGGACACTGAGAGGCAAGCTAGGTTTACTAGAGGTTAAGTGGTCTTCCAGAGGCTGGCACTCATGATGCAATCTACTTTGGCTGTCTTTTGAGACAGAGCTTCTGCAGTGGTCAGGAAGTCCCCTAGCCCCATCGACATTAATGCCTCCCACCATATGCTTCCCTTATATCTTTAGGTCTCTTACCAGCTCTAAGTAGGTTTTTCAGGCACCGCTGGGCTATAGACTCTGGTCTGTGTCTCATTTTAGCACTAGTACACAATACACTGAGCTTGTATTTGGTAGGCACTTAACAAATAGTAACAAAATGAATAAATAGCTAAAAGCAAAGTACAGGTAGCCTGGGATCTATCTTGCCTGATGCCCACAATGCCTGTCAACTAAGACAGAATATTCTCTGGAAAATATTACATGATTTTGAACCATGTGCTACACAAATAAACTGATTACAGCGAACTGCTAGGCTGGCACTGAGGGGTGTACCCCTGAAGTGTTTTAAAGGCACTGTTAATTCAAATAGCACCTAAATTAAAAACAAACATCTCATGACTGGAGGATGTCATCGGTCAGGAAGTCATGTATAATAACAGTTTCAGTTTCTATGGGAGTTATCTAAACCAACTCCCTCTCAATGGATGCCCAAACATATTCTTTATTAGCTGAACATTAAGTGAAATTTTAGAGTTTACTCCAATGTAGCACGAATAATAACAAGCCAGAGTGAGATATTGGGGTTCAACCCGAAAACCAGAAAAGCAAAGCAGCCAAGCCACCAGAGAAATCTTACCTCTAACAAGGCTGGGCAACTGCAGACTAAGCAGACTAAACCTCTCTCTCCTCTCATTTTATATTCCCTATGGTTTTTTTGTTTTTGTTTTTGCAAGACAGGGTTTCTCTGTGTAGGTTTGGAGTCTGTCCTAGAACTTGCTCTGTAGACCAGACTGGCCTCAGAATCACAGAGATCCACCTGCCTCTGCCTCCTGAGTGCTGGGATTAAAGGTGTGCACCACCATCGCCTGGCCTCTAGTGGCTTTAGCTTTGCCTATGGTCTTCAGGCAAGATGTATTTTACTAAAATACAAACAACATAGCACTGTACTCCAATACTCTAGCGATGGAGAACATGTCTCTTTATAAAAACTCTCACTCCACTTTTGGATTGTTCTAGACTTTAGAGAATTCTGGTGATAGCCATGTTGCTCTTGCCAATGGGTCCCCATATTAAAGTAACTACAGAATAGTCTTCCTCGTGTCTGAAGAAGGCTACAGCATTCTCTCCCAAGGCCTCTCTTTTCTTACTCCTTTGGCCTCTTTATGAGATGGGCATGCCAGATGAAAGGTAAGACTATGTGTTTTCTCGTCATTTCTACTTAAGCTCTCTCATGAAAACCAACGGAATAATAAAAGATGTTAAAAATATAGAATTGGGGTAACATACACAATCATGTGGGATAACAACAGGCACGCACATGAACACTGGAGATCTGTCCTTATGTCCGACTCTCGCATCTCTCTGTTCTGATTGTGAAAAGCCTTACCTTAACCCAGTGTTCCACACTGTCGGTGTCAAATGCAGACTGCAGAGAATAGAAACAAAGTATTAATGCGCAGCAACCGCTTTGTCAACATCCTTCCCACTAACACACGAGGAAACATATCCTTCATCCCTTCCTCCAAACTTTCCATTGGCAAGTTCAGCACCAACTAGCAATGAGAGCACACTGAACCACGCAGGAGAAACAGGAAGTCTTGTCCAGGACATCTGTGTTACTCTTGTGTAACCCACCTTGAACCGTAACTGATCAACAGTCTAGGCATCAGCATTGTATTTTTGAGTTCTCCAATGCTAAGAGTCAAGATGCAGAAATGCTACATGTACCACTCCTCGTGAAACCCATACTAACACTGGTTAATTCACCTGAGTCATTTTCTGCTTAAAGACTGTGGTAATTTCTTTCCTCTTTGCACAAGTATCCAGATGCCTTCCTGTACTTCCTACAACTGAGATGACATTTGGTCTAAAAGGAGTGGGGGTGTAAAACAGGATTATATCACTCAACTTGTACACTTGCACCAAGCATATAATGAAGAAAATGATCTCTACCCAGATGAAATATTAATTTGAAACAAAAAATCAGGCCTCATGGATCCTCCTCTGTATCCTCTGTGACTCCCAGAAGCTTACAGAACTCTCTCTCTCTAATAATCATTGAGCAAACAGAGTTATTTGCTTTGAAAAAAAAATCAGGTATTTGAAAATAAAAATGATGGGAGAGCAAAGTAACTGGCACGTGGAAGTTGGTAGGAAAGGCATGATGGTCGCTTTCATTTCCCTAACACTCCGCCTTCAGCTCACCTTACACACAATAATGCAGCTATTCTGCTGCGTAACTGCCACTGCAACAAAGAGCGAACCGATCCTATTCAAACACAGCTGAATTTCAAGGCGCTCTTGTGTTTTTACTTCCTTTATCCTCTAGACAGTAATAATGAGCACTATCAGCAAAAAAAAAAAGAAGAAAAAAATCCCTCTTTTTGTAGTTCTAAGTTGTCCCCAATTTTTTACCTTTCATCATCAAATCTATATTCAGAAGCTATTTTGGGCCACTATCACGCAACTGCTACTTTGCAGGTGAAGCGGCCTCAGTTCTCACTCTCGAATGCTCTGGCCTCTGCCCTTTAGCATCAGGAACACGATTTTCACTAAGTGGAAGGTACCCTGTGTACACTGTTTCTATATTTAGAAGAGCCCACAAGAATGGCTGCCCCGGGCCCCCACAAAAGCCACACATCTCGAGGGTTGTCTTTCTTTTTACAGGAAACGGTAACTGAGGGGTAAAAACAGCTGGTGAAGCTGCTCTGCAGCTGGAAGCTGACGCCTCTCCGTCTCAATGCTCTCATTTACACCTAAAGCACTTATTTTTGTGACTGTTAAAAAGGTATTCTGGAAAGCGCACTTGGTATGGCTGTGACTTTGCACGTCACTTTTGTCTGTTCCAAGTTTAAAACCGCTTTTGTCAGATTTTGAGTGTGTGTGTCTTTAGGAACTAGTGTACAGAAGAGGTAACAGATAAAGGAAGGATCTATCGCTGAACGCTGGTGGAATTTAGAAATAACCATATGGATAAAGAACTGAGATAAAACCACTTGGAATTCTGGGTTCATTTTAGATGTCTGATGTAAAACTGGAAGGGGGGGGGTATAAGGGATAACAGCAGTGAACTTAATGTGACTTGTTTTCTTCCTTTCAAAATTCCCTTACCTAAGATTTGAAAGGGAGGGGAAGAAATGTGCAGAAAATTTCCTAAAACTGCTAGTGGAGGTAAGGATGAGGGGCAAATTTCCCTTACCCTAATGGGCACTAGTAGACCTCTCCGCTTAGATGGGAACAATCCTTACAGGTTTTTGCCCACCAGAGTACACAGACCCTAAGGCTCCTAAAACCACACTCTCAAAGCTGTGCAGGCTCCAGGTCAGGCAAGGCCAGGTAAGGATAAGAGTGAGAAACCGCTGGGAGGGAAGCGGCAGGCTTTCAGGACAGTGTGACGCCTAGGGCCGACCCGTGTTTCTCAAAGCTTCCGATTGGGATCACCTTGGCATTCAGCTTCCTTGAAAGCCGTTTCCAGCGACTCAGCTCCATTTTCTTCTTTGAAGACCTTTCTTGGGACGCCAGCAGTATATTTTCAAGTTCAGGCCTAGACTTAGGCCACAACAATGACAACTGCTCCTCGTCACAGGCTGCATTTGGGTGGCGCTGGGAGTTGTAGTTCCACCACCTACCAGTTAGACAAGGGTCGGACATTCTGGAACTACTCCTCCCAGGAGGCATTGCGCGCGCAGCTCTCATTGCCCCAGTTACCATGGCATCGGTGGGTCTCGCTGGGTTTGCTTTAGCAGGGCCTTTGCCTATGTGTGGCGCTTGGTGATGACACAGAACATTCTGATTGGTTCTGCATCAGAGGCGGTGGTTCAGTGGACCGCGAGCTGTGCGAGCGGAACACGTGTTATCACAGCGAGCGGAACACGTGTTATCTCCGGCAAGGAGTTTAAGGGTCCTGGCGGTACGGAGTGTTGTAATCCACGGGTGAGTGTCTCTTTTCCTTAATGAGAGCGGGTGAGTCGCACTCATTTTCTTGCTTGCATTTCCGTCTTACTCCCACCTTGTTATTTCCTGATTTCCTGTTGGTCTAGGCTTCCGCCCGCTCCGAGTCTCCTCAGTGAGATTGCCGGACATACACATCTTAGAGAGAAAGGGGCCTCTTTTCTCCCGGTCCCTGTCCGAGGGTGAGCTGCTCAGCCGGAAGTTTTTCTGAATTTACCAGGTACTTGAGAAGGCATAAAAACAGTAAGGTCTAAAGCTCCAATGATGGCTAACGGAACTAAGAGAAAACTGAACCTCAATAGCCAAGCCTGGATGTTGTGAGGAACAGTTCACTGAAGGTGTATGTACTTTCCAGGCGGGTCAGAAATTTAGAACTGGAGATTTGGACCCAGCTACTTGTTGGCCATTGAGTTTACTGCTAACAAAAATGGAACCCCCCCCCCCAAAACCAACCAGGATACTGAGTCCTGTATGTAAAAACAAAGAGCTTTTATTCTTACACAAGTTTGCAAACTCGGTCTCTCCGTGTGTCCAACGTATTGGAGGGATCGGAGAGCCCCAAGCTCAGTTAGAGTTGGGTTTTTATAGTGGTAGGGGGTGAGGGATTTCTAACGTTTAGACCCCTGATATTCTGACATTTGTCTAGCAGTGTCTTGGTGAAAAGCAATGGGTGTGTTCCAACAGATGTTGGAACATTAGGAATTCCCTTTGGATGTTCTCTTCCAGGGTGGTGCCTGGGTAGACTCAGTTTGTTGTCTCAGGTATTGCCTTGGGGTAAGCTACTGAGACTCAGACCTCTATATAGAGCTTGTCTAGGCTGGGTCCTATAGAACCTACACCCTGGGAGTATGGTAATGATTGAAAAATCAGTGTGTGCAGACATTGTACCAGGAAATGTAAACCAAACTTTAACTTGGGAATATGCTAAGGAAGGCCGTGCCCCTATATCCTAGCTTCTGTCCTCTAACAGAGGAAAGAAGGTGGCTGAACAGGTGTGTGACATGGAGACCTTACTCTGTCACAACAGCGGGTCATTTGGAAGAGTTAGTTTCATGGCTGTTCTTTGGGAGAGCTGCCCATCTTTTCCTGAAAGAAATGCCGAGTTCAGAGAGGTGACCATAATATAGTATGTGTCCATTTAGAAAGGCTATAGGGCAGTGTGGTTCTCAACCATCCTAATGCTGAGACCCTTTACACAGTTCCCCACGTTGTGATGACCCCCAATTATCAATTTTTTTTGTTGCTACTTCTTAACTAATTTTGTTACTTCAATGAAACATAATGTAAATATCTGTGTTTTCTGATGGTCTTAGGCAATCCCTGTGAGTCATTTGCCCCTCCCCCCCCCAGGGGTCACAACCCACAGGTTGAGAACCATTGCTATAGAGACTGGGATAATGGATTAGAGGTGAAGGAGGGAGATAGGAAAAAGCAATAACACTGTAGCAAAATGGGTAATATCACAGTTAAGATGGAAACGTTTCATGTGCTGCTTGACAAATTGAGTTTCTCCTAAGCCTATGTTATGGTCTCTATAAGGAGACTTCTGTAGTTTCAGGACCAGCTCTGGTAACTACCTTCGTCGGTGTTCTATTGTTGTGAAGAGACACCATAACCAAAGAAGCTTTTACAAAAGAAAGCCTACAGTTTGAGAGTTTTAAACCATTTACATCATAGCAGGCACACTGCAGCAGTAGCTGAGGGCTTTGGAACCTCAGAGCACACCCCCAGTGACGTACTCCCTCCAGCCACACCCCACCTCATTCCTAATCCTTGCAGATAGGGCTACTCCCTGGTGACGAAGCATTCAAATGTGTGAGCCTATAGGGGCCATTCTTATTCAAACCGTGACAGTGACTTTGTTAACGTCACTTAACTAATTTATAGGAGGCCGGAGAGAATAGGCTCTGTTGGATATGGTATGAGGGTTAATGGAGTTAATGTATAAAGCACAACAGTAAATACCTAATAAATGTAGCTACTGCTGATGTTAGGCCTTTTGATGGATGAGATTAGTCTAGCTTTGTTGTGATCAATAACATTCAGACTTACCATTTGCCCTCCCCTCCCCCCAGACAGCGTCTCATTATGTATCCCTGTCTGGCCTGAAACTCGCAGAGATTTGACAGCCTCTCTGTTTCTCAGGTGCTGGGATTAAAGACGTGTGCCACCACTTTCTGCTGGATATTTTTTCTTTTCTTTTTTAGAGTTACTTTTATTTTCTGTGTGTGACTCTTTTTGCCTGCACACATGTATGTGCATCACAAGCATGCATGGCACCCTCAAATGAGAAAAAGAAACCCAGCTGGAACTGCAGTTACAGGCTTATAAGTGGCATTGGGTCCTCTGCACAGATAACAAGTGCTCCGAACCACTGAACCGATGCCCCAGCCCCGCATTTTCTATTTTTGATATGCTTTTTTTTAACCTTCATGGGATAATTGAAATTTTCTTTAAACTTCTGGATTCCTTTCAAACATGTTTGGATATTGTATATTCTGTCATTCATTTCCTTGATGACTATTTCCAGACTTAACACGTGTACCTAATAAAGTTTAGAATTGTCAGTATATTTCTCCCCCTACCAAATAGTGTAAAAATTTGAAGTATTTAGAATATTATAGCATCCATCATCTGTGAGTCAGTGCAGTGCGTCATGTTGTTCAGAAGTCCTTCATAGTTGGTTTCTGTGCTTGTATAACTGTTGACGCTGTATGGAAGATGGAGGTCCTTCACAGTTTGTTTCTGTACATGTGTAACTGTTGACGCTGTATGGAGAAGATGGAGGTCCTTCATAGTTTGTTTCTGTACATGTATAACTGTTGACGCTGTATGGAGAAGATGGAGGTCCTTCATAGTTGGTTTCTGCACATGTGTAAATGTTGACGCTGTATGGAGATGATGAAGGAAATATGCCCCCTCCCCGAAGTCTGATCATCTATCTGAGCTTGCTGCATTCAGTTACCAAATTTGGGACATCTTTCCATAAAGACAATCTATTCAAGAGGCATTTAAAAATTCTTTCTCTCCTGACAGATGCAGGAGAATGGCACTAACTAGCAGTTGCTAGGGCAGGGTGTTGTCAGTTTCCCTACAGGCTCAGGGTTCCTCCGAAAGACCTCCAGAAACTTTATCTGTGGGAGTGAGAGGAAAAAGACAAAACCGGCAACAGAAGAGATTCACAGTGAGTGCAAAGGGAGGGGACGGTGATAAAGCCAGTAGAACCGCTTGGTGTTGTGGAGACATTAGTCTGCATCGTCAACTTTGTTTGTGTTACTGGTTTATGTCACTCCCAAATTGTGTTTTAAAAACTATGCCTTGTAGTTGCTGGAGGCTGTTGTGTAGGTACAGCTTTCTTGTGGATACAACGGGCCAGAGAAATCCTGTGATTTATGCATGGGAGCTGTTTCTTCTCAGCAGCTGCCATAGCCCGGTCATTGGTACATTATTTAAGACAAACAAAAAGAGGTCAAAAATCAAAACCCATATACGTCAGTGTATATTTATGTCTATATTATATGCATTAATTCATAATAAAGACTTGTATATAAAAATGTTACAATTAGGAAAACATATCTAATATTGGACAGTGAATGAAGATAGGAAGTATTGCTTCTTCTAGCTCTGAAAATAAATCTGTTTGTGTTTTAAATGTTGATTTCTGGCTAAGGTGCATTTTCTAGGGCCAGTAATATGGTTCAGTGCGTAAAGGTGCTTGCCAAAGCGTACCTATGACCTGAGTTTGATTTTTGAGACCCTGCGTGGTAGAAGGAGGAACTGAGTTCTTCAGGCTATGCACTAATGTCCACACTGAGCTGTAGTATACATTTGCATGTGTTCATGTACTTGCATGTATACACACACGCACGCGCGAATAAATGTGATAAAATAGTGCTGTCTTTTTTTCATTTTTGTTTCTTTTTCTATTTTGTTTCTTTTGTTGTTGTTGTTTTTCAAGACAGGGTTTCTCTCTAGTTTTTGGAGCCTGTCCTGGAACTAGCTCTTGTAGACCAGGCTGGCCTCGAACTCACAGCGATCCGCCTGCCTCTGCCTCCCGAGCGCTAGGATTAAAGACTTGTGCCACCAGTGCTCTGCTCCTTTTTATTTCTGGAGACGGGCTCTCACCGTGGAACCCACAGAGCCATGGAGTCACTATCCCCTGCCTCAGCTTGCATCTGGGACTGGGCTTTCACCACCACAACTGGTTTGTCCTTAGATTTCTCCATATTCCATCCATCATCACAAAGCAGACTCACTGACAATATGCAGTTACCTTTTTGAAATCATATTCTATTTTCTTGTAAGTTTAACCATCCCAGCTAAAGAACTGTATCACACAAAAGTCAATCTCTGCGTCTAAGAACTGGTGGCTGTCTTCAGAGGGCTGGTGTTTTAAACTGCATCTCAATGCCATATAGGGCTGAGAAGATGAATCAGTGTGTGTTTGCTCTGCAAGCATGAGGACCTGGGTTTGGGTCTCCAGCACCCATGGAAATGCCTGACATGGCCATTATGCACCTGTATGTAGCTCCCCACTGGGGTGCTGAACAGGTGGATCCTGGGGAGTTGGGGTTCCTTGCTGGCCTCATACAGTCAAATGCACACAATCTTGGCCTGCTCCAAATGACAAGTAGTGATGAAATGTAGTGTTTATAAAATGTTGATATGTCCAGTGACATTTAAATTTTAAAAAGTGTGTGCTTGTCTGTGTGTAGGTGCTGTGACACATATGTGGAGGTCAAAGGTCAACTCTGTAGAGTAAGTTCTGTTCTTCCCCCTTTACAAGGGAGATTAAACCTAGGTTGGCAAACTTGGCAGAAAGCACCTTTACCCACTGAGCCATCCATCTCCCTAGCCCTCCTGTGCATCTTAAAAGCTCATAACTTTTCACACTGAGTACTAATTATTTAACAACATGCTATAAATAATGTTTTCTGTTGTTTTTTTCAAATCCTCTTGGTGTATCTATAGAAGTTAGAAAGAGTATCTGTATTTTTTTCTTAAAAAGTTTTACCTTTCCCATTATGAAATCACTCATAGATCACTTACATGCTCACATGGTTTCTCATCTTGATATGAACGAACTGGAATACAATCCCACTTTGCAGATAATCTGTTACTTTATGCTGGTCAGTCTATGATGTATATTCATTATACTGTTTTGGAATCTTTTTTATTGAACAACACTAATAGAAGGGAAAAATATTGCTTAATATTTTCTCAAGTTGGAGAAAGAAATGTGGTTCAAATTAGTAAGTAACATGTGCTCTAAAGAGTATGGTCCTCCCTTGCATGTTTTCAAGGCAGAGTGACCTCACGTGCCTTTCTTTGACAATTAACCTTTCTTTTTCTTTTCTTTTGTCTGTTTGTTTGGTTTTGGTTTTTCAAGACAGGGTTTCTGTGTGGCTCTGGAGCCTGCCATGAACTAGTTCTGTAGACCAGGCTGGCCTCGAACTCACAGAGATCCTCCTGCCTCTGCCTCCCGAGTGTCTGGATTAAAGGAATGCATCACCACCGCCAGGCTAATTTCTATTTCAGGCCTTTCATTTGCTTTGTTTCATCAGCTTCTACAAAAGCACGTGCACATGTGCAAGCACGCACACACACACACTCATAGACAGTTAATAAAATGAAGCATGATTAATAAAAACTCAGATAGATATTGGAGTTCAACCTGAAGACCAGAAAAAAAGCAGCCAGTCACTGGCTCTTACTCTGCCTCAGTCTGAAATGGCGGTCCTGCCTCCAGGAGTCTCAGAATGAGACTGAGGCTGAGAGCTGCCTCCTCCGTTTTGTACTGGGATTAAAGGCGTGCACCGCCCGCCCATGCACTGTGGCTGCTAGTGTGGCTCCTGGGATTAAAGGTGTGTACTTTCACTGCCTGGTCTGTAAGGCTGACCAGTGGGGCTGTTTGTCTCTCCGATCTTCAGGCAAGCTCTGTTTATTAAAATACAAATGAAATGTTAATGCGTGTCAAACTTACTGTTACCATTTTGTTATGGGACTTTGGAGAAAGAATCCTGGTCCTTTTTTACACCTTGTCCTGATCCTGATCAGACAGAAAGATGTGAGCTGGAGGTAACAGACACGCAGCCATTCATTTATGTGCATATTGCTTTCTTTGCAAAGTACTTAGCCTTTCGATGCCAAGAATTGCCTTCTAAATTTAATGCTGATTTCTTCTCAGAACCTGGAAGAATCCCTAAAGATGAAGCTGAGTCTCGTCAAAGTCGTTAATGGCTGCCGTCTAGGAAAAATACAAAACCTGGGCAAAGCAGGGGACTGCACAGTGGACATTCCAGGCTGTCTTCTCTATACCAGGACTGGCTCTGCCCCACACCTGACACATCACACACTGCATAATATCCATGGGGTCCCAGCCATGGTCCAGCTCACACTGTCAACCTTGTGAGTGCTGAACCTAATCATTCAGGTATCCAGCCCTTAGATGCAGCAGAGAGGAAGGTTTCTTTTCTTTCTTCTTTTTTCTCACATGCATAGTTTATAGATTTTAAAGATGAAATCAGAAAAACTGTTTAATTGAAACTGTTGTATGACAAGTGACTGAGTTATTGTGTTAATAGTGATTTTAAAAGGACAAGAAAATGGAAGGAAATCCAGATGTTCTGAAGCAGTTGTTTTGTCTATGTTTCTTTTGTACCCCTGGCAAATTGTATACCTTCATTTTAACTAACTAACCCAGCCCTGCTGGTTGCACATCTTGAAAAGCGATGTGTTTTGTTGTTGAGGGTGGCATTCACTGTCGTGTAGTTTATTTGGGTGAGGAGAAGAGAGAGTTTTTGGTGCTGTACAGAGTAGCTAAAGAGTGATCCATTTCCATTGCTATGCTGTGCATTTTTCTGTTTTTCTTACAGAGCAGAACATCATGAGGTCTTGGCAGAATATAAAAAAGGAGTCGGAAGCTTTATAGGTAACGACTATTTAAATCACGTGTATATGTGATTTGTGATGTGTCAGTTTGGAGTTTGTTGGTCCTGCTGACTTAACTGTGACTCATACATGTTCTTCTTTTTAAATAATTGTCTTTGGCGAAGCATTGGGGATTGAAGGTTCAGTGGAAAACACATGATTCTTAATGCTTTGTAGAGTCAGGGTTATATACATATATTATAACAGATCACAGGGGGCATATAACCTGCTCTGGGTACATAAGAAAGGGGTCAGAATAAAGAATTCTTGAAGAAGATAAGGAGGTGTCTGGTTGGATTAGGTGTTAGCCAGTGGTTACGGTAAATGGGTGGGGCCAATGCTCCAAAGACTAGAGCACAGAGCATAGGATACATAGACTCCAGAGCACACTAGAGCACAGACCATAGGATACATACACTCCAGAGCACACTAGAGCACAGACCATAGGATACATACACTCCAGAGCACACTAGAGCACAGACCATAGGATACATACACTCCAGAGCTCACTAGAGCACAGACCATAGGATACATACACTCCAGAGCACAGACCATAGGATACATACACTCCAGAGCTCCTGCATGAGCCTCATTCATGTGTTCTGATGGGTTAGTATCTTTTGTTCCGGAAGTAGAACTTTATGTGCAGATGTGTGTGCCCATTTATTTAGTTTGAGGAAAACCTTAGTTGTAGCAGCTGTGGAACCGGGTCTTCTGTGGACCACTTTCTCCTTAGTTCCCCCAACATCTAGGCTTTGTTAAGTAAATGGCTCCTGTATCCTTGGTCATCCATCTTCTCTTTAGAAGGAAGCTTCATGGTGCCTTGATCGCTCAGAAGAGGGGGTTCTGAAATCTCAGTCTCCATAAGCTGAGAACAGTTGCAATCACCAGCTTTTGTTTAACTCTGTGAAGCTGTGATTCTTTGCCTGTCTAAAACACCTGATGGTCTAATAAAGAGCTGAATGGCCAACAGTGAGGCGGGGCTGGCAGGCAGAGAACAAATAGGAGGAACAATCTGGAAGAAGGAGCAGCAAGAGAATAAGGAGAGAAAAATGTAGGTAGCCAGCCACCCAGCCAGCCATGGAGTATGGGTGAAAGTAAGGTGTACAGAAATAGAGAAAGATAAAAGCCCAGAGGCAAAAGATAGATGGGATAATTTAAGATATAAGAGAAGCTTGTTAGAAACAAGCCAAACAAAGGCTGGGCATTTGTAAGTAAGAATAAGATTCTGTGTGATTATGTGGGAGCTGGGTGATGGGCCCGCCCCAAAAGAGCCAGGAGTAAAGAGCAAAAACAGCAAGCTTCAGAGTCTACTGCCCATGGCTCGCGTGCACTTGCCAGAGATCATCGTAATGACTGAAGCTTAGCAAATGAGGTGGGACACCGCCGGGGCTGTTAACTTTTTAAATTTGTTTCTTTCTCCTTTTTTAAGTGAAATCCTATGGGAAATGTGGAGTACCATATGAATTTAAGTATCCATGGTTTACTAATCATTTTTTTAAAAGTATTTTATGTGTCTGGATGTTTTGTCTGCATGTGTGTGTGTGCACCACGTGCAAGCTTACTGGCCTTAGAAGTCAGAAGACCATGTTAGATCCCCTGGAGCCTGAGTTACAGGTGGCTGTTGTATGAGGCCATTTGTGTGTTCCCAGCCACCCAGACTCCCAAAATAACCACACAGAAACTATATTAATTGATTACTGCTTGGCTAATTACTTAAGCATATTGCTAGCTAACTCTTACATCTAGAATTAACCCATCTCCATTTTATATTTTACTGAAGCAGAGGTCCCAGACAAGCACTGCTTGCTTGCTTGATCGGCATGGCTCGTTTAGCCTGTGATGGCACTACCACAGTGAGCTGGGTCCTCCAACATCAGTCAGTGATCAGGGAATGCCTTATAGGCTTGTCCACATTCCAGTGTCATGGATGCCATTTCTCAATTGAATTTTCTCTTGTGTATTTCTAGGTTTGTGTCATGTTTGTATCGTGTGGATCTTTACATTTAATTCTTTTGGGTTGGAAGGTCTCAAATAATTTTCTTCCTTTCCCAGGCCTTCTATAAATCCAAGATGAGGTTCCAGCTGTTCGATGAGATTAGAGTTGCTTCATCTACCAGCATGTGCTGGCATGCCAGAAAGCTTTTTCCCACAGCACTCTGAATGGGTCTTTTTGTGTCTACACAGGCATGCCAGAATCTCTCTTCTACTGCTCCCTGCACGATCCAGTCAGCCCCGGCCCATCTGGTTATGTAACAAATAAGGTACGTTCTCAGCCTGGTCCCCGGGACCTCAAATGCTCCACGATTCCTTCATGCCCTCTGTATGTGGTCAGGATTTAACAGAGTGTGAGGGTTTAGAAAGACTGAGGAGGGCTGCTTGAAGATGAGTTAAGTTGGGCAACAGATCCTCAGCATTTCTGTGTTGGGAACACTGAGAGCAGTGGTCCTCAGCCTGTGGGCCTCAAACAACCCTTCCACAGGGGTCGCATATCAGATATCTGCATTACGATTCGTAACAGTAGCAAAATGACACTTACGAAGTAGCAACAAAAATAATTTTATGGTTGGGGGATACCATTAACATGAGGAACTGTATGAAAGGGTTACAGCATTAGGAAGGTTGAGAACCACTGGCTTAGAGAGTAGAAGAAGGTCAAGTACCTGCCAAATGGGAAATTGCTGAGAGGAGAGTAATGCAGTCTTTGGATGTGACGTTGTGCGTGTGATTCTTTCACTCCGGGAAGAGCAGGAGAGTTGCCGGTGAGTTATGAAGGTGTACCCTGTAGCATGGAGCCTCGGTCAGTACTGCTGCTGGTAGATCAGGATTGAAAGGCTGGATCTCTAGTCAGAGGTTGTAGCGAGTGGAGAATGGTATCTGAAGCTCTGTTTGCCCCACGCCTTCATACAACATTGGGCCAGGCTCAGTGCTCACCACTGCCTGGCAACCACAGTCACTTCCTCCTGATGTATTTTCATTTTCAAGGCTGGCTTTTGGTTTGGTGTGGTGTGGTTTGTTTTTTCCTTTCGAGACAGGGTTTCTCTCTATCTTAGGCTGTATGTAGAGCAGACTGGCCTTGAACTCACAGAGATCTATTGTGATATTTTGATTGTATTCTGACACATAAAGTTTGCTTAGAGTCAGAGAGGGTGGAGCCAGCCTCCAGCCGACCGTAGAGGTTTGGAGGACTGGAGAGAGAGACACGATCTCAACCCTTTTGGATGAGAAACAAGAGGTAGGAAGTAGCTGGTGGCTGTTCATCTGCCTCTTTGATCTTTCAGGTTTTTAATCCCAATTTCTGACTCCTGGTTTTTATTGATAAGATTAATTAAATTAATGCTTCAGAGATCTGTCTGCCTCTGCCTCCCAAGTATGGAGGTTAAAGTGTATTGCTACTACCACTTGGCATGAATACTGTTTTCAATTGAGCTTCTGATTTTTAATTAGAACTTGTTTAAAATGATATGTTTTATTCGTGTAGATATAAATTGCTGCAGGAGCTTAGAGGAGGGAACCATGAATTGTGTCCAGGACATCTAAAGTGCATGCATTAGCGGAGGGAATATGAAAACTCTGTTCCCTCGAGGATGCATACAGAATATCTTAGCCAGACAGGGAGGTAGGAGGAAGCTAGGAAGCTAAAATAGACTGTGGTGGGAGTTTGGAAGGCCTCAGAGTCTAGTTCCGTGGGCTTGAGTCGGGGGAGGAGATAGGGAGAACTGCACCAGAGAGGCGTGGTGAAGAAGTCTCTGGGGATAGTTCAGGAGTTGGATTGCTTGACCACTGAAAGATGTTCTCAGGGCCATAAGTCCTTAGAAAAAGTGTGGTGAATCTCTTACTCACCTGTCCAGGGTCCTGAGTTGTCTCCTCTCTGCAGCTGTTAGGAATCGCCATGTCCCGCTTTCCTGGTTCCTTTTTATGTTCATGTTACTCTTGGTAATTCCTCATCTCTTGCTCCACGCAGTCTGTGTCTGTGTGGGGTTTTGGAGGTCGAGTGGAAATGACCGTTTCCAAGTTCATGGCCATTCAGGAGGCCCTGCAGCCGGACTGGTTCCAGTGCCTCTCAGATGGCGAGGCATCTTTTGCAGAAGCAACTTCCATAAAAAGGGCCAGGAAGTCTGTGGACCGGTCCCTTCAGTTCCTGGACAGCTGTTTGCAACTACAGGAAGAGTCTGAGGTGAGGCCGCCCGCTAGCTGCTCTGGAAACGCTCGCCTCCCTTCTGCATCTTTGCGCCTTAGCTGTTCTCCGCCTGCTTCCCTGCTCACTTTTTTGTCTCTTTCCTGTTTTTCTTTGCTGATCCTGGGAAGTTCCTTCTCCAGGATTCCATGGTGGGTTCTTTTCACTGTGCCATACATTGTCCCCAAACTGCCTTCCCTTGGTTTTCATTATTTGGTGAGCAGTTTTGAACATGTATATACTGTCAGTTTCCTTCTACTCGCCGTGAGAGTTATAACTCCATACATCCTGGACTGTAGCTGAGTTGCATTAGAATGTTCAGGTCTGGGCAGCTGGACTCCTGGTCTCGTTTCCTCAGACCTAGTCACCCTCAATACTTAGCTTGGCCTATGGCATTCACCAAGTTCCTCGGCCTAGGAGTTTACACTTTAGATTTACTGATCATGCACGTTACTGACCGGTTGTCTACCTCCTTCCTCCTGTCTCTGTAAACACGCCTCAGATCTGTCCCTTCTCACACCTGCTGTTGTACCCGTCTCTTGGGTTCGTGGTTACCTCTGAGCTGTTTTAGCTGCTTCTGCTCTCGTTTCTGTCTGGTCTTCATCTTTGCTTTCCAGAAGATGCCTGTGTAAAGCACGGATGAGCCACTGCCTCCTTTGCTAAGGAATCCAGTGTTTCTTCACTTCTCACTGTCTGCTGTCACCTGCCCTGCTCATCATGGACTATGTACCCTGTGATGGCCGTCTGCTCATGACTATGTACCCTGTGATGACCGTCTGCTCATCATGACTATGTACCCTGTGATGGCCGTCTGCTCATCATGACTATGTACCCTGTGATGGCCGTCTGCTCATCATGACTATGTACCCTGTGATGACCGTCTGCTCATGACTGTGTACCCTGTGATGGCCGTCTGCTCATGACTGTGTACCCTGTGATGGCCGTCTGCTCATGACTATGTACCCTGTGACTGGCCGTCTGCTCTCTAGGAATGACTTCAGTTCCTTGAAGCATTCGCTGTTTCACTTTGGGCCACCTATCTTCCCTGGGATTATCCTTTCATCTCCAGGCATAGTCCCTCTCTGGCTTCCACCAGGTCCATTTATTCACTCACCAATTTATGGAACTTCCCTGACTCTTCCGGGAACCTCCCATCATCCTTTGTTACCCCTTTAATACGCGTGTGCTGTGCTGTAGCCCAACCATACCATACCACACCAGTTTCTTTACGCATTTGCTTTTATTAAGCTATAGTTTCCATAAACTCTGCTTTTGCATGCTGGTTTTGTATCTGTATCGTATCACAGAGCGTCTGACATACCGTGAGCCCGTAGTGAAGTGTTGTGACGAGCTGATAAAGATGAGGCTGTACCAGTAAATTGCAGCATTTGTGAGCACGGTTAGTGAGCTGGCGAAGGAGGCAGGGAAGCAAAGGGACTGATCAGGCCGACTTGGTGCTCATTCCTGTTGCCAGCACTCAGCACGTGGGACGTGAGGCAGAAGTCAGGGCCAGTAAGTGTTGGGCACCTTTCTGACCTTTCTGTATCCTGAGTGCTCATGTCTTGACATTGCTAATAGTGCCTCCTTTCTTAAGTGTTCCATTTTAAACAGTACAGTAAGTACACAGCCAAACTGCTCGTGTCCATGAACAGGAGATTCCTACACAAAACTGTGGTAGTGGTGTGAAGGGGCAGGCCTGTCCACCGTCTGCTCTGTGCATGCAAACATCTTTTCTTGGGATTCCTTTCTGGATCATGCTCTTTCTTTTGTTGTTGGTGGTGGTTGTTTGCTTGATTATTTTTTGTTTCTTTTTGTCTTTTGAGATAAGGTTTCTCTGTGTAGCCCTGACTATCCTGGAACATGTTCTGTAAACCAGTCTGACTTTGAACTCAGAGATTCGCCTGCCTCTGCTTCCCAAATGCTTGGGATTAAACGTGTGTGCCACCACTGCCTGGCTATGAATCTTCTTCTTTATACCATTCAGTACTGAAGCTCTGCCACGTTCTGTTTTGGCCATTTTTTTTTATTTCTCAGATAATCCCTAGGATGGGTGTACTAAAATAAATAAAACCCAGGGCTACAGGAAGGGAGTTGTCTTTTAGCTTTATCTGCTATGGAAGCGGAAAAAGGAAGTGGTGGCATTCTGCCCAGCATCTACTGAATTAGTCAGGCTTTTTTTGATTAGGAGACTTTTTTAATAACTTTTTTTTCCTTAGGAGTTATAGGTCTACTTAAATTGTTTATCTGGTCTTGATTTAATTTTGGTATGTGGTATCCAGAAAATTGTCCAATTTTGTAGAGTACAGGGTTTTGAAGTATGACCTAATGAGTCTCTGGATTTCCACAATGTCTGTTATGTCCCCATTTTCATTTCTGATTTTTTTGTTTTGTTTTGTCTTCTTAATTTGGATATTCTCTGCCTTTTGGTTAGTTTGCACAAGGGTTTGTCTGTCTTGGTGATTTTTCTCAAAGAATCAACACTTTGTTTCATTGATTATTTGTATTGTTCTTTGTTTCTATTTTATCGATTTCTGCCCTCAGCTTGTTTCCTCTTGTCTGCTCCTCGTGGGTGAGTCTGCTTCTTTTTGTTCTAGAGCTTTCAGGTGGCTGCTAAACCAATAGTATGAGATTTCTCCAGCTTCTTTATGCGGAACTTAGTGTTTTGAGCTTCCTTCTTAACAATGCTTTCATTGTGTCCCATAAGTTTGGGTATGTTGTGCCTTCATTTTTGAATTCTAGGAAGTCTATGGTTTCTTTCTTTATTTCTTCCTTGACCCAGTGGTGATTCAATTGAGCGTTTTTCAGTTTCCGTGAGTTGTTGGGTTTCTGTCCAGCCGGTAAGCCCCAAAGAAATTACACAGAAGTCTATATAAGTTATAAACTGATTGGCCCATTAGCTCAGGCTTCTTATTACCTCTTATAACTTATATTAACCCATTATTTTTATCTATGTTAGCCAAATGGCTCGGTACCTTTTGCAGTGGGGTAGGTCACATCCTGCTTCTTCAGTGTCTAGACAGGACTGGGGAAGAAAGGGCTTCCTCCTTCCCAGAATTCTCCTGTTTTCATTGCCCCACCTCTACTTCCTGTCTGGTTGTCCCACCTAAACTTTCTACCTGGCTACTGGCCAATCAGCATTTATTTAAAGCATAATTGACAGAATACAGAATTGTCCTGCACCACATGAGTTTGTAGGCTTTCTGCAGTTAATGTTGCTATTGAATTCTAACTTTAAGCCTTGGTAATCCAATAAAATACAGGAGATTATTTTGTATTTGTTGAGATTTGCTTTGTGACTGACTCTGGTTTATTTATTTTATTTATTTATTTATTTATTTATTTATTTATTTATTTTTGATTTTTTTCGAGACAGGGTTTCTCCGTAGTTTTTGGTTCCTGTCCTGGAACTAGCTCTTGTAGACCAGGCTGGCCTCGAACTCACAGAGATCCGCCTGCCTCTGTCTCCCGAGTGCTGGGATTAAAGGCGTGCACCACCACTGCCCAGCTTCTGTGGTTAATTTTAGAGACAGTTCCATGAGGTGCCATATATTCTTTTGTGTTTGGGCGAAGTGGTCTATAGATATCTGTTAAGTCCATTTGAGTCATAACATCCATTAGATCCCTTACTTCTCTGTTAATTTTTTGTCTGGCAGAATCTTGTTTTTTCCATCTATGGTGATTGAAAGTTTTGTTGGCTGTAGTAGTCTGGCATCTGTGGTCTCTTAGTGTCTGCAAAACATCTCTCTAGGACCTTCTGGTTTTTGGTCTCCATTGAGAAGTTGGGTCTAATTCTGATAGGTCTGTGTTTATATGTTACTTGGCATTTTTCCTTTATAGCACTTAGTATTCTTTCTTTATTCTGCATGTTTAGTGCTTTGATTATTTTGTGGCGAGGGGGACTTTTTTGTTGTTGTTCAGTCTATTTGGTATTCTGTAAGCTTCTTGTATCTTTATAGGCATGTCCTTTAGGTTGGGAAAGTTTTCTTCTATGATTTGTTGAATATATTTTCTGTGTCTTTGAGCTGGACTTTGTCTCTTTCTTCTGTCCCTATTATTCTTAGGTTTGTTCTGTTCATGGTGTCCCAGATTTATGTTAAGAATTTGTTGAATTTAAGATTTTCTCTATTGTATCTTCAACCCTGAGTTCCTCTCTTCCACTTCTTGTATTCTGTTGGTTATGTTTGCATCTCTAAGTCCTGTTCTCTTACTCAGATTTTCCATTTCCAGAATTCCCTCAGTTTGTGTTTTCTTGATTGCCTCTATTTCAAGTTTCAAGTCTTGAACTGCTTCCTTCACTTGTTTGTTTCTTTGTTTTTTTGTTTTGGGGTTTCTTAAAGGATTTACTGATTTCCAATTTTTTTTTTTTGTCTTTTCCTCCCACTTCTTTAAGAGAATTTTTCATTTCCTTTTAAGGGCCTCTATCATCTCATAAAGCTATTTTTAAGGTCATTTTCTGCTTCATCTGCATTGGGATGTTCAGATCCTGCTGTTGTTGAACCACTAGGTTCTGATAGTGCCGTATTGCTCTTGATGTTATTGGATGTATTCTTACACTGCTGTTTACCCATCTGAGTTTGGGATAATTATAGGTATGGGTGTTGATTCTTGTGATGTCTTTATTAGATGGTCTTTTGTTCTTTATTGTCTTTGTACTGAATGGCCATGGGTTCCGGGAATTGGCTAGTTGTCCGGTTGAGTAGGTTGTCTCAGCTGAGGTTTGTGAGGGTTTGGATGCCTAGTTGTAGCATGTATTTCAGTTCTTCTGGCTAGTGTGGGCTTTACTTGTGCCTATGGGGTCTGTTCTTCCAACTGGTGTGGGTTTTGCCTGTGCCTGTTCTATCTGGTGTGGGTGGCACAGGTGCCAATAGGGTCTGCTGATGTTGCTGGAGAGGGCTGTTTGCAGGGAGACTGCTTTTCTTCCAAATGATATGGGTGGTGCTTGTGCCTTTAGGGGCTGCTGATCTTGGTAGGGGTGGTTGTCCAGGTGATGATGGGCTGGGTGGGTTTGGGCAGCGGAGTGGGTCTTATAGGTTATAGTGTCCAATGGTGGCGGCAGTGGTAGAGCAGCCCTCCCACAGGACTCTTAGCTGTTGCCTGGCTGCTAGCAAAACCTCTTTTTACAGTGTGTTCATTAGAGCCCTAAAGGTTCTTAGAGTGCACATCTATAGTACTTTCAAAGACCTCTTTCTTCTGTCTGTTGGACTTCGATGAAAAATTCACGCAAACAGGTCTTGGGTTCTTGTAATGGTTAAAGGCGTTCAATTCTTTCTTCTCTCAGGTCCTTCAGAAAAGTGTGATCATTGGAGTGATTGAAGGTGGAGATGTGATGGAAGAGAGGTTGAGGTCCGCACGAGAGACAGCCAAGCGGCCTGTGGGGGGCTTCCTTCTGGACGGCTTTCAAGGGAATCCAACAGTCACAGAAACCAGGCTGCACTTGCTGTCGTCAGTCACTGCAGAGCTGCCAGAGGACAAACCAAGGCCAGTGCTGGGTTAGGATGTAGGCCAGCCTCGTGAGAGGTGACAGGGGTGCTGGTGACGGTGTGATGTGGTCTACACAGGGCGCTTTCCATGTCTTGGTTCTTCCTGTCTTATTCTCGGCCAGCTGGGCAGTTTTCTTCGAAGCTGCTCTCCTGGTTTCAGGGAGAATTGGCATGAGATGAGTTTGATTATTATAACCGAGAACAAATGTGTCTCTCATTCTGTGTCCTCTCATCCTTGAGGCAAATACAGACACTCCTTTTTATTTGTTGTGACATGGTACCTGGAGACAGGTGTAAAGTCATGTGCCATTCTCGTTTAAGTCAAGGCATGTTGAAGTCCGTATGCTTAGTCGCATGAGGATATGCTCTGTTAGTAAGGACCTTCGAGAAGTTTCTGCTTTTGTGGCAAGCAGTGAGTGGTGGTGTTTTGTTTTTTGAATTGATGAAGCTCATAGGGTTGGTTCTTTTGAATACTGCAGTGGTAACAGAGATGAGAGGCTAGTCTGGATTTCAGAGCAGCTGATGCCATACTAGTACCTAAATTTTCTTAATGTATTTATTTTTACTTCTGTGGAATCTTGTGTAGTCCAGGCTGGCCTCAAACTTGCTATGAATCTTCTGACCTCTGCCTCCCGAGTGCTGGGATTACAGGCGTGTGCCATTGCTCCGGCGCTGGGGATGGAGCCCAGAGCTTTGTGAATGTTAGCCAAGCACTTGACCAGCTGAGCTATAGCCTGCATTTTCCTGCTTTATTAAATATACAGACGCCAAAACCAAAAACCATAGGTGACCCTAAAGGTCATGACATTGGATGAAATAAAGCAGGCTCAGAAAGAGGGCGCCTGTGTGTGACCTCACTCTTGTCGGGTCTGAAAATGTCCCTCTCCTTGAAGTTGAGCTCTCAGAGGTGGGGGCGAGCAGGAGCATGGAGGTGGGTAAGATGCTGCCCAAAGGATATGTACTTCCAGCTAAATCAGAGGGGTAAATGCCATGGGTTTGTTGTGTAGTCTGATGAATTAAGTATTGTCACCAGGAAAACAGTAATTGTATGAGATTTGTTATTTGGCTAGATTGACCCATTTCATGTCTACAAATTCCAAAATACATTGTTTGTGAAAAATACATACAATTTTATATGTCAGTTTTAAAAAGTTTTCTGTTTAGTCTTATATCCTTAATGTGAATATTCTTGCTTTTTAACCAGTGATATATTGGGAAATTTGGCTCTGAGATGCTATTTAATTTTCAAGGCTATTAAACAGGACATGTGTAATCTTAGTACTTTTTGAGAGCCTAATATAATTGTGTGCCTGCATCATAGAGACAGCTTAGTGACTGATACCTGTGTACTTGGGTGTGAAGATTCCCTAGAACACGTTCTCACAGCCATCGTGTGCATATACAGACACACACACATTCAGGCACACACACATGCGCGCCCCAGTTTTTAGCATCCCCCCCTTCCCTGCTACAGATGAATAGCTCAGCGTGAGCTTTTCTAGTCATTTTCTGCACTTTGTTGTGCTAAGTCTTCACAGATGTCTCTTTCTGAATTTGAAAGCTGGGATTGTTTTTCTGTAAGTGTGTAAAATGCCAGCTTCAGTTGGAGTGGAGTTCTAAAGCCTCACAGGACTGGAAGGAGGCTGTATTCAGGAAAGCTGGCATACATAGAAGGGTTCTGCTTGCTTAGTATTACATAAACGCATTGTTAAAAACTCTTCTAAGAAATCAGAAAGTCTAAAAGCTTCTCTGCCCTGATTCATGGAAAGGTCTGTGGGCAGAAAAACAAACTTTAACAAGAGGAGTAGTTGCAGCTAGCCAGTCCTGATCTCACGCTTCTCCGAGCCTTGCCTTCCTGTCCAAACCCTCTTGAAAATTATTCATGCTCCCAAACTGCCGTAGCCCTTCCCTTAGAAGATACCATTTCATTTCCCAGTGCGGACTTTTCGTTAGCAAAGAAAATACAAAGAAAGTCTTAGATCCTGGTGTGAGTGCTGAAATCCTGAGAACAAGAGGAGCTGTTAAATGAATTTGTAAAATACACTCAAAAATGGAGAAATAAAACAAATTATATTCTTTTAAAAGTATCTATGCAGTGTTTAGATGGGGGGTAAAGTTCAGTCTGTGGCCAGGGAGGTGGACCAGAAAGATGGGAGTGGAAAGAGTTAGAAATGATACTGTTTGCTTTTCCACTGCCTCCTTGGGCCTCATGATGGTTTCGTGGAGCTCTTTATAATGAAGAGCCAGAGAACAGGGTGTAAAGGAACTGCCTAAAGCAACACAGCCATGTCCCTGCCACCCTGAGCTTGAGTTTGGCTGCTGTTTTTCATACGCCCCGTTGATGTGGTAGCGTTTTCTGATTTCTTCGTGGCCATTGACTTACGTTGTTGTCCCAACTGTCTTTCCAGGCTCATCTGCGGAGTCAGCCGGCCCGACGAAGTGCTCGATTGTATTGAAAGAGGAGTGGACCTGTTTGAGAGTTTTTTTCCATATCAAGTGACTGAGCGGGGTTGTGCCCTGACTTTCACCTTTGATTGCCAGCTGAATCCTGAAGAGACATGTGGGTCTTTGACATTCACCTCACTCTTAGCTTTCTCCCATTTCCCATGACTTTTTGGCCCAAGTCACAAATATGTACACATAGCACCAGCCTTTCATAAAGGTCCATCTTGATTTTTTTTTTTCCTTGTGTTCCCTGAGATATTGGCACCTAGGGCAAGGCACTTAATACTACACGTGTAGGTCATCAATATAGATAGGACTTTTGTGGTCTGCAAAAACAAGACCTCCTTTGTTCACAGCTCGGGGGAAAAAAATTCAGGGTAAATCGTAATGAAAATCTAAGGAAAGGAAACCTTTGAGCAGCTTAGGAAAAGTTAATTTATTTTTTTATCCACGAAAGATTTCTTGTCTCCCTCCTGCAAGCCCCATGCAATTAACTCCCAGGGATCTCACTGTCATGGGCTGCTCGTGTCACCTTTGCTTCTCTGAGATCTGAAAGCTGCTTTCTTCTGCTCATATTTCTTTGAAGTGCTGCCGTTTTCTTTTATTGTTATTTCAAAGTCAAGACAAGCAATTTCAGATCCTGATGCACATGGTAGGGAAGAGGACCCACCCAGTCATGGGCCATGGGCTGCTGCCCTGAAGCCTGTCTTCAGGGATGAGTGGCCTGCACAGTCCCCTCCAGCTTCCTTTTCTCCCTCTTACTTTATTTTCAACCCTTTAATCCTATTTGTGTCTGCGTATACTATAAAATCTGTGGAATTTTACCTAGCGAAGAGTTTAAAGAAAGTTGCCAGCTTTTCCCCTAAGTGACCAGGATTTTCCAAAATGCCAGAGCTTTATTGTGTTCCCATCTCAGCACACAGTTGGTGTGAACAATCCCATCCCATAGCATTTTTGTGCTCAGTGCTCGTCTCGGTTTACTAAAATTATTCTAGAACCATCTGGCTATCTGGACCCTCACGGATTGCTCTCATTGCTTTCCTGCTTACCTCTTCTCTACTTCCTGTGTTGGAGCGAGCTGGATTTCTGTTGAAGTTGAAGGACATGCTCCTCCATTAAGCAAGGAGCTCAAGGGTACTGTGGGTTCCTTGGAAGGCCAGAGGTCCCAAACAGAAGACGTAAACTAAAGCCGTGTTCTACGTTAATCTGCTTGGACTGTGTGCTGTCACAAATCCATCGTGATAAGTCATAGGGATACCCCCCACCGCTTTTCTTTTTAAAATCATTCCTTTATGACAAGATTATATATCACATACTTGGATCCATGATTAGCTTGGACTTTTCAGATATCTTCGTTGTCTTGATGGTGTAGATAATAGTCCTTGGCCATCCAGGAATGTACTGCTGTTTGTTTTTTCTTAGGTGATTTCCTTAGATAATTCTAAGAATGGAGTTATAGGGTCAAAGGTTGTGAAATTATAACTAGATTAAAATTTTTCCAGTGTGCACTTCTTATCTGATCGTTCAAGACTTTTTATTGGTTTCTCTTCAGTATTGCAGCAAAATGGAATCCAAGAAGAAATAAAATGCTTGGATCAAATAAAGAAAATTGAAGCAGCTGGGTGCAACCAAGAAATGACATCATTTGAAATTAATCTGAAAGAGAAAAAGTAAGAAATTTTTTGAAGTTTAGGTTTTGATTTCTGACTTTTTAGTTTCGGACGGTCTTAAGTTTATGTAACTGTTCCCTTTTCAGTTTATGACTTCGTAAAATATTTATAGTTGGACATTACTTAGGCCTTCTCAAATATGGTTCCAGAAAACCATTTTTCCTCTGCAGATGACTTCGGGTACTTTGTCTTGTCAGAACACTAAGCTAGATAACTATTGCTTTAGAAAAGCTGTCTGAAAGAAGCTGAATCCATTGCTTGATTTTTTTTTTTTTCCTATTCTGATTACTTTAAGTAACAGCGGAGCAAAATGAGGATTGAGAGTCAGACACAGTGTAGCTTGTACATTGGAAAGAGCTCAAGTCCCCTTGACTATATACAGGTTCTAAATCAGCTATCAGTGAAGAATGAACCGAGGAGGGTCATGGTGGGTTCACCTCTAATCCAGCATGTTGGAAGAGGCAGATGGAGCTCTAAGTTTGAGACCAGCCTTGATCTATTGAGCAAATTCTGGGCCAGCTGGAACTATGTAGGAAATCTTGTCTTAAAAACAAAAGGAATGGAATTGAGTTGTCTTGTAACTTAACATTTGACTAAAAGTGGTAGTCACCAGCCTCAGAACGTGGTTGCTCTGTGAGCATAGCACTAGTGTGTTTGATTTATATAAGAAGATGTTTTAGGAGCTCTGACTTTTCATGGTTATCTAATAACGGAAAGATTGTAAAATTCGTACATCCTGTTTATATCCTATTTCATGATTGTGGGTCTGAAGTGATAACATCTATATCTTTTAATATTTTCTTTAAAGTAGCCAAGACTATTGTCTTTCATATAAATGTTAGGGTGATATATATGCTTATTTTCGGTGCTAGGTTAAAGTTTTGGGGACAAATACCTACTAATGCATTTGATTATATTATCTTGGAAAAGTCATGTACCTTAGTAGGCAATGAAAGGTAACAGAAGTCTAATATTTAGTGTTACCTAAGTATAATATTTAGGTAACAAGTGTAATATCAGGGTTCGATCCTTTTTGCTGTATTAGCTCCTTTAATAACCTCACAGTTCCAGGAGGTGGACTGTTAGTATCTTTGGTTAATGAATGAGAAACACGTGCATAGCTGGATAGTAAACAGCATGCCCAGTTGAGTTATAGAGGCCAGACTCAAGCCTTTAGGCAAGGGATTCCACCAGAGCCCTCCTAAATACGCAGCAGTCGTCTGCATCTGTAAAAGGGTAGTCAGAATGGTCATTGCCAAGAGAAGAGGCAGAGACTGGCTAAACCGGTGGATGTGGTGGCTGCTGACACTAGTGCCCATGAGTGGAGCATCCTCTGCCCGAACACCACGTGCCTTTGCACTGATGAGTGACTATTGTGACTGTCTCAGGCTGCAGACTTGTAAGGTTGTGTCTGTCAGAGCACGCCTTGAGCGGGTACCCAGCGAGACTATTTTTACCTTAGCCATCTCTCCAGTGGAGTAAGTAGCCTGGGTTGTAGATTTCCTTTTTTTGTTTGTTTTTTCGAGACATGCTTTCTCTGTGTATCCCTGGCTACCCAGACCTTAGTTGTCAATTTCTTAGTCTCTTCACTTCTGGATTCTGTCTTTCTCAGGTACCAGGAAGACTTCAGCCCGCTCGTGAGCGGGTGCTCCTGTTACTGCTGTAAGAATCACACTCGCGCATACATCCACCATCTGCTGGTGACCAACGAGCTCCTGGCCGGCGTCCTGCTCATGATGCACAACTTTGAACACTACTTCAGATTTTTCTGCTCCATCCGGGAAGCACTAAAAAGTGACACTCTGGTACAGTTGAAAGAACTCATCCGCAGACAGATGTCTTGAGAATGGGAGAACAAAGAATCCAAGACCTGAGCTTTCAGTGTTGATGGCGGGAATGAAGAGCACCTGCCTCGGACTGCCCATGGCGGTGCGGAGGAAGGCCTGCTGGAGACCTCAGTGGACCAGAATGATATGAACCATGACTTTAAAACTTTCTCAGCTTATTCCACAAGTAGATAGAGATTTGTTTAGTTGAAGACAAGGCATTAGATGTGAGAGAGTTTTGAAAGGATGGTGAGGGTCTAGGAACTGCTGAGATGGGTGGGGGAGAGGCACAGCTGGGGCCTGGAGAGAAACCTGACTGATTCGAACAGGGGGTTTTTGTTTCTCCTCATGCTCTCAGGGACTTTTGGGCAAATGCAGACACGGTTTTAGGGAGAATCTCTAGAATCTTCTTTTTAGGGTTCAGTTTAACTTCAGCATGTTTTGATTTAGTAAAGCAGAATGTCTCCTCCAGGGTCAACTTTTCCTTGTTTAAAAACATGGCAAGACATTCTGGTTGTAAATCATCAGAGTCAAATAATCCAGGCAGACTTTGTCTTGAACATGATCTCTGTTTGGAATTCTTCATGACTTTGAGGACCAGCACTGGTTCACAAACATTGAAAGTAGCCTTCATTCTGCATGTTGTTTGGGTATTTCTGAGGAAATGGAAGGATATCATGAAAGGAATTTTCCAAATCTAGTCCTATCCATCTCTGGGGAAGCTGTAATTTGAATTCTTACTGCAAGCCTTGACCATGCCCCCTCCAGAATTCAGCAGAGTACATAGAGCCTCTCTTCTTCTCAGTTGACTGTTTCACATTGACTTCCTAGTCTTCTCTCCCAGAGTGATTTCTCCTACAGATGGAACCAGCTTTGCTTAGTCCTTCTCCTGGTCAACATTGACGCTCATTTTCCAAGTACTTGCTCTGTTTCCCAGATGAAATCTTTCTTTAGGCTGGCAGTCTGGGAGCCCCTGCACCAAGGCGTGCTGGGTGGGAAGTGACTGGAGTTGTTTTTTTTTTTTTTTTTAATGCATCAGGAAGTTTGGTCTGTGGTTTGCAGAGTTGGTGGTTGGCAGCTGCAGGATCTGAGTCTGGTTGTCCTTCCTGGGTTCTCTTGATTCTATAGTTTTGTTGGTATCATGACAGGGTTTTTGTTTATTTGTTGTTGTTGTGTGTGTGTGCTTTTCTATGTTTATCAGTTTTTCTATAGAATACTCAAAACATGTATATACATGTAATTTTTATAAAAATAACAATTTAAAATCTTTTTTTGAAGATACAAGAAATGCATTTCTTATATTTTATTGGCTTCAATTTTATAATGGGCATTACTGAACATTGTATGTAATAATTATGTAGTTAATTGTATTCTTATGTGTTAGAAACTCAACTTGGTTTTTCCATTTAGTGGTATGATGACTTCTCATGAATGCAAAGGATACTATGGAGACAGTTTGTGTTCTCAGTGATCGCTATTGAATGTATTTTGTACTTGTTTGTGTTTGTATTCTTGGTCAATGCCAAACCCATTATTGAAGGATTACTAGTAAATATCCAAGAATCCATATAAATTTATGAGTTTTATTTATGCCCAAAACACTGAAAATTCTGTTAAACATTGTCCAGGTCCCTGGATCTTTTTCTTATTAGCACATTTGAAAAAATTCTTTTATGTTTTAAATGTATTAAGGGCAATAGCCAATAAACATTTTTAATTAAAAAAAAAAAACAAAAAGCCTCCACTATGTGTTGATTTTTTTGTTAGTGGGAGTAAATTTACTAAAGTATTAAATTTCCATGGTACAGGGACTGTCCTAAAGTTTTCTCGTGGGAAAAAAACTTGCTCCAGATTTTATCATTTAGTATCTAAAGAAATTTCCATGTTGGATTTGAAGGAACGTTACTCAATATACTTTACCGGCCTCTCTACGTTACATGACTGGTGGCCCTCAGGCCATGCTACTTCACACAGTAACAGATGTTCAGCACAGTCTCTGGAGCAGTTGTCGATCCCTGCCTGTGTGTGTTTCCAAATATGTCCTAACTCGTGTGGCGAGGACAGCTCTCAGGCGCTCTCTCCTTCCACCTTGTAGATTCTAGGACTCAGACTCAGACTTGGGCAAGTGCCTTTACTCCCTGAGTCACCGTAGTGGCCCCTTTGGAGCATTGCGTAGCTCAGTGACCCTAGAAGTATGCCTGGGAGGGGCTGTTCTCCCCATGTTGTAAACCAAGGTTCAGTAGAAGGGTGGTTTGGGCTTGCCTGAAAGTCTTCCAGAAATTGTTGCTTCTCAACTGCCGGGTTAAAGTCTCGCTTCCCAGAGTAAAGCACAACTATTCATCTTTGTAGCAAATTCTTAGTTCTGAGTTCTGGCACCTGCCTGTGAGTCCAACACTTCGGAGACAGGGAAGGAAGACGAGTTCAAGACCAGCCTGACCCACATAGCAAGAGCCTGTCTCAATATCTTTCTCTCCATCTCTTCCTCCATTTTATTTTGACTGGTTTCGGAGTTGAGGATACTGAGAGAGTCAACAAAAGAAGCGATGGAACTATCGCAGTGGGAGAGTTGGCCTGGCAGATGTGTCCACAGTACCATGCGATGCCTACAGGTGGCCTGGCAGATGTGTCCACAGTACCATGCAGTGCCTACAGGTGGCCTGGCAGATGTGTCCACAGTCCATTGCGATGCCTACAGGTGGCCTGACAGATGTGTCCACAGTACCATGTGATGCCTACAGGTGGCCTGACAGATGTGTCCACAGTACCATGCAGTGCCTACAGGTGGCCTGGCAGATGTGTCCACAGTCCATTGCGATGCCTACAGGTGGCCTGACAGATGTGTCCACAGTACCATGTGATGCCTACAGGTGGCCTGACAGATGTGTCCACAGTACCATGCGATGCCTACAGGTGGCCTGACAGATGTGTCCACAGTACCCTGTGATACCTACAGGTGGCCTGACAGATGTGTCCACAGTCCATTGCAATGCCTACAGGTGGCCTGACAGATGTGTCCACAGTACCATGTGATGCCTACAGGTGGCCTGGCAGATGTGTCCACAGTACCATGCGATGCCTACAGGTGGCCTGGCAGATGTGTCCACAGTCCATTGCGATGCCTACAGGTGGCCTGACAGATGTGTCCACAGTACCATGTGATGCCTACAGGTGGCCTGACAGATGTGTCCACAGTACCATGTGATGCCTACAGGTGGCCTGGCAGATGTGTCCACAGTACCATGCGATGCCTACAGATGGTCTGGCAGATGTGTCCACATTACCATGCGATGCCTACGGGTGTTCAACATGACTTGTCAGTCAACAGCTGCCGGTCCCACAGCCCTGCACAGCTCGAAACTAGTCACATCCTGAAGATGGCTGAAAGGGTCTGAAGCTGTGAATTACTCAGATTAATGCAGAGGTTTGCTGGCTGGACTTTTGTCAACCAACAAATGAGTTATCTGAAAGAAGGGAACCTTAATTGAGAAAATGCATCCATAAGATCTGGCTGTAAGTCATTGTCTTAATTAATTACTGATTGGGGAGAGCTCGGCCTATTGTCAGCCCATTGTGGATGGGGCCACCCCTGGCCTGGTGGTCCTGGGTTCTATAAGCAAGCAGGCTAAGCAAGCCAGCAAATGGCACCCCACCATGGCCTCTGCGTCAGCTCCTGCCTCTAGGATTCTCCCATTTGAGTTTTCCTGTCCTGACTTTCTTCAGTGGTGAGCAGTGCTGTGGAAGTGTTAGCCTAATAAACCTTTTCCTCCCCAACTTGCTTTTTGGTCACGGTGTTTCATCACAGCAACAATAACCCTGACTATTTCAAGTGATCAATAGGAGCTGAGGTTTCTTATGCATTTGGGGAGGGGACAGGGATATTTTGTTTTCTAGCTAAGTAAAGAGAAAACATTTTAAAGCCGATACTAAATATAATTAAAGACATTTAATAAGAAGTTCAAAGACCATCAAAGGCTGTAGGCTAGAATGTGAAGCAACTGTCTTATCGGGGATTTCCCCCCATGGAGGCAACATGAAGCTAACTGAGAAATGCATTTGAGTGTCCATCCTGTGCTTCCCTGATTAGAAACAGGCTGTTCTCTGCAGTTTGATTAGTCGTGCTTGTCACTATGGGCTTTCAGCTTATTAAAACTGGCAGTGCTGTGTGCATCCCTGACCTATACATAGGGAGCCTAGAAGGTCACATTTAAAACGGAGCAGCTCTGAGTGAGTACGCTATTCTTCATAGGTTTGGTGGAATTGGTGTTCATTTCATTTAGCTATTTTACTGTGGGTGTGTGCTGCACATCCACAGACCACACAGTGGGAGTGTGCAGGTCACAGGGAACAGCTAGTGGAGTTGGCTCGCTCCTTCCACCGCATGGGTTCCAGGGCTCAAACTCGAATCATCAGATTTGGTAGCAAGCCTCTGCAGCCCCTGAGCCATCTCACCAACCTGCACATCTGCAGCCCCTGAGCCATCTCACCAGCCCCTGCACATCTGCAGCCCCTGAGCCATCTCACCAGCCTGCACATCTGTAGCCCCCAGCCATCTCACCAGCCCCGCACATCTGCAGCCCCTGAGCCATCTCACCAGCCCCGCACATCTGTAGCCCCTGAGCCATCTCACCAACCTGCACATCTGCAGCCCCCAGCCATCTCATCAACACCGCACAACTGCAGCCCCTGAGCCATCTCACCAACCTGCACATCTGCAGCCCCTGAGCCATCTCACCAGCCCCTGCACATCTGCAGCCCCCAGCCATCTCACCAGCCTGAACATCTGCAGCCCCTGAGCCATCTCACCAGCCCCTGCACATCTGCAGCCCCTGAGCCATCTCACCCGCCCCTGCACATCTGCAGCCCCTGAGCTACCTCACCAGCCTGCACACCTGCAGCCCCTGAGCCATCTCACCAGCCCCGCACATCTGCAGCCCCCAGCCATCTCACCAGCCCCGCACATCTGCAGCCCCTGAGCCATCTCACCAGCCTGCACATCTGTAGCCCCTGAGCCATCTCATCAGCCTGCATATCTGCAGCCCCCAGCCATCTCACCAGCCCCGCACATCTGCAGCCCCCAGCCATCTCACCAGCCCCAGCCCCGCACATCTGCAGCCCCCCGCCATCTCATCAACTCTGCACATCTGCAGCCCCCAGCCATCTCACCAGCCTGCACATCTGCAGCCCCCAGCCATCTCATCAACTCTGCACATCTGCAGCCCGAGTCACCTCACCAGCCTGCACATCTGCAGCCCCTGAGCCATCTCATCAACTCTGCACATCTGCAGCCCCCAGACATCTCACCAACCTGCACATCTGTAGCCCCTGAGCCATCTCACCATCCTGAACATCTGCAGCCCCCAGCCATCTCACCAGCCCCGCACATCTGTAGCCCCCAGTCATCTCACCAGCCCCGCACATCTGCAGCCCCTGAGCCATCTCATCAACCCTGCACATCTGAAGCCCCTGAGCCATCTCATCAACTCTGCACATCTGCAGCCCCTGAGCCATCTCACCAGCCCCGCACATCTGCAGCCCCCGAGCCATCTCACCAGCCCTGCAGCTTATTTGAAATATTGTTTGGAATAGCTTTGGTTTCTTTTCAACCTTCAATTCTTCATTTTATACGTCTCTCTCTTCATGAGGCTACCAGATTTTAAGAGACAAATCCTAAATAAAAGGGCACAAAGAAAGATGAAGCAAGTGACAGGGAAGTAATATGTCCTTGTTGGACACAACAGCCCTGGTTTATGCCTGTGGTCCAGGTAATTACAAATGGCACCTCCTTCACCCTCAAAAGTGCCCTATTTGGACAAGTTATATGCTCACCCAAATGAGAGTGGTAGAGGTGACCAAGCTGGGGAGCAGGTGGCCATCTAAGCAGCGCAGCTGCTACCCACTTCTTGCTAATTGCTGCTGAGTCCAGCGCTGCACATATTCCAGTCTTTCAAGAGAAGCCAAAAATCTGGGTCCTCACACTGTTTAAATGTTGCAGCAATTAAAAAAATAGTTTACTCTCTGAACTTAATTTGGGAGTGCCTAATTTGCAAGCCATGGCTTAAAATCTACAAGAGTGCCTTTGGTATCTGTGTGTGAGTGTGTGCATTCGTGCATGTGTGTGTGTGCGCGCATACATGTTTGCGTGTGTGTGCATGGCACATGAATCTGACAAAACACTTACTGGTTTCACTTACTGCACAAAGCTTGGCATCTGAAATTCAACTCCCAGAACTCACGTAAAGTTGAGAGACCCAACCCCACAAAGTTACCCTTCAATCTCTACACACTAGCATTCCCATACCCAACAATGCACACACACACACACACACACACACACACACACGCACATACATGCACGCGCTTTAAAAAAAAAGAGATTAACCTTTATATGAGGAGCTGGAGATGTTCGCTTAATAGAGTATTTGCCTAACATGCATGAGGTCCTGACTGCACCATGAAAAGCGGGGCATGGTGGCATACTCCTGTAATTCCAGTATTTGAAAGGTGAAAATGGGTATCAGTAGTTCAAGGTCATCATTAGCTACGTGGTGAATTCTGGGCCAGTCTGAAGTAAATGAAACCCTGTCTTCTCAGAGTGCAGAAGGGCACTCAGGCAATGATCTCCACCAGGAAGGTACAAATCATCTTGCTCAACCGATTTTGTGGATGGTAAGTTTTAGGACTTAAGGATGAAAATCTTAAAGGCGTGGTGGCACACGCCTTTAATCCCAGCACTTGGGAGGCAGAGGCAGGCGGATCTTTGTGAGTTCAAGGCCAGCCTGGTCTAGAAGAGCTAGTTCCAAGACAGGATCTGTAACTATAGAGAAACCCTGACTCAAAAAGCAAAAACAAAAACAAAAAACAAAAAAGAAAGAAAGAAAAAAGAAAATCTAGCAACTGGTGTTCTTTCTTTTTAAGCAGCTTTGTCTACTCTGGTAGCTGTAACAAAGAACCAGAGACAGTCGCAATTTCTTTCTCGTGGTTCAGAGGCCTGAAGTCTCTGAGATCAGTGAGGCAACATAGTTGGTTCTGATGAGGATTCTCCTCTGGATTCCCTAAGGGTCACTGATTCAGGTATCCCACCTGAATGAGGACTGAAGAGTGCATGCATTCTTTCTAGTTATCATGTGGGCTTTCTTGCATCAAAACCTCTGGTTTGGGTTGGGCCTATGCCCTTCTAGGGAAGCATCCATTTCCTAGGTAGGACTCATTTTCCAGCCATCCTTTCTGGCCTTACAAAACCAGCTGGTCCAAGAACATTAGGCATCCAGCTACACCTTCCGACGTCACAGTAGCCCAGCAGGCACACTGAGAACCAATTACTATGTATTGAGGGAGCAAACATCTCAGGATAGTCAAGGCCTTCTCTTGAGAGTTTAGCCCGCTACACTGCTCAGGAGTAACTTGCACGACAGTGCCTGCTAGGACCGGAACGCAGTGGTGGTTTTCTCTCACTTTGTGCTAGGCTAGCTCCCGGTGACCTGGCTCATTATTATTTTCTTTCTGCTCCTCAGTTCTACTTCCTATCATTACCACCTTTTAGAGCTGACCTCAAAGCAATTTCCCCGGCTCTGGCAAGAGGAGCGCACAGTGAACTTTTCTTTTGTTCTCCTTCCTCGCGATCCACTTTTGAGGCCCGGCTGAAGTTGCCAAGGAGTTCAAATGGCCCCCGTGCTCTCGCCAGTAGGATTCAGAGGGATTAACCATTCTTCCCGCACCTCTTCCAGATGCTCGCCTCTTTCCGAGCTCTTCTCCCCTGCTGTCTGTTCCTTTGTCTGTGAAACACATTTTCTCCTATTATCACCTTGTTCCCTGCCTGCTTCGAATGGCTTCGGCTCATCTCTTAACAGAATCAAGATGTTGCCATTAACGGTCTTCTCATTTTTAACAGCTTAGAGTCACTTCTTTATATTTAGTCTCCCCCGCTTCCCTCCCAAACCACATAATCATCTCTGCTTCAAATAAAGTTTTATAGCCATTTCATAACCGTGGCTTTATAGTTGCTATCAAAAAAAATTAAAAAAAAAGCACAAGAGAAGGAGATAAAAGAAGCAAAGGGAGGAAAAAAAAATAAAATAAAAGCTGAAGAGATGAGGGCTTCTCCACTAATTGAGAAACCGGGCCAGCGTCTTCTGGACGCCTCTGTGAAGGAATCCAGGGGACCTTAGTCTTCAAGCCTATGAACTGCAAGCTTGGTGGTCTGGTGAAGCTTTCCTTTAACTTTTATGGGTGGAGAGGAAGGTGGTCTCTCCTCTGAGGACCTGTTTTCCTTCCAAATAATTAAACTCCTGTCTTCGAATCCTCCCAGTATCCTCCATGTTGGCCGTAAATCCTTCCACGGAATACAATTGCAGGATAGATAAGAGTTTCGTGCATCGCATCCCCCACCACAGCTGAAATATTTACCCATATTTCCTAGCATTTTCTCTTCCCTCCTCATTTATTTTTATTTTCATTTAGCAAACTTAAATAACATTTCCATCACAATATCATTTATTGTTCCCCACGATGCCAGCTGAAGAAAATACAAACGACGCAAATCAACTCTGTTCCCACATAGTAATTAGACATCAAACGAGAAGACAGTGGCAGTGTGCTCCATTTTTTTTTTTTTGTCTTTACTAAACTCTTTATCTGATTTTGGTTAGACTCTCCAATTTCTCGCTGTTTTCTAAAAAGTCTCTTCCAGTCGTGTAGAAACAGATCGGTTTTGCTTTAATTTTGTGCTGGAATATCCCGCCTCTGTTCTACAGATCCAGCATGCCCAAAGCCAGACTCCATGTCTGTGTCCCTCCACTCACACAAGGCTCCTGGCCCACGTGCATAGCTTCTGTCTTCCAGTCAAGTCCGGATGGAAAAGTTATCCCCTAGATGGTGGCACCATTCCCTGGGCTGAGATCCTTGGCTGTGTAAAGAAAGGGAAGAATGAGACCAACACAAGCAAGCGTAGCTCTTGATTGGGTGTGGTATGGTAAGCTGACTCACTCCTGATGCTAGGACTCCTCCACCATGAGGGACTTGAACCGTGAGCCAGAAGAAACTCTTTCTCCCTTAAATCGCTTTCTCAATCCGGGTGTGTTGGGAGAGGAAATGCAGTCAGGATTCCATCCGTCCTGCCCCCATTCTCTCCCTCCTGTCTCAGCCTCTGCTCCTAGACCAAGCTTTCACAGCTGTCCACACGAGAAGCCTTCAACGGCTCCCAGTGCCACCCAGATCAGAGTTAAGACAGGACGCTCAGTTTCTGGGCCTCCCGTAATCTGGTTTCACCCACTTGCCACAGGCGTTTCCTCTCTTCCTCTTTCTTACCCTTCCTTCCCACTCCTCAGTGGCTAGCCCAAGAGCAGACCTCCCCCAGAACCCTCCTTTTCACGGAGTCCAGACTCAGAAAGGGGAAGCTTCTCTCCTGGCTTTCCTTGTGTGCTACAGGTACCAGCCACTTGTCACATGACACATGCTCAGACTTCAGCTCTATGCTTGGCCTCCCAAAATGACAGCCAGCTCTACGAGGAAAGAATTCCTGGATATTTTCTACTTCCTAGCTCCCCAGCTCCAAAATGCTTGCTGCTTGTAATATAATGTCCACTAAAATAGACAGGAAATATCTGACTAATTTTCTTTTTCCTCCTGTCTAGATGCTATTCTCCATTCTTAACTCATTGCTCGCCACATTTCCCTTTCATTAAACCTGCTTCACTACTTCCTAAACATTAACACACTATCTTTGTTACTCATGGTAACCATCTAGAGCAGTGGTTCTCAACCTGTGGGCCGTGACCTCTTGGGGGGCAGGGGGTCAAAAAAACCTTTCACAGGAGTTGCCTGAGACAGTGGAAAAACAGATATTTACAGTTCATAACAGTAGCATACTGCAGTTGCGAAGTAGTAACAAAAATAATTTTATGGTTGGGGCTCGCCACACATGCGGAACTGGATGAAAGGGTCCCAGCGTTAGCCAGGTTGAGAACCACGGCTCCAGATCGAGAGTATCTTTTCCAATACATGGAAGAGGAGCTGAGGCTTACAGAGTTGTAGTGACTTGCTCCAGGATACAAAACGGAACTTAGAATTTGCACTCAGCACCATAATTCAGAAGCTCAGATTTTCCCCGTTTCACTCCTTGGCATCCCTAAACTGTGTGTTTGTATGCAGACAGAGCATGCACTCTCTAAAGAACAGAGGCCAGAGGCAGTGAAGAGGTCAGGGTGGTTTATTAACTGTCCCCTCGTCCCTATTTAGCCTCAGAAACCTGCACTGCATTTTAATAATGAAAGGACTTTACATGACCCAGAGATGATAATTTTATTTTGGTCAAAAGCTCATGTATTTACATATAAATGAAAGGTAAAGGGACATTTAGATTGTAGAAAGGGGGAAAAGGGGTAGTTTTCCTCATCAGAATAAGGCTTCTTTGGCGTCAAACAGAATGTGCTCTTAGAGGCGGAAGCAATGTTACCGACCATCAAACACAATCTCCTCCTAAATGAGGCAGAATCAGGCCCAGAGGGTGACCGACCCAAGGTCCAGCAGGAAATGAGAGACAGGGGCAGAAGAAGCGACCAGGGTTTCCATCTCTGCCTCAGCCCCTCTGCACATCCCGTCTCTTCTGTCCCTGTGCAGCCCAGCTCTTTAAACCAAAACTCCTTTGTCACGCACTAGGTGGCTCCCATGCGCCCTGGTGCCGCTGTAGCAGTTTCGTAGCCTATCTGACGCCCCGGGGAACACTGATTTTTAAATGCAGGGACTGTTCTGTTGTAGACACATTTTAGGAAGTCTCAGATTAAGGCTATAGTCATCATGGGATTTGACATGTCCCTCAAAGTTTACCCTACGAAGACCATGGCGACCAATCCCTTTCCCGTGCATTATACGACTTATGAACTCTTCCCTGGCTCAGTCCTTCCCCCCTCTAATGATTTCTTCATACTTTTGGTGAGTTTCTGGCTCTTCTCAGGAGACAGGAAGGAATAACATTAGATCCCATCAGATGAATCTTTTTTTAAAAAAAATCTTTCATAGAGTCTTGGTGATATTTTGAATTTGCCCTCGTTAATCAGTCATAAAAACCAACATTTTGATCAAGGAGGTCCCACTACCTTTGCACAGGTTTACTGCGTATTCATACACCCCTTGTAATCCTCATTCTTTCATTTGCCCAGTCATGAGAAACTCTTTCATGTCTTTATCAGCTTTTGCATCACTGTGACCAAAAGACCTGTAGACAATGTAAAGGCAAAGAGATGTTTTTGGGGGGTTTAAGATTTCAGAGGGATTCCATTCCTGGTCACTTGGTTTCGCGTTTCCAAGAGTGTTAAGAGGCAGGATATCATGCAGCAGGATCTTGTGATGGAGGTTCAGAGTGCTAGGCAGGAACCAGGAGCCAAGTGTTTTCTTCAAAGGCCAGCATCCAGTGACTTTCAACTGGCCCACCCTCCAAGAATTTCCACGACCTCCCAAAATAGCACCACCCAGCTGGTGACTGAGGATTCAAACATCTGAGCCCGATGGGGGTAGGGATGGCATTTTCATATTCAGGCCGTGATGATGTCCAACAAAGTGTCAGGCATTGTCCAGACACTCGGGATTAAATGACAAAAACTGTACAGAACACATTCGCCTTTCTAGGACTTACAGACCATACGGACCTCTAAAACCCTGCGTGTTTTGCCTAGAGTTAGAGAGCTTCGATCCACTCATCTGACCTAGCAGATCATAATGACAGGTCTAGACTCCAGTTTATAGATAAAGACAATCCAAACGTTTCTCTTAGTGTGGTTTAGCTATCTCTATCTAGCCATTGTCAGGGAAAGGAAAGATCCGCACTGTATGCATGTTAAAGACATGACCGTAGAAGAGACAGCTGTTGGGGGGAAAGATGGACTCAGTGGGACCAATAGGGGACAAGGGAGTGTAAGGGAGAGAATCAAATAGGATCAAAACACATTTTATATGCAAAACTGTCCTAATGAAAGTATTTGTCACACGTAATTAATATGTGCCCATTAAAATCTTTAAAATATATCTAGGACCAGGGAGACAGATCATTGCATAAAAACACTTGCTGCCTACCCCTAAAGACCTGAGTTTAATCCACAGAACCTATGTTAACAAGCCAGAGGCCACGGTGCTCACCTGCAGTCCCAACGCTTCTACTGTGAGATGGCAGGCAAAGACGAGAGAACCGCTTAGAAGCTCCTAGGCCAAGTAGCCAGTGTGCTGCACAGTGGAAGTAAGAAGAGACCCTGCCTCAGCAAGGCAGAGGGTGAGAACAGACGCCGGAAAGATGTCCTCTGACCTCTGCAAATGCATGCATTGTGGAATGCACGTGGATACAGATGGAAGGATTAGATAGATAGATAGATAGATAGATAGATAGATGATAGACAGACAGACTGATAATCTATCTCAGACTGGAAGTTTTAGCTCAGTAATAGGGTACATACATAACAATGACAAAGCCTTGAATTCAATTCCAAACAACAAACAAAACAATTTCTAAAAATGTCTAAGGAGGATTGAGCTAATTAGTACTGTGAATAAAATTTTCAGAGACTCAGGCATAGATTAGAGTAACTGTAATATAATTTATTTAAATTTTTTATGTGTATGGGTGTTTTGCCTGCATATATGCCTGTGCACCATATGTTTGTCTGGACCTGTAGAAGTCAGGAGAAGGAAGGAATAATATCTGCCAGAACCAGCATTGCAAATAATTGTGAGTATCATGTTGGTGCTGGGAACTGAACCAGGATCCTCTGGAAGAGTGGGCCAGTGCTCTTAACCACTGAGCCATGTCTCTAGCCCCTAATTTATTGTTTTTGGTTGTGTGTTTTGTTTTGTTTTGGTGTGATTTTTTTAAGGCAAGGAAAACATACTAGCTAAGAAGCCATGTTTAGAGTGTCCATTTGGAGACAAGAATGATTTTTTTAAAGCTGTCATTTGATGCTGTTAACTTTCTCAATAACACTTGCTGACTTATTCCGCAAACATTTACCTCTTACTGTGCCCCATATTTTCAGAATGGGTAAAATTCAAAGGTGACAATATCAGGGTTTTTGCTTTTAATATCAGCTAAGTGGTGATTAAAAAAAAACCATTTTATTACACATCAACCTAGTTGTCGTTGCTTGTGATTGCCCATCAGAAGTTACTGCTAAAGACACCATGTGCTTCCATTGCAGGAGATAGAGAAGTCGAGCAGGAACAGAGCGCAAACCTCCCCGTTGCTGGCTAGTTTCCATAATAACGGAGAGAGACATCATCAACAGTCGTATCCAGCTGGGAGCTCTGGAAACTACACTACCAACCTGCAAGGCAAGCTATGGCTTCTGGTGCAATGCTGGCATGACTGTTATGGCTGTAACTAACTGCTTTCTGAGCAGATGTGAGGCCCATTCCACAGGTGGGAATTCACGCCTGCTATTGCACACCAGCCAAAAGCAATTGACTAGGGAGGTCATAGGCCCCAGGGGAAGCTAAGAACTGTTTTTTTGTTTTGCTTTTTTTTTTGTTGTTGTTTGTTTGTTTTTACTAAATAGGCATGTTTTCAAACTGCTTTCTAAATATTTATGCTTATCCCCATGTACTAGTACTGCTCTCAGCCTTGGTTAGAGAAGCTTCTTCTTTGGTTTTTAGTGGGTGTTGGTTACTGTAGAGACTCATAATTGGTCGAAGTGATGAGTATAACTAACCGAGCGTGCGTCTCTATACTGGACGCCTATATAGCCTCAGGGAACATTGTGAAGGAGGGAGAGAAGAAAATACAACAAGAAAGAGCCAGAAGATGAGAGGGCTGGTGTGAAATGCTGTCTTCTGTCTTCTGGACATGAGATGGCTGTTGTACTCTCGAGCTCACAGCTGCTCACACACCAACATTCTCTCATTGGCAGGGGAGGAGCTCATGATGTTCTATTCCCTGGGGTGCTATTGGAACTCAATGGGCGTTGATCATTTCCCTCGGTAGCATACCTATTGACAAGTTATCCACACTCAGGTAACTAACTCCCACTTATAGTCAGGCAAACAACCCTTAATAAGCTAAACAGACCACAAGCAAACAAAAAGCATGGAGATAAGAAGGGGTCGTTAGAAAGTAAAAGGGTTCAGCAGCAGTGATCGTGGGAATCAAAAGGAAACTCTAACACCAATACTGAGGTACTAAGGGGTGGGACCTTCAGAGGGTGAGTGGGTATCGGTGAGTTTGTGTGGGAGGCGCCCTCCTGATGGAACGGATGTGTTTATGAGAGCACACAGTGCTGGCTACTTGCTCTCTGTCTTAGGAGGGTCTAGCAAGAAGGTGGCTGCAATGTTTAATCTTGATTGTCAACCTGATAGGCATTATAGTCACCATGGAAACAAGCTTTTCCCTAGGTATGTCTGTGAGACGGTTTCTCGGTAGGGTTAGTTGAGGCAGAAAGAAAACGCTGAATGTGTACAGCACCATTCCATGGTCCAGACTCTTCACTGAATGAAAAAGAGAGCGAAGTAAAACATTCGTCTCTAGCAACTTCCTGACTTTGGATACAATGTCTCCAACTGTCGTAAGTTCCTGCTCTCATGATTTCCTTACGGGAGTGGACTGTGCTTTTGGATTTGAGTCAAAAGAAGCCCTTCCTTCCTAAAAATAAAAGTTGCCTTTTTTCCCCCAAGTTGCTTTTGTTGAGTATTTCATCACAGTAAGAAGAAAAGTAAGCGGGGCTGGAGAGGAGGCTGGCAGTGAAGGGCACGGGTCGCCCTGTGAGGCTCTGGTTCCGTTCCCAGCACCCTCTCGGTGGCTCATTTATAAGCCTAGTTCCGGAGGATCTAGTGCTCTTTTTTAACCTCTGTGGGCGCCAGCCATGAATGAGGTGCCCATCCATACATTCTTGCAAGGCATTCATGTGCACGAATAAGTAGAGGAGAACTAACTAGTGCAGGGACCCTCTGCAGAACAGTGAGGTGTGCTCATCAACCGTGGGGTTTGCAGACTTCCTGATCTTGATCTTGGCCCCCCTAACTCTCAGAAGTGTGAAAAAGCAATGTTCAAGCCACTGTCTCCAGTGTCCTGTTACTCCAGTTTTAGATGGCTCTGGTGGGTCTTCTGGGTGATAAAACATTCTTCCTTTTGAATTTTTAGTAGGGATATTTCTGAAGGAAGAAAAAAGCATTCCCTTGTCAATGATCTTTCAATACTGAGGTTCAACTTGTACAGGATGGATCCTTGATTCTTATATTTCCCAGTTTTCCAAGGAATAAATTGATTCCTTAGCATCCTCTAAAAGTAACCGAGTTTGTACGTTGCATTTTAAGTAATTTAAGCTATTTTGCATCTTTAGGTTTTTTTTTATGTTATTTTAAATTACATGTATGGGGGGGGTATGTAGGTGTAGTACCTATGGAGAACAGAGGAGGGCATCAGATCCCATGGAACTGGAATTACTGGCCACTATTATATGCCATGGGTGATGGGAACTGAACTTGGATCTTCTGCAAGAGCAGTAAATACTCTTGACAACGATTGAGCCATCTCTCCAGGCCCCTACTTACCATTTTAAAACTATTATGTTTACCTTTTGTGATCCTCATATTGTCCAACTTTGCCCAGTTGTGAATCCCATTGCTGAATTCTGAGCCCCTTTGATATATTCCCATGGTTTTTGTTGTTGCTTTCTTTCTAGAATACTATGTTCCAGGGTCATATTTTATATCTCTGTCTCCAATCTGGAACCAACCATTTCCCTAAGAGCTTCTCATTTATTTTAAATTGGAGAATGTCTTTTAGAGATGGCATGCTTAGTTCTAAGAGTGCTTATTACTGTATTTACTGATGTTGCTTCCAGATCTTTCCCTTTTCTTTCTTTTGTTTTTTTTTTTCTTTTTTCCTTTTAGAGAGCAGGACAAAAAAATTGCACATCCCGAGAAAAGAAAATACATTGTAAATTCAAAATAGAGTTTAGAGGGAAGGATATTTTTTAATGGCTTTTTTGGTTTCACACTTGTGTCTTATTTTTAACTGAAAACCTTTCTTCCTAATGACATCAGCATCATTGCTTGTTTTCTTTCTCCCATGCAGGAAGACATATGTGGTAGCGTTCCAATAACAAAGCGAATTTTGTGAGTAACAGTGCAGTATCTCATAACAGTTTAGAGGTTCTTTATAATCCGTCGGCTTTGGGAGATGTGCACATCTCAGAGATGATGTGGAAATTACTGTGTTTTTAATATCACTTGAAATGATTTCTTGCTGTGTGATTAAGCCATCAACTCTATTCACAAGACTCATTCATTTCATTCTGCTTCTGATTTTTAAGGATTGCTTGTTATCATGAATATTTAATTCAGGTAAGGGCGAGTGGGTATTTACTTCAGCGCTTTCAATATTTCACTTTTTTCTTCTTGTTTGGGCGGCTCCTGAAGAGAAGTTTGATTTAATTCAGACATGTCATTGTCTTCTATATGGAGGGCTCCCCTTACCTTTCCTAGTTCTTTGATTTCCTTTTAGTTTGAATGATAAGCCTCCAAATGATATTTTTGGTATTTTATATATGTTTATTTGTAGAATTAATTAATGTATTTCTAGATACAGATAATTAGGATGGTTGGTTTTCTTTGAACTTTCTGGATCTCTGGCTTAGTTATTACGGTTACTTTGGAAAAATCTTGGTCATTATTACTTCAAATATTTCTACTCCATTTTTTCTCTTCCCTTTCCTTTTTTATTCCAGTCTTTCACAGTTACAGCTTAAAAAAAATAAGATTTTTGTCCTGCACTTTTTGGTTATTCTGTTCTACTTCCTTTTATTTTATGTATGAATATATATATATGTGTGTGTGTGTGTGTGTGTGTGTGTGTGTGTCTGTGTGTGTGTGTGTGTGTGTGTGTGTGTATACCATGTTCCTGCCTAGCGTCCATGGAGGCCAAAAGAGCGTGTCTTATCACATGGAACCAGAGTTATATAGATGGTTGGGAACCTCCATGCTGGTGCTCAGAACTGAACCAAGGTCCTCTACAAGAGCAGCAAGCACTCTTAACCACTGAGCCATCTTTCTAGCCCCTCCATTTCCCCCTAAATTGTTCCTTTTCTCTTTGTATTACAGCTTGGATGGTTTACTGACATCTTCTTTCCCTTCCATGACTCTTCCCCTGACTGTGTCCAGCCCATGATGAATCCATTACAAAGGCGTTCTTCATTTCTGCTCGGCACTTTTTAGCCCCAGCATGGTCCTTTCGTTCTGCCTCTTATTACACGTTGCATCTATTCTTGAGTATTATGCGCTTTTTCCAGAACCCATATTCTCTTTCCTTTGCCACTTTAGACTGTTTCTTTTCTCTTGTGTTTTCCTGTGTTTTATGACCTTTGTTGAAACTTGGACATGATGTATCTTGTGTTTATTGTGAAATTGTGTCCTAATTCGGTAGTTGAGCCTTAGCCCTAGTCCTTGGAGTCTTCAAATTCCTGCAGTGCTAGCAGTGTTTTGGATTTTCTTAAAATTTTCTTTTTGAGTGGAGTCTGCGTCCTTCTACTATAATGCACAATAATTTTCCTGGAGCCCTGCTGAAGTGGTGTGTGTGTGTGTGTGTATGTGTGTGTGTGTGTAGGGGTTCTATAGTATTGTCGTTAAATCTCAGCCTTTCAGTGTGGCTGTTTCTGAATCATTACTTTCCCAAGTATTTCTTGGCTTCTACCTGCACTTGTTATTAGATCAGACAGAAGAGGGATACAAAATTGGATCTGGGTAAAAGTCCTTCCCCCAAGGGGGAGCATGAGGTAGTTTTTCCAATGCAGGTCTTTGCAGTGGAGAACACTTTGAATTTGGTAAGATGGTTATATTTTCCCTCCCTCTGATAGAGGGACATTTTCCTGGTTCTTTAGCCCCCAACCCCAAGGGACTGACCCTAAGATACTCTCACATTCACACTAGCCCATTTTCCAGCCTCCAATTGTTAAAATTATCACTTGAGGGTGTTCACCAATTTATGGATCCAGCCACGTCTGCTTTAGGCAAGTTAATGTTAGCTGTGGTTTTCACAATCACCCCCCAAAATGTAAAAAATATCTTGGATTAACTCTAACCAAGAAAATGAACAACTTGTATGATAAAAAACAACAACAAAAAACAAGCTTTAAGATACTGACGGAAGGGGCTGGAGAGATGGCTCAGTGGTTAAGAGCATTGCCTGCTCTTCCAAAGGTCCTGAGTTCAATTCCCAGCAACCACATGGTGGCTCACAACCATCTTTAAAGAGGTCTGGTGCCCTCTTCTGGCCTGCAGACATGCACACAGACAGAATATTGTATACACAATAAATAAATAAATATTTAAAAAAAATACTGACGGAAGAACTCGAAGATACACCATGTCCAAGTTTCAGAAGATGAAAAGCTCTCCCATGCCATGTGCATGGATTGCCAGGATTAATTTAGTAAAAATGGCTACCCAAGCAAAAGCAATCTACAGATTCAGTGTAATCTCCATCAAAATTTCAGCACAGTTCTTCACAAATCTTGAAATGACAATATTCAGCTTCATATGAAAACACACACACACACACAACTCAGGATTGCTAAACAGTCATGAAAAACCAAAGAACTGCTAGAGGCCTCACCAGCCCTTATTTCACAGAATTACAGTACTAAAAACAGCATAGTATTGGCACAAAGACAGACAGGTTGATCAATGGACTCAAACTGAAGATTTAGACATAAATCCACACACCTATGAACACCTGGTTCTTTTTTTTTTCATTCTCCTTTATTCCATAAACACCCAGTTACAAGTTGCACAAATCATTTATTTTATTAAGACGGAGAAGGGTACAGAAAAGTGTCTTTTTGTGATGTGGGGTGGGAGAAGGGACTGAAGAGTTGAGAATAGTCTGCTCCCTCCACAGCCCTCACAGGATGATGGCATCTGCAGTGGGGCTCTGAAGAAGGGGTGGGCAAGGGTCCAGGGGAGCTGAGGGATGGTGATCCCTAAACAAGAGCTTGCACCCCAAAATTTTCAATGTGTGGCAGGGGCTCAAGGAAGATGAGATAGTGCAGTAAAATGAAAACTCAAGTTAGTGGAGTCAAGATGGGTGGGGTCACCATGGTGAGGGGAGAAAAGACGGATAAAGGAGGTTGGGGCAGTAAAAGGTTCTCCCTGAGACCCCCGGAGAGAGGTAGGGGCCAGCTTGCCTGTTAATTTAATATTAAATTGGGATGAAGTTGGGAAGGACAACGTTATTTCATGGGATGATCTCTCAGCCTCTCAGCCTGTACAAGAGAGACTGAGAGCCTGGGGCCTTGACCAGTCATAGCGGCGGGACTGTTGGGAGGGGGAGTCCTCGGGTCCCTGGATAGCCAGGTAGGGAGGCCCCTCGCCCCTTCGTCCTCCACCCGCAGATACCTCATGCCGTCGAAACTCCAGAGGACGCTGCTGCCTGAATCGGGATGTCTCCCTTCGCCATTCATCATCAAAGGCCGCGGCCTCACTTTCATCCAGGTTGATGTAGTCCTGCGGTTCTTCCTGGTCCCCTGTGTGGTGATTTCGGGAGCGCTGGAGGATGTGAGCCCTGTCCCGAATGTGATGGCCAATGGACATCTGTTCTAGACCACTGTCTAGACTCCCAGACAGTCCTCCTTGTCTCCTGGATCCCGCCTGGGGCAGAGCGCATCTCAGATGTCTCCTGGAAAACTTTTGGGGCTCCGTCCCCAGTGTTGGAGTAGGAGATGACGGTGGAGGAAGAAAAGGTCTGGCAGTTGCCTCCCGTGGCCATGTGTTCCATGTTCCCAATCATGTCGTTCATCATCCCAAACATGTCCATGAAGCCACCAGACATTCCCAGCATCCCAGAGGGAGAGACAGCCCCAGCCTGCATCCTGCGGCTGGCGGGCCTGGTTGCTGGCATGTTACCATCTGTGATGCTAAGAGAGGGGCTATAGCCAAAGCCACCTGACAACATGCGGCTCATGTGCTGGCGGTGAATGATGAAGGGGTCCATCAGGAACATGGGATGTTCAGGCTCCACGTCCCTCATGAAGCAGAACATCCTGATCTCAGATCCAGGGGGCTCCACGCGGTCCCCGACTCAGGCTCAGCGGCCCATCCGGCCGGCATCTTCTCAGGGCGCTGCAGGAGCAGGGTCGTGGCCTGGGACGCAGGGATTGGTCCACGTGGGAGCTTCTTGCCTCCCACACCGCCTCCTGCCTCAGCTGCCGCCTCTGTACCCCCCACCCCCGAAAACCTGGTTCTTAATAAAGAAGTCAGAAAACATACTGGAAAAACAACAGCATTTTTAACAAATAATGCTGGCCAAACTGAATGATTGCATGTTAAAAAGAAACCAAATATATCATACCTATCACCATTCATAAAATTCAACTCCAAATGGATCAAAGACATCAGCCTAAGATCAGGCACATTAAACTTGTTAGAAGAGAAAGTGTGAAATAGCCTTGAACTTGGTGGGTGCAGAAGAAGCCTTTCTGAACAAAACACCATTAGCACAGGCACTAAGATCACCACTTAATAAATAGGACCTCATGAGATAGGAAAGTTTCATGGCAAAGGATACCATCATTTGGACAAAGTGACTGACTAAAGAATGGGAAAAGATTTTTACCAACTACAAATCTGACAGAGGGTTAATATTCAAAATATATACAGAACTAAAATATAGATATCAAGAAAACAAGTAGTCCAATTAAAAATGAGGTACAGATCTAAACAGAGAGCTGTCACTAGAGGAAACCCAAAGGATTAAGAAACAAAGAAACCTTCAACATCCTTAGCCATCAGGGGTATGCAAGGCAAATCTAATTTGAGATTTCATCTTTTACCTGTCAGATGGCCACGATCAGTAAAACAAATGACAGCTCATGCTGGTGAGGATGTGGAATAAGGGGACACCCATCCATTGCTGGTGGGAGTGTAACTCATACAGCCGCTATGGAAACCAGTGTGGTAGTTCCCTAGAAGACGGGAATCGATTTACCTCAAGGTTTGGTTGTATCACTCGGGCATACACACAAAGGACACTTTATCCTACTATAGATGCTAAATGTTCATTGCTGCTATTTTCATAATAGCCAGAAGCTGGAAACAACCTAGTGTCTGCTAATGGATGAATAGATAAAGTAAATGTGGTACATTTTTACACAGGGTAATATTTATTACTCTTTTCAAAAAATGAAATCATGAGATTAGCAGGTAAAGAGATAGAACTAGAAAAAATCATCCTGGGTGATGTAACTCAGACCTAGAAAGACAAACATGGTGTGTATTTGCCTATATGTGGATGTTAGCTGTTAAGTCAAAGGTAAGGAAGCCACAATCTGTAGACCACAGTGAATGGGTGTGCAGAACTAGGCAGGAGGGTACAGATCTCCCCAGAAAGGGAAATAAAGTAGATAGTTATGGATGGATGGGATGGGACTGGAGTGGGAGGATCAAATGGCAAGGGAGAGGGAAGAGGGGAGAAGGGAGGGAATATAGAGAGGGACAGCTAAAATTAAGGGCCATTTTTGAGCCATATGGAAACCTATATGTGCTTCCTAATTATATACAATATATGAAAATGGTCGAAGTGAGATCCCCAAATAACGGGGCAAGGGAGACAAAGCCCCCAATGAACATCTCTCAACAGCAAATGAAGTTTCAGAACGAGGAATGGGTTACATCTAATTGAGTTGTTGGCTAAAGGGGTCTCATGGGAATCCTCTACGATCCCAGGCAATTGCTAAGGCTATCAGTTGTTCCCCATAAACTGACAGCAGGGTCCTATTGCCAAAGACCACAACCACACAACTCATTGACTATGGAGAAGTCAAGCATGTGCCTTCACAGAGCCTGTACCCCTACTAGCTCCGCTCTTGGTGCTGGAAGGTCCTGTGCACCCTACCGAAGGAGAAATGTAGACACCTACACAGCTACCACCCTGCCATGTGCTCTGCCTGCACGATATGCTAGTGGAATGGCGGTGCAGATCTTGAGGGAGTAATCAAACCAGCATCTGAGTTGACCATTTCTTGAGATAGAGTCCATACCTACCTGTGCTTGGGTGACTAAGAACTTGAGACTAGATAGCCAATGGAAAAACAAAAAACAAATACTACTGTTCTACCAAAGGAATGTAGCAATAAATGTATAATAATAATTATAATATTAATTATAATAAAATAATAATGGATTGCTAGAAGGGCCTAACAAAAGTCTGCTATACTCAGAGAGCAGTGCCTTGCTCAGCCATCATCCGAGAAGCTTCCTCCTGCAGCAGATGGGAACAAATACAGAGACCCGCATTCAGACAACATATGAAGAGTAAGAGCCCTCAGACCACTCAGCCCTAAATGGGATGTCTCCATCAGATATTTCCCCTCAGAGCTCAGAAGAGAAGGCAGAGAGGAGTAAGAGCCAGAGGGAATGGAGAACACCAAAGAAACAAAGCCTTCTAAACACAGCGAGACGCCTGCATGTGTGAACTCACAGAGATTGAGGCCGCATGCCCAGGCCGGCATGGGTGAGCACCGGATGGGGTCCTTGAGTCAGGAGCAGAAATGGACACATGTTCCTGTCTCTAACACAGACGCTAGCTCCAACTGATAACCACTTGCAAATGGAAATTTAGTTTTCTCCGAGGAAGTTTCCTCCCTCCCTCCCTCCCTCCCTCCCTCCCTTCCTTCCTCTCTCCCTCCCTCTCTCCCTCCATCCTTCCCTCCCTGCCCCTCTCTCCCTCTCTTCCTCATTTCTCTTTCTTTATTACCAGTCAAGAGTAAAATATTAATTGCTTCAAAAATACAAAATTATTTCCTATTGGAAAATCCACAAAACCAATAAGAAGGGAAAGTGATTAATTTAGATCCAGAAAAGGCACTTTTGATAAACATTCAAACATTATCATAATCATTCATTTAAGAAAAAGGAATTTGCAGAGTACGTTTCAGGTATAGAAAGCTGCTGTTTTATATATAAAACTTGCACATATCATATATAACATTTGAATAAAGGAGGGAAAGGAAGGGAAGAAGCCAGCCATGCTGATATTTGGGGGAATGTTAAAGATACAGATGTTGGATTTTATTTAAAAAAAATAAACAGAAATAAAGCTCATAAAAATCTGTGTATAGAAGGTAATATTCTAAATTGCTGAGAGGATGTATCTACCAAAAAATCAGAAAATTAATGATGAATTTTTTGAGTTTATAATATAATTACATCCTTTCTCCCTTCCCTTTCCTCCCCCAACTTTTCCATGATGATGAATTTTTATTAAACTACAATGCTATTTCATACTATCTATCATCTATTGAACATTCTAGACAATTCAATAAGATGAAAAAAGAATAGAAGTTAGAAAAATTAAAAGTTCCAAAACAAATCTTGTTTTCAGTCAACATATTTGAGTACACAGGAAATTTAAGAGAATCTAGCAACCACAGGCCTCCTTCATTAGAGACCTTCAATGCTGCTGGATACAACATCAATATAAAAATCAATCACATCTTTACATTCAAGAAATAGGCATTGGAAAAGATCATAATACAGCAACGGCTATAAAATTATAAAGAGTTGAGGAAAAATAATACCCATTAGACCAGCAAAATTAAGACTGATATTCCTAAACTTACTATGAGGAATATCATATTACTTTATATTCCAGTCAACCCATTGTGAAGATGAAAATACTGTAGACTGAAAATACATTCCATATACAAACATCATGGCTTAATAATGCAGTACACCGAAGAAACTGGTTGCATGCTCTCTCAGTAGTATGGATCCTAGATGCATGGCTTCTTGCTGCTACCAGCACCTCAAGAGAGTGCTGTGCTGTGTATTGCATAGTGCTAGACCAGGTAAAGATCAACATACAAAGTACGGTTTCTACTGAAGGCACACTGCGTTTTTTCTGTTGTGAAGCTGGGAAATCATAACTAGAATTTTTGTTAGTTGGGGACCAGCTGTCAGTAGTGAATGGCTCAAAGGAACCGAAAATGAACATAAGAAGGAACTTCCATAAACTAGGGATGGGAAAACGAATGCATACAACTGTTTTGGAAAACAATTTGATAATATTTGATGTAGTGGAAGATGTGCAAGCGTCACTACCAGTGATTTCTCTTGGAGGTTGACGTTCAAGAGAAAATTTAGCAGACATGCTCAAGGGTACACGCATGAAAGTCTTTGCTGCTGCATCTTCTTACAGCATAAAGATTTGAGAGCAAAGTAAATGATTATCGGCAGGAGAATGGTGTGTTTGCACAGCAATTAGAACGAATGAATGAACTAAATCTACAAACTTCAGTTTCTGTAGGAAAGAAAGTATCAGAGAATAGTGTTTAATGAACATTTTGACAGCCTGTACTCCAGTGCTGTGTAGCCACATGCAAATGTAACAAAGCATTGCAGAGGAAAATGCTAAACACTGAATACCAGCAGCTGATTCCTTCTGGGCATAGAGGAGGAAAATGACACAAGCAGGGCCTTTGTGGATATATATATATATGGAAATACATATAAGGAAATATATATTTCATTCTTGTACATGATTTGAAATGAGTATGAGAAAATGTCAATGTTTGATAAAGCTGTTACACAGTTATATTATTTTAAAGTATTCTGAGTGTTTGATATATTTTCAACATGAAAAAAAATCATCTAGAAAGGGTAATTTTTTTTAATAACATAGGTCACATTCAGGCTTGCAGAAAGTAGCATTTCTGCCATTGGACACTTCAATTTTCTTGGTTCTTTATCTCTTCCTTGGAAGTTCGGTTGAGGTCATGGCTGCATAATGGCAGTTTGAAAGGTCCTACAATCTACTAGTTTGCTTTGATAAACGTCACAACCAGAAGCCCCTGGAGGAGAAAGGGTTTGCAGGTTATAGTCCGTCATCGAAGGAAACCAGGGCAGGAACTCAAGGCAGTAAGATTCTTACACAATCCAGGTCCACCTTCCCAGGCTGGCACAACCCATACTGGTCTGCACCCTTCCACATCAGTCAAGAAAATGCGCCATAGAAATGCCGTCAGGCCAATGAACAGAAATCCTCCCACTGAGGAGCCCTCTTCTCGGATAACTGTGGTTTGTTTTTTCACAGAAACTTACTAGAACACACTGTATTTAATGAGAGAAGTTAAGACACATTTTCTATGGTCAAGAGTGGATAGGGAGATGGTGAGATTTGTGGGATGGAATTACTGACGACACTTCTGTTTATATGATTGAAAATATTAATTCTTTCAAGTCTTTTTCCTGAATCTTTTGCCACATTAGTGAGAAAGGACTGATACCTTACACCTTCTCCGTCCTGTTTTTGAGGATATTTATAAAATATCCTCCCAGTTGTAAAAGTTTCTCCCTTCCCCTGCTTCTGCTCTAGGTGTAGAATTTCGTGTAGAACTTATTTGGCACAGAAACAGGGTCTCTGCTCCCTCACTTGACCTCTGCCTGGTAATTCTGAGCAGGATTGCTCTTGTTCCCACTCTCCTCTACCCCTGTTCTGAGCAGCTTTATCCTTATCATATTTCCAAATGAGAAACAATTCAGCTCACAGTACAATAGCATTGTCCTCTTTAAAGCACTCTCGCGTCCATGTGGGTGGAACAGGCAATTCTTGATGGGAAAGACTCAGTGTTCCTAGCTCACTGTCTTCCCTGAGTGCCTTTCATTTCTTCCCAGTTCCAGGCTCAAAAGTTCTGCCCTTGATATTTCCAACAAACAGACCTATGATTAAATATAAAGAGACTATATTCTTTTATATGTGAGTCATGCTTTGCAATCTACATTATCTTCCACATTCTTCCCCGCTCCGACGACTTTATAGGATGGAACAGAAATTACTGTCCTCATTTACTCCTGCAGAGACCATGGTATAAAGACATCCACTTCTTAGAGTTTTTCAGCTGCAGAAGGAAGACTTTAATTGAAGTTAATAGAAACAGAACAGTCAGCAAAGGGAAGTTTTAAGCCGCCATGGTCTCAGGCACAGACAATCCCATGCAAAAGAACCTTCTTCATCTGGTTCTGCACAGGAATTTCCCTGGAAGAAGATGGGGTTCGAGGGAGGTTCTTGTACAACAAAGATTTGCTCCCATACATGGTGTGATGGATAGTTGTACGTCAACTGGCCACAAGCTAAAGTCATTTGAGGAGTCAAGAGAATGCCTCCCTAAGATGGGGCTGTAGGCAAGTCTGTAGAGCATTTTCTAAATTAGCTTTATGGGGGAGATCCCGGTTCATTATTGGTGGTACCATCCCTGGCCTGGTGGTCCTGTGTTCTATAAGAAAGCAGGCGGAGCAAGCGATGCAGAGCAAGCCAATAAGCCTCACCCTTCCATGGCCTCTGCATCAGCTCCTGCCTCCATGTTCCTGCCCTGTTTCAGTTCCTGCCCTGACTTTCCTCCATGATAAACAGTGAAATGGAAGTGTAAGCCAAATACATTCTTTCCTCTCCAAATTGCCTTCTGGCCATGGGTTTCCTTGCACCAATAGAAACCCTAACTAAGACACATGAGCGGAGAGTTTCTCACCTAAGAAAAGCAGAGCCTGGGAGAAAAAGCCACGGTTTTTCACCAGTCCCAGGAGAGGCTGGAGACAACCAGAGATGAGGACAGCAAGGAGATGGGAGAGAGAAGGAGGGAGAGACAGAGAAGGAAAAAGTGTGAAATCATTTGCCCCCAATTTATCTTTATGAAAATATGCTATGTGAAAATACTCACTTGAAAATGAGATAACTAAAGAAGTAATTATTTGCATTTCAAATTAACTTTTCACTTCAAAAGAGTACTTACCACAGGTGTGACTCTGTGATGTGAGACTTTTAAACAAGAATATGAGTTGGGAGAGGTGGGAGATTTAAACAATAACCCCCTGGAAGTAATTCCAGTGATAAAGGGGAGCATTCATAAAGAAAGACGGGCTAGTGCAGGGAGTTCTCTGCAGAGCGTGGGCTTTCAAACAGACGTGAACAAAAGACGGGATGGGGGCGATTATAGAGAAGCCACAACACAAAAACCTATCATGTACCTTCAAGAACAGAATGAAGGAGGGTAAAGTCAGGGAGCCCTAAGAACAGAGCTGCTTCACTTAGGGTAAAGGAGAGCCCAAACATGGAGTGACTCACATTTTGAATAAGTAGGGTATTGTCAATAGACTGTTAAAGTTTGTACATTTTCATTTGTTTATTTTCCTTATGAATACTCCAAGGTGCGAAAGATGGCTTTAACAAAATGGCGAATATGGAATTTCTCTTAGAGGGACTGACTGTCTTCATGCAGATGGCATGCATTGATATGAACTCAGTCAGAAAAGGGATCGGAGTGTAGCACGATTAATAAAAGCTCAGAGATAGAACTTGGGGTTCAACCTGAATGTCAGAAAAGCAAAAGAACCAGCCACTGGCTCTTACCTCTACCTTAGTCCTAAATGGCTATCCTGTCTCCAGGAATCTCAGAATGAGACTGTCTGTGAGAATTGTCTCCTCCCATCTTATATTCCTCTCTAGGGCTGGGATTAAAAGCATGCACCACTACTGCCTTGTTTCTATGGCAGACTATTGTGGCTACTGGGATTAAAGGTGTGTGTCACCACTGCCTGGTCTGTAAGGCTGATCGGTGTGGCTCTTTTACTCTCTGATCTTCAGGCAAGCTTTATTCATTAAAATACAAATGAAATGTCACTACTTAGAAGTCCTTGGAATTTAATCATGCAAGATAGAAAGTTGGGTGTTACCAGACCAAGCCCAGGGTGCAGGTGGTGAAGGGCAGTCACAAAAGAGAGAACGTGGGATACGGTGACCCGGTGACCCGGTGACCCGCAGCTCTTCCCTCTTTGTCTCGCTGCTCACAGCTTAGATGATTCCGCTAAATCTTATTATCAGTAGCTTGGTACAAGTGGATTTCTTTGGGAGTGGAAGGAACTAAGCTCAGCTCCCTTAGGGAACCTGGGAAAGATGTAAACCAAGTCTCTGAGACAGTACCCAGAGCGAAGGGACACAAGGGACCACGAGATTGAAGATGCACCTCTTAGTTACCCTCGTGTTACCGAGACTCGCGCAGCTTTTAGATGCAAACAAGAAACGATTGATTTTAGCTCACGGTTTCAGAAGGTCTCAGTTCATCATGGTGGAGAAAGCACAGTGGGAGCCCATGGCAGCGGTTTCTCCCGTGACGGTGAACCATGGAGGAAGAGTTGGGCTGGATCCGGGTGGAAGATGATAGCCATCAAAGGCCTGCCCCTAGTGTCCACCTTTAGCAAATAGGCTCGTATCCTATCCTACAAATCCTACAGCTTCCTAAAACTGCACTGCCGGCTGATGAGCAAACATTCACGTCAGGAGCTGGCGGAGGTCATCTAAGTTCCAAACTGCAGCGGCCCACTCCTGGTTACCAAGAATGGCCACCATCTTATAACTCAGCAAGCATTTACCAACTTCAAGATTGCCCCACCTAAACGGTCCCAAGAACACCTAAAAGATTTTTTTTTTAAAATGTGGATGAGTGTTGGGTCTGACTGTATAAATGTGTACCACATGTGTTCCTAGTACCCATGGAGGTCAGAAGAGGACATCAGATCCATTGGAAGGGAAGTTATAAATCCAGGTCCTCTGTAAGAGCAACAAGTGCCTTCAACTGCCGAGCCCATCCCTCCAGCCCCAACAAGGCACACTTCTGTGAGTCCCAATATCATAAAAAGAGAACTTACGGAATTCCAACATACAATGATGTACAAATGAAGCAAGCATTCCCATTCTAAATGGAGGGAAATTAGAACAAAGCATGACCAACACCTCCAAGAACAAACATCAGCAGCTGTGTCTCCATGTTTAGCATCTAGGGAACAGGATGTTATTTAGTGGGCTCCAATAGACTTGGGTACCCCTTCTATGGCCCCCCTCCAGGTAACGTACATGACCTTTCACCTAGGTTAGGTTCTCTCAGTAACTATAGCTTTCTTTAGCAAATATCATGAGATTTTTAGAATCTCTAAAATCCTCCAGTTTCCATTACAACTTAAGCTTTACACTGGTAACTTATTGTGTCAGCTTTTCAGGGGCTTCCTGCAGGGAATCTGACCCTGCTATACACTTCTTGGCCACAAAAGCATTCTCTTAAGGACACTAACATTATCATATCAGAACCTCATTATTATGATCTAACTTAACCCCAATTATGTCCTATATCCAGGCTTGGTTAGATTTTTGGTAAGGGCTTAATATATGAATTTTGGGGAGACACAATTGAGTTTCTAGCATATTCCTCTATAGTCTTTAATGGTTGATTCAGTTTCTACTTTATGCCCAAATTAACAAATACTACTACATTGTTTGTCTCTATAGATTTTTGGCTTTGGTACATGTCATACAAATGAGATTGTGTAATTCGCCTCCCAGCTTCTGCTAGGGGAAGTCATTGCCTCCTGCATAGCAGGCAAGCACTCTATCATTGAACTATGTCCCCAGCTCTTGGGTTTTCTTTTTCTTTTTTGTTGTTTGTTGTTTTGAGACAAGGTCTTGCTATGTGGCCGAGGCTAGTCTTGAGCTTATTATGTAGCCCAGGCTGTTCTCAAGCATATGACCGTCTGTCTCGATCTCCTGAGTGCTGGAATTCCAAGCTCTTTCTGCCAAGTCTAGCACCTGTGCATTCTTGCGTCTTCCTTCTCCCACTCAGTGAAAGTCTATCACCCTGCGTCGGGTTATCTCAGAGCTGTTTGTTTAAAACACTCTTTTACCTGTAAGTTGTCTTTGTTGAAATCAGCTGACACTTTTTTTTCAGTTGTTATTTCTGTATGCAAATACCATCTTTCTTGTAGTTTTATTATTTTACAGTGTCCAGATTGAACCCCAGGGCCTTGTGTCCATTAGCAAAGCATTCCATGAGCATATAGCATACGTCCCCAGCCTTTGGGTTTCCAGGCATGTATGGCCAGTCTGGCTGATAACTTACAGTGAGTTTTGAAATCTGCGAGTGGGAATTCTCCAGCCCTTGCCCCTTCCCCCATTTTTGGAAATGATTAATTTCTTTCTGTCTCTATGGATTTACCTAGTCTGGATATTTCTTCTTTTTAAAATGTGCTTTGGTTAGTCTGGGAGTTTTGCATTTCTATATAAATTTACAATCTGCTCGTGAGATTTTGTTTTTTAAAGGAAGAAAAAGCCTCCTGGAATTTGGATAGATATTGCATAAGTGTACATACCAACTTGGAGAAAACTGTCATCTTAGCATATCGAGTCTTCCAGTCTGAGGATATGACATGTCTTTTCTGATTTGTTAATTTTTCATAATTAAAAGTTTTAGTTGATATAAAATTAGTCATTTGGAAATGAATAACTGAATGGTATTTAGTAACTTACAATATTGTGCAAGCACTCCCTCTAGATGGTTCCATTTTCATTACCATAGGAGAAAACCTGGCACCCATCAAGCCGTTAGCCCCCATTCCCCCTTTTTTTCCCATTTTTGGGAATAAACAATCTTCTTTTTATCGCTGTGAATTTATCTATTCTGAATATTTCATAAGAATAAAATCATAATAGATGTGATTTGTGTGTCTGGCTTCTTGCATTAGTGTAATGTGTTCATTCATATTGTACTGTGAACCAATATTTTATTCCTTTGTACTGAAAAGATGAAAATTACTTTGCAACCAGCTAGAGATTATAGACCTTCCTACTAACCTTCCATAGGAAGAGACACCAGTGAGATTCCTGTTGTTGCTGTTTCTAGAAGAAAGTAGAAAAAAGTGCTACAGAGGGTAGATTGTAGTAGATCTCATTGGGGGATATATTATTGTAGTTGTTAAGAATAGAATAAAAGCTTTCAACTGAAGAGAGCCTTTGCCTAAGTCAGGCCTCCTCCCCAGAGGTGGTTCTCATTCAGTGATGGGCTGGGACCAAAATGGTCTACCTACTTGGTAGTTCCAGAGGGACTCTTCTCTGTGTTGCTATACTCTGCACTTACTCCTACTTCCTCCATCCCCCTTGGATGTGTTGATCTCTAAGTCATAGCCCATTAAACATCTCCATTCTCTATGCAAATTTCCTTTTTAGAATTTCAATATGAGCCCTACAAAGTCAATGCAATTTGAGTTAGGTCATTAAAAATTGAATATTCCAATCATGGGAAATAATGAATCTATGGCACTCTGAGCTGATTCAACAACATTTAAAGGATCATAACCTATTGAGGTCCTGTAGTTTAAGAAAAACTAATGAAATGTCTATATTTGGAGGAAATCAACCAATATAGGTAGTGCAAAAGAATGCTTCTTGAATTAGAGATGGAGTAATTGAAACTTTGAAAACTGTCTTAACCTCACACATGAAAGACAAACCTAAAGACTGGCTTTAAAAAGAGACAGATTTGGGTTGAATAATATCAGGGTCTTTTTTATAACTTAAGAACATGGTTTTGTTTTATTTTGTGTGTTTGGATGCTTGTCTGTGTTTGCTTTTGTGTCTGTGTATAAGTTGCATGTCTGATACCTGTGGAGGTCAAAAGAAGATGTCTGGTCCCCTGGAACTAGAGTTACAGATGATGCTGAGCATCTGTGTGGATGCTGAGAGTCAAACTCTGGTCCTCTGGAAAGGAAGCAAGAATTCTTATCTGTCAAAGTTGTTGACAAGTGTGTCTACACACCCTGACCTAGGGTGTGGTTACCTGGTGTTCTGGACATTAAGATGGCCCATAGAGGTGGATCCCCTCCACCCTGAGCAAAGGTCAGAGTTCAAGCGTATTTCTGCTCCTTCTTTTGAATTAAGAGGTGTGACCTATAAAGTGGTTGCCTTCAGGATACTTGGTCTAGAGTGGGTTCACTGCTCAAACGAGAAAATGCTTTTCTCAAGAATTAATGACTCAATGTCTCAAAGTATCGGACAAGAAACTATTCTGGCTGTTTTTTGTGTCGTGTGAAAGCAGCCTTCTGCCTTCTCCTTTTTTGTATCGAGGTATAAAAGTGTATGGAAAAATAAATGTGGACAGACTCAGAACTCAGAACCAAGAATTTAGAAGGATTCAACATTCAGGATCCGCTTTAGTTGCGTACTCTTCTGTGTCTCTGAGACTCTTTCTCATCTCTCTTCCTCCTACCTAACTTTTCCAATCCTCATGCCCCTGCCATGGAATGTGCAAACCCGCTGTGGCTAGGAGCCCGGTAAAAGTCACCAACAAGGTGGCTCCTGGCATGCCGCAGCCAAACACACAGTTTACATCTCCAGACCTGGCAGGATTTTGTTTAATGGACAACTTGTCACACGTCTCGGGAAGTATTGAGCCAGTTCCTTACTATAAGTGGATGATGACAGATCCGAAATGTCCAAGAGGGGATTTCTACACTGAGAACTGAGATACAGTCCTTTTCAATTCTCAAATCTCATGGTTATAGCTTGTGATAAATTATAAGCTTTTTAAGGGTCTTAATGTGGAGACGTATGGAATCTGCTCAATTGTAATGCAAGACTCAGTGTGGTCAGTGTTTCTTTGAGGGGTTGGCTCAGTGTTTCTCTGAAGCACTTTTAGTCTGTCTAGAGTGACATGGCATAGCACAGGACAGAAACAGGACATTGTCATGTGTCATCCCCTCCTGCAATGAGTTCGCTGTTCACTTCCCCCACAGACACAGAGAAGCAAATGGTTGATTTTGAATTAGCTCTGACTTTTATTAATATGCATGTTTACAAGTTTTAAGGGCTCAACAGATAATTTATATTCTGCTACAAATAACTTTAGCTTGTATTAGCATCACCTAGAAATTAGGCTAGACATTTTTACTAAAAATAAGGTGGAACTTGAGGGAGTTTACAGAGTTGACCCAGTCTACGAAGGGATTGTGTGCCAGGGATGAAATTCAACTTTCATACCTATACCCAAATTTATCCACATCTCATCTTCTTCCTCCCAGACCACTCTCATCGTATTTTATGGGTTGAATTGCATTTTACCCAGACACACAGACACAGACTCACAGACATACAAAACAAACAAACAAACAAACAAAGCTAAAGTCCTAAACCCTGGGAACTATAAATGATTTTGAAATAAGAGTTTTTGCAGGTATAATCAAGTTAAGATATGGTTATATTGGGTGAAGGCAGTCCTAATCCAATGATTTATAGATGGAAAATTTAGCCCCAGACACAATGCTACAAGAACATGCTGATGGGAACTGGAGTTAGGTTGCCAAAAGCTAAGGAACACGTTGAGGGGGTTGCTAGTAATCGCTATAGACAGGAGCTGTCCCTGGGGTCCTCAGAGAGAGCACAACCCTCTAAGTGCCCTGAAACCGTACTTCTGAACCATGAGCACTTCTTGTTTGCAATGGTCCCGTATGTGGCTCCTTTGTTGCAGGAGCCCTGAACATTAGTGTTCCATACCCAGGGCACTTCTGCCAGGCTGGAAGAGATGGAGAAGATGGGTTAACAGAACTGGGCACCATGAGGGACAAAGCCAGGCAGCTATGAGGAATAGAAGTGTCTGCTCCCCATCCATGATTAGGAGAGGAACAGGAACACAAAGCAGACTTAGCAAGTAAGTTTCTGGCATTGTCAACTTGGGTGTTAGGTCACAGCCTACTGGAGCAGGTGGCCATCTGAGCAGGAAAGGGGCCCTGCTTCGTGCTACACATTTGTCTAGCTGTCAGACTACAAAGACAGCCAGGTGTCCTGGGTACATTAAGGGAGTAAAAGACAAGGAAAATCAGCTTGTGTGGTCGTGGTCAGGGGAAGTTGGAAAGATTACACCAAATAACTTGAGGAAGAGGATCTGGAAAGGAGATGAGCCAGTTAGGTACGACAGCTGAGGAGTAAACAGTAACGACAAAACAAAGGATGAGAGTCACCTTTCGGCATTTGTGAGGGCTTTATAGTTGATGAAGCATTTCTGCTGCTGCCAAGACCTGTTCATTTTTCTTTCACTCCAACGCATCATGTCTCCAGTGACAATTCTCTGTGTGTGTCCCATACACTTCTTACCAAAATCTCTCTGAATTATTACCCAGCACTTAGCAATCTGAAGCCTGGCAGAATGAAGTCAGATGTAAGCTGGGGAGGTAGCTTGCTGTTTATTGCAGAATAAACAGTTGGTCATTCCTAACCAGTAATAGTAGTAAGGTGTTCAAAAGGAAACGAGGCCACGAGGGTTCTGCCCCTACAAATGGAATTAATGTCTTACAAACGGACCAGAGGGAACTAGAGTGGCCCTTCCCCACCACACCTTAGACACACTATCTTAGACACAGATACTGAGCCCACCCAGACAACAAATTTGCTGGTGCCTTGATCTTAGATATTCCAACCTTAGGAACTGTGGGAAGATAAATTTCTATCATTTGTAAATGATCCTGTCTGCAGGTTTTTGCTATAGCAACAGGCATAGACAAAGGGAACTACTAGCTGGTGATTTTATCTTCATATGGTTTCCTAAAAAAGACTAGGACTTCAGGTCTCCATTTTTCTCATGCGTAAAGTGAAGCTCAGAGGTTAAAGCACTTGCCTGAAGCTATGTGTCCATGCTAGCCCTAGAAGTTCAGCCCACGACTCATGTCTGAACACTGTTTCCCATGAGAGGGTTAGAGCCAACATGGAGTCATCTCTGCTTCCACCTGGGGGCACGGACATCCTCAGAAGTCTGCAGTTTCTCCTGCCAGGAGCCAGACTTTCCACAAAGCAGAAAATCTGCGCAATGGTGGGGAAGACGATTAATTGAGGTGAGGCTCGAGGAAATGAGCGGTCCTAGGTCTTGTGCTTGGCCTGGACTCTCGGGTTCTGCCTCTGCCAACATGTGCCACAGAGATGAGCTGACAATGGCATCACCTGCACTGAGTCTTTGTGTCAGGAGGTAGTCATGGCAACTCACTTGCTTCCTCAGCCGATGAGTAGACAATTAGGTAGAATGGAGGAATCAAGTTAATTGCCTGTCATCTCTTCTGTGCTCCCTGTGTATTGATTCAAATTAAGCCTTTCCAGTCGTCTAATGTCACCAGATACCAAATGAAGAGCACAGACCTGGGAGCCAGGATCTCCAGCAAATAACTATTTGTAAATGACACTCTTAACCTCTCTGCCTCTCTCCGTGTGTTTCTGACCCAAGCATTCACAAAAACAAATCTCTTTGACTGACCTCCCTTGATTTCCGATCCAGCCTCTGAGTTGCCTAATGAGAACACTTTCTGATATCAAGTCCATTCAACTAGGCATCCCCTCTCCTTCAGAGTGAAGATACAAGAATTCAGATTAAAGCCTGATTTTGCTGAAACCTAGGGTAGCACAGAGGGAATAGGCACCCAAATCAGTGGTGGACTCTCCACAGGGTGTGCAGCACACATGGGGATCTAGGGTCCAAGTTCTAGATGTCTTCTGTGACAAGTGGTACCATCAGCTCGGCTGCCACTTGATCCAGAGCTATAAGAGATACTGAGAAATGATGGAGGGACACATCCCATCCCTACTGCATCATTTCTATAGTCAGACATTGTTATTTCTGATTGCTTCAATGATCTTTGCTTGTTCTGATTTTTAGTGTTCCGGGGGACTACTCTTTCTGAAATACCTTTTCTACATTTTAAAATCATCTCGATTCTAATAGAATTTGTCAAGGAAGTCATCTCAAAACTGAATTTGGAGTTACTAAACACCTATAATCCTGTTTTTTTTTTAAATAGACAATAAGCAGGTAAGCACTGTGTACATAAATAACCTCCTTACTAGACTAGAGGCTTCTTGAGGAGGCGGGGCAAAGACTATGCCTTCCTGTAACGTGTTTCTTGGCGCCCAGTCCAGTGCCTGATACATAAAGTGAGAAACTTGTACTTATCTAATAAGTGGTTGATTTAAGAAAATGAGTAAGGAAATATTAAAGGATGATGCCTAGAAGAGGGAACTGTTTGCTTATGGCCCTGAGTTGAATGTTGACTGGAATATGCTGATTTCTGTACTGTTTGTAGTTTACTCAGTTTGGGAAAGAATGCTATTTCTTTGGGTTCTGGAAGAGGTTTCCCCAAGAACTATGCCCTGATTTGTTCGGTCCAACATTCTTCTGAGTCTTGTGGCCATGTTGGCAATGAAAATAATAAGCCCTAAGATTGAAGGTGTTGGCTCATAGTGGGGAGGAAGAGAGGAGCAGCAAGAGGGTATTACGATGAAGAGGACACAGTGAGAACTTTGGATGTATGCTTGGGATTTCTCTTAGAAGTTCTTTCTGGACCAGACCAAAAAATTCTGGGACATAGACACTGTACAGACTAATAGAGTCAATTGTACAGAGACTGTGGAGCCAATAGGAGCTTTGCAGCGTAATGGTAGAAGTGACGGCATAACTTTACATTGTATCCATATGGAGCTAAAAGTTCTTACAAGTCCTTTCGGGGATGTGGAAAAGTGGAATGAACAAGGAGCTGGGATTCGGTACAACTGGCTCTCATTAATCAACTTGGGCCACAGTTCCAAGCCTTGGTTCTTTTTTATGTAAGTGAAGGAGAATGCAGAACCAATTGATCTCTAGAGAGTGTGGATTGTCTATGTTATTGCTTTAAGCCTTAAACATGGCAGGAGAATGAAACCAATATCTTAGGCTGGGTTCCAGGAAGTTGAGGTACTTGGCTAAGTACTGTGGCTCTATGTCCCACAAGAAGCTTATAGTCTACTGGGGAGACAATTTATGTGCACAGTGCTTATACCTGCTCGTCATCTATAAAAAAATAGGACTCATCGTGTTTAATAGCCCCCAATTCAGCTTTGAGATGGTTTCATGGACAAATACTGTCAGAGTTGAGACATAGTTTTAAAATGTAGGAAAGTTATTTGGATACAGTAGATGGTTGGTGGGGTAGGGTTAAGTTCATCTTAGGATCTCTTCCCCTCTCCTCTAGGGCAGGAAGCCATGTCCCAGCATGGAAATCAGGCATGCACATTCAAATCCCTGCCACTTATTGACAGTGTATGAGCTGAGGGCAAGTGTCTAACCTCCCTCTGTCTCAGTATCTTCATCTATAAAATAAAGTCATCTTACCTAAGGTTATTGTAAATGTTAGTTATCTGATACCAAGAAAAGGTAAAAGGGACTGGCAGAATGGCTCAGTGATTAAGAGCACTTGCCCCTCTTCCAGAAGACCTGGGTTTAGTTCTTAGTTCCAAAATGGCAGCTCCAGTTCCAGGTGATCCAAGGACCTCTTCTGACCTCTGCAGACACCAGGCTTGCATGTGGCACACATACATACAGGCAGGCAAAACTCTTATATGCATAAAATAAAATGGAATAAAAAAATTAACTGCTGTCATTCTTCCTCACAAGGGTATTGATACCAATGCTTATACTTCGGCCTCTAGATTCTGATTATTTTTACATAGAACTCTATAATATTTTACCCCACAGGTTAATCTGTTTTTATTTATTTTGAATGGGGAAATTTAGAAATCATCAACCTTTATTTTTTGCAGATTTAAGTGTCCAGTAATCGGCTTTGCCTGTAACAAAAACCAATCATACTTTATGGCACTCAATATAAGAGGCAGTGAACAGAGAGGATTTGGGTTCTCACACTGTGTCACAGTAGCAAATATTATAGCTAATAAGACTTTGAAGTGCTGGCACCAAAGCATCCATGACTATCAGGCAACTAACTCATTAGGGTCAGACAAATAAGGCTGGGGTGGGTGAGGCCTTGAATCCTCTGTGAAGTTCTTGGGCTCTTTAAAGTTTTAACAGCACGCCAGCCAGCCGCTATCATGCTATATACTAATGCTCGGAAAGGTAAATTTACTGAAGTTCAGGCTGACAGCATTTCATAAATTATCTATTAATTTGACCTTGATTCTGAAATCAATAAAAAGCTCTGTAGGTGCGAAGGTAAATGATGTATATATTACAGCTCCATCTAAATGCAATTTTGAATGCCATTTACCTATTATTTCTGGTGGTTTCGTTCCTTGAGTCCCCACACCCGGTTTCTGTTATGTTCTGAACACAGTTGTTAGAGTCGTGGCTAAGATCTGACTTGGGTTTTATAGATCATCATGTGATGACTTGGGGTGGCTGTCCCCTAGCACCCTCAGTTCCGAGGGCCTTCGCAAGTCTAGGCAAGTCACTACCACACATGGGCAAACGTCAGCCCAGGGGAGAGTAAAGTCTTTGAGAAGAGACTGCCTTGGTCATAGTCATCTATTCAGAACCTGGGAGGTGGCTAGCACTTTCCGCACACTTGGTGGCTATCAACACGTGAAGGCTTTGGGCCTCTGTCCAGCAGATGGAAGTCTCTGACTAGGAAAACCTAGTGATGGATAGCATACAGAAGGCACTTTCTAGACCACAAAGCTCAGCCATGACACTGCAGAGGAAACTGACTTACCTTCTTTAACCGTCTTGTCTTGAATGATTCCAGAAATCAAGACATTACAATTGTCTTGAGATAGTCAGGGAATAAAGCATAGGACCCCCACCCCAAGCCAGAGCTAACAGGTAATGTTAGGGCAGTAAGGGTGGAACAAACCCGAGTCCCAATGGGGGACAGTGTCTGCTCTGGGTGAGCAGACCCTCACCAAATGCAGCCAATTCCATCCTACAGAAAGGTTTAAACATTGGCCTTGCCTTTCGTGTTTCAAGATAGAGTGAAGGAAAACAGCGAATGGGTCCCATGGATGCACAAGGTTAACTGTGCTGACAGTTAATTATGGGTCTGAAAGAAGAAAAACTGACTGTCTACGAGATGGCTGGCTTCCTGGCTGTGATTTCAAGGACCCCTGGCAGGGTGAGACTGCCGAGACCTGTTCATTTTTTTTTTCACTCCAATGCATCATGTCTCCAGTGACAATTCTCTGTGTGTGTCCCATACACTTCTTACCAATATCTCTCTGAGTTATTACCCAGCACTTAGCAATCTGAAGCCTGGCAGAATGAAGTCAGATGTAAGCTGGGGAGGTAGACCATTCAATTGCGGAATAAAACAGTTGGTCATTCCTAACCAGGGCTGTCCTGCTTCCCAATTCTTCATACCACACACGCCAGAACACAGTGTAGTCATTTCAGGCAGACCCTGGTGGGCAGGGATCCAACCACCTGACATCTTGAAGTGGGTAAAGGAAGTGTGGCCTCTCCTCCCTCAGCAGGACAGGATCTTGAGGAAGGCTTTGCGGAACTCCACGTTGAAGGTGGTATAGATGACAGGGTTAAGGGCACTGTTCACATAGCCTAGCCATGTTGTGGCTCTGTAAAGCGCCGGGGACACATGGCATGCCTGGCAGTGAGTAATGAGAACATGAGTCAGGAAGAAGGGCAGCCAGCAGACAATGAAGGCTCCTGGGTGGCAAAGAAAAAGAATGCGGGTGAAGGGTTTGCTCGCCACTTTCCTCCGTATGAAAACAGCCCGTAAGCCATCTCTGGGTGCTACTGGGCACCATGCTGGGAATTCTATATGCCTTCCACTTTCTGTTTGCTTAGCTTGGCTTCCATTCATTGATTCGCCTTTTCTTTCACTAATGCTATGTGGCATCTGTGATTTACCAAACATTAATTAATTAGATGTTAGAATTTAAGGCTTTTTTTTACTATAAAATTGAAAACAGGCCATATACATAGTAGAAAACTTGATAAATACAGGAACACAGAAAGGAAAGAACCACCCACTACTCAAAGATAATCACGTTTGACGTCTTGATGGATCTATTTTGTTCTTTTTTTCCTTATCTAAGATGATCTAGGTATCATCATATCATACGACAGACGAGTTTTGCCTTCTTATTTTCTCATTTATATTTTAAAATAAGGAAATATTTATTAAATACCCAATGCATGCTAGACACTTTCGTTGAACCATTATCACTCAATTTATACATCATCATTCTATATGATAACCTAAATTAAGTGACTTCATAAATTTCATTTCGGTCTTTTTGAGTTTTCATAAGAGTTAATATTCATACAGAAATCTTTTCAGTTGTGATATAGATATTTATACTTGAATTTCCAATGTTTTTAAAATGCAGCTATGATTGCCCCACTGCAGCATCCAGCACTAGCTTCAACGAACCATGTAACCCGAACCAAATTAGCAACTCGGACTTACCAAGCACAATGGCCACCATCTGGGTGGCCTTCTTCTCTCGAAGTGGCACTCCCCTAGGCTGCAGGGGCCCCAGCTTCAGGGATGTGGATAACCTGCCATTGCTGAGTTTTCGAACCTCTAAGCTGAGCTTGGGTGCCATGGTGGGGCTCAAGGAGTTCCGAGTCCTCTCCACCTGGCTCATCCCTCCTCCTCCTTCTTGAAAGCCCGGGTGCCTCAAGGCAGTGTCTTGGCAGATGCTGTAGTAGCGCTTCAGCTCGCCGTGTGTCTGGCCAGGAGAGAGGGGCTGCAGGTGTGACAAGAGAGGGTCCTGGCATTTCTGGGGATATTGTTTGTCTTCTATGTGTTCCTGAAACGGAAAGATAATGAAAAGAAAAAAGAGGATACCCTCCTTGTGTACATCCTACAGGGGCAGGGCAGGACCATGGGAAGTTAGGGACATGAAATCCATCTCTGACTTTACAACTGGAAAGCAGCAACCCCACAGGAAATATTCCATCACCATAGCAACCCATGAGGAAGGCACCCTAGCACTGCAGTCTTGCCTTTCTGAGTCTGAAAGACCTGGCTATAGCAATTAACATATTAACTGCCATCATCACTGGGATGTAGTCAGCAAAATCTGGAAGGTGGGGAACCCTACAAGACAAATGCTTTGAGTTCTTAAACAAACAAATTGCAGTAAGAGGCACCCATGAGATGTAAATGTATGGGACTTAGATACTTGGGATTTGATTCTTTTTTTTTTTTTTTTTTTTTTTTTTTTTTTTTTTGGTTTTTCAAGACAGGGTTTCTGTGTGGTTTTTTGGAGCCTGTCCTGGAACTAGCTCTTGTAGACCAGGCTGGTCTCGAATTCACAGAGATCCGCCTGCCTCCCAAGTGCTGGGATTAAAGGCGTGCGCCACCACCGCCCGGCTGGGATTTGATTCTTTTTAAAAAAGATTTATGTATGTATGTATATATTTACTGTGAACTGGTGTTTTGCCTGTATGTTCTCTGTGTGAGCAGACACCCTGGAACTGGAGTTACAGACAGTTGTGAGCTGCCATGTGGATGCTGGGAGTTGAACCAGGGTCTTAACCACTGAGCCATCTCTCTAGTCTGGGGATTTGACTCTTAGGGTGTGTGTGTTTGTAGGTTGGAACACAGATGAAATAAGGTTGGTCACAAATTGATAACTGCTGAAGCTAGCTGATGCTGACTCTGGATTTTTTTTTGGCTTTTCATTTAAATTTTTTTTTAATATTTAATACCACTTTGTTCTAAGATTGGGTATCATATAGCCCAGGCTGGCATTGAATTTGCCATGAAGTTTCCTGCCTCCAGCTCCCAAATACTTGGGTTATAGGTATGTGCCATACTTTTATTTTTGGAAGTTTAAATATCAATATTTAAAAGGGGGAGAAAAAAATCCTAAGATTTGTATCATAACTTTTCAACTTAGTAAATGTTACCCTTCAGGATGTTAGCTAACTGTCTCTAAGCTTCAATGTAAGATAGAAAAGAAAAACCTAGGAAAAAATAGAATGTGATTTTTTTTGTGTGATATTTTTGCCTGGAGAAGGGGGTCAAAATGTATGTGTTTGACATTTGAACTTTCCATATTTGAAAGATTAGACACTTGTGTCAATCTTCAGTAGGAAATAGGATTCCGCAACTCCTACTACAAAGGTCATAAAGCCAGCTATTCCTTCTTTACCCTTCCTCTCTCCCATCTCTCCACTAAACTAGCAGCATTGGTATGTGAACCAAGCCCAGACAAGGGGAGATTTACACATAAGTCTTCAAGTTGGAGATTTCAGAACAGTTTTTTTTTATTTTGATAAAATTTCCTAATTAATTTCCTAATTAATATGACTATATTATATGAAGTCAATCTATAATCAAGACAATATTTATGATTAAACTGGCACCCATTATCTGAAAATCACACTATTTAACTTCTAGTGTATTTCTTCTGAAAGTTACTTGTTGGTGTTCTAGTTGGCATTGGGGGATTAGATCTTGGCAGTGTCTATAGAACTGAAGAACATCCCATTCCATGTCACCAATGTGAATATTCTGTCCTACAGGAAGAAAGTGACTCTTCCGAGACTCTATGCTGGTGACGGTGTTTTTCAGTTTGTTCTGTAAATCTTTAGCCCTACCTCCATAGCTGATGTGGGAAACACGGATTTCTGTGTAGATGGCTGGCTGGCAGGGAGACTTCCATTCCCAGATGGTAGGACAGAACCTAATTCTCCACACTCTTGGCAATGCAGCCTCATGACTCTCCAATCCTTCCTGTGAAGTCAACACTTCTCCTTCAGCCTTGGCATCTCCTCAGACCATGAATCTGTCATGTCGATTTTAAACTGCTTCTCTATCTGTTCTCATTTTCAGCAAGAGTCTCTAATTGCTACATCAGGCCTGTGCACAGAGCTGTTAATTAATTAGAGAGAGACTGGACAAGACTCAGCTCTTCATCATTATCTGTTTTTCAAGTTTAGTTTCGAATGTGAGTTCGGGCAGAGGAACCCTGGTCTTGCATTTGACACCTTTAGGTTCTTCTCCGCACCATGCTAGTGAGCCATGCCAAGAACTGACTTGAATTGGAAAGACAAGGCTTAGGGGGACCATGAAATTGTCACGGTTTTGTACACAGTCAGTAACTTGAAACTTTTCTTTCTCTGGCTCTTCCTATGTGTCCGTTTCACTGACACCTGGTTCCCTCTACTGCAGGTGTCTCTAGATGGCATCCTCACACCACATCTGAAAGTTATCGACGCTAGTCACTGAGATCTATGCCACTAGTTCCATGATTTCTGAATGCCACTGGATGGAACCCATTCCGAGACCTTAATCACACAGACTCTGGGATCTTGGCATGCATTACAAATACATGTGTGAGGTCAGTGAGACATTCCACCTTGTGGTAGGAATGAGATCCAGACAAAACAACATCTTAGTGAAAAGATCTCTCACTCTTTTCCCTTGATCCAAGACAAGGCCAACTCACCATTTGTCCCGTGGCATCTGACAGAAACCTGGCCCTTATTGAAAACTGCCGAATGGGATGGAGCCGCAGACAGGAAGACTGGGGTGTTTGAAGGAGAAACAATCAGTTGTGGGATAATCTCTACAAAACTGAACCATATCATATGCAATTTTGTAGCATGGCAGTACTTGGAATGCACTATGCTTGTATCTTAAGCCTTAGGTCATGGTCTCCTATTTCATGGAAACCAATAACCTTTTTCTATTTAAGTCCTAGGACTTTGAGAGTCTGACCTCTACACAGGTCACCAGAGACAGCACTAGACACTCAAACTAGTTCTGTCTTTAAGAGTAAACCCAGTTCCTTCTCTCCCCAGGAAACCCTGTCTTGAGCACATTGGTCTTTTCTTAATGTCCAGTGTACTTTCTATTTGGCACTTTATTGCTTTCACTTCACATCAGGCAAACATCCTAGTCAGTTCGGAGTGTTTCATTGCTTTTTTGAGTGGAGGTGAGGTCTATTTTCATGTCCAGATTCCGAGTTCCATGAAGACAGTGGCCATTTGATATAATGGTCCTTATGCTAGCTGGTTGGAAGAGATTGGTATTCATGTCAGGGAGGCCACCATATGCCAGGCAGTAATGTGAGCAAAATCTAAAATGCAGGGACTAAAGATCAGTGCTGAGGTACTCTACATCCTTTGTAGAGTCTAGAGAGACCCACCAGCTGCTCAGGGCCTCGACACAGGGACAGATCAGGAAGATAAGCATCAGTGGACAATTCTTGGAATGAGTGGTTTCAGGAGGAAAACAAAAAAGCCCTGGGCAAACAGTGCATGGTACAGTACAGTGAAATGCTACCCTGCCCCCATCCCAGTTCAGTAAAAATCAAACCTTGTAGGACATCTGAACTGCTGCTGCTCTACCACCACAGAGAGAAGTGGAACAATCTAGAAAGTATGCTATCAGCTTACCAAGTAAGGGAGATCTAGGAAGACCCGGTATACTCTCAGTATTGGCTCTCCCACCCATCAATCACAGAGAACGCCAGCTGAGTAGAAGGTGATGCGAATCTGTCTCCTATGTGCTGATCCTGGCACCGCCTGCATGGATGGGCATGTGACTGGAAGCTGGGAGCTGGTGTGCTGTCCGCTAGTTCCTGCCAGGTGCTTACCTGCTGCGGGAATCCAGGCCTGATGCTAATACACTGACTATTCTGTCGAGTGAGGATCCGTTTCCGTCTCCTCTGTCTCAGCACCATGTAGATCCTGGCATAGACCAGGACTGTCACTCCAAAGGGAACGTAGAAGGACACCACTGAAGAGTAGATGACAAAATCAGGGTTGGAGATGGAGCAGATGCTGGGGTCCCCTGTGGGTGAGAGAAGGGGAGAAGTTGACACCGTTATCCAAATGTTCTTCTTCAGTATGGGGTGCTGAGCGAGATGTGATGTGGGGGTGTGGATAGGAAGGCATGGTTTCAGGCACGCCTGCTGTCAGTGTTTCAGTATTCTGAAGGAAGAAAGCTAATTCATCTTCGGACTTCTCACAGTGGGCTTCAGAAGAAAATTTCCCAGTGATTATATTCCAGACACTGACCTGAATGGAGGCTGTGATTATGGATAAGACATGGTGTCTGCCCTTGAAGGAGCAAATAGTCTAGCTAGACAGACGATCTCTTCCATGCAAATGGTCAGCTGTAACTCACAGGAATGTAGCCTGGGAGATAAAGAGAACCACAGAACAGGAGAGCAGAGGCTTCTGGGAGGCACACCTAGGAAAGAGTTGGCTGGTGTGGAGGCAAGAACAGATGGCCAAACCCAATGACAGGGAAAAGCTTCTTCTGAATCCAAGGTGTGGGGTAGGTGGTGATTGGAAGAGAAGACAGGAATCAGGGAATCCCAGCCTTGAAAGGAAAGAGATCTGGGAAGGAGACTGAACTCAAAAGGGTTCCTATTCCCCTGAGCTGTGAGATGGCTCAGTTGTTAGGAGCCTTTGCCGCTTCTGAAAGGATTCGGGTTCATTTTTGAGCACCCACATGGCAGCTCACCACCACCTGTAACTCCAGTTCTAGGGAATCCAACACTTTTTCCTGGTCGTTGTGACTAATACTATGCAGATACTTACATGCTGGTGTTCATACATACACATAAAGATAAAAATAAAGAGTTCTTGCTCCTAATTTTTGGACCAGAGTGCCACTTGGACTTCTCTTTGGAAAGCCCTATGGTTTTGCCTTCTTCACTAGAAGATGTGGAGAGTCAACCAGTACCCAGACTCAGGCCAGAGACTTGCTCCATCCTGAAACGGAGAAGGGAAGCAAGCTAACATCTTTCAGGCAATAGAGCAAAGGCTTCATAAACATGATCTTACCCAAGCACAATGGGAGGGGACATTACTATCTCTATCCTTAGATACACTGACTGAGTTAAGGAAGGTTTACTAAGTGGTCTAAGGCAACAAACTAAGTGGTCTAAGGCAACAAAGCCCAAAACATACTTTTCTCTAGCCAGCCTGACCCCAAACCAACCTTCCTTCTACTTTCCACCTCCTTCCACTCCCAGGACACTTCTGTGCCTCAATCTACATTATTAGCAATAGCTGTTGGCACAACTGTTCCAATCTTCACGCAAGAGTGGCAGCGCAGGCCCAAATCTGACCTTGGGAGACAAGGCCTGAGACGTGAGATGGCAGAGAGGGCAATGGCTACTTGGTGCTCTGCCTCTTGGTCATCTGAAATGGCCTGGTGCAAGACACGGAGCGGCTGCTTTTTAGCTATGTGCTCTTGGCATTGTCGCCTGAGGCACCCAGCTTTAGCTTGATCATTCGCAAAAGGATAAAAGTATTGCTTGCATAATAGCAATGAGAAATAATGGGGATAATGATTGCTATGATTATTATCATTTTTTAATTGTTATATCATTGTTGTTTACTTCTGAGTTTTTTGGACCTAAGACAAGAAGTATCGATTGAAATAAAAGTCTGGAGAAAGACAGCATTTGTGGGGAAGGGAAGAGAGAAAGAGAGAACCAAATGAAAAGAAAGAGGACCCAGGGAGGCATGGAGGCCCAAAAATGTGAACCTATTTCCACCTTGTCTGAAGGTCAGAGAGTTTGAGGTTGCTCAAAATTGTTGACAACAACCAGGGCTACACATCCTGACTCAGAATGTGGTTACTTGGTTCTTTTGACATTAAGATAGCCCATACAGGTAGCTCCACTCCATCCTGACAGATGGTCAGCATATGCAAGAATATTTCTGCTCCTTCTTTTGTATCAGGAGGTTTAACCTGGGGAGTGGCTGCCTTTAGGATACCTGGTCTAGGGTGGCTTTGCTGCCTACACACCAGAATGCTAATGACTTGATGCCTCAAAGTGTTGAAGCAATTAACTGTTCGAGTTGTCCTTTGCATCATGTTAAAGAAGTCTCTTGTTGCCTTCTTCCCCTTTTGTATTGGGTTTAAAAGGGCATGGAAAATTAAATGCAGAGATTTCAATATTCATTGGAACTCCCTCCTGGTACTATCCTATGTTTCTGTCTTATTATTTTTACTCACATCTTTGTACACTTTACTTATTTTTCTAATCCCATGCCCCTACCCTGGCAAGTGGTATTTCTGTTGAAGCTGGTCTCTGACAGGGAGGCATTTAGTAACAGCCTGGCCCAGAATGCTCACAGACCTCCCCCCAATCCTCTCCTTCTGTTGGAGATGGATGAAATTGATGCTATCTCACCAGACTTTGCATCAGCATCCCTTTGCAATCAGCACATATGGCCCAGAGTAGTGATCACCCAACCGACATCTTCTGTTCTGGGGACAATGAAGTTGGGGGCAGGCATGGGGTGGCAGCTGGTGGGCCTTCCCAGACTTTAGGGAGCCACATAGTCGTGATCAGCCCTGCCATCGAAGTCAGCTCGCCTGCTGTCACTGGCTGGCCCAGATCTCAGTGCCACCTGTGGTGAGGAGGAGTCTCAACATTTGTTAGTAAGCAGGGCCAGAGGACTTACTTTCCCAAGATTTAGCTCACTGCTGGCCTTGCTGAGCTGAGTTCCTCCTTTGTCCCCATGCACACAGTCTCTCCCTTTTTCTATGCCCCTTGCTACCAGGAGAATGAACTATTCTTGAAAATAACAGAGTCAAAAGGAGGTATAGTATGTTTCTCTGTCTCAAACACACACATACATACACACACACACACACACACACACACATATAGGTGTACTTGTTACAAGCAATGTCCTTCAGAATATTAGTGTTTGCTGCAGGGGAGGTGGTGGAGGCCCTGACAATCTGGGGTAGGAGGCACTCTGACACAGATGGAAGTCTGTGTGTATCTCATTACACCTTATGAATGTTTTATCACATGCAAGCATTTATTTTTCCATTAAAAACATTGCAACTGTGTACGTGGAGGAAAGAGAGAATGAAGCTGGAGCCAGGAGCTATTTCAGGGTCATTGGCCTTGAGGGTCTCACTTTCAGTCACTGAACTTGCCTCGGCATCCCTTCCGCTGTCATGACTTACTTCCGCTGAAGTCTACCGCTGCCTACACTCTGACCAAGCTTTGCAGCCTCTGCCAGAAGCCCTCCCACCGCGCTATGTGGTCTCTTGGCTGCACAGCGGGCAGGGAGACACTGGAGTCAGCTGCCGATGCGTGCTGGGAGTGGGCATGCAGTCATCAGGGCAGTGGGAGGCCTCCTGCCACAGCAGGCCTGAAGGCTTCTCTGTTGAGTCCTCAGGAGGTGCTGTGGGCAGCTGAGGCCCCCTCAGGAGACACGGCGGGCGCCTTTGTCGGATGATTGATCTAAATCAGTGCTGTGTGGGAGTCTGGTAGATACTGAATGGAGATGCGAAAGAGGAAAACAAATAAGGAAAATGTACAAAGGAGCGTTTTATCCAGGCACCTAAGCATCCGTGACTATAGGATGCTGGGGCAAGGCCAGATAGGCATGGGGAGGCTCTAATATCACCTTATAAAATTAGAGAAAGAAAAAAGGCAGGGTGAGGGCAAAGACACATTTACTCGCTCAGCTTTATGGAGGACCTGCTAGGTTCGGAGTTCCTGTGCTGGGCAGTAAGGTACTAAAGAGGGCGCTGGGAAGATGGCTGAGTGCGTGGAGTGTCGCTGTGCAAGCACGTGGATGTGAATCTGGATCCCCAGCGTGCATGCATGAAGACAAGCATGCCTGTATCCCCAGTACTTGTGGAGGGAGTGGGGGTGCGCATGGGGGATCTCTGAGACTCACTGTCCAGCTGGTCTAGCCAAATCAGGGAGCTCCAGATTCAGTGAGAGATCCTGACTCAAAAAAGAAGGTGGACAGCAACACAGGAAGACCCTGAATTAAACGTCAGCCCTTTATACACATATGCGACACACACCATACCACATACACACACACTGCAGAAACCATACACCACACCACACACACCATACACACCACATATACACACACACACACTGCAAACCATATACCACACCACACATACCACATACACATACACATGTACCACATATACATACATACCATACATATACACACCACACCATATATTACACATAAACCATGCATAGTACACAAAACACATACCACACACACACACACCACACCATGCACACATACACATACCATATACACATACACACAACACACCACATACACATACCATATCCACATACACACAACACACCACATACACATACATCACACATATACACACCTACTACATACACACACAAAGCAACAAACAGCTGTAACAAGGGGAGCTTGGAGGCCTCTGTGAGCCAGGCTGAGCCCTGGAGGCCTCTGTGAGCCAGGCTGAGCACTTGTAATGTGAACAGCAAGGTCGAGAGAAGGTTGACTTGAAAGACTGATGAACTTTAGACTTGTTGAAGAATTTGACCTCACTTCAATTGCGAAGACAGGAGAAGCTGATGAGTCTGATTTAGGATGAGTCACTCTCCTTCAAACACTGTGCTTTTATTCTTCTTTCTAACTTTGGAGCAGCCACGTTCCCCTGTCTCCAGTGTTCTGAAAGCTAAGTGACATTTCTATTGCTAAAATCAAATAAATAACAATTTTCTTCCTTTCTAAAGGAAAATCAAGCCAGTTGATAAGATTTTCTTAACTCTGAGTCCCTTACCCAGAAGAATTCTTAAATCTGATCACTGGTTATTGCTTATTCATTCTCGAACTCTCTTTTGAAAACCATACAATGGGTATCTGATTTAACAGAAATTCAAATACTGTTTTTCTTATCTGTGAAATGAAAGGACTTGCTTGAGCTCATTCGGAGATCTTTAGGGTTGTCCTCTTGCTCCAACACACACCTTCCTCTGCATCGTTAGGGGCTGTTGATTTGATTGACCGAACTTCTAGGCCTCTGGTGAAGCTGGGGCACTACCAGTCAGCCAGTCCCTGCAGTTCTTGAACTCTCCCCCACCCAAGATCCTGCTTCCTGCTGCCCCCACCCCCCTTCAAAGATCGGGAGCAGCTCTCAGAGAACTCTGAAAGTTCAGCTTGCCTCTGTGGTCTCCAGTTCTGCACTTCAAGGGGCAGCCATAGCCTTAAATGAAACGCCCTTGCTACATTTCCTGAAGTCAAGCTGTGCTCCAAATCAGCTGGAACTGAAACACCTGAGGCCCTTTTCGCCTCTACTTGTCAGAGAATGTCAACAAACTGGCAGAGGAGAGTCATTTGTAGTGGGCTTTCGGATGAACCTGTCAACGGGGAAGTTGCTGGAAGGGCCCTATGATGCTCTAAATGAACATCACATAGGCTCATATCTGAATGCTCCGTCACTGTTTGAAAAGATTAGGAGGTGTGGCCTTGTTGGAGGAAGTCCGTCCCTGGGGGAAGCCTCTGAGGTTTCAAATGCCCATGCGAGGCTCAGTGTGCAGCTCTCTGCCTACAGATCAGGGTGTAGCTCTTAGCTTCTTCTCCAGCACCACACCTGCCTGGTGCTTCCCGCTGGGATGATAATGTACTAAATCTCTGAAATTGTAAGCCAGCCCCAATTAAATGCTTTCTTTTATAATAGGTGCCATGGTCATGGGTGTCTCTTCACAGTAATAAAATACCGACCAAGACAGGCCACATCTATCAGGATAATGAAGGTACATCATGAGGGTCAGATTGTGTCAGAGACCAAGGCTTAGATTCTTTATGCCTGGGCTCTGCTCAAGAATTGCCTGAACTGTGTTCTAGGAAGGGATAGCTGGACTTCCCAGGGACCACCTAGAGAACCTTCACTGTTTATATCTTCCCTGGAGCAGATGGTTAGTTGCAGTTTAAGGCACAGAAACCTTTCTATTACACAATCACAGCAGTGACACCAGCTAATACCTATTGGGTCTTTATAGTGGACTTTGCATTTGACAAATATGATAATAATTAGAGGGTTTAGTACAGTATTGCTAAGAAACTTAGGCATAAGAGAAAGCCTGGCTTGGTGGCAGAAGTGTATAATCTCAGATACCCAGGAGGCTACGGCAGATGGATTATAAATTGAAGGCCTTCCTGGGTAACTGAGTGAGTTTCTATCTCAAAAACAGACAGACAAGATGACCTCCAAATATAAAACCAACCATCACACACACAACAGCATAAAGCACAAAGTAAGAGAGAGACCCTGAGAGAAGCAGTGGGGTCTTATACTACACACAAGCTAGGTCAAAAGTCTTTTTTTGATTCTCAATTTGACAATCCTGGGACAATTTTCCTGGGTTTTGTTTCTAGAACAATAATGATGTCACTGGCGCCAACATGCTGCAATTAGCTCATCATTCTTCACCTGTGCTGTTGACATCAGCTGGGAACTCTGTCTACTGTCAGATCTGGAGATGGTTTCAGCTACTCTCAGGATGTGTGTGTGCCCGGGAGAGGGAGTAGGACCTCCTTCACCAACATCCCAGAACATGTAGTGGAACCAAGCTCAGCCCGGGGAACTACACTAGTCACAGCAAATGGTGACATGGGCTGAAGGCCAGGAGATGAGCAGCGCCTCTGTCAAGAAGTGGCACACAGGAATAAGATGGGAACAGACCATCTTAGTTAGGGTTTCTGTTGCTGTGAAGAGATACCATGACCATGGCAACTCAGAAAACATTTAATTGAGGGTGGCTTGCTTATTACAGTTTAGAGATTCAGTCCATTATCATCATGATGGCGAGCATGGTGGCATGCAGGCAGACATGGTGCTGGGGAAGTAGTTGAGAGTCCTACGTCTTGCAGGCAACAGGAAGTGGTCTGAAGGTCACAAGCAAAGCTTGAGCAGAAGAGACCTCAAGGTCCGCCCCATAGTGACCCACTTCCTCCAACAAGGTCACACCTACTTCAGCGAAGCCATACCTCCTAATAATGCCACTTCTTTATGAGATTATGGGGGCCAATTGCATTCAAATGACCACTCAGACCAAATATTATGACAGCATTTGTTGATAACTTGGTTTCTTAACTTTTAATGTATCAGAGAAAGAAAACTGACCTTGAGAAGGTAGTATGTGCACGACACATCTACACATGTTATCCCAATTCCTGTTGAAGGAGTTACAGAAGATGTAGGATCAGAGCTTAGAGTTAACGTATACAATAAGAAATATCTGCGGACTGAAGAGAGCTTTCCAGAGGACCTGGACACCTTCCCCACCATTCAGATGGTGGCTCATGACTGTCACAGTTCCAGGGTATCCTATGCCCTCTCCTAGCCTCTGTGAGCATCAGGCACATACATGGCTCAAGGACCAAACGTCCATGCAGGCAAAGCACTCATGTACATAAATTTTAAAAAATTATGCACTGAAACCAATCAAATCTAGATTTCTTCTTTTGTCCATTAGAAATTACTTCATTCAATTTCTACTATGCTAAAATTTGCTTTGAAAAATCCCCTGTGTCACATTTAAGATACATGTAGTTTTGTTGTTAACTCTGAACAGTAATAATAAGGATACATATGTTACCATGTCATATATTATAAAGCTCACATGGAACGTGCAGCTTCGGAGATGATACCTTTGGGCTTTTTTTTTTTTAAATGTAGAGAGCCATTTATAAAAGTAAGTGTTGAAACTTTTGTAACTAAATATGCTGACTAAATATACATTTGCAGTTGTTCCTTTGTGCCCACTATATTACCGTCTTAAATCAGTGAGGAAGCTGAGCTCAGAAGGGTCCAGCAGCTGCACGATGGAGGCACAGCTGGTAAATAGGGCAGCTGGAGTTCACCTAGGGCTTCCTGATTCTGGAGCCTCTGCCTGCCTTCCTCAGTGTGCTCTGACTTCCAAAATTGTTGTCCATGGCACGATGCCTGGAAGATTGTTTACATGTTGGAATGTTCCTATATTTACACATGACAATGTCTCAATAATATTTGCCTGTACATAAACATATTGCTTTGTGACGAGTAAGTGCATATAGATCAGGACTTCACCAGTCTGCAGTCTAGTAGGAATTGAATGAGCCAATCCAGATGGAGAAAATAAGAATTCTACATGATTCTGGAACACTATTCTTTTGGGTTTTTTTTCTTAGCAAACATGTACATAATTATATATTTTCTTTTAAATTTTTAAAAATTATTTCTTTAATTTTGAGATTATAATTATAAAATTTCCCCTTTTCTTTCCTCTCACTATACAGTTTCTTTCTAAATATTTTTTTATTTTTGAGATTATAATATAGTTATATCACTTCTCTCTTCCCTTTCCTCTCATCATACATTTTCAATAGTTTTCGTTCAACATATGGATTGCTTGAGCCCAGAAGATAGATCATGTGAGGTGCAAATGTGGATTGATGTCTTATGGTTAAAATACAAGTCATCTCCGATACAAATATTATCATTACCCATCCATCCATCCATCCATCCATCCATCCAGGAGATGAGCCATGTGCTATCATAACCACAATTTTGCATATTAAAATAAAAATAGGCATTTCCAGAACTAGTTCTCAAATGTCAGAAATGATTCTTACTGGAAAAAAAGTTAGAAATACGTAACTTATTCCAGGCTTTATGATACCTTGCATTGTAGGTTGGTTATGAGTAGTTATTTTTTCATTAGCAAACTTCATTTGAATAATTAATATAGCTTTGTGTCTTATTTACATTTATGTTAGATTTCTTCCAATGAATACAATGGCATTTCTTTCAAAATAGGGGTGAGACAGACTTTTCATGTGCTGGGTCAAACCCATACCTTCGTGACAATAACTGGTGAGGTTTTGCTTTCTTCTTACTTTATACCCAACAAAGGCCCATGCTGTGCAGACTACAGCACACCCATTTCATCACACAGAACAGAATGGAAATACCGGGGAGGACACCGCGCACAACCACTCAGGTATGATGCGAACCCTATGAGTTCAGAAGTGGAGCCAACAGTCTTACCTGTTGTGTTGAAACCAAAGAGGAGAGGGCAGGACACAGCGAAGGCCAGCACCCATACAGCTGTAATCATGAGTGCCACACGCCGACAGGAGCTCTGCCCGGTTCCATGCTGATAGTGAACTGGCATGACCACTGCTGTGTACCTGTAAAGAGTACGGACAGGGGTGAGGCAGGGTGGGAACCCCAGGTGAAAGAGGTCCGTAGAGGGTGACTCATGCTGAAGCAGATGACAAGAGAAAAGTTAATTGTTGAAGAGAGTTAAGAAAAGTGCTTGATCCCAGAAGACGAAGCAGGAAGAACGGAAGAGCTGGATGATGGGGAAGAGTGCTATGGAATGCTGATATCTGGGCATGATAGGGCCATGGCATGTATTAGTTTACTTCAGCTATGATTACCTGCACAGACCTGCAAAAGATCAAGCCAACAAATATGTCAACATTCCAGCAGGAAGCACTGAGTATATTTATAGATAGACAGATATTTATAATAGATAAATTTATTATATTTAAATTATTATGTTATATTATTATAGATAATATATAATCTATCTACAAATATCTGTCTATCTATAAATATATTTCTGTATTTGGTCTGTGTGGTCATTTGAATGTAATTGGTCCCCATAATCTTGTAAAGAATTGGCATTATTAGGAAGTATGGCTTCTCTGAAGTAGGTATGACCTTGTTGGAAGAAGTGGGTCACTATGGGGGCGGGCTTTAAGGTCTCTTCTGCTCAAGCTTTGCTCAGTGTGACCCTCAGACCATTTCCTGTTGCCTGCAAGATGCAGGACTCTCAATTATGTCCCCAGCACCATGTCTGCCTGCATGCCACCATGCTCACCACCATGATGATAAGGTGAACCTTAAGAGACTTGGTTGTTCCTGAATTCAAAGAGCTTCAAAGCATGAGAAATTATCCTGCCTCAAAGAGCAAACTGCTCTCCTTGGTTCTTTGGCATGGAATGGCAAAATGCCTAGAGAAGCCCTGGCTGACATCCGCAAGACAGTTAAAAACCACACTGCTAGATTTGTAAGGAACCGAATCCTACTGACAACCAGAACATGTCAGGATGACGATTCACGGTCCTTCTCACAACGTGGGTTCTGCCTTGTAAACCTAGACCCCGACTACGAGCGCAGTGTTCTGACTTACAGAAAACCATGCTGCTAAAGTGGTGTGGTTTCTATTTCTAAACTTGCGATCATTTGCTTCACCACAGCAGTAAATGAATATGCTGTCACTGGCTCCTCTTGTAAGCACAGGTCAAAACTGATTTTCTTCAGCGTGAGCTTGACTCCCTCCGCGAACATGATCTTATGTTGGTTCCTGGCATGAACTCATGGCTCCAGCCAAATTGGCCTGGTAGATACTTTCCCACAATCTTTGTCTAGTCTGTTATCCTTCCTCCTCCCTGAGAGTTCAGTCTTGCCTTCCTAGCATCCCAGCTGAGCTTGGGATGAACCACCCTGGGCTTCTCCAGCTAGATACTTCTCACTTTGAATTTGCACTTATGCCAACCAGTGGCATTGGCATCCTGAGTGAGGTGTCTTGACTCATCATGGTGCCTGTCTCCCCCCCTGAGGAGAGATGGCCACTAGGTCACAGCATGTTATAGCTTAATATTCCCCACAGATCCATGTACAAAGCAAGTAAGAAGCTATTGTCTGTCTCAGGGACCATGAGAGGTTTCCTTCCTCTTAAAAGAATGTTTTAATTCTAGGCAGGCCATGGAAATTTAGGTATGGGTCTCAGTGTAGATCAACAATTTTCGTATTTTCAATTTCCGGGGATCAAGGATGCCAGATTTAGGGCAGGAATCTCCTTAATTTGTCTTGTGCATCTCAAACCTTGAGCTGAGGAAGAGCAAGATGAGAAGGGGTTGGGCGATGGCCTCTGTTCTTCTCGTGTGTGCCCATCTCCTGTGCTCCAGCTGTGCCTCTTTTGCAGCTAGTTTTTGAGAGTTGACATCTGTGTTCCTAACAGAACAGTGTAGAGATTGCTGTGAGTTTTGAGATGAAAGCTAACTCTGACTTTGGTTCGTAATGCAACAGTGGCAAAGGTGGCTTCCTTCTGAAGATGGAGAAATAGAGTTCTTGATTTAGCAAAATCCTCTTAAGAGTCCCTATCAATTCCAAGGGAGGCCATGGCATCCCATTCCTTTCTTCTGGAGCACACATTACAAGCCCTTCCATGAGTCCCTGCCTGGGCTGTGCAGGAATACAGCATGCTTCACCCGGTGGTCCTCCAGACCTCTCAGTCTGGGGATGTCTTTTCTGCTGGGGCTCCAAGTCAAAAGTGGTCACTAGGGCCTTGTTTGTGGTGACCCTCGGAGGAGAGGCTGGGACTTAAATCCTGCTGCTGTCACGGACAAGCAGCTACTGAAGACTGGGGACGGGAAGATCAGACCACTTACTCCGGCTCACTTGCAGTCCTCCTTTTCAGCCATACTTAATTTTTACTGTGTAAATTTTATTATTAAAAATGCAAATAAAGAAAAACATCACACACCAAAATTAGTCCTTAGATGTAGATTAGAACCCAAAGAGGTTACATATGAGCTAATAAGCAGCTGCCAACCGGCTCTCTACAAACACACACACACACACACACACACACACACACACACACACACAGCCCTAATTTGTAACATTCATTCATTTCTGTGGCATAAATATTCCCACCACTGTTCACATCAAGCCATCACCAAAGGTTCAATAACCAACTCAAAAAATTCCTAGGATGCTACGGATCGATCAGCCCTCACCGGGACAGTTCCAGCACACTAGCGGGAGCTTCGCGCTGTCTTAATCCTGCTGTATGCTCATCAGCTGTGCAGGGTCTATTAGTTCAGCCAGCAAGGGCGTATACAGAACAAGGCTCCGTTCTTAGAGAGAGGCACTGTAACTTCAGGGAAGTCAGAATGGACCCAGTGTTTCCCAATGGAGTGATCCTTCGGTCAGTCAGCTCTCCTATCTCCAGGGTCAGTGTCTTTCACAAGGGTCCCGTTCCCTTTTAAGCAGACATGTAGCTCTCTTAGTCTTGCAGGTACAATGGTTTGGGATATGAAAGGGGCCCACTGGTTCGTCCATGGAGACCAATGTGGATACCCAGAAACTGAATCTCCCCCCAAGGAGCTTGATTCTGCTGTCAGTGTACAGGGGTGTGGAGATTGTGGAGGGTTCAGGGGAGTGTGTGTGCGCGTGCGCGTGCGGTGTGCTGCGAAAATGCACATTCCTCGGCCATGCCTCTAGTGGTGTCGCTGAGGTACTTTTAAAGTGCAAGCCAGAAATGAGTATTTTTAACATCTAATATATCTTCTTAGACAAGTCTAAGAAAGCCTGCATTAGGGAGAATCCTGTCAAAGCTTCTTGTTCACTTGGGGAAGAAATGAGAGACAAGACTACAATCTTCCTCTGTCACATTACACTTTCTTCCTTCTTTTTAAACCATCAAGCCCGTAGAATAAATGAGCCCCCCCAGCATGTCGTAGGTGGGTGGCTAAGAGCTCGAAGTTGTTCCAGAATCCACCACCAGAGGGCACCAAAATGCAGCAAGAACTTCGCCAGCTCCGCCGGGGTGAGAAGTTCACGGCTCACCTGGGGGCTCTCCAGGCTCAGTGGGGAGGCAGAGCGGGAAAACCGCCCCCCTTTCATTCCCGGAGCCCTGCGAGGACCCCGCATTTCCACCCAGGGAGATTGCTTAGCTTCAGTTTTTTTTCTCAGAGAGATTCTTGAAGGCCAACCGCAGGCAAGGGGAGGCCAAAGCACCTAAAAAGGCACGGCCTGGCTTGGCCAAAGAAGCCTGGATATTACCCGTCTCACTCCTCTGCTGTGTTTCCGCATCTACCTCTCTGGGCCCTCTCTCCCGTGGAAAACTCAGCTGACCCGAATGCAGACAGTGTGCACTGTGGTAAAGCCCAGGATTGGGGTCTGAAATCCAGTTTTGCAGTTTGACAGCGGGCTTCAATTTTCTGTCTCAATTTTCTCATCCGTACAGGAGGGTTAAACCCGCCGGACTGGACTGTGTTCACAGCTATTGAATGAGATCACATTGGTGAAGTTTTTTTTCTCTTAGTACAATTTAAAATTTAAAAGGCGGTTCTTACTGTTATTACCATCATTATTATGCTAGCCTAAGAGATCCACGATTGTTCATGTCTGTGTGGTTTTAGGTTTTATGATTGTCATTCTCTTCCTCCTGATTGTCAGGCAGGACATTAAATTTATTTATCGATCAGACAAGTGTTGAACACTTTCTTGTGTGGCCCACTGTCGGTTTGGCAAGGGTGACTGATTGGCCTAAAGTCGCTTAGATATTGAAATTGTCAGTATGACTTCACAGCTAGGGACGCAGAGTAAGGCTCCAAAGCCATTTGCTGTAGGAGAAACTGGACAGGCTTGGTGGCACAAGCCTGTAATGTCAGCATTCGTGGGGGGGGGGGGGGGGCGGTGGTGTTGGTGAAGGTGGAGGCAGGAGAATCCCCAACTTGACCGGTAGCCTTTGCTAGGTGTCATAACCTGGTTTCACTGAGAACATAAGAAATTCTACTTCTAGAGGAAGGTTCCTGGTGTGACCTAAGTTTCCTTCCTAGTTCCCCTTCCTAATTTTTGTCAACAACGGGGCGTATTTTTTCCCATTTAGAGAGGACTCTGTGGTAGATGGGAGAGCAGGGTCCAGTTTGGGATCTGTGACGAGGGAAGCAGGACCTCGTCACACACGGAGAACGTTCCAATCCTCAGTCTACGGATTCGTGTTCGCAAATGTCTTAATATAACGGCAGTCCCCTCGAAGGTCATCGCTGTCTTCAAATGGGGGTGCAGGTAGAACCGATGAAAACGCTCGCAATGACTGCGGGAGGAAAGGGGTGCCTGGCCTGGGTGGGAGGGCCTGACTCTAACTCCCTGCCTGGTTTAATGAGCCCAGAGCTCCGAGGGGCTGCTTTTCACCACCTTTTATTTGGTCAGACAGGGGGCTCAATAAATCTTTAGTTCCGTGGACTCCCCTGGTGGAGTTGTTGAAGGAGAAAGCTTTTTGCAAATGACTAGAAAGCCCTTTGCAAATATAAAGTGCTTATTTAGATGCAAACTAAAAATCCAAGGTGCCTGTGACTCATCTGGTACCTATTGTGCTCGCTGCAAAGGCGGGGAGGCTAGCTTGTGTGATGGGTGCCATTTGAGAGCCACTTAAAGAACTCTCTGGTGAATGAATTCGGTTGCATTATTCCGGGGCTCCTCTCCGAGGACTCTAATTTTCACCGCTTTGGTTGTGTCCTCCTTTTCTGACACGTTCTCAGCGGCCTCCTTGAGTTAGCACTGACCCAGGAGATGGTGGGAGGGGACTGACCTGCTGGGAAGACGCAGGAGCCCTGGGGTGGGGGCTTGTGATCTGAAGACTCCCCACACTGATTTTTAAAAAGGAAAAAGGCGGCTTTAATCCAAGCACCCAGAGCCAAGCCTAAGAATCTAATGACAATAGTATTTATTACTTGCTTTCAAAATCCCTTTTATCATTTCCTCTTTTTTTCCTATCTCTTACCACCCTGCTATTATGGTCCAGGGCTTCATGACCAAAAAAAGTACTGAATCCATTTGGTCAAGTTTGTCAGGCTGATGGCTGCCATTGTGAGAAGCCCAAAGGTCCGTGTGAATAACTGCGTTTCTAATGAATTGACCAGCTATCTGGCATCACATGAACAGGTTTTAATGCTGGGTATTGCACGCTGCTGGGAAGGAGAATGGAGACAGCTTTTCTGAAGCCCGTTTGCATTCCTAGGATGGGGGTGGGGAGCTCTGTTTTGAGGTTTGCTGAGGACAGTCCATTATGAAATGTAAGCCCCTGCCCCATTGAGATTGGAGGCACAGCTCTTCCTTCAGCTTTGAGGGGGGGCGCTATGCATTCTGGGAACTTGCTTCTATGAGACAGAAGACGATTCAAAGTTTATGCTAGCTTATTCTTATTGGTTGAGTTTTAAGGAAAGAACGGTGAAGTGTGTGTTGATATGGCTGTAGCCAGCAAAATGATGCCCTTCTGGAAATTGGAGAATAGTGGGTCTGCTTGGAGGGCAAACTGCAAAAAAGACACCCTCTTCTGGCTAACTCGGTTCAATGAGCACTAGCTGCATTCTGTTCCCACATCCCTTCTTTGAGGTCCAAGCTTCTTGGCCTCACTCAGCATCCAGTGTGTGTGTGTGTTGAATATATAGGTCACTTACCGGCCCCTGTGTGTGAATGTGTTTGTATTGAACAGATAGGTGTACTCTCATGGGGACAGAGACTCTCTCAGAAGGTCAGAAGCTGGGAAAGGAGGGAGGGGCTAGTCCAGACTCTCCCTAGAACTTGGATACTCTTCATTTTGTCAGTGGTCAGCCCTACCCTGCAGTCTTCAGGGACCTGAGGAGTTTTCTCAGAAACTTCCTCCCAGGTGCAGCCTTGTGTTCTGCAGAAAAGAACTTCAGGTAGAGCCAGTATGAAGTCCAGTAGGAGTTCATCAGGAAAAAAGTAGTAACGGGTTTAAATTCAGGCTCTGGGGGAGAGAGAGAGATTTAGGAAAAGGGCAGTGTATACCCAGGACATGGGAATGGTCTTCTCAGGAGTCATGTTTAATGCCTTTATATGATTTGGATGGCTTCTGAAGTTACTTTGTTTAAAGGTTTTAAAAGCAGCCTCCCTTCCCCTTTCCCTTTTTTTGGAAATGAGGTCATAGAGCGGTTTCTGGGCTACACTAGAGAGGAGTACAAGCTGATAAGGTAAAACCATGGATAAGGTCAACATTCATCATCCAGGCTAGCCCTAAACTCTTGATCTATCTGCCTCTGTCTCTTCAGCATATCTTACCAGCATGGGCCACCATGCTAGCAACACAGGTAATATGAAGGAGAAAAAGGGGAATAATGGGCAGGGAGGATTAAGTAGGGAGAGGAAGAGAGGGTTGGGCAGAGGAGGGATGTGAAGAGGGATAACTAACACAAAAGATATTTGAGAATTGTGGTGTCTATTCTTGCTTGTCAGTTTGACAATGTTTGGGAATAACTAAAATCCCAAAATGGAGGGCACACCTGTTGATGGGGAAGCTTAGTTAACCAATTTTTTTTAAGAGGTGGGGCCAAGTTAGGGTGTGGCTTGCTGGGACTTGGAGAAAAAGTGGGTACATGGCCCAGGTGCTCTCTGTGTGGTTTCCTCGCGGCACAGCTGAGCTTGGACTTCTCGTTTCTGTTTTCATGAGTTTTCCCCTTATAATAAATAAAAATATAATTGTTTTATCTCCTAGCTCACCGAATCGAGCTAATTTCTACAACCTGTGAAGGATTTTTGCTTAATTTGACATAAAAGACCCACTTCTAATCTGGATCTTGAGGCAGGAAGACACACCTTTAATCTGGGCTTCACCTTCTGATGGAAGTCTATGAAAGGGTATTGAAGAAGGAAGCTTTTGCTCTTTGCCTGATTGCTCTCACCTTCCTAGCAAGTCCATCCCTTCACTGGCATTAGCGCCTACTTCTTTAGGATTACAACATCTACTGAAGACCAGCTGAGATATCTAGCCTCATGGACTGAACAATGTCTGGATTCTTGAACTTTGTGTTTATGGCCAGCTATTGTTGGATTAGCTGGACCACAATCTGTAAATCATTCTAATAAACCCTCTTTCTGGATATATCTTGAGATCCGTTCTATAAGTTCTATAACTTTAGAGAACTCTGACTAATATAAAAATCTATATTAGAATTTATATAATAGAAACCTATTTTATAAGCTTCATATACATACATATTTATGCATCTACATATTTAGTCACATATAAAAAGGTTGAATTGGAGTTACCATACATAGAAGATAATGTTTATCACAGAAAGCCATAGGTGTGGGATACCTCCGTTGAGTTGTTGATCAAGGGTGCCCTGGTACCCTTGATGGTAAGACCCCATTGCTGAAGATGCTATACACTTTTGGTCATAGAACATGGGGAAGTCAAGTAGGTACTGATTCAGAAACTTTCTTGCTGATGGCTACTCTTCAGAATACAGAAAGAGGCTATACAGGCTTCTGGAGGTGGAAGTGGGGAGCTTTCAACATTCTTACCTCTTAACCTTATGTGTGCAGTAATGACAGGTTTGGCAAGATATGCCCATACAATACAATAACGGTATTTATGTTATGGGGCTAACCAATGCTTTCTAATTAGATTTAAGGCCTGCTCCACAGGAGGAAATGAATGCCTGGTACTGTAAATCTGACCCATAGCTGCGGGCTCACAGGCCCTAGGGGTAAACCTACTACTAGTATTCTGTTAAATAGACACAGTATCATACGTCTGTACTCACAGATTAGTACACCTCATTGGAGAAGGTTCTTTGTGTGGTGGATATAGTTAATTCAGAAACCTACATGTGGTCAAGGGCAGCGAGTAAGTCAGGACAAATGGGACATCTGTATTCTTTCAACACCGAAGCTTGAGTATCATTACAGAAGAAAGGGCAGAAAGATTGTAAGAGCCAGAGGGAGGTCAGGGAGGACAGGACTGGAACAGTATTTTCAGGATATGACGAGACTAACACATGAACATGCTGGCCAGACCTACCAACATTACAGCACCAAGAGGGAAGGGGCTCATGAGCCCCCATCCCTAACTGAGGAGCTACTGACAACTGATGATTTCTGGGCAGGAGAGTGAGTTTTCATAGGTTGGCCACACTCGAGGGGATGACTCCCTACCAATTAGTATGTGAGCACCATAAACTGGATGCAGAGGGTTATTAAAAAGAAAAGGGAAGCCGGGCGGTGGTGGCACACGCCTTTAATTCCAGCACTTGGGAGGCAGAGGCAGGCGGATCTCTGTGAGTTCGAGACCAGCCTGGTCTACAAGACCTAGTTCCAGGACAGGCTCCAAAGCCACAGAGAAACCCTGTCTCGAAAAACCAAAAAAAAAAAAAAAAAAAAAAAAGGGAAAAAATAGGGCATGAAGTTGGGAAGGAGTGAGGAGGTGGGGACTGGGTCTGGGTCTTGAAAAATGGAGGAATAGGAATGAATATGATCAAAATATACTGTAAGAAATTCTGAAAGAGTAAAAACATTGTATTAAAATATCCATGGTTATGGTGGTTTGAGTGAAGAACAATCACCACAGCCTCCTAGGAGTGGCCTTGTTGGAGGAAGTGTGTCACTGGGGTCAGGCTTTGAGGTTTCAGATGCTCAAGCCAGGCCCAGTGTCACTCTCTCTTCCTGCTGTCTGCTTAATCGGAAATAGAATTTTCAGCTACCTCTCCAGAGCCATGTCTGTCTGCATACCTCCATGCTTCCTGCCATGATGATAATGGATTAAGCCTCTGAACTGTAAGCCCACCCCAGTTAAATGCTTTCCTTTATAAGAGTTGCCACAGTCATGGTGTCTTTTCACAGCAATAGAAATCCTAAATCAGCCAATGGTCAACTTAGATGGTTTAAGAATCTCTTAGGAGGCATACCCCTGAGCATGTCGGGAAGGTGTTTCCAGAGAGGGAAAACTTACATTGACTATGGGCTGCACTATCCCCGGGACCTGGGGTACTGGATTGAATAAAATGGGGAAACAAAAGGAAATCAGCTGCGTACCACCATTCATCTGTTTTTGCTTCCTAGTTGTGTGTGCGATGTGACTAGCCACCTCAATCTCCTGCTGTAGTGCCTTCTCTGACATGATAGACTGTACCCTCAGATTGTGAACCAAAATAAACCTTCCTTAAGGTGTTCTTGTCTGGTATTTTGCCATAGCAACAAGAGAAGGAACTGATACAATAGGTTAGAAAGGTCAAAGGGGTTCTTATAATAATAAGTTACAAGGGAGTTATGAAATACATCTTGACTGCAAACAGATTTATGATTTTGTTTAAAGATTCTCAGTAATACCTGGGGAGGGAATAAGGTTAATCTCCAAGGTCTTATATGTTTTGTTTGGTTTAAAGTGTAGGTTATTATTACTTTAGCATTCTTATTTGAAATAGCACTATAAAAAAGGAATATTATTATCTCTACGTAGGTGTGCTGGCTGGTTTTTGTCAACTTAGACTTACCTGGGAAGAGAGAATCTTAATCGAGAAAATGCTTCCATGAGACAACTGTCCTGTAGGCCAGTCTGTGGGGTTACTGTCTCACATTGTGGTTGATGTGAGAGAACCCAGACATTGTGGGAGGTGCCCCCCTGGGTTGATGTCCTGGGTGCTGTAAGAAAGCATCTTTGGAGGGCTTAGTGGTTAAGAATGCTGATTGCTCTTTTAGAGGATTTGGGCTCAATTCCTAGCACCCACACAGCAGTTCACAACAGTCTATAACTTCAGTTCTGATAGATATGATTCCCTTTTGTGACCTTCAAGGGCACTGTGCACACACACACACACACACACACAGTGGTGCTCAGACAAACATGCAGGCAAGATATCTTTATGCATTAAAAGAAATTTTAAGGGGCTGGAGAGATGGCTCAGCGGTTAAGAGCATTGTCTGCTCTTCTAAAGGTCCTGAGTTTGATTCCTGGCAACCACATGGTGGCTCACAACCATCTGTAATGAGATCTGGTGCCCTCTTCTGGCCTGCAGGCGTACACGAAGACAGAATATTGTATACATAATAAATATTTTTTTTAAAAAAGAAATTTCAAAATCTGTTTTTAAAAGAGAAGGCTGGCAAGATGGCTCAGTGGGTAAAGGCTTTTGCTGCCAAGCCTGACAACCTGAATCCCTTCTTTAGAACCCACATGGAGGGTTGTTCACTGCTCTCCATTTGAGTCACACACATACACACAAATGAACTAATTAATGAAATTGTAAAAACTTAATAAAAATATTTTTTTTTTTTAAAGAAAAGGAGAAAGCAGGCCGAGCAATCCAGGAGTGGGCCAGTAGCAGCATCCTCCCTGGTTCTGCTTCAGATCCTGCCCCAGATTCCTGCCCCATTTGAGTTCTTGCTCTGACTTCTCTCAGTGATGAACTGCTACCTGGAAGTATAAGGTGAAATCAACCCCTTTCTCTCGAAGCAGTTTTTGGTTGTGATGTTTTATTGTAAGGATAGAAACACCAACTAAGCCAGTAGGCAATCTTCATGGCAAAGGTATGCCAAAATTCTTGACTCTAAGCTGCTGAGAATTTAACCAATGAATTCAAGAAGAAGGGGACTCTTTCAATTTTGTGTCTTCTTAATTTCCCCTGTCTTTCTATCTTGTCTTACTAAGGCAAACCCATTATTCGTATACAATTTAATATGTTTTGGTATACTTTAAATGGATTAATTGTATACCATGTGAGTTATTTTTCCACAGTACTGTTAAAAAATAAGTGGTAAGAGTTTTTATAGTATTTTTTTTTTAGCTCTAACATACAAGTCTATTGCATAATTTCTGGACATTTAGTTCATGTTGTAGAGACATCAAAGTGTTGGTTTGCCTAAGTATTATCTTTAGCAGCTTAGCCTGAACACTTATACTGGGACTAGGTCTTTACTACCTCTGGTTTTCCCTACCATGCCAATTACAGAGCTTGGATCAAGAATACTAAGCCGAACTCAATGGTCCCTGGCTTCAGGCAGCCAATGTTGCTCCCACAAATAAAACACCTTTACTATGTAGGCCGGGATGCCCTCAGACTCACAGAAATCTGCTTCCCTCTGCCTCCCAAGTGCTGGGATTAAAGGCATGTGCCCCTAGGCCTGCCTCAACGTTGTTTTTCTTAGTGGTCATGTTGTCAAACTACCCTCTAAAGATGTACGTCTGCATCCTTAGATCAGTGTTGCTTTCAATCTTAGTCAGAGAAGTAGTGGTTAGTGCAGGGACCCATTCCTGAGTAAAGTGTTGAAAACTAATAGCTATGAGTCCTCGGCTGTGGGTGGGACATCTGTATCCCTACCTTAAGGCCCAGAGAACACTGGAGAAGAGGAGGCAGAAAGAATGTAGGGGCTGGAGGACTGGAGGAGGGCTGGGAAATGCTCTCCTCTAGGCCCGGTGTGGCTGCTGCTCACAGAGACTCACATATCAGTTACCCCACAAGATTTGCATACAATCAAGTCAGTTAATGGAGGAAGAAGGGCCTTGGAGGTCCCATGCCCTCTTCTGGCCTGCTGGGGCACTTCATGAACATGCCACATAGCTACACGTGCAGGCAAAGTCACAATCACAGAAAAGTCACCTTAAAAAAAATTAAGAAAGCAAAAGTGGATGTGGATTACTTGAGAGTGGAGGTGGCCATGTTGAATCCTTGTATAGATCAAAGAGACGCTCAGAGCTCTCCTTTTGGTGGGTTCTCCAGAGGGTTTGAAGGGCCAGGCAGAGAGCTGTGAAAGATCGGTGAGAGGTCACGGGAACCTCAGGTAAGCAAGGGCGACAAGGAAGGACAAACAGAGGCCAATTAGAAAAAAAAGTCATGAAAATAGAGTTGGTAAGTGTACATTGGTTGAGAGCGGTAGGTAGAAGAGATACAGGTCAAAGAAAATCCAAGATTTAAGGATAGGGATGGCACCAGTGAGAGATCATTAGTGAAGGCAATATGCTGTTTAGAATTGAGGGAGGAAAGAGGGGTACAGCTGGAAACCTGGTGAGGTTCACAACTAAACTTAGGGTGGCTCATTTGGAGTCGTGTAGACGGGAGTTCAAACTCTGACATGGCCACATTCGAGCTGTAGGACTCTAACAGATTATCTGGTATGCGGATGTGAAGGTAGTAATAGCACCTTGGAGTTGGGAAGATGAAATGAGTTAATGAATAGTCATTTAGCTCAAGATGGTGATTCTCGCAAAGGGCAGTCTAAACGACCTTTACACTATCTGTATAGCCAGGCTCTCCCCAAAGCTCCTACAACCAGGCCCAGAGGTAGCTGATAGCCCAAATACCCTCTATGCCGTCTGTATGACTGAGACCAGGCCAGACGCTTAATATAGTACAGGTTATCTTCAGAATCCATCTTGGAAGAAATGACATGTGCCCTGGGTTGAGTTTTGATATAATTATGCTTCCTTATGCACTGGGAATTGTGTGTGTGTGCGTGCATGTGAGCATGCATGTGTGTGTGCATGTGTGTGTGTGCGCGCGCCTGAGGAAGCCAGAAGAGAGCATGAGACTTCCCGTGAACCTGGAGTGTGATCTGCCCAATGTGAGTGCTGGGAACTGAACTCCTGTCCTTTGAAAGGGCAGGAGTGCTCTTAGCAACTGAGCCACCTCTCTAGTCTCAACCTGCTCTTTTTAAAAACTCTATAAGGGACATGTGCAGATCACATGGCTTCTAAAGTTGCCTTTTTTTCATCCCTTCTTCTCTCTCTTCTGGGAAATACAGCCATGCTTGACTCTCTTACCCTTTTTCTTTCCCCTTTCACTCTCCTTTCCAAAACCAACCAACCAACCAACCAACCAACCCATCAATAGACTGAGATAGGCAGGGATAGTATAATGAAAACCAAAAAGAAAGAGGCCAGATACTTAGTAGCTAGAGGTTGGTGCAGGAGAGCATGAAAGTCTGCACACAGTGTAGGACGAGATGCGTCATGACTGCCCAAGACCAGCATAGCCAACTGAGATGGCTTCACTTTGCTTTGCCATGATGCTATCTCCACATCATTACCTTCACAAAGGTCTCCACTTCCCATCATGCATCTGATACCATAGCATATCCCAAAGCCCCACACAAGAACAGAAAAGGGGAAAGAAACCAATTTGGAATAAATCTTGTTTCTCAACTTTGACTCAATAATAACTCCCCCCACCCCGACTTGAGAATTTTCCCATAAGATGCTATCCTAGACCTCAGGCAGGCTGCATTATTCTCTTGAGGAGTCCACACTCTCTCCCTCCTATCATTGGGTATTAATTATAAAGTATAGTAGAGACAACACTCCATCTTGTGTACTTTTGCCCTGAAATGACACTTTCTCCTTATTCCTTCCTTTGTTTTCTATGAATTCTTTCTCTGAAGGTAACAATAACTTGGAAATGCTGACTAGAGATCTCAATCTGCTCTGTCTCTCACAGAGATCCGCCTGCCTCTGCCTCCCGAGTGCTGGGATTAAAGGCGTGTGCCACGTCCGCCTGTCTGCTCTGTCTCTCTCTGAGACCTCCCTAGCCTTCATCAGCAACTACAGGATTTCCTAATCAACCCACTTTATGTCTTTTTCCATTCTCTCCCTTTTCCTTTCAATTAGGAATCACAAAAGCCTAAAAAGATAATGGGAAGACAACCCCCAGATCCGGGATGCAGGGCGGAGGGAGGAGTAGGTTGACTGGAAGAGTAAGAAGCCCAATAAACCTTATAGGGAAATTATTTCCTGTCACAAGTCCTTTTCCTCCCCATGTGCAAACCATATTTTAAAAGAAAAAACAAAAAAAGAAAATGCGTCAGTGGCAAGTTCCCTTGAAAGTGACACCAATATCTCAAATGAGTACCTTCTGTACCATTTTATGGCCCCATGTCTCCTAAGCCTGGAAGGGGACTCCCAGCCTTACCTGTCTATGCTGATGGCACAGAGGTTCAGGATGCTGGCTGTACACATCATGACATCCAGGGTGACAAAAACATCACAGCAAATGCGGCTGAAGTTCCAGACTCCACCTGTCACCTGGCCATTAGAGACAAGAAGGATGTTAGTGTTTTCCCCAGGAAGGAACAATAACCCAGTTAACTCTCTTGCCTTCCCTAAGATGCTCATCATAGATGCCAATGCACCTTCCTGGCTTCCCACGGTGGATGCCATCAGTACCAGAGGGCTAACAGGCACAGAGGGTATGCCAGGATGTCTGGGGTTGATTGATAAGGAAGGGACAGAGCGCTAGAGCTACGAGAGGTCTTCAAGATTAGTTAGTGCAGTGATTCTCAGAGTGGCTCACAGTGGGATATTCGTTAAAGACGTACATTTCTGAATACCCCCTAGACCTAGTGATTCAGAGTCCCCGGATAGGAGCTCATGGACATTCATCTTAAAATAAGTACACCCCAGTTGTACCAAGGTTTTGGCAGTCAAACCTGAGATTCAACCTCAGGGGTGCTCCGGGAGTTAAGTGGTATGCGCATAGATACATCTCATCCCATAGATGCACAGCTGTTAGTAACAGAGTTTGGGTGGCTGCCCAATGCGAGCCTTGTGCCAAAACTGCCTCTCTGAAGCCCTCTGCCCAGCAGAGAGCTCACCATGTGCTAAGAAAATAAGCTAAGAACACATTTTATATAAACGTGACTCCAAAGCAACATTTTCTGTGACTTCAGACTGTAAAGCTTGGAAACATTGTAAGACATCAATGAGAACAAGACCCCCCGCCCCCCAACACTTTGTCCCAACCTCTAAGAGGTGGGAGAAGGCTGGACCCAGAGGATCCCTCAGCTAGGTGATGTGACCTAATGCCTGTGCGCATGGAATCGACCTCCAGAGCTTCCCGTGAGTAACAGAAAGCATCCGGGATTAAGGCAAATTATATGGTAACATATTTATATTTTATTTTTGCATGTTTATATAACCCAACTTAGTAAGCAAGATGCATCAGGGACAATGCAGCTTTTTGAATAGCTATACACCCCTACTTATAGGCTCTAAGGTGTGTGGGCTGCCATTCTGGGGGATCACGGCTCCCAGTGAGAGTTTGTGTCACTGGTTGCTGCATTTTTTGGTGTCTTTTCTAAGCAGCCATGATTGCCATCATGAGCTCTAAGAGACGGGACAGAGACAAACAGACCGCAGAGGCTGGCCAATATGAGTGAAGGAGGAACTGCCCTCTGTCTGGTTCCCGTCTGAGACCCGGGTTGGGTGGGACTTCCTGTGTCGGGTCCCTAAAGCCCTGAAGGGTCCATCCTCCTTCTCTAATACCTTCTGGAGTTTTTTTTCCCTCTCAGTCTCCCATTTAATTTCTGTTTGGTCATCTTCAGGCTATTTTGAGAAGCGCTGGCCAAAGATGCTTTGTTTAAAAGCAACCAGGAAAAGTTCAACCAAGTGAAGTAATCATATTTGTTCACTTGGTTCTTGATTTACTTTCCCTCAGCTAGATCACTTGGCTCTGTATAAATAAAGGCCCAGCATAAATTTATAGGGATGCTGAGAATGAACATCTTCCCAGAAGCAGAGTTTGTGGATTCTCATCTACAGAGTCACCACACAGTGACTCCAGAGAGCCAGCAGGGAAAGATGATTTTGATCACACAGGACAATTGCATAGTATGAAAGCTCCCCCCACCCCAAACTGACTGAATTTTGTGTTCCTGATTTCTTTCTTTCTTTCTTTCTTTTTTTCTTTCTGTCTTTCTTTCTTCCTTCCTTCCTTCCTTCCTTCTTTTCTTTTTTGTGTTTTTTTTGAGACAGGGTTTCTCTATAGCTTTGGTCCCTGCCCTGGAACTAGCTCTTGTAGACTAGGCTGGCCTTGAACTCACAGAGATCTGCCCTTCTCTCCCCCCTGAGTGCTGGGATTAAAGGTGTGTGCCACCACCACCCGGCTTGTGTTACTAATTTCATTCTACATATGTCTACTGAGCAACTGGAGTTGTGACTTGGGGAAAACCTACCTTTTTTCCCCTTATAACTGAGTGAGTGTGTCTGCATGTTGTGGGAAGTTTAAAGGAGACAGAAAAGTTGGGACCGCAGTCAGCCTGAATGTTTTCTGGTGGTTCATTCACTCATTCATTCATTCATTTTTCCATCCATATATTTACCAAACAAGGACTTGTGAGGCTGTAACAGTCCACAGAAGGAAGGCATAGGATGCTTGTTTAAAGGTTTTGTAAAATGTACTACAGGATGTATCCTTGAAGACTTACGTGATAACTGGAGAAAAAAGGCATTCCTCATTATTATTATTATTATTATTATTATTATTATTTATTACTTATCATTATACGTGTATGTATGTGTGCCTGATGTATATGGGCATGCATGCCATGGCATGAGTGTGGAAATCAGAAGAAAGCTTAGGGGAGTCAGTTTCTCTCTTTTCCTTTTCGTGTGGATTCCATGGATTGAACTCAGGCTTGTGGGGCAAACGCCTTTACCTGGAAAGTCATCTCACCATGCCTGGACAAGGCGTTCTTGAACACACTAACTAGAGATCAGTATGAATGCCTGGTACAATTACTGCAAACTAACACTTATTGAGGATTTCTCCTACCATTATCACCTACCCACATGACCCATTCTAGGAGTTTCTACAACTTTGAAATTTCAGATTTCAAAAACGGATTTATTTTTCCGTATGTCCTAGTGCAGCTTTTTGAGGCATGTATAATTTGATAGGAGATTAAACGACTGTTACTTAACCAACTCGATAATGGCAGAGACATTTACTTGCTTGCTGCTGCTCTGGGGCTCCTGGAGCAGGTTAGGCATGCAGATACCTCCGTCAAGATTGAGTGCTCTCTGACATACTAAAAGCCATTTATTGAATGCTTGCTAAGTGCCCGGTGTCCTGCAGAGCCCTTTGCAGACGTGGCCTCTTAGTGCTGATTATAATCCCCTGGGGGAAAGACTGTGAAGCTGAAGATTATCTGCAGAGGACCTATTTGTCTTAAAGACCCCACAAGCTCCTTGGCCTCTACTCTGCTGCTTGACCTTGGTGGAGTAGAAGATTGGGATTATTGAGGGATGGAGAGTTATCCAGGTTTAGTGCCTGTAGAAAAGTATCCATTTATTTTTTTAAAAATATTTATTTCGGGGACTGGAGAGAAGGCTCAGTGGTTAAGAGCACTGCCTGCTCTTCTAAAGGTCTGGAGTTCAATTCCCAGCAACTACATGGTGGCTCACAACCATCCGGAATGAAATCTGGTGCCCTCTTCTGGCCTGCAGGCGTACATGCAGGCAGAACACTGACTAAATCTAGTCAGGCAGTGGTACAGGCCTTTAATTCCAGCACTTGAGAGGCAGAGGCAGATGGGTTTTTGTGAGTTCAAGGCCAGCCTGGTGTACAAGAGCCAGTTCCAGGATAGCTACAGAGAAATCTTGTCTCAAAAAAAAAAATTATATCAAGTGTTTGTCTGCTTGTATGTATGTGCACTACATTTGTGTGATGCCCATGAAGGCCAAAAGAGAGCGTTGGATCCTCTGGAATTGTAGTTACAGATGTTTGTGAGCCACTGATGGTGCTGAGAACTGAACCTGGATCCTCTGGGAGAGCATCCAGTGCTTTTAACTGCTGAGCCAATCTCTCTATAAACACATTCTCTTGTTTTTACTAAGACTGTTGGATAAACCTCTTGGAATGTATTGCTAAAGTCAGCAACCTCCAACTCTAGAGCTAAAAATGTTTTCTTAAACTATAGAAAAGGGCTTCTACCTCCCTAGCTCACCTAACTTGCTGTCCCAACCAAAGTTATCTCTCCCATGTATTGTTTTGACTTTCTCTCCTCTCTAGCTATTAAAGTTCATGCCACTTTTTCCACGGCACAAATCAAATCCAAGTTCTGAGGACAGGGTCACTCACACTTGCCTCAGGATAAAGGACTCTTACTATTTTCTTTAAAGCAGAGTTGTTATTTTTGCATTGATGGGACCATTAATAACTTTGTTATGCAGGAAGCCATCTTAGAGAGGTCAAGCCAATTGTCACAGGTCACATGGTTGGTAGAGGCAGACTGGACACTGGACGCGGACAAGAAAGTTCTGCTGTAGAGAATCACACAGGAGGAGCAGCTTGTGGGATGGAGCGAGTGGACACAAAGGAAAAGAGAATCAGGTGGGGTTTTGGTCTGGGGAGCAGGCACCTTTCTGACTGCCCCTATCCCAGGACTGCAAAACAGCAATGGAAAAGACCCCCCGGGTGGGGCATGGGGCTGCTGTATAGGGTCCTGGGTGGAAGGACACAGTGCCTTCTTGTTGAACCCACAAGTTGGTACCCCTGGAATGTTTCCCTTTTCTAGAACCTGCTATTAGAAATCCCATTCTGTCCTTGATCTCAGCCGAGTGCCAAGAAGAAAACAACCTGATTAGCTGATTGAAGTGATTCCCACTAAGGTGCCATCACTTAACTTTTCTGGGAGCTCGCTCATTAAAATAAATCGGTAGCTGGTAGACACACACACACGTGTGTGTATATATATATAAAGTATGTGTGTGTGTATATATCACATGTGAATGTTTATACTACAGTCTCCCACACTATGTAAATAACAGTAAAGGATGAAAATCTAAGGTGCTAAAACCATTCTAAGTAACCAGCTCACATTATTTCAGGACAACTCAGTCAGGCAACTATGATGCCCAATTTGTAGGTAAATGGAGACGGGGCAGGGGAGGGGTTATTTACTTAAGAACATGCAGCTAGCAGAAAGAGCTAGACCTTTAACCTCTTCCTCTCAACTGTGATGACTCCTGTCCTCAAAGACTCTCATCTTGACACCACACTTCCCAGAAGCACACGGTTCAGTTCCACCCTGCTAGCACTGGCCGGAGGAGTTTTGACCTTTGTTCATCATTTACCCAGAAGGCCACTGTTTGATGGACTGCTCCCTTGTTTGACACGTGGCCCGGAGGGGTGTGTTGAGATGAATTCAACCCGGTTTTGTTCCCCGCGTCTCTGACGACAGTGCCTGCCTGAGTTGGGAGAGGAATGTGTAAATGGGTGTGGAGGGATGGAGGACCTAAACCGGAAGTCCTAGGGAAGAACTGATATGGAGTGATAAGTGCTGACAGAGGGATAAATACAAAGTGCTGAGAGATCATAAAAGGCGAAGTAATTTTGAAATTAAGGCAGACTTTTAAAAAATCTGATTGATTTAAGGCTCTTTAGAGTATGTTTTTCACCTAAATTCTGATGAACAACTCACTTCAGAATCGCAGGCAGCCAGGTGGTGTTTCTCTCACTTGCTAATGAACATGGCTAATTCCCTGTAGCAATGTTGGGGGGCGGCGGGGGGGGGGGGGGGGGGAGCAAGACAGTGTCTTCAGGTATGAAGTTGGCTATTGATTTCCAGCTGACACAGCCCAAGGCAGCATTTCCCAAACTTACTGATTATAAGTGGCAGTCCCCAAATCACCTAGGGCTCTTGCTAAGCAAATGACCCACAGGCCCCACTCCAAATAATAAGTCCCTCAAATGATTCTTACAGTCTCGGGGCAAAATATTATCTTCAGAAACCACTGTCTTACAAACATGAGTTTTTGAGACAGGATTTCCCTGGCTTTCTTGCTTCATCCTTCCTAGTCTGGGATTACAGGTGTTGCCACGGTTTATCCCTTTATTTTTGGTAGTGCTGGGGAACGAGCTCAGGTCCTCGTGCATCCAGACAAGTACTGAAGTACTGAGTCACAGCCTTAGTTTTCTTTAAGCATTTCTTGTTTGTTTGTTTTCTGAAATATGGTCTCACTCTTCTTTGTTTGTTTCTAGCCCAGATTCTTCCTCCCCACCCCAAAGCGAGTAAAATCTGTGTCTTCTAGGAGATGACAGGTTTAAACTTAACTCATTATGATACAGGGATTCAGGTCAACTCTGAAAACAAAAACTCCAAAGCCTCCTCTCCAGCCAATCGATAGAACTGGAAGAGAGTTTTGTGGTCCCCCATTGTCAAAGATTACACCCCTCGTTAGCATGGAAGTTACGGAAAATAGATATCATCCTTTAGCTCTTCAAAGAGTTTGGGGACTGAAGCTCTGAGGATGGGGAGAAGCGAGATTAAAGTTCCAGAGGCAAAGGGAAGACTGGAAACACTGCCAGTTGTGTTCTACATGTAACACAACTGTACATTTTAAAAGCCCTGCCATCCCCAATTGCCAGAGACGCTGGGGGCTGTGTAAATGTGCTCCCCAGGATAGAGACTCTCTTTGGCCCCGGGCCTTTGAGCCTCAGACCTTTCCTGGTCGCTTGGCCCACGCCCATTCTGAAGAGTAGTTTTCTTTTTCTCAATAAAAAGTCTCTATTTCTATCAATACTCATATGTCCCTGGTCCAATTGTTTCAGGACACAAGATTCTGGGAGTCTCAGTGAGTACACTCTGGATTTGATCCATGCCGATCACCTGAGAACAACCAAGTTCTCTGAGATTTATGTTTTGGTATGTACTGGTTTTTGGTTCTGATTTTTTAAATAAAAGTAGGTGTATTTGTCTAATGGCCATCTGGCACGCTAAAGCAAGGAAGCGGATACTTAGGCTTTTAAGAACTAAGGCCGGGAGGTGAAGAAAACAGTTTGGGTTTTAAAAAGTACCAAGGTACTTTTTACCGAACACTTGACACTGCCTTACTGTGTATTCCTGGCTGGCCTGGAACTACATAGACCAAGCTGGCCTCCAACTCACAGAGAGCTGTCTGCCTATATTTCTTGAGTGCTGGTATGCACTACCACTCTAGGCTAAGACTATTTAATGACTGTTAAAGGGAAAAGAAATAGTTTTACCAATTTTACATGAGAAAAAAAAAACCCTCCTCATCTTTTGAAGCCATAGTTCAGGATGTAATAAATAGACATATCATAGGAGCCCTCATTTACTGATAGTGAAAACCAATTCCATTTCTTATATACTCAAATCCAAATTAGAACTACCTGCCTCACAATGAGAGTTTACTGCTATTACTTAGTCCAAGTTTTGGATGTTGTACAAGGTTACAAGTCAGGTCTGTTATAATTCTTGTGTTTCTTTTCCTCAAAAAACGAAGTCAAATACTTTAATAAACTTTATTCAAAATAGCCCTGACCATTCTACCTCTGGTTGGTTTTTTGAGACAGGATCTTACTATGTAATCTTGGTTGTCCTGGAACTCACTATGTTGACCAACCAGGTTGGTCTCGAACACAGATCTGCCAGCCTCTGCTTCCTGAGTGCTGGGACTAATGGCGTAAATCACCTTGCTTGGCTCTTTAGGCAATCCGTTTGGGTTCATGTCTTCTTTCTCAGAATGTTTTTAAATGCACGAAGGGTAAAGATACAAGGGATTACAAATAATAACTTAGTACTTCAAGACGTCAGCGGGAACCAGGATGCAGCAGTTTGGATGTAAGTATCTGTGGTTTCTACAGGTGACAGTAGCTCTCTGCTAAGGGCCGAGGCCGATATTCACAAATGAAGGAAAATGCTCAATGCCTGCTTAATGAAAATGAGTAATTTTATTTTCATTCGTGTTGATGGAATCTCCAGGTAGCAGCACACACAACTTATTAAAATGTAACTGACTGTCCACCCTGTGAGACAAGGGAGTCAATGTGGGGCTGTTACCCTTTTGCCAGAAAAGACCGTATTAAACTACGTCACGGCTAAACCTACATTATCCTCTCAATTTTAGCAAATTCTTTGCTGTGAAGTGTAAGACTGCCACAGACGCCGGGGGAGAGAAATTTGGTTCGTTCTGTCCCTGGTTTGGTCAAACTGTAAATCAATCCATCTTCCTTCAACAATTTCTGTTTTCCAATTTCCTTTGGAACAGAGGGAACCGACAGCGGTGAGTTGCGGACTGAATATCTGGTAAGTTTTGGGTTCAGTCATTAAGAAAAAAAAAACCTGCTGCTCACCCCACACAGCTGTGTTGCACGAGTTCTAATTGGCCTTATTAATGAAGACCTGGAGCCAGATATCAGAGGGAGAAAGGAGCAAGCTGCAGCCAACTTTTACCTTGCTCACTCCTCAGCCAGCCGAACTACTGTCTCCTCCCATCTTGTATTCCTCTCCAGGCTCAACCACAGCACTTCCTGTCTGTACAGCCCTCCAGATCTCTATGTTGAACAAGTGGTTAGCTCCGCCTTCTGATCTTCAAACTAGCTTTATTAATTAGAGCACAAACAAGGCGTCGCCACACAGCTGGCATGTGGAGGACTTTCAACTGCTGGGCCCTTTCTCCTCCTCCCCATAGGTGCAGGCATGGCTACCTATAAATGTATATTTGACGGATTGGTAAAGGCTTTGAATTTGACTAGTTCTCTGATTGTTTGCCTTTGTGATTTGGGGAGTTCGTGTGTGTGTGTGTGTGTGTGTGTGTGTGTGTGTGTGTGTGTGTGTAGTGGGGATTGAATGCAAGGCCTTGTGTGTACCAAGCAAGCACTTTCCCAATGAACTGCATCTCTGCTCTCTTTGGGAGGTCAGAGGCACTGCACATGGGCTGCGGCTCCATGCAGCTTCAGACAGTGGCCGCAGCTCTTTGCAGAGTCCTCTGCTGAGTCAGATCAAGCTGGGATTCTTAATGGAGCCACAGAAACGTATTTCTAAAGTTACAGCTCAAAGCCTTGCCAAAGAACTTAAATGAGACCAGAACATATCTCTTCAGGTATATTAGATAGAATTATAGCTGATTAGATAAAACCCTAGGTCACAATGTCATGTCAGGGTTTAAAAACAAAAATTCTACCTTAACTTTAATTTTTATTGTAATATAGACACTCTTTTTAGCCTACAGGCCCTTTGAGCATATATTTTGGCTTCCAGTTTAGTGTTTTTATGGGCTCCTGAGTATGAAAACGCTTTTTCTGCAGCACCTATCTGTTTCTTGTCCTTTTTTGGGTTCCTTTCCTTCTGTTTGCTTGTTTTGTCCTATTCTGATGCACTGGATTTTGTCCTATATTCCCACTTAATTTCCACTGAGAGACAGGAAGGGAGTAGATCTGGAGGCAAGGGAGGTAGGTGGGAAGGAACCGGGAGGAGTAGAGGGAGGGGAAACTGTAATCAGGATATATTATGTGAGGAAAAAAAAATCTATTTTCAATTAAAGGGAAAAAAGAGACATTTATTCTTAGTTTTTCAGAGGGATGGTAAAGATATTTGAAGTACAGTTTATGTTTATAAAAAATTGCTTTCATTAAATCTTAAGATGAAAGTTTTGCTAAGTTACACAGTTTTGTATTGACTACAGAGATTTTGATAGATTTTGGAAGAATTTTCTTCCAAAAGAGATACTTAAAAATTAAATTTTATATTTGCTTTTTTCCCCTGAGTAGTCAAGAGAAATAGAAGGCAAGAGAACATAAAATGGTTTTGTATGTTAATAAAAATGCATGGCTTTAAATGCATTTGGGAAGCAACATGCAAAATGAAGTTGTCTTGATAAACAGAGGTGACCAAGTCTGAGTACATTAAATGAGGGACATTAAAAACAAAGCCAAACTTTCATCTTATTATTGCTATGGGTTCCTTTTTCTAAGAATACTTTTAAATGTAAAATTGTTAAATATAAGATTTTGTTAAGGCTGAAAGATATGCAAAATCATGGATGTATGTGTTTCTCAGCGATCTTTCTGTTAAATTTGCTTTGTGTGTTGGTACAGCAAATCCACATCTCCCTAGGAACACTGACACTCAGCTTCCAGACAAGCTTTTCTATTACTCTGAATGTCACAGGCAAAATCACTGTGCCCTCACACCTGGCACAGAGGTAGCTAATGCCTTGTATTTAGACAGTGATTAACATGTTAAGATATGATTTTGTTAAATGCTCAGAGAAATTTCTATACTGAGTTTTGCTAGGCACTCTTAAAACTTAAATTTAAGAGATAAGGCATAAAAATTGAAGGACTATGTATGTATGGAAACACTTTTACATGGTCTCTGGGTCTTTCTGCAAATATAATACGTATATTTAGTCAATTGTAGAGATGGGCTCATTGTGCTGTTGGTATGATAGGCTGAACCTCAACCCTAATTCATTGTTAATAGATAATATTGTTATGACCTGCTACTGACTTGTCCTGTCCTTTAAGAGACAAGCCCTGCCCACTCTCCCTTCCACCAAGGCAAGTGGATCTTCCTTCCACTTCCAGTCTGTACTCTCTTTCGTCCCTTTTCTCCTCTCCCCCCACTCTTCCTCCTTCTCTCTCTGTTTCTCTCTCCCTCTCTCCCTTCCCTTTCCCTTTCCTTCCATAACCCACTGAATAAACTATACACATTTTCTCCACATGGTGTGTCTATCTGTCTCTCACCTGCCGACCCTCCCCCTCCCCCCCGCAGCTCTGCAGCAGGTCTTGAGCCACCCACTGTGGCTCCTCATGGAACTGGCTGCCCTGCCAACCCCCAAGGTCTCTCATTTGCCACCTTCCACCTACCTGGGATACACAGAGGCCTTGGGTGGTGGGACAGGCTACCCCTTGTGTCCTGCTGTGGTCTCCCACCTGCCGCTGCCCTAAGCTATAACAAATATAATGCATTTTGTTATAAATAATGTTATGAGATTAAATATTTTTATATCTAAATTGATAGATATGTACACTATAAGATTATTAAGAAAATGCTGGTATGGCTTACAAAAAGCAGTATTAGATTTAGAGTCTCTGTGTTGATTTAATGACAGGACTCACATTTTAGGTTATAAATGTTTAGCAAAAATGTCCTTATGATGAATGTAACACCACCTGTACAGCTGTTACAGTTGTTACCGCTAATGTAATGTGCAAATGGGTCTAATGGCAGCGACATGATAGAAATAGCATGAGAAATTTATCCTTTTTATGTTTCTCAGATATATTTGCATACAAATACATGTAATTCTGTGTAGGACAAAATATTCCTGTTTTTAAGGAGCATTCAGCAAAAATATTTGGGGGCACAAACATCTTAGATTGTTTACACCCTGATTATATCGTGTCTTTGTGAATATACAAATGCTTGGGCTACAAATGGTATGTCTGGAATACAGATATAAACCCATATGCATATTAACACATATAGATAACCAATATTTAGAAAGTGGTCGAAAAAAACAACACACTGTTGATAGAGGTTTCTGTCCTGCCCAGTCCCGTGGCCGTTCAAGTCCCAAAGAAACACACAGAGGCCTTTCTTTGTTTAGAATGTTGGTTACAAGTTGTATGGATAGGTCAGGAAGAAAGCTAAACAAAGGAGATTAGATTCAAAGTTCCTGTTTTGAAAAAAAGTGTGGAGGGAAAGTGCCGTGGGACAATGGTCTTGTATCCTGTCACTTGTATTATTTTAATAAAATGCTAATTGGCCAGTAGCCAGGCAGGAAATATAGGAGGCAGGGTGACAAGAACAGGAGAATTCTGGGAAAAGGAAAGGTTCAGTCTACAGTTGTTACCCAGATGATGCCAGATGAGAAGGTCTCTCTGATAAAAGGTACCAAGCCATGTGGCTAAAACAGAATTATGGATTAATACAAGTTATAAGAGTTAATAAGAAACCTGAGCTACTAGGCCAACCAGCTTATAATTAATATAGTCCCAATGTTTCTTTGGGACTGAATGTCCGCAGGACTGGGCAGGACAGAAACCTCTGTCAACAACACATGAACTCTAGACATGAACTAACATTAAAAGTACTTCACAATTAAGTGTGTTTGAGACAATATCAGACTTCTTCAACTCTTCCCTAGGATTCAGGGGTTCAGGGTTCAATCCACAACACCAGAAAAAAGGCCCATTTTATATATATTTTTTTCCTCATCCAAAGATAAATATCTTAAGAAGTCATGTGACTTAAAGGATGCCAATGGCACTCACATGCTTTCTGATTTCTGAAATATTACTGTCTAATGAAAAGCTAAGAACTGCATAAATACACAGCAACCTAGATGAGTAATACGGTTTTTCACAGTTGTGAGAAGCTTTTCAAGGATACTATAAGAAGCTGTGTGTAACTTGGTTAGCAATATCAGATTGGTTCTTTACAAAATTTTCTAGTCCTTTATATCCGAAACAAAGAAATTTCTCTAGAATATCTTATGTTTACTGTGTTTTCCAAAAGGGATGTTGAAAAGCACAGATTTGATGTTCTGTGTTCCCCGTTTGTTGTGCCGGATTTTAAAGAGAATCAGCACTCGCTTAACTTTTGCTTCAGCTGGGACCTTTTAAAATGACTGCTTTACAGTTCCGGATAAACACGGCTGCCATGTACGTGAGGTGCTCGTGTGCACAAGATAAAACGTCTATTTGTAGTCACTGACAACCTTTTCCAAAACATGTAAGATGCCTGTAAAATTTGTAAAGAGTCTGATTTGCTTCAAAAGCAAGAAATTCTGTGTAAATATGGTATTTATTTCCTTTTAAGTCTATGATCCTCCAGAATCCATTTTTTCTAGAATGTTAATCCTAAAAATGACTTATTAAGCTGATGTCATCAGAGCTGAAATTGTTTTTTAAATTTTATTTATTCATGTATTTTATGTATATGGGTACTTTGTTTTGTCCATCTAAACACCAGAAGAAGGCATCCGACAGTTGTCAACTGCCATGTGGGTGCTGGGAATTGAACTCAGGGCCTTCAAAAGAGCAGTGAGTGCTCTTAACCACTGAGTCATCTCTCCAATTTCAGAGCTGAAATTGTTAATTGTAAATAACGACACCCTTTATGGTTTTATGCATGTTTGTGTTCCTGGCTAGTTACACGGTTGAGGCAGAGCAGGTGGAGAATGGGGTCAGAAGGGCTTTGCACATGAATTATGAATTAACATATGAAGAAAGGAGAACTAGAAACCAACCTCAAAGCCAGCGTGTTACAGATAGAACCCATGAGAGAAAGCTTCTGCTGTACGAATATTCGAGAAAGTCCTCGATATGCAAACCATCTGTCAAAGTCCCAACCTTTGGTACAGTCTCTCATACAATATTGTCAATGAGTTTCTAACCTTCTGAACTCTGGTCTGCTTCCTCCCTCCCATCCCTGCATCTGCAACTAGTCTGTATTTGTGTCCAATTCCTTGTTCCAGGACACAAGAATCTTGAAATCCCAAACACAAGAATCTTGAAATCCCAAAGGCTGCCCACCAAAGCCTGATTGATATTCACTGATGTCATTTTGACCATCATTTTGAACACACGTACCCAAGCACTTTCCATTCCAAGCTGTGCCTCTCTAACAGGCTAAAAGATTAAATGCAGGCCGTTTAAGGAAAATACATGCATGTGTGCGCACACACACAAAATAGATGTAGGGTATTCTATAAATCATTAAGCCTTGGTCTGTTGTGGTTTGTAATTCTCTTTCAAAGCTGTGTCTGTTGATATTTCTCTACAAAAGGAGAGTCAAAAGCTCTTTCTTTCTTTCTTTCTTTCCTTCCTTCTTTCTTTTTTTGAGACAGGATTTCTTTCTGTAGCCCTGACTATCCTGGAACTCACTGTCTGGACTCAAACTTATAGATCTGCCTTCCTCTGCTTCCCAAGTGCTGGGATTAAAGGCATATGCCACTACACTGGGTGTAAGCTCACCTTTCTTTAGTACAATGCTGGTGTGTTGGTCAGGCACCACAGGAGGCCAAGCTTACATCTGACCTTCAAAGAAACAGACAAGAAAATACTTCCACCCCACAATCTGTCAAAGGAGAGACTTAAATGGGCTTGCAGATGGCTCTGCAGAGTGTACAATGAATAAGGATTCTTTCCACTCTAGACTCAAATTTTCAGATTTTAAGAAAACACTGCAAGCAACCTTGCTCTAAAAACCCTTCCTTCCTGAGCTCTCAGGGGCTTGAGTTTGGTCAAGAAAAGGGCCTTTGACACTGGCTGCTGCCTGCCACATCTTCTCTGAGTTTCTGATACAGATTCATTCCTGGCTAGTCCGGAAATGACTCTCATCCTGGAGAAGGGACCTTTAAGCTGTGATGTTTTCCAGAACTGTGCAGACCAGGAAGAAATTGCCAGGATTAAAATTGCACAAGACCAGAAACAAAACCAGTCTGGGCAATGAAGAGACCACATAAACCAGCTTTTCCAAAAGAACTAAAGCCAAGAGGTGGTGAAGGGCTATATGGAGGGTACTTGATACTAGCTCGGCTTCTGCAAGCATTGCGCTCATTATAGGTCTTCCAAGCATGGGGGGGGGGTACTTCAAGAAATATTTGGATATCTGTACAGTCAATAATAATAATAATTAATAATAATAATAATAATAATATAATGCTATGGCATCTCAGCTCCTTGAAGAATGAGGGATAGGCAGAGTAAGCGAAGGGGAGAGGGTTGCAATAACATAGCAGATACATACTCTATACAGCAGATTCTCACATGGAGAGTGCAGGCAGTCTGGGACTCAGTCCCCCGCTATCAGGAAAGGCCCAGTTAACTTGTCTCACTGCTACATCTGTACCTTCTGGGTTTTTTGTCTCATGGATCTGTACAAGTTGCAAGACTATCACAGACACTGGAAAGAAATGAGGTTCTTTTTGCCAGGGGTTTGGCCAGATTGCAAACAAATCCACTGATGCTTATATTTAAATTTCTTTTGGGATACAGAGAAATGTAAGTCAGTGGGTCTAGAGGGATAGGTTTTTAATTGTTTGGGAGAAATAGCCAGAAAGCAAAAGAAAATTACTGCTCTATGTATTCTTTTCACTTCTTTCTACTGTCATATTTATAATCTTTAAAAAATAAAGTGTGCATGCCTGCGTGCGTGCATGCACCTTAGTATGAGCCCTTTCCTGCAGGGGTCAGAAAGAGGGCATCGGATCTCTTTGACCTGGAGTTACTGGTGGCTGTGAGCCTCCCAAATATTGATCCTGGGAACCACACTCAGGTCCTCTGGAAGAGCAGCAGTGTTATGTGGTGTTAATCTCTGTGCCATTTTTTCAGTCTCACTTTTTTAAAAAGTGGATTTGCTGTGGGGGGCAAAATAAGGTTATAAATGAGGACTTTTGTCATCTCTGAATATACTTTCCCCATCTGTAATGCGGGAGATTAACAATTACTCCTCAGATATTGCTTGGGAAGATGACAGGTGTTGCACAGGTCACTTGGGGTTAGGGGAACTGGGGGCAGAGGTTTATCACAGTGACTGGAGATTTGAGGAGACCTCCTGGAAAGTCTTGCATGGCCGAGCTGAATTCAACCCAACAGTGAATTTCATTGACATGAAGCTATGTCTGCAACAAAGGTTTAACTTGGAGCTAAACCTCAGCTCAGAACACAGGCTCCAAGGCCTGTCTGTCACTCAGATATGGCCAGGAATTTCTTGGGTTTCCATCACACATCAGAGAGGATGGTTATCTCCAAGCTCTTTCAGCTCTAATATTCTATAACTTTTACCAAATCCAGGGGTCATGAGAATCCCCTATTTTTGTTTTCCAGTGTGAGGTATTAATAAAATTGTTATCACCTGTTTTTTAACTAAGGTTCAACACTTCTTTGAAAGCTTTAGTTTAAGGTCCAAAGACTTGACTTTTCCTTTCCTACATATTCCTGTTCTTTTCTGTCATTATCCTCTCATCTCTTCAGGCTACTTCCCCCTACCCCCTTGTTGTGGCCTTGTAGAGATATTTGGCACAAAAAAAGGATGTGGGTGACCTTACAAGTTGTATTTCAGAGGGTCCCTGGCTTAGCTGTTTCTTTAATTCAATTTTCATTATTGTCTGTGCCTGCCTGAACCTACCCTGTTCTATTTTGCTTGTCTATATTTCTTTCATGCTGGGTATGTCTCTGTCTCTCTCTCTATGACTCAATGAGTGTTATGAAATTTGCTTGTGAGATTATGGATAAAGGGTTATTTATGGGGCCATGGACACTTTCCCAATGACTATGCCACTGAAGAAAAGGTCTCACCCACTGTAACAATTAACTATCTATAACTCCTCAGAGGGATGGTCCAAAATGAGATTTAATTCTCAGCAAACCTACAGAAAGTGTTGTAAGTTGAAAACGCTAAGCACAACTCAGCAGCACACGACCAGTGCAGCAATGGTTCCCTTTGGGGTCATGGAACTGAATGGGAACTGTCATCCCTGATGTTTCTCTGCACACTTGGGGATATTATGCTATGTACAGCTCGCTTGGGAGAAGATCGGAATCCAAAAATCTGAAGTGTGTTTCTATTGACTGTGCATTGCTTTCACGCCATCTTAAAGATGAAAAAATTATGTCATACCATTGGTCGTGGGAGCGTTTGTTACTTCAAATATCCTCCTGCATTCTTCCTTTCCCTCTCCGTCCTTCCATAACTGCATTGAGTAGCACAAAAGGCGCTTAACCAAGTAGAACTAAGGAGGATGTCTGTGCTTGAAGACTGCAGTGCCGAAAAGCAGGAAATTAGAAACTGGAGAGCTAATCTGAGATAGAGCGCCACAGCACTTCACTGAAAAGACTGTCCCAGAAAACAAGGAAAACTGAATTAAAGAAACAGCTAAGTCAGGGACCCTCTGAAATCCAATTTGTAAGGTCACCCACATCCTTTTTTTGTCCTGAATATCTTCACAGACAGAGGACAGAGAACCCTGAGGTAGTGCTGTACCTGGCCCCTGTGAGTTTCCTGTCATGCATCTCCCGAGGGCACAGGCCTGTGTGTCTTAGTGAGGAGGAGGGCAATTATGACAGCTTGACGGTGCTTCACATTGACCAGTCTTTCTTTTCAGCCATCCCTGGATTCCACTGGAAACCCACGAGAAGCCTGAGCTACTAATGTGTTCCTTGGAAGAGGCACAGTTTTAAACTATGCTAAATCAGTACTGACTGGTGATCAGTTTGGGGGGAATCCTGTGTTGTAAGCCAGTCCAACTGAATGCCTCTTGATACTTCCAGAATTTCTGGGGGAATGGATGTCCTCCTTGTGTGGATGGTACGGTGTGCACGTGTGAGGCTTATACTTGTCACTTTGCCTGTGCATGTGATCTAACTGGAAGAAGGTGGAGCAGAAAGAATGGCAGAGAGATGGAGTTGGAACCCTTGATAGTACGTCTGCAGCCCATGCGGCCACAGGACTCTTTAAGATGGGAACCAATTCATTGCGCTTATAATTTAAGCTGAGTGTAGTTGAGTTTTCTTTGACTCACAACTAAACATTTCTGGATGCATGTACTTGTAGATCATGCTCTTTAGCTACCAAGGTACCCTCTTTGGTGGTGACGGTTGAGGCTAACGTCAGCCCAGCATAAAGTGTCGCTATCCCCATCTAAATCATGCAAGTTCATGTCTTCAGATGCCCTCTTCTGAGTCTCCCTCATAAAGCGACCCTGCGTTGGGATGACACTCTTTCCGGTGAACTCCCACAGAGGCAGTGTTGGATGGTAATTTATTGCCCTCTTCCTAGCAATTTGTCACCCTCTGTGCTTTCTTTTTAAAAACAAAACTTACATTTTAACTTTTTCTTTTCTGGCATTGTCTAGTGCATGACTCAGTTCTAGCCAGTTAGACTGAAACGCCTTGAGGAGATAATTCAAAATGAGCTGTTTCAGAACAACTTCCTCCCCACCTCTCCCCCGCCCCCACCGCATCCCCATCCTTCTTGTGTTGGGTCACTGACATGATGCTTGAGGCTTTGCCAGCTGCTCTGTCATAGTATGAAGAACTGGGTAGCTTGCCAACACAGCCAAGAGGGCAGATCAAAGGGCATGGACCTTGATGACACCACAGGGCAGCTAATAACACCAACAGCCAGCTTCCTCCAGAATTCTGGCATGTGACAAAATTAACCCCTTTTGTTTAAGTCACAGCAAGTCAAGCTTTCTGATATCAACAACACAGGCATCTCCACTAACTCACATGTTACTATGAGAAAGTTGGCCAAGTTTTCTTCAGGAAAGATGACTATTTCAAGTAGACTACAGACTTTGTGAGGCTCCTGGCTCTCAGGTAAGTTTTCTTCTTATGTGTGTCCTGTCTTCCGAGGGCTCTCAAATCAATTGGCCCTTAGACCAACAGCAGTATCTTTGGTCCACACCACACCCTTTGCTCTTAGGTGTGAATGAAATCACTAGACCAGCACTCAAAGTGTGTCATCTTCAGGACTCATTAATAAGCATGCAGTTGGCTTTTCCTGGGACACAATCATATCATAACTGGCTAAAGTTTGATTTAAGTCTCACCCTGGGCTTCAGCAAGATAGACCCTTGACTATTAGAGAAATTCTCTGAGATATTGAATTGCATTGGTCAGACTCTAGTCACTAGAGCTTTGAGCAAGCTGGTTAAGAGCAGAAACTGGCTTCCAGAACCAACCCATTTCCCAGCGGGTCATGCCTCGGCTCCGCCGTGGGTTTAGACAAGTGCTGATTTCATCGACTCTGTGCTGGGTTTCTGAAAACTGCCCTGTACAGTCTTCTGGTGCTTTTTGTTCTCATTGGTTTTTTGGGAAGGAGGACGGCTAAGAGCTCTATTCAAGTTCCTTTTCACGGGGACAACCCATAGACGCCACTCCAGAGAGTCTGTTAGGGCCTTTGGTCAGGTTTCTCATGTTTTTCTTAAGTCCTAGTTGTTGTTGTTTTTTTTTTTTTAATGTTCAAACATAGATTAGGGACAACACTAATATTGACAGCTGTGGTTAGAGGGGATTGCCATGGCCTTCCAGTGCAGAAAAGTCACAATGTCCATTTTCTAAACAAGCATGCATGGAAATGTTCTACTTTAATCCAACCAGACTTCCGGAAGCAATCACAAACAGCTAGCCTGAGAGTCCTTCTCTTTGGTCAACATCACTTTATTTATTTTGAGACAGGGTTTCTCTGTGCAGCTTTGGTACCTACCCTGGCTGGCCTCAAACTCACCTCTGCCTCTGCCTCCTGAGTGCTGGGATTAAAGATGTGTGCCACCACCACCCGACCCTCAACATCACTTTATTACAGACATCAAATGCCTCATTTTGCTGTAGATAAACGGAAATGTTTATGGGAGCCTCCATTTCTTCCTGGCAATCATCTCGTGGGAGAGTCAAGGAGTCCCTGAACTGGGGTGATCAGCAGAGCACAGCTGCTACCAGGAAGCATTGGATTGCGCTATGTGAAGAGTCTCAGTTTTGGATAGAAATAGCACATGATTTGAACTCCTCTTTCATTATCATTGACTATCAGATAATAAATGGTTCATTCCCTTTACAGTAAGAAGCATGATTCCAGAAGGGCAAGATACTGCCTCAACGCGAAGAATGACTTGGCGTAATTGGGTTGACAGAAAAGTCAAGATAATTATAAGATCTCTCCCCATCAAGATTATCCTAACTGGGAGGAAGAAATACATATTTCCCCCTCTAGAACTCTCTCAATCAGCCTGCTTGTTTTTCTCCCTTCCCTGTTCTTCCTATACCTACTCTTTATTTTCCCGTGTGCCCCCTGGTTGCACTCGTAACTCTAATTTTAGTACCCAGTCACTCTTTAGTGCGGGTACTAGCATAGGCAGTCTGTGTTCAAGGCTTTTACTCTCCCGTGATATGTCATACTTAATTAACTGTCACCTTCCCTATTAATATTAACTGAAATATTAATTTGATGAATCTTAATTTCTCTTAATCATAGCATCATTTTGATCCTTCATTGGATATCTCTTTAGAGTGACATTCAGTGCAGAGGAGAAATATTAATAGCATATTAAGGCGTTTAAAACATCTCTTTAATAATTGCATGTTTTCCTGGTAAGGGGATGTGTTCCTTGAACAGATGTAGGCACCCTGATTTCCTTGTTAGCAAATGGATGTTTTGTCTTGATCACCTTCTGACTCTATTTTACACCTTTAAATGAAAATACTTCCAAATTTAAGAAATGTTCCCCCAAAGATTATTCTCTAGAGTCTGCTGCATTATTGGAGTGGCAAGGGCTTTGTACTATTAATGGAGGCATAGAAAATTTATATTTGAAGGTTTAACCTGAGCCTTGGGTAGCAGAATCTATGGAAAGCCAGTGCCAGGAGGAAAGAGCCAAGCTGAAGGGCAGCTGAAACAGGAGGGAAGGAAGGAAGGAAGGAAGGAAGGAAGGAAGGGAGGAAAAGAGAAAAAGAGAACTGGTCTATTATTGACCATTCTAACGTTCTTCTCGTTCATTAGAAAAATTTCCCCCCCTTGTCCTATATCCGCATCACAGATGCATTGAATCTGGGTGAAGATGCTCATCAGAACACACTCCACCGATAACACATGGTTGGCACAGAGAGTTTTTTTAGGAACAGCCCCATCTCTCAAGCCCAGTCACAGGCAGAGCATTGTTCCCAGGACTCTGGTTCTCATGCATCTCCTCAAGCGTCAGCTCCCTCACTGAAGGGAGAATGCCAGAAATTCTCCCTCCCTCCTTCATTGCCTGAGCACTCCAAGGGGTGTCCTGATCTTTACCCACTCTGGAGCAGCATGGCCCGTGAGCCCACCTACCTCCAGGTACACCACCCACGGCATCACCAGCGTGGCCACCAGCAGGTCTGCAACAGCCAGGCTCACCACCAGGTAGTTGGTGGTGGTCTGTAGGGCGCGCTCCCTCAGCACAGCCGCGCACACCAGGGCATTGCCGAAGATGATGGCTAGGATGAGTGCACAGTAGGACAGAGCATAGTAGGCATGCGGGCGGGCCCGGCTGACCCCTGTGGAGTTCTCTGCCCCACAGGTGGAGTTGATGTGGGTGCTTATCTGGCTCAGAGGTGCCATAGCCCAGATAGAGGAATGTGACTCCAGAATGTCCCTAGGAAAAGACCAAAAACAATGTGGGTCAAATCAAACTCGTTGAGGCTGGGATATGACATGTAAATGCAGTTTAAAATTTGAGTCTGCAAATATTTATGAGTCATTTTCTATATAGCATCAGGCAGTATGTAAAAACTTGATGTGGGAGTGTCATACATCAATCTGTTGATTTCATTGGTTAAGCAATAAAGAAACTGCTTGGCCCTGATAGGTTAAAACATAGGTGGGAGGAGTAAACAGAACAGAATGCTGGGAGGAAGAGGAAGTGAGCTCAGAGAGATGCCATGCTTCCCTCTCCCGGGCAGAGAGCTCTGCTCTCTGAGGCACACGCCATGAAGCTCCGACCCAGGATGGACGTAGGCTAGAATATTTCCTGGTAAGACTGATGCTACACAGATTATTAGAAATGGGCTAGTCCAGGTGCAAGAGTTAGTCTAGAAGAGGATAGATATAATGGGCCAAGCAGTGTTTAAATAAATACAATTTGTGTGTTGTTATTTTGGGGCATAAGCTAGTCAGGCGGCCGGGGTGCCGGGGACACAGCCCCGCTGCTCCTATTACAACAAGAACTAGAGATAGAAATAAAACATAGATAAGCAGTCCCTCCCTTATGAAGTGTCTATGGGGGATATGGTCATCAAGATAACTCCTGTTCAATGATGACATGCATTTTGGAGAAAAGTAAATCAGAAATGGTCACTGGGGAGTGGTTGAGGATAGTGTGTGTGGATGAGCATCTGAAAAACAATTTCTAACTGGTATCATTAGGAAGCCTTCGTAGATATATTAGTAATTAAGTCAAAGGTGAGAGAGGCAGAGAACCAACCAACACAGATACCTGGTAGAGTGTGGTCCAAGTAGAAGGAGCGGGGTGCCTCTAGGAGGCGGGGTGTGGGGTGAGTGGCAGGAAGGCCAGTACAGCTGGAGTCTAAGGAGGCAGCTGTGAAGTGGAGGGATATGCGCTCTGAGGGCTTGTGTGGGGACAGAAAGAATCATGCTTTACTCTGTGTGGAATGCAGCTGCTGCCGTGTGAGAATTCTCCTGGTCATCTCCTAACTCTGGGACCACAGGCGTGCTATCCTCTCTGAGCTCCGGTTTTCTCCTCTATAAAACGGAGGAATGATAGAGCCCGAGCCTGTTTCCTAAGATTTTCACTCCAAGCATTGGTGGAAATAATTCTCAAGATGGGATGATAGCTAAGGGGCAGTGTACACACGACACAGCTCTTTGACTTCAGCCCCACAAAGAAAGAACAGAACTGTTTTGTTTCTGTTTTTTGAGGAAGGGATCCACCTGTAGCCTGAACGGCTTGGCACAGGATGTGGTCTAGGCCAGCTTCAAACTCAAGGTGATCCTACTGCTTCAGACTCCCAAATGCTGAGATCACAGACATGAGTCACCATGGCTGGCTTATAAAAACAGTGTTTTGTGGGTTAAGACTTTGGAAATCATGCTCTATACTTCAAATACTGTGCAAGTACTGTGTTGGTTTTTTTTTTCTTATCAGCCTGTTCATCTTAGTTTCCTTCTTTTTCAAATTTTTAATAAAAACATATTTGTGTGTGTGTGTGTGTGTGTGTGTGTGTGTAGGTGAGTATAGTGTAGTGTGTATATGTCTCGGTGTGTGTGATGTTTGAACCTGTGTATGTGTGAGTGCATGCATTATGTGTGCATGTGGAGGCCAGAGGATGATGCTGAACCTCTGTTCTGTCTCTCTTCACCTTATTCCTTTGAGACAGGGTTTCTCTCTCTCTGTGCCTGGAGCTAGGCATGGAGCCAGAAACTCAGAGATCCTTTCGTCTCTGCCCCTCACAGCATACATGGCCACATCCAGCGTCTTCTGTGGGTACTAGAATCTGAACTCAGGTCCTAATGCTTATACAGAAGGTTCTCTTAGCCACCAAGTCATCTCTATAGGCCTCACTTTCCCGGTTTTCTTCCTCCAATCCAATTTAGCTCCCCCATCTCTGTTAGCCTCTTATAAATTTCTTAAATAGCCCATTCTCTCTCATATTTTACATAGGGAGTAATGGGTTTTAGAGACTAGATTATAGGAGAAAATGTTGAGTATTTGAGTTTAGTACAGTGGTTTTTGTATTCATGGGAATTCCACCTGTAGAATTTTATTTGAAAGTTCCTAATTTTAAAACATTACCATTTGAAAATGTTTAATCTCTATAAAGTCCCCTAGGACCCACCAAAATCCATGGTTCAATAATGAGTAACTTCCAATCTTTTTTAACCCAGCTTGATGTCCTTGCTTTATAAACAGGGAGATCAACCACAAAGACCCGAGTAACGTATCATGAGTCCTATGCTTACTATGGTCTTCTAATTCTTTCAGTTTTGCCTTTTAGCATTTGGAAGTCATAGTGACTGTCTTATTACCATCCTACTGGGGAAAATAAACCCTCAAATCATGCAGGGTTGAGCCAGTAGTGGTATAAGCCTTTAATCTCAGCACTTGGGAGGCAGAAGCAGGTGGATCTCTGTGAGTTCCAAAGCAGCTTGGTCTATATATAAAGTTCCAGGGCAGCTGGAGTTAAATAATGAGACTCTGTTTTAAAAAAGAAAACTAAGGAGGTTTGGCTTCAGAGCGGCAAAGACACCTGAGTCCATTAGCTTCACCCATGATGCCGGTTTGTAGGGACCATACATATAGAAAGGACTCTGGGCTCCAAAAGCCAGATTTTCATGTGTTCATGGGACATGAAAACCCTCACTCCTGAAGAAAAGGCCTGTGTGCAGAGGGTATCAGTGCTTCAGAGCCACATGCTAAAAAGACCTGGAGCCTGTGCCTGCTGTGGTGCAATGGTCTTGTCACTTGACAATGGATTTGTTACTTGTATTGGTTTAATAAAATGCTGATTGGCCAGTAGCCAGGCAGGAAGTATAGGTGGGGTGACCAGGTAGGAAATATAGGTGGGGCAACCAGAATAGGAGAATTCTGGGAAGAAAGAAAGGCTCAGTCTGCAATTTTCACCCAAACACAGGATGCAAGATGAGAATGCTTCACTGATAAAAGGTACCAAGCCACATAGCTAACACAGACAAGAATTATGGGTTAATTTAAGATGTAAGAGTTAATAAGAAGCCTGAGCTAATAGGACAGCCAGTTTATAATTAATGTAGGCCTCTGTGTGTTTCTTTTGGACTAAATAGCTGCTGGACCAGGCAGGACAGAAACTACTGTCAACATGTGCCCAGGTAAAAGTGTTTCCTACTTAACATTTAACACATAAAATCTCTATGGCCATGCTGGCCTTCTGCCACAGTCTGAATGTTTGTGTGTCCCCAAAACCTGTCTGTTGAAGTCTTAAATCCCCATGTGGTGATGGTATTGAGAGGTAAGAGTTTAGTGAGAGCAGAATCTGACGGTGGTCAGGGTTTATTCTCAATCTTGCCACCTAGAGCTCTCCTAGAATTAAATGGTTGACTTAATCATGGCTATCATTTTACACCCCATTTTGAAACACTTCTGTCTGAAGCAAGTATTAAAATGAACCAGTGTTAGAAAAGGGTGACCAACTTGGAACACATTCAGGAAATTACTTAAAAATGTTCTTTATCACAGCACATTGTTTGCAGTCAATATATTTTTTAACACATAATAATAATTCTTGGTAATAATTGTAATTTCCTCATTATTAGGAGAAGGGCAGCCGCTACCCTGGAGACAGCATGGCGGTTGCCAAGAGCTTTTGGAAAAACACAGCACTTTCTGATTGTTCAAGGATATTCCCCCCCTTGGAGGCAGGCTCAGGCCCACAATACCTTTCCTTTCACAGCTGGGCCACCTTCAAGGCAGGGACCAGCATCTCCTCCCTTTCTGGAGTCTGCAGCTGCTTAATCAAACCCTAGCCTCATCTCATCTGTCAAATAAGAAGGAAAAAGCATAAAGCCATGGGATTCTTGCCAGGCTTTGTGCTCCGCCCAGAGGGTTGGCAGCGACCTAACGGAACAGGGGATGTCAGGGGCTCCTTGTAAGACAGGCAGCGCTCACTGCCCCAAATCCGTTCTGGCCCTTAGGTTGGAAGCACAGCCACTTGGGTTTCTGGTGTGCGCTTTCACATGGTATGGTTCCCGGTCTTAGATTCCTCTTTGTAGCAGGTGGGTAGACCGTGGTGGTTCCAGAATTCTGGGTGTGAGAGATAAAAGGAATCAGAGATGATGGAGATATGCCGCAGTGCTCCCTGCCTCTTGGCTAATTATTTTCTCCTTGAATTTTTTTTTCTTCTTAAATGAGATTTTTTTTTTTTTTGTAACTCTGAGCTGGGTTGTTTTTCTCCCTCTTTAGCCTTCTGATAGATGTGCTAACGGATAGAGAACTAGTCTCAGGATGAAACTGGGAGTCTGAAGAATTTATTAACTTAATAATCACTCTCCAAATAATTCATAATGATAGGCCAGTTGTTTCATCATCAGACAGAGGATAAATCATGCCCACTTCATAGGGTTATTGTGAAGACCAAATGCAATTATATGCTTAAAGCCTCCACACTATGAACAACGGGGCCAAGAATTCTTTGTTTTGCAGGATGTCTTATGCATTGTTGATGTTTAACAGTGTCCCTGCTCTAGCTTCTAGTTGTAATAACCAAAACCTGGACACTGCTCAATCTCAAGTTGGGGAGGGGGCAAAATTTCTCTCCCACTGGAGAAGCGTTGCTCCAGTGGATGACCTAGCATAGCTTTTATTGTTAATGGGAAGGTGTGAGAAATCAGTTACGGCTGCCAATCATCTGATGGACTTGGTGGTTAGGAGACTACTGGCAACAGAGAATGTTAGGAGTTAAGAGTGTGTATGGAAGGCGAGAAAGTAAAGAAAGGAGGCTAAGGAGTTGGCTCCGTTGGGAAGAGCATTTGCTGGGCAAGTGTGAGGATCTCAGTCTGAATCTCTAATACCCAGGTAAAAAGCTGGGCATCACTGGATGAAGTCATATGTGTGACTGGATAAGGCAGAAGGCTAGGGTTTGGTGGCTGTCAGCCTATGTGGCTCCGGATTCATCGAGAGACTCAAGGGAATGAGGCAGAGTGTGACAGACTAGGACATCTGACATCTTCTGATTTCTGGGCCGCATGGCACACATATGTGCTCATATATTGCAGATATCATGGGGCAGGGTGGGGTAGTCAAAGGCCAAAAGAATATGGCTAGCTCCGATCTCTTAAGACATACTACATACAACCTTGCTTTTAAATTTTAAGAAGATTAAATTTCATATAAAGTGTTGGTTCATTCTGATCTTTTTGGTGTGTCCTAGCCTTTTGAGGATGCCTGTGTGACATAGTTGAAAAGCCAGAAAGACAGAATGGGCAAGCTCTTGTTATCTGGGACACATCCTGCTTTGCTGATATTCGGATCCTCTGGGCACCTGGACATTCAGGCCACAGAGTGTCACTAAGAGAACTATTCAACACGAGCAGCGTGAGGACAATACTAGATATGCTGAAGTGGATGAAGGAAAGACCACGAGGCCTCAACCATACACAAAGACCTAGAGGCCACTAAGAAATGCTGAGAGCTGGAGAAATAGTCTTCCCCAGGGAAGAAAGAGCATGCCAATTGGTTATCCAATACCAAATGGTCAGTCCTGAAATCGCACATGCGAGAAACATGATACAGACTGAGCAGGTTATGGAGAGACGTGTAGATGTAAATACATGTACATAGATGCATAGAACAATAATCAGTGAAAAGAGAGGCTGGGAAGTTTGGAGAGGGAAAGAGAAGTGGGAGGGGCCAGAGGGAGTAAAAGGTAGTGGGAAATGATGCATTTATATTATAATCACAAAAATAAAAGAAACGCTTTAAAAACGGGACCTACATGACTTAACTATTTGTTTTTTCTCCTTAAAGAGATTGAAGTAATAAAACCACAAATATAATAAAACCCAGACCCCTTGAGTATTTATTTAGCCTCGTTCCAAACTCCAGCACTTCTGGGGTATTTCTTGTGCCAGGCAGACACTAATACTTCCCAGGCGACATCCGTTACTGTTTACAGTGTCTCCTCAGGGAAGACATGGACCTCTTCCTTTTAAGTATTGAAACAGAGACACAGAGAGGGTCAGCAACTTTCTCAAGCTCATATAGTGCGACTCTCTGGTCTCCACAGAATGAGTCTCTCCTCTGTCACATCCCCTCTGGTGTGACTCTCTCTCACCACACACCCATGGCAATGGGGCAGAATGACTATGGAGCAAAACCTTCAGAACGCACACACCCAGGACAGGCCACAAGGCTATACACACAGAAGAGGGGCATCCCTCCCAAACCAGGAGAAAATGAGTTCTTGTTTGTGTTCCTTCTCCGGCAAACAATTGCACAGTGTATGGTGTGCGCCACCCTTTGACAGGGCTTCTCAAGTTGAAAACTCACAACTGACTATTGTCTATATGGTACATATTGATGCTGGAAGTCATTCCTAGGTTGAGGTGGGGTTTCTCCAAGCCAGAATGAACTAGAGGCTTCCATGACATATTTTCCTTCATGGTCCAGGTCCCTGACCTCTATCATCTTTTTACTAACAAACACGTTGATCTCCAGTGTCCAGTTTTTCCAGTCTTTGCTTCAACTCAGACTTTCCAATTGCCCGCTAAAACGATTAATTCTAACAGCTAACATTTATAAGCTTTATCATACTGAAGTTCTCTGACAATATGAAGAATAAAGTCAGTGTTATTCTCATCCCCATTCTAGAAGATGAAGAGAACGCCTCACATAGCGATTCATTTCTAGCTGAGACCTAAACCAGTGAATGGTGGAGTTGATTTAACCCAAGACCCGAGTCCAGAACTTCTGTTCCGAATCCTCCATGATGGAGGTGAAGCAGACAAACCTGGAGTGGGAAATAATGTGAAGATCTTGCTTGTTCAGAGGAGCTTCTGCACATGTCGTTACCCAGCTTTTCAAAGTCAGTGCAGGTGTGCACTGCTCACAGAGCCGGTGGGAGGTATATTGTCATCGTTATTAGAGATAGTCTTTAGCATTTCTATGGCGCTTTATTCTTGCAAATTGCTGTCTAATTCATTTTGTAATGAAAATTCACAAGTGCCTTGAAGTATATAGTGTATTTATAGATTTGGATATATTTACCCTACTGGTACATATGCAGAGGACAGGCCATAGTTGGTTTTACTGAGATCCATTAGCTAGCATAATGCAGTTCTTTTTTTTTTCCTTATTGAACCTGACCTATAAAGCATGCTTACTTTCCCTGACAGTCTTCCAAAACAAATCTTGTTGTCATTCTAACCAGAGATAAAATGGGGAAATACAGTAGACCAAGTAGCTAATAAGTGAGTATTAATTGATAGTAAACTTCAGTGCATTAGAAATCAAATCTAATACTGGGTAGATTCTGGCTGATATTTGACATATTGATTATTCAATTATAAGGAGCCTTCTGCTAGGATATTATCAGTGTTTTCTTTACTTGTCACCCTTGTCCATTATTAGCCACGCAGATCTTTGAAAACATTCAAGTATGCATAAACAAGTGTCTGAGCAGGAAAATCTCACATCGCCTGTCCTTCTTTTGAACTCTGCAAGGTCCCAAGGCCAGACCCAACAGCTGTCTCTCATACATACCCAAGGGTAGACAGTTTGCTGACCTTGTAGTGTCAGTAAACAAAGGGCTTAACCTGCAAAGTGCAAATGGGTGTGCAGAGCCTGTTTAGAATCAGAGTTCCACTTGCTATTGCTACATGATTGTTTGTGCACGCGTTGATACGGCATTATATTGAAGTAGATGCAGTAAGTGCAGTAATCGTATGAACTCTGTGGCCCCAATAAGCCACGGTAAGCAATGGAAGTCCCACAGTTACACCACAAGCCCTCAAAGTCATACACCGTCATTGGCGAAAACACAGTCATGCTTTCAAGCACTACATATCTGTTGGGATAATTGCATTCTGACTTGGAAGCAGCTTGACTTTAAATAGATTGAAAACAGTGTCTCTCTAAACCCTGGGCCCTGCATTCAGGGTGCCTAACTGGGGAGTTTAAAATACCAGACTCTGACAAGTAAAAAATCCCTTAAAAGGAAGACAGTCAACTTCCCTGCAACTCCTAGGAATAATGACAGGTTTTTATTTTTCGTCTTTTATGGATGCCTTGATATAGATTCTAGAGCCATCAGGACACAGTTGTGGGGGTGGGGTAAAACAAAAAAGCTCCAACCACTTAATGAAATGAACACGCTTCCTTGGGGTTTCATGTTTTAAACCTAGAGTAGCTCGGAGATTTAAAGCATATTCTTAGAGAACCAAAAATTCCAAGCTAATAAAATAATCTTCCACTAAATTAGAAATGAAAAGAAAAATTCACTTACCCTGAAAATTTCTTCTGGTGTCTGGAGACTGTGGAGTTTAACACCTCAGTTCCTGAAGCCATTTACTGACAGCAGACAATGCTGAAGCAAAGCAAACTTTGCCTTTCCCGGGACACAGAAACTATGGAGTCGTTTTCATACAGAAAGAAAACCACCTGGTTTTGCCTCTGAGGTGGAAATTACTTGTGAACAACTCTTGCAGCGTTCCTATCAGACCTCACGGCAGGTTTCATAGGTGCCTTCCCAAGGCACCAGTGTTCTCTAGAGGATCTGGGAGGGACCCCACTGAACGTTGTTTGGGTTAGGAGCTCAGAGCTCTGTCCTTGGTGCTGAGAGAGAGGGAAGAGCCGCAAGCTGGATTTCTCTCCTGCTTGCCTCTCTTCCCTCCGTGGCTCTCTCTACCTGCTTCAGTACTGTACTTTTTAGTACGCTTGCATTTTTTCCCTCAGTGCTCTTTTTAATCCCAGCGTTACCACTCCCGTTACCTTTACGTTTGATTTCTCTTGACTAACGCTCACCGTCCTCGCTTCAATTGTCTTTCCAGCTTTTGGTGGGTGTGAAGATAGGGTTCAGACGGAGCCAATCAACAAATGGATACCACAAGCAGTTAATGGAAATCAGTACAATTTAACACACAACTGGCAGAATCATTAAATCTGGAGGTGTGTGCCGGTCTGGGTACAGGAGGTTAGAGGAAATACACTGCAGTAGGAGCAACTCTAAGGCATGGTTATAGCTCACGATGAAGAAGAAACCCACTAATATTATGAGCAATATTAAATGTTTATTTAGCAGGGTTTCTTGTTTCCACAGAAGTTTACAAACACTTGTCAATTTGTTCTTTCTGCTTGTCCATGGCATATGTTTTTTCCATCCTATTTTCTTACCATTAATTTTCAAACTCTAGATTTGCGAGCTAATTGAGATGCAATTAAGGTCAGTGTCAGTGGACACTTAGACCATCTTCACTCATGTTCATCTGTTCAAGTAACTCTTTGTTATGGGAACCTAGCTACTTCCTATTCTCTAATTTCAGGTCTCTTCTACCTTCAGACAGGGCTGGGATTCTTTTATTAGTTTCTCTGCCACTGTGCTTTGGAATCTGCACTGAGTGCTTACTCTCAAATGAATCCCCACTGGATATGACGGAGACCTCTACTGGCTGAGAGAGATGGAGTCACAGCAAATCTAAACAGCATTAATGGCAGTAACCATCATTTATTGAGCATGTACTATTAGCTGGTCATTTTAAGTCATTGCTTCTTTTAATCCTTTCAGCAACCTTACATAGTAGATATTACCTTTTCCTTCCTTACTGTGACTGAAAAAAAAATCGAGGCACACAAAAATTAATATGATTGATGAAGGTCACTCAGCTAACAAATAGAGCTGGGATCTGGATTTAGACAGCTTAATTCTCTAAACTACTATGGTATACTTTTCCTTCAGATGGAAAATTTAGTTTTCTGAGGTAAGTGACAATATTTCAGGGGGAAAAAAGTAGCTATAATGGCTGTAATAATGACTGTGCTGTTTTGAAAGAGAAACGTCACCCATAGGCTTGGATATTTGAGCACTTGGTCTCCAGTTGGTGGTGATGTTTGGGGGAGGCTTAGAAGGTATGGCCTTGATGGAGGAATTATGTTCCTGATGACAGACTTTGAGACTTCGTGTCACTTGCCGTACTGGATAGTTTTATTTCAGCTTGGCACAAGCTATAGTCATCAGAGAGGAGGGAACCTCAGTAAAGAAAATACTTCTGTAAGATTGATCAGTAGGCAAGCCTGCAGAGCTTTCTCTTAACTAGTGGTTGATGTGGTAGAGTCCAGTCCATTGTGGGTGGTGCCATCCCTAGCTGGTAGTCCTGGGTTTTATAAAAAATCAGACTGATTTGGACCTTGAGATTTCAGTCCAGTGCTCCAATGTGGGTCTCTGTCTCCTTTCACCGCCTGATGAAGGTTAATATTCAGGAGGATGCCTATATGTTTTTCTTTGGGTTCACCTTCTTATTTAGCTTCTCTAGAACTGGGTCTGAAAAATCATGGGATAAAACCAGACTCGCTGAACATAGCGGACAATGAGGACTACTGAGAACTCTAGAACAATGGCAATGGGTTTTTGATCCTACTGCACGTACTGGCTTTGTGGGAGCCTAGGCAGTTTGGATGCTCATCTTACTACACCTGTATGGAGGTGGGTGGTCCTTGGACTTCCCACAGGGCAGGGAACCCTGATTGCTCTTTGGGCTGATGAGGGAGGGGGACTTGACCTGGGGAGGGGGAAGGAAATGGGAGGCAGTGGCAGGGAGGAGGCAGAAATCTTTAATAAATAAATTAAAAAAATGGTAATTAAAAAAAAATCAGACTGAGCAAGCTAGTAACCTGCCCTGTCTGACTTCCTGGAGGAGTAAGCCAAATGAACTCTTTCCTCCCAACTTGCTTTTGGTCATGGTGTTTCATCATAGCAATAGTAACCCTAACTAAGACAAAAAGATAACTAGCAGCATTCTCGGAAAAAGTTACCTTTCTCTCAGTGGCAACAACATATACTATTTGCTGAGTAAATATGTCTGTAAAATTGCTGTCTGGAGCCACCAGGGTTCCAGGTCTACTTTCTGCTTGTGATTGATATGTAATTCCTCCGCTTCCTCCTCCTGCTGCTATGCCTGCCTCTTGCTGCTATTCTTCTCTGCCACATGGACTCTTACCTCTTTGGGACCATAAATAAATTCTCTCATAAGTAGCTTTTCATTGTGGTGTTTTATCAGACCGACAGAAAAGTAGCAAACACAATATTGACAATAGGATCTTTGAATGGTGGCTTATACAGAAAACATTGCCTAAGCGATATTCCTGTCCACATCCTCCACACACCACTTACTTTTGCAGATTCTGCTATAAGCTAATTGGTGTTTTAAAGCCCTGACCTTGGAATGTGGCTGGATTTATACCTAAGATTTTCAAATCATTCACTAAGTTAAAACTAGGTCTTCAGTGTAAGTTCTATCCCAGTAGGACTGGTATCCTCAAGAGAAGAAGAAGAGACAGCAAGGGTGGACAGAAGAAAGACTGAATGAAACACAAGAATGGCAGCTGTCTGGAAGCCAAGGAAAAGAGCCTCAGGAGGACCCAAACCCGATGGCATGCCGCTTTGGACTTTCAAGCCTCCAAACAGTCAGAAAATAAATGGCTCCTGTCTAAGCCATCTAGTCTGAGGATTTTGCTGTAGTGACTGCAGCGAACATACGAGAGGCTCTATAGAGAGAGCTGCTGCTGTATGCAAGGCTGCTCATTCTATTACTGAAGTAACATGCTTAGATTACGACTGCCTTGAGACTGTGACTCTCAACTGCAGGGTGGACCTTCAGCTTCTCCTACCAGGAGGCCAGGTGCAGGCCCAGGTTGGCCTGTCTGATGCGTGGAACTGGGGTTTTAACAGGGTTGTGCACAAGCAGAGTGAAGCAGACACATTTTAAGAATTCAGCATCTCATATTGTTTGTTTGTACCATTATAGGCTTGCTTTCCACAACCTATAAACCTGCATTTATGGTTTGGATGTGAACTTTCCTCATAGGCTCATGTGTTTCTATACTGGTCCCAGCTTGTGGCACTGTTTTGGGAGACTATGAGTCTTTTAGGAGTATGACCTTGTTAGAAGAACTAGATTGGTAGGGGCTTTAGATTGGTAGGGGCTGTAGGTTGGTAAGGACAGGATTTATGAGTTCTTGCTTATCCCCGGTTCTTCAGAGTCCCCTCTTCTTCCTGGCTGCTGATTCTGGATTCTGCTGCTCCAGCCCATGGCAGCTCCCACCATCATGCCTAACCAAAATAATGAACTGTGTTCCCTGAACCATGAGCCCAAGTGAATCTTTTCTCCCTTATTTAATTCAGGTTATCCTGTCTCAGCAGCAAGACAGGTAATTCAGGCATGGCAGCTCACAGCTGTAGTGTTAACCCTCAGGAAGCTGAGGTAGGAGGATAGCCTAAGTTTGGGGCCAGCTTGAGCTACATAATGACTTCCAGGACAGTCAAGCCTAGAAAAACCCTGCCTCACTGCTTGCCCTCCCCCAAAGGTCACTAAGCCACCTGTGTTTATTTTTAACATTTGTACATATTCTGCCTAATGATAGTGTTGCCCCATGAACGTAGAAGGAAAGGCCTCAATTTGAGACCTTCACTGAGAACACAGAATATCCTCACTGAAGGGAATTTTCTCTGCATGTTCATAGTGATTCTCTTCGGTAAGTTGAACGAAAGATAAAAGGGATAAAAATTCTCATTCTATTTCTATATAGATGCATAAGGCAGGGAAATTCCCTGATGTACCCAAGGTTGTAGTCCCAGGCAAGCAGCTCCGTCTCAAGCCAGGTGACCTTGGGGAATGGGAGGGATCGGTGCAGGAATTTCTAGGGAGAAGGAAATGAATGAGGTGGCTCTTTCTCTCAGGTCTTCAGCAGAGGTGAAGATAAAACAATTGTCTGTCTTTACCAACTTGGTACTTCTCATTCACATCACTGCATTGAACTGGTTTCTTTTTCTTTACTTACTTATTTCCTTTTTTTTTAAAAAATAAACAAAACTCTTATTCATGATTGGCATCGAAGGTTTTAAGATCTTCTTTCTGGGAAGAACTCCAGAACGCCCACAGAACAGATATGCCTGGGCAGAAATCAGGGAAAACTAAGCTCATTTCTCTTATCTTTCTTCCAGGAAACATTCAAAATAGCATGACTACAACATTCTCCTGAACCAGCAAATGGGCGCTTTGGAAGTCGAGAGGTCAAAAGCAGAGTGAGGACACAGGCTGCTTCTGCTAAATGGGCACAAGCAGTGGTGGTGTTTCAAAGGAAAGAGGGGAAGGCTTAGGATGAAATACGCTTTGGGTCTTTAAAATGCTCCTGCAGGGTCTCAATCCAGCAGCACTGCCTTGAGCACCAACCACTGAATTCCACATGATTTTCCCATGGTCTTTAAACCCACGCAGAACTCACACCCACCAGGACACCAGAGAGACCAACTAAAGCAGGGTCAGTGTGAGGATCCTACATGAACACAGGGCACCATCTATCTATATCTCATTACGAGCAACATTTCTCAGTGCGAACCTGATTTGATCAGCTCGGTGACTTTAAGTAGAGGAGCACAGACCTAAGGACTACCTCTTTGTCTTTCTGTGACATCAACAGAGGATCCTATATTATTTGATTTGGTTTATTTTGCCTTTCTGAGACATGGTCTGGCCAGAAAGTACTCCAGCCTATTCCTCCCACACCCTGTACTACCCATGTGCTACCATGCCTGGCTTTAGAAGTTTTTAAGAAGACAAATTGTTTAAAGTAGGTAGTGATCCATGTATTACAATTACTTCCCCCCAACTTTAGCTGCCCTGTCCTCTACAATAAGGCCTTGAGATAGGAACCGTGATGGTTTAAAGGAAATGGTCCCCATAGGGAGTGGCATTATTAAGAGGTATGGTCTTGTTGGAGGAAGTGTGTCACTGTGCTGGCTTTGAGGTTTCCTTTGCTCAAGCTGCGTGACACACAGTTGCTTCTGCTGCTTGCAAATCATAATGTAGACCCCTAGGGTCCTTCTCCAGCACCATGTCTGCCTCCACTGCTAACTACTGTGATGACAATGGACTAATGTTGTAGGGAGGCTGCTTGTTCTTCCCTGCCACCTAGCTAGCTTAGACCCAAAATAATCACACAGAAACTGTGTTAATTAAATTACTGCTTGGCGTTGGCTAACTGAATTTAGCCCATCTCCTTTAATCTGTGCATCACCACAAGGTTGTGGCCTACCAGCAAAGTTTCAGCACATGTATCTCCAGTGACTCCATGGCGTCTCTTCGACTCCACCTTCCTTCTTCCAACACTCAGTCCAGTTTTCCCTGCCTACCTAAGTTCTGCTCTATCAACAGGCCAAGGCAGTTTCTTTATTCGTTAACCAATAAAAGCAACACATAGACAGGAGGACCTCCCACACCCTTTCCCCTTTTCTGTTTAAATAAAAAAAAAAGAAAGGTTTGAACTTTAACATAGTAAATTACATATAACAAAACAGGTATCAAGCAAGAATTACAGTTACAATATTTGTATCTACTTTATCTTTTATTATAACTAAGGAAAACTATAACTATAACTATACATTCTTCAACTCAATCAAAGACTCCAGAAGAATATAATATTGCCTAAGTAAACAGGAAGTACATTGTAAGCAACTTCCAAAACTCTAAAATTGACAGAGACATCTTGCTGCCTGGACACTTACCCAAGGTTCTTCTGTACCATTGGGGCATCCATCTTCAGTCTACAGGCCCATAGTATCCAGTAGACTTTTCCATGAAGCAGGAAATTTCAAAGACAGTTCTGCCTATATTGGCAATTTGTCAGTCACTTTCTTCTGTGTCCTACAGAATGTCTAACATATTCTTTCATGAAGCAGAAACCCCAAAGGATCATTTCAGCTTTAGGCAAGTTTAGTAGTCATTTTCTGTGGGTCCTATATATCAAGTTTATCAAGCAGTCCTAGTAAGAGCAGTTTCTTGCCAAATGGTCAACCAGCTCCATAAAGAGGCTCTTCAATGCCCATCATCCTCTTGAAGTAGATTAGTGCTGCCAGGAGCAGATGTGTCTCACTGTCATGAAAAGTCCTAAACTCTTAAAACATTTTAAATGCCATATTCTGAGGGTCTCTGAAAGATTTGAAGAATACCTATCTAACTAAAATATATCTACAAAACCTAACTAACATGACTACAAGCTTGACTATTATAGATGATTATCTATTAACCTATATTTCTTAATTATACATTACATTTTTAAGTGAGCTTCACAAACACAATACCTTAATCAAGATCAGAAATACATATACATATAACAATATTGACCTTAAATTTGTATCAATAAACCAAGATCCATACCAATGCAAACCTCCATAGCATATCCCCCTTTAAATGTAAACAAACATTTGTGTACAATAATTGGGATGTGTGGATTGGGGAGTTCATAGATGCACTCAACCATGACATGACAGCCATCGTCACTCCCACTCTTCTGCTCATGAGCACAGTGTAGCCTAAGGGGTGACAGATGGCAACATAGGGGTCATAAGACATGAGAGCCAGGAGAACATACTATGCACCACCAAGAGACAGGTACACGAAGTACTGGGTGGCACAGCCCACAAAAGAGATGGACTTCTTGCCAGACAGGTAGTTGATCGCCATCTTGGGAATGGTTGTAGAGACATGCATCAGATCCATGAGGGACAGCTGGCTGAGCAGGAAGTACACTGGTGTGTGAAGACGGGGGTCAGCACAGATGAGGAGGATGGTGAGGCTGTTGCCACTCACTGCAGTAAGGAACACCAGCATAATCAGGAGGAAAAGACAAAGGTGGTTGAAGGAGTCATCAAAGAGCCCTTGAAGGATGAAATCTTCCAGAGCAGTCTGGTTCCACCTCCACATGCTCCTCTCTTCAACCTCAGCAAGGTTCCATCTGGCAGCTCGCATCTTTCCCCTCTGGCAGCTCCATAGTGTCTCTCTGACTCTGCCTTCTTTCTCCCAGCATTCAGTCCAGTTTTCCCTGTCTATCTAAGTTCTGCCCTATCAACAGGCCAAGGCAGTTTCTTTATTCATTAACCAATAAAAGCAACACATAGACAGAAGGACCTCCCACACCAGACTAAACCTCTGGACTGTGAGCCATACCCAATTATATGCTTTCCTTTATAAGAGTTGCTGTGGTTATGGTGTCTCTTTACAGCAATAGAAACCCTAACTAAGACAGAGCTGTCTAAGAAAACTCTATGTCTCAGATTGGGATCCATTGTGACTATAATTACTAAATACTTCCAGTTCTTGGAAGAAAACTAGCTAGACTCATTCAAGCCATGTATTATTGTCCAGTAGTGAGTGCCAGTCTTTCTTCGTCTCCATGATAAATTGGCATTAAAGTTCTTAGTAAAGATGCTTCATATCCCCTAACCCTTAACAGGTAACAGTGGGAGTCGCAGGAAATGAGTGGATGACAACTGTCCTTGTGAAGTCTAACTTCCTATGTACTTAAACCTCACCTCTGCCTTCTTCTGCAGCCACCACACCACCATTTCTCAGCCCGTTCCCCTTTGTTTCTATGAGGCAATCCATGCCTCTCCTAACACTCCCTTGATTTCTACTCGATTTCTTAATTCTACTCTCCTCTTCCACAAAACCGAACAGAAATGGGAATGAGGACAAGCCAGAGTTAGAGACATTTGTATCTCTTCCCTACAATTAAAAGTTATTATTTGTGTGTGTGAATGTATGTGAGAGAGAGGGAGAGAAAGCATGCGTGTGATGCATGTGCATGCACATGTGACATGGAGCACGTGTGGAGGTCACATGACAACACTGTGGACTCCGTGTCTTTTCCACCCTCACATGGCTTCCAGATATACACTCGGGGTGTCATGCTTGTTAATTAAGTACAGTGCCCACTAAGTAATCTTACTGGTGCTAATTTTTGGTGTATTTTTAAAATATATTTTTTCACATGTATGTGTGTACAGGTGCCCCTGGAAACCAGAGGCATCAGATCTCCTGAAGTTAGAGTTACAGGTAATTGAGACTTGCCCAGGATAAGTGGTGGGAACTGAATTAGGGGTCTCTGCAAGAACAATACATTAAGCTGTCTTTTCTCTAGGCCCCAAGTTTTATATCCAAATTAATTTACAGTTGACAGGTATGGCAGATCATATTTTGCAAAGATGACCTCATCCATCATGTTATTCCAGACTTTACTGCCACAAAGAGGAAAAGCCAGGCTTCTCTTCTGGAAGGGGAAGGTCTCTATAATCTTTCCTACTTCTAGAACACGGCAAGAGTGATGTTGTATGATATCCAAGGCCAGGTCGTAAAAACATCATGCGGTTTTGTTTGTTTTCCTACTCAACCACCATGACACAAGAAAGCCTAAGAAACTTCGGAAGGCTGTGTGGAGAGGACCCATAGCCTATCCAAAATATGAACAAAGTGTTGTTAAAGTGGCTATTTTCGCTTCTAGTTGAGTAGTAGCAAACTGGTGCTGTGCAGAACAGAGACATGGTAACCCTGTTCAGCTTTGCCCAAATTTCAAGTTCATGAGCAAAATAATTATTTGATATTATTTTATTTGATATTGATATTATTTAATTTTGTTGTGTGGGGATAGTTAGCAGGTAACTTGAGAGCCACTGTTTATAGAACTTGAGGCATTCAGCACTTAGAACACATTTTATGCTCTACTGCTCCTTGTCTTATTTTGAGGCAACCACCAGCTACCTATTTGGGGTATATGGCTGTATTTCAGATGCTGACAGTTTGACCTTAATAAATTTTATGAATTCCTGTTATTCAAAATATGGGCCATGAGCCAGGACCAACAAGATCAACTTCACTCTGGAAGTTGTTAGTAGTAGGGAATATTGATCTCTCCTCCAAACTTCCTGAACGCAGAGTTTGTACTCTAACAGCCATGGGAAGAACAAGCCTGGGAAACAGATCTATCTGTAGGCATTGGACAATAATTTTCTTTTATTTCAAGTACTTTTTATTGCCCTACTATACACATAACATAAAATTCATCATCTTAATCATTTTAAATGCATGGCTTGATGGTATTAAATAAATTTATAATGCATAAATATCACTATTCTACTTCTCATGTTGTAAAGCCAAAGTTATATGCTTTAAATAAAAATTATCCGTTTCCTAGAGTTGATATTTTCAATAAAAATAGATTTTTTTCTCAACTTTAAAATAATTCTCTAATTTTTATATGTGATCTAATATTTAATATGTGATTTGATTTAGTTTGTTCTTTTAAATTTTCTCAGGTGGGGCCATGGAGCCAGTTCAGTGGTTGAGAACACTTACTGTTATGGAGAGGATTTGGGTTTGAGTCTTACTCAGCACCAGTCAGGCCTCATGGCCATCTGTATCTCCCGTCTCAGGGGATCCAGAACCCTCTCCTGACCTTGGAGGATGCTAGACACATGTGTGCTTCATATCTACACGTACAGGCAAAACATTCATATACATAAAGTAAAATCAATCTAATTTTTATAAGTTCCTTACATTATAAAGTTAGCTTATTGATTTGGAACCTCTCTAGTTTTTTAATGGAAGTGTTTATAACTATAATTTTCTCTCTTAGCATGGTTCCCACTGTTTCCCATAAATTAGTTATATTGTTTTTCCATTTTCATTTGCCTTGAAAGATTTTTCCAATTTCCCTTGTGATTTTTTCATTTGTCAGCTAAGGGTAATATATATATTTGAATTTGTAAATTTTCCAGTTTTCTTCTTTCAATAACAGAGGGAAAACTGGCCAGAGGGAAAACTGTTTCTGTCTGCTGAAAGTAGCCGGCTCATTATGATCAATGCTATACTCGGGTTCTACTTGGTTAGTCTATCTACTCCTAAGGGTAGGATCTTGAAGTCTCTAAGTAAAGTGTATAACCGCTGATGTCTTTTTCAAATCTTCCAGCTTTTACTCCATGTGTTTGATGGTAAAGAGATGATCAAAGAGACAATAGGGTTTATGAGTATTTATAATTTTTACGTTTTTCTTTTATTAACATAAAATGTCCTTTGTCTCTTGTCAACAGTTCTAAAGTTTGTTTTGTCTGGTATTCCTACAGTTAGTCTTGTTTTCTTTGGTCTGTTATTTCTATGACATATTGCTCCATCTTTTCCCTTTAACCTCTTCGTTTCTCTGGGTCCAAAATGAGTCTTTTGTAGATGGCACATAGCTGGATTCTGTTTTAAACCAGCCTTGTTAATCACTATCTTATGATTGAATCACTTAATCTATTTGCATTTAAAGTAATTACTGATAAGGAAAGACTTATTTCTGTCATTTTTGCTATGTGTTTTCTATCTTTAAAAGCCATGGCTTTTTAATCCCTGGTTTATACGTGACTATCTCCTTTGGTGTTTAGTTGATTTATATAGTGAAATGTTTAAACTTTTTTCTCATTTCCTTTTGTGTATATCTTCAGCTATTTTCTTTGCAGTTACCATGGGAATTACATTTAACATCTTTAAATTACATAACTCTAATTTCAGTGCTCAGCAGTCTAACTCGAATGACATATAAACGCTGTCTTCCTTTATAGCTCCGACCCTGTCCCTTCCAGTTGTTGACATTATCAAATTATATTTTACATGTATGCCCCAAAACATAGATGAATCATCTTTTAAATTATGTAGAAAACCAAATGTGGAATTCTAAAGCCATAATAATGCTCCCGGTTAGGCTAATGATTGTTGTTAGAAAATTATAATCCTTCCGTAAATCATAGAAACAAAAAGGTATAACAATTTATTTCACTGATACAAGCTCTTATAATTGCCCTTATGGCTACATTAATTAAGGTTTTTCATTTCTGTATACACCTTCAGGTTACTGTCTGGAGCCTGTTCGGTTTACCATGCGGGACACCAGTGTCAGTAATTGCTTGCATGCCAGGTCTAAAACTCCTTCAACTTTTGTTTATCTTTCAATGTCTTAGTTTCATCTTCACTTTTGAGGGACAGTTTTAGCAGAAATAGGGTTCTTGACTGATAACTCTCTTCTTTTTGGTACTGTGAATGTATTGGCTTATTGTCTTTCATCTCCAAAGCTTCTGGTGAAAAGTTTGCTGTTAATCGTATGGAGGGTCCCTTGTATGTGCCAAGTCACTTGTTGTTTCCAGGAGTCTCTCTTTGTCTTTGAAAGTTGGTTGCAGATGGCGATTAGAGTGCCTGGTGCCCTTCTTTTCAACAAAAGAAGATCCAAATAGAACTAAAACAACTACTTCTTCACTCGAGTGTTTGGGGCTCTGAGCTGGACCATAGTGGAGACATAGTAGAAATGGGTAGCTCAGGGCCTCCTGATGGCCTTGTCAAGAAGGGAGTTGTTTATACAGTATAAACCGCCTCATCTTTCTAGTTGATAACAACACTGAACCAAGAACCACTTTGCACATCAGAAAAAGCATATGTAGGAAGTCACATAAGTATAATGCTTTTGGCGAAGTCAGTGACTCTCTCATCCTCAAACTTGGTGTGAGGAGCTGTGGCAAACGAGGAAGGATCCAAGTCTATGTTGTACCTTCTAGCTGGATTCCTACCTCCCAACACCACCCTGAGATAAAATCTACCTGGCAGAGATTCTGTGAGATAGAGGATGATTGTCCCCAAGAGCTCTGTGAACCAGATGGGTGACACTACCCATGTACCCCCAGTTTCCAGGGGTAGCCTGGCAGTTCATGATGAGTGATTAGACCCATCCATAGGACCCATCAGTCCCCAGGAAGCAAAAGGCCATCGTCAGCCTTCGCACATAGACTCATGCTAGCGGCTCTTCAGGGAGCTTCCAGGCCTTCAGTGTCGTCTTAGGACTGCACTATCCGTCCCCCTTGTCCTGAGGATTCCAGGTTCTCAGACTGAATGACTGCTGGTTTCGCTGCCTCTCCTACATGTAAACAGATAGCTTCCACCTGTGTTAGCCAATCCACGAAGTCTCATCATTATAGCTAGTGGTTTTGTGTTTCTGGAAAACCTTGATCAGTACAATCTGAATGAGAAATTCAACAAAGAGGTAAAGAGAGAGAGAGAGAGAGAGAGAGAGAGAGAGAGAGAGAACCGAACAGGAATGTTGAAACTGAGACACTCAGAAAGTCAAAAGAAACCGGGAGCTGACACAGCAGAACGTGTGCAGCAGAAGAATTTCTGAACTTTACGTCTAGGTAATATACATACCAACATATATATTCAGTGAAATAAAGCCGCAACTCACTTCATGGACATATGCAGACACACACACACACACACACACACACACACAGAGAGAGAGAGAGAGAGAGAGAGAGAGAGAGAGAGAGAGAGAGAAGAGAACAGGGACTGAAAAAAGGTAGTCCATGCAGATGGAGAGTAAAGTAAGCAGCACTAGCTATACTTACATCAGCTAAAACACCTTTAAGTAAAAAGCTGGAAAAAAAATACAAAGTCACTACGCAATGATTAAGGGATCAGTTCAACAAGAGAACCAACTTTAAGCCCGTGTGAACCCAATCCTGGAGTGCCCAGTTATGTAAGCCGCTGCCAAACATTATTAAGTCTTAGGGGAAAGAAACTTTCAACAGAATGCTGGTTGAGGGCTTCAGCATCCGCTCTCATTACTGGACAGATCGTCTAGACGAAACATTGAAAAGAAATTGAGAGTAAAGCCGCACTGCAGAACAAATGGACTCAACAGACGTTTCCAGAACATTTTGCCCAGTCACTGCAGAATATACATTTTCCTCCTTGACATATGGAGAATATTCTAGTTTCACTTCTGTTGCCATGATAAAATATACTGACAAAAACCCACTGGGGGGAAAAGGAGTTTATTTCAGTGCAAAATTCTAGATGACTGGCTGAAGAGAAGGCTCAGTGGTTAAGAGCACTGGTTGAGCTTTTAGAGGACACGGGTTCAAATCCCAGCACCCATATGGCAGCCCACAACCATGTGTTACTCCAGTTCCTGGGAATCTGACACCCTCACACAGACAAACGTTCAGGTAAACTTCTGGGTTATTGTCCATTGCAGCAGAGAAATCAATGGCAGAAGCTTAAAGAGATTGCTGTATCCGATCCTCAATCAAGGACAGAAAGAAATGGACACGTTCACATTTGGTGTTAAGGCAATCAGCCACAGACATGCCCATAGGCCACCCTGATTCAAACAATTCTTCATTGAGGCTTTCTCCTAAAGAGAATCCAGGCTTGTCAAGATGATAATTGAAGCTAACCGTCACAGAACATTTTTCAAAGAGGACCCTATGATGGATCATGAAACAAGTTTCAACCAATTAAGAAAAGGCTGCAGTCAGTCATATGATGTCCATAACCACAACCGACAAAAACTATAGACCAACAAAAGGAACCTCAGAAATTATACAAGCGGAAACTAAATAATATGTCCTTGAGTGAACAGCAGGTGAATGGGGAAAAAAGTAAATTTAAAACCTTTTAAGGGTCATGGGAGAGAGGAGGAAGGGAGGGGAGAAGAGAAAAATGTATAGCCTAATAAAAACAATAAAAGAAGAAAGCAAAACCGCTGCAGTCTGCAGGAATCATGCAGTGAGATTTCAGCTGATAAGGTGGAAGGCTGACCCATCAGAATCAATGGTTCTGATGGAGGCAAACCCAGTCCACAAGGCACTGGGCCCACCACCTTTTGCATATCAACTGATTCTCACAGTGGATCTCTTGTGAAGCCATAAGCACTCTCTCGGTGCGAGATTCAGCAAAGTATGGATTGTGGAGCACAATTCTTTCCCTTGTACTAATATATTGGGTCATCTCCCATCCCACTCTGTGGGACCTCCACGGGGAAGTTCAGTCGAGCGTCAATAACCTTGGTTCCCACAGTCTAATCTCTACTTCATTCCCTGAGAGACATTAGAAGCCACCTCCCTGAAACTATCTTCTATTTGGCAGGACATGCAGGCAGGAAAGGAATCTTTCATATAGACTGCATTGGGAACTTCAAAGATAAAGGGACGTCCAAGCTCGGAGAATTGCCTTTGTTTTGCGTGTGTGTATAAACTGGAAGCTTTACAGGATAGGAGATCAGCAGGAGATGAATAAAGAATCTGATGCAGAAAAGCATATAGTGAGAGTTCATTTCACCCTCAGATTTAAATCCTGCACTTTCTGTAAGACTTCTTCTGGACCCTTAGAGGACCCTGAGGCTGGCACTCAGAGGTCCCCGATACAAAACCTCTTAAAATGAATGGGAAACACCATAACCCAAATCTATAGTATACAATAAAGCAAAAGAAACTTCTAAAAGAAAATCAAGAGAAAGAATTTTAAGAGGTTAACATAAGGATGATTGTTTTTATGTAAACCCTAATAGCATATAGGTAACAAAAGCAAAAATAGACAAGAAAGGGTATATCAAAACTAAGAGGTTCCTACATGTCAAAGGCAATAAATTAAAAGAGAAAAGTGGCAATACAAACTATAGAGGAAAATATTTGCATATTGCTTATTTGATAAGGATTCATATCCAGAATACATAAAGAATTTGAAGGATGAAAAGTAAAAGTAAATAATACAGTTACAAAAAGCAAATGATCTGAATAGACACTTGTCAAAAGAGGACATACCATGGCCAATGCGCACTTTAAAAACATATCACTAGCCATCAGGGAAATGTCAGTTGGAACTGTGTGAGACATGATCTTCCCCTCATCATATTGGTATGATCATAAATGGTAGGAAAGGGGTGAAGGACCAAAACATAGACACGCTTTTGGTGGGAATGAAATTTAGTGCAGCTGTTAAGGAGAGAGACATGAAGATTCTCAATAAACTGAATATTAAGCTGCCACATGATGCAGCTCTCTCACTGCTCGGTGTTTAAGCCCCCAGATGAGGTCAGCATACCAGAGAACTCTTGTTTATGGCAGTCTTTTTCACAATATCCAAGATTTAGAATCAACCATGTTGTCCATTGGCAAAAACATGAGTGGAAAATGTAGTATAGAGACACAATGAACTACTAGCAATTAAAAGGTACAAATTCCTATATGTTTTTCTTTGGGTTCTCCTTCTTATTTAGCTTCTCTAGGATCACTAATTATAGGCTCAATGTCCTTTATTTATGGCTAGAAACCAAATATGAGTGAGTACATCCCATGTTCCTCTTTTTGGGTCTGGCTTACCTCACTCAGGATAGTGTTTTCTATTTCCATCCATTTGCATGCAAAATTCAAGAAGTCCTTGCTTTTTACTGCTGAGTAGTACTCTAATATGTATATATTCCATACTTTCTTCATCCATTCTTCCATTGAAGGGCATCTCGGTTGTTTCCAGGTTCTGGCTATTACGAACAATGCTGCTATGAACATAATTGAGCATATCCTTTGTTGTATGATAGGGCATCTCTTGGGTATATTCCCAAGAGTGGTATTGCTGGGTCCAGGGGTAGGTTGATCCTGAATTTCCTGAGAAACCGCCACTCTGCTTTCCAAAGTGGTTGCACAAGTTTGCATTCCCACCAGCAATGGATGGGTGTTCAGGCGAGGAAAAAAGACAGAGACAGAGACCCACATTGGAGCACCGGACAGAAATCTCAAGGTCCAAATCAGGAGCAGAAGGAGAGAGAGCATGAGCAAGGAACTCAGGACCACGAGGGGTGAGCCCACACACTGAGACAATGGGGATGTTCTATCGGGAACTCACCAAGGCCAGCTGGCCTGGGTCTGAAAAAGCATGGGATAAAACCAAACTCGCTGAACATAGCAGACAATGAGGACTACTGAGAACTCAAGAACAATGGCACTGGGTTTCTGATCCTACTGCACGTACTGGCTTTGGGGGAGCCTAGGCAGTTTGGATGCTCACCTTACTAGACCTGGATGGAGGTGGGTGGTCCTTGGACTTCCCACAGGGCAGGGAAACCTGATAGCTCTTTGGGCTTATGAGGGAGGGGATCTTGATGGGGGAGGGAGAGGGAAATGGGAGGCGGTGGCGGGGAAGAGACAGAAATCTTTAATAAATAAATAAATTTAAAAAAAGAAAAGAAAAAAAAGGTACAAATTCCATTACTTATGGCAGAATGACTATGGTCAAACTGAAGACTTTCCACTAAGTGAATAAGGAGGGGACAGAAAAGCAAACACTGATCATTCTCACTCGTACGGGAGATCTAAGGAAGTTGATCTCAAAGATGAGAGTAGAATAGTGACCACTAAAAGCTAGGAAGGACTGCGAGAGTTTGGACAACAGGTACCCAAATAAGGAAATACAGCTAGATGTGGTGAAAAGGTCTAGTGTTCTATAGCACAGTAAGACAGTGATGGCTGTCAACACTCTGTTTTATAAAGAACTAAAACAGAGGAGTTTGAAGACTTTAAACTCTAAGAAATGACAAATGCACAAAGAGCTAGAAATGCTGATTAAAATAACAGATCACCATACTATATCCCACAGATCTTACAATTATGTGTCAGGGGAAAATAACATATTCATATTTTTTTCTTAGAAAAAGATAAACATTAGGCTAGGTGGGGTGGTGCCTGCTTGCAATTCTAGCACTCAAAAGGTGGGAGGATCACCTGTAAGTTCAAGGTCAGAATGGTCTCTGAAGTAAGTTCTAGGTCAGCATGGTCTCTGTAGTAAGTTCTAGGTCAGCGTGGTCTTTGTAGTAAGTTCAAGATCAGCGTGGTCTCTGTAGTAAGTTCTAGGTCAGCGTGGTCTCTGTAGTAAGTTCTAGGTCAGCGTGGTCTCTGTAGTAAGTTCTAGGTCAGCATGGTCTCTGTAGTAAGTTCTAGGTCAGTGTGGTCTCTGTAGTAAGTTCTAGGTCAGCATGGTCTCTGTAGTAAGTTCTAGGTCAGTGTGGTCTCTGTAGTAAGTTCTAGGTCAGCGTGGTTTATGTAGTAAGTTCTAGGTCAGCATGGTCTTTGTAGTAAGTTCTAGGTCAGCCTGGTCTCTGTAGTAAGTTCTAGATCAGCATATTGAGACTGACTAAACAAACAGTCAAGCAAATTATATATAATTATAAATATCAAAACTCCACCACTCCAACCCAGTTTGATTATAATGCCTTGTTTGTGTCTTTGAAGTTCATCTTACTTGGCATTTATTTAAATCTTAAATGTTTGTATTCAAAATTTCATATTAGAAATTTGAATTTAGTGCTGTAATAAATCTGGAAATCAGACAGAATTTCTTCTTTCTTCACATTGTCTGTTTTCCCTGGAGTTGCTATTCATTACTATTACTTAAAATAAAATTGGTGTTTTTGAAGTTCAAGGACAATTTGATTTGCTTTTGAGAGAAAAACAACAGCGCAGGCAAGGTAAAACTCTTGGTAGATGCCAGGGGTGGGAGATGGGTGGTGATGAAGAAAGAGAAAGAGAGAGCCAGGACTTTTAAGTTAGGGTCCAATGGAGCAGGGAGGTTCAGCAGTAGAGGTCAGTGAGCAGTGGTTTGGTGGGGTAGGGGTGGGGCTTCAGAGAAAGATTGAGAAAGCCAAGCCTGCAGGAGAGCAAGCTAACGCTTTGGCCAGTATCACAAAGAAAGAGAACTACATAGAAGGAGAGGGAAAGTTACATTTTTCTGAATAACTGGGAAATCAGGCAGGCTGCAGAGCAGAAGCCGGTAAGTGGATGCTGTTATTTTTAAACAATGACAGTTGAATTCTTCTCGTGCCGGGATTAGATCATAGCACACATTTCAGGCTTCTTGGGTCTTTTAACTTGAGGCCGTCCTCAGCTAGTTTTCTAGTTTCAATTCTGTTGCCGTGATGAAACACTCTGACCAAAAGCAATTTAGGGGAGAAGAGGGTTGATTTCATTTTACAGGTTGCAGTCTATCACTGATGGAAGTCAGTGCAGGGGCTCAAGCTGAAACCATAGAGGAATGCCGCTGGCTGGCTTACTCAGAGACCCGTGTAGGTAGCTTTCTTATACATGTGTAGGTAGTCCTGGAATGGTGCAGCCTACAGTGACCAGGGTAATCCTTCAGTTGAGACTCCCTTCCCAGGTGACTCGAGGCTGCGTCAAGTTGACAGCTCACGCCAACTACGACAAGTGTGTTTCGTCCCCTTCTAACTTCTCCACAGACATAGCTGCTTCTGAATGTCACAGTCCTTAATGTCTGCCTCCCAAAAGAAGAATGGATGGAGGTCATTTAGAAAAGGACTCTGGACATTTCAGTCCCCTAAAAGTCTCTTTGAGAGCAGAGCTTGCAACAAGCAGAGATGGGCAACAAAGGCTTGAGGCAGACATAGTCCATGCACGTCTCAAATTCAGTCTTCCTGCCTGCGGCTCCCAAGTCCTGACAATATGCATGTGAGCTACCACATGGGTTTGCTTTGTGTGCCTCTTTGTTGGCTCTTTGATGACAAGTAGAAACACCCAGTGAGCAGAACACCAATTCCAGCTGCTTAGAGGACAAGGCACTCCGGTTCCTGCAAACAGAGATTGTCTTACGCCCATTGTCCTCTCTTTTCCATCAGAACAGCTATGGTGGTAGTAGCCCAGCAGGAGCAACAAGAGAGATGGAGAGGTGGTGTTAGGACAGGAGTATTCCTGGCTGGAAAAGCAAGGGGCCCTGGGGCTCAGGTGTTTCTGTTTCAATTGTTTTCTCTAGGAAGGTAGAGAGGAGAGGCATCTATACCCATTGTTTCTTCTTGCTGTCACAGACTATCATAAACCACTTATGCAGAGAGAAGCTTATTTTGGTTTACAGTTTGGGGTGAAGGCATGGTCGTAGGACTGGCTTCTGCAGGAGGCTGCTGGCTCACATCTCAACAGATCGCCGAGCAGAGGAGAGGGAAAGGAGGATGGAGGTGCTCAACTGTCTCTCTTCTTTCCCCTATTGGTTAGTCTAGGATCCTATGTGTGGGTCTCCCCTCAGTTAATTCTTTTGAAAATGTCCTCAAAGACAAAATATTGTGGAGATTTTCCTATTGCCTTGGGCATTTCTTAATCCAGTTATGTCGACAGTCAAAATTACCCATCCCTGGTGAGTGTTAAGAAGAATAAAGAATGGTAAGATATCTTCCTCCCTCCCTCCTTTCTTCCCTCTCTCCTTTTCTTTTATGGTGCTGGGAATAGAACCCTGGCATCTTCTATGTGTCAGGCAAACACACTGAGCTACAGCCCCAGCCCACACAATTTTTTCCTAGCTGACAACATTCCATCATCAAATAGGTGGTGTTATGCGTGTGTGGGTTTGTTCTTTTTTTTCAAATGGCTAAATATATATGGTAATATATGTTTAGTTTGCAAGTAAACAGATTTAAAGCACTTTAGGCTTTCCGGGGAGGAAATGTTCTCTAAGGTAGGAAATTGACTGTTATTACTTTTGCCATAGTTAGGATTCGCATGCTCACACACCAGGCCTCTCTTGGGTAAGTACTGTCAAAATGGTTTGATCCCTGCCCGAGAGCACAAAGGAGTTTTTTTTTTTAATCTTCCTATTTGGTTTTTCAAGATTCTCAGCATGTGTAAAGTATATCTGCAACCCATTCTCCAGGGGTCACGTTTTCTAATCCTCAAAAGTTCAGTTTTCCCAGCAGACGGGGCTTAGAGCACTTTGTATGCTAACGACAAGAGTCTTGAATTCTGTGCAGACTCTGGCCAGCCTGAAGTCCCTTTGCCTCAGTGTCCTGATGTCCTGATACCCCACCACGTGACTCAGACAGAAATACGGCTGCATCTAAAGCAAAGTGATAGGCTGAAACACACAGCTGGTTTGATAAAGGACAAATAGGACAATCCAAAGAGGGGAATTTGGTGTCACTAAAATTTTGGAGGAACTTAGAAAATTCAGATTTGTTTGAATGGCATCATTCTGCTTGGAAATGCCAGTTTCTTCACCTCCCATCCTGTTTTCTTTATTCCTTTTGTGTGGCCTTGGCTGGCCTTGAGCCCACAGAGAGCTGCTGGTTTCTGTTTTCTGAGTGCTGATGGTAAAGTTGTGCGCACTGCCGTTATCATTAAGAGAAGAACTTTTTCTGCTCTCAGAATGGTTCCAACTTAACTTCTGCTTTTGTTGTTGTTGGTGGTGGTGTTGTTTGAGATAGGGCCTCACTATTTAGATTGGCTTTCCTGGACCTCACAGAGATCCTCCTGCCTCTGCTTCCCAAGTACTGGGATGAAAAGTGTGCACCATCACTCCTGGCCTACATCTATTTTTCAAAGATGCTGTATTAGGTGCTGATGTTTATTGGGGTTGTGTTGGGGACTGTGGACGCCCCAGACCCTGAATTTCCTGTGACCCCCTGCCTGCCAGAGTAAACAGCCTGTTTTCCTATGCTTGCAGCTGCTCTGAGCAAACAACTTGTTTTGCAGCTGCTCTGAGCACGAGACCCTCAGGAGTTCCTGATGTCTGGGGAGTGGTTTCTGGTGGACTTGCAGCTGAGAGCTAAGGTGCAGCCATCAGTCAAGGAGACCCTATATAAAAAAAAAAAAAGCTGCCCTGAAACACAGTAAAGGGGCATTCTCTCTCTCTCTCTCTCTCTCTCTCTCTCTCTCTCTCTCTCTCTCTGTGTGTGTGTGTGTGTGTGTATGTGTGTGTGTGTGTTTCAATCTCCAGTCCCTTGCCTGACTCACAAACTGTACAATAGTGTGTGGCACATAGAACAGGCATTGTGCTACAGGGTTGGCCATGTTAGAGCTCTTGCGAGGACCCCATTGGCTGCTCAGGCAGCAGGATGCATACCTCACACGTATCTCCACCATATTCTTTAACCATGCCAAAACACAGCTCTCACCTCAAAGACAAAACGAGGTGATTTATCTTGGAGTCGGACATGAGTGCCATGGCACTGGGCACACAGATTCTATAGCAAGAGAGCAGAGAACATCAGATGACGGCACATTTTCAAATACTTTGGTGGGTACCGTAGGCAGGCAGGTGACAGCGAAGTAGGGAAAACTGTTAGAGGCTCAGACACTAGCTGATGGCACTTTTGGCTTTCAGGTTGGTGGAAGCTAGGGTGATCTGTTCATGCATCCCAAAAGACTTCCTTAATAGTCACAGATGTTAGGCGACACTCAGAGAAGGGCGATGGCTAATCAAGTGGTCAAGAAAACTCAAAGTCATTTGTTATTAGCCCCTGGACCTTCAACATCCCAATCTCTCTGCAATCATTGAAGTTCCTTTTTATTTTTCACTTCTTAACATTTAATTATTCAGTATGTGTGTGCACACACGTGCAGAGGTCAGAGGACAACCTGTAGGAGCTGATTCTCTTTCCACTGAGTGAGATCCTAGGATTGAACTCACATCAGCAGACTGGAAGTGTTTTTGCCACTAAACCATCTCCCCAGTCCCAGGTCTTGTCTGCCCGTGTAGCGTGATGTGTCTTTCCCGGGGACTTGAGCAACTATAGAACTCCACATAGCTCTGCTACCCAGGTCTAATCTGCCTGTGTAGCGTGATGTGTCTTTCCCGGGGACTTGAGCAACTATAGAACTCCACATAGCTCTGCTACCCAGGTCTAATCTGCCTGTGTAGCGTGATGTGTCTTTCCCAGGGACTTGAGCAACTATAGAACTCCACATAGCTCGGCTACCCGGGTCTAATCTTCCTGTGTAGTGCAATGCATCTTTCCTGGGGACTTTAGCTCACCCAGATGTGATAAGATGAGCCACCATAGAACTCCATGTAGCTCTGCTACCTGGGTCTTAACGAGAAGACAGGAATAGCACATCCGGGACATCCCCATCTTCCAATACCGCCTTCCAAAATGCAAGGGGACAGCTAGTTATGACTTTGTCTGGGGCTTTGGCAAATAGAAGAAAACTGTCTACTTGAAAAAATACTGTTAATAATACTTTGAGAATTTTATACAATGTATTTTGACCATACTTATCCTTTCTCTTCCCCTAACTTCCCTCAGATCCACCCCCACCTCTCACGTTCTTCAACAACATGTCCTTGTCATTTTTGAAATAACACAGAGAGTGTTATTTGTGTTATACATGCACTCCTGGGTATGGGTCCAACCCCTGGAGTGTGGTAGGTCTATAAGGGGCCACATCTTTAAAGAGAACCAACTCTCCCTTTTCCAGCAGGTACCAGTTGCCAACAGGTCCTCAGCCATGGGTTGCACTTCGAACCCAGCCCTCTACTCCACGCTGGATGTCATCCGGCTTCGGTTTGTGCAGGCTCTGAGTTCTCAGATGCAGCTGTCTTGTGTCTGGAAAACACCGAGTCATCCACAACCTCTGCCTGCTACAGTATTCCTGACCCCTCTTCCTTGTTGACTGAGCCTTGGGAAGAAGATGTGTGATATAGATATCCTGTTTAGAAAATCTCCTATAGTGATATTTTATTTATGTTTTATAAATAAAGCTTGCCTGAAGATCAGAAGGTAAAACTAAGCCCCTGGAGGCCAGGCAGTGATGGCTCACACTTTTAATCCAGGATTTGGGAGACAGAGGCAGATGGATTTCTATGAGTTCAAGGCCACCCTGGGCTACACAAGATCAATGCAGAAAAAGATGCAGGTGCTGGTGGCTCACACCTTTAATCCCAGCACTAGAGAGGCGTATAAACCGGGATGAGACAGGACCTCACTTTCAGTCTGAGGATTTCATAGAGGTAAGAGCTCTCTAGTGGTTTGACTGCTTTGCTTTTCTGATCTTCAGGTTGAACCCCAATATCTGTCTCTGGGTTTTTAGTATTTGTGCTACAATCCCTCTTTTAACTGAGTTGAACGGTAAGGAGCAATGACCCAGATTATTTTATACAACCGTTCCATAAGTGGATATTTTCCCTTTCATCTGTCTGAGACCATCTTCTTCTTCTGTTCTGCGCAGCTCAGCACACGACTCCAGTCTGACTCACCTCATGGTCGCAAACGGCTGCAGAAGCTTTGGCTCACAGGGTCTCAAAACAACATTCCACGATCGAGATCTGCTTCTAAGATTGAAGAAGCCTTTTCCAATAACCCGTCAGAAAATTTCCTTTACATTTCATGTGCCAAATTTATGTGATATACACATGCTCGACCCAATCCCCAGCAGAGGGAATCAGAACCCTGCAACCTAAGGACAACACGCTCTTCTAACTTCCATAGAAAAAAGCAGACGTTGGAATAGAAAATAAATGTTCCCCCCTGATAGAGGTAATGATTGAGAGACTGCTATCTTGAAATGGAATGAAGCCCCTATTAATGTTATTAAAATCGTTCAGAACACCTGAAGTAGTATTAAAACGAATCTAGAAGACTAACAGCAACCATATCACCACAGTTGCAACTTACACTCCTTCACAGTGTTTGTCGGTATGCACACTTTTTTAAAAAAAATAGGTAAAATGGTGAAACCTTTATATACAGTCACTCTTTACTAGGAAAAGAATCACGGACAGGATTGTCCTCCTCTCACATCACCGATGGCATCTTTAAGGACTCAATTCTCAATGAATTTGACGTAACATTTTGATCTAGCTTCTGTTGTTTGAAACTTTACTGTTATGGATGTCACTGTTACAAGCCCTTACGGAGGACATTTGTGTAAAACCTACATTAATAGCTCGAGCTCCCATCACACGAAGAGAAGCCATGACAGGCAGCTGCGAAGTCATTACTCTGGCGCTGGGTGCCTGGCACTCTGTCTTACAGCTGCAGAATTTTGACAGTTTGCTGGTCTTCCTGGCCTCAGTTTCCTTAGTTGAAAATGATGACGTTAAAATAAATAAACTTCAGGATTATTTCCAGCTGCAACTGTCCCAGGTTGATGAATTCTAAGACCTTTTGGAAGCAATTACTGCTAGGGCCGGAGGCTCGTCTACTTAGTAGTAAACGTGAAGAGCTCTGTCCGACACGAGTGACCACATTTTGCCGTGTTTAGCCAGCATGTGTTTATGAAAAGCAAACGGGAGTAGTTTTTAGCCGGTGTGTTCTATCCACTGAGGTTGAACCTGTCTACTGTTTGCGACCAGGAGGCGCCACACCTGTGCCACACCCGGCATGCTCCTGCAGAGGAGCTTGGAGTTTGTGCCTTCCTGGGAAAAGGTGAAGCCAGGAGGTTAAACCACTCACCCACCTGAACCTGGCACCTGGGTTTCCATGGAATCCTTTCTTCAGAGTGTTGTTGAGAGGCAGCCTTGTTTGTTCGCAAGATCTAGTGATGGTTTCCATGTACTGCACATAAACACCTTGTCAGGCACCAGAGACAGGTTGGAGAGAATGATTGATGGGAGTGGGCTTGTGAAATCACACCTGCTGTCTCGGCAGATGGGGAAAAAAGCCGTAGTAACCTGTGGAGTTGCTGATCCTTTTCAAAAATTCACTCATACAAACATAATTTTAGCTCTTCTGTAGACTTTAGAAATAGCCGTTATCTCAAACCGAACACTAGGGGAGCGAGTACTGTATGAGTTTTTAGCCATGTAATTTCAATAAAGTAGCAAGACACCTTCACCAACTGAGCACACTGGTGTTTGAGAGCTGGGGTGGGAAGCAACTACACTCTGCCAAGTGTAAAAATGCCATTCAAGCTGCAGTTGCTGGCTGGCTGCCCATGGCGCATCTAAACCTACCTATAGAGCCCCAGCCCCATAAGAGTTCTTGCCTTTAGTGCACAGGATGTCCCCTGGAGAGGAAAAGAGACTGGTAGATTGCATATAGTGCAAACCAACGCATGGGCAATGGGGGCCAGGGGCCGTTGCCACCAGTAGGAAAGCCATGAGGACCTGATGAACTGTGCTGAGCTCTGTTTGGTAGGCTCGTGTTATTGTTGGCTCGGTTCTCTTCAACTTAGCAATATGCTACCCTAATTTACTCTGATATGCATTTAAAATTTATTCCAAAATTAGTTGTTGAGTTCCCACTTCATTGCATTGTTTTACAGATGGCACGAAGTGGCATTGGGATGGACAGAGCATGTCTGTGCACACTGAAAGAGGAACAGATCTGGGCAACCAGTGCGAGGAAGGTCCCAAGGGCAGATGAATACTTGGGAGAAAAGTGAGGAATTGATTTGGGCCTCCCAGTGTATGAAATTAGGCATAAAGGAGAATAATTAAGAGAAGAGGGTTATGTCCATCATTGTTCGAAGTATTAGACAGTTGGTCTTTTCACTCACCCAGCAAATGCTTCTTGAGGATTGGTTTTGTGCCAAGACTGTCTTAAGCCAAAGAAACAGAGAGGACCTTGCTCTAGCCCAGGGAGATGAACACAGCCAGCTGACAGGACGTTGTATGTGATGGTGAGTATTCTCCAGAGAGCTGAGACTGGGTGGTGGCTACAATGAGTGTCTGTGCTAGACCGGGTGCTTTCTTCAGTTCTTGGAAGAGATGAAGGTTAAGCTCATAGGGCAAAGTCAAGAGACAGCCAGACATGCAGAGGTCGGGGTCAGAGCATTTGCAGGGCAGGGGACAGCTGCAGCAGAGGCCCTGAGGTGGGGCATAGCACTGGCATATTTGAGGTTATTGCTGTCCAGTATGGTGGAAGACAGGAGAGTGGGACAAGGGAGGTGGGAGGCCATGGGGCCAGATGATGCAGGAGTTTGCCTTTTATTCTACAGGAGATGGAAACCCTTTGGAACTGATAGATTTTGTACACGGATCCCTCTGCTGTCTGAGAATCAGCTGGAGTGAGAGCAAGAGAGGAACTGAGACAGTGATGGAGAAGCAAGGGGCCTGCCTGACATCCAATGGTGATGCTGGAGATGAAGAGAACATACATTTGAGTTATGAGGTGGATACAGAGTTTGACAGGATTTACTGACGGATCGGCTGTGGGCAGGAGGGAAAGCGACTTGTCAAAACAGCGCCAGAATTGGACTCAGTTATCAAGCGTGTGCTGGCGTCTCTGAAATGTTCCAGCAAGCTTCAGGAGAGCATTGAGTTTGCAAATACAAGTAAGTCTTCCTGTGGAAATAAACAAAGGACAAGTAAGCAAGCAAAGCAAGGCTGTTTTTCCTGAGCTTGGTGGTGCAGGGGGGCCAGTCCCTGTCACTATGGTTTTGAGAGATTCAAAGGCACACAGGAGAAGGATCCTGTATGGTGGGGATGGGGAAAGTATTGTGGGTACCCTGGTTGAAGACTTTGGGAATGGGGAAGCTACAGGACCACTAACTACAAGCAGAATATTTTGTTAAACATTTGAATAAGGGTGTATGGATTGAAGTTTCCAGAAAACGAGCCATACCGGTGTTAAGGATTCTATGAGACTAACTGAGGGCTGAAATGTTACAGATCTAGAGCCAAATTGTCTTGAGCTATTTTTAACTTCCATAATAGTTACTTATTACGCACTTCTGTGTCTGACTTAACATCCTCGTGACTTCATAGTAAACTCTTTTGGGGATGTACTAACTGACCATTAATTTCTCTACCCAGAAGCTAAGAACGTCCTCGGATAATGCCTGAGACCCTACTGTGGGGACTCACCTGCTTGGCTGTGAACCTCTACCTTGGGTTTCCGCTGATGCACTTTAGAAATGTCTCCCCCATTCATTGCCTTTTTACTCTGTAACTCCAAAACTTCGGGAAATCGTGTCCACATGCTTTTGGGAGCAATGTGAATCTGTATTTCCAGGCCACCATTGTTCATGGGCATAAGAATAAACTTGTCTTCTGTTCTTTGAGATGAGAACTGTGTTTTCTATCTGCAGGTTCATATTTGGCCTACAGGAAGAGGAGACAACATGTAGGAAGACCATCATTATTAACATCCTGGCCATTTGAGGGTGATGTTCTATAAATTATTGTTCAGCTCCCTGGGCTGCTCTAGAGATAACAACCCACTTCCCTGCAAGTCTGAGCTGTGTTGGGTTGGTTTTCTGGTTGCTCTGGACTGAGTAGTATGCTAAACATGTAGTTACAGGTCAAAGTTCTGTTTTTCACAATGTCCCAATGTCTTGATGATACCTGTTTTTGTTTGTTTTATTCTGAACATTTCTGTATATTTCTGTCTCTAAGCTCCTACAAATCCATTTTTTTTCCATCATGTATTTTTTTCCATCTTTATTTCTTTTTCAATCTTGTTTTCTCTGGTTGTTAGACTTTCCTTCAATGGCTCACTAGCCCTTACCTCACTCAAATGACTTTTTTTGTTCGTTTGGTTTGGTGGTTTGAAAGAAAATTGCTCCCAAAGGGAATGGCACTTTTAGGAGGTGTGGCCTTGTTGAATTAGATGTGGTCTTGTTGGAGGAAGTGAGTCATTGTGGAGGTAGGCTTTGATGTCTCATATATGCTCAAGTTACTCCCAGTGATATAGTCTACTTCCTGCTGCCTGCATATTGACATGTGGCAGCTCCTTCTCCAGCACCATGTCTGCCTGCATGCTGTCAGGCTTCCTACCATGATGATAATGGACTAAACCTATAAACCTATGAACTGAAGAAAACCGTTACAACTAAATATTTCCTTCATAAGAGTTGCCGTGGTCATGGTGTCTCCTAGGATTGGGATCGCCTAATGTCATTCATGTTCTCTCGGTCCACTTGTTGACACATTATCACTGTGGATTGGAGTTCAGAGGACATCTACTAGAATTTCTACATCTGTTATCTACCAGTACTAACAACTGGGACAGTGACACGTGGATAATGACAGAAATAGAGACAGTTTATTAAAAAAGAAAGGCAAGCTGGGGATATGGCTCAGTTGGTAGGGTGCTTGTCTAGTTAGTATACAAGGTCCTCCGTTTGATCCCCAGCACTGCATACATTGAACATGGTGGTGCAAGTCTGTAATTGTACATTGGGGAAGTGGTGGCAAGAGAATTATAAATTCAAGGTTATCCCCTGCTGCATAGACTTCCAGGCTGCATATGTAAGATACTGTTGAGAGGAAGAAAGTCCAGAGAATGGAAGTGGACCAGTAGCTGGGAAAACAGTGGTTCAAATGGCTCTAGGCCATGGTGGTCACAATCTTTTCTAGATGGGTTTTGTAACACCTAGTTTCTCCTGCATTTGTATTCACAGGCTTTCTCCTGCTTGCTTGCTCTGATTGTCTCTTCCTCTCTCCCTTGTTGGTGTGCATGGGTTTCCAGTCATCTCCTCTGTCCTTAGTGATGTCTCTCTCTACCTTATTCTCCTTCCTACAACAAAGTATGGCTTTCCAATAGGTGCTGAGAAGCTAACTTTGATACCGAGCTTGTCTAGTGCAAGATAAAAACAGAAAACAAAAGTAAAGCATTCGTGAATGTTTTGGGTACATTGACAAGCTAATTTTTTATCTGTTGAAGTTAATATTTAAATTTCAGACTCACGTGCCTTCTTTCTCTCCATATATATATATATATATATATATATATATATATATATATATTGATTTTCGAGACAGGATTTCTCTGTAGCTTTTTGGTTCCTGTCCCGGAACTAGCTCTTTTAGACCAGGCTGGCCTCGAACTCCCAGAGATCTGCCTGCCTCTGCCTCCCGAGTGCTGGGATTAAAGGCGTGTGCCACCACCGCCCGGTTCTCTCTTCATATTTTTAAAAAAACACAACAACTAAGCAGCCAGACATGGTTTGGGAAAGCACGGTGCTAGATTCCCAACAGCGGGCAGTCATAGACCTTCTGCAGTGAGAAGGGAGTAGGACGTACACGAACACTTTGCTGTGTAAGTCCAGGCACAAGGCAATACTCACTAGACTGCAGAGCAAATGCTGCTTGCCAGGCCAGGTGACTCGGTTTCCCTTCCCAGGGGGATTTGCCATTACTGAGGCCATGCTGGCCTTTGTCCCACCAGGACAGGTGCAGAGTGGCCATCTGTTCTATACTGGAAAGTCTCTTATGTTTGGGGGTGGGGCGCACATGTAGCAAGACTCTTGTCTTCAAAACTTACCTTCCCTGCCTGTATTCATGTGTATCTGATAATAAGACTCAGATTTAGACTCTCACACATCAAAATCATAGAGTATTAATAAAGTCTAGAAGAAATCTTTATATTAATGATAAAATATTACAATATTATATATTATAATTATATATTATCCTATTATGTTTTATATTATTAGCTATATTAATTTTATTTATTGAAATTTGAGTACAAATGAGCACACACACATAACTTGAATGTATGGAAGATTCTAGTGGCTTTTTTTTTAATTATAGCTCACTGAGACTTCCTTGTGCCCTGTTCTTTTGGTATTGTATATTTTGGTCAGAGATAATTTTAAAAATCCCATTCTATTAGTAAATTTACATTTGTTGGGTAAAATATTCTACTCTTCAGTTCTGAAATGTGGTCAAAGTGGATCAATGAGATGACTCTGCAGGTAAAGGTGATTTTTGCTAAGCTTGACAACATGAGTTTGATCCAGGACCCACATGATGGAAGGGAGATCCAACTCCTGCCAGTTGTCTTCTGACCTACACACACACACACACACACACACACACACACACACGCACACACACATACACATATACACATATGCACACACATACACACATGCACACACACATACACACATATGCACAGACATACACACATGCACACACATACACATACACACACATATGCACACACATACACACATGCACACACACATACACACATGCACACACACATATGCACACACACACATACACACATGCACATACACATACACACATACATACACACACATACACACAGAGAGACAAATTTAAATGATAGCTCGAAATGCAATGGTCAAAGCGTCAGTCTCTTCCTACTCTGCTCACCCCTGGAGTTGAGATCAGCACAGCCTAGAGATGCCAAGAGCACACAATCAGGAGGGCCTTCACATCCAGTCCTCCCACTATGATCAGGGTCAGCATCCTCCTGTTTCTGTCAGCTGGCACTTCTCTGTCTCAGAAGGCGCCTCTCCACAGCACCTCTGCATCCCAGAAGACCAGGGATCTCACAAAAGCCTGCTATAGTCTCTCATCAGTTTCCCGTGTGATGAGCTTGGGTTTGCTTGCCTCACTTACTTTGAAGACAAGTATACACTCCCATCTCACCAGTGGCATTTCCCACCATAGCCCCTGAAACACAATGACAGACATCTTGAAGCACAGATTTTTTTTTTAAAAAACCTCTTAAGTAAAACAAAATCTCCTTTGAAGTTCATCATTTACTGCTCACGTTCCCAGCCAATTCGGCATCCTGTCACCTACTATGCTGAAGGCAGGGCAACTTTCTCAAGATGGGGAAGCTTGTCTGCTCACTGCTTAGGAAATTCCCGCAGGCAGGTATCTCCAATCAGCTCTAATCTACTCTTCAGTGGTTTTCTCTCAAAAGGAACCACTCGGGGCTGAGCCAGAGGCTTGTCAAGAGCTTGAGGCCTTCTGGGGGAACGGAGAGAAAGGAAGAGCGGTGGGCAAGCCAGCAGAGAGGGGCTGCCTGTGAACAAGCTTATCCATCTGCGCCCAAAGCCCAGTGCAACCTCTCCTGCAGATGAAGTGGCTAGATTTCCAGGGAGAGAGTGTTATTTTCTGTGTGTTACTTTTGATTTATTTTTGTCTCATTTGCAGTAATTGGGAGATACCTTCAGAAATCTCCATAACATGAAAGTTACGTATTCTCCTCCCTGGTCTAATTAAGGGGTCCTGAGGGTGTGTTGTGCTGATGTACCAGCACATCCAAGGATGCTGACATGTCCTGGCAAAAACGTGAACGTCAAAATGAGAAAAAGGTAACTGTTTGTAATCACATAGTCAATAAAAGATATATGGTTTTGTCAACATTCCCATTATTCCCAAATGAGTTAAGCAAAGACACTAAATTCCAAGGCAGCCGTTATTATTCATGCAACAATAAACACAGGCAGTAAGACACTGACTTTTGAAAGTATTGGTGTTATGGTCGAAAACAGAGGTAGTTTTGTTTTCAGGTTTCAAGTTAATTCAAAGTGGGGAGGGATAATTAATATACAAAAATATTGAACAGTACAATTAGAATAGAAAATGTTTCAGCTGAAAGCATTGTTATTTGGTACCACAAATGAGTTAAAATTATAAGATGTCTTATTCAAGTATAAAACACCAATTCACATAAGTAGAAATTGGGGAGATTTTTTGCTTAAGATTGCTTATGGGAGAAAGACTTCGGAGGGAATGGGTGATTAGCTTTTAAGCTTAAAGATTTAGCAGTCTGATTAAAATGAAGGAAGCATCCACACACAGCTTCAAAGCCCTACGCAAAAGCACGCAAAGTAAGGGACATTCCTCTTGAACTGCTGGCTGTTCCACCTACTTCAGACTGTTACACTCAAGGCCATTTTGAGCAGAAAAGCTATGTCAAGGGGATCATAGCCTCTGATGCAAACCATGCCTCGTGCTATGTCCTTGATCATCTGCTAAGATGATCCATAATCACTCTACCACCTGCCTCCTAGATTATTTTGAAGTATGGAGATTACGCAATGAGCTACACGTGCTCAAAGTATGCAATTTGATAACTTTCTATATAAGTTTATCACTCCAGTCAAGTTGGCAGTATCCCCAAAGCTTCCTTGTACCCACTGGAAGTCCCTCCCAACAACCCCCCCACTTTGGTACCCAGACAACCACCAGTCTGCTTTTCGCTGCTACAGATTAACTTGCCTGTTGAGAATTGTATTGAAATGAAATGCTATATTCTGTAGTTTTTGGCTTTTACTCAGCTTAATTATTTATTCTCTTCATTTGTTTTTTGAGACAGAGTCGCGTGTAACCTGGACTGAGCTCAAACTCACCGTGTCGTAGACAGCTGAAGCTGTCCTGGAACCTCTGTTCTCTTTCCCCTACCTCCCAACTGCTGGGAAGACAGTTGTGTGCTACCACACCAAGTTGGTTACTCTGTGTATGTGTTGGGGTGATGCACTTGCACATGCTCACATTTGCACACGAATATGTTGTTTATATAAATAGTTCATTTTTATCTATCCGTTTCTGCTAGTATATATCAATGATATAAATTAAAATAAGTTTCATTATGATATTTTCATATGTGTATGCAAAATGCTTTAATCATAGTCCATTTCTTTTTCGACACTGGGTAAGAACCCACTACCCATAGAGAAGAGGCTGGGCCACGTGACAGGCTGGAGCAGCACCATGTAACCGTGCTGGTTGTCATGCTCACGGTATATGAAGCCCCCGGGTCCTCCCAGCTCTTGCTGTGGCTTGTTGCATTGTCACATGGCCGTCGCTTGTACCGTCAGTACTTTTTATTCTTGTCCCGCTGATGGCTCACAGTGCTATCTTGTGGTTTTCATTTGCCTTTCTCTAATGAATGAGAGTTGAGCATCTTTCCAGGGGCTTAGTTCCCATCCACGTTTTAAGTTGATCGTTATATCTGGAAATGCAGTGTACTGCTGGTGGGAGGAAGGTAAAAAATAATCGATGGATGAAAAATAATAGCAGTAGCAGCAACAAAGAGCTACAATTAGAAACTCCGAGAGAAAGCCGAAAGTGCGCAGAGAAAGCCACGTTCCACAGATGAAGTAAATGACACTGTAGGAGCTGAGCAACTGGTGTGACAGAGAGCGGTTATTTCTGAAATAATGAACCAAAACTTGAGCTATCTGGGGAAGATGAAAAGGGTAGAAAAGCGCCAGCTGGCACTGTGGAGTCTCATTGTCTTCCCTTAAGGGTGCCACAATCACCAGGCTTAAACACACGTGCTTGCTGTCCGTGGCCGTGTTTTCGCCTTTGAAATTATGATGTCATTTCAAAAGATAGGTGTTTTCTCCCACTCATGCGCCTTCCTTCCTTCCTGGGGTTTCAAACTTTGTTTTCTTATGAAGTAAAAAGCACCCTTGCTGTTGCTTTTCCTCCCAATGGTCTCCAGACTGCTGCAGACACCTGATGTAGCATTATTACTTCTTACCAATGTAAACTTTTGCTCATTAAGCCGCAAAAATTGAAAAACACTCACATCATCACTTAAACCTCTTAATATTCTCTTGAATCTTCTTTCTAGCCTCAAAGAAAAATTTGGAGCAGAATAGTTCTTAGTTCTAAAATATAGCTTTCTGAAGTTTGGCTTATGTTTCCTTTTCTTTAGTTTTTCTTACCAGATTCAAATACTCATCTCATAGCTTTATTTAAAGAGAGAAGGAGAAGGATTAATAGTCTTTGTGCTGGGTAAAAAAATTGTCATTTCCTTCCTGTCTCCTCTCCAAGACCAAAATTTTACAAAGAAAACCAGATTCCATATGCAAATTATTTTGATTATCATCTTTTTGGCTCAAATTATACTTTTTAAAGAGTAGACACGATTGTTTCGCTTTTTTTTTTAAATTTTCATTTAAAGAGTATGAGCGTTTGCCTATGTCTACATCTGCACACCAGGTGAGCACAGTACCCTCGGAGGCCAGAAAAGGGAGTCGGGTGTCCCGGGACTGGGGTTGGTTACAGGGGTTTGTGAGTTGCCTTGTGGGTGTTGGGAATTTAACCAAGGATCTCTGAAAGAGAAGCCTGAGCCCTAATTGCTGAGGCACCTCTCCATTCGAAGGGACGGAGAGGCATGTCAGTCCCTCTTGTCCCTTGGTCTTCCTGCTCTCTCTCCAGGAGAGTCTCCAGAAGAGACTTCCTCTTGGCCTGCTCATGCTGCTCACTTGCACATCTTCCTTCTGCTGGAAGCATTCTCATGCTTGGTTCTCCAGTTTCTTGCAGTATGCGCTCTGTAACTCATCCGTTTTGTGATTGTTTTTAATTCTCACCACAACGATTTGCCTATTTTAATTCCCTGTGAAACATTTTCTCCTGTTATATTGCTTTTTGAAAACTATTTTTACTTTCACAGACACAATGTTCTTTCTTAACAATGATGCAAGAAATAAGAATTTATTTTGGGGGGTGGGGGTTCTCCTCCAAAGATTTTTTTCTATTAGATTGATATCTTTCTCAGGGATTATATATATTTTAAAAATCCATTTAAATTAATTACCTGGCTTTGTATTAAATTTTTAAATAATTGGTATAGCGTTTACAGCACACAAGCGTAGCTTTTTATTGCTTACTTAGAATTACTCTTGTCCCACTTCCCTTGAAATGTGGGAAACTTTTAACTGTGTGGGCACATTTATCCTCACCCCTCTTCTTCATGGGGGTGTAGGGAGATTAGCATAACATACAACATAAGCTCTGATAAGATAAGGCCGCTGTCTTTGCTTTAAGCTGTTGCCTGTGTTCAGAAGAAATAAAGAGTAGATGGTCCTCTGTGTTTACCGCTCGCTCCTCTTGCTCTGCGGCCATTCTACTCGCTTTAATTTCTCTTCAGCCAGAAGAACTTTGTAGATAGTTTCATGCCTTCTACGTCGGCTGGCCACAAAATCACTTAATAATTTTTTAAAAATGACTCACCTCCTACTGTTGTTTTGCTCCCTTTGTCTCATTGTTTTTCAATATCACATGTTAGTGACCACGGGTGTGCTGGAGCTGCAGTGTGCGTGTTGACCAGGGACAACTTTCAGGAGCTGGTTCTCTCTTTCCCTCCAGGGTACAGGGCCATTGAATACAGGCTCTCACGTGTCCGCCACAGGGGCTTTTACCTGCTCAGCCATCTTGCCAGCCTTCCTTCTCCTCCTTTTATGAAACACGTCTCTTTTTGTTTCCCAGGCTGGTTCCAAACACGTGGGCTCAAGGGATTCTTCTACATTAGCCCTGGGAGCACTGTGACCTCAGGGGCACAGTACCAGTCTTCAGTAATGTTTTTGCTAGTTTTCTGTGCTGGGGACTAAACTCATGCTAGCCAAGTGTTCTACCACTGAGCTACATCCCTTGTCTTAGTGTTTTAACAATTTAGTCTATTTCTCATTATTCTGTGTATGTGTATGTGATGTCAGGGAGGTGGGTCGTGTGCATCACGGTGCATGGGTAGGGGTTAGGGGGCAGCTTTGTGGGGTCACTTCTCTCCTTTCACCTTTACCTGGCTTCTGAGAATGGGATGCAGGATACCGGGCTTGCACAGCCAGCACCTTCTCCCACCAAGCTATCCTGCAGGTCTCCTGCCCTCCTTTTTAAAGGATATTTTTATGTTTTTTTTTTCTTTCAGAATTTTAAAGCAATCTCTTCTTGTATCTGGTAGTTAATGATTTGCCTAAGATACTGCCAGGCATGGCTTTTCTTTCTTATGTTCACGATGTCTATAGTTTAATAATCTAAAGTTTTTCACAAAAAAAACTTGAAATGTTTTGGGCCATTACTTTAAAAATACATTTATATGTTTTCAAGTTTATGCCTTTCCTTTAAGGTCTCCAATTATATGCATGTTAGACCACATATTTTTGGTCTCATGTGTCTCCAGATCTTTACGTATTTGATAACCATTTTATTCCCCTTTTCTTCAGCTTGGATAATTTTTTTTAGCCTTCCTTAAAATTGATGAATTTTTTCATTTATTACCTCACTCCCACTAATTCCATGAAGTGGATTTTCTTAACCTAACTTTTTCCAATCATTGAATTTGTTCTTAGTTTTGAAAACATAGCTTTTGACTGTGTCCTTTGCTTTACAGAACAGAATACAGAATGGGGAAAGATCTTTAGTAACCCCACATCAGACAGAGGTCTGATCTCTAATATACAAAGAACTCAAGAAATTGGACACCAAAAGATCACATAATCCAATAAAAAAATGGAGTATAGACCTAAACAGAGAGCTCTCAACAGAGGAATCTAAAATGGCTGAAAGATAGTTAAGGAAATGTTCAACATCCTTAGTCATCAGAAAAATGCAAATCAAACTCTGAGATTCCATCTGTAAGAATGGCCAAGATCAAAAACACTGATGACAACTTATGTTGGAGAGGTTGTGGGGAAAAGGGAACATTTCTGCATTGCCTGTAGGAATGCAAGCTGGTACAACCCTTTTAGATGTCAGTGTGGCAATTTCTCAGAAAATTAGGAAACAACCTTCCTCAAGACCCAATAATACCATAGCTTTTGGGTATATATCCAAAGGATGCTCAATTGTGCCACAAAAATATGTGCTCAACTATGTTCATAGCAACTTTGTTTGTCATTGCCAGAATCTGGAAACACCCTGAATGCCCCTCAACCAAAGAATGGACAAGGAAAATGTACATATACGCAATGGAGTACTACACAGCAGAAAAACATAATGACAGCTTCAATTTTGCAGGAAAATGGGTGGAACTAGAAAACATTATTTTGAGTGAGGTAACCCAGACACAGAAAGGCAATTATCACATATACTCACTCATGGGTGGTTTTAAAACATAATGCAAAGAAAGTCAGCCTACAAACCACAATCCCAGAGGACTTAGACAACAATGTGGACACTAAGAGAGACTTACATAGATCTAATCTACATGGGAAGTAGGAAGTATAAAAAGACAAGATCTCCTGAGTAAATTGGGAGCATGGGGACCTTGGGAGAGGATTGAAGGGTGAGGCAGGGGGAGCAGAGAAAAATGTAGAGCTCAACAAATATCAATAAAACCATAGCTTTTACATTCCTACTGTTCTATTGTTTTATTCATTGCAAGCATATGTTTCTTTACCACATCAAGCACAGTTGCGTGTCTGTTCATCCATCATTTGTCTCCCTTAACTTCTTTATGTCTCGAGAATGAGTCACACTCTCTTAGTTCTCCGATCAGGAATTTTTCGTTTTACTCTGGACATTATGAATGGCAGGTGCAAATTTTGCCATATGATTTTCAAAGATTTATGTTACAAAACAGCTGACCTAGCTCCATTCAAAGCACCATTTTTTATCTTTGAGGTGGCAACTTAAAATCAAGCTCAAGATTTTTGCCTTTTTGGATTGGATTTAGGAGTCAACAGTATTTTGGACAGTATTTAAGTAAAGAACTTGGGGGCTCACTCACAGACTGTGACACTTCTTTTGGGCTCTCTTCTCAATTTCCCAGTGGCTGCTGTTTTTCTCTACCCTTCCAACCAAGTGGTGTATAACTTCCTATTGGAAGTTCAGCTGTTCTGAACCCTTATTAACTGCAGCTCACCTTCAAGGTAAGTACTATAAAGATAAGACAGCTTCCCCGTGGACTTATTCTTTTTTGCAAGTTCCAACATTGCTCCAGAACCTACCTGATTTATTTGATTCTCCAGCACCTTCGGGGAATTTACTGTTTACTCATTGAACAAAGCTCATCACTATCATCCATAGGTAGATAGATCATTCTTGTTAGACCTTACTTTGCCATTAATTTTGATTGTTGCTGTTATAGTGACCCAGGCTGTCCTGGATCTTTCTATGTAGCCAAGGCTTGCCTTGAACTCCCAATCTTCCTGTCTCAGACTCCTGAGTGTGTGTGTCACTGTATCCAGTGACCATCAGAATTTGAGCTGTAGAAACATAAGGTTCTGGGGATTTTCTTCAGCTTATTCATCCTTATACTAGACACTATCAGTATCAGCTTGGTTTAAAACAACAGGACTTGGTTCTTTACAAGGCGGGGACACTCCATTTCTATATCCTTCAGTCAAAAACTGAAGTGCAAATTGAAAAGTGTATTTACATTATAGCTCACGGGTCTCGAGGGAGTGGGAGGCAACTGAAGACAGCAGTGCAATCCCAGAGGATTTCATCTCTGTGCCAAAGAGTTTCTCTTCTGTATTTGAAATGTGGTTACCTTGGCAGTGTCCCTGATTTTCACCTGGCAGGGCAGCCTATTCCAGATGTTATACTGGAACTAAGTCTTGCCTATAGTTAGCTAAGTCTTCGAAATAACTTTCTAATAATTAAAGTTTCCTAATGCTGAGTTCTGTCACTGTGACCGTTCATGTGGAGGACTGGTGGCCATCCATCTAATTTTTGTATTATTTCTTCTCCTACTATGAGGACTAGTGGGGGAAACAGTGCTGATACTCCTTGGCATGCGGTAGACCGTAACTGTAGGCTGCATAAACAAATATTCATTATATTTTTCTCTGTATAAATAAATCAAAAAAAGAGTTTTCTTTGCATTATGTAAGGGTAGATTTAGCATTCTGAAGAATAAGAATTAAAGAGTTATGGTAGATATTTTCTAATGTCTTTAATTTAGAAGATTTGGTTGAGTGTTTTGGTCACTCCCCAATCCCTCCCTTCAAATTTCTTCCCTATTTCCACCACCACCACCACCACCACTTTTCCCTTTCAACTTCCTGTGCTTTTTTTTCCAAGCTCACTGAGTCTACTTGATGTTGCCTATGTGCACCTGGGTGTAGGGCTGTCCGCTGGGGCACAGGTAGCCTCCCAGTGTCACATCCTTGAAGGAAACTGCCTCTCCCTCATCCACCCCCCTGCCCCACAGCCAGCAGTTGCCAATAGCTCTTGAGCCAGGGGCAGGGTTTCAAGAGCTCCTCACCCATCCATGCTGGGAGTTGGACTGGCTTGATTGTGTGCAGGTCTCGTATACGAAGTCACAGCCCTGTTATGTCTGGCAAACGCTGTTCGCTACCATTGTTCACTACCTCTGGCTCTTTGACTATTTCTTCCCCTTCTTCCACAATGATCCCTGAGACCTGGAAGGTAGGAGATGCAATAGAGATGTCCCATTTAGAGCTGAGCACGCCCCAGTCTCTTATTCTCTACACACTGAGTAGTTGTTAGTCTCTGTACTTATCAACAGCTTCTGTAATAAGAAGCTTCTCTGATGAAAGCTGAGCAAGGTTCTAACTTAGGGGTACAGAGATAAGAACTTGGGAGGCAGTTATGATTCTGTCCATTTACCATAATAATAGTAGTAGGTTATTCTCCAGGGCAGCCATTTGTTTTAGCCCAGTTAATGGTGCTAGAGATGAATCACATCTTGTTGTAGGGCTTTAAATCTGAACAGGAAGCGGAGGGTAACTCCCGCAACATTTGCCTGAGTGTCACACAGTAAGAACATTCAAACCGGTGTTCCTTTGTTTTCTTGCCTCAGTACCAAACAGTCATTAGGAGCATGAAACTGAGTCTTTTTTCTTACCAAGGAGGTTTCAAATAGTATTGGTTTTCATAATTAGTCATACTCAGGATGTAATACGCTGTATTCAAAGATGCTAACATGGTCATCTTGCCTTTCAAAGTCACTCATCATATAAAGTGAGTTGCCTGTTAGAGGCCACGTGGAAGATTTTGATCACTTTAGAAATGTTTATCTCTGACAATGACTCCAGCTGTGACTACTGCCCAGCTCACACCTTCTTACTTCTTCCTTACCTTATCAGCCTAACAGAGTGTTTGTCATGGTATAGTGGTCTTCCTAGGGAGTGTCTAAACATCTGAGAGTTTATCATGGTATAGAGGTATTCTCCTTGGGAGTGTCTAAACATCTGAGAGTTGCTGTGGGGAAATGGTTTTACCCTGTAAAGATTTGTTTCTTGTACTTGTTTAATAAAATGCTGATTGGCCAGTAGCCAGGCAGGAAGTATAGGCGGGGCAACCAGGCAGGAAGTAGGGGCAGGGCAATGAGAACAGGAGAATTCTGGGAAGAGGAAAGATTCAGTCTATAGTCTGAATACAGATACAGAGGAAGCCAGACAAAGAGCAAGATGTGACTGCCTCATCAAAAAAGGTAGCAAGCCACGTGGCTAACACAGATAAGAATGATGGGTTAATGTAAGATGTAAGAATTAATAAGAAACCTGAGCTACTAGGCCAACCAGTTTATGATTAATGTTGATCTCTGTGTGTTTATTTGGGATCTGGTGGGACAGAAACCTCAGACAACAGAGAGTTTATCATAGTATAGAAGTATCCTCCTACGGAGTGTCTAAACATCTGAGGGTTTATCACAGTATAGGGGTATCCTTCTAGTGAGTGTCTAAACATCTGAGGGTTTATCACAGTATAAGGGTATCCTTCTAGGGAGTGTCTAGACATCTGAGGGTTTATCATGGTATAGAGGTATTCTCCTAGGGAGTGTCTAAACATCTGAGGGTTTATCATGGTATAGAGGTATTCTCCTAGGGAGTGTCTAAACATCTGAGCATTTATCATGGTATAGAGGTATCCTCCTAGGGCATGTCTAAACATCTGAATGGAGAAATGAATTACCTAGTTTCCTCATCAGATATCAGACAATAGTTCTTGCCTCAGTTAAAGTTCCAGAAACAGGCTTTCTGTGTCTATTAGCTTTGGCAGAGAAGTGACGGTGCATGAAAATGATGTCAGAGGCCACTTGCTGCACACCTTTGTCTGGGTCAGGTGCTTTGGAAAATCCTTTATATATGCATTATTTTGCCATAACCTAAAGGGCCCTGCAAGCATGAACACATTGTTTCCCAGTTTCACCAAGAAAAAACTGAAGCACAGGGAGGTTGGGTAGCACCCCATGATCACTCTCTCAAGAACTGGCAGAGCAAGATCTGAAGCCCAACACTCTTGGCTTCAAGATCTGAGTCTTTAACTGTGCTTTCGACTACACCAGGAAATGACCCGTGACAGATGGACAGATGCAGGACTTCAGAATACTTGGTGAGGTTGCTTTGGGTCTTAGAGGGACTCGAGATGGAAAGAGGATTCTGCTTTTGTGTGCTATGTTCACAACTCCAAACGCATCTCCCAAACTGGCACAGGAAGTGCGGTAGTATTTCCATAGCTCCCTCTTAGATTATTGGCACTGAGCCTATGACTATACCCTCCTGAACATGCCCAATCTCTCTCAGCAGACTATTACCATGGAGAATTTGCAGAAAATGTGGTGCCCCAGAATAGCAACCAAGAAAGGAACTGTTAGTGAGACAAATTTGATCTCTTTCCTCCCATCCACAATTTTGTTAGCACCCCAGATGGAAAAGCCATAGTCCAAGGTAAACAAACTACCACCTATGTAAATCTGCTGATAGCCAAGTGCTTATTAGTGTTAATTATCAAGCACCTACTATATTCATTATCTCTTAGAAAACTGTGGAGAAACATAAAATGTAGCATATAAATCATCCTAAGCATATAATTTAGCGGCACTAATCACAATCTAGGCTGGAGGCAGCTATGACTATTCCCAAAACACTTTTGTCATTTCATCGAGAAATTGTATCCATTAAGCAACGATCCCTTTTATTTTGAAAATATATTTTGTGTGTTTGTACATGTGCACAGGTGCAAGGACATGGTACATTCAGGTGATGTGGGAGCCAGAGGTCACTATCAACTATCTTCCTTGGTTGCTCTCTATCTTTTATGACAGTGTCTCTCACTGAATTCGACACTCACTGATGGACTTGGCTGCTTGGTCAGTGAGCTCTAGGGATCTGCCTGCATCTACTCCCTGCTCTGCCCCCTGCACTAGGAAGATAGTGGTGCATGATCACACTTGATCCTTTAAGCTTGGGCGTTCGGCATCTGAACTCAGATCTTCATGCTTGTACATGCTTGCATGGTAGGCACTTGACTGACCAAAGCCAGCCTCCCACTCTTGGCAGCAATTTTTATTTTTCCTGTTTTAAAGTCAACATTTGTAACAGGAGGAGCAGTCTGCTTGTCATCCCGGCCACCCGACTATCTTATACCCAAAATAATCACACAGAAACTGTATTCATTTAAACACTGCCTGGCCCATTAGCTGTAACTTCTTATTGGCTAATTCTTACATCTTAATTTAACCCATTTCTATTAATCTGTGTATTGCCATGTGATTGTGGCTTACTGGCAAGATTCTCACCAGCGTCCATCTCAGGCAGGAGATTCATGGCGTCTCTCACTCTGCCCTTCTTTCCAGCATTCAGTTCTGTCTACTCCACCTACCTGAGTTTTGTGCTATCAACTCGGCCAAGACAGTTTCTCTATTCATTATCCAATGAAAGCAACACACAAACAGAAGGAACTCCTACACCAAACATTAACCACTAATGTACTGTCTCTAAATTTTCCTAGTCTAGATATTTCATATAAGGAGAATGATACAATATTTATTCTTTTGTGTCTGTCTTATTATATTAATCATGTCTCAAGGTTTATTCATACTGCAACCTATATCACAGCTGCATTCCTCTCTACTGTTGAATAATATTCTACTGTATGTATATGTGTACACATTCACTTATCCATTTTTCTGCGGACAACAGTTCTATCACTGGCTAGTGTAGATGATGCAACTATAAACATTGACTCGTAAGTATCTTTTTGACTCTCTCTTTCAGTTATTTTAGATATACACTAAAAGGTGACATATATGGTAGGCAGTTTCTAGAATGGCTCAGCATGCTGCTTCCTCCTTTTATTCAAGCCCTTATGTCAACCTCTCCCTCTAAGTGTGAGCCAGATGACAGAGATGTGTCTTTAAAAATCAGGCTACTGCAAGGAAGATGCCAGACGGTGAAAAGCTATGACTTCTTTCTGCTTTGCTGTCTCTCACTCTCTTGCTCCGTTGCTCTCAGGAATGCTGCGAGCTGAGTGAAAGAAAGACCTATGTGGCAAGTGACTGAAGGAGGTCACAACGAACAGAAATTGAGGGCCTCGGTCCAGAAGACTTGGGAAACAGAATTATGCCAACAACTCTCTAAAGCACTTAGACATGGATCTTCACTCTCTTGAGCCTTCAGATAAGAGCACGGCCTTGGGCAACACCTTGGTAGAGCTTCGTGAGTGAGTGTGAGACAAAACCATTTCACAGAATCATGCTGCATAGACAAACTGAGGTAACAAACATCTGTTGATTTAAGCTCCTAAGACTTTGGTGAATTTAATATGGAAAAGTAGGTAACTAATAGTCCACATTTACTGCTCCCTGATAATAACATTAACTAGGTTGGATGTAAGACAAAGATATTGAAAGAAGCAATAGCGGAGTTAGTACTTTTACTGGACCTGTTTGAGAGCATTTGACATGGACCAGCCTAAAGAGAAAGCTAGATTCGGGGGAAGGAATAATCAATGTCTCTATGATTATATTTTTTTTGCTAACAAATCTATGTATGTTGCTTTTTTGGATGATTCTTGGGTTCAGGATGCAATGGCAAATCACCGAGATTATTATGCTTTGCAGACTCTTCTAGGAGTAAAGAAAAGGTACCATCTAAACCTTATCTTTGCCTCACTTTGCTCTTCCACTAGGTAAAATACAGCATCAAATTGAGAGACAGTTTATTACTTTTTTTCTATTTTATAATTTTCTGGATTGAAATAACAACATTCATTTATCAAAACTGCTTGAATTTTAAGAAAGCCAGTGCATCATCAAGTACATCAGAGGCAAGTGATGTCAGTGTCTGCTGTTTGTTACACAGAGTTCCTGAGTGGATTAGAGGGCTCAAAGGGAGCCATTACAAGTATCAGCATGATAGTCTATGATATGCTATGTTTCTATAAGCATGCATTTTCCTACATGATTCTCAAAGGGAAATGGGACCTAAAGTAGTTGGCAGTCTACTGATTGGGTCGCATTAGCCTCCTATGATTGGTTGTAAGAATTCTGAATCTCAGATCAGAAATGGGCATTTTCTGCTATCTAGGGTCTCCTTTTGCTGCTCATCAGATCACCATATCGGACCCTTTGTATACTGACAGTAATTCACCTTGGGCTCAAGGAAACGACAGCCTCTCGAGGTTATGCACTGAGGATGGACCTTGTGTTCATCCACTAGAGTCTCTCTCTTTGCAGGCCCACGATGGGGCTCCTCTGTGATGTTGTTTCTCTGACTTGGGATAATTTACTTTTGTTTATACCTGATAATACTGAGCGGAGATTCTGGCAAATTAATATATTCTTTGATGTCAGAATGATGAGCAATTAGCTCTGAATGTAGAAGACTCCTAGTCCAATATTTACATTATCTTGTCACAGTCAGTCTCTCAGGTACTGAAGAATTTCTGCCATCCTCAGAAAGAATCCATTCCTCTATAGGGCAATTAGGTTGAAAATATCTTCTTTTTCTCACTTTGGAAATATCTTCTATAATTTTACGTTCTCTGTTTTCTGTGACTATATATTAATCTTGGTTTTTCCTTTCAACAATGGGTTGCTATACTTTTTCCTTTATAGGGGCATCTGTTTTGACACTAAAGATAGTTCTCAATTCAAGTTACTTTAAGAATGATTCATGTCATGAGAAGCTTCTCATCTCCCTTAACCCAAGAGTACTTCATTGTCCACAATTCAGGAGAACGTTTTTCTCTTTATCACAGAAGGCCTTTGAAATAAACTACATCCAGTAAGTCTACTCTCTTCACTTAGAACTGTAATTTATGAGTGAGAATCTTTAGGGGCTGGAGATGTTGCTGGAATATTTATGATTTACATTTAATATACACATGTGTATATTAGTCATATGTTAGTCTTCATTAATTTTAATTTTCAAATTAATTTTATTTACAAATGCCCAGAAAATTAGGAAAGCATAGGTCTGTGTTTTTTGAAGGCCTTTTTATCCATGAGGAGAAGACTTGTTCTCAACACGGGTGACCCATCTCATAGTGTGGAGGCTAGGGCAGAAACTAAGTGGAAAGGTCAATTCTCCAGCACGTGCATTCTATCTCTCTGTTCCTAGCTGTCACGAGGGGAGCCCTCCAACATGTCCTTCCCACCATGACTGAATCCTCTGAAACTGTGAGGAAAAGTGAACTTTCTTTCTATAAGATTTTTTTTTTTTTGCTTACATTTGTTTCACAGTTACGGAATGTCTGAAACACATACATATATAGATGAGTTGTATAAAAATGCTTAATTATGCATGTATGAACACATATGGCAGCAGTGACTTGTTACACACACACACACACACACACACACATGCAAACATATACCATTGTCTTCATCATCTTTGCACATCACAGGGCTGATAGGAGGGAAAACAGGGAATTTTTATTTTGTAGCTGCATAGAACATGATTAACCCATGATAAATCTGAGGTTATGAGATAGTAATGCTACACTTAAGAGTTGATCGGTATAAACCCAAATTGATGTGAGAGCCCAAGCTTTCAGACCAGGGGAGGCTTAGAATAGATTGTATAATTAAGGAAATGCAGTATTATTTCATACCTGTGTACCGTAGAGGAAAATTCATACCATTGCTTATGGTTATTTAGTAATAACTTGTTTATGGATATTCTCATAGCAGATTTTCCAATTAGAGTTTTAACACTACACCAAGGAGCTCAGCCCTTTCAGGCATGTGTCTAAACAGTTATATTCATTTTGACATGATGTAGAAGCTATATTCCTGTGACTCCTTCCAGTTTATAAAAACATGTTTTTTTGTTGTTTTCTGCAGTGAACTTTTAGGCTATATAGGGTTCACCAGACTCCACTTCATTAATGAAGAAACAGCCTTAGAGAGGCCAGGGATCTTTGTGAAGGTCTGGGTTTATAGGTAGAGCCTTTCTGAAGGGCTGGGGGAGTGATAGAAAGGGTTTTAGATACAGGCGGAATCTGCTTCTTCACACAGTGGGGATGTAGCACACTTGGAAAGGAACTTTGGGGTTGTCTTTTTTCACCTACCTTCAGAAAGGTAGGCTGGTAATGAGCAATGCTGGAATTGCCCTCTCAAGACCTCCTACATGAGAAATAGCATCCTATGACAAAAAATGAAAATATAATTTATATACAGTATTGTGTATATACACTACATGTAGAACTTGATGAGCTTTGACAAAATGCAGACACATACTCAACCCACATTTGATCAAGATCACTTCTAATGCTTGAGAAATACTTCTGTTGCGCCATGGCCCATCTCAGTTTGTGTCCTCTTGTCTCTTGTTCTACCAGGAGACCTCTGCTCTGGCCTCAAGCCTGATAGTTGCTTCGAGTTGGTTTCCCATGGTTTTTTTTTTTCTGGGTTGCCTGTGGATGATGTTAGGTGGTAGCTGATGTGGGGTTCCCCTCTGTATACTGTGAATATATTTTAATACCATTGGTTAATGAATAAAGCTGTTTTGGCCAATGGCTTAGCAGAGCAAAGCGAGGTGGGAAATCCAAAGAGAGATATAGAGAGAAAGTAGGCAGAGTCAAAAAGATACCAAGTAGGGAACTTTCCAGAATGCTTGGTGGGAGGTGGAGGACCGGCATCCGCCTGAACCACGCTGTGCTATGCTCCTCTTTCTGCTCTCCGGCACCAGCCCGCTCACCGGCTATAAAAAATGCTGAAAGAAATCACTTACTATGATGTTTTGGGGGTCAAACCCAATGCCACGCAGGAAGAGTTGAAAAAGGCTTATAGAAAATTGGCCTTGAAGTACCACCCTGATAAAAATCCAAATGAAGGCAAAAAGTTTAAACAGATTTCTCAAGCTTATGAAGTTCTTGCTGATTCCAAAAAAAGGGAGTTATATGATAAAGGAGGAGAGCAGGCGATTAAAGAGGGTGGAGCAGGTGGTGGTTTTGGCTCACCCATGAATATCTTTGATATGTTCTTTGGAGGAGGAGGAAGGATGCAGAGAGAAAGGAGAGGTAAAAATGTGCATCAGCTCTCAGTGACCTTACAAGACTTGTATAATGGTGCAACAAGCAAACTGGCTCTGCAGAAGAATGTGATCTGTGACAAATGTGAAGGCCGAGGTGGTAAGAAAGGAGCAGTAGAGTGCTGTCCCAACTGTCATGGGACTGGCATGCAAATAAGGATTCATCAGATCCGACCAGGAATGGTCCAGCAAATTCAGTCAGTGTGCATGGAATGCCAGGGTCACAGAGAACGCATCAGTCCTAAAGACAGATGTAAAAGCTGCAATGGAAGAAAGATAGTTCGAGAGAAGAAGATTTTAGAAGTTCATATTGATAAAGGGTCAGAAGATAACATTCCATGGTGAAAGAGACCAAGAGCCAGGACTGGAGCCAGGAGACATTATCATTGTGTTAGACCGGAAGGACCATGCTGTTTTTACACGACGAGGAGAAGACATTTTCATGTGTATGTCCATACAGCTGGTTGAAGCATTGTGCGGCTTCCAAAAGCCAATATCCGCTCTTGACAACCGAACCATAGTCATCACCTCTCATCCAGGTCAGATTGTCAAGCATGGAGATATAAAATGTGTGCTGAACGAAGGTATGCCAATATATTGTCAGCCATATGAAAAAGGACGTCTAATCGTTGATTTAAGGTCAACTTTCCTGAGAATGGCTTTCTCTCTCCTGATAAACTTTCTTTGCTGGAAAAACTCCTTCCTGAAAGGAAGAAAGTAGAAGAGACTGATGAAATGGATCAGGTAGAACTGGTGGACTTTGATCCAAATCAGGAAAGACGACATCATTATAATGGAGAAGCATATGAGGATGATGAACATCACCCTAGAGGTGGCGTTCAGTGTCAGACCTCTTAATGGGCCAGTTACTGTTTGTCACTCTATATGCAGTAGTGAATGTGGGAAGGACTGTAATCATAATATGCCCACTACTTGGCTGTTGTTCTTGTTTTAATATTCAACTATAGTAGTGTTTTAAAGTTAAATGAAGAATAAACACACACACACACACACACACACACACACACACACACACACACATATATATATATATATATATATATATATATATATATATATATATATACCAAGTAGCTGCTGAAGGAGAATGGCATCCCACAACCTTTACCGGCAGGCCACAGATTAATTTAAGATGTAAGAGTTAGTTAATAAGAAGCCTGAGCTAAGAGGCTAAGCAGTGTTGTAATTAATATAGTTTCTGTGTGATTATTTGGGTCTGAGCAGTCGTGAAATGAGCCAGTGACCTCTGTTTATAGGCAGAATTTACTGTGTCATTTTTTTACAAAAAGTACTTCTTATATATGTGTGCATGTACATGTTTGTATGTGTGTATGTATATGTGTGTACATATATATGTGTGTGTATGTATATTTGTGTATGTATGTATGCATGTTTATGTGTATGCCATGCACATACAGGCACCCTCAGAAGCTAGAAGGCATTGGATTCTCCTGGAACTGGAGTTACAGAAGCTTGTGAGCCCCTGGGTACTAGAAACCAAACTGAGTCCTCTGGAAGAGCAGCAAGCACTCTTTGAGTAAATAATCATTGAGCAACGTCTCCAGCTCTTATTCCCCATAACCGTAAATTTGCTGTATTAGTAAAAATTGTGTCACTCTGTTAAGAGACCCAAGAAAAACACTTGGAGGAGGGAGAACTGATTTTGGTTCATGGTTTTAGAGGTTTCAGTCTGTCATCATAGCACTTAGGTCTGAGGTGAAGCAGAATGAATATCATGGCAGAGAGGGCATGGTAGGGCAAAGCTATTTAGCTCTGAGAGAGAGTGGGAGACAGCAAGGGACTGGAGTCTTGTTGTTCCTTCCAAGGGCATGATCCCCACAACCCATTTCCTCTCACCTCCTAAAGTTTTGCCACCTTCCAATAGCACCACTCACTGGGACCAAGCCTTCAGCATATGCTGTGGGTAATGCTCTTGTACACTGTAAAGATTTGCCACTCATTCTGGCTTAATAAAATGCTGATTGGTCAGTAGCCAGGCAGGAAATATAGGCGGGACAACCAGACTAGGAGAATTCTGGGTAGAAGAAAGGCAGAGAGTGAGACACCAGCCAGACACAGAGGAAGCAAGATGAGAATGCATCGCTGAGAAAAGGTACCAAGCCAAGTGGCTAAACATAGACAAGAATTATGGGTGACTTAAAGTTGTAAAAGTTAGTTAGTAATAAGTCTGAGCAATAATAAGCCAAACAGTTTAAAAGTAATATAATGATTTATTGGCTGTGGGACTGGGTGGGACAGAAATACCCATCTATAAGCATATGAGGAAACTAACAGTGCCATAGTCAGCCTGGACCTAGTCTACATACAAGGTTCATGGATGGCTCTGGCAACTGATGACCCTGAACAGAGGTAGGATCTGTGACCACAGCTCCCTTCTGCTTTCAGAGGCTAGCTAGTGACACTAAACAGTTCTGAGACCTTGCCTGAGGCTTGCACACAGCCACACTGGAATCAGGTTGATGTTGACAGAGAGTAAGACAGCAGCTTCATCGTGTGCTAGCTTTGGGGAGAGTAGGTCTTAGTTTATCTCCTGCACGCTGTTAGGAAAGACAACCAGACCCCGAAGTCCTCAACAGCAGCATCTCCTTCAGAAGTTCCCGTGGCTACTCTCATTTGTTAGTCCCCATTACTCTATGGCGAGTCTGTCAAGATGACTTGCATGTGGACCTCCTCCCTGAGGACCAGATTTGGGAAAGGAACTACCTCCCAGGGTGTCTGGATAAGTGGACTCAGAGTCAATAGGTAATTCTGCTCTGTCCCTAGTCTTAACCCATTTCAGAGGTAGGGACAGCAGGGATGGTCTACCCCACCCCTCTTCTTTCCTAGTTGCCTTTCTGGACAGTTCCTTGAGACACTCATACTTTTTACACAGAGACCCAGTGAGTCCATTTTGTTCTTGTTGCACGATCTGGGTCAAGCATTTCCCGTTATAGGCTGAGTGCTCCCTCTGTCAGTGAGAAAAAGATGCTGAGAGAAACTGGAGTGTGAGGGTGGGGGCAACAACAGTAGGAAGTCACTTCTTTGGAGAATATCCACCCTATTCCTCCTGGCCATACTAGTGAACTAACAGGATGGGGCCCGGCTCCCCTCCCCTCACAAAGGAGATCATGAATGCAGACAATGGCTTGTTCTCATTTGTGATTATTTATTTTTTGTCTCCAACTGGCAAGATAGAATGAAATTGGCACTCCAGTGGCAACAGCAGAGGCCATGGTCTCCTCATAAATGTGTGTTGGAAGAGGGAGAAGGCATCAGTGGGCACAGGGAATGGTGGCTCAGGTGGGCACAGGGAATTGATGATTTTTTAAAAACAAGATTCCAGACTCTGCTTTTCTTTGCTGGTTTTCCCATTTGTTTCTTTCTTGCCCCGTCTTATGAGAAACTGTACAAATCCAAACCACCCCATTTCATCTAGACAAAAAGCATAAAGAGAAATGACAGTCAATCAAGATTCTGCTTGATTAACATCTTGGGAGAATGAACGAGAGTCTTAAGGGAGGTAAATAAACAGCTCGGAGGCTGGGCTGTGCTCCCGAGCCGACCTTGCTGCCAGTTAGAAAGTGATAGGAGGATTTTGAGCTTTTCGTACCTGTGTAATTATGACTGTACCTTTAACAGGACATGGCAATGCTTTTGGCATTCAATTATACTTTGCTGTATGTGTGTTTGTGTGCGTACCGTTCAAGGAGAACACACACACACACACACACACACACAGAGCTAGAATTGAAATCAACTCAAGTGAGAATTCTTGTGATGCATTCAAGGGGCTTGCATTTGACAGGTTGCTACCTAGTTATGGACTAAAATCTCACCAGGCACCCCATAGCTTATCGCCTGTCATTTCAAAACAAAGACATCCTGCTTCCCTTCCTGTGTCACATCTCATCCGCTCATTCTCAGCAGACTCTTGCTTTCATTACAAGCTCCGTGCCACCTCCCTGACTTTCATCAGACGAGAACTTGAAAGAAAAAAAAAAAAACAGAAAAAGGGAAAAATTCCATGTTTTGACTTGGACTCTGGGTGTTATTCTCTCAGTCCAGCTTGAAAGAAAAAAAGCCCATCCCACGAGGGGGCAGGCCCGCTTTGCTGCCACCACACGGGCCTCTGAAGCGTGTGAAGAAGAGAGGAAGAGACAATTAACACTCAGCACCAATCTGCATTTCCTTTTTAGCTGCCATTTACACGCTGCTCAGGTTTTGAAAACCAGCATCTCATGCTGCTCCCCAGAGAGCCAGCCCCAGCTTCAGCGGGATCCATCTGAACAGCAGATAGTTACAGTGCCGAAATCTCCAGCCAAGCCAGAACCCATTTCTTTATTTTTCTGAAAAAAAAAAATAGAACGGGGAGGGGAGGAGAGAGAGAGAGAGAGAGAGAGAGAGAGAGAGAGAGAGAGCTAGTAAGCTGGGTGAAAAGAATACATGAGACTCTAGTAATAGTTCATGCACATTCTTGACCAGTCTCTAGGTTGGGCCAGGCAGGGCTGAGTCAGGATCAGTAGACCTTTCTCTTTGATCATCTAGATCAGTGTGAGCGGCGAGCAAATGAACAGGAGCCTGGTGACAATAAGGGCTGACAGGCGACGAGGTTGGAGGCAAGAAGGACACACTCGATAAGTTTCCGAGCTGCTCATCAGCCTGCGCGTGAGTGCGCTCTTGCTGATGGGGATCAGTGGGGAGGAAGAAGTCGGACTGGGAAGGCGCCGCTGGTGTGGGAATTATGAGAGGCTTCTGAAGTGGGGAGATGCGCACCTCCAGCTCCTCAGGTCTAGCCAGGTTGCTTTATTTCCCACAGCCCCCCAAAGGTTGACCACCAAAGCGAAATAGCTTCCATGACCTCTGTTATCTTATCATTATTATTTTTCATACTGAATTCACCACCGCTGGAGGTCACTGGCTTTTCAAAGGGGGCTGAATCATTTTGTGATCGGTGAAACCAGAGAGACAGCCTGAGACAGAGCAATTGCATTTTCCTGCTGGCAGGCGTCAGTTGATCACTCCTGGGGTCAGGGGGAAAAAGTGTTTGTTTTTTTTTTATCCTCATGCAAGTCTTGGCATGATAGACTAGGTAAATGAAGAAAAAAATGAATGTAAGGCTAGCTTTTTGCTTTTTATTGAGAGCACAGGGCTGCAAAGCCTAGTTCTCTGTCAATAGACCGGTGAGCAGTGTGCTCTATCCAGCTCTGCTCAGAAGCTGTTGATGGCTGTGCCATGGATATGATTGTTCACTGAGCAGGGTGGCCCAGCCCTCTGCAAAGACAGAGACTTACCCATGATGCACGGATGGGAACAAGGATGCTTGAATGGGGGGCGGGGGAAGGGGGCTCCAGGCAAGTGGCGTGAGCACATGGCACTTCGGGTAGAATTTAGTGGGTGAAAAAGAGAGGACTTATAAGAAGCTCATTGTGACCGCTGATGTCAGGTTAAATGTCAGGTTAAATTGCACCCTGTCGGGGACAGGCGTGCTTTTCATCTCTCGCGGTAACACAGACTTGTAACCTGGGTTTCTCAGCCCTCCCCCTGATCCCTGCACCCCAGGATGTGTGTGGTGGAAAAAAAATGTAAACTAATAACAAATAGCTTTTGTTGTTCTGGCTCTGGTCTTAATAGGTGAATCCCCCCAAACCTTCAGATTCTCAGCTCTGGTGGTGAGAATGGCCCCTCCTTTACCTTGCCGATTAAGGTCCTCGGGAAGGGGACATTAACGTCACCTTACAAGGATTCAAAACCAGAACTTAGCTACTTATACCATACATGTTTGTAAACAGTGCCCACCAGGAGCCCAATACTCTCCAAGGTGCTGAGGATTTGGTAACAGGTCTACACATATAAACTAAGAAGTAAATGCATAGTATTCCGGATAGTGTTAAGACGTTGTCTGTGAATGGAAGACAAATACAGTCATTAAATTTACATGTAAGATTCAGGGGAACTTCTGCTGCTGCTGCTGCTGCTGCTTTGGTGGTTTGAGTTGGGGAAGCAGCATCATGTTTGTTTATGGATTTAGTAGAGAAGGCAAAGGGTCAATGCCAGAGTTCCGGCCGTGTGCTGGGATAGGTGTTTCCAGAGACAGCGTGGGACACATAATACAAAATGCAGAAGTCAAAGGATGAGAAGATGTGACTGTGACGGGGAGATGGGAAATGCTCGTCACTCTGTTTTCTCGGGGATGTAGGAAACAGGGTTGCCTGCTCGGAAAGGCCCTGAAAAGAAAGTAGTAAAGGTTTGAGGAGGGAGGAAGGCATGAGCCATTCTGGGAGCCATGTTGAACTGGGAGACGCAGAAGGCCTATGGGAAGCACTCAGGCAGGGTGGCTTTGATACATGAGACAATGACTTTGAGAGGAGACTGCCCTGTGGGGTTGTGTTCTTCTGTGCTGCTTCACTGATCCGGTGGAGGCGTGGAGAGGAGTGCTGGCTTTACTAAGGGTGTGAAGGTTGAAGCCACTGAAGGTGCTGGCAGGAACTCACCATGGCCCGTGGATCTGAAACTAGATAAGGGAGATGGCAGAGAGGGCTGAACAAAAAGGTGCCAGATGCCGTGTTTGCAAGTCCTGGGGTGGTCCCAGAGTTGTAGGAACCGGAAGGTGTGGGGAGAACTGGGAAAGGAGGCGGTAGTCTGGGAGGGAGACAGGGAAACCTTGTCATATACGCATTTGTAGTTGGTGATGACTGGACAGGGAGTGGACTTGGCATGACCCGTAGAGGAGAAGAAGAATTCAGTTCACCAGAGGAGAGTGCTGGTCTCACATGGTGGGATCTAGTAAGCACTCTGGAAGGAGCATCTCTCTGTAGGACCCATGTATCTCTGGGTTTTTAAATGGCCAATGGCTCCTGGAGTTCAACTCATGAAGTCTAGATGGATGTTGAAGACACTAAGAATAGTGAGGACAACTCAGCCAACATCTTCAGGTAATCTATGGTGAGGAGAAGAGGTTGTTAGATGAGCGGAGTTGGCGGTGGGCAAGGAAATGAGGTAGAAGTCATGAAGAACAGAGGTTGGGAAGCCCAACTCATCCCCAAGGGTTCTAGGAAATGGAAGCTGAGTTATGAGTAGTGCAAGTTTCTCCATTTGCTAACTATATGACTCTGGGGAAATTATTTAACCTCCCTATGCCTCATTTTTTCCCCCAAAAATAAAGAAGAGATTATAATTATACTCCTTCCAGAGATTTGCTCTCTGGGTTCAATGACATAATGTCTGTCTAGTCCAGTATGAGTATAAATATGTCTGCATAATTGAAGCTTTCACCAATTATCCGGGTCAACAGAAGGGGTGGATGGGTGAGCCCTTGGTAGGTGCTGAGGGGCTTCCTAAGGAAGACAAGGTACAGGGCCACATTGTGCCAATGCTGCCTTGAGCATGAGAGAAGGGTGAGGGAGCAGCCCAGAGTCAAGATTCAGCTGTTGACTGTGCAGAGGGCGGAGAACACCTGCAGAAGAAATGGCAGTAGAGCAAATTTCCAATCAGAGCCACGAGGAGGGCTGCCTGGGTGCTTTATTCACGACTGTAGTGCCTCTGACGAGAATTAGAAACAAGTTCTGGGGACTCACAGAGGAGAGTCACCTAGTGATAGCATTAACCATGGAGAGCAGTGTCTGGAGTGGAAATGGGCGCTATTGTTTGCCGAGAACGCCTCAGAAGGTGACTTCATGGTGAATAGATTCTTCAAGGGACTTGACATTTGTTGACTTTCTTTTTAGCTCTTCTAAGTCACAGAGGCCATTACCATAATGACAATACCTAGATTTGTCTCTGTTGATGGCAGGCAACCTATGAGAGATAAATCCTCCCCTCTGTGGGCTGCACACTCATGAACAGGACAGCTTTCTCTTCCCGAGCTGTTGAGATACTGGAAGAATTCTGGGAGCGCAGTGGGCCCTGGACACAGCTTTGCCATACTTCTTTCTAAGACTCACCTGCCTGTTCCAGGTTTAGCATGTAAGGCGCTGCCTTTTTTTTTTTTTAAATAATGTCAACTTTGTTTTATGTCACTCAGTATTATGAAAACATACACAAAATTCTTAGAACATAGCAAATACTCACTAAATTAATATTATTTTGTATTGAAAGGCTCTCCTGGCAAAGTCCTTCCTTTGGGGGCCCACTCTAAGCCCTGGCAGCTGGGTGAGGGCTTGAAGGAAAATCAAAAGCATTATTAGACCCTGATGTTAGGGAGCTGTATTTCTCTGGAAAGGCAAAAGGTTCAGGGACTTGAGATTTCCACATTGGGTCTGGAAATCAAAGCTTTTTATAAACTAGATCATGTCAAGTTGCCTTCTACCCCAACTGCCCTGGAAGCAGGAGAAGACAGAAAAGACAGAAGTAGGACCCAGGCAAGGAGGCCTGCAGTGAGATGTGTCCCATCTACCAGGCCAAGAGTCTTTATGGCTCACTCCATGCTCAAGCCCCGTTCACAAAGCTGGGAAATGGTGCTGCAGCCTTGTTGAAGTCCACGTCCTCTGGTGGTCCTGGGAAGGAGCACGCTAGGCATGTCTGCAGGACTCCCAGGCAGGTCAGAATGTACATCATTGCTCTCTGTAGCCCGTGACCGCTACTGTCATCCTACCTCACAGGTACCGCAAGGCTCGAAAGCCCGCACACGTTTCCTATCACCCCTAGGATGAGACTTCAGTGTGAGAAGGCGTCCTGCACCACCTCAGGGAAAACACACCTCTGTTCAAAGACACCTTCACACAAGCTGGTCCACATTCTCTGGGTCAGTTGCCTATTCCTCCCTGAGGATAGGCGAGACTGGCAGAGTGACCTCCCAGCACCACACAGTGTTTAGAGGCTGTAGGTCCAGGCTGTCCCCAGGGACGTAACCCTCTCTGAAGAAATTGTCGCAACACCTCTACCCGCACACCAGTGTCCCGGCTCATCAGGGGCCACACCAACAGGGATTTATTTTAAGGCTAATGAGGCTTAGGAGTCAGTCGGTTCCTCTCCCAAGACTCATGAAAGAAACTTGACTCTCAGATTTGAAACAGCTTTAGAACTGTGTGTGACATTACCAATAACATCTCATCTGAGACAGGGGCTGTAGAGAGACATTAAGAAGAGCTACAATTATTATGTCTTTGTGAACCAGACACTACACACCAGGTGCTGTCAACAGTCCTGAGATAGTTTTTTTTTTTCATAGTTCCTATTTCATAGTTGAGGAATTTGAAGTGCAAGAGAGGTCAAAAGGCTTTTTGTTTAAAATCGCGAAGCTAGCAGGAGTAAAAATGAGGATCGGAACCCTATGCTTTCTGATTCCAAAGTGCCCTCGTGCTCCATGTTCCAGACCACAACCCCTCAGGCCTGGAGAGCAAGAGCATGTGACAGTACTGGTAAGATAGAGGTCAGAGGTGTGCGTGACGCCAGAGGATGACGGCAGCCCCCATCCCTTGCCCAGGAAGTGGGCGTCTAGCCGATAAGGCATGATGGGAGTTGTGTACAGGGATGCCCTTCCATGGAGGGGAGGTACTACTCTGGAAAAAGTTGGAGTTTAACCAACAAAGGTATGTTTTCTCTGCATCTCATTGTGGAAGTCATTCTTCTTGGGGGGAAAATAATGTTATTCCCTCTTCTTGGCTGATGAGGGAGACTCAGCATCCTCAGAGTCCCAAGTGACAGAGCAGAAGTGCAGGGCCAGCTGAGCAGTCAGCATCTACTGGCTGCAGTGGGGGAGGAGTAATGTGATGAGAACACGTGGACAAGATTTGAGGTGTTCTAGAAAATGTAAGTGTCGAAAATTACACATTTTCAGAAAATAGTACCAGAGTCCCATATACAGGAGATACCCTATGGGAACTGGTGCTCACAAGAGCCATGCCTCTGGGAGAGAGAAAGGATGTGACAGGTGAATCCAAGAAGGGCCTTTACAAGGCTGCACCTTCTTAGAATAGGTGAGGACCTGTGTCCAGCTAGAAGGGGGAACCAGTTTGGAATGCAGGTAAGGAACCCTGTTTAGATCACTGTTGAGTTTGGTAGAACATTATTCTTAAATAAGCTATGGGCAGTAGATCCATAAACCACACACCCAGTTTTTATTAGCATCATACAGTGATAAGGAGACCCTGGGTCATTTTCAGTAGGGAAGATGAAAATGATGATCATGTTCTTTGAGCTACTTGGGCATCTTTAAGAGGTACTAACATGGGTACCTATAGACATACGGATAGGATGTTTTATTATGGCAAAGGCTGAGTAAATTATGACTTTAGCAGATACTAGATTACCTACAACCATTTTTAAAAGTTTTGAAAATTAAGTAATAAAAAGAGAGGTAAAAATAATCATGTTTTACAATGTGTTGTTCTATTTGTGTATAGGCAGGAATGTGCCTCCATTGTATTTGTGTAAGCAGTGAAGGACAGCGTCTGAGAAGGCAATGTATACCTTAGAGAGCATAGGTTAAAAATAATTTACTTTATCTCTTAGTTACATTTTTGTTGCTGTGATAAAGAACCACGACCAAGGCAGCTTATAAAAAGAAAGTATTTGATTTGGTTTATGGTTTTGAGGGTTAGAGTCCTTGATGGTAGTGGAGCAAAAGATGAGAGCTGAGAGTTTATGTCTTGATCCACAACGACACGGTGTATGCGCACGCGCGTGCGTGCGCGCGCACACCCCCCCCCCCCCGAATAGTGTGCCTCCTTTGAAAGCTACTGCCTGGATGACTTACCTTCTCCCACAAAACCACAACTCCTTAATCCCTCCCAAACAGTTCCACCAACTGGGGCCTAATTATTCAAATTTATGTACCTATGGTGGCCCTTCTAATTCAAACCACCTTACCTTAAAGACATTCCCCAAAGCCGAAATGAAATTATGGGTGCTTTTAATTTTTTTTTTAATGCCTTGCTTTTATTTTCCAAATTTCATTTAAGGAGCCTGTTATTGCGTTTAGGATCAAGTTTCACTTCTGCCTAGAAGGCAGCACAGGCAGAAGCCGAACTCGCCGCTTCCACGTTTGCTTCACGCCTGCGCAGTTAGACGGGTAGCGTGGATGGGTGACTTCACCTCTTTGTGCTGTAGGGTCCCCTTCTGTAATATAACAATAATAACAGGATATAGTCAGTGAGATTTCTGGGGACAGGGGTGGTCAGATAAGTCCTTACGTGTGTCCAGGGCTTAGGAAGTGCTGACCATCATGACGAGAAAAGACGAGTAAGATGGATAACAGTAAGCCAAAGCTTGTGCTTCCCTCTTCTTAAGAGACTAGCGGGAAAAGACTCAGTAATGGAAGGCAGGAACAAACTGATGAGGAACTGACTGGGGACTCTCTTTTGTCTGTTGATCAAAATAAATAGTCCTTCACTGTGGTGCCGGCCACTCATGCGGTCTAGCAATCTTTTCCTTCATCTTGCCTGATTTTCTGGAACGCAAGTGTGGAGTCTGTCTTGATTCCTCTGCACCGGCAGGGCGGGGCCCAGGCAGCCCCCCTCTTCTCCCCCAGGGTTTGCAGGCCTCTGACCAGCTGTGGCCTGGCTGCACCTGCTGCTCTCTCATCCGCTCTCTCTAATCTGATGCTTGCCAGCCGATCAGACACTAGGAACCAGGCTCTGCCCACAGTGGAAATTGGTTTCTCAGAATTTACTGTTTGGCTTTGAAGCTTTGGTTGCTGAAAATGACTCACAGTCCGTTTATGATTCTTTTTCAAATAAATCACAGGCCGGGCAACCTGACGTAGTTGAAAGTCCCAGTGGCCAATTCTGTTGTCAGCGTGTTCAGGCCCTTTGACGTGGCTGTTGAATGTAGCAGAAGCAGCCCCAAGTAACTGACAAGGGTCACCTGGTGGCCATATAAGGACAACATGCTGAAAAAAACAACCAATCATAAGGGATGTTCCGCATCTGGCAGCGGCCCTCCCTCTTGCTCGCTGGGTGAGACTGCTCTATGCCCGCTTGCCTCTGGGGGTCCCACACAGCTCAGAGAATTCAGGTGCAAGGCTCGGCGCTGACAGCATTCACGATGATTCACGGTCCGGCTGCGGTGATTACAGCCTGCAGAGCCGCCTACCCATTTCCCTTTTCCTCCCTTCTGCCCTCTGCCCTTGTCCTCCAGACATGCAGGGAGCTCTTCCTCACATCTGATGTTAGTACCTGACAGCTGAGACGCGTGTACCTCCCTCCAGGCCAGTTCCTGCTGTCCATGTACGTCCCTTTGTGTTGCTTCTCTCATCGACTTATTCCAAGGCAATTTGAACAGCCCGGTTCCCTCACAAAATGCTCTAAAATATCTTTCTAGAATCCTCCATACAAAGAAGATACAACATATCTTCTTGTTGGACTTTTCCAACACTTTATTCATATGTCTCCCACCCCCTTCAAAGCCACTTTGTTATCTTACCTATACTTAGTTCCCTCCTCGCGGTTTAATATATGTAGTTGGTCAGTAAGAATTTAAGAGATTCGGCAGCAGCCTGTTAGGCCCGCGATGTGCAAGGTTGGGGCTGGGAAAGCAGCCGCTGAGCAGACTGGGTCCTGGCACCTCACACCGTTGTGTCCCCTCCTCAAGGTGAGACCTTGAGTCTGGTAGCTCTACCCAGGAGGCTGAGAATCTGCCTGCTTTATTTGAGTGTGGCCTAAATGTCTTTAGTCTGGGTGGTCAGAGACACACTCTTCCTCTCAGATAACCATGTGGTAGATTTACAGCTTGTCTGAACCTGGTGAATACAATATTTACAACATCACCGCAGTGTAAATCTGACTCCAAGAGCTCTGAGCCTGGCGTGTGGAAAGCAGTCAGTTTTCTCATGAGTGGAGCTAACTGTCCATGCAGGACTTCATCTCATCTCAATGAGAGTCATGACGTTTTGTTGTTTTATTTTTCTTTTACTAAAATATTTTTTTCATACAGTATATTCTGACTCCCCCTTCCCTTAATTCCTCCCAGATCCTCTCATCTCCTCTCCCATCAGAATCCACACCCTTTTCTTAGAAAACTGGGCATCTAAGCAATAAAAAATAAGATAAAAGAAATACAATTTGTTTTTAAAATCAATGAATCCATCTTCAAATATGAGGCACAGCCCCTTCTTAACCATCACATTGGGAACTTTGATTCAGGAGGTTGTTAATCAATGAGTCACTAAAGAAGTTAAATGAAGCTAAACCTGCTTCCTTCTGTCCAGAGCTTTAAGAAGCATAGGGGACCAGAGGAGCCACTGCAGTTAATGCTTATTTCAAAAAGTAGCTGTGGGAAATGCAAGGGTTTTGAGGCAGAGAGCCCGAGCACAAGCCCAGCTCTATCCGTAAGCTGCCTGTTTAGGCCAGCATTTTAGGTTTTTGAGTTGTTTCTTTCTCTCATTTCTCTGTTGGAAACACAGGGCTGCAGTGAGTCTCAAGTGACTTATATACATGGAAATAATTTCCAGACTGTAAATTTCTGAGCACACATTGTTTTTTCTTTAACACTCACACACACACACACACACACACACACACACAAAATGTCCAAGGTATAGGGGCAGAGTATAGTGTACTATCGGGCAACAGAGGAGGAAAATAATTCTGACCGGGATGATTCATTTGTAGCTAGCAGTGGAATGGGATGCCAGAAGCAAGCAGGCACACAGGTGTTCGGGATTGTTTTTCTGACACCAGAGGCTATTTATTTTTTGTTGTTTGCTATGAGTGGGAAGACCGGTATAACTGGGGATGTGGGGATGCCAATCTTCAAGAGAAGACGCTGTCAAAGATGAGTTTGGTCCGATGATTTTATTTAGGATTTCAGAAATCTCACTAGCATTATATGTTAGTAGACACCATTGAGATATATTCAATTTTAAGCCCCAGGGGAAAAAATGTCCCTAGGGAAAGGACTTTGAGAGGCTACACAATAATTTCCCTGTAGAGAATTTCCGCATTATCCACATGCGGTTTTTATGCCATGTTTCAGTGGTCCAAGCGGTAGATGCTGGGCAGTTCTGTCTCCCCCCGTAGCAGTGTTTTGATGATCAGCTTGAGATTTAGTCAGAAGAGCTCTGGAGTTTTAGCAAGAAACGTGTTTACGTCACATGGTTAGATGTTTATTCAGAAATTCTGGAACTCTCGAGTGCCCCCAGCATAATAGCAGGGACTAGGAAGTCAAATATGCCCAGTTTGTAACCTAACTCCATCTTCGTTATTAGAGGAGTGAGCTACTAGATGCCAACAGACCTGGTGTAAGGACCACTATACATCTCTTATTCTAGTGCTTAGCAAGTCTACTGAACCCTTGTCCGCGGGCAGGAACTTGCAGGCTTTACATAGCTAATGTGATTGCAGCAACCTGCAAGATAGTGAGACCCCACCAGCCATGGAGGTATGGGACTGTAATCCCAGCACTAGGGAGACAGAGGCAGGAAGATTACAAATTTGAAACAAGCCTGCTTCAAAAAAAAAAAAAAAAAAAGAAAGAAAGAAAGAAAGAAAAGAAAAGAAAAGAAAAGAAAAAGGGTGATGGAGTCCCTTAGGCAGAGATGAGTGAAGACAGGCCAGGCAGAGAACACAGGGTGTATACAAAGCTAACAGTGGAAAGAAAAAACAAAAAAACAAAAACCAAAAAACCTGACAAGCCACAGCGCAGCTAGAGACAGCGTCTGGACAGGAAGAGTATTGTGGGCTCCACTGTGGACTTCTGCCTTCCTGGTAAGTGAAGAGGGAGCCACTGAAGAGGGTTTGGTGGTGGTGGTGGTGGGGGGGGGGCTGTAAAGAGATACTGCTTAAAAAAAATAGTGTCAATTTATTTATTTTTTTATTTTATTTATTTATTTATTAAAGATTTCTGTCTCTTCCCCGCCACTGCCTCCCATTTCCCTCCCCCTCCCCCAATCAAGTCCCCCTCCCTCGCCAGCCCAAAGAGCAATCAGGGTTCCCTGCCCTGTGGGAAGTCCAAGGACCATCCACCTCCATCCAGGTCTAGTAAGGTGAGCATCCAAACTGCCTAGGCTCCCTCAAAGCCAGTACGTGCAGTAGGATCAAAACCCCATTGCCGTTGTTCTTGAGTTCTCAGTAGTCCTCATTGTCCGCTATGTTCAGCGAGTACGGTTTTATCCCAGGTTTTTTCAGACCCAGGCCAGCTGGCCTTGGTGAGTTCCCGATAGAACATCCCCATTGTCTCAGTGTGTGGGTGCACCCCTCGCGGTCCTGAGTTCCTTGCTCATGCTCTCTCTCCTTCTGCTCCTGATTTGGACCTTTAGTGGCAATTTAAAATAGCCCATGCTTTATGTCTTCCACGAAGGACTGAGACCGAGATGTTGGGGTGGATTCAGGGGTTGTGCTGCAGTAGTGGAGGTGAGAGAAATGATTTTAAGAAAATCAGACACAAGGTGGTGGTGGTGGTAAAGAAGACAGAGCTGGGCCAGATGGAGACACAGAGGGAGGAGCCGTGGAAGATGGCAGTTCTCTATTCTCCCTACGTTCTTGTCGCTCCAAGCTCTGGATCCACTTTTAGATTTGTTTTTCTTTCTTTCTTTTCTGCGTATCTCTATCTTTCCACCTTACATCCCAGTGTGAGAAAAATCAAAGTGATTGGATTTTTTTTTCAAGGAAAATTTGTAGCACGGTGTGACTGTGTTTACATTATTACCCATGGCAAAGACCGCAGGAGCGGGGTTTGCGAATGATGAGCGTCTTCGCTCGGGCAAGCTGTCTCACGTGTCTGACCCACAGAATGGCCGTCTAGAAAACGGGGCCAAAGTGGCATCTGACTTGATGGGCTTCCTTAAGAATTAGTGAGGTAGTAAACACAAAACCATTGGCGCAGAGCCTACTGCCACTAGTCACAGCCTGGGGAGGACAATCTGTAGTAATTACTTGTCTCGCTGCGGTCACAAAAGACCCGACAGACACAACCTAAAGAAAGACAGGTTTGTTTTTAATATTGATTTTATATATGTGCACGTGTGACTGTGTGGACGTAAGCTACAGGTGCGGTAGGTACCCTAAAAGGTCGGAAGAGAGTGTCAGATCTCCCCAAGCTGGAGATACGGGCAGTTGTGGAACACTTGCTGTGGGTGCTGGGAAGTGACCTCAGGCCCTCTGGGGGCTGCGTTGTTTCTCCAATGTTTGCATTTATAATTTTTTTTTCTTTTGGTTTTTCGAGACAGGGTTTCTCTGTGGTTTTGGAACCTGTCCTGGAACTAGCTCTTGTAAACCAGGCTGGTTTCGAACTCACAGATTTTAATTGGGGAGTATTCTGCAGGGAGGATGATAGCAAGACGCCAATAGCTACAATTGGACAGTCCTCCTATAAGCTCTCAGAATGTCCCGGTAGGTCACGCGTTGTTTCCACAGCTAAAGAAACCGAGGCTAGGAGAGTCAGTGCTTTCCCGGAAGAGAATTTTAGCACCGCCCAGCTCTTTAGCAGGCCCGTGTGATAAACACGGCACCGGCAGGTTCTGCCTTTTACCCTTCTCCCCCTTGCTAAAAATTGTTAGATAATATTTCTAAAGCTATCCCCAAGGGTTATTCCCTTATTTGGTCACTGACTCATTCCCGAGACTAAACATCAAGAGCCAACGATCAGAATTCATTATTTGGCTAACATGTCCAATCAGGAAGTGCCAGCTCACTCTAATACAGACTCGCCCTTTCCCTTGAAAACCCTATCCCTAGCTAAAGGAAAATACCTGCTTGCTGCTGCTGTCCACTGTCTGCCTTTGAAGCCCCCTACCCCCACCCTGCCAGGGTAATAATCTTCTAGTGCTGAGAGTTTGGTGTCTGGGGTCGCCTCCCTTACAGTGGCCCTTACACCTCATGCTTTATTTCTTCATTGAGTCCTACACTCAGTTGAATACAGATTTTATGGTACTGGCTTATAGTTGCTTGACATTGGTGGATGAGTGTAGCGTGAATTCTAATTGGCCTTACTAATAAAAACCCGGAGTCAGATATTTGGGGGTGAAAGCTGAAAGATCAGAGAAGCAGAGCAGCCAGTCACTAGTTCTTACCTCTATAAAATCCCCAGGCTGAATGGGGTATCCTGTCTCTACAAATCCTCAGACTAAGCACTAGCTCTATGAAACCTGAGACGAAATTCTGAGCTCCTATCCCCTCCCACCTGATATTCCTCTCTCTGCCCATCCACATCACTTCCCATCTCCACCTCCCTAGTGCTGGGATTAAAGGTGTGAGCCACTACTGCTTGGCTCTGTTTCTCTTGTAGACTCATTCAATCTTGTGAGGCCCAGGGTGGCCTTGAACACAGAGAGATCCAACAGCCTCTATCTCCCAAGTGCTGGGATTAAAGGTGTGTGCCACCACTGCCTGGCCTCTGTGGCTATCTAGGGTAGCTAGCTCCATACTCTGATCTTCGGGCAAGCTTTATTTGTTAGGTCACAAACAAAATATCACCACATACGGAAATCTCTGGAAAAACTTTCACATAGACTAGCTGGTATGTGGCACTGTTAGAGGTTTTCAAATGGCAACCCATGGGCTCATTGGACTGAAAACTGTTATCAATCTCAACAGAATGTAAAGTAAATTTAAGTTAAAATATCTCTCCATCTTTCCATCTTGAGATGATTATTATGCAGGGTGTGGTAGCACCTGTCTTTAATCCTAGCACTAGGGAATCAGAGGCAGACAGAACTCTGAGAGATCGAGGCCAGCCTGGTCTATACAGCAAGTTTCAGGACAACCAGGATACACAGAAAAATCCTACTTGAAAAGAACAGAAAGGAAGGAAGGAAGGAAGGAAGGAAGAAAGAAAGAAGAAAGGAAGAGAAATGATTATTACAACAAGTCTTTTCTTATTTTTGATGTTTAAGGAAGAATTGCTACTTTACACATAGAAGTTATTTCTTTTCCTCTGTGTGTGTGTGTGTGTGTGTGTGTGTGTTAAAAATGCAGTGCTTGGTTTAATTTGGGAGATAAAGGAAATAATATAAGTAAATAACAGAGGTTCTGCTTCTGGCACTATAAATACTAGATACTTAAAAAATCTTTCTGGTGCAAAAAATTTAAGAGAAAGTGAGATTAGAAAAGAATTAAAACTGTGTAGCTTTGTTGTCAAGACAGAAAAATTCTTAAAGGTCAAAGCCAACGGGAAAGCTTTCTTTAGGCGGGAGGAGACAATCATAAATTCTGATAAAGTGGGAAGTGACTAACTTGCCTAAAGTAGGTGAGTCTATCCAGTAGAAGTAGGATCTAGGGGAAAGGTGACCCCCAAAAGAGATCCCAGTAAATATAAGTGTCTGTAGTACTCTTGGGATGCTGCAAAAGATAAATTTCTCCTGAGAACTTTATGCTAGGGAGTTGCTCTCACTGGAATTAAGGCTAGCTTTCCCATGACTAATATGAGCAGAGAAATCCCAAACTGAGCATTTAAATCATTCTGGGCTGGGTACTGCCTCCAGATTCCTGGTTAAAGCAGGTGCCAATTCTCCCTGAAGGCAGGCACACTGATTTCAGGCCTCAAAGAATTTCCGGAATATCATTCCAATTAGTGGTCCAAAATGAAGAAAATCAAAAAATAATTGAAGAAGAATCAAGAAACAGAAACAGAACTGTAAAAGGTTCAGCGGGAGCTGGAGAGAGCATGGACCACTCTTTCGAAGAAAGTACTCAGAGCTCCCACATGGTGACTAACAACTGTCTATAACTTCAGTTTTGACGGATCTGACACCCTCTTTTGGCCTTTCTAGGCACCAGATGCATGTGATACACAGGCAGACAGGCAAAAGCACCCATACACACATTAGACAACAAACAAATCTTTTTAAAAGTCCAGATATTAGACACTTGAGCATAGCTAGGGGTTGGAGAGCCCACTTAGCAGTCGAGAGCGCTCGCTGCTCTTCCTAGGGCCTGCCCTTTGTGGCCCCACTACCATAAAACTCATACCTTCCTCCAACAATCCTCACACCTTTAACTGAATTGGCTAAGGACTCAGGTCACGTCCCAAAGTGGTTTTGTTCCCTTGTAATGGCATAACTAGATGGAGAAGAAGTTTGGCCAGTTCAGGCCATGGGAAACTAACTTTTCCCTCTCATCTGTATGGCTGGTAAATTATGCCTTGAAATATTCCCTGGCTATTCTTCAACTTCAGTGTGTCTGTAACAAGCCTAGATAATCAGAACCACAGTCAGACCCTTCCCTCTATCTTTGATCTCTTAAGTGGTAACTTTCTTGAATGACTATCATGAACTCCTAAAAGAAAAGGTCACAACCATCACTCACTACGGCCTTCAGATGTAGAATTATGTCCTTAGTTCTTAGGGTGGCCACTTTTCTTTTCAATGTTACAGGCAGATCTTAACCACAGGAAACACCAACACTCTGTAGTCCCCTTCCCCAGGATGGTGAGACATGCTCAGTCGACGCTCATCCAGCCCGGGTGCAAGGATCAATGACTCTCCCGGGAAGTAGATCTGCCAGCGGAGGCACGCGTGCTCTCCTCTCGGGTTGATGGCTCATTGCTTCTCACAGTTCATTTTCTGGAAAAGATCCCCAACAGGCAGACTATACTTTTGTCATCACACGGCTGCCTACTTCTTTTGCTAAATAAGAAAGCAAAACTCACAAATAAATACATCTTCTGTGTAGTAACTCATAGAGTACACTATGACTCGTACCCAGATACATTTGCTGGTGTTTTATATATTTCTTTGTGAAAAACCCCCACTCCTTTATTTATAATTAGGGGAATTCTTTCTGACAGTATGTGATTTCCCATGAAATGACGTTAATAAATACTTTAATACATATTCATCATTTGTGAGAGAGAACACAGCCAAACACAGAAATGTAAGATAGGATCTGTTGATATGAAACTTGTTTTCCTGGAAGGATAGGTTTGATGGCTTAACACGAATATTATGTTGGAAAAAAAATGTATGCTTTTGGATTGCTAGCATATGTCACAGAGTCAGCAAACAGAGCTGGTATTACAAGATCACATCCATCCAGAGAAAAGCATCTACAAATGCCCTGTAGCCACGACTGTGTGTGCATTGACACCAACACAAGGAACTCAGGGTACTTTCCTTGTGATCGGAAAATACAGAAACTTGACACCTAAACCGGTCATAACCACCTGCAAAGGTCAATCATAAATTAATAGTTAAAAGGAAATGAGAAGTCTGTGCTGAACTCTCATTGTTTAACATGCATTGTTCTTTACATGTGTTGGCTCATCATTTTAAAACTACCTTATCATTTATTAACTTTGACAGAGGAACTCTGGATCTTTGGTCTTAGTAATTCTTTTTTTTCTTTTTATTTATTTTTCCATTCAAAAATTTACACTTCCTCCCATCTTCCCATTCCCCTCCCCGCTCACCCACTCTCCCTCCTCCTCCTTCCTTAAGAAAGGGCAGGAAATCCTGCCCTGTGGGAAGTCCAAGGCCCTGCCCCCTCCATCCAGGCCTAGGAAGGTGTGCATCCAAATAGACTAGGGTCCCAAAAAGTCAGCACATGAAGTAGAAACAAGTCCCAGTACTATTATAGATGGCTTCTCAGTCTACCCCCATTGGCAGCCACATTCAGAGAGTCCGGTTTGATCACATGCTCGTTCAGTCCTGGTCCAGCTGGATTTGGTGAGCTCCCATTAGAACAGGCACACTGTCTCAGTGGGTGGGTGCACCCCTCACGGTCCTGACTTCCTTGCTCATCTTCCTCCTCTTTCTTCTCTTCATCTGGACCTTGGGAGCTCAGTCCGTTGCTCTGATGAGGGTCTCTGTCTCTATGTCCATCCGTTGCCGTAATTCTTTAGGGCATAATAAGACTAAGATTTAACAAAATCCATTAAAATTCATGTTTTATGGTAAATAGAAAAATCATTTTTGTTGTAAGCCACAGCTTTATAAAAATATTGAAACTTTTATTACAAAATCAACACATGCTATTTATTTAAACAGCGAACAATAGTGAACTACCTAAGTATACATAGACGTTCCCTAGGTTCTGGTCCTTTCCGTCACCCATCAACAGCCGTGTGGGCATCTTTCAAATGTGGGTTTATTTATTATTATTTTACCTAGCACTGTATCTGGGAGATGTTTTAATAACTGTACACGCTTAATTTTCAATGTCTTATATGTGATCCCAGACATGATGATTTTCTTTTACATTCAGCTTTGCATCTCTGCGATAATACTTTTCTAGGATAGATTTCTAAAAATTTAATTAACATGTCAAAAAATTTATATATCTTACATCTTTATATATTGTATTTGTATGGAAATTGTTTCCCTGTCATTTAATGAGAGCTGGATTCTGGTACTGTAAGCTCCTCTTTGGCCTCGTCTCCCTTAGAATCCTGGTGATTTGAGCTTGGAGACGCTGTTGACAGAGGGCCAAAGAAGCTCAAACCACAGAGGGAGACTCAGTGCTCACTTGGGAAGACCACGGGGCTTGCTGCACCATTGCCTCCACGCCTGAGAAAATGAGTCAGAAGAAAAGAAAGACTTCAGAGTCGAGTGAAAACGAGAGTGCTGAGTGTTTGAAACTATGGGATGAAAAGTTTCCCTCCCTTACTGCTGAATCCTTTTAGAACCTCATATAATGAAATAAAGTGTGTGATTTATGAGATTTCCTGTCTCCTTGGAAATCAAATCATTTTATTTGACACCATTCTTATAGTCTAATGTTCTTCTTTTTGGTTGCTCCTTATTTGTCAAAGGAGGGGGTCTCTAGAAGGATTTCCCAAGCCATTTATACTCTAAGGTTTTGTGTGCCTCCCACATCAAGTGTAGAAATATTATTATTCCAGGCAAAAGTGGAGACTTGGACAACCTTTCACAGGACAGGGCTTATCTCCAGCAGGGCCCTGTGTTGAGTGAGGGAACTGGGATGGTAAAAGCAGTTCCCACATTCCTCACACTCCCATGGCTTTCCTGCACCCTGGGCCACACCGTGTCAGGGCACAGCAGAGAGGAAGCTGAAGGGCTTCCTGTATCTGCGGCATGATTGGCTCTCCTCTGGGTTATCTGATGTGACTACCTTTCCAACACCCACCCACCCCACCCCTGCCCCGACATACTCACGGGGCTTTCCCCTTGGAGTCCTGGGTGCAGGAGTGAAACAGAGTCTGTCATTTCACAAAGGGCTTCTCCACGCTCCTGACCTCAACCCACAGTCCTGAGTCCAGCGTGAAGCTGGTGATTCTTGCTAAACTTTTCCCCGCATTCCCCGTATTTGTGGAGATTCTTCTCCGTGGTCTTCAGGCTACACTCAGAGAGTATCTGTGGCAGAAACCTGTCCTCCCAGACCCTTAAGCATGTTTTAATCTGTCCCCAGCCCACTGCATTGGGACTCAGCATAGTAGATTAAAGTTTTGTCCTATCAACAGCTCCCAAATAAACACACAGAGGCTGGTATTAATTATAAATGCTTGGCCAATAGCTTAGGCTTGTTACTAGCTCTATTTTTTTCATTGTTTTTATTGAGCTATATATTTTTCTTCTCTCCTCTCCCCCTCTACCCTCCCCCATGGTCCCCATGCTCCCAATTTACTCAGGAGATCTTGTTTTTTTCTACTTCCCATGTACATTAGATCTATGGATGTCTCTCTTAGGGTCTCCTTTGTTGTCTAGGTTCTCTGCGATTGTGAATTGTAGGCTGGTTTTTCTTTGCTTTATGTCTACAAGCTACTTATGAGTGAGTACATATTATATTTGTCTTTCTGGGTCTGGGTTACCTCACTCATGATGTTTTTTTAGATCCATCCATTTGACCACATATTTCAAGATGTCATTATTTTTTTCCACTGTGTAGTACTCCATTCTTCAGTCAAGGGGCATTTAGGTTGTTTCCTGGTACTGACTATGACAGACAATGCTGCTATGAACATGGTTGAGAACATGTCCTCGTGGCACAACTGAGCATCCTTTGGATATATATCCAAAAGTGGTATTGCTGGTTCTTGAGGTAAGTTGTTTCCTAATTTTCTGAGAAATTGCCATACTGATATCCAAAGGGGCTGTACCAGTTTGCACTCCCACCAGCAATGGAGGAGTGTTTCCTTTACCCCATGTCCTCTCCAGCATAAGTTGTCATCAGTGTTTTTGATCTTGGCCATTCTTACAAGTGTAAGATGGAATCTCAGAGTTGTTTTAATTTGCATTTCTCTGATGGCTAAGGATGTTGAGCATTTTCTTAGGTGTCTTTCAGCCATTTTAGATTCATCTGTTGAGAGATCTCTGTTTAGATCTGTACCCCTTTTTTATTGGATTATTTAGTCTTTTGATGACCAATTTCTTGAATTCTTTGTATATTTTGTAGATCAGCCCTCTGTCCAATGTGGTCTTGATGAAGATCTTATCCCATTCTGTAAGCCGCCATTTTGTCTTGTTGACCGTGTCCTTTGCTTTACAGAAGCTTCTCAGTTTCAGGAGGTCTCATTTATTAATAGTTTCTCTCACTGTCTGTATTACTGGGGTTATATTTAGAAAGTGATCTCCTTTGCCAATGCGTTCAAGAATACTTCCCACTTTCTTTTCTATGAGGTTCAGTGTGGTTGGTTTTATGTTCAGGTCTTTGATCCATTTGGACTTGAGTTTTGTGCATGGTGATAGATATGGATCTATTTTCATTCTTCTACATAGTGATATCCAGTTATGCAAGCACCATCTGTTGAATATGCTTTCTGTTTTTCATTTGATATTTTTTTCTTCTTTGTCAAAAATCAGGTGTTCATAGGTGTGTGGATTGATATCTGGGTCTTTGATTTGGTTCCATTGGTCCTCCTGTCTGTTTTTATGCCAGTACCAGGATGTTTTCAGTACTGTAGCTCTGTAGTAGAGTTTGAAGTTAGGGATTGTGATGCCTCCAGAAGTTTATTGTACAGAATTGTTTTGGCTATCCTGGGTATTTTGATTTTCTGTATGAAGTTGAGTAGTATTGTTCTTTTGAGGTCTGTGAAGAATTTTGCTGGGATTTTGATGGGCATCACATTGAATTTGTAGTTGCTTTTGGTAAGATTGCCATTTTTACTGTATTAATTCTACCTACCCAAGAGCATGGAAGATCTTTCTATTTTCTGGCATCTTCAATTTCTTTCTTCAAAGATTTAAAGTTCTTATCTATGCTTTGTCACATGGCTTGGTACCTTTTCTCAGTACAACAAGCCCACCTTGCTCCTCTCTTGTGTTTTCTGGAGACTCTTCTTCCTCCCAGAGCTCTCAGTTTAGCTCTCCTGCCTAACTTTATCCCTTTTCAGAAATGGCTGTCATTTTCTTTTTTAAGATAATCACAAGCCGGGTGATGGTGGCGCATGCCTTTAATCCCAGCACTTGGGAGGCAGAGGCAGGCAGATCTCTGTGAGTTCGAGACCAGCCTGGTCTACAAGAGCTAGTTCTAGGACAGGCTCCAAAACCACAGAGAAACCCTGTCTCAAAAAAAACCAATAAATAAATAAATAAATAAATAAATAAATAAATAAAACAATCACAGTGACATGTATTCACACAGTGTCCTAAGGAGAGTCCCCCACATGAGAGCTGCTATCAGAGTAGCTCAATACCTTCTCCCTCTCGCCTTTCTAACCCCTCTTCCAAGCTCTTGCATCACCTCAACTTGAGGACCTTTTCCTCCGTAAGTTCATCTTCCCTGGTGTCCAACTCTCTCTAGAACAAGGTTGGCCCCTGCTTTGTCCCCAGGACAGGTGCTTTGGTTAATCACTCTTTTTGAATTTTACCAGTGTGCTTCCGTTGCTGGTGGATTAATGCATGTCGGTATGCTATGGGGACTAGAAGTCTATAGATCTCCTGGCACCTCTAAGTTTAGGGTCCTTTAGATGCTCCCCCCAGTCCTTCCAGATGGACTTTTGGAATGAAGCATGATAAAAAAAAGTCCACACAGCGCATGCTGAGAGAATTCTTTGCACTGTAAGTACCAGAGAATCCCCTTTTCCACTTTGGAGATTGCTTTATCTATTATTGTGGAAGAAAGCTCACACCAACTGTGTTAGGGAGGAACTTCAACCTTCTTGTCCTCAAATGTGCATGTTGAAAAACCAAAAAATAAAAATAAAAACAATGGTCATCTCTGAGACTATGACTGTGATGGCTATTTTCGGTGGTCAACTTGACTTCATCTGTAATAAGCTAAAATCCAAAAGTAGAGGGTACACCTGTGCAGAATTTCTGCTGAATTTGAACTGGGAATATCTACATCTAATCGAGTATTTGTTTTTGTTTTGCTTTCCAAGATAGGGCTTCTCTGTAGCTTTGGAGCCTATCCTGAAACTAGCTCTGTAGATCAGGCTGGCCTCAAACTCACTGAGATCCGCCTGCTCTGCCTCCCGAGTGCTGGAATTAAAGCATGCACCACCACCCAGCCTAATTGGATATTTGAAGTTGGAAGAAACGCCTTTAATCCAGACCTTGAGGTGGGAAGATATATTTTTAAACCAGATCTAACCTGGGCTGTGCCTTCTGCTAGAAGCATGATGTGGAAGAAGGATGCTTTTGCTTTTTGCCTGTTTGCTCTTGCCTTGCTAGCAAGTTATTCCTTCACTGCCATTAGAGCCTGCTTCTTTGGGATTCCATCATTTACTGAAGACCAACTGAGACTGAGCAACTACTCAATTTTTGGGCTTTCCATTTATAAGGAACCATTGTTGGATTAGCACATCTTGCAAGTCATCCTAATAAAACTCTTCTGTATAGATGCAGGCGGATGCATTCTATAAGTTCTGCTATGTAGAGAACCCTAGTGAATACAATGACTGACTGAAGAGGAGGCAGTGGAAGGCTGCTGGCATTGAAAGAAAGGCTCCCAGTGAGATAGACTGGCAGGTTGACTTAGAGTGAACACTTAAATTTGTCTCATCGTTTGAGAAGGCTTGAACTTCTATCTCCAAAGTGGAGAAGAAGTGTCAAGAGGCTGCTGATAACCTCTGAATTTTTATTTTATTTACTGATTTAAGGTAGTATTAGTCTAATGATTTATAATTGAGATCATGTACGGCGGGATTTTTATTGGCATTACCTGCTCAATCACTGTCACAACGTATGCAAATATTAGGCTCTGAGAAACGAAGCATCAGGCAGACAGACAAAGTGGAAAAGCCAAGAGTATTCCCACCCGAAATCAGAGCAGTCGGGCTCCAAGGCAGAGGGCTCAGCATCGCGCTGCAAACAAGACCCTCCCTTGTATGGGAGTTAGTGCATGGTAAGGACCTAGACAGCTCACATATGCTGGTCTGTCTTGACATCTCAGGATGTCCTCCATCTCAGGATGGTACATGGATGACGGAAAAGCTCTCTCTGAAAGTGGACACAGTTGGTCTCTGCTCTCAAGTGCTTTCATTTTTAAGAGTTACAGAAAGGCTGGTTACTATACCTGTGTAGAATGGGCAACCACAAAAGGACTTAGCTTTGCTTAGTGGAAATGATTGCTATTTTAGGTTAATTTCTATTCCAATATAGAGTTTCTAAATGATAAATAGCAGCTTCCGAGCTGGTAAGTATTTTCAGTCGTCTGAACTGCCAGGAGCAATGCTTGAAAGTCTCCTGAATAGTTCAGCAGGAAGTTGGTACAAATTAGGTCACATCAATAGATATACCCAAGTCTCCTATGTGAGTGCTCTCAAGGGACTTCTCACGGGACTTCTGTATCACTGATACTACTAAAGCCATCACAAGTGACCTGACCATCATAACTGTAAACTACCATCTGCAGGCTAGGGATGTTGGATTCATTCATGGTCAGGATGCTCCTTATCTTTCTCTGTCTCCCTTTAGCACGGAACATAAACACAGACCTTTTCTCTAACATTAGACCAGGCTGAGAATTAAATAAGGCTTTTCAAAGTGCTGGATATGGCAGAGGGACTTCCACACAGAGAGGACTTATACCCCAGGCTTCTCTTTTAGTAAAAACAAGTTCTGAAATTGGTTTGTGGTAATGGTCACTTCTGGGAAGGTACTGAATTGGCCAGGACCCCTGGAGCCTCCTGTCTCTGCCTCCCGGAGCTGGAGCAACAGGTGAGGCCTACCATACTCGGTCCCCCGCACTCCCCCTGACTGCTGGGAGTCTGGAAGGAGTCCTTGTGTTTCTGCAGTAGGCACCTCACCCGCTGAGCCATCTTCTTGGTTCTTAAGCCCATTCCAGACTGGGTCTAACGGAACTAAGGTAGGAGCTGAGGTACCACTCGGCTGTGCAGATCGAGTTCCACAGGATCACAGTGAATCCTGTAAGAACCACAGCTGTCCCTCTTCAGTATCTACTCCCACTCCCTCAGGAGACATTTCATATGGATAAACTCAATATAAAAGTGTGCACTTTGTACTCTAGAGCTGTCCTGAGGAACGTTAGCAGGAACAGAACCTCCCATTATTTTAAGTTTTAGGATCCGGCCCTTGAAGCCGGCTACACCAGCAAAGGATTCCAGTCAGGGGCTCTGACGATCCAGAGCAGGCCATTTCCATCGGGGCTGACCCTATCATCTCAGCGTGCCTGTAAAATTCTCTCCTTCCTGGTACTATGTTCTTCATGAACTCCTTTATGCTGAAGGCCTGGAGACTCTCTCAGATCTACGTGATGGAAATGTTCAGGCCAAGGAGTTCTTCACTTGTGACATCGGCCAACCACACTGTATAAAGTACAGAAGGGAGAGAAGGGTCCACACGCGAAAGGATCTACACTTCGCTTCCATGATGAGGCCATAGTTCCACAGTGTCGTGGAATCTAACAAATCTCAGGGCAGGTGGAGGATTTTCAAGAGAACCCACAGAAGCAGAATTCGTGGAAATGGGATTCCATTCAGAACTTCAGCTGAGGTTTAAAGGCAGCTGTTGTATAGACTTCTGCACTCCGTTGAATTTAGTGTGCCTCTGCCTCCAATGCAGCAGGTCATTTGCTAAAGTCAGATCCCATTTTGGCAGTACTGGACGATCGTGCTGTTGCTAAGATCTTGGTGACTTGCTCCCCCCATTTCCTTCCTTCCCAATAAACCATCCAGTCATCTACCATGGGCTAAGGTGGGGAAGAAGGGGCTCATACTAATGCCCAGGTAGGGGGCTTCCCAAACTCTGCCTTCTTGTTCATGCTGTCCTAGCCCTTGTCACAGTTCCTTATTTGCTCGTTCATTAATAGCTGTTCTGACGGTTGTTCAAAAGTCCCACAGTTGTCAACTGGAAGGACCTCCCACTAACACGGGTGTTTTTATTTACGGACTTTATATGAGGTCCCTTTGGGGAGTTTTTGACTATTCTTCCCCAAAAGGAGCAAACAGTGTGCCTTTAGAGATGACTTGGGTAAAGATAGGACTGCTTTAATGCTGGCCTCTGGGCCTGATACATAACAGGCTGAGTTATTGCAAGTCATTCTCTCCACCCAGATGCTCTTCAAGGCTTTTTGGTTTGGTTTCGTTCTTGTGTGTACATGTTTATTGTGCCCCACAGGTTGAAACCCTTCCTAGGAGTTGATGTCCCAGAACTCTTCATCATCTGATGGTACTCAGAGCAAGGTTCCCCTGAGGAGCCCCCCCCCCCTTTTAACTTGCCTCATGAAAGAGGAATACTCATCTTTCTTTTTTTTTTAATTTATTTATTTATTAGGGATGTTCTATCGGGAGTACTCTTCTTTCAAAACACCCAGTAGCTCTGGTCCCTAAGTATTTCTTAAACAGTCTCTTTTATTTATTCATTAGAATTTATTTGATGGATCCTGGTTCTGGCCAAACTTGGATAACCCTGTTTCTCACTAGCCTTCCCTTTTGCATCCTAAAGAAAAAATCCTGTACTAACCCAGGATGTCCCTTAAAAGGAATACAGCCTTGGTCCTGCAGATGCTGTGGGTTACACGGCGGTGCATTCTCCAGTTTTCTTTTGCTTCCCATATATCCTGAGCTGCTGGGTACGAGACAAAGCTATAACTCAGGATTCTCAATAGGCAAAGACAAATGCAGCTCTAAGAGAAGAAACCCTTTTTGATAACATTTGGTTTCCTCCCCACAAATACCTTTGAAAAAAAACTATAATGATCAACTTGTGGTGACAGGTGTATGAAGTACAAAATAAATGAAGCGCCCAGCAAGATGACTCAGCAAGTAAAGGTACCAGCGCTGCCAAGCCTGATGTCGTGAGTTCAGGCCCTAGGCAGAGAGTTGATTCTTGCAAGTTGTCCTCCACCCTGAACCTGTATACCATCCCATACAAACAAAATACACAAAATAAATTAAATGCAATAAAAATATTCAAAGTAAATGAAGAGAGACGAGACTAAAAATCTAGGCAGGATTTGTATATACATGGACCTCTGGATGCTGGACGGATCACTGCATGGAACCCTGGATACCAGATGGAGCACACTTATTGAAAAGTTTGGGTTTGTTTTGTAAATATAGAGGAACTGCCAATCTGATTCAGGGAAAAACAAAAAGTTCAGATTTGAGTGTTAGATATGTTGCTCCCGGAGTTAGGGGGCAAATTGTGTATTTCAAGTGATAAAAAGCAAATTTTCTGTCTGGGCGGGGACATTGGCGATGTAAAGCAAGGGCTAATCTCTGGGAATTTAGATATGGGGGATAGTGGTAATGAACGGCCAAGGTTTCAAGGGTGGCTTGTATGTTTCTAAGTCAGACAGAACATCACCAACTAGTATTGAGAGCATGGGGGAGTGAGGTTTGGGGACAGAAGTGTTGAGCTCAGCTTTGAATACAGTGAGTTTGACCAAACTGTGAGTCATCCGGATAAAGAGTTTACCCCATGTCATCAGTCGTATAAGCCTGAGGGACGCTATCTTGACATATCAGCACCCACCCAGTTAACTTTGTTAGAGCACAGAATGTAGAGATCACGGCTGCACATCTTAGGAAGAATTGTCTGGATTTCTTGATTTTTTTGCTTTTTTTTTTTTTCTTTTTGAAAAGGACTTCTCTGTGTAACAGCTCTGGCTGTCCTGGAACTTGCTTTGTAGACCAGGCTGGCCTCAAACTTATAGAGATCCACCTGCCTCTGCCTCCCAAGTGCTGGGATTAAAGGCATGTGTTACCACGCTTGGGCAGTCATTACTTGTGTAGTACATTTGATTAAATCAAATTAAGCTCTTGGTTAGCTGCTGCTATAAGTTTTGAACCCTTTGGATAAAGGATTTCAACAACCTTCTGAATAGGAGTAAACCCCAAATACCCATTTGATTACTGGCAGGACCAGGAAAGACTGAGTTACTGTTGTGGGCATCTTAAAGGAGACCTGGGAAAAGACAGAGAGTTGAGTGTAAAAGAAAAGCATCCATAGACGGTCTTCAACCTCCGTTACCTTGCAAACCCACGACTGTAACCACTGCAAATGGCTAGGGACAGCCTTGACAATGTGCCTTTCTCTGAAGACCTTGGTTCACTCACCGGATCATGAGCTCGGAAGAGCATGTGTTTCTGCGGTGGCAGCCTGTTTCACCCAGACCTACCCTTGTATCCTGCTACATTGTTGAAAGTGTTCATCAGGTTTAAGAGTTTTCTGGTAGCATTTAGGGCCCCCCTTTTTTAAAATGCAGAACCATGTCTGTAAATAAGGAGAGTTTCATTTCTTCCTTTCCTACCTGTATCTGTTTGATTTCTTTCTCTTGTCTTACTGCTCTAGCGAACACTCCAAACACTGTACTGAATAAGAAGATAAGAAGGTAAGAGTGGATAACCTTGTCTTCTTGCTCCTGAATTGGAAATGTTTTGAGTTCTTCCCTTTAGCATATTAGCTGTAGATTTGCATCTGTAGGTTTGATTGTAATGTTTCATTTATCTTAGTTTCTTTAGGGATTTTTTTAAAAAAAAATCATGTTGAACTTTAAGGCCCTTTTTCATATCTATTGGGATAATGATGTGATTTGTGTATTTTAAACCAAGTTTGCATCTGTAAGATAAAGCAAACTTGGATAATAATGTATTTCCAACGTGCTCTGAAGTTGATTTACAAGTATTTTATTGAGACTTTTTATGACTATATATATTAGGGAAATTATTTTTTTAGGTTTTGTGTGTGTGTGTGTGTGTGTGTGTGTGTTGTATGTGTGGTTTTTCGGTGGTTGTTGTAGCTTATCTGGCATGGTAGTATTTTTTTTCTTTTCATATTATGGAAGTTTGGGAAGTATCAGTGTTCTCTGTCCCTTAAAGGTTCAGCAGGATTCAACAGTGAATCTGTGCAGTCTATGCTATTCTTGACGGGAAGACTTTTTTATTTTGTTGTTTTAATCTCATTGTTTGCTATGGGTCATTTATGTTGCTTATGTCTTCTTGTTTAGTTTTGGTAAGTTATATTTGTATTAAAGTGTAAACAGGGTTTCTAGCTTCTCCCATGGTTTAGAATATAAATTTTCCAAGTTCATCAATGTTTCTCTGGATTTTGTTGAAATCTATTGTAACATTTCATTGTTTCATTTCTGCCTTTATTAATTTAGGATTTCTCTCAGTTCCCTTAGATTAGTTTGGCTATGGATTTCACAGAACCAACTTTTGGCTTCATTGATTCTATATATTGTTCTTTTGTCTGTATTTCACTAATTTCTGCTCTGGTCTTTAGTATTTCTTGCTACCTACTGTTTTTGAGTCTTTTTTATTTTTATTTTTATAATGCCTTAAAATGCATCATTCAGTTATTTATTTGATATTTCTGATACATATAGTTTTTCATGTAAGCTCCCATAGTTATAAACTTTCTTTGTAGAACTTCCTGCGATATCTTTTTTTAAAAAAAATATTGATTTTACTGAGCTATACATTTTTCTCTGCTCCTCTCCCCTCCCCTTCAGCCCTCTTCCATGGTCCCCATGCTCACAATTTACTCAGGAGAGCTTGTCTTTTTCCACTTCTTATGTAGATTAGATTCATGTATGTCTCTCTTAGGGTCCTCATTTTTGTCTAGGTTCTCTGGGATTGTAAATTGTACTGCCTATGATATCTTAGAGGTCTGGCAAGTCATGTTTTTAGTCAATTCTAGGCCAATGAGAGACTCTGACTCAAAGAAGAGAAGAAGACAAATGAGAAATGACAACTGAGGTTATCTTCTTGCCTCTACTAGAATATGAACATGCACACACATAGACACACTAAGAAATATTTTTAAATGGCTGTATTACTGAGAACAATATACAATATCAATGTGATCCCCATGAAAATCCTAATGAAATTCTTCACATAACTAGTAAAGACCATCCTAAAATTTATATGGAAGCACAAAAGATCCTGGATCACCAAAGCCACCCAAAGCAGAAAGAGAAATGTTGAAAGAGAGGTGTCACAATATTCATATACTCACATTACAAAACCATAGTAACAAAAACCATATGGTTCTGGCACAAAACAGACATGTAGATGAATGAGATTGCATAGAAGACACAGAAATAAATCACATAGCGATAGTCATCTAGTTTGTTTGTCTGTTCTAACTCCTAAAAGCCATTGCAAACATCCATTGGCTCAAAGACAGCTCTTTCAACAAATAGTGCTAGAAAAACTGGGAATTCACATATAGAAAAATGAAACTAGATCCGTATTTCTCACCATGCACAAAATTTATTCAAAATAGATCAGAGGTCTGAATGCAAGACTGGAAACTTTGAAACTGTTAGAAGAGCCCGTAGGTAAGAAACAGCATAGGCAAGGAGCCCATGAAAGGATTCCAATAGCTTAGTAGTGATACCAGGACTTGACAATGGAGTTATGTGAAATTGAAATGCTTCTGTTCAACAAACAAAACAACTACCAGACTGAAGAGACAGCCTACAGAATGGGAAAATCAAGTTTCGGCCAACTACACAGCAAATGTTAACATGTAAAATATAAATAAAGAACTGTAAGAATTAAATGTACAAAAATACAGCCTAGTCAGTAAAGAGGCTAATGAATTGAACGGGTTCTCAAACGAAGAAAGGCAATGACCAACAAATACCTGAAAAGGTGTTGAGCCTTCTTAGCCAGCAGGAGAATATAAATTTATCTGCTTTATAATTTGTACCTTATCCCATTCAGAATGGCTATCATTGAGAAAACAAAGGTAAATGCTGGTGAGGGCATAGGGGAAAGAGGTACCTCACTGCATTTATGGAGGGTTTGCAAACTGGTTGAGCCAATGTGGAAGTCCCCCCTCCAAAACCAAAGCCAAACAAAACCCTAAAGATAGAATTACCATATGATCCTGCTGCACCCTATGGCTACCCTAATAATATCTAGGAGTGGTAATTCCTTGGTATACACTTAACGGTATCTGAGCCAACATACTGCGAAGGCCCTTGCATATCCGTGCTCACTGCTGCGCTCATTCCCAAGAGCTAGGAGATGGAGCCAGCCTCAATGTATGTCAACAAATAAACTGAAGAAAAGAAATGTGGGATGGATTGACAAAGGAATCCTGCTAGACTGTAAGAGAAATAAAGGCACAGCATTTTTTAGGAAGATGTTGAGACAAATCCCGAGAAACAGAAACACACATTCTTTCTCTCATATCCGAAAGCTAGACTTAAATAATAAGTATGCCTGTCTCTCTGTCTTTCTGTGTTTGTGTATATGCGTGTGTGTGTGTTAGTGTGATGAAAATAGAAAGGGGGCTAAAAGGAAGGAAAAGATCATCAAGGCATGGAGAGGGTGGGGAAAGGCGGGGGTGATGGGAATATGTTACACAAAAGTGGCAGAGATGGGCCTTACAAAGGAATAGGGAGTGGGAATGAATAAGAACAAAATATAATGACAATGACAAAATAAAATGAAAATGACATAATGACACCTACTGCTTTGATGGCAACTTTGAAAAAAGGATGTTTTTTTAACGAGGATCACTAGGAGTAGGGAGGCTTTGATGACTTCTGGCCAGTGTGGTTGGTACACTGGGTAGTAGGAAGACAGGCCACCACCTCTACGTTCAGAAAGTTTACTGTTTTCTAGGTCAACACACAGAGTTGACATCTAGAAGTTACTATTAAGATTGTTCTGTGGTCACGGAGTTGCAGGATACTTAGGAGATTTATGTTTGTGTAGTAGTTCTATCCATTTTAACTCATCCAAAATTCTGGTTCTGAAAGCAGCCATTTGACGTTATCCAACAGATTTTACAGATGAAGAATTTTCATTTAAGAAATCCTAGTAGGTGAGATCTGGTAACATACGGGCAAGGACACATCCCCTCCATGACCAGTGGAACTCACTTGCTGTAGTAATTAATGCACAAAGAAAAACTGGGTGGGAAGAGGCCTTGGCCACAGGCTATTTCCCGGGATGGAAAGGGACAGCAAAGCAGAAGTGATCGGGTGGCATTCCCACTGCTGTCCCTGCTTGCCAGGCAAACATCAAATTGGAGGATGGTTAATTAATAATTCAAATCTCAGTCCTTTTGCCTCCGTGTGTTGGAGTCTGCATCTGGCTTCTAGAAACAACTACTACTCTCTCTGTGTTCCTCCATCGGAAGGTAGAGCCGTCTTCTTAGGCTGTGCATGTCTGTGAGAACAGAGATTCTGCATCACCGATGCCCTGGAGCAGCCTTTGTGAAAAAAAGGTGAAGAAACACTCCTCCCCTTACCCTCATCCCCGCCACGCGCTCTTGTCATATACCAGCTATTAAAAGGCTTAGAACAGGGCAAGGGGCGAGACAGTTGCTTTTATTTAGAGCCCTGTCTTTAAAATCCAGGTTGTGCGTGAGAGGTGGAATAAAGATGGAGGCAGGTGGCGGGCGCTCGGTCAGGATGTGACGGGCTGAGATTCTGAGAGCCTGGGCTTTGTTCCCGGAACAGAAACAGCCTGTCGCACTCCGCACTCCATCTCACACTGGCCACTCTTAGGAAGACTCCTCCCCTGGACTTTGCCGTCACTCTGGTGAATGGCTTCCAGCAGGCCTAGCCAACCTGCATCAGGTACCAGACATCTAAACCTCAGCAAAAGGGCCCAAGATAGAGGAAGGGCAAGTTGGCTTCAAGATGCGAAGTGGTTGCTTAAGTTCCGGGAGAGGGGAATTTGAGCCCAGAAAAATATAGAGGACAAAAGAGAGAATAAGGTAAAGAAATAGATGGGCTAGCGTTGGGGAGAGTGAACTCAGGGCTTTCTGGACCCAGACTCCCCAGCTAAGTCAGAAAGGAAGTGTCTATCAGTTGTTACGGCCTGGGCCACCTTCACCAGCTCTGGTGAAGACAGAGTCACCCAGAGCTTCTCCCTCTGGAAGTTACCAAGTTCTTTTCATGTGGGTCAAGCTGCCTAGGGGTCAGGAAACTCATGGAGGGCATAGTTAAACTGTAAACAGCTGGTGACAGTTTAAGAAACAGCCCCAAATTCTTTCAGATTCCTTTCACTTAGAGGTGTCTCTCCGAGCCTGGGCAGGTTTGTAACTTCACCGAATTCAAGCGCAGCAGAAGCGTGGGTATGTGACTTCTGTGGCTAGATCTTAAAAGGTCATACCCAGCTCTCGTTGGATACCAGTCGCTGTGTAAAACGTCTGACAGTCACAGACAGCCAGGATAGAGAAGCCTGGTTGAACAATGGCTATAACCAAGCAGAGCCTGTGGCTGTCCCCACTGCTATGATTTGAATTTGAACTATTCCCCCACGGGCTCATGAATGTGGTAGACACTTGGCTTCCAGATGATGAGAGGTTGTGGAGATGAAGGAACTCCCTAAGAGGAGGGTGAAGAAATAGAAATAGGTATTGGGAGGTAGGGGTTAGAGGTTACAGTAAGGCCCTACTCAGGGCCTGATTTCTCTTTGCTTCCTGATGCACTGAGATGTAACAAACCTTGGCACAAACCACTGCTGCCAAAACCATGCTCCTGCCATGCTTTTCTGCCAGGACCCATTGTGTCCTCTCAAACTATCAGCCAAAGGAAATCTTCCCTTCTTTCATTTGCTTCTTCAGGATTTTTTTTTTCCTTTTTATCACTGTGATGAGAAAAGCAGCTAATACAGCCAACTGAGACACAGTGAGATCAAAGCCCTTTTAGACCATCTTGGCAGCTCATCTGTCAACTGAGACTCACTGAAGGATTTTAGTGCATGTCGCAAGGGAAGGGGGAGCACTGGTATAAGAGGACTAGTGTCTTCTTTCCTCCCAAAATTCTGTGTTAAAAATCCTTCCTCCCAATACTTCAGCATGCTGCTGTGTCCAGAGAAACAATTTAAAGAGGTGACCACAGTAAAAAAGAGGCCATATGGTAAACCCCAATCCTATACAACTTTCTCTTTGTAAAATTTTTTAATTAAAATAGATTTTTAGTATAATATATTCTGATTAGTCTCCCTTCCCCCAAATCCTCCACACTTCCCCACCCACCCAAATCCACACCCTTTCTTTCTCTTTCAGTAGAAAGCAAGTTGCTGTCTAAAACAGTAATATTCAAACCAAAGCAGAAAAAAAGACCCTCCCCCCCCCCCCAAAAAAAACCCACAATAAACACGGAGGTACACATATTCTTACACACAGAAATCCTATACTTCTGATTAGAGTTCTCAATGGAAAAGGAGAACGGGGGCGGACACACACACATGCACACGCACACATGCACAATGGGTATGCAGAGACAGAGAAAAGGTGACCATCTACAGGTCAGGGAGGCAGCCCTGGGAAGCAGTCAGTTCTGCCAGTACACTGTTCTTGGCTCTCTGGCCTCCAGGACTGTGATGGACCATCATGCAGCCTGGATAAAGTAGCACACACATTCAGCTAAGCATGCGCCACCTGCAAAAAAATGTGATAACGCTGTTCTTATTTTAAAGCATAAGTTTGGGACACGTTAACCCAGTGCTACGGCAATGAGCTTGAACTTCGAAAATTCCACTTGCAGGAGTTGCTTTCCTTCCACATTGTCTGTGTCCGGCAAACTGCACTGGGTGGACCTGAGGAATTGAGAGAAGCCCGTGGAGAAGACGGGGTTGAAGGCCCAGGGCCCCAGTTGTGGCGTGTAGTGCTTGAGATCCACTAATATGGGTTTAAAATGATGCTCCCGGTTGTTCGAGGAAAGTAGAGAACTTAATGTTCAAGGCGGCTTTATAGAGCTATTTCACAGATGTGCCATTTGCTCAGGTGGGATTCCTCGGAAGAGAAAATTACAGCAGTGGATTGCAGGCCCAGGGCCCCGTCTGACCCAGATTCCCGATTTTTAGAAGAGTGATTATAGCTCTGGAGGTGGGGGTTAGGTCTCAGGGCCTCCACCAGGAAGCGCATCTTGTTAGCCGTGGGGGATATTGCATTACAGCTAATTACAGGCTGTCTGCTAAGAGTTTCTAATTACTTCATTTGCATTAGTCTTGATTTCTCAAGAAACCTGTGAGGTTTCTGAAAGCATCATGAGGACAGGGACATGTGTCTCCATTTTTGTTTCTGGGCAGAGCCACCCTCAGTACAGATACCTGAAACACCCAAGAGTCACAGCCTACCGTGAGGAACCATGGTGAATGCGGGATTACAGGTGGGTTCAAATTCAGACTTTACTTCTTACCAACAAGGGATCTAGGCCACGTTGTCTAACCTCTCCACTCCAGGTCCCTCAACTGCCCCGTGGAACATTAATATGATTTGTCTCACAAAGCACTTGGAGCAACGTTTGATGTCTAAGAAGTATTCATTGCACCGCAGCAAATATTTATATTAATTATATTGGCTAGTTTTATGTAGACTTGATAGAGGTATCAGAGAGGAGGGAGCCTTAGTTGAGAAAATGCCTCCATAAGATCAGGTATATGAAAGCCAGCAGGGCATTTTCTTAGTGATGGATGTGGGAGGGACCATCCCACAGAGGGTGGCGCCATCCCTGGCTCGTGGTCCTGGGTCCTCTAAGAAAAACAGACTGAGCAAGCTATAATGAACAAGCCAGTAAGTAACACTCCTCCCTGGCCACTGTATCAGCTCCTAACTCCAGGTTCCTGCCCTGCTTGAGTTCCCATCTTGACTTCCTTCAGGGATGAATAGTGATACAGAAGTATAAGTCAAATAAACGGTTTCCTCCCCAAGTTGCTTTTGGTCAAGGTGTTTCATCACAGCAATATTAAACCCAACTAAGGCATTAATTAAATGTTACTTTGTCTTCAAAGTTCAAGAGCTTCTGCACACTCATGACTATCAGGTTTGGAGCTGGAGGTGAAGGAGGGAACAGGATGTAGGCAGGTTCAGTAGGAATTAGAGAACACAGCTTTGGAGAAATGGCAACTGCAGCCTGGCTTTACGTGGGATGAGTGAGTTTGCACAGAGGTCTGTGTCTTGGCACACGGAAAGTACTGAGAGCTCCCAAGGCGTGCCTGGTTACTTCTGTCATGACCTACCATCCTCTCACCCTCAAATGGACAAATTCCAGACCTGGCTGGCTCCTCTGAAGCCGGAGACTGAGGCGTCACTACAGCCTATAGCAAGGGCTTTGAAGAATGAAAAGCGAGCAAGATAATTAGGTAATTGCTTAATTAGAAAATGGGGGGAGGGGTTAACAGAAAAGTAGACCATAATCAAGAAGCTCTGAGCACAAGAATGAAATATTAGAGATGGCTTGGGCCAGCTCCCATTGCTCAGATGCATTTGTTGTTTCATTTCTCCCCAAACTGAGCATTGCTCTGCCACATTCTCCCTCCCACCACCGTGTTTGCCTCACTGTATGCTCAAAGTGAGGGGACACATGGACTAAAGCCCCTGAAACTATTGGGCAGCTCCTTAGATACTTGCAGGCTTAGAGGGCATTTAAGATCTACCCCCTGAATTAAAAGCTTGTAAGATCAAGGGCTAAATCTGTTCAGACTGTAATTAGTGGTCAGAGCGGTCTGGTCGCTGGCCCTGGCAGGAGTCATGACATCCTGAACTGCCCTAAAGGTCTTTAATTGATAACTATCTAAATCATGCTCCTGGAGCCCTAACACTGATATCAGATTCTGTTGCAGCAGGAGGTTTTCTGATTAAGAGCAAGAACAAACCACTGTTCGGTAAGGGCCAATCACCTGGACAGAAAAATGCCCTTCACCAAGCTGTCTGCTACAGAGACTTTAAAATAGTACAAACGCATCCTAGAATGTGGATGGATGTGGTGGTTTGATTAAGAATGGCCACTATAGGCTCATCTATTTGAATGCTTAGTCACCAGAGACTGGAATTGTTGGAAAGGATTAGGAGGTGTGGCCTTTTGGGGTAGATGTGACCTTGTTGGAGGAAGTGTCATTGGGAGTTGACTGGGGTTTCCAAAGCCCAGGATGGATCAGTTTCTCTGCCTGCTGCGTGTGGATCAGGATGTAAAGCTCTCAGCTACTGTTCTGGTCATGGTCCCTGACCTGGTGATAATGTACTAAAGTTCTAAAGCTGTAAGCAGGACCCCCAGTCAGAATGGTTTATTTTGTAAGAGTTGCCTTGGTCATGCTGTCTCTTCACAGCAACAAAACAGAGACTAAGACAGCAGGGCAATGTTCCTCTGGGCCATGGTCTACTCAATTCCTTGAGGGTGACCTACTCTGCTTAGTAACACCACATGCTGTCTTCTCTAAGTTCTGTGTGGGGATTACAGGGACTAAGAAGCTAAAGAGAATCGAGACTGTTGCCTGATAACAAAACCATGAGCCAACAATGAATCTTTCATCCCTCTACACTACCCCAAACACTCCTGAAAGACCCATGTGTACTCTGTTGTACCATCATTCTGCAGTGCTTCCCATAGGCCCTTGTGTTTAAAGGCTTTCTTTTCAACTTGTGGTTCTGAGAAAGTGGTGGGGTGGTGGTAGAAGTTTTGGGGAGCTGGGCCTTGAGGAAGGAAGTCATTGGGAGTGAGCCCTTGATGGGCTGGGTGGAGTCAATTCAGGGTAGAGTCATCAATGTACCGCCCCCTCATAATGACCACTGTCTCTAGCTAGGCCTCACCTCATAAACTCTGCTTACTTCCCTCTCAATGGCACCATCAGCTTAGGAGCCAAACCTTTAATATATGAGCCTTTATGAAATATTACAGATATGACAGACCATGCTGGGCTCAGCTATATGTGTTGGCATTGGCCTTTATTCAGACCGAGTTCACAGGAGAGACAGGTAAATTTAGACTGCAGCCAGTTGCACGTACTGCACTGCTCCCGAGGCCAAATCTATTTTTCAATCTGTGCTTTTCACTCCCTGGAAGAGTTTTACCCATCCATAGTTATGCATGCCTTGATTGCTTCTTACTTGTTTCTTGAATAAATTTCTCAGGTATTCTGAAAGACCCATTCTGACTGAGCAAGGCAAGAAGAATGTAGATCTGTACACTAAATTTTTTATTAAATATGTTATTTTGAAATATTTATTTTGTGTGTTGTGTGTGGGATAAGACATTTGTCACAGTGCATGTGTGAAAGTTCTTCCCTTCGACTATGTGGGATTCTGGGATAGACCTCAGGTTGTCAACTTGGCATCAGGTACCCAACTTGCTGAACTATCTTGCTGGCCCTGAATGACTGAATATTTTGAGAAGGTTCATTATGGAACAAGAGGCTGACACTTGCCCTCATCCTCCAGCCCACAAGAAACATGACTTTCTTAATCACTTTGACAAGAGCCTTGAGTGTTTGCATTTATCTGTCATCTCTGCCTGAGCAAGAGAATAAGTTATATGTATCAAAATATCAATCTTTTTGCTTTAGAGCTTTGGAGGAAGCAGCCCCCCCACACACCTTTTCTGTTGAGGCTTTTATCTTTCTTTTTCTTAATCCATAATACCTCTCACATCCATGCCCATCCTGAAATATATGTCCTTTAACATTCATCCTAGTAGGACCTGAGGGTTCCATCCCATGAGGTTCTGCTTAGGAGCATAGGATACTAGAATGTTGGTTATAAGTTGTTTTGGATAATGTTCAGGAAAAAAAGATAAACAAAGGAGATTCGATTCAGAGTTCTTGTTTTGAAAAAAAGGGGAGGATGCTGTGGGACAATGATCTTGTACCCTGTAAAGGTTTGTCAGTTGTATTGGTTTAATAAAATTCTGATTGACCAGTAGCCAGGTAGGAAGTATAGATGGAGTCACCAGAACAAGAAAATTCTGGGAAAAGGAAAGGCTCAGAATGCAGTTGTCACCCAGACACAGAGGAAGCAAGACGATAATGCCTTGCTGATAAAAGGCACCAAGCCACGTGGCTAACACAGACAAGAATTATGGGTTAAGATGTAAGATATAAGAGTTAATAAGAAGCCTGAGCTAATAGGCCAACTAGTTTATAATTAGTGTAGACCTCTGTTTCTTTGGGACTAAACGGCTGCGGGACCAGGGAGGACAGAAACCTCTGTCAACACATAATGCTCTAGTATGTAATTTCAGTCATGTGTCATTTTATATTTCTGCGTTCACATCACTGAGGTTACAGAAGTGGGATTTCTGGCAATAGGGTAAATACAACTGTAGTCTTGGGAGATGCCAATGAATTTCTTTCTGAAGAAGTTGTATCATTTAACAACATACATGTTTCTTCACAGCCTTACCAACAGAACCCTGATGTGGGAGTGTCATATATCAATCTGTTGATTTCATTGGTTAAGCAATAAAGAAACTGCTTGGCCCTCATAGGTTAAAACATAGGTGGGAGGAATAAACAGAACAGAATGTTGGGAGAGAGAAGCTGAGTCAGAGAGTCGCCATGATTCTCCCACTCCAGGCAGATGCAGGTTAAGATCATTCCTGGTAAGCCAGCTCGTGGGCTACAGCAGATTATAAGAAATGGGCTAGTCCAGGTGCGAGAGCTAGCCTAGAAGAGGCTAGATAGAAATGGGCCAAGCAGTGTTTAAAAGAATACAGTTTCCATGTAATTATTTTGGTGCATAAGCTAGAGCTAGCCATGTGGGCGGCCGGGTTCTGGGGATGCAGCCCGCTGCTCATATACTACAGAGTGGAGCCCAACATGGGGCTAAATCCACTTAAAAAACCTGAGAAGGCTTAAAATTAAGGGAGAGAGAGTTTAACACAGATTTTTGCTCTTTGTTGGTGGCTTGCTGTAGAGAGATTTCCTGATTCAGCAACAGCAGCAGAAAAAAAGCTGCGTCATTTTAAAATGCGGCTTCCTGGGGCTGTGCTGCTAGCGTGAACTCTGGCTTTAAAGCATTTCAATGGATTTTATGGGACTGGATGTTTGTGTTCCCGCTTGGGATCGTAAGGAGAGTGCTCTGAGACCGTGCCGATGGCTCAGCGCTCCCTGCCTGCACCTGGGCAGACAGCCGAATCAGGCTTAGGAAGGCGGAAGGGCATGGTGTGTTTTCAGACTGCGTAGTGCTCTGCGTGTCAGATTTGGCTGTAACTTGGATGAAAAGAATTTCTGTGCTGCTGCACACTCAGTCTCAGAATTAAAGTGCTGAGTGCCGCTCCTACCTGGCGGCCCCAGAGCTAGCACAAAATGGTACATCCTCCATTTTGAAATTTTCCTGACTCGGCAGCAAGAAAAACTGGCTGTTTTAAAATGCCGGCTTTCTGGGCTGTGCCGCCATTGCTATCTGTCTCCTATGGGAGACAGAGCTTTTGAATGGAGCATTTGGAGTAAAGTGCTCCGATTTGTTTGATGGCAACTAGACTGCTCTGTGCCTAAAAGGGGGACATTGCGTGCCGCAGCTCAGAGGCACAAGCAGCTCCGCCATGCTAGTGGTGCAATGTGCAAGGATCAGAGGCACGAGCGGCTCTGCCATGTTGGACTGGTTTTGACCTAGGAATGTCACAGCTTAGATTCTTAAGCGCCTAGTGATTTAAAGGAGCAAATCAAAAGTGCTCCTGGATAGTAAAAAATTGCAGATTCACAATAGGACAGATTCAGACCACTAAATGAGTCACACTGTTGGATGAATGTACGTAGGCTTGAGAGAGAGAAGAAAAAGAATATAGAGAATAAAGTTAATGGTTTTTTTTAAAAAGGTAAAGTCTTTAAAGAGACAGAGTACAGATAGTTAAGAGATTAAAAGAAATAAAGAAAAATAAGCCACGCAAAAATGGAAAATTCACAGAGAGTCTGGATTATGTACATTGTGTTTTCTTTAAAATTTTTGACTGTAAAGGAGCTAAGTACAGAGAGACATTTCATTATATGGGCTGCCAAGCTAAACCAGAATGGATACAAGGGTATTACGATTTCAAAATTTGGGTCTAAGGACATGATGCTTTGGAGAGGGTCTTCTTTTGTTTTCACAGAGGATGAGACCCTGTTCATTTCTTCTATTCCGATATGGTATGATGGACCACGCCCTCCTGAAGGGTTGCTGTGAACATCTTCAGAAAATTGCTCCGCTCAACTGCCAACTGAGATAAACCTGGCACACAGGTTACACCCTAAATGATCTGATTAACAGCGCCCCCATTCAGCAGGAAGCAGTTTGGAGAGAAAAAACTGCACCCATGTTCCCAAAATATTGTTTATAAATGTTCTTTTACATTTAAAGGGGGATACCATATAGGTATGAATAATTTCCATTGGTATGGATTTTAAGGTCAATTGTGTTATGTGTATATGTATTTCTGATCTTGATTAAGGTATTGTGATTGTGTAGTTCATTTTTAAAATGTAATGTATAATTAGGAAATATAGGTTGTTGATGGATAATCATAAATAATAGTCAAGTTTGTAGTCATGTTACTTAGATTTTCTAGATATATAGAGATAAATTTCAGATAGGCATTCTTCATATCTCTCAAAGGCTGCAGAATATGGCATTTAAAATATTTTAATAACTTAGGGTTTTTCATGACAATAAGACACTCTGCTGCTGGCAGCACCAATCTACTTCAAGAAGAAGATGGGCATCGAAGAGGATCCTTATGGAGCTTGATAGCCTTTTGGGCAAGAAACTGCTCTTGCCTGGACTGATGCATAAACTGGACACAAAGAACCTGCAGAGAGGACTGCTGAACTTGCCTAAAGGTGAGATGGTCTTTCGGGATTCCTGACTCATGAAAGAGTCTGAGAGACATTCTGCAGGATACAGCAGAAAATGACTGAACTGTCTTTGGAATTTCCTACTTGATGAAAATGTCTGCTGGATACTATGGGCCTGAAGGCTGAAGATGGATGCCCCAACAGTACAAAAGAACTTTGGGTGACTGTCCAGGCAGCGAGATGTTTCTGTCATTTCTAGAGTTTTCTTATTTCTTGTTTACTTAGGTAATATTATATCCTTCTGGAGTCTTTGATGGAGTTGAAGAATGAATAGATAGTTATAGTTTTCCTTAGTTATGATAAAAGATAAAATAGATATAAATATTGTAACTTTAATTCTTGCTTAATAACTGTTTTGCTATATGTAATTTTACTATGTTAAAGTTAAAGCCTTTCTTTTTTGTTTAAACAGAAAAAGGGGAAGTGATGTGGGAGTATCATATATCAATCTGTTGATTTCATTGGTTAAGCAATAAAGAAACTGCTTGGCCCTCATAGGTTAAAACATAGGTAGGCGGAGTAAACAGAACAGAATGTTGGGAGAGAGAAGCTGAGTCAGAGAGTCGCCATGATTCTCCCACTCCAGGCAGACGCAGGTTAAGGTCATTCCTGGTAAGCCAGCTCATGGGCTACAGCAGATTATTAGAAATGGGCTAGTCCAGGTGCGAGAGCTAGCCTAGAAGAGGCTAGATAGAAATGGACCAAGCGGTGTTTAAAAGAATACAGTTTCCGTGTAATTATTTTGGGGCATAAACTAGAGCTAGTCATGTGGGTGGCCGGGTGCTGGGGATGCAGCCCGCTGCTCATACTACTACAGAACCCACTATCAATTTTGATTTTGCCAATTTGATGGGAGGAAACCGGGCATCTCAGTGTATGTCTGATGCTCACCTCTCCTCTGAGACTGAAGTTGAGAAACTCTGATATTACTTTTTCAACCCACTGTTAGCCCTCTACTTAGATATGTTAGGGTTGTTGGCCTTTTCATTTTGACTTCTAGGAGTTTCTTAGTTAAGGACCATCAGTCACTTTTTTCATTGTTACGACAAATTACCTGATTAAAGCAACTTAAGGACAGGTTTGTTCTGGCTCAGATTGAGGTTCTAGGTCCATCATCTGCATCTGATGTCAGGAGGGCACAGTGGCAGGTGTGTTGAGGCAGCTGACCACACTGCATCTGATGTCAGGAATCAAACAGCCATGAATGCTGAGGCTGAGTTTACTTTCTCCTTTTTATTTAGTACAAGATCCTAGCTACCCACAGACTTAGTGGTTCTTTCCACCTCAATAACTGAATGTAGAAACTCAGACACACCCAAATCTGACATGCTACACTATTGGTTAGAGTCTGACTATAAAGGAGAACATACTATTTTTCCTGAGATTATGAGATTATTCAGTCTATGTCCATCTATTTTGCTGCAAATTTTGTGATTACATTTTGTGTCTACAGGCTTTTAAAGGAATTTACCTGTGTGTTCAATGTATTTAAGACACACTCTGGGGTGGTGAGATGGCTCTGTGAGTGAAGGCATCTGTCACCAATCCATATGACCTAAGTTTGATCCCTAGGACCCACATGGCAGAAGGAGTGAAATGACTCCCTCAAGGTGTTCTCTGACCTCCACACCCATGCTTTGGTGCACCCCACCTCCCATATGTGATAGAAACTTCACTGAAGCAAAGTTTTCTTTATGTGACTTTTGTACATTTCCTGGGTTTTCCTCTACTATTTCAGGTAAGTAGAAGTTTTCTTTCAAAATAGCTGTTAACCACTTAATAGTTGCATGTGGAGAGACTGTTTATTTATACTAATTTTATATACTGCTATCTTATAAAAGTGTTGTGCTAATGGTGTTTTCTATCACTGAGTCTTTAACATACACAATCAGCTATAACTAGAAATCATTCTATTTCCTTGTTTCAAATTATACCTCCAAATGCTGGTCTTAATTAGATTGCCTAGTACTCCTGGTATTTCACTCCTGATTTTAGTGGAAATACCTAGTGCTTTGCCATCAAAAGAGATATTAGCTTCGGCGCTAACTGAGTGAGCATAATTATGCGAAAGAAAAACAAATTCATTCATTTTTATTCTGTTGAGCATTTAAAAAATAAGTCATGGTTATAGTTTCGTTTTAGGTTTTATCATAATAAAAAGAAATGAACATTGCTTCAAAATACAGATGTAATATTTAATATTAAGGGATTTGTTGGTTTTTAAATCTTTCTCAACATCCTGGAATGAACCTTACCTTATCATTGCATGTTTTTTTAATATGTTCCTGAGTCTGTGTAAAAATGTCTGCTTTTGTTTTTTTTTAAGAATTTTCCTCTCATTATATTGAAGAAAGATTTAAATGTGATTTTCTTTTATTGTTTATAACCTTAATCATTTTTGTATTAATTTCCAGTTCATGGAATTAATTAGGAAAATTTCCTCTATGCTTACATTGGTAGATTTTAAGCAACAGAGAAATGCCTGTTATTTTAAAGGTCTTGGTCCCTTGGGAAGTCATCCAGGCTTGCCATCTCTTTGTTGTGATCAGGGGTTGTTGGAAAGGTATGCCCACTGTGCCTCAGCCCCAGAACTAGCTGTCTTGGGTGACTGTGGAGTAGAAAATAGGAATTAGATTCCAGGGGTAACAATCTCAAAGGCAGATGGGGGTAAGGGGTGAGTAGTGTCCTTTAACAATACACTTGTTAGTGTAAGGATTCACATTGACAAAGAGTATTTGCTTCACCAAATTTGAGCAGACCGTGAATCTTCTAAACTCATCTGTGAAACCCGGTGTTACCCAAGAACCTCCTCCCTAGTCGGTCCATGTCACACTGCTCGTCTGTCCTGTCTCCTCCACTGTCACCTGCAACAGTCCTGCCACACCAGTTTAAGAGGAACCTTTATCAGGTTTTTTGTAGATGTAGTTACCCATGTTGGGCACCAGTGGTGGCGCATTTATGCAAGGCAGGGTTTCTCTGTGCAGCCCTGGCTGTCCTGGAACTCACTCTGTAGATCAGGCTGGTCTTGAACTCAGAGATCTGCCTGCCTGGATCTGATCTGGAATGCTGGATTAAAGGTGGTAGCCACCACTGACCAGCTAGGCAAGTACTTGTTGCCCCTTCATAGGCAAATATGAAATCCCCCCCCCCCAGCACCTACACACCCCCTGCAGCTAGCTGCATGAAGGCTAAGGAGACATACATAGTCCTCTGTCCAATAGTCAGGAGAGACAAAAACAGCACAGGGCTCATGTTAGATCTTTCAACATGAAATTAGAGTCAGCCCATGAGGGGCCTCAGAGGGTCACATTTTGCTCTAGAATCTTTTAAGAGGGTTATTATCTCTTTTTATGCATGTGACCGTGTGAGCATATACCACATGTGATGTGGGAGTGTCATATATCAATCTGTTGAATTCATTGGTTAAGTAATAAACAAACTGCTTGGCTCATAGCTTAGAACATAGGTGAGTGGAGTAAACAGAACAGAATGCTGAGAGGAAGAGGAAGTGAGCTCAGAGACTTGACAGCTCTGCTCTCTGGAGAGGAGAGACGCCATGCCCCGCTCCCAGGCAGACGCATGCGATGAAGCTCCGACCCAGGATGGACGTAGGCTAGAATCTTCCTGGTAAGATCGGTGCCCACAGATTATTAGAGATGGGTTGATCGGGATATCAGAATTAGCCAGTAAGGGCTAGAACTAAAGGGCCAAGCAGTGTTTAAAAGAATACAGTTTCAGTGTAATTATTTCGGGTAAAGCTAGCCGTGGGGGCGGCCGGGTGCCGGGGACGCAGCCCCGCCACTCCTATTTCAACACACATGTGTGCAGGTGCCTGCAGAGGCCAAAAGAGGGCATTTGATACCTTAGAGCTGAACATACAAGCAGTTGTGAGCCTTCTGAAACAGGTGCTAGGAACCAGCCTCTGGTTTCTGGAAAGAGTAGCACAAGCTCTTAACTGCTGAGCCCTGCCTCCAGCCACAGCAGAGAAGTCTTTAAAACATTTTCACATATATGTCTGTATGTATGTGTATGTGCGGGTGATCGAGTTATAGGGATGATGGTACACACATGCCACAAGCTGAGTCTGGAGGACAAGCCGTGGGCGTCAGTTCTCTTCTTCCACCATGTGGGTCCCAGTGATCCCACTCAGCTGGTCATACTTGGTGGTGCTCACCCGTAACTTCTGAACTATCTCTCTGGGACAAGAAGAAGTCTTAAAAACTTTTCTTTTTTAAAACCAACTCTTAATATTTTGCATTTCTCAAATGGGGGCCAATCACATTTCTTTGGCTTCTACCCACACCATTATACAAAGCAGTCTGTTAGTTTTTGTAACCATTGTCTGTGTATTCCTCCTACCTGCCTTTGTGTCTGGGGTTCACCTGCCTGGGTAACCAAGTTTGGCAGCACTCACCTTGTCTAGTCCCAGCATCTTACCCTGGACACATATTTAATCGTACTGTTACTTCGGATGTTAAAAAGTAGCCAGGTGGTGATGGTGCACACCTTTATTCCCAGTACTCAGGAGGCAGAGGCAAACAGATCTCTGTGAGCTCAAGGCCACATGGTCTACAGATCAAGTTCCAGAATAGCCAGGGTTACACAGAGAAACCCTGTCTTGAAAAATCAAAACAACAACAAAACATGGTGGGGATACGTTTTTATGTGAGCCTGGAAGGCTGGACTTGAATGGGTGTGGAGAAGGTGGTAAGGCAAACACTGTCTGAGGGTCAGGAGCGGGGGGCATAAGCAGGCATGGGTCACTGTGTAGATGTGCAGACCCAGGGAAGGGAAGAAACTGGTCTGAGATAGGGAACCCTGCATGCAGAGGAGGACAGAAGCCTAGATGCTGGGAAAGATTTGTACACTCAGTGGAATGAGCAGGACGTGGGGCTTTGGATGTCTCCCCGGTAGGAATGCAGATTCTCAGTACAGCATGGGGCATGGCCAATATAGCTTTGTCAAGAGCCTAGGCAGCAGGTAAGTGTGTCTGCTTCATTTCCTCTTCCTAAGCTTTACTGAGGCCAAACTTTTCCAACTAGTTGAAAGCTAACCAATAGTTGCTCACTCTTGTAACTTGAGAGCCCCACACTCGTCAGGCACTCAGGAGCTCTTAAATGAAGGAAAAGAGGGAGGGAGAAAAGAAAGATGCTGCTTTTGTTTCACTTCTGTTGCTGCTGCCCTGACAGAAAGCAACTTAGAGGAGAGAGAGTTTATCTTAGCTCGCAATGCCAGGTAACCATCTGTTACTGTGGCAGAGCCAAGGTGGCAGGAACTTGGAGCATCTGTTGACATCATGTCCACAGTTAGGAGCAGAGGGAAGTGAATGCATGCATGTCTAATACTTGGCTAGCTCTCTGCTCTTACACAGTCCAGGGCCCAAGACCAGGGAATGGGGCCACCACTTTTGGGCTTGGTCTTCCCACCATCAATTAAGGCAATCAGCATATTCTTCCACAGACACGCCCACAGGCCAACTTTACCTAGACAATCCCTCACTGAGACTCTCTTCCCTGGTGATTCTAGATTGGGTCAGTTGAGAAACATAACCCAAATAGATATAGGTCAACAATTGGGCCTAGAGAGTAGCTAAGAGCCTTAGGTAAGCATGGTTAATGCCTTTTCCTGGTCACCTCTGGGGCTTACTCTTCTATACTTCAAGTCTTATGGGGTCAGCAACTTGCAGGAAAACTTACTTTAGTACTCTCTGCTGATTCTCTTGCATTAGGGAAGCTGACCCCAAATGCAAGTAAAGACAAAGCTGTATAATAACAGCACAAAAGGAGTAAGAGCTGAGAGGGCCTTGTGGAAGAGAGAGCTGCTGTTTGTCCAGGGCCTTTGTCTCGCCTGTGAATTGTCCCTAGTCACTGGAGTCTAAATCCAGCGATGGTTCTGTAAACGCCCAAACCTAAGTTTCTCCCGTGGCTGCACATTCTTCAACAGCACGCTGTCAGGAGGGCCTGACTCATCAGAAATAGTTCCCCAGAATCCTATGCATCACCTAGACACCCTTGAATGCTTTAGATAAAAGCTGACGTTTCAGAATGTGCATCAAGATAATGTAAAAGCTACAGATTGGCTACGAGTCACCCAAGCTGTATAACGCTAACCACACAGTTTGTTTATTTTTCACCGTGTTTCCTTCACCGCCTTTTTTTGTGGCTCACTCTATACAGCTTGTGTACTTGCTATAAGAACATTATCAGTTTCGATGCTGCTCTGCCCTTACTCAGTTTTTCCGAGACCCTCTTCTCTCAGGCTTCGCTTTTCCTCACACCTGCAGTGGGCCAGTTTTCAGTCAGAGGAGAGGCCACATCTGCTTCCTGTGGGCCCTCTGGTCAGAAGCATGCATGGCTGGCTGCTCCTGATCTGGGTCCAGGGGCTAACACTGGCTGCCTTCCTCACTTCAGGTATGGCCTGCATGCCCAGCAGAGCAGGGAGGTGGGCTTGGCACAGAGACCAGGGTTCTTGGGTAGAGGAGGCTCTGAGTACAGGCCACACGCATGTATGTCGGGTGGTTCTGTGGTCCTCTGTGACCACGTGGGAAGAGGCAGGCACTGGGAAGGGGATGCAGATGTGTTTGGGATCACAGGGGATAGTCTTTATAGGTCCTCTGGGTTGGGACCCTGATTGGCCAGCTGTACATGAAAGGAGGCTGGGGAGTGGATGAAGGTGGATGCCGAGAAGTCTCCTGAAAGCCCACTCCTTTCCCCCTCCATCTTCCTTTCTCTTTCTGAGGAACTTCTAGAAATATATTCCAGCTGGTTTTCTGTTGATCAGATATACCTGCTTCCCAGACTTTCGGGGTCTCCCATTGATACCACTGGCTAAATTCTGTTGTGTTTCTATTGTATTAGACACTTCAGAGAAACATAAAATATTTAAAGATTATACAGCAACGTAGTTTAAAGACTGAACCTAGAACATTCTGAGGGTAGAGAGGAGCTGGGGTAGGGGATGGGGCGGGTGACGAAGATGCTTTCCTCTGGGAGAAGTCTTGTCATGTCCTGCTCTGCCCTCTCCTGCCCTCTCCTCTCTTCTCCCCTGCCCTCTCCTCTCTTCTCCCCTGCCCTCTCCTCTCTTCTCCCCTGCCCTCTCCTCTCTTCTCCCCTGCCCTCTCCTCCCTTCTCTTTCCCTCTTCTCTCCCCTCCCCTCCTCTCTTCCCTTCTCCCCTGCCCTCTCCTCTCTTCTCCCCTGCCCTCTCCTCTCTTCTCCCCTGCCCTCTCCTCTCTTCTCCCCTGCCCTCTCCTCCCTTCTCTTTCCCTCTTCTCTCCCCTCCCCTCCTCTCTTCCCTTCTCCTCTGCTCACTTCTCCTCTTTCCTGTTCCCCCTTTCTTTCTTTTCTTTTCTTTCCCTGTTTCTGATCCCCCCCCCCCCCGTTACTTTGGTTTGTTTCTTTGACAGATACAGGGTCTCACTATATTCCTAAAGCTAGTCTGGAACTTACTATGTAGTCCAGACTGGCCTGGGACTCACTATGATCCTCCTGCCTCAGCCTTCCATGTGCTGAGATTAAAAGCAACTACTACTACCTGTGGCTGAGCAGCAGGGTTTCTTGCCATGTCTCTTTTGCCCAGGATTTTTTTTTCCCTTTCTCTCTTGAAGGTTTTTCCTGACATTCCAAATGGCAATCAAGTAGCCCAGTTTTATTTCAAAGGATAGGACCAGACACAAGACTAGATTGCTGGAAACTAGAGAAGCAGAAGATTCATAGTACATGGCAGATATTCTAGGTGGGAAGACTAGATAAACTTATGAAAGAAATCAAGCACCTAGCCAAGAAGCTGCACAGAGTACCCTGAGCAGGCAAGGTGCAGAGCCATGTGGTACACCAGGCATTTAAGGTGTTATACAACACGGGTGAGAAAGGCTGTCTCATAAGTTGGGGTCCTCACGGATGGAGGGGCACAGTCCTGACAAACAGGTAAGAATGAGACAGAGTGAGGCAGAAGTTCTGGCAGTAGCAGTGACAGACTGGAATTGGGTACACGGAAAAGGGCAAGAAGATTGGGTAGGACTTGGAGCCTGACGGACAGGTATAGTAAGGAAAGTCTCTGGAAATGAAGGAAAGAGGAAGTGAAGATAGTCTCCATAGGCTAGACTTTGGCTTCTAGAGCCACTTCCGGCCTTTGAACACCCTGGGATTCCTCAGGAAGGTTGAACGGCTGATGCTGGCTAGAGACTCACGTGTGCTTCTTCCTCTCCCATAGGAGCCACAAAAGGCACACTACAGACAAAGGGGAACATTTCTGCTGAGGAAGGTAGCTCTGTCATCTTACAGTGTCACTTCATCTCCAGCACAGCTGAAGTAACCCAAGTCAACTGGGAGCAGCGGGACCAGATTCTAGCTGTTTATAGTGTTGACCGGGGATGGCATGTCCCTTCGGTCTTCAGTGAGCGGGTGGTCCCAGGCCCCAGCCGAGGCCTCACCTTCCGGTCGCTGACAATGAATGACACAGGGGAGTACTTCTGCACCTACCACACCTATCCTGATGGGATTTACAAGGGGAGAATATTCCTGAACGTCCAAGAAAGCTCAGGTATGTTCTTTGAAGCAGGGAGACAATGAACCACTTTCTTTCACATAGAAAACTCCATCCTGAGACATTCTGGGAAGCTGGAACATATCAAACTCACTGGAGGAACTTTTGGGGTCTTGTAAGGATAGGGCAACTCTAGCTAATGAAATCAGAGCCTCTTGGGGGCAGAGCTAGCATCTGATATGTTCTGGAAACACCCAGCTGATTCTCATGCACAACCACTGATTTTGCACACAAATACATCTTATCTAAACTGACAAGACCCTTGGATGAGGTTATCCATGAAAGGTGATCATTTAATGATGAGTATACAGAATAGCTCTCAAGTCACAGCCCATGCTGAGTATGAATGTGTAACACTCATCCACCTTTGTATGATGAAGCTTCAAAGCTTCCAAATGTTCTTGTAATGATCATTTTCGGGCAAACATGAGATAGTTTTACTGAAGGAAAGTATTATTAAAATCACATCTGAGAGATAGTTTAGCAGGGTAATAAAGTGCTCTGCCTCGGACGTCAGGCAACTTGGGTTCAAACCTTGCTGTTGGCCTCAGACAGGAATTTAATTCCTCTGTGCAACCCTTTTCTCATCTGTGCAGAAGGATGGTGCTAAGGCTTTCGAGGTGCTAATGGGGGGGTTGAACAACCTACTGTAAGAAAAAGCCCCTAGCCCAGCTCCAGGAACACAGCAAGTACCGTGGTAGGTGTTGACCATGAGTATGATTCCCATATGATTGATGGCGGCAGAAGCTAAGGTTTGGAACTGTTCAGGGTGGCAAAGCTGATGTTAACACAGACGTTCAGGCTTCATGGCATGTCACACTCAGAACTGCTCACTGTTGGCTATACTGGAGTTTAGGTTAAGAACATGTGTGCATTGAAATTATGTTGCAATTTAGGTGTCATGAGTCTTAAGAACATTGTGGACATTGAAGTGATAGAAGTTCACCTTAAAGTTTCCTTTCAAACATCACTTCTTGGCTGGCTCCATCATAGATTAAATACAGTGAGTAGTCAAGAGCCCAGGTTCTAGAATCACACCACCTGGGACTAAAAGTTGTCATGTATCCTGGATAACTGTGGTACTTAAATTTTCTTGCATTGCTATCCTATGATAAATGGCGAATCATCTCATGAGTTGTTACAAATGAGGTCTTGGGACAGTGCTGTGCATTGCACTTGTTCAGGGCAGGCTTGGAAAATAAAGACCACAGGAGATCTAGGTCGCAGTAAGCATGTGCGGGCCGTGACAACTGTGGGCTCTTTACCCCTGTATTATATTTCCCAGAGCCTCTCTCACCACACTGCAGGACCGTCTTGCTTCTCAGGAAGTCGGTTGATTACATTAAGGCAATGAACCCTCCTTTAATTGTCTCCATCAGCTCCATCCCTGTCCTCCTACTTACACTGATCTCACTGGACCGAAGCCCCTGGTAACCTGGTATTACATAAACTGTTGTCTAACCAGAGTTGGAGATGTAGCTCAACAGTAGAGTGGTTGGCTAGGATGCATGAGGCCCTGGGTTCAATCCCTGGTGCCACAAGTAATGCCAAATCGCTAACGTAGATTACATGCCCCCCCACACAGCTGCACGCTGGCAGGCTGTCCTGACTGCCCTGAGGCTCTTTCAGTTTCTTTTTTTCAGAAACCGTGGCTCTGGATAGAAGAGTTAAGGGCTTTCGTTTTAAACCAAAAATTACTAGTTTAGTTGGCGTTTTAATATTCTAAATTCAGTCTGCTTTAACCAGACTTAACTCAGTCACCTTTAAATTTGACCACAAGCATTATCATAACCTTCCCTAAAATTTCATGATGTGTTTAGCTGCTCCTTGTTTCACCATTCAGCTTGAGGAGAGCCCTTACTAACCCCACCTTGCAGAGTGGCTCTGCCCTCCTCTTCTGTCCACACTCTCCTTCCAGGCCCTCTGCACCCCTGCAGCGTCCAGACCATGGTCTTCCATCCCCTTTCTTCCTGAGTGAGCCATGGACATGTCCACCGAGGGGCCAGCCTGGCCTCCACTGACTAAGTCCTCAGAGCAGGAGGAGTATGCTGGGGCCTTGGACTTGGCAGAGATCAGATGACACGGCCTCCTTTCCTACAATCAAAACTTGGAGTTCAGGGAAGTGGGGCCAGGCCTTTTCTTGTTTCAAGTCTTCCCAGGACTCTGGGGGTCCTGCCTGAGTCCTGGAGAAGAGGGAAAGGTGGAGAAAGTGCCCTAGAAACCATTCCTTGATGTATCCCAGCATCTACCGTGTACTAAGAACTGAGAAAACAGCAGAGAGTAAGGTTGCAAGAGACTCGCTTCTTCTGGGGTTTCAGACCTGGGCTATAGGGCTAAGGTGAAAAGTTACATGCTTTTTCTTTCCGTAGTTTGGTTTCAATTTTGAATTAGTCAGTTTTAACACTATGGATGTGTGTGTGAATTATGGATGAAACAATTCACTTTCTGAGTTTTCTTTTGTTTTTATTTTATTGTAGATTTGATATTTGTTTATTTATACGTATGGTGTCTTGACCGCATATACACCTATGCAACATCTGGTTCTGGTGTCTGTGTAATGATTTCAGCCACATAAGGCTGATACTTCTGGGTTCTAGAGCCACGCATGTGCAGACAAGCCCTCAGGCAGAAGTGCCTGAATGTTAAAGGGCTCCACGTGACACACTTGTGTGCATGCGTGGCTACGTCCACAATGACTCAGCTAAGCCCTTGTGCGCATGCGTAACCTGTCATCTGCTTCATCTGCAAGTGACACGCCAACCCCCTGTGTGCATGTGCTCTATCTATCTATCTATCTATCTATCTATCATCTATCTATCATCTATCTATCTATCTATCATCTATCTATCTATCATCTATCTATCATCTATCTATCTATCATCTATCTATCATCTATCTATCTATCATCTATCTATCTCTCTATCATCTATCTATCTATCTATCTATCTATCTATCTATCTATCTATCTATCATCTATCTATCTATCATCTATCTATCTATCATCTATCTATCTATCATCTATCTATCTATCATCTATCTATCTATCATCTATCTATCTATCATCTATCTATCTATCATCTATCTATCTATCTATCTATCTATCTCTCTATCTCTCTATCATCTATCTATCATCTATCTATCTATCTATCATCTATCTATCATCTATCTATCTATCTATCTATCTATCTATCTATCTATCTATCATCTATCTCTTTCTCTCTTTGCACACCGATTCCCCAGGCCAGTATACCCCCCCTCTAATAAACACCTAAGTAGGTTTGTTGCGTGTTCCACGTGTTTCCTTCTCACTTGCACCAGGTAATCTCAGTCTGGAGGCCAGAAGAAGAATTTGGATACCCTGGGACTGTGGTGGGGGGCTTGAGTACCAGCCTCAGTACCCCCTCAGGGCTCAGAATTGTATGTCTCTGGCAGGCTAGGATCTAAGGGTAAAAAAATGAACTCAAGTACATTACCTCTGCATCTTCTTTATTTTTCATGCAAGAGGAAAAATGAAGTGAAGTGAAGGAGAGGAAGAATAAGAAGAGTAAGGGGAAGAAGTAGAAGTAGCGAGAAGAAGAGTAAGGGCTGATCTCCAGAGGTTTCTAGTTTTTACAGACGTAGTTGCAAAATTCCATAGGCAAGGACAATGATAATATGTATATCAAAATCACAAGGAGGGGCAGGTAGAACCTGACAGAGTAGTACTCGGGAACAAGTGGCCTGGCCCAGGGAAAGGCCAGCATTCAAGGGGAAGAATCTGACAATCCAAAACATTAGATAAAGTTACTAAACGTCCCTGAGTCCTGGACTCACCCAGTCTCCTCAAATAATCTCTTTTGTGATAACCAGCTTTGGGGGCGCCCAGATTTGTTTGTTAGCAAAGGTGGGGCATGCTGTTTTGCTGTTCAGTCCTGTCTTCTATAGAAATTCTATGTGGTCTGTTAGCAGGTGAGTGTGGGATTGACTCTATGTAAATTTGAATGTTAGAATAAAGAGTGAATGACTTCATTCTCAGGCCTCAGGGTGTGTGTGAAGGGAGGGGGATGGAGCAAGGTCACTCACTGCTGAGGTGTTTTGGGAACAAATCCCATTTTGAAGGGAAGAATCGTGGCTTCACAAGGTTTTTTACAGATATGACAGTGACTTTTCCAAAAGACAAGTGTTCCTGCAGCTCTGCAAAACGGGTTATTCCATGTGGACATGGACTATACACTTCCTGTGGATCGGCCTATTGGTCTGTCAGCTGCGCACTCACTGTATATAGTCCTGTGGGCTCCAACAGGACTGGAGTTACAGACAGTTGTGAGCTAACATGTAGGTGCTGGGAATAAAGCCTGGGTCCTCACGAAGAGCAGCCAGTGCTCCTAACGGCTGAGCCATCTCTCCAGCCCGTCCCAGGTTTCCTTTTAGATGCTACTATTTGTTTCATTTCATGACTTCTGGAAACAAGTTGTTGACTAGGGGAAAGGATTCCACCAACTGGTCCAAGGTGTAAGCAAGGTGCCTCGCTCTTCGAGAGATCCGCCGACTCCACTGGGCACCTGGATGCTGCTCTGCTGACCGGAGTTACGGTTAAAGACACAAGCAGAGGACAGTTCTAAGAGCACCCCACCTCTGGCCTCGAACTCCATAAAGACCAGGCTGGCCTCAAATCAAAGGCCTGCCTGCCTCTTGCCTCTCAAGTGCTGAGATCAAAGGCATGCACCCCCACGACTGGCACTGGCTTTTGAGACAGCCCAGGCTTCCCCAGAGCCTTGCTCCTCACCTCCACCTCCATCACTCACCTCTGTTTCCTTTTCTCTGTAGGGCCTCAGTTCCAGATGGCATCACTTGGAGGAGCCATGGCTGCTGTGCTGGGAATCTTCTGCTTAATGATAGCAGGGGTGGCTGTAAGACGTAGACAGGTATGAGAGGACAGCCTGTCTCAGTCCCACCACGTCACCCCTATTCTTGCCCCCCTGGCGACTTCTGCTATTCTTTTAGTGGCTATATTAGGCATTACAAAACGTACCTGGATTTATTCAAGTTCTGTTATATTAGTAATAATCAGTCAATGACCTATAACTTTCAGGAATATGCAAGAGCCTTAGATCGTAGCAGCTCTTTTTACCGGTCTCCATCACATGGCTCCATCATCCCCTTGTTCTTTGGTCCGTTCTGCTTTTTAGACGCACAGATGTGATTGTTTTGTGCATCCACATGACTCTCGGGCCACCCCTCCTATAGCTCTCCTCTCCATTCTCCCTGTCAGGTCAGCAAAGGCAAAGAATTAATTTGACCGTTGTTGTTCACCTAAAACTTGTTTACCCATATCTGTAAATATAGTGCAGAAGAAGTAGAAGTACGAGAAGAAGAAGAGTAAGGGCTGATCTCCAGGTGTAGTCTTACTAGGTGTAGTAGAATCTTGTGTTGGCCAGTATTCTCTATTAGCACATGGAAAAATTATTCTATTGTCTAACTTCGTAAATTTTTCTTTTTTGGAAACTGGGTTTTATCCTTACTTCTTTAAAACTGCCTTTTCTCCTTGTTCTTTTAATATTTTCTGCCTTAAGATTTCAGCATTTGTACAAACGATATAATTAGATGTCATTATCTTTGTATTTATTCTGTATGGGGTTTGGATGGAGTGGGGTTTTTTTTTTTCAGTTGTGGTTTGATGGGTTTCTGTCAGTTTGGGGTCAATCCTGGCCATTTCTTGTTATCTATTTTTTCTCTATTCTTGCTTTCTTCTCCTTCTGGTCCTCTTGTGGCAGGGACTTTCGAGGCTCCCTTCTCTTCCATATGTCTGAGTCTCTTTTGTATTTTCTGCCCATTCATATCACCATGTTTTAGAGTGGGTCTTCTCTTCTAACTTACTTTTCAGATTACCAAATATCTCCTTTGATGTATCTAGTCATTGTTTAAATAGTATTCTGGGATGTACCTGACAATCCTGTTAATTACACCCTTCCTGGGCCTTTTTCTATTGTCTATTTTCATTCGATTATCAGTCATATGGTCTTCTCTTGCCCGGTAGTTTTCATGTGTGCTGGACATTCTCCATGGAAAGCTGCAGCATCTTCTTCCCTGCAGCCCCTTGTAGCCAGTATGTGACGATTTTCACGTGTTAGCAGTCCCAGGTTACCTGAATTAAATTAGCAATGGCAGGCTGCAATCCGTTCCTTATTGCTGTGACAAAGTGTCCCCTGGAAGCAGCTTAAGGAAGGCAGGGAGTATTTTGGTTCATGGTTTGGAGGTCGACTTAGTTAGGGTTTATTGCTGTGAAGAGACACCATGACCATGGCAACTCTTATAAAGGAAAGCATTTAACTGGGACTGGCTTACAGTTCGGAGGTTTACTTGTGGCAGGAAGCATGGTGGCTTGCAGGTAGACATGTTGCTGGAGATTGATCTGAGAGTTCTCCGTCTGGATGCACAGGCAGCAGGAAGAAAGTGCCGCACTGAGCCTGGCTTGAGCATCTGAGACCTCAAACCCACTCCCAGCAACACAATTCCTTTAACAAAGCCACACCTACTCCAACAAGGCTACACCTCCTAACAGTGCTACTCCCTATATCCTATGGGGGCGATTTTCTTTCAAACACCACAGAGGTATAGTCCACGATGGTGGGGAAGGTGCGGGTCCCAGCAGGAGTGTGAGGTGCCTGGATACAGTCAGGAAGCAAACACAGATGAATGCTGGAATTTCATTCCCTTTCTCATTTTTATCTGACCCAGGACCCTCCACCACAGGGATGGCATGGAAATAGAATAACATAGAAAAGACCAATTCTTAGAAATTGATTTATTGACTTAGTGATTTACTTAATTTATTATGCCAACCATGGCATCCCTTGCTATCTGGAGCAGAACAGCTTAGAGAAATAGCTAAAACAATGTATCATTGCCCTTAACAACCTACTGACTACCTCATACTTCTGTAAAACCTTGCTTGCTTTCCCACCCCGCCTTGTGGTTTTAGAGTATAAAAAGAGAATACAAACTGGACCCAGTACCCTGCCTTAAGGAGCTACCCTGGCTTCAGTCCCTGCTGACCCCTCCTCTCTTCCATTCCCACTGCTGACAAATGCTTTTTCTAGGAAAGATTCCCGGAACTGTGCGGTCCACACTCAGGGCAGGGCCTCCCAACTCACTACAGCATAGAGGCACCCAAAAGTCTATCTAAATCCCATCCAATTAACAATGAAGGTTAACTGTCCCTGAGGCCTTGGGACTGGATTTCAATTCCCACCACTCCTCACTCCCAGGGTGTTGCCTCTGAGAGTCAATGGAAAGAAAGGTGTTACAGAGCATCCTCTTCCACAAACACCCCTCCACGCCCTACCCCAGAGCATCCTCTTCCACAAACACACCTCCATGTCCTACCCCAGAGCAACTTCTTCCACAAACACTCCTCCAGGTCCTACCCACCATCCCTCCAAACCTGGGATCTCTCTATGTGACTCAGGCAAGCCTGGAATTTTATTCCTCCTGCCCTGCTTTCTAAGTGTTGGCATTACAGGCATGAGCCACCCAAATGTTTTTCTCCCCCTCTTGAGGTATTTTCTCCTGGAACTTGTTCCCAGTCCAAAAATCAACTTTAGATTGGCAGATATCTTATTTCTTCAAACATTTTCTGATATTCCATCTATTTTTCCTCTTTTCTTTCTTTTGTGTGTATACATATGTACTCAAGTTCAAATGTGGATATACAAACATGTATGTGCGGGTACTTGTGTGCGCGTGTGTGTGTGTGTGTGTGTGTGTGTAGAAGCCAGAAGGTGACAGAAGATATCTTCCTCAATTTCTCTCTATCTACCTTACATATTGAGGTAATGTCTTTCACTGGTCCAAGGAGTAGCTGTCTCTGCCTTGAAGTATTAGTGGTTGTGGGCAGGTCACCACATTCACCCCCCTCTGCGTCAATGTGGGAATCTGGACTTTACCTGCCATCTCTCCAGCCCTCATCTTTATTTATATCACTGTTTTCAAGTGACAGGTATGTTTAAATCAGCAGAGAACTTTCTGGTCTTGATGTTATATTTTGTATCTTCATTCTAAGATTGACTAAGAAGTTGAGACTGGTCTAGGATACCTTCTTGGTTTCTTGGTCCTGTTGGACCAAGTCTCCTGCTAAGTTTTATTCCCATCCCACCCCACCCCAAGTCCTGGCCAACATCCATCTTCTGTCTAACTGGTCCAGGCCTAGGGAGGGTTAGGTTAAGACTGAGCTAAGGAGGCAATGTTCTTAGACTCTGGTCCCTTTTCACCCTCTCTGTGAGTTCTTGGCCTCTCTTTTTCGCACTCAGAGGGAGACCACACTCTGTTTTTCTTTTCTTTCTAACTCACCTTTGACATTTTAATCCTATGAAGATCTTTCTTTGGACCACAGTTGGAATGAATTGTACAAGCTGCCCTTGTAACGGTCTCCTTGGATTTCATGGCTCTTCGTTGTAAAAAGTTGTGGGTCTACTCTCTTGCTGTGACCCCATTATACGTAGCTTTGAACTGTTATTACTTCTTCTTCTAGAGTATGCATCTTCATGCTTTTACTCATAAAACTGGGACTTTCACCTCATCTTTTCCAACTTAAGTTGTCAGGTTTCTGTGTAGATGAGCCTGCTGCCTCAGTACCAAGCACACAGGCAAAATAAATACATCTTGTTGGAGTTCACATACATACATATGTCTTCAAACCTGATCCACAAATAAAGAGAGGCCAGTCCAAGTGCTTCACCCTAACCTTCTTTAACTGGAGAGAGTGGAGTGAGGGTAGGAATGATGTCTTGGCAGCAGAAGCAAAGCTGTCACTCAGATCTGACACTCGGGTCTCCCCTTCTAGGCTCCTTGTAAATCTTGCTAACCTGATCACAAAGGAACTAGACAGACTCCAGACATTAGAAGTTCTGATTTCTCTGGGAAGTTAAATATGGCCTTTTATTATCATTCCCAATTTATCTGCAAAAATATTTGGTAAAGTATGATTCACCCTTTCACTTCCTGGTTATGGGATGAATGCCATGGCTGCGGCCCGACCTGATTCACAGAGATGTGACCACTGATCCTCTGTTACTCAGACCAGGCTGGACAGGGAGTCAAGGATTGGCAGTGGTTAAGCTGCAGCTACTGCTATGGCTTAAGCTGATTTTCCACACTATTTTTTGTTACATCATTGCTATCCTGACAGACATGATCATAAAATGAGAAGAGAGACTGAGGAAGGAGAAGTGATTCACAAGAGGGAAGAGGTAACAAGAGCCCTACCTTTGGGCTGGAACAGTGAGGGTGAGTGGTGAACAGATGTCTTCTGCCCTCATCAGCCTTCTTCAGTTTGGAATAAAGAATTAGTGACCCTGCTAACACAGCAGAACATATTTGTCTATTAAGGATGCAAGACTGGTTCATTTTCATGTCAGGTACCCAGACTAACTTTGGTAATAATGGAGACTGAGAAAGAGGAAAAGACCAGCAGGTCTCAGTTTCTGTTGCTTCCCTTGTACACTGTGCTACCCACCAACCCTCTGATACCCTCATTGTTGCCTGTCTAGATCCTGCTGTCATCTTGTAATTTGGATACAGTCTTGAGGGCTTGCTCTCTTCTTGTTCAAAATGTCATTCAATGTATGTTCAGGGAAAACATATGTATGTTCTGGAACTGGGTTGGTCACATATACTTTAATATGAACCTAGAAAGAACATACGGAAACCAAGATGGGGAAGGTAACCATGTGCTGTATTTGGGAGGAGAGGGTGACTGTTGGAACTTGGGAGGAGAGGATCACATGGAAGGGTCAGGTTGAGAAGTATTGTTTTTTTCAAGTGAGGGTCACAGTCAGTTCTAGGCCCATCATGCATGGACTGCAGGGAAATACATACCTTCTCACTCTCTGTTCCTCTATTCCCTTGTCATTCTGCATGGAAGACAAAATGAACCCACTTCTGTAGTTCATGCAGTAAAGTCTCCTTAGGACACAGAGAAGGTTGAGACTGGAGCCAAGGATACCATACCTATATAGAACTGTTCATATGCCTGGAAATTGGACAAAAGATCTAGACTTTTCATAAGGATAGTTGGCTTTAGACCACTCATATAACCTTGGTAGTATTTGAAGTGTATATATAATCGGGTGCATGTGTGTGTGCATGTGTGTGTGCGCGCGCACACACACACACACACACACACCAACACAATCCTACTGTAGGCTATAAAAAGAGACTGCTTGTTTGTTTCCTGACTGCTGAAACCCTAATAATCACACAGAAACTATATTAATTACAACACTGTTTGACCTATTAGCTCAGGCTTCTTTTTTTTTAATATTTATTTATTTATTATGTATACAATATTCTGTCTGTGTGTATGCTCGAAGACCAGAAGAGGGCACCAGACCCCATTACAGATGGTTGTGAGCCACCATGTTGTTTGCTGGGAATTGAACTCAGGACCTTTGGAAGAGAAAGCAATGCTCTCAACCTCTGAGCCATCTCTCTAGCCCTAGCTCAGGCTTCTTATTAACTAGCTCTTACACCTTAAACTAACCCATTTCTATTAATCTATGTATTGTTGTAAGGTTGTAAATTACTGGGTAAGGTTCTGTTTTTGTGTCTGTTTCCTTTGGCAGATATATGGCATCTCTTTGACTCTCTCTATATATCTCTGTTCAGATTTCTTGCCTAGTTTTGCTCTGCTAAGACATTGGCCAAAACAGCTTTATTCATCAACCAAGAAAAGCAATATGTATACATAAGGACATTCCACATCATATCCCCTTTTTAGCTAATTAAAAAGGAAGGTTTTAACTTTATCATAGTAAAATTACATATACAAAACAGGTATCATGCAAGAATTGTAGTTACAATTTGTAACTAAATATTTGTAATATGTAAATAGTCTATTTGTATCTGGCAAAAATAAAGCTATCATCTATTTTATTTTTGTGAGTCTAAAGTTTCATATCTAATTTATATTTTGTCATAACTAAGGAAAATTATAACTATCTTCATCAAAGACCCCAGAAGGATATAATATTACCTAAGTAAAAAGGAAGTGCATTGTAAGCAAAACTCTAGATTTTGACAGATATATCTCACTACCTGGACAGTCACCGAAACTTCTTCTGTATCTTTAGCCTACAGGTCCATAGTATCCAGCAGACTTTTCCATGAAATGGGAAAATTAAAAGACTCTTGCCCATATTGTTCATTTGTCAGTCACTTTCCTTTGTATCCTGCAGAATGTCTGGCAGTTTTTTATGTGAAGCAGGAACCCTGAAGGACTTTCTATCTTTTAGAAAGTTCAGCAGTCACTTTTCTGTGTGTCCTGCATGTTCAGTTAGTACAAGGTACAATCAAGCAGTCCAGGCAAGAACAGTTTCTTGCCCGAATGGCTAGTAAACTCCATAAGGATCCTCTTTATGCTCCTCTTAAAATAGTTGGTGCTGCCAGAAGCAGACATGTCTCACAGTTGAGAAAAGTCTAAGTTCTTAAAAATCTTTTAAACGCCACTTTTTGTAGGTTTTTTGAAGTGTTTGAAGATTACCTACCCATCTGAAGTATATCTCTGCCTATCTAGAAAACACGACTATAAGTTTAACTATTATAAATGACTATTAATCTGTATTTCTTAGCTATATATTACTTTTTTAATGAGCTGCATAAACACAATACCTTAAACAAGCACAGAAATACATTACAATGTAACAAAAATCAACTTAAAATTCTATCAATAGACCAAGATCCATACCAACGCAAAATATTCATCTCTATATCATATCCTCCTTATTTTTTTAAGAAATTGACTGTGACCATTAATCAATTATAATCAACCCACTTTAAATGAAAACAATCATTTATAAACAACCATTTTAGGAATTGGGCATTGTTCTCTCCAAACTGCTTTCTGCTGTTTGTTGAGTGAAGTATTTTTAGAGTTCATGGAGACCTTTCAGGGGAGTCTTGTTCCATCAAACCACATTAGTCTAGAGAGAATCCACAGGTTCTCATCTGTGGAAACAAAAGCAGAACCTCTTTTTCAAAGTAACATATCCTTAGACCCAAATTTTGAAGTCAAGATACCTTTATGTAGGTTTAACTTAGCATTCCCCAGTATCAAATGTCTCTCCGTAGTCAAAAATTAAAGGAAAACACCATAATATATATAATCTAGCCTCTCTGAGTATATTCCATCTTTATGAGGTGTATTTTTCTTTATTCTTTTAAACTATAACTGTCTGTTCTGTTTTATATTACTTTTGCTATCTCTTTAAAAAACTTTGTTTTATTTTTAAAATTAAAATTTTTCTTGTTATGACTGTCTTTTTCTTCTCTCTCCAAAGCATACGTACATTTTTTGAACATTCTGTGACCTGTTCAGGGGTTTATTTTTGTCTGAATTTATCTTTATTGCATATATGTAATCATTTTCTGACCAGGAGTGCTTCTTAAAATGCTAAGCAGTGTGGCAAGGACTAAGGCTGCTTTTCCTTTTGGCTCCGCCCAGTCCAACATGGTGTAGAGGTATGTTCACCGCCAGCTCTGCAAGCAATGCTCACCACCCCAGTTCCAGGGACACAGCATGTCTATGTTGCCATTAAGAAACTTGTAGCATTCTGCTCACAAACCCCATTTAAATGCCCCATAACAGGACCTCCTGAAAAAGTCAGAGCCATTCGTGCTGCCAGCATGAACAAGGAAGCTGTTGCTCAAAGAAGCTGTGTAATTTTTACTGCCAATGCTGGCTGAGCCAGGAAACCTTCTCTTAAAGGAGTCATAACTCTGCTGACCACCAGCAAACAGAGCCTATCTGAAAAAATGCAGCTACCAAGAAACTGAACTTGGCTCCCATTTTTGTGGGTCTAGAAGCTCCCCCCACTTTAAGGCTTTTTTAGGTCTTATATGGATCCATGCCTCAGATGGTAGGTGCCATTTTGCAAATGGAGGCTACTCATTTGTTTCCTGACTGCTAAGACATGAATAATCACACAGAAAGTATATTAATTACAACACTTTTTGGCCTATTAGCTCAGACTTCTTATTAATTAACTCTTACATCTTAAATTAACCCATTTCTATTAATTTATGTATCACCATAAATTTGACTTACCCAGTAAGCCAAAGTCTTACTGGGTAAGGTTCTGTTCTGGTGTCTGTCTCCTTTGGCAGCTATATGGTGTCTCTTTGACTCTGCCTACTCTCTCTCTATATCTCTGTTCAGATTTCCTGCCTGGTTTTACTCTGCTAAGCCATTGGCCGAAACAGCTTTAGTCATCAACCAATAAAAGCAACACATGTACAGAAGGACATCCCATACAAGTAGGTTCTTTCTCTATATATCTGTATTTACCCTAGGAGTGCTGTGCTGTATGAGCTATCTTAAGATGCCCACGGGGCAGGTGCTCTTAGTTTCCATCATTGTAGCTGTATCTACTGTGTTTCTTAAACACTGTCATCTGCTCTCTACTATTCTGAGGTCCCCTCTCCTGGCTGTTGCTAGGGATCCCATTCTGCAGAAGCATCTCCTACTTCAACATCAGTCTGTGGAGGAGAGACACCACGGAAGCCAGTAATGCTGGTGCTGGCCTTGCATTCCCTTGCCTCTAGGTTCCTTCACTAGCCTTCCTCTGAGAACCCAGGTCACTTGCACCAGAATTAACATGTCTGCCTCTATTCTGGGAACCTGCTCTAAACTAACGGCTGCTGAGAATGATGCTAAAGGCAGCCTATAAGGACAGGGCTGGTGAAAGGAGTGACTTTGATCATCCCTGCACTTTTCAGAACTCCATCACCCTATCATGTTGACTTCTCTAGGACAGATGTATAGAACACCTATTGTGCTGAGGTCAGAGGGAAGAAAGCTCAACATGAACGCCATATCTTCTGGAGACATTTTGAGCATATCTTAAGATAGTATAAGCAAGTGCTTATTATACATGTATATGCATTATATGAATAAATGTTATTTGCCAAACAGGTACGGTGACAAGTTACATGTGTCAGACACTGGACAATGACTCTACCAACCCTGCTTTCCAGTGTTCTTCTAATATGCTACTAGAAAGCAATGTTTGTCCCAAGAGGACTCAGTTGCAATTTCTGTAGTTTCACTTGGTTCTCTAGGATAATGTTAGTACATTAATCTCAGACCTATTTTTTTGTATGCTGGTTACAATTATAGAGTCTCCATGTAGGGTAGAATGGAAATGGAACAGCTTAGGGACCCGTCTCAGGAATATTTGCATTTCCCAAAGGACTTTTAGAGCTCAAAATAGTCTTAAAATTAAAAAGAAAGAGTGGCCAGCCTTACCAAGAATGAGAATAAGAACACACAAGCACAAAAAGTCATAATTAGCTCTTTGAGAAATAATTGAGTATTCATATTAAAAATGGGTTGTATCGTATCAAGGGATGTCAGAGTCCTTTTAAACATAGCACCAGCATGAGTCATGAGAGCCATTCCCTTCTTCACACTCATGCTAAAGTTTAGCCACCTCTACTGAGGAGGAATGGGCAGAGGAGACCAATGACGTGTTTGTTATTCTAAGACTACGATGTCTCTCAGTGCTCAACTCCTCAAGGCCTGTAGTGATGCAGCATCCTTAGTTTTTGGCATCTGTCCATTGAACACATCTACAGGGTCCTTCTAACCTCCCTTCTCTATCTCCTTGCCTAAACTGGTGTACATTTGGGCTTGGCACCAGTCGGGTAGCATTTTCTGTCTTGGGAGCCATGGGTGTGAAAAGAGATTCCATGAGCTTGGGTGTTCCTATTTTCCAAGTCCCTGGATCTCTGTGATTTTGTCATTTAGATATAGAAGGTGGGTCAATTTTGAAATGTGATTAAGCACTTCTTCTGCCACCCTGCTTGTAACTGATGTTCTCCAGCTTCCCTATACTGCTGCAACCCTCAAGGATGACATTCTAGTGTGTATTCTATGGTTGATGTCACTGAACACACTTTGCTGCTGTCTGGTCTCAACGAATGCAACTTTAGTTTCCTGGGTGCTGGATTATATCTTGACTTGGAAAACCAGATTCTTTTCTATGGGACTGTATTACAAATGGATGTGTGTGTCCAACTGGATATGTATGACTATTCCAGTCCCAGGACATAGAGATTGAATACCTGATATGGGTCCTGAGTTCCAAAGAGGAACATAGCACTTCCCTTAGGGAACTTGGGTTTCTGAGCCTGGTGAAGACAGAAAGGCAGGCCAATTGGCCTTCACAGAGAAGCTGCAAGAGCAAAGGCACTGTGATCCCAGGAGAGTGTAGGCAGAGTGAGACAAGCCTGAGCAACTGGTGGTGGTGTCCTTGGTTCAGGGGTTTCTGCCCGTGCCTCTCAGCTCATGCCAAACCAGACACGTCAGCAGAGTTGCTGTGGAGATGACAGAGCTCACTGTGTGCTCACACAGCAGTGTTGCCATGAGTGGCAGCTCTCTGGGCCTCGGACGCTGGGTGTCTGGGTTGTGAGACACAGTGGGAGGAAGCTGCAGCCAGAGAGATGGGCATGGCTGGAGCACACGGTCTGGGCTCTCACGGATTCCTTTGGAAAAGGGGATGAAGTACTGATTTGCTCCCCGCAAGAATATCCTTTATATAAAACTTTATATAATTTGAGATCATTCCTAAATCACCTGAAAGTCAAATCCCCCAAGGTGTTCATCATAGCTCTCTCTAGGCTGAGCGTCCCTCTGGTGTACAGTAGAGGCCATTAAAGGGCTTTAAGCAGAAGTATGATGAAATTCAATTTTTATTTTTGAAAAATCTTTGTGGAAAGTTAGTCTAGCAGATAGAGGAAATGTGAGCCAAAATGAAGAGGACTTTTTCCTCCCCTTCGCTGGTGAGAGAGATGCCATGAAGAAGGGATAGAGTAAGACTAGGTGGGTGTGTACTAATCAGGGGTCTCTAGAGGAAGAGCACTTATGTGTGTATATATATATTATGTAATATATAAATATATGTGAGTATATATTTCCATATATATACATATGGGACTTTATATTTATATATGTATGATATATATCTCCTGGGATTTATTAGAGTAGCTTATAGGCTGTGGTCCAGCTAGTCCAGCAAGAGAAGTCTACCAAGGAGAGTTCAAAAACGCAGTTGTTCAGTCCACAAGGCCGGATGTTACAGGTGGTCTTCAGTGCATAGAATCCCAAAGCAGCTCTTAGGCCAAGGAAGAATGGACTTTCCAGCAAGAGGACGATCAAGCAGACAAAGAGAGTAAGCTTCCTTCTTCCATGCCCTTTACATAGGCTGTCACCAGAAGGTGAGGCCCAGAGGAAATGTGGAACTTTCCGCCTCAAAATACCGAGATCTAAATGTGGGTCTCCCACTTTGAATGATTTAATTAAGGAAAATCCCTCACATGTGTACCCAGTCACTTGAGTTTTAGTTAATTCCAGATGTAGTCAAGTTGACAACGAAGACTAGCTGTCACAGGTGTTGCGGGGAGTTGGAACTTGGTATTGGCATCCATGTTTCTGAAAGGGCTGTGCTGTTAGCCAGAAGGGAAAATGTTGGCAGGAGTAGATTGTGGGGTGGGAGATGTGGGGCAAGGCCCGTGGAGACAAGTTGAGTTTAAGCTTGCTATGGTTCTCTCATGGGCCATGCTGAGTCAGTGGGCAGGTGGGCTGAAGCCCAGGACAGATCCTGGGTACTTAAGGTCTTGGGCCATTTGGGCCTTTAGAGGACAGGTCCTGTTTGGAGTCTTACAGTGGATGATGTGATTCTGACTGTTGAGAGTAAGAAAGCCAGGGGGGCAGAATCCTGGGGAGTCCCCTGCTTGGAGAGTCAGTTTATAAAGAGAAAGGTGCCAGGCTGGCTGAAGGTGAGGGCCAAAAGGAGGAGAAGAGGGAGGAGAAAGTGGTGGCAAGGAGACCAAAGAGAAGGAAGAAACAAACAGTAAGGAGCGGGAAAACAAGATGGAGGCAAGGCAGCTGTCCAGGAAATAGAAGCTGCAGGATGACATTCATTACAGCCGTTCCTGTTGAAACCGAGTTAGGAGGAGAAGGGAAAGGGGACACAAAGCCCCACCCCTAAAGAAGCTCTCTGCTCCAACCAAGTGACACTGGGGATATATGTCAACTACACTTCAGGGCAGGCTCCAGGTCCAGGAGGAGTTGGCCAACATAAAATGAATTCTATGGTTTTTGCCTGCTTTTTGTTTGAGTTTGGTATTGTCTTAATGCTTTTGTTTGTTTGTTTTGAGAGAGAAGAAACAAGCAGTTGATTGGGTAGGGAATGGGGAAGATCTGGAAGGAGCCGGGGGAGGGGAAAGAATAGGATCAAAATAAATTGTATGATAATTTTAAAATAATAATACTAATAAGAAAAAAAGCTACAACAAGCAGGGAAGTTAAGGGCTAAAGGCTAAGGATTGTGAACTGATAAGAACACAAGTTTGCTGGCTGGTGGTGATGGCACACGCCTTTACTCCCAGCACTTGGGAGGCAGAGGCAGGTGGATCTCTGTGAGTTCAAGACCAGCGTGGTCTACAGGGTGAGTTCCAAGACAGCCAAGGCTACACAGAGAAACCCTGTCTCTAAAAACTAAAAAAACAAAAACCCAAGTTTGCTCCTGTGTATGTATGTGTATGTATGTGTGAGTGTTCATGTAAGGGAGGAAGAGGTGTTGACAATGTGCCATTTGTCCATTTGTGAAGCAACTTTTTCGTAACATCCCTTTGTATTTACTCCAGAAGTCTTCCAGAATCCATTCTATGGGAAGTGACCTTGGGAGAACGGCAGCTGAGCCACAGGAAGCGAGCCTCAGGTGTCTCTCGGCCCCTGAAAGCCCCTTCCAGACAGAAGCTGCCCCTGCTGGCCTCTGTGGAGAGGAAGACGACTATGCTGAACCATGTGACTACTTTAACGTCCTGAGCTACCGAAGCCTAGAGAGCTTCAGCGTCCTAGCAAAGACTGTCTGAAAACAGTTCCCTCCCTCCCTTCCCTTCTCCTCCGTGTGTGTGTGTGTGTGTGTGTGTGTGTGTGTGTGTGTCTGTCAGTCAGTCAGTCTGTCTGTCTGTCCGTCCATCTGTCTGGGTTTAGTTAATGAATGAAAGACGACTGCTTTTCAAACTTCCTTTCTTCTACCCTCCTCTTACGTTTCTCTGTGACAGACCCAAGGTAAACAGCTTGTAACTTGATTATAAATGGAAGTTTGGAAACGAATTTTGAGTTTATGCGTATGACTGTCTGGTCTGCATACATGCGTGCCACACATGGATCACGTTCGCAGAGGTCGGAAGAGGGTATCGCCTCCTGGAACTGGAGTTAGAGACAAGTGCGAACCTCAGTGTGGGTGCTGTGAATCGAACCCGGGTCCTCCGCAGGAGCAGCAAGTGCTCTTTCCAGCTCTCTCCAGCCTAGATTTTTTTTTTAAGACAAAACAAAACAATAAAAACAATCCCAGCATTCCCATTGACCTGGTCTTGAACTGCGGGATCTGAGCGGTGTCCTTTGCCCAGTCCTCTTGTGGCTGTGGAAACTACGTTCCTTATAAGAGCTCAGGCAGAAGTTGTGGCTCCGGGTGCCGAGGCAGATGATAAGAAAGGCCACTGGGCTTATTTCTCATCGTTATTTTGACCAACATTCACTTGTTCAAGACGTTTATTTACAAATGAGGCAAAGTACCAACTTCTTTTTTTTTTTTTTTGGTTTTTCGAGACAGGGTTTCTCTGTGGTTTTGGAGCCTGTCCTGGAACTAGCTCTTATAGAGTAGGCTGGTCTCAAACTCACAGAGATCCGCCTGCCTCTGCCTCCAACTTCTATGGGGGATTCAAGGCTGATAGTCTCAGAAAGTGAGGTGACATTTATAATAAGATGTACTAGGAACTTAGGATTCATGATCTGGACACCAAGGAAAATATGCCTGTCAGGACATGGTGAAGGCTCCACAGCCAACAAAGGGACTGATGGGGCTCGTTTGGTGGAAGGAGACATTTTCCCAGCGACACCAAAGAATTCCAGGTAGTACAGGCTGAAATGCCCTGGCACCCCGAGGCCCAATGAATGTCAGTCTTCTTTCTTTAGCTGGCCATTTCAGATCTGCTGAGCTCAGAGTCCGTCAGGACGACTGGTTCAGAGAATGCCAGGCTCCTCACACTTTGTGGTCTGGGGAAGCCCTCAGGAAACTCCTGCCCACCTGGGAAGCCACGTCCTGGCACCTAGGCCAAGATAACCTTCCTTTTCTGGTAATCTGCCACTGGGCCTTTGAAAATGGAAACATTTAGGCACTAACAGCAAAGTCTCATTTTCTAAAATAAGGACTTCCTCTGAAAACAAAACAATAGGGTGAGCAGATACATGTGTGATCAAAGATTTAAAAAATAAGACCCTCCTTCCACATCGCCTGAGCTCTTTGTGCTGGGGATGGAGTATCTGCGATTAAATGATGCGGGACTGCTTTCTGGCTGGATCTAAAAAGACGCTGCCTTTCGCCCGTCTCTCTTGGAGAAATGAGGAGGCTGGATTTACCTGTGAGTGGTTTTCTTTTACAGGCCCAGAATGAAGAGAGAAAGAAGTGAGCTTGTCTCTCTCCAAAGGCTCAAGTTAAACATTGGCAGGAAAGACAGTTCAACTCCTGTGCCTCCTGGGAATCCTCACCCCCACCTCACTTTCCTCCCAGATGGGTCATAAGGGGTTAAGACTGGCCCAGAGCCCCAGCCCTTGGGAGAAAGATGGGTACAGATAAAATGGAGTTTGTTGTTTGCTGGGGCAGTCCATAGGACTTGTCTTAGGAACTAATGCAAATTGGTTGAAAGTAGAACACAGCTTACAGACTGGAAATGAAGTATAATGTAATGATAAAAAAGGAGCCGTGACTTGATTTGGAGGAGCTCGACACTGAGCTGAGGCTGGACTGAGATCTGGGTGTCACTTAACATAATTATGGCAATTGGGAACATTTTCAAATACCACAGGGATGGAGAGAAAATACAAAGGAGCCTATAGATGTTGGAAATGGGTCAGGTTGCTAAACTGAGATTCAATCCGACAGAAAACAAATTTCAAAGGGGAAAGTGAACTAGATTCCCTTCTGAGATCCACAGAAGACAGGAGCCGAAGGTCCAGACTCCTGGAGACACGTGCTGCCCAGGACAGTAGCCACTTTTTCCATGTGGCTGCGGCAGCGCTGGTGCCCTAAGCCTCATCCCAGGTGGGATTTGCCGGTCTGGGTCTGAAACACACACCAGATTTTGCAGACAATGTGAACCGTAAAATGTAAACTATCTCGTCTAATTTAGAAATATTCATCACATTTCCAAATGATGCTTTAGATATTTGGGGGTTAAATAAAATATATAATTACAAACGAATTCTCCTCTTCCTTCTGCTTTTTAAATATGGCTCCTGGAAATTTAATTTTGCGTATGGAGCCCCATTATACTGCTCTAAGCTTGAGCTAAGACTGAACCTGGGCGTGAACCTCCTACCTGTTGGTCTTTGTCTTTCTCCTTCTTTTAAAGTAATGTCTAGGACAGTCTCTCCCTCTTTACCATATTTGGTGAAAAATACATAGGCGAAGATCACAGAGACTGAAGTCAGGACCCCTAAGCGCCGAGAGAAAGGGATTCCAAGTTCTCCTGGGTGTCTTCCCGAGTTTCCTGATAGGAGCTGGGGTTTAGGGAACAAAGCACTTACTGATTTCCTGCCCACACTCTGGTCTACAGTCAGAGCCCCAACCCAGGAGATTATACCGAGAAATGTTGAGTGGCAGAGCACGGAGCCCTCTTGAGGGGACAACACCTTATCTTGCAATCTTCTGTCAGAAAGTGTTCTTTCTAGGCCTCTGGGCCTTAGGAATGAATGTCCAACTCACCAGCATTGTTAGTGCAAAAATAATTAATCTCAGGCCGGGTGGTGGTGGCGCACGCCTTTAATCCCAGCACTTGGGAGGCAGAGGCAGGCGGATCTCTGTGAGTTCGAGACCAGCCTGGTTTACAAGAGCTAGTTCCAGGACAGGCTCCAAAACCACAGAGAAACCCTGTCTCGGAAAACAAAAAACAAAAACAAAAACAAAAAAAAATTAATCTCATAGTTTTACCTGTGTTTAATGTGTAACTTTGGTTTTGAATCTATAAGGCAAACAGGCTTATTGGAAGTATGTATGAGCCTATTTAGAAATTCTTGCGGTGAAAAAATGTATGTATATGAGAATTTGTTAGTAAGCACAGTAAAAGTATTCAGACTTTCTATTGTGAAGGGGACCTGTGAGATTTTTTTTTTCCTTTAAAGGTATAAATCCATTAATCAAGTTTGAGAAATGCTGGTGTGTATGAACATGAAGGAAAACCTCAACCTGAGTGTTTCATTGCTTTTATTGGCGAGTCTTTGTCACTATCCACGGGTGGAATGAGAGCTCCCTCACAGTTCATGGTGTAACTGAGGAGAGATGAATGTATAAACCAGAAAATGCTATATGGATCGTGGATGGGCTCTTCCCAGTGTGACAGCCCACACACAAACCATACCACTGTTTGGGGACAAATGCAGCAGAGGCCTGCAAGTCTGTGGACAGCGCAGAGTGCTGGGAGAAGCTGATAGTGCTCACAGATATCAGACAGGCACGAATTAGCTTTAAAAAAAATATTTTTTAAAAGATTTATTTATGTGTATAGTAGGGCCCGGGCCTACCCTTGTTCCTGGGGTTCATCTTGAGGACAGTTTCTGGTCAGCTAACTAAAGTATTCTGTTTGTTCCTGTGCTCCCCCTGCTTCTGCCTGGTGATTAGCTCTAGGGCATTGACTCCATCCTTGGTATGGTAGTTTCCCACCTGCCTGGGCAGAAATCCTTGTGCAGCAGCTAGGTATAAAAGGATTTCCCCAAGGTTGAATAAACGGCATTCGGCTGATCTCCTTACGAATGACCCAGGTCTCTTTGTGTGTTCTTTCAATCTCCAGGCCCTTGCCTGACTCGTGTACGGTACAGTGGCGCGTGAACTGTACCGAGGGTGTAACACAGAATCGGGTGTTACAGTGTGTGTGCGCTTGTATGAGTTCATGTGTGGCATATGTGCTCAGGAGCCTGTGGAGGCCAAAAGAGAACACTGGATCCCCTGGAACTAGGGTTGCAGGTGGTTGTGAGCCACCAGATGGGTGCTAGGGGCTAAACCCGAGTCCTCTGCAAGGTCAGTAAGCACTCTTAACTACTGAGTATCTCCTCATCTTTTTTGAACTTTCTAGAAAATTAGGTTAACTTAGACAAATTATGGAGTTTCAAGATACCAATGTTTAATGTCACTGTGACATCTTTGGGGTTTACCAATGACTTTCCAGGGCAGAAGTCTCTATGATCGCAGCAGGCTTGTATCTGGGGGATTTTGTGTTCCTTACACGAGTGTAAATGGCTGCCTACAGTGCCCACCCAGTTCAAAGCTTTACGTCCTTCTGGGTCCTGCAAACTAGACTTGGACCCTTCCCTACCTCCCTCACCTACCACCACTTGTTAGCTCACCGATTCCCACAGCACTGGAGACAGCTTGAACTGTAGAGCCCTTTCATAGACCATCTATTGCCAGCTATTGGATCTGAAGGCCTACCAGGGCTGAAATAATTTCTTCTGTTTCATCCACGCTCTACACAGTATTGAATGAAATACAGACACTTACCAAAGACTCAAGGAGTTAAATTCGGGTGACCTCATCACGAACAAGGAAGGCCCATGTTTTCCTTATCGCATTAGCCATCTTTGTGAGAATGGCAAGGTTAGGAGAGCATATTCAGGTGGTGTCTCTACAAAAATGATTCGTGAAGCCCACAGAAGTCCCTTAGCAGTCTCCAAAGAGCATTTTCTGCTAGGAACACCCGCCCCCTTTTTTTGCAAGAGCTCAGAAGTCCAGAATATTAAAAATGTGGTTCTGAGACAGACTCACAGGACACAGCATCATATGAGATAGTTGTTTCCATGGGAAATGGAACTAGGTACTAGGAACCAATGTTCAGATGGGGAGGACACAGTGAGAGCTCATTCATTAAGCAGTAAGAAGCCACATCATTGTTTCTGAGGCTCAGACAGGCACAGAACAATGCCTACATAGGTCTCCACTATAGATCTCCACTATAGATCTCTACTATAGAGCTCCACCATATAGATCTTGCACTATCCATCTCTAAAGTGATTTTCCCATCAGAGGTCCTGAAATCCATATTTTGGGTATCAAGAGGGCTGGTGTGATTCTCTGGCCTTCGAAGTGTGGACAATCTCAGACTCAACAGACTTAGAAGTGTGAAGGTACAGGGACAGTTGCCTGAAGCAGACACACCCTCAAGAAGACACGAGGAGACCAAGAGAAAAATTTTGTTTTTTTTGTTTTTTTTTTTAATTATTCCTTCATATTCAAACTTCACAAACAGTGTGAACTTGTACAATACCTCGGAAAGTGAAACTTACAAAAAAAGTGCTGGTAACATTTAAAAAAAAAAAAAAACAACAAAAACCCCAAAAAACAAACATCATTCTTAGCAACATCAATTACTCTTCCACACAAAACAGAAACCTTGTAAAATTTATTTTCGTATTTTTAAGGCGTAATACTTCTGTATAAAGTATATGCAAGAGATAAAACTTCACAGTATTCCAAAATGTCACAATAATAATAATATAATAGTATAATGAAGCGCTACAGTTAATTTTTCTTTTTTTGATTTTTTTCCTGTTTAAATAACAAATACAAGTCACAGGTAAATATACGTGAGAAAAATACGAGGCTAATATTAAATGGCAGGTAAGGATACTGTCACTGTAAGAAAAACTGGCAGGGTGTGTGTATTTAGTCTATATTTTAAAGCACTTGATAGAAAAGGCGTATGCAAGGTTCTTCAAAACAATTTTCTGTTTGTTTGTTTAATAACTGACAAGAGTATAATGAGAGAAAAAAAAAGGAACAAATTCCCTCTCAAAACTATTGACCTGCTCATCCCAGACCATGCCCTTGTGGGATGATGTGTGTGCTGATGTGTGCTTGGTGTCTACAGCGCAGACTGAGACGACAGTGTTCCACACCCACCTGCAAGGACAGCCATTCACCCGGTTCCTCTGAGGAAATTAATTCTTTTGAATTAATGTTCTCTCTTTCCTTGCCTCTTCCCAAACTCTTCCCCAGTGCCCATTCTTCAGTCTGAAAAGTTGCCCTCCATTCAAAATTCTCCGGGAAATGGAAAACTGCATACAGCTTGTGACACCCACAGAGACATCTGAAATATCACTTGGACAAATGAGCTATGTGTATATGTGTTTGTTAGGTCTGACTATACAGTGTGTGTGTGCACATGTGTGTATACACAGTAGCAATTGCAAAAAAGGGACCATATTCCTTCCCACCCTAATATACAACGTGATAAGGAACATTGTTGTCGTGCAGGGACAGGGTTTCTTCTATCTTATCACAGCACTGTGGCAGGACAATCAGGACACGAGTTCGCCTTTCAGCAGTCACCACAGTAAACTTCATTGAGAACGCGCGTGCCCAGATGTCTGGTCTGTGCACGCGCGCGTGTGTTAACAGCTAGTCATTCGGCTAACCGCTAACAGCGAGACAGCAGAGAGCAAACACGTCAATAAGGTGCTCAAGGAAAAAGTGGCGCCCACTCGTCAATGGATGGCCACGCTAAGGTGCTTCAAAAGAGTTTGAAAGTTTTTATTTCAAACGCTGAGAGAGTTCTGGTTTGCACATGGTAGTTCTGAGCCAGGCCAAGGGTTTTGAGATTTCTGACATCTTCCTACTGAAAAGGGTTTTCACTGTAGCTGTTTGTTTCGCTTGGATGTAGTCACTTGAGTCTAAGACATTTTTAATAGCCAAAACTTAAATCATCATGACTAAAAGAAATAACTGCTGAAATGGTATAGAACATTACTGCATTCCCATTGGATCAAGATGGTTCCGCCCAGTTTTCCTCTACTGCTAACACTGTTCCTTTTTTTCTTTGTTACAATCCATTCCGTATGAACATACAAAAAATGACCAAAGTCACTGCAAGTGGCTGTTTTTATTTTTTTGTGATCTGTTGCAAGAGTCCAACCTTGTTTCTTCTGCTGCTGTTTGTGTAATAATGAGCATCTGATAGGCTATGTGCACGTGTGTATTCACACACACATACACACAGCTATACATGTATAATATATACACCATATATGTGTGGACATATATAGGAAGTGTGTATACACTTATACATAATATAGTATATATGGTTTCAACTGGAGATAAGCTGAACTGGATTCAGACACTAGCACATGATTCTCTTTTCCCTGCTCCTTCTGTGTGTTTCAAACAGTCTGGAGCATTTCTGAATTATTAAAGTGCAGAGTAACTGTAATCAACTGATTCCTTGGATAACATTTTTTGATGAGAAAAATCTGATGGTTTTCAGCCCCAGGCAAGAGAAACCTGGTTTTGGTCGTGCCAAGGGCTGACGTGGCAGTGCCAGGCTTGTGCCTGAGTGATTACTGGGCATTCTGGACTCCGGGCACCTCAGCAGCAGCAGCAGCAGCACCTTTACGAGAAGGCAGAGATAGGAAATGAAGAAGGAAGGGGAGTTCAGAGGAGGAAGAGGGTACTGGGTGAGTGTGTGTCTGTGTGTCTGTGCGTGTGCGCATCTGCACACACACTGCTCACCTTGACTGTGCTGGGGCTTGGGCAGCCCCTGTGTGGTTCCAGCTAAGAGATGCCATCTAGTTCCTTCCCCAACTGACTCCAATGTCCCATGGCCCCCACATGTTCAAGGATCACCTAGAGGTCCTCACTCCTGAGGCCGACATCAGCGTTTGTTCTGTGGGTATGTGAGTGCCAGCATCGAGTAGGAATAAGGCACCAGCGAAATCAAATGTTATGAAAAAAAGCAAAAACCCCGCCTCAGAGAGCCTCTTGCCTCGTTCCATCAGAATACTGCGTGTGGTACCATTCACCTGTGGACTTCAGAGCGTGTCAAACACCTGTTCTGAAAGGAACTAGAGGCCCTTCAGCACCAGAGATCTGTAGGAGTGCACCCTTTGTCTGTACTTCCCCACGCCCACCCCACCCCACCCCTACAAGCAAAAGCACCAAGTTAGGAGAACAAGGCAACTTGCCTCACTCACCTCATTTTGATAAAATAACAGTTAAAAAAAAGTTACCGAACTAGAGATTTCAGAAACTGCTCTAAAATCCTGTGGATTAGGTTGTCAGGTGTCTGCTTGATGCCTAAGTGTGCACAGTGCAATGTGAAGGGGTTGAGATGTTCTCACTTAACATTTAGTGGGGAATGTGTGTGTGTGTGTTTTTTAAAAAATCTTCTCTAAACGATGCCTAAAATATTCCATAAACACTTTAACCTCCCCTCTTCTAAAAACCAAACCAAACCCAATGCACTGTAAAAAGGAAGAGGTTCATTTAACTATAAAAGGAAAAAAAATGAAGGCACATGATTTTAATTCGGTCCCACAATCCTCCAGAAAAATAGATTTTTGTGTGTGTGTGTGTGTCTGTGTGTTTGTGAGTGTGTGTGTACACGTGTTTTTGAAGTATGAAGCCCATTGGACAGTTACCAAGGGAAGCTAGAAAAGACAGCGAGAGAGATTTTGAGACAGAGAAGAAAGGAGTAGGGTGGGGTGGGAGAGGGAACCCTCTCTTCAGCTTTTTGTCACTGACATCTCAAGAGTTTGCTGCTTTAGGGTCCAGAAAAGAATGATCTCTCTTGGTCTGGAAAGTGCCCCAGTTACAAATATCTCCAGTTAATCATCTTACAGCTTTTGGTGGTTCCCTTTTCCCTTCCCTCCAGCCAAATGATTTTTAAAAAATATCACAGTTTTTAAAAATTATTTTTTCAATGTTGAAAAAATATGGAAAAGCTATTGTACAGCCTCAGGAAACACTGCCTCTCCATCTTCACAGTGAGCAGATGGATGGACAATCCACAAAGTCAAAGAGGAGGTGGGCGGGCAGGCTGCAAGGGGCCTGTGCTGAGTGGTCCCTTGCTTTACCTCCTGCGGGCCGGGCCTTCACAGAACCCGGAGCCAGGTTTTCTACTTGGTTCCCGTCCCCTCCCACCATCGGAACGTGGGCTGCTGAGAAGGCAGAGCCGTGGGGCTGCAAGGTCTGAGAAGCCGAAGGTGAAGGTGACAGAGGCAGCCCTCCAGGCACTGTTAGCTGTGTGCATTCTCGGCAGCCTTCCTCTGGGTGGAGAAGCTGGGCTGCCCTGGGAAGGCTGAAGTCCTACTCCCATTTCACTTCCGGAGACCTCACCGCCTCAGGCCTCTCTGCAGAGCTGGCCCCAGGTTCCTAAGAAGGCAATGATCCCAGATAGAGAGGCAGAGCCAACCGGCTGTGGTATACAAAAAAGGGGCTATGGACAGTGGGATTTCAGAAACAAATTTAACTTTGGTTTTCCGACTTTTTCAGACCATAAAAATTAAAGCAGGGCTTCGGAGGCTTCTGTCATCTGAGCGCTGCTATGTTTTCCTCATTTGGCAAGGCTAAGGCGGGGGGAGAGAAAAGGGGTTCCCATAACTGGTTGAAGACACAGGGTGGTAAAAATGCCTCCACACTCAAACTCACAGTCCAGTGTTTTTGACATTTCATAAATAGCTTTTTCTCTAAAAAAAGAATAAAACAAGAACAATCCCTTTACTTACTCATCTGAAACAAAATAAACAGCAGTGGGTACAAACTTCTTGTAACAATTACAAAAAACAACAATATAATCCCAACTTTTAACACGCATCTTGAATCAGTTATTATTTTTTAACCTCAAAACTGCAGCATATCCTTAAGGGCAAACTTTTCGATTAGTTTTTTTCTTTTTTTCTTTTTTTAAATAATGTCTTCACCAAAAAAACAGTCTTGTACCAATAAAATGCATTCAAAAATAGAAAATATTACACAACAAAAATATGTATCCTTCCTTTCCAAAAAAGATTCTTCACAAAAAAATGTAGAAAAAATTCCAACAATTTTTTCCTTCTCCTAAACATTAACTTTCAGTCTAGGGCACAATTATTTATTGATTTAAATGTCTGTTTTTGCATAAGATATGGAAGATGCAAAACTTTACTGTATTAGGATTGTGAAGTTACATCCATTCCCACCCCATTCTAAAACAGAACAAAACTAGAAAAACCCAGCAAATATTTAAGCAAATAATGAGCCAGTTGGCTAAGAGAAGTAACCTGTGCCTGAGCTTGCACTGTGCGTTCGTGTGCGGCAGCGGGCCTTGTACTAGGCGCTGCTGGAGAAGGGAACAGGCTGGATTCGAGTGCTTTCTTAGCACACACCTTTTTCAGTGAACCACTACTGGCTTCCATGTTGTGGGGCTGGTACTGGTAAGCCTCAGAGAACCATGTGGATTAGCACGGGGACCAACCAAGCACTGGTACACGCACATGTGTGCACCGGATACAGACAGCTTTACAAACCCTTCTCAAGCAGCGTGTGTGTGTGTGTGTGTGTGTGTGTGTGTGTGTGTGTTGCCTAGACACGTGATAAAAGTAACCCAGAGCTCCAGTTGTATAAGGAGGGTCGGAGTCACCCCTTCCTTCATCTTCTCCACATGCAGCTTGTTTGGTTCTCACTGGAATAAAGACAGGATCTCTCCTCAGAAAGGAGCAGCCACTTTCTCCACACACTGTGAACTCAGTTTCCTCTGATAGTTTTCTGCACTGTAGCTTACATCATGCTTTTCTTACTTGATAGTATTTATCTCTCATGTGAGATATAGCTTATATGTATATTTCATAAGCACAGACTGTTTTCTGTGGCTTTTGTCTTTGTGTGTTGCTCACTTATTTGCTTGCTGGTTTTTTCTTTGGGGTTTTGTTTTGTTTCTGATTTTTAAACAGTGAAATGTGTCCAATTTTATTTCCAGTGCATTAAACAAAATTTAAATTAAAAGAAGAAATAAAACTTTCCCCCTCATTCTTCCAATGGAAATGACTGATAAAAGTACAATAAAATCAGGCATTACCCAAAAAAAAAAGCATCATGTGCAACCTCAATTACATCAAAGAAAACAGACAAACAAGATTTGTAGAACATAAGCATGAAGAAGTCAAGATAATATAATCCCAGCTATGGTGTGACTGGCAAGCACTGGTTAAAAACAGGTAAGGCTACTCTTAGATTAGATTTCTAACAACACAGTTAACCACTGCTCTTCATCTTTTCTCTTCATCCTTACTCACTCGATTCTTTATATGTTTAAAATGAGCAAATTTGTTTTTATATTTTTGGTCTACAGTAGAATACATATTAACAATATAATAAAAAGATATTTAAGTAACAGGTTGGTACTGCATCCATGTGGGGAAATAGAAAAAGAGCACTCAACTAGACATAGCAAATGGACTCTATCTTTATAAAAATAACAATAAATGTAATAGAAATTATATTCAGGGTAACAGTAAATTGGAAACAAGTGTAGAAAGTTCTAATTAGGATAATACAGACTTCTTACAAGCTATACCCTAGAATTGCAGCCTCCAAATTGTTCCCATGAGTCTACCTTTCCACTCTCACTCAAGATTCAAATGGAAATGAAAACAAAATGAACATAAAGATGACAGATGTTTGAGCCAGCCAAAACTTCCAAGTTATCAGAACTGATGATCAAGATCAAATAGATACCACTTGGGAAACTGTCCAACCATAGGGAGTTGCTAATAGTATTTGCTTGGTTTTAATTTTGGAAGAGCTACCATCCTACTGAAAAAGAGAGAAACCAAGGAATCAAATAGTTCTTCTGGTGACATATCTGAGATGAAGTAAAATTCTGGTGGAGAGGACATGGTGACAAGGCAGGAAAGAGAAGAGAGAAGAAGCAGGTAAACTTCGGGCACTACCTTCATCCGGCACTGAAAACACGGTGGCTTCATTTTGTTTCTAAGCGTCCTTTTGGATGAGCTATAAATTCAGACTCACTGGCTTCCATACAGGCTGGGTAGGTCTAGTTTGTCTCTCCAACACTCACTGCTGTCCACCGTTGATGAGGCAGAGAAGGCAAACAAAGTACAGGCAAAGGCTCTTAACTAGCTATCCCTAGCCAATGACTGACTGATGAACTTATGGTTTAGTGTTGGAGGAAAAACAAATAAAAAGAATTGTTATGGGTTAGATTTGGTAATAACAAATGTGAAGTTTCCTTTCATAGGAGAAAGAGAAGGAAGAGAGAAGGGAAGGAAAGGAAGGAGAGAAGATGTAGTAGTGAAGGGGATATGTCAGAACACATTGCTTTGGGTTTCTTTTAACTTTGAGTTGTCCTTATTTATTTTTTTCTCATTCTCTCATTAAAGGAGAGCTTAGAATCTAGTGCAAATATCTTCAAATCACAGCATTTCAGGGGCAATCAATATTCTATCCCTTCATCCCTCAGACCTCTTCAGAAGATTGGGCAATGATCCAGAAAAGCATAACTTGCTACATCAAGAAAGGCACTATCACAACAGATCTGCTTCCATGGAGTTCCCTTGCTATGGCATGAACATTTCAGCCACAAGTCCCACAACACTGTAGCGTCTCGGTATTTGAGTCCACTGGACTCTTGTCTACATCTCCACATGCCACTGTCATTGGCCCTGGACACACAGAGCCGTGCTTTGCTCTTGTTTCTTGCGTATTGCCAAAGGACTCTCTCACTAATGATCCTTGCTTGGTTCTAAATTATTTAGCTCACTTTTTTCCATGGGAATTCCTTTCTCTCCACAAGCCTCCAGGTTACAGCTGTATTTTACACAGTTTACAGTGCCAAGTAGTACTGTATATTTTTAACCTTTTGACCAACTCCCAAGTCATAGAGACTGTTGAGTAGCCCCTCCATTCTCATGATCTAAATTACAACTGTCAACAGAAGGAGGGTGTCCTCGCTGACCACTGAAAGCATCCCCAGGCCTGTTATGGTACTTTTGCCTGGGACAGAGGAGGCTGGGATCTGGAGAGGAAAATCTTTGGTGACAGACTGGAGTGGATATCCAAGTCTCAAGAAAAGCTTGTCTCCCAAAGTCTCAAGAAAGGTATCCAAGAATAGTCAATGTGAGGATATTCTAAAAGGCCAATTATTTCTTCTCATAGCTTTGGTTGGGTGTCTCCATGTCCTCTTAGTGCTTTCCCATTATGCATTCTAAGTATGTTAAGATCTTTTTTTTAGAATTCTTACTTGAAATACAGGTGATGCTTTGAGTGCCTAAGGGGCTGCCTAAGTGAGTTTGGAATGCTCTATGTGGGGTTTAACTAGCAAGGCTGACAATTCTGTCTATGTAAGAAGAAACTTTTGACTTGGAAAGGTAGACTGGGATGGATGATAGGGAGGAAGGAGAAAGTGACTCAACTGGGAGTTTTCCAAACTAATGCCCTTACATGGGTCAGTGTTCAAAGAAACTCAGTATGGGTTGTGGTTCTTAGTGACCACCGTTTGTCAGAAGCTGTCATCCTCAGGCTCCACACACTTGTTTACTTCCCGCACAGTCTATTGCTTGTCCTGTGGTACAAGACCCTCTTGTTAATAGTTACTGAAGAGCTGTCAAACGCCGATTGCTTCTGAGATTTAAAAAGGCAATAATAATAAATTAAAAACTTAGGGGGGAAATCAACAACTTTCAACTCTTAGGCACTATCAAGGTCTCTGCTTAAGGATAGTCTAGGATAGAGCAGCTTGTGGATTTGGATGACACCTCCAACCCTTCCTCCAGTTTTCTAGTTGGCCTACCTTGTTTCAGAATAAGCCTTTCACCTCACTGGTTGGCAGTGTTTATTGCACCATTCCCTTACTGTCACCTTACAGTGTCACCACATGCATGGTCTTCCTCTTTGGTTACCCAGATCTAGGTCTTGCCATGGATAAAAAGGGTATCTGCACTTGGACACCATGGCCCTCAGTGTGCACACTGAGGTGTGCTGTAGTGAGAGGTGTCATGGCGTCTTATGAGCCAAGATGAAGGCTTTGTGTCAGCCCAGTCAGCTTTCTTATCTTGTGGCTTTTATTGTAAGCTTATTTGGAAACAAAACTGGATACATTTCTTGTGAAATATTCTCCATTTGCTGTACTAATCCACTTCTATACAATAAGAAGCAGGTTTTGTCAGCATAGCAGTTTCTAGACTTCATCAAGAGTTGGCAAAAAATTCCACAGATTCTTTCTGGCTCTGCTCAGACAATAATGGAGATAACCCCTATTCTCCGTGATGTTCCCAGTCCCCCAGCTTACCTCTTTCTTCCCTTTCCTAACACGCTCTTCTGGCATGAATAAATACATCTCAGTAGTGCAACGCAGTGCCGTTATGCTTAGTGCAAAAAAAAAAAAAAGAAAGAAAAAAAATCCCACAAGCCAAAAAAAAGAAAAGAAAAGAAAAAAGAAAAAGCCCTACTAAAAATGAGTACAGACTCAAAGCTCAACCATCAGCAGCTCTTACTAAAGGGAACCAGTGCAGGAAAGTGGGGACTAGAGACTTGTGTGACTCATCTCTTTTGTGGCTCCTGTTTGTTTCAGCTCAAAGGAGAGAACCACCGGCTTGTACCTCTGTATTATGCTCCCAAACATGGAGCTGGTAGGCAGAAGGGAAGGTCATATCACTGACTACAATCAAGGGGATTAGTTAGAGGAGGAAAAGGGCTACTCAATGCAAAGGTCAGTAGTGCTTTTTCTTCATGGTTTTCTCATGTCAGGTGACAGGTACCAAGGGAGATGAGTACAGAAAGAAAAGCGAGAGCCTTTCTGCTTCCTAAATTTAACAGTCCAGCGCTCTTTTTGAGTAGCAGAATCAGCTATTCTTCAAGGTCTACAAGCAGCAGCCACCTTACATGACATCAATAGGCCTGCTTTCTGTACTGATCACTTTTCTCTCATGTCATTCCTCTTTGTTTTTTGTTTTGTTTTTGCCTGGTTACACAGAGATACAGACATCCATCCACATCCACAGATTGCAAGGCCTCTCTCAAAATGATGGATTCTAAATTGGTACACATAACTGAATGACACTTAAGCAAAATGTAGAACTATTAAATACAAAGTGAATTTCTATGCTAAAATGCAGATTCTGCATTGTAACTCTTCTTGTATTATTCAGTTAAAAAAACATTTGCAATGGGATTGTTATAGAGCTGAAAATTGATGCGAGTCAGTTTGGGATTCACCACGAGGGTGAATCTGGAGAAGCACTTGGCATGTGGTAATCCTCAAGAATCTGTCTCCAGTGTCTCTGAGCCTCCCTCTGCACATGGGACTCTGCCTGACTGTTCTCACCCCCACACACACGCTGGCATTTCAGGAGAATCAATGTGTACTGTCAGATAGAAAGAAACAAGGCCGTTTGGCACTGTGGGGCTTTTAAAAACAAAGCAATTGTAGACTTTCTCTGTCATTGGCTTCTTACCTTCACCTGCTGTGAAGGATGTGGACTACTAGGACTTTCTATTCAACTGACAACCACAATTCTTTAACAGTGGTGCAAAATGGATCTTAATTAGATATGCCTAAGCAAATTATTTGTGTACTTTAGTAGGCTCCTCTAGAAACCTGAAGTCTAAATCGGTGGGAGTAAGGATGAAATTTTACTGCTCAAGCATCTTTGGGCATTTCTCCGTTGACTCTACTGCTGACTCCAAGGCAAGATTTGTCCCATGAAGAGCCAAGAGGAGAATAGCTAGTTTTGTTTTTAAAGATCTCCTAGCTGTGATCTGAGCACTTCAGACCATTGCAAAACCTTATCAAAACTAGTCGATTTTTGGTTATCTGTATACACACATTACATATGCCCTGGAAAGCAGATTAGGTCCAGAGCAGTTAATGGTTTCTATCCACTCTTTATCCAAAGTCCTGATAGCATGAAGAGAAGTCATGAATCACAAGAGTACGGTTATATTAATTCTCAAAACCATCAAAAAGAAAGATGGGAAGGAATAACAGGACTGGGGTGAGATCATTCTTTGGTAACCCTGAGAGCAGGTTTTAAGAATGGAGAATTGTATTAGTTTAGTTCAATTGACTTATGTTGTCCTCCCCCTGCTTTCCTTCTGTTCACTTCATTGAAATTGCATTTTCTTCCCAACTTTGAATCAAGAAAGTAAATCATAGCACAAAAGCCACGTTATAAAAAGGTTGTCAAGCTATTTGTAAGTTAAGCTGAGCTTCACAGAATATTCTGCAGATGAAGTACTATGACCTCCCCTCCCCATTTTTAATTTGGTGTTTTTCCTCTTCTGTTATGCTGGGCATGGACAGAAGCACCCACAGTGTGGAGGAGATTTCCTGCTCAGGTCCACCTCAGCAACGGGGAGGGTCAGGAGTGAAGCACAAGGGCTTGCTTCTGTGTGTAAGACCTCATGAGCACAGGCAGCTTAAAATGAAGGACTGGAACCCCTGCTTATGAGAATGGACACATCAGGTGACATTTTATTAATGCTCATTATTTTTCCCTAGGAATTCTGTACTAGATATTCATAAGAAACAGCCCAGTGAAAGAAAGTAAATTTACCCCCAAGAAAGGCCTGAGGAGCCATGCTGACTGCAGTACAGGAGGAGCTGACTCAGTCCCAGTCCTCGGCACAGATCTGTTTGTTTACGTAAAGAGAGTTTCTTCTTCAAGGAATATTTTCTAACTATTTTACCCTCAACGTGCAGGCAGAATCTCTCTCCTCAAAGTTCTAAGTAACAGCAAAATGAGCCTATGACTTTCATGAGAAAGGACCTCTTTTTGGGAGAGTGAAGAAAAACCTTCAATAAGGGGCAAAAGACTACTGTTGGGCAGGGGACAGTCACCTGATGTGCAGGGACAGAATCAAATCAGAGAATCAAAACATTTCCCTAGTTTGAGAAGACATAAAGGAAAACAATAAAAAAAATACTAAAATACACATTCCTCCAGTTTCAGATTTCTATGAAGTTATAATTATGCTTAAATCAAGGTTTGCAGATAGCAGACAACTGTTTAGTGTGTAGAAGTACTGTCCCTTTGCTTTACCATGTTTCACTTTCTCTGAAGGAATTGCATCCATCCATACCTGTCCTAACGTCCAGTGCAGAAAATAAACTTGTTTGCTACCAGCTTCAATTCCAGAACATTTCCTAATCTACATTCACAAAACTAAAACTACCTAACTATAAAATGAGATGCAGGTTTTCTGAAATATGTTTGGGGGGGGGGTATGCAGGCTTAAAAAAAAACTAAACAAAATGGGTAAAAGAAGAAAAAAAAATCACTTGCTAATCTCTCAAATGCACACTCCAGCATTTCTGACCACTACTGTGCTGCATTAGTTACTGTTGGGGCTGTCGGTGCTCTTGACAGGTGCCAGCTTGTGAAAACAGGAGGCTCCTGAGCAGTAAGAATTCACACCCTGAAGCCTCTAGAATATTAAACAGGATTTGGACATTCATCTGTGACAAACTTAAGAGGTTGTGGTGAGAAAGCCTGGATCTTAGAGTTGAATCTCTTGGGGACCATGAAGAAACAATGGCAAGCAGGCAGCCTGGATCAAGTGGATCCAATGAGCTCTTTCTGACCCAAACCTCTCCCGTGCCACATTGCACTTGAGATGGCAGACAGTATTTAGGGATTTGAATGAATCTTCTGGGCCTTCAGAAAGCAATGCCAGAAGACAAGACTTCTTTCAATACAGAATACTTTCAAAAGAGATAGCAAGAGCCTGAAATGGAAAAAGGAAGAGCTCCGAAGGTAAGACTAAGTTGGAGGCCGTGCCAAGCAAAGGTCACAGTCTTTAGCAATGTAAACACTGGCCTCAAGACATGGTGACTTACTGAGAGATGTTTGTTTGCCTCAAGAAGGTTTTTGAACTTGCCATTTATCTCACTGCTCTCTGTGCAAAGGGATGTTATAAATTGTCTTAAGACAAAAGTTGGATCAAGCCTCAAGCCACGTGATGGTACATTTTTCATTTTAAGTATGGATTTTGAATGTCAAGGTAGAGCAGGAAGTTAAGTACCTGTGCACTCCAAATTGTCTCAGACTCCATATTCATATGAGCAGAGAGACAATGTGGGATCATAGCAAGTTAGGGCATTGTGCTAAAGGGTTACTGTGAAATGATATTACAAGTATCCCCAAAAGGGCTACACCCACAATGCCTTCAATCTTCTTTATTAGCGTTCTGGAGACCAGAAAGTTGTAATTGGAATGAGCTCTAGAACAATGGCCAAATAACATATTGTGTATTTATAAACTGAGTCCTGAATATCAAATCTAATATAGGATCCAGTCATCCTTATTCTTGTTTTTTAACATATATTATGTTTATGTTTAGGCAATTTTTGTTTATAAAACAAGCACTTGATGAACTTTATAGATCCTCTTATTCCTTAATAAATTACCCTTCAAAGTTTCAGACAAACCAATATTTGGCTTTTCAAAAATGTAATACATGAAGAAATTCTCTCAAACTTTTCTTACATAGTATTTAAATGAAAAGTGGCTTTTGGCATAAATAGCTACCAAAGTTATTTTGAAATGTTACCTCTTTCTTCAGATTCTTGTAAATCTAGTATCTGGCAAACATGTCACTGGCTAAATATTAGCACAGGCAGAAATAATCAACATGGGAGGTTTTTTCCTCCCTCAGAAATGGTCTACTCATATCAAGAATCTGAAAACCGTGGTATCAAAAAAAAAAGATAGAAAAAAGAAAAGAAAATACTTCTCTTTGGTTTAATGTAAAGGTGAGAGGAATTAATGATCTCAACTAGTACAGTTGACATTTAGAACTGTGATTCAGGTCCTCCTACTCTCAAAAGACACTGTCAACCTTTAAAATCTGAAGCTGAAATGAAGACATGTTTCATTCTGCCTACGAGTCCCAAGTTTATGAACTCACTTAAAGAAAGATGCTAAGAAGGGAGGGAGAAGAAAGACATGAACAGTTGGGGGGCTGAATGTAATTTTTTGGGGGGGGGGAGCACTGAAGAGATGATTGGGTAGCTCAAAATTCCCTTTAAAAAGAAACCAGAAGACATGATGAGAATTTGGCAAAGAAAGGGAAGCCTAAATAATGGAATTAGGACAGTTCACCTCATACCTGGTCACTGAAGGGACAACCTCAGGACCACTTAGTTCACTCTTTTCAGCTGGCATGCCTTTCATTGAAAACAGATGAAATGTAAGTAGTTTCCTACTAGGCTCCAGCTTAGCATCATCAAAGGAGACTAAAGGAAAGTCCTAATGAATGCCAGGCTTCTCAAATGGAAGATGCTAAGGAGAGGGTGGGTTGGGGGCAGAGACACACTGAATAGGCACAGCAGAATGTGATGAGACTGGGAGATAATAAGTGATGGGAGTCTGAAGGAAAAGTGGTATAGTCACACTGAGAAGCCTAAATATTGGTCCGCCATGGGGGGAGGGGTTCTACTTCATTTTGTCCTGAATACAGACAGCGAAGGATCAGATGGGGTTCAGCTGATTTGATTCTGATGTCCAGACTTTTGGTAGAATAGCTGGGGGCAGCTGAAGAAAGTTTTTACTTGAAAAGATGACCTGAAAGTGCTTCTGTTAGAAGACAAGCTATTTGGTTTCTGAATGTCCCCTTGGTGGCCTGGCTAAAGAAGAAAGCAAGTAGAGATGCTAAGGGCCAGGTAACCAAGAGACACCAACTTATGGGGTCTGCACACTGGAAAATGTCATATATGTTTTTGAGTTCTGTCTGTAAAAAGTTTCCAGAAATGTGGTTTTAGTTTAAAAAGAAATCTCCTGGGGAAATGAATGGTGTATTGCCAAGATGTCTCCAGAGAAATGCTAAAGACCAAAAAAAATAATGGCAAGCATACCAACAAGAGAGAGCAGACGGTGAAGGATCAAAACTGAAATCCAATGTTTCGAGATACAGTCGGGAGAGTGAGGCACTTCCCTGTCTTTGCTTCTCACCAAAGCAGCCCTTTGAAATGCAGCTTATGACAGTTGGTCAGATCATGTGACGGACAAGCAGCTCCGTGGTCTTAATTTTTAAAGCAAATATAGACGACGGCAGTCCTAAAGGGGAAGACCACAGACATGTCGCACTTCCTTTGCTCTTCAGGTGTTGACGGGGCAGCTAAACACGATCACGTGGAATATGCACTTCTTTGTATTAGCCACAGCAAAATCATTTTTTAAAGTTTAAACAGTTTTCACTTTCCTACATGTGCTAAATCTGAGCTTTAAAAAAAAATCCTAAAATCTTCTAAAGACAATACTGAAGCTGATAATATAAAAAGCAAACTAGAACCATAACGGTCATTAAATGAACCAGAGTAACTGAAGCAGGTGGGGATGGGTGATACATGTGAAGAAATATTTCAGTCAACTCATGAGCATTGGCAGAGTCAAAGTTAAAATGAATATACTGTAATATATTTCAATATAGAGTTGTTATATATAATGTGTATGTTCTAGGTTTCAGAAACACTGCAATGTAGTGTATTGTACTTAACTAAGCATACCTAAATAGTAACCATAGTTTTCCACAAAGTCACTAGTACTGTTAATTAAAACAATACAAATAAAAACAAGAAATGAAAATTTTTTTTCCAGTAAAAAGAAATACCTGTGGTTACAGTCACAGACTTCTTTTGGCTACAGAAAGACAATGCGCACTTGAAAGAAATAATAAACAAACAAAAAAAATATTTGTAACGGTAAGTAGCCTTACTGCCTGGGGGAAGGGGAAATGTCACTAAAACAGAAGACGAAAGAAGGCCCTCTGAATTCTGTAAAGCAGAAATAATCCATATATCACAAAAGGTGGGGGACAGGGAGAAAGGAACCATCTAGTAAAAGAAGGGCGCGGGACTGAGAAAACGAAATCCAACTGTTTCTAGGTCATCAAGCCATCCAGAGTTACCTATGAGAGCTAAGTCCAGTCATTCAATATACAATACTAGAGGAGCATTCTACTTTAATGCCTGACATGGGCAAGCGCCCCTGATTCCCCTCAAGTTATTCCTCTGTATTCTATTGGTTTGCTAGACTGGTAAACAACCCATCCTCGAAAGACTGGTGAAGGCCACACTGGTTTCAGGAGACACAGCTTGTGAATGACAGTGATGTCCTGCAGGGGCAGGCAGTATCAGGGAGTTTCAGTCTGAGAGCAGGATTGAGACTACATGCCTGGGCTAGGCTTTATCTATGATCTGCAGACCGTGCTCCTTCTCTAAAGCCTCCAAGGTTCCAGAGAGGACAAGAGTGGCCTTTGAGCTCAGGCCACTTCATCTTGGGATGCTTGGGTGCTACCTGCCTGGGTGGGTGCCTCCCCTCTGGGAGTCCTGTGGGGTGTCTCGGATGGCTCCCTCTGCTCCTTGGTTGAAAAATGTGTACTCCACCCTCTTCTGGAGGGAAACAGCCTGTCCCTGTGGGTTTGCTGTGGAGCCAACAAGCTGCCTTTGTTTCTCCCAAGTCTGAAATACTACAAAAAGCAACAGAGTGGGCAGGTGACTGCTTCCTGGGAAGAGAGCCATGAGTCTGAGCACAATGGTAGAAGAGGCAACTGTATCTATGCACCAGGAACTCTGCCTGTGTGGGCTTCATTTGAGAGATGCTCGCACACTCAGACAACATAAATACACATAAACATACAAATGTGCGTAGTCGTGTGCTCACATGCGTGCGTGCACACACACACATTCACCAGTAAATCCACAGAAGTGTAGCATTTGTTCAAGTTTCCCCTCAAAAGGCTATATACAAACTACTGATGGTTGGGCTACTTCCCAATACTCTAAAGCCTCATCTCAGATGCTGATGCACGCAACCAAGGTGACGAAGCTCTCAGATGCTGATGCACGCAACCAAGGTGACGAAGCTCTCAGATGCTGATGCACGCAACCAAGGTGACAAAGCAAAAAGCAGGCATATGCATGGGGTCGGGCCTCTGACTCTACTGGAAATTCCCATATGAAGTTTCCTGGTATGGTAGGGGCACCTCACACCATGCACGCACATGTGTAAGGTGCACTCATCTGCAGATATTCTGGCCAGCAGCTGGGACAAACTGGATGGGTTAAGCCACTTTTGTTAATGGCATCCGTGTGCAAATTAACTGATGCTTCAGGCTATGACAAGTGTTGCAACAGCAGCAGAAACAGATGTCTCCTGTGGGGTTAATTCTTTTCTCTCTGCTGCGGGGGTATCAGAATCTCTTGAAAGTACTCCGAACGGAGAAACCTCTCTATTCGCGAGCGATCCCAGGGGAGCCTGACTGTCTTCAGGCACTGCCCATGCTAGGACTTCATGACGAGGGCTAACTTTCGTCAATGATATGCAGATCATATGCCTCCTCACTAAAGACTTTAAAGTTTTGATTCTGCATTTACACAAAGACCCACAAGGTAAACCAAATGCACTCCAAAACTGAGGTGGAACCAAGTACAGACTGTAGAAAACCAGATTATATATAAAAAGAAAGCTGTGCGTTGGGATTGTTCTCCCCGTTAAGGAGACATTTAAGACTCATCCAGGCACCTGTGATTGTGTTGAACGGGACTCGCTACTTAGCAACATACTAATTTCACATTCAGCCTCGACCTACCAATGAGATAGAGTAGACAGGAAATAGCTGCTTCCTGAAAGCAGCCGGTTCCCCGACAAGTTTGGTGCCTCCCCAGGAAGTCACTGTTTCCATGGTCTTCAGGCATGAATAGAGCTTACTTTTGTGACTGTGGAACAGTAAAAAGCAAAAGTTTTTATCCTCAGAGCCTTCCATTTTCTGTAATTTTTTTTTTGTCTGCTTTCCCCCAGGGTTTCAAACTTAAGGCAATAATTCTACAACCTAATGGTTTCTTGTGAAAATTCCTTAGTTGAGTTTACTTCAGTATTTCGCCCTTGGAGCAACAGATGGGGTCTAAAGAACATGGGAGAAGGGCAGCTGTCAGTCAGTCCTGTGCTAAGACTCTTGTTTTAGTCTGGGCCTTTCTACTCCTCCTTCAGTGAGCAGGAGACATGTGGTTCTCAAGAAGAACGTGTGCACTGCCAGCCTTCATCTTTTGTCTCTTCTGCTGAGGGAACGGAAGTCCACAGCCCACGCCTGGGACCTGGTGATGCCCACCACTTACTGCTGTGGATTCCATGGTCAAGCAGAAAAGCAGCCTGGGCACAGGGCAGAGCTTGTTTTGGGATGTTCGCCCCATGCCACCTAAGAGAACAGTCCTGTTTCCTTATGAAAATACAGAACCGAGGAGGAGGTTGCCATGGTCCCAGCTGGGAAGTTATGTTCAGTCCCAGAAAGGCAGCAGCTGGGTCAGATCAAGCACTCCGTCCCCTCCCAGCAGACTGGGAGTCTGGAGCTGGGAGGCCCTTGGGTAGCTTTGCTTCCCGCATCCCCCCCCCCCATCCAATTGGGGAGTCTATTGAAATTCTAGTGTCCCCTTTCTTTTGTTTGTCACCAACTCACATGGTTCTGTCTTTAGTGTCCTATTTTTCTTTTCTGTCTTTTTAAAATTTTTCTTTTTTTTTTCCCCTGGGGGACAAAATTGGTCATTTAAATAAAAGTTCTTTTCTAGTGAGTAAAGAGGTTTCTTCGAGCCAGAAATCACTCAAAAGAAAGTCTGCGGACCCTACCCATGGAAAAGGCTGGAGGTTTCCCTAAGTACCTCTTGCCAAACTTCCTAGCTTTGTGATTGGATGTTTTCTGGTTTGGTATTGTTGGGTACTGAATACATTGTGCAATTCTTTTGTTCTCTTCCCCAGAGCTTCCATTACCCTGGACTTCAACTCATTACTAAATTAAAGAATTCATTTTGGAGGGTTTCTTTAAGAGTCAAGTCACAGCAGAAAAGGCTCCCTTCCACCCTCTGTTCTCTCCCCACAGGGCACGTCCTGTCTGCTCCTGGCCTACACCTTTGTGTTCACTTTGCTGCAGCTGCCACACTGGTCACAGCAGAGCCAACCTGATGTGATCCTAGGGGCACCATATACTCCCCACGGCCAGCCCTAACTAATTAAAAGACCCTATCGGCAGCATCGGAGGAAGGCTCAGGAGGGGCAGATCTGCAGTGCATCCCGGCCAGGCCGATCTCACTTTCACCATTGCTCAGCGCAAAGGAGTTGGGATATCTTAGAGGACCGCAATGGGAAAGCAACAAGGAACTGGACTGTTTTACTGGGGACCTGAAAGGTTTTAGGAAGCAGTGCTTCCCTTCTAACTTCTTTGCAGAAAGAAACACTGCTTTGGGGCACGGGCAGGACACACACCGCTGTGTGAGAAGGAAGCACATGGAGACAGATCAGGACAGGAAGACTGGCATGAACAGCTCGCCCAGAGACCTTCACTCTTTAGCCTCAGATACACAGACTCTCCCTGTTTATGGGCCGGAAAGGGTTTTCTTGGTCCTTACATGATATCACGATGTAAGATAAAAGCTCTCTGATTTTTAGAGAAAAAAGGCAAATCCAAGTCTTTCTAAGGCCAAGGCCCCTGTGACCTACTAGATACGGGGAAGGAAGGAATGGCAGGATCTGAGCCAGGGTTACTTACTGCCTTCATTCCTGGCAAACAGAACTGGGATGGGAAAGCCTGCAAAATGACTGTGAGGAGGGTAAATTTACAATGAAAATACTTTGATAAAGATTTTCATTTCAGATTACTGGAGGGGGGGAGTTTTTCTCAGTTATTTGCTTTTAATTGTAGAACTGAACATCCATTATTATTGTCTTTTGGGGGGTATATTTTACAGTTAGGGGCTCTTTTTTGTACAAATGTTGATATTTAATATAGGAAACACGACCCACCATGCTGAGACACTATTGATGTTTTTAGTGCTAGGGAATTTTATTTTTCATAATTTCTATATAAACGTGTTGAGACAAACATTCCTCAGACCTTTTTTTTAATCAAATTTTGTTTAAAAAAATTATACTAGTATGCTTTTGCGTATCAGCTCTTGTTCCTCAAACTTCTCAGGTCTCCTGTCTGGAACATCTGCCTCCCCCTCTCTCTATATATGTTTTCCCATATACTACAAAGATCTTTCTTTCTTTCCCAGTTTTTAAAGCAATGACAGCATCCATCATAGAAACTGCAGGACTGGAAACCAAAAACTGAGACCTCCCCCCCCCCCCCCCCCCCCCCCCCGCCCACACCTTGTGGCTATAAGCCAAGGATGGTGCATGGAATCAAGCACCTGCATCTCCTGGAGGAGGTGCAGACAGGCTCGTCTCCTGAACTGTCGGTTAGTGGGAAGGCCACCCTTTAGAGGCTGAATATGTGGCAGTGGCCCTATAGATGTATCTTTGCTTGAGAGCAGGTTAGTGTCCTCCCAGTTCTAGAGAACAATGTCAAATATTTTAGGCTGTGAGATGTTTTGGAAAAAAAATACAGTAGGAATGAGCCTAGGGAGGAGGACCTTACCAAGAAATCTTCAGGGATCTTCCCGCTCTCTTTAAAGGAAATATTCCCTTTATTAAGGACAGGATGTGTATCAGGGCTTCCAGTCACCTGTTCTTTTTCTTACATGCTCTACAACAAACATTGGGTTTAATGCAGTTTCTTAGCTTCTGACGATGGCAAAACAGCATTAAGGCAAATGGGTCTCTTTCAGAGTTCAGGAGAGGATGGGGAAGCCCAATGGCACCCGATATAAGCTTTACCAGAAACAATATGAATTCTGCCTGCTTTGTTAAGCGTGGAACAGAGACACTATTTAAAACGTACCCCTGACAACAGTGAAAATAACTCAAACTAGGTATGACCTTTTTTCATTTGTTTATACAATGATTTTGTCATTTTTCCTCCAGATTAAGAAAAATTATCACAATGTCATTTTTTTTCCTAATGGGTTAATGACTCATGTTTCAAAATATCAATATGATTCAGTGATGTAGTTACTTAATGCTCCCTCTATTGGTGGTAAGGTGGCAAGGGTCACTACTGACCCTTTCAACAGTAAAACCAGCAGGTGGGTGGGGTGGAGAGGGCCTCAGCATTTCTGAAGCTCATTTTTAAAGCAGGTCACACATATTCTTGGTTGTCCTCTTAGAAATCACGCTGAGTGATCCTCAGTAGTCAGCTAACCATCCAAATCTACATTACAACTCCTAGCAAAATATCCACTGAATGAAGCACCATAAGACGACTCAGACTGCACAAACTACGAAACATCACAAAGAACATATGGAAAAGATCCAACTTAACCAATTGTCTAAAATGTATGAATAAAACCAATTTAGTCATTACAGAGTTGCTTGCCTTGGAAGATTTTCCCTAGTTTGCTGCATTTTTTTTTTTTGGTAAATAAAATGCTAACAGGAAAATTAGGAGGAAAATTAAATTAAAATGTAGACTAGTTTAGAAACAAAAATACCCTCTTTTCTTATTTTTTAAAAATGTAGTTCGGTGTTTCTGCATTATTGAAATATTTACTTTTCCTTTTAAGTATGCTAAAACATGCCCAGTCATGAAACTACTTTGTGAGTATTAGCTAGGTTTAAAAGTTATAGTCTGAGCTGGAATTCCTTTAAGACACTGTATATAATTACAAAATCTTATGATTTCTTTATCAAGACAAAAGAGAGAAATCCCAACTAGAAAGAGTGGTATCTGGGATGACACCAGAGATCCAGGGCCAGTTTTCACTGGATGTTAGCTTGGGAAATTGTTAATTTCCAAAAAGCAAGGGTTAATAATCAGCTAGAGAGATCATCTTCTAGCCCTCTTAGGCATGGTGGGAAGAGTCCAGGGGTGACATCTGAAAGGAAGAAAGAGTTTTGGCATCGACGCATTGTGGTCTGTAACAGGCTTCTCATAGTGACCTTCACACAGTGGGAGGGGAGAACTTTGTGGAGTGCGCCTGACTGACCAGAAACAAAACAAACCCCCTCTGTCAAGATCTCTAGACTACTAGTGTTTCATCAAAGAAATAAAAGCAAGGGATTCTAGAATCCGAAGAGCTCAGTGAAGATGTTGGAGAAGTAGGAAATCTGCTAAAGGATCACGTCCCTCCCAGGAGAAAGGACAGGATTCTAGATGGGTCAATGGAAGAGGATTCAGTGGAGCAACTTAAGCCAGAAGTCAAAGATCTACACAGCAAAACACAGCAGCAGTTGAAATTACAGCAGGGGTGGGTGGGCCTCTGAGGCCCTCAGCAACCCAGGCAATACTTAAAATAATAAAAGAACTTAAGAAAAAATATGAAGAAAATATCCTTCCTCTCTTTCAAATATAACTCTAGTTGCCTTTTATTCTTTCTATCTGGAAGCAGTATCGCTAACCTTAACAGTCTTGACTTACCAAAAAATATATATATATATATATGTGTGTGTGAGACAAAGTAAATGAGAAGGGATTGGTGGCAGTGTATGCAAGACCAAAATGAGAAAAAAAAATTACTTTTAACAATCTCACTTTTTTGTTTTTTTTTACACAAATACTGTTGTAAATATATTAAAAAAATCAGCATTCTATCTGGTAAACATCACTTTTGCCCCTCTATAAAATTTTGAATTAAAAAAGCATCAAGAACTTTTATTGTTCCCCCCACCCTCCATTTCTCTTTCTTTTTCTCTTCCACAAGAATATATCCTGACACTTTTTTTTTTGCAAAGGTTGTTGGAAATAATCCTTCTCTTGTACCTAGAAACATAGGTGCGAATCTGTTACCATTTTCTCTGCATTCCTGCCTTTCTTGAAAGTCCCTCCTGATTGCGCTGAGGCTGAGGCTCAGCGAAGACACTGAATAAATACGATAGCCACTGTTGCTTGTCCAAGTCTTCTGGCTTCTGCTGAAAGGGGAGGGGGATGTGGTGGAGGTGGGCCAGGGTGTGTGGACTGGGCAGAATTGGGGGAGAAGCCTGCCATGCCACTTTTCCTCACACCACTGAGCTCACTGCCCCCTCCCATCCCACAGCCCTTTAATAATGTGGTAGGTGGAAACAGCAGGGCCTATTCTGGGTTCTCAGCCAGAAGCGATATTACAGTTTTAACTGGTTACTATGAAGTCCAAGTGGCCAGAACTGTGAAATGTCCACTGAAACACTGTGAGCGGTGTACTTACAGACAGCAGGCCTTTTACATCTCCTTATAGACTTTGTAGTGCTCTTCACGAGTGGAAAAACAACTTTGTCTTTTTTTTAAACTTTTTTTTAACTTTTTTAAAAGATTTTTTTGTTTTGCTTTTTTTGTGTGTGGTTTTTTGCTTTTTTTTGTTTTTGTTTTGTTTTTTTTGTTTTGTTTTGTTTTTTGTAAAGAAGGGTTGTATTTAGAGGCCAGTAGCTAGAGATCCAACCAGTGGAGCTCTTGAAGCACTACCAGGCCTTAAGGCCACCATCCAAGGGAGACTGGGAAAAGTCTTATTTGCCCGAGCCTCCGGAAATGTAATGTACCAGCAGGCAAAATACAGTTCTTCGTGGAGTACAAAATGAAACGGAACAAAAACAAAAACAGAAAGTAAAAATGAAACCAAAACATTTCTTAAATTCTAGTGCCATAGCTTTTTGTTTGTTTGTTTGTTTATTTCTTTTGTTGTTGTTTTGTTTGGTTCGTAAGAAAGAGAGAAAGGTATTACTTATCCGTCAGACACATGCATCCTCATGTGGTCGTTGAACTGCTCGATTTGGTCAAACTTTGCTGGGCAGACGGAGCAGACGTAAGTGGTCCCCTCCGTGCAGGCCACCACGCCTGGTGGGCCTGCGCGGGCACCTGGGGGTGTGCCTGCCGGAGGGGTCCCGTTGCTGGCACTGTGCAGGGCCACGTGTCGCTCCAGCAGGGTCTTGTGGGAGAACTTCTTCTTGCAGATGTAGCACTCGTAGGACTTCTCCCCGCGGTGTAGGCGCATGTGCACATTGAGGGAGCTCTTCTGGGTGAAGCGCTTGTTGCAGATACTGCACTGGTAGGCTCTCACTCCTGTGTGCGTCACCATGTGCTTGATAAGGTAATCCTTCAAGGAGAAGGAGCGCCAACAGATGCTGCATTGATGGGGCTTCTCACCTGGTGATATGCGAGAGATAGCCAGCAGGACAGAACAGGACAGGACCAAAGGGGGAGAACGAGAGACAGAAGAACAAGACAACACAAAAGAAAAACAAAAAATTTAAAAAATAAAATAAAATTTGATTGTTTCAAAGATCATCCTGGTTGGACAGATCTAGGCCTTCCTGGCTTTCTTGTGCAGATGAAGTTTGCTTCAAGGATGCCAGGAAAGCCTAGAGTTTTCCATTTCCTCAAGACCAAAAGTGGCTCTCTTGGAAAGTAAGAGCATATTACAACCTAACTCTTCAAAGGTCACCCGAAAAAAAAAAAAGGCCACAGGAATCATTTACGGGGCCATTATTAAGGATTTACATATTTCCGGTTAATATTAGCGAATGAAGAACAAAGAGAATATCTTTGGAGGCAGGGCTTTTCTAAAAACTTTGGGAAGTGAGAATATTGGTCACATAACTTGGTTCTTTTTGGAAAGTCTCCATTTCCACGGTTTGACCTAGTATACACCTGTTATTGACGCTAGGCATGGGCTGCTGGTCTACACTTTCAGTATATCTGTGTCTCACAAAATCTTCCTGGAGTGAAACCTAAAATGATCTGGCTATTCTGTGTTGACTGCACTGCTCTGCAGATTGGCCTCACTGACTGCGGAGGGTGAACAGACGGTGGCCAACCACTGATCTCTGAGTCACACGGCTCTGCTCAAGCACAGGCAGGACGCAGTGTGCACCATTCTAACAAATCACCGAGAGCCTCCGAGGTACACAGTCCCACTTACCTCCTGTGACGGTGTTGACATGAAATACATATGGAATCACTCTGTAGACCACCAAGGGCGGTGTGGGAATACTTGCATGGCATTCTTATTACAAGGCTACATCCTCCCCCATTAAATGATTCCATATGTTTTTTGAACTTTTAGGTCAATTTCTAAAATAGTTTTTTTCTATTTTTTTTTCCTTAGCCAGCTGGCACAAGCCCTTCTTTCTTGTGTGTTTACTGCTTTGTCTAACATTGGCTCTGAGACTAAATGATCGCGCTACTTAAAAATCTTAAGGTAAGAACAGTCTCTGAACAGTCACATGAGCGACCTTCTAGAAGTAAAGTCTATGGGTCTGGGACACCACTTTGCATAACTGCTTAAAGACTAGCTTTTATTAGTAGTATTGGTTCTCAGCACTTGCTGCTTTCTGATTTTGATGGTTGACATGCACTCTCTAAAGCGTGTGATCCACCCCTTCCACCTCATTACTGACAGCCTGAAGTAGCATTTGCTCCAGCATGTGCAAAACCTCAAGCTCGAGACCCTCTAAGGTAAGGTTTCCACATCTGAAATGTACAGCTGGACCAGGGATCTACTCCTTAAACTTGAGTTAGCTCACATTTCCACAGGGCCTTGAGCGTTCTTCTCATTTCCCATTCTGAAGGAGGCCATGGGCACGAGAGCAGGAAAACAAAGGCCTATTCACTGGACCTTCATCAGGCCAGTCTGCACTGAATGCTTCATACTCACGCTTCACCTTGTGGAACTTTCTCTCACTAGACAATTTTCTTGGTATTGTCTAAAATAAGGGGGCTTGGATTAAAGAATTAGAATTCCTCATTCTAATGAGGACGCATGATGTAGAGGCTCCTAGGGCTGAAAGAATAATTTTTAGATTAAAACAGTAGAATCTAGGGAAGACTTCTTACTAATACATCCAGCTTGCTAAAGATCTCAGCCTATGCATAGTGTTTACACTGGTAAAGTTTCTGTAAAGGAGAGATCCCCTTACAGACAGTCATGCATGTTATTTTTAGTTGAGGCATTTCTGTCAGCAGTAAACATGCTTGCTACTCAGCTGCTCTTTGCCATGCTTGTACTCGGTACAATTACAGTGGCTATGAGAAGTGCCCAACTAGCTCTTCAAACATGTCCACCTGCCACCTTTAATAGGAAACGGGTCTTAAACTGCAGATGGTATTTTGGCTGGTGGAAGGTGAATATCCCTGTTAAAATGCTCTTGCTGTCTGCAGCTCTCACCTCTGACTGCGCTCTTCCTCTAGGCAAGGTCACCACCAAGGCTCTTTCCTTTCACACCCTTCTAATCCAACCATAAATTGATTCTTCACAGTGGCCATCTTTCCCTCCATCTCATATGTATGCACATTGTTTGTATGCATGTAGCATGGTCATGCCAGTAATTACTTGTGTGACCCTGGGCTTTTTAAGTGTTTTCATCTCTCTGGGTTTGTCTGTCTTCTGTGAGTGATAGATTGGACCAAGCACTTGCTAAGGCTCTGTGGATTTACTGATCTTCATCTCAGGGTGGTCCACAACCCCTGAGGCCTCTAGTCCCGGCCTTGTCAGCAAATGACCTGAGGGCAACCTGCTTAATCACTCAATGCTTTGGCAGCTCCACATTTTTAAACAGGACAAAGAATCCAGTTCTCTAGCCTGCCACAGGAAAGTATGCACAAGGCACCTGGGAGCTACTCTGAGGAAGGTACTCTCTGTAGTTACTCCAGCACTGAGATGCTGGAGCTGGCCATTTCAGGGACTGCCTGATGACCGAGATGTATTTTCCCATCACATCTGCCTGGACTGGCTCTTCTTGTGGAAGGATTTCAAACAGCATCATTCAACGTTCCATCCCTACATGTCACTTATGGCAAACCTTAAAGGAAAGGGGGCAGTAATCACGAAATAAATGGTCTGTAGACTGTGCCTCTCCAAGAGAGACATGTGAGGTGAACGTGATTAACAGTCACAGATGGCTTTCCAGATTTAAGCCTACAGTTCACATCAGCAAGTCTGCACAGTTAGGAAGGGTCACAAAACGCCAAGAGGAAATGTGAGCCACAACACGAAGAGCAGTGGGCACAAGGAGTCCTCCCTGCTGGAGGACTCAGATATGAATTATTTCCTTTTTTTAAAATATTTATTTATTTATTTATTTATTTATTTATTATGTATACAATATTCTGTCTGTATGCCTGAGGGCCAGAAGAGGGTGCCAGACCTCTTTACAGATGGTTGTGAGCCACCATGTGGTTGCTGGGAATTGAACTCAGGACCTTTGGAAGAGCAGGCAATGCTCTTAACCACTGAGCCATCTCTCCAGGCCCATGAATTGTTTCTTGACTGAGTGACTTGGGCATGTTATCTAGGCTTTCTACGCCTCGGTTTCCTAATCAATAACTTAATAATAGTTCCAAAAGCATATGTGTGTGGATTTGTTTGGGAAACTGGGGAGGCACTTGGTACAAAGTAAAGGTCATTTTAAGGAAAGCTAAACTGTTCCATCCAGCCTGCAGGAAATGAGGATAAAGTAAACCAACTGAGAAATCAAATCACTTCACTGCATAAGAAAGTGAGTACTGAGTTAAAAACCAAACCAAAATAAAAAGAAAGAAAGACATTTTCAGATGATTCCCAAAGCAGGCTGTTTTAGTGAAGCTAGTAATTAAAAGCGAGGCATACAGTCCACTCTTACTTACTCATGTTAACGGAACACGTGGTACCAAGAACAAAATGTCAACCCAAACAAAGACAGGGTATTTCCTGCCTGTCAGTAACTGAGCACTGGAGGCTGAGAAGCCAACCAGCAAGTGAAGAACCAGGGCAGAGGCCTATACTGGCTTTTCAAGGATGGAGTGGTAAAAGTTTATGTTTTGCTCAATTTTTCAATGCCTGCTCTTTAACCCCTCAAGGGTCAGCTCTGATACTTAACTCCACTATGACAGACAAGGAAGGAAATAAAGATAATGATAGTAAGTGGGTACAGAGGGTTCACGCCATTTCAGTGAAAGCCATCATAACAGGTCCAACCACCCCAGTCTGCACTGTGATCTTAGCACTGGGGCCTCAGCAAGAACTCTCCTGATCATTTCTTATTCTCGTCAGGGTTTTCCTGGGCTGTGTAAAGAACAGTAAATGCAATTTTCTGCTCTACCTATGCCTCCCACTGTCTGCCTTTCCGTCTTCTGCTGGACCACAATGCCTACTATTCTTTGGGTGAGCACAGTGTGGATAGTGGAGGAGGGGGTGAGAAAACCAAGGCATGGATCTTGGTAAGACATAAAACAGCAAGGAAGGCAGAGGACGAGGGAGCAGAGGTGTTCTGGGGAGTGCAGGTCCAGTGAATGGGGAAAATGAAGACTGGACCAGAAAACGGGAAAAGGCATGGTACTAAGAGTGGGGGTGAGCTGCGGCCCGACAGCATGATGTCAGTGGCTGCGTAGCTGCTCTCCTGGAGGTGTCTGGTGAAGGAGGGCATGTAGCAACAGGATAGAGCTGGTACCATCACCTGCTGGCCTTTCTGCCTGCTTCCTGCTGACTGTCTAAGAAAGACTGCCAACTGGGAATCCACACATTCACAAACTTCTGTGGCCACACTGACAGTCCAGGTAGTCTGATGTTAAGTAGAATTTTAAATACCTGGGGAACTTGGTCTACATCACCTGACCTTTTACAGTGGTATTATGAGTGGGGCAGTATTAACACCCCAGAAAATGCTAGCTCCTGTTACTTCTGTGCTAATATTCTAAAGATCAACCAGCAAATGAACAATAGCTGAGAGAGTAATATAAGTAAGTGCCCAACCCTTGCTGACTCCTCCTTCCACTGTGAGCAGTTCTTTCCCCCTAGAACATGCTGGAAAATGCATGGTATTTCTGTAATATATATTCCTAAGTGACTGTGATAATGATACAGCATTTATAGTCTAGTGCTTTTGTATCCATTACTTAATCCTCAGAGTAACCTATTATTAAGACCTGAAAAACTGTGATTCAGGTTCAAACTAGAACTTGCTTAAAGTCACTCAGTTACAAAGTGGCTTTCCTCCTCTAAAAAGATACCCACTGTCCTGACAGAATTAATAGTTCAATTCCTATACAGATGGTCAAACCACCGTCTTGTGTCTCTCCTAGAACCCTATTGCTAACACGGATATGTTACAGCTACTACTCTTTCCACACTGAATTCATGGCTGAAAAACTGTGCTGCCAAAGAAATGAGCAGAATTATCTTAAGTGCAAAGGATATCAATGGGCTAAAAAGCATCACCAATGGATGGGCTGCTGATAATATGGTTCAGAAAAAAACCCAAAGAACTATAATTTGTTGGTTAAAAACCACAAGTGGGAATATAGATACCCCACAATATATTCTAAAGCTATTTTTTTAAAGAAAGAAATCTAAAAGTCGTGCAGAGAAAAGAATGCATTTATGTATAAGTTCCTTGAATTAAGCTCTCCTGGAAAGCATGTCCACATTTTGAACATTCATTTACATACTCACTCAACAAACATTTGCTAAGAAACTACATATGCTAGCCCATATTCATTTATAGATTTTTTTTTAAAAGTAAAATACCCTAAGTTTGGATCTTAAAGGAAAGTTCCACCTGGAGTTTCCAGATAAAATATATGATACCCTGCTAAGTTGCTTGCCTTGATATCCATGGCAACACCAAGGCTTATCCTTCTAACATCCTCCACCTCTGTCTTCTGATCTCTCTCACTTCTTTATTTTGACCTCAGTTTTGTCTCTTGATGGGAGAAGTGAGAACGAACCCTGCTTTGTCCCATGAAAGAAGACCGGTACTAGCTTTCTTTTTCTCTAATTCTTTTGCTTCCATGTTCAATATTGAAATATAGATGAACTTTCTAAACTGCTAGTGCCAAATGACTCTAGAATGAAAGGGCAAAAGTTGTTTTTTAAAGAATTAAATGCCTGGGGCTGGAGAGATGGCTCAGTGGTTAAGAGCACTGGCTGCTCTTCCGGAGGTATTGAGTTCAATTCCCAGCAACCACATGGTTGCTCACAACCATCTGTAATGAGATCTGGCGCCCTCTTCTGGCGTGCGGGCATACATGGAGGCAGAATGTTGTATACATAATAAATAGATCTTAAAAAAAAAAGAACTAAATGTCTGGTTGGCATAGGCACAAGACTGTTTCCAGAAGTAGTGCCTGTGTGTGTATGTATATCATACACTCAAACATATACATGTATATACATATGTATACACACACATACTCAAACAGCTTCAGATTTACTGAGGCCCTTAATCATTTACTGCATTGTGCAGACCATACTTTGAATACAATTCAGGTTTATAAGAATGACTTTACCTATAGCTTTTTGCTTATGTAATAAATAGGTGTGCAAAACCATTGCTGATTTTTATCACAGGGAAAGCCACTTACTTGGATTAACTAAAGGGTTCCTTGGTGAATCTACTGGAGAAATGAATTTATACAGTGAAGACAATTTGGGGTAGGATGTGAGTTTTGTGTTACAAATTTATTTTAATACATGATCTAACAGGATGTATATGTTTTCTATCTGATGGGACTATAGAAGACACTAAAGAGGAGAGAAGATATGTACATGGTCCAAGATTAACAAAGTCAACTTTGGCTAAAGAGATACTTGCAGAAACGGCTCTCCCACTTGTGCTATTCTTAATTTTCATGGCTGTTAAATCAGCTGTTTTTTGATGAAAAGGATAAAACTACTTGAGAGCACATTTGCAATATAATACTCCACTACTAAGAAATGCTGTTTGGTTAATTCGATTGATTTCAGGTTATCACTGCATTAGCCCTTGCCCTAAGTAAACATAGTGATTTACCACTACCTAATTTTCTGTCTAAGTTCAGCAATGAATCTCTGTGTGTATTAGGAGGTGTGAAAACTAAAACTCAATCACAAATGATCGGCAAACAGCCACACAACATCTAACATCATATCCGGAGTTAGACTGAACTACAAAGAGGGCAAAGTTCAGCTTAGGCATTGTGCTATTTCAGTTTTTCAACTGCATACAGAGTGTTCTTATTTATCAATGTCTTCCCTTTTCTTCTAGTCCCCTACTTAAATGTACTTTATATATATACTTTATATATTATATATAATATAAAGTATTTACATGTAAAGTATACTCTATATAAATGTGCATTATATATAAAAATATATATTTAAAGTATCTCTATATAAAGTATAGTCTATATAAATGTGCTTTATACTCTATCTCTTAGATTTGTGTTAGCCTGGTGTAAGAAATTAGGCTGCTCTGAGGAGTGAATATTTCCTCTGTATTAGAATTCAAGTATGTAAGTATTCCCTGACAAATGATTTGATTTAACATAACTATTCTAGACTCAAATTTTTGCCAGGAGAATGACTCTTGTAAGAATTTCAAATATGATTGTTGCTGTGCTCAGTGACTTTAGTCCTAAGAGAACCTCTGTGAAGCCATAACCGCACAGATGATCTCTTATAAGGAGGCACTTCTAGTTGTGTCCTACTATAGAGCTAGGGAAAGGGCAGCCTCGGAGGTCTGCAGACCTTTGTCTCCGGCGTGGTAGAGTCCAGGGAACCATTATCTTTCCCAAGTACTCTGGACAGTATCTTTATAAAACAATCCATCCTCTCTTTAAATTACAGAAGCCCAGTCCTTTGCAGAAGCAAACAGCTCTGAGCAACTTGTTCAACTTTTTCTTTTATTTAGTTGAAAGACTCTCTGTAGAGCTTTCAGTTGCCCAGTTCCATTTTATTTTATTTTTTGAGCCAAATAGAATAAACTTAATGTCTCCTCTTCCCAGCCATCTTAATAATGGTAACAATAGCTACAATTTATACAGTGCTTACTATGCTAGGAACACCTGTAAGTCATGTTAATATAATTCTTCGAAGCAGCACAAGGACATCACTACTATTCTCTCTCTCTCTCTCTCTTTAAAGTAGTTAAGTGATTTCTTCCAAGGTGCCACAGTTTAGTAGTAAGAAACTGGGCCAGGCTGAGCAATCTGCCTCCAAAGAGCAAGCTTTGAACCTATACCACGTCAATACTTAGGTGTTGGATATGATGTCCTGACTCTTCTCTTCTGCAGGCTGCACACTCCTACGACATCCTTTTTCCATATAGGGTGTTTATGATTTGGGGTACTTCATTCCTATGTCGGGCATAGCTAGACTTCTAGAAGGGGTCCACGGTGGGGTTTCTTTGAAATTTGAAAGATGACTCCAACCCTTCCCCTTCTACCTGTTCTCCTGTTCTGCCCCTCCCGCAGCCCTCAATACCCTGTTGCCAAGTCTTCAGAGAAGCAACACTCACCTGTATGGACGAACATGTGCTTGACGTAGTTCTGTTTGGCTGTGAAAGTCTTGTTGCAGAGAGTACACTCATAAGGCTTTTTTTCACCTTGCCCACTGGCTGTGCTGTGGCCTGCAGATGATGCCAGGGGCTGTGGCGCTGGCAGCTGTGCAGTAAAGGTGGACAGGCCGGGCTGGGACACTGTCACAAACTGGGTCTGCTGGCCTGTCAGGGGCTGTGGCAGGCTGAAGAGAAAAGGCTTGGGGCCACTGCCCGCGGGCTGGGTAGTGAAGAGGGCTGGCAGGTAGGTGTTGCCAGCTGTGCCAATGACCTGTGTGTTGCTGGTCAAGGTCAGAGGCATCCTCAGGTTGCTGGTGAGCGTTTCTGTCTGGCGTAAATAGAGCTGGGTACTTGGCAATGGTTGCCCAATGGATGTGTTGACTGACGGCTGTTGCAGGACACCCTTCTCGGAGCTGTTACTGACAGTGATCACTGTATTGTCCATCTCCACCTCGTTGCTTCTCTCCGGAGAGGAGGCACCTGTTTCTAGCTGGTTTGGCTGGACACTGCCCTCAGTTGGAGCTTCTGCTGCCTGCTCAGGTTGGGCGGGTTCCGCCTGACCGTCCCTTGTGGCTCCTGCCCCAAACTGTTGCTCCACTGAGTCAGGCTCAGTGCCAATAGAGGAGCTGACCCCGGAATCAAAGCTTTCACCTTTGGGCTCGCTCTCGGTGCCCTCGGCCTGGTCAGTGTCTTCCGTGCACTCCTCGGATTCATTGCGCTCTAGGATCTGCACCCTTTGCTGCCCATAGTAGTCATAGTCATCTTCCATTTCCTGCTTGATGTGGATGTTGCCCACGAGAGTCTGGATGCGCACTGGCCGGGGCTGCTTGCGGCAGTGTGTGGTCTCAGGGGTGGTGGACAGGTAGCGCTCCATCTGCTGCGAGCGCTCATGGATGCGTGTGATCCAGCTGGGGTCTTCTATGTGGTGGTCACGGGGCAGGCCGAGTGCAGTTTCGTGGTGGCTGACGACTGCACCGCTGTAGAAGGAGCGCTCGCCGCTGCCATTCTGCATGGAACAAGCGTACAGTGCCGAGTAGATTCTGTCCACACTGTGTTGTGGATGGCTCTGCAGGTAGCCTGATTCCGTGTCACTGCTCTGGCCAGATGTGCCTGACTCTGGTGTGCCTCTTGGTGTGTCCTGGCCAGAATCCTGGATGCCGGGGAACACATCGCCCACATTTTGAGACACGATGCGTGTGCACTCATCTATGACTGTTTTGATCTGCAGGATGCTGGCGGCTGTGAGGATCTGCAGAGCTTCCGACTGTGAGACTCGCAGCACACCGCTGTACATGAAGTCAATGAGCTTTTGCACCGACTGTACTGACACCACCGATGGGATTTCGATGTCACTGTAGCCCAGCAGCAGCTTGTCTTGGAAGAAGGGGCTGCCGGCTGCCAGCACGCAGCGGTGTGCGCGCAGCATGCTCCCGTGGATGCGAACCGTCACGTCACAGAAGTGGCCACGGTTGCGCTGCTCGTTGAGGGTCTCGAGCACGGAATTGCTGAAGTTGTGAAGGTTGATGCTGTGAATGCGCTCGGTCATCCCCTTGCAACTGATGTCACCTGCAGTACAGTGAGGCAAATACAAGACAGGGCACATAGTCAGATTTCGCTGATTGGATTTCTAACACTCGTAGCCAGAACCTTGAAGACACACACAAGTTGGTCAGGCTGCTCACACAGCCTAGGCAACCAACGCCTTGAGTTTCTCTCCACCTCTGGTTTTAGTGTTCCAGCTATATGGGATATCACATTCATACCGGAACCCAAAAAATTCAGGGGAAGTTGTCTTCTCAAAGGATAACCAGATAGGTTGTTGCCTGCTATTTCTGTAGCTACCGCATGAAGAACAGAGTGGACCAAGATGTATTTGAATTTAGGGAACACTCCACCTTACTTTGGTTAGGCCAAATCCCAAGTCCTCTGGGAAATTTTAATTTCACCTCTTCTCAAGTTACTACTGAAGTTTCTTATTTTTATTGATAGGCAGTATCAGTATTCATAGTTTAAAAATCCCTTCCTAGTATACATGGCACGTTATCATATCCCATACCATATAAGTAAAAATTCTAGGAAAATTCAACCCGGATTAAGATGTTTAGCAAACAGCTTCCACCAAGCTTTCCAGATTGTAGGGTAAGCAATCTGCCTGCAGGAGGGGCACTTTCTCGCTGCTTTCAGTACCTGCACTCTTCTTACAGTCCCTGACAGTCTGAGCACTTTCAAGGATGACTCTTTGTGATACAGGTGCTGCTGATGCTTAATGAAGGATTTTTCTTTTCTTTTCTTTCTCTCTCTCTCTCTCTCTCTTTCTTTCTTTTTGAGCTAGGTTCTTACTATGTCACTTAGGTGGTCCTGAAACTCACTACATAGCCAAGGCCGGCCTTGAGATCTGCCTGCCTCTGCCTCCCGAGTACTGAGTACTGGAATTAAAGTACTCGGGAAGAATGTCTTAAAAGGCCGGAGCTGGATGTGCTGAGTGTGGTCACACTAGGTGATCACATTTATTATTCAAAAAAGCCACTTTCAGAGTGAAAGAGAGCACTGTTAATAACCAGGCCAGGAGACCAGGAAGGGATCTAGAGGTGGGATACAAGCTTTCTTTGAGCAATAGGATGTTTTGTAGAACTATTAAACAGCCCCCAGGAGGAAGAAAATAATCTCTGTGGAAGCTCTGCCCATCTGACCAACTCCCACCCCTATGTTTCAGGCTGTCAAGCCAGGTGCTAATGCTAGCATGGCTCCATGCAGAGAAGAAAACAGACGTGTACGGCACAGTCCCAGGCACGCCCCATTTTCTACCTCACCTCTCGGGTCTCTCAAGATACCTTTCTACAAGTCATTCTTCAGCCAGAACCACACAGTCACTTCACAATCTGCAATGCTCCCTTTGGACAGAAGACATGCCTGGATTAAGAGGTACCTGAAAGACTAGTGAGGAACACTTCTGGTTCTGTCCGAGAGGGAATTATCATCGATAACTAGATTATGAGGGTCTGGCCTACTGAGCTGATTAAGCCCTTAGTAGATTAAAAGTAAGAAACTATTTGGGGAGGTGGTTAAAGTAGGAGGGCAGGCCTGGCTGGAGGAAGTAATCACAGGTCAAGGGGCCCTTTAGGGCTGATCTTGCTGTGGCGTTTCGAATTTTCTGCTTCCTGTATATAATGCAGTGAAGAACCACACCTGCCATATATGTCCATTGTTACTCCGGGGCCAACCAAGCCTGAGCTGAACCCTCTGACACCACGACCCAAGAAAAACCTTTCCTCCCAGTGGTACTTAGTTATTGTCAACTTGACATAAGCCAGAGACACCAGGGAAGAGGGAATCCCAATTGAGAAACTGCCTCCTGTTGCTATGGGGGCAATTTCTTGATTGCTAATAATTGATGAAGGAGAGCCCTGGGCAGATGGTCTTGGTGTGAAAAATGAGGCTGAGAAGTTGGGAGGCACGCTGTCTTAGTGCTCTACAGCGGGGAAAAGACACCCGGACCACGGCAACTCTTAAAAATAAAGCATTTAAGTGGGGCTGGCTTACAGTTCCAGAAGTTTAGTCCATGATCATCATGGCGGGGACCTTGCGGCACACAAGCAGACTTGGTGCTGGAGAACCAGCTCAGAGTTCCACGTCTAGATCCGTAGGCCGGAAGAGAGCGATACTGAGCTGGGCTTGGGCTTTTGAAATCCCAAAGCCCTCCCCCAGGGAGACACTTCCTCCAAAAAGGCTACCCCTACTCGAACAAAGCCATAGTCCCTAATCATTATCAAGGATTGCCACTCCCTGAGGACTGAGCATTCAAATCCCTCAACCCATGTGGGCCATTCTTATTCAAAGGACCACACAGTGTTCCTGCTGGTTCTGCTTCATTCCTCCCCGGAGGCTCACTTCCTCTATCCTTCCTTACTTCCATTTCTTTTTCTTGAAAATTTTTTTTTTATATACAATATATTCAGATCTCAGCTTCCCTTCTAGATGCTACCTTAACTTTCCTCCGCAACGGAATCTAACCTGTAAAACAGCATAAACCCTTTGCTTACCAAGTAAGTTTGGAACATGGTCTTTATCACGGGAACGGGAATCCAACTAGGACACTCCCTCAAGGTTTTTTCTGTCATGATTTGGTTACAATGGTGAGAAGAGTATGAATCCAAAACCAAGCTATCAGGTTGAGAGAGGCCAAGGAAGTGGGCTTTCAGAACAAAGCAGCCTCACACCGATTGCAACCTAGATCTCTGTATCTTGTAGTAAGCAACCCCAGGGAAATTGTCCTGTGTGACACATCAGGGGTCCATTCAGCTGCTGCAAACTTCAGCTCTTAAGTGAAAGCTAAAGACTTCCTCCAGCCTTCCTGCTTCTAGGCCTGGGGACTTCACTGTAGCTGCGGCCATCTAACTTAAACACGCCCACGTGCATGTCAGCGTGTACAATATGTCTATTTATTTATGAGAAATAAACCAATGAGTCCTGGGACTCAAATGTATTACTTTCTACACATGCTTTCCCTGTCACCGAAGCCTCTCTCTCATTTAAGCAGTTAGCTGGCTGTACACAGATGGCAGGAGGATCGCCGTCTCTGGGCAAGGTGGGCTTATTTTCAAAGCATATGTGACCATGGTGCCACTCACAGGGACTGCACTGCAGAGGTAGATGATCCAGCTGACTTCCTTTAGCGGATTCTAAGGAGCATTCCCTTCCCAATTGTTACCCTTGTTAATGTCCTTATAGCATTTTACACAGTATGAAATTCTCTACCTAAGACCTCCTTTGTTTCTGCAGGTTTTGTGGTAAATTTCAGGACATTATTGCTGTTTTCTGTGAGGCAAGAGGAAGTTATGGTTCTAAAGTTTCTACCTGATTTGATCAAAGTTGTATGCATCAAGCAAACAAGTAGCGGAGTTGGGATTAGAACCCATACTTCTTGGTACTATGAAGAGTGACACGTGAATAACTAAGAATCCAGGACTACACTCATTCTCATTTGAAAAAGAGACAAAGAGACTAAAAGCTATGATAGACACTGCTTAAGAGATGAGAGAGTACTAAAAATCTATTTTATCTTACATATTTTCACACACACACTTTCATGAGAAAACTCTGACAAAGCTGGAGTGAAGATTTAGCAAATCTAAATAATGAGATTATTTGCTATATAGCAAATATGACTATTACATTACTGTTTTCAGCCACTTCACCAAGAACCACAGAAGAAAAGAAAAACTCTACAAGATACAAGCTACAAAGATACAAGCTGTCCCTATCAGCCTTCTGGATTTCTACAGACAAGACTCTAAACATCTCCCTCAGTACACTAGGCCCCCACCACAGCGAGCTGCCATGAAAGGCTGACTTCTCTTTTGCTGATAGTGGTACAGATGTGATGGAAAGGCTGCCTCTCCATTCAAGCACGCCTCACTCCTCCAGCACACAATGCCGAGGCAATTCCTTTCCCAGGCTTGCTTTTATTTTTAAGACGAATACAGTGGGAAAGTTTCTGCCACAGTAAGGCAAATTCCAGGCTTTTGTGAGCACGTCCTTTTCATCCAATGGGCATTAATGTATAGATTCCAATGGGATAAATTTGAAATAGCCTACTGTAGATCTGTCCCCCCCATTGAAAACAAATCTTGATTAGATGGTATTCAGGACTGTATAGGAAGGAATGGTGTGAAAATGCTAACTCCATTCTTTTCAAGACTGGCACTGAATAGGCATTTGGGCTATTCAAAATAACCAAGAAAAAAAACCCCACAAAACCTCCCAACACCCCCAAACCAACTAACCTCTCTCCCCTGGAAATCCCAAATCTTCAAAACTACACAACTTTACATAGATTTTTGTGTATCTGAAAATGCCACATTGCCTTAAGGAAACCCACAGTGGAATGACAATAAAACTGATGGCAAAGAGAAAAGTGTTATTAAAAATAGCTCTTCATATATTTTAAAGAATAACCTACCCACCTGGCTTTCTACCAGAGCAAGAAAGCCAGTCTGTGATGACACTCAGTGGGAACATTCCAGGAATGTCCTGTGGACAGTGAGGTTGTCACTACTCTTCAGTGACGGTTCTGCAAGCGCACAAATGGATGGGGCTGGAGCAGGGCTGAGTCCCCAAGGTGAAATCTGCCTGCAGAAATGGGTGGTGAGGGGGCCTGGCGCTCAGCTTTAGAGGAACTTTGCCCCTGCCTGTCCTGCAAGCCGCAGGGGTCCACGGATAGGACTTAGCATGAGAATAAAAAGCTGCCTGCGAATAAGAGAAAGGAACAAGAAAAGGAACAGCAGGCAATGCAATCTTTTTAATTAGGTGTGAAATCCAGTCCTTTCTCAGGCAGGAGAGCGAAGGGACGTTAAAAGAGAGGAGCGCAAGTCTAAGGTGCAGGGAAGGGGGCTGGGCCAGTGGGGGAAGGGGAGGCAAGGTCGCAAAAAAGAGGAAATACCAGTTTTCAAATCAACAGGTCTAAATCAAAGTAGTGCCAAAGGAAGAGCAGTTACTCAGCACGTGAGCTAGGGGCCCGCAGAGGCGGCCAGGTATCCAGAGCTCAGCCTCAAACAATGTGCTCATTTTAGTCTTGTCCCAGGGACATTGTTGGTATAGACTGTGCTGCTGCAGGAGGCTTTCCCTGGGTTTTGGGCATTTGCTCCAAGGTCCTCACTTACTCATCTCCTGGCCCAAAGCTGGTAACATTTTATACAAGAAGGAAGACAATCTTCAGTCGAAGTTGATTTTTAGAAAAGGATAGTCCATGATAGCCATATAAGATTGCGAGGAAAGGGACATGGAGATAACCAAGTACTAACGCAGGTGGAAACCTAGGTGAAGCCGGCTATGCTGTTTCCAGCTCCTGAAGGCAATTTGTTTCCCAAAGTTTGACTTGATTTTGGGTTTTAGCAGAATATATTTCTTTGACAGTTTATATTAATCTATAGAAGAATAGGGGGATGAGATATTTTTGAAAACTTTTTGAATGCTAAAATGAATAAAGTAAACCCAATATACATTTTTAATTCACCCAACAAAACGAAGTTTGAAATAAGGGTCAGCTGAAAGCTTTGTAACAACCCTTCTCTCCTTTCTGCCCCTCCTGCCTCTTCCTGTCTTCCTTTTCCTTTTCTTTCTTCTCTCACCTTCCTTCCCCTCTTCTCTGTTCTCTTCTCTTTTCTCCTCTTTCATCCCCTCCCTCTCCTCTCCCCTTTCTTTTTCTCTCCTCTCCTCTCCTCCCCTCTTGCATCCCTTTATTTCCCTTCAGATTAAGTTCTACTAAGTTTTATGTATGGGCAACTGGGAAGCAAAGCTGAGAGCTAGGCAAACTCTTGTTGTATGACACTAAGACCAACCCCAAACTCTAGCAGAATGTTTCATTTCTAGTTTCCTTTCCCATTGGTCTAATTTCCTTTGAAATTTGTTTGAAGGCTGAAGCTAGATATACATCACTGTTGGAGTTCATAGGTCCAAAGGAAGAAACAATCCCAGGCAGCTTTCCTATTGATTTCTCATAGGCTCTTTCTTCCTTTTAGCCTAAATCTCTGGCTTGCCAACTTTAAACCAAGTCTGCTGTGAGCCCAAGACAGAATGAAACGTTGCTGGCTACATGGTAAAATTATAAATAAATATAACTGACTTATGGTCAAAGCTGCTGTGAGCGTTGCTTGGATTTTAACTAGTTCATTAGTGAAACATTTACCGAGAATACCCCAGAGTAAATGTACATGTTTTGAAATCTAAAACAAAGAAGATATCTATCCATCCAAACATATCTGAAGGATATTAACCAGTCATCCTGAATACACACATTGTTCGGGGAACAGCATTCTCCTTTGATCTTTCTGTAATCTGCTGGTTAAAAAACTGATTATGTTCCTCTCTTGGCTCTGCTTAGAAAGGAGCTTGGAGTCAAGATTTAGGTCACACTATAGAAACTGAGTAGGCTTCAGTGTGTGCTGTCCTATATAAAAATTCATCCAAATTTATTTAGCAATTTATTTTACCTCAACTTTGATTTCTTGTTTGCCATTATATAAAAATATATGTCTTAATAAGTATTGAATTTTGAAAGTCAGCCTAAATACTTTTAGGTCACAGCAAAGTATAGTAAAAAAATCAGTCTACAAGTACTTAATAACTTACGGAACCAATTCCAAACATAAAGGAAAAACCCAGTTTTAGTATTACCACATCATCTGTATGCCTGTCAGGATTCTCTGGAGACATAGAATCAGTAGGATATTAATATAGACATGTGAAGGGGGATTATTAAGAAAACTGGCTCATGTAATTATGGAAGTTAAGAAGTCCTGTTGCAGGTCGTCTCAGGCTGAGACATTAGGATCCTGGTGGCACTGTTCAGTCCAGGTCTGAAAATCTGAGAACCAGGGAGACCTATGGTGTGACTCTCGGGTTTAGGCTGAGTTAGTGTCCAGGGACCCAGACAGAGGGTGGCTTGTATATGTTCTGGAACCCAATTGACAGTTAACCACATGTTTTGAAGTTCCAGCTGTCAGTAGGGATACCAATGCCAATTTCTTTCTGTATTTATTTTCTCTAGAGCAGCAATCAATTAGATGATTCCCACCTCACAGAGGGCGAGTCTTTCTCACTGGTCTTCTCAATTGTACACGCTTACCCTGGTAACTTGGAGATACTCTGGCAGATGCTCACACATTGCTTTTTGAGGTTTCTAGCTGTACTAGCTTCCTTTCCTGTTGCTATTATAAAACACCCCGATGAAAGCGATTTAGGGGAGAAAGGGTCTTTTGTACATTACAATTCAGATTACAGTTCATCACTGTGGGTAAGGAACAGAGGCAGGGGCCTGAGAAAACTAGTTACATTGCATCCACAGTCAAGAAGCATAGAGGAAAGAATTAATGCAAGCTTTTGCTCAGTTCACTCTCTCCATTCCTTTTTTTTTTTTTTTTTTTTTTTTTTTGGTTTTTCGAGACAGGGTTTCTCTGTGGCTTTTGAGCCTGTCCTGGAACTAGCTCTTGTAGACCAGGCTGGTCTCGAACTCACAGAGATCCGCCTGCCTCTGCCTCCCGAGTGCTGGGATTAAAGGCGTGCGCCACCACCGCCCGGCTCTCCATTTCTTTTTTTTTTTTTTTATTTCTTTTTTTTTATTTATTTATTTTTTTTTATTTTTTTATTTTTTTTAATTTATTTATTTATTAAGGATTTCTGCCTCGTCCCCACAACCGCTTCCCATTTCCCTCCCCCTCCCCCGATCAAGTCCCCCCACCTCATCTGCTCGAAGAGCAATCAGGGTTCCCTGACCTGTGGGAAGCCCAAGGACTGCCCACCTCTATCCAGGTCTCGTAAGGTGAGCATTCAAACTTAGGCTCTCCATTTCTATATGTGCGGTTTCCTGCTCAGGCACTGATGCTACCCACAGTGGGTGGGTCTTCCCACTAATCAAAGTAAAATCCCCACAGATGCGTCCCTATGTCAACCTAATCTAGACAGGCCCTTATTATGACTTCCTTTCTGGGTGAGTCTAGATTGTTACCTTGACAATTAAACCAACCTTAACATAGACATCTTTTGTTGTTAAGAAATTAGGATGTGGGGTCAGTTGCAGGAGGTCACTAGAGCGTATTTGTGAAGGGTAGACCTTGACTGAGGCACCTTCCTTTCTTTCTCAGATCTTCTGCCACCATGAGGGGGCAGCTCTGCATTGTTATGCCCTCTTGCCTTGCCAGGGGACCATAAACAACAGAGCGGGACAATACTAAATACCTAGTTGTTGTTGTTGTTGTTGTTGTTGTTGTTGTTCTCCTTCTTCTTCTTCTTCTTCTTCTTCTTCTTCTTCTTCTTCTTCTTCTTCTTCTTCTTCTTCTTCTTCTTCTTCGGATTTTTCGAGACAGGGTTTCTCCGTAGCTTTTTGGTTCCTGTCCTGGAACTAGCTCTTGTAGTCCGAGCTGGCCTCAAACTCACAGCCTAGTTCTTCTTGCAAGCAAAATGCGCATTCAGGAAACTGCCCAAAATTCTGCCCATTGAGATTTCTTTTTACTATTGTTCTTTTCAGGAATCTCTCAGAAGGGCAGCTGGTTGCTTCAGTTGTTGTCCATATATTGTGGACAACTGTCTATGGATCAGGTCCTTGTGTTCTCTTCCTCTCTCATACTGATCAGATCGTGTTCTCTAAGAATCAGAGATGTAGGCTGGGAGGGCCAATGAGGAATAGTAGGAAGAGGCACCATTTACTCCCTCATGGAACTTACTTGTGCTTTTAGGACAGGCTTACCAGTCAAAACTTACTCAGGCACTGTACACTGTGCTGTTTCCCATTTTCTTTCTGGTTGTAGGAAATACCAGTTGTAACAGTTCATGGTTTACCTTAGAAGGGAAGAGCCTAAGAGCCCTAGAAATTTCTCTGAGGTAGAAAGCCTTGAATTTTTTTTTTTAAATATTTATTTATTATGTATACAATATTCTGTCTGTGCATATGTCTGCAGGCCAGAAGAGGGCGCCAGACCTCATTACAGATGGTTGTGAGCAATGCTCTTAACCGCTGAGCCATCTCTCCAGCCCCCGAAAGCCTTGAATTTTACTTTCCACCCTTTGACAATAATTTATTAACATGTCCACAGTATTTGATCCTTTCCATTCCCTACGTCCAATCAGCATAACACCATTATATCATCAGTGGGAAAGAGCAGTGCTGTAGCACTGAAGGGAAGTGTGATCAAGAGCTTTGGAAGCTAATACTCTTCTGAGGTGGGAACTGTGGGGCAGACGCACTGCTGGCCTTGCCGGCACAAAGTAAAATGCTTCTGGTGGCTATTATGGACACGTATGGAGAAAAGGTCACTCGCCAGATCAACAGCTGTTTGTTAAGTACCAGGGCAAGTGTTGATTTGATCAAACAATGAAACTACATCTTGTAAATTAATCAACTGAAGTCATCACTTGGCTAAACTTTCAATAGTCTATTAACATTCTCAAGGATCCACCTGTCTTTTGTGCAGGCCGAATAAAAAAGTTGAGTGGCAATGAAGTGGGAATCACCACACTGGCATCTTTCAAGTCCTTAATGGTGGCTTTAATCTTCATAAGTCCTCTGCGGACATATGAATTTTATTTACTATATTCCTAGGAAAAGGCAGCTCTGACCCTTCCATTGGGCCAGGTGCTAAGTATTCCTGTCACAATTATGCATTCCAGAGCTACAGGAAGACATATAGGACAGATGTGAGAACCCACCATGAGTCAGGATGGAGCCCAAGCCTACTAATCACCTGATCTTTGTAAGCCTCTGACTGGGCAGCTAAAGAGACATTGTGGCCTCCTGGAATCAGTGTATATAGAGCACATTTCAACTCATCCCATCAAGTATGATTGTTTCCTTTCCCCACTGCATAGTTACCCTGCTAAGGGCTGTCAGTCTCTTTGGAGAGGATGGGAAAAGATGAACAGAACACATTTTAGGTAGGATAAAGTGATGGCTCTGCCTTGCAACCATTCAGCTCAGTTCTTGGAATTGACTAGGAGATGTTATTCTGATTGTAGAACCTGAGTTCGAGCTTTTTTCACTTTCTCTAAAACTTTTCTGCTTATATAAAGCATGGCAGGCTTCCTAGTGTCCTGCAAATGCTGGGATTAAGCAGCCAAGGCCATGGATCTCCATAATGTACACTACGCTGCTTGCCGCTCTGCCTGCTTGCCCAGCACTGTAAACATCCACCTTGATGCTGCTGCTGGCCCTTGTCTTCCCAGAGCCAGTTCTTCTCATTGCATTCACATTTTCCACTTGAGTGACAGGTAGTCCCACTCTATGAAACACACCTTCACAGAGCTTCTCAAGGACCCTGGGTTGCCCCCTTACGAAGTGCTTCTTTTGAAGCACTGGCTGGTGAAAGACCTACCTTCTGGACAAGTAGGCAAATGCACTCTACCAATCAGGCTCCCTAAGCTTCTGAAGTCTTTCACTGGGCATCTCCATTTCACGCATATTGATGCTCTTTCGGCGCACGTGGCAGTCAACAAACCGAACAGATGTGCTTCTCTTACCTCTCTAAACTGCAACTACATGTATCTTCTTTGTTTAATGGGCCTGTACTGATGAACTCCATCTGCAGCTGGCAGGCAGCAGGGTTTAAGAAAGCACTCAGTGTGCTTCTGCCTTCAGGTACCCAGCACACATCCTTCCTGCAGCTAAGACATCCATGAAGGACAGCCTACTTGGGTTCCAGGGAGGAAGAGACCCAGATAAGACTATCAGAGCTGGGGCTGGAGAGATGGCTCAGCGGTTAAGAGCATTGCCTGCTCTTTCAAAGGTCCTGAGTTCAATTCCCAGCAACCACATGGTGGCTCACAACCATCTGTAATGAGGTCTGGTGCCCTTTTCTGGCCTTCAGGCACACACACAGAAAGAATACTGCATACATAATAAATAAATAAATAAATAAATAAGTATTTAAAAAAAGACTATCAGGGCTGTCAGCTGAGTCTACTTTTGCTGAAAGGAAGCTAAAAGGGCAAGGGGAAAAGACAAATCTTCAGATTTAAAAAAAATACAAGCAAAAGAGAAAAGGGAAAGAAAGAGAAAAATGGCAGAAGTGGTGAACCAAGAAACTCCATGTTTATCTGGAGAAGACGGAGGAGCTAAGAATGAGGAGAGCCCTGGCTGTGACGAAAGTCGGAAGCCAACTCCACACATGCCTTGCTGCTTGACTCCCTTCTCGTACAACCTAAACATATTTTTAAAAAAAAAATCTTTCATCTGGCTATCATCTGCCTTTGGGTGTGGGATGTGTTTCCGTGTGCCACAGAGCACATGTGGAATTCAGAGGACAACTCTTGGGAGTCGGCTCTCTACCGTATGGAACAGAGGATAGACCTCAGGTTGTGAGGTCTGTACTTAAGCACCTAGGTACTGAGCACCAGAAGAGTGCTTTATGTATACCTGTAAACTGAAGTTTTTTGGTGGTCCTAATAACAACATCTGTAGGAAGGAGGGAAGCCATTTATCCAGTTCTAAATAGGTGAGAGAAATCAAACCAGGTGTGGTGGTACCACATTTCACCTTGCAGCTTAGAGCATTAAGAAAAGAGGGGAGAGAAAGGGAGGGGAGCAGAGGAAAATATAGTGCTCAATAAAATCAATAAAAAAAGAAAAACACTAATGCTTTCACTTAGCTGTAACATGATCAAGAGGGCCGATATGAACAATCTGGAGTGCCAAGGAGTAATGTCAACGGCCTAGGGAACTGGAAGGGTAGAGTATATTCACCTACTCCGAGTGGGAAGGGGTGGTGGCAAAGAACAGGAAGAGGAGGAGGAATCCATGACAGCAGCACCAGCGGAAAAGTCATGTTCTGGTTGCTGTTTACTTTTGATACAACTAAAAAGTTGTGGGACATCTAATTAGGGGAGGCTGTGTCTGTCTTGGCTTTCAGTTTAACATCTCATACGATGTTAATTTTATCTCCTGTAATACAAAGCACACAAAATGGAAATTTGGTGTCACAGTTGCCTATTTAACATGTCTGCAATAGATGACTGTCTTGTCACCATGTGTGTGCTGTGCAGCACCCTGGTAGTGGGCGTCTCTTTTCTTGATAATGTTGTTAATGTGCTGTGAAAGGCACTTTGTGTGTGCAGCGCACGTGGTATAGGCCCGAGACCTGCTGTGACTTCTGGGAAGATGAATTAGCATGTGAGGATGTTGGTACTTCATATCTTCTCGCAAAAATTTGCTTCCACGTTTGAAGATGGAAAGTCACTGGAAGATATGCTAATAATGAATCACAATATGTGACTTTCAGATCTTTCACATGTATGGTAAGAATTGTGTACAAACCAAAATGTATGTGACTGGTCCCCAACACAATCTGTAAAAAATTTCAATTGTAAATAAGTAAATACATTCAGGCTGATCTAAGTTTATTTCCCTTTGACTTATCTTATCCTCTTATTTGTTCCCCACATGTTCCCCTCCCTAGAATTCTGCTTGCAGAAAGTAGGTCTCTCAGGTGATTCTTGTAGCTTGTAGCATACCTTCTCATGGGCCTATTTTGTGCAATACTTTAGGGATTCTGATCGAACTTGAAGTTGGTTCTCTGTTTAGAAATCAAAAAGGGTGGGGCCTTAGGAGAGGTCACATTATCCTCCCTGGGGCACCTTAAGAGAGACTACTAATTTTTTTCTTAGGCAATGCGGACAGCCAGTGTCTGCAGACAGACAGGGAAGGTTCAATACCTGTGTAGGCCGGCAGTCCCTTTCAGGGCTGGGAGGAACCAGCTGCCATGCAGCATGGCAGTGGGTACAAAGACCACTCTGTTGTAGGGCACAGGAAAGGGGAGGACATTGAGAGAGGATACTTCCACTGGCAAACAAATCTCATCAGAGTTTAGGAGCTCAGTGTCTCATGCCCCATTAGTCTTCACAAACAGTTCTATTCCCACTTAATGGATCCCCTCTTCCCCTCCTCCCTATACCTTTCCAACTAATGTCCTTCTCACTTTAACAGTAGATATCATGAAAGGCTGTGTTCAACTTCTGTTATAATTCAGTCAACTTCATGACGAGGGCACGTTTACTTTTCAGCTATTTGTGCATTGGGACTTTAGGAGAGAAATTTTGACTCTGGACATGCTTCAGTAAGTTATACAGGGCTGGGGCCAAGGCGTCTTGGTCCCGAAGATTTAAAACTGACCAGCATCATATTTCTTGGTTCTCCAGAATGTTTGAAAGTACAATAGACAGAGCCACTAAACTCCTTGCTTCTTATGAGTGGTGAGCCAGGAACATGGAATACATTCATCTTGTGTACCCCTCAATTTACATGTAGGCTCCTTTCTCTCTGTACTAAGCAGAACCCTTAACATTTTCAGTTTCATCAGATTAGAGAGTCAATTCTAGAAATCTTAAAATCGATTAAGGAAACTCATCCTTCAGATTCAGTTCCTTTAGAGTCATTCTTGATACCAAAATACGTACTAGCTGGAGATCCCTAGAGGGAGGGAATCAGTAAGATACGTCATATAGACTTATGAGAGGGGATTTATTAAGGGAATTGGCTCATGCAGTTAGGGCAGTTGAGAAGTCCTCTGACAGGTCACCGGCAGGCTGAGGACACTGGAGTGCTCAGAGTGGAGCTCAGGGTGAGTGGGGAGGCCTTAGAACCTTAGAACTTAGACTACTGGTCTAAGCCTTGGAATCCAAATGCTAGGAAGCCTACAGTTCTGATGTCCAAAGCTGGAGATGGCCCTACCTAGCTCTCAGGTGCGGATGCTAATGCCTATCTGCCTTCTGTATTTGTTCTTTCCAGTCTCCAAGCTATTTGATGGAACCCACTCTCACGAGGGAGAATTCCAGTCGGACTCACACGCTGAGCTTCTCTGGAAACACACATCACCATGCCTGAAACAATGCTTTCTGCATTTCTAGACAGTCCATCCAGCCAAGGTAACTGTTAGGATTAACTATTACAGCAGGCAAGATGGATGTCTATGATTTGAGCTTCTGATCCCAGTGGAGTAAAACGTGGATGCTAACTGTCTTAGTGTGTGTTTGTGAGAGATTAAGCTCTCACTCAGAACAAAAGCAGAGAGAGAATTCCAGACATTCTGAAAAACACCTCTGCCCTCTGTCCAGACTTGAAATGAAACAGCTTCTTAGGAGGGAACACCTGCTGGGACTAGGGAGAAAAGCTAATGAAATCTGAGGTTGATGTCTTTAAATCCTCCTATATTGGAAACCTTTGAAGCACCTTTTAGGAACTGCATTTTTTTTCCTAAAGCTCTTTCCTTACAAATTTAGCTACTGCCCTATTGTAACCCTTTCCATTGTTCCCTAAATCTGGAGAACAAAAATACACAGATGCTAGATCCATGGGTGGGATACAAAACAGAACAGAAGAATGTACCTAAATTCAGAGTTATCCAGTCTGAGCTTGGATTTGGATAGGCCTTAAAGAGGTGCCTATATAGTCAAATATAGTTGAGAAGTCAAGGCTTTTGCTTTTCTGGGAAAGAAGTTCAAGATTTAAAATGTGTTTATATAAAAGCTAGCACCTTCTTACTTGTCTGTTATCCTTCTCATCTCCGTATCGACATGCACTTACTTCACAGGAGAAAATAAAATTCTCACTTCAGTAATTGTAATGAGGCAGCCCAACCCTCTAGAATACCATTCTTCTAGAAATTTTCAGCTGGGAAGAGTTACAAAAATTAACCTGTGAGTTAGGAAACCCTGTTGTCTAGATTTCAGTGAGTGAGAAATAAGATCCCATAGTGTCAGGTAAATAATTACCACACAGCTTCCAAGACACTGAACTTTCTTCCAAACTTAGGTGTAGTTTTGTTTTGAATGTTTCTGAAGCAGAACTTCAGATTGGTGCACAGATGTGCTCTGCTGGGTCTTCAAAACACAACACCACCTCTAATATGACAATGAGAATTAACAGGAGCACTGCTGGCATTAAGAGGCAGAATCTCTCTTTATGGAAGCTGTGAACCGGAACTGTTACGCATTGTCTTACTGAGCAGTGCAGGCCTTCCACTCCAATACTTTGCTAGATGAAGGGCTACATGGCAGCTCAGAGTTGATTTGTGTTGGCCATCTTGAGACACTAAGTAGCTGTGAGTCATATGCCCTCTTATGGTGACTCATTATAGAATGGGCTTCATGCATATTATATACTTGTATTTAAATGGCCATGTGTTATTCAGAAACATAACCGAATGAATACATACAAATGAGGAAAAATTATCTTCAAATGCAAAATATAAGATAAAATTAAAAAGAGCATGTAAGTCCTTTCTTGTGCTGAGGTGAAGATTAGGCTAAGCAAGTGCTGAAGTGTTGACAGAGCTCAGAAGCCTTGGGAAGCATCGGGAAGCAAATGGAGCAGAAAGCACACTTCACAATTATGCTCGCAAGGAACACTATTATATCTGCATACCTTACTCTGTAATATTTACAATATCTACTTACAGACTAGAGTGAAAGGATTGAGTTCTATGAATCTTTATAACCGTGTTCTTACCATCTTGTCTCACTTTGTGAATTTGGTTTGATTTAAGTCTCATGGCATTCCCCCAAACACAATCTTTGTATTGATTCAAAAGGCTGGTCATTTTGCCAATCCCCACATATACTGTCGTCATCATTCACTTGGGGGATGGTAGCTTGTGTGATGGAGTCTAGGGCGTGCTAGGCCAACTAAGCTCCACCAAGTTATGTTCTCCAGGCGACATTCATTCCTCGTTCTGTTCTGCTCCAATCGTTACGAGTTCTGAAGTTACTAGGCTTTTTCTACTTACCAAACCTTATATATCCTCCATGAAGCCTACTGAAAACTCTCCTTTCTCTGGAATGTTTCTTAAGATTCCTACAGTTTATAATGAGCTCTTGCTTTTCCTACCTCCCACTGGCTGCGAGTTCTAAGTGGAGTTACTAGTTTCTGGTTTGTTATCATAAAAATAAGAAAGCTTTTATGGGAGTCCTCCTTTTCCTCCTCCTGTAGGTAGAAGTGTTAAGTGTCTGTATATGGATATGGGCTCCTCTGTCCCAGGGAGTTGTGGCTTCAGAACTTATTAAGTCATAGAAGGAAGGGTTTTATTTTTTCAATTTGGTTTTCTCAAAGGAATTAATTTGGGCTCTTTCTGAGATGTGAAGTGGGAGTTGGTGCTTTGAAATTAGACGGAGGTAATATTGCTGGGAAGAAAAGCCATCACCTTCCTTTATAATATTCAAGGCATCCAAGCATGGAGGCACATGGCTCTGATCACAGGACTCAGGAGGCTGAGGGGGGGACTCATCAGTTCAAGCTGTGAGATGAGCGCCTATCTCAGTAATAGCCACAGAAACAAAACAAAAGTGGAAGAAGTCAACTTGTACACAACCCTTCGTAGGGTACTGCTTGTCGCACTTTTGGAGATTGGACATAAAAGGGCATTGACTGATTTGAGAGAAATACTGATCTCCTGGACTTGGGCTCAATGTTGATGACATCTATAACTACAGCGAGTGAAGTACTTCCTAGAAGTTTAAAGAATTATACTCAACTGCATCCTTGCGAAGAGTCAAGGAATACCAACGCCATAGCTCACTGTGGAAAAGGATCTGGCCCCTTCCCTAGATTTTCCATGTCTTGAGCAGATCTAGAGAGGGGAAGAGAGTCTCGAGACTACATTAGACTTCTGTATAACTTGATCACAGGAGTCTTAGGTTTAATTTCCTTGAGAAAAACAAGGAAATAGATCACACACTTGAATGTTGAGGAATCAATGCCTCCTCCCTTTTCATCTGTGCCTCTCTTACTGCTGTAAGACAACTATGCCTAACCTACTGCAACTACAACTATAACCACAAGCACAACTACAAATGCAGCTAACTGGATCCCTAAAACTGTACGACACACTCCCTCCAAAGTGGGAGTCTTCTCTGAGTACCTGTTTGGACAGCTCTCCATGACACTGTACAGGCATCACTGACAGGGAGTGGCATGCTCAGGGCCTATTTTCTCCAAGGTGTGCCTACTAGTTGTTCCAGGGGTCCTTCTAGTCCCCGTTGGCCCATGTCTGCTCTTCCTCTTGGGTGGGTTTTTGTTTGTAATTTTCGTACCTTCTCTTATTAGTTAACAACCCAGTTTTGTGTTTAATATGAACTTAAGGTTTAATGCAATTGGTTTATGTATTCACGTCTTTAAAACTACACTCATTTGTTTATTATTTCTGATATATGCCACACTATTCTTATCCTTCTGACTCTATTTGTCCTAAGACACAACTCACCAGGTCCTTCGGTCACCGAAGATTTGATGGGTTGCAAAGCTGAGTTACACTTACATGAAATGGGAAGAGACAAGCAATGTGGGAACTGGCATAGAAAACTATCAGGCTCAACTCTTGCCTGATCCAGGAAAGCTGATGCCCTTGGTAGTAGATGCTAGGAGCTATTTATCAATGAGTGTTGACAACTGGTCTTTATATTTCTGTTTTAACAGTGTCAGAGGTTGTTTAGAATATTTTCACTTGCTGGCCACTGGGTGTCCTCATTTACAAAGTAAATATGTAGCATTTAGAACAGGTCACCAGGGAGAATAAAAGCCACTAGTTTTCTCTCTGGCTTTTCACGTACTGGGTCTAAATTTATTGCTAAGCTCACAGCCAGGCTGTATATTAGGAATGTTTAAAAAAGTTTTCAGTTCGTACTGTTGAAGTTTTTAACCAAAAACAAGTTATTCAGTGTCCAGACAGAAACTGAAAAGGCTCTTCACAGAGGGGACTGTGATCCAGCCATCAGAATGAACCCTTAGTCTTCTGCAAACTGGCATGGGAGTGTGACTATCTACACAGATCCAGCCCAGAGAAGCAGGCAAGATCTGATCTTAATTTATTCTTGAGAGAAAAGAGAACACGAAATATCTCTATGGGATATTTGTTAGATGCTGTTTTTATCTTGACTTTTCTGAAAACTAATTAAAAATAATAATGAGAAAGATAAAATATGTCCTTTGTCTGAGAAACCCAGAATAATGTGAAAAATAGCACAGTATGCTGGGTCAGTATCATGACTATTAATCACTTCACATTTAAAGACAGAGAATCAGTTATTTCATCTATAAATGAAGATGCTTCATGGGGATGTCATGGGACAAGCCAAATAGAGTATGCAGGCACCCTGGGCTCCTCAGATGAGAAACTGTCCACGAGAGGGAGTAGGGCATTAATAATATTTTGTGGTTGCATCACAGCTGTGTATGACTTGCCTCTGATGGCAGATAGATAGGAATCAAGGCCAAGGCTTGTACAGCCAACAAATATTTCCTGGCTTGGTCATTCTAGGGCCCTAGGGTCACTTTTCATGCGTGGGGACCACATTTTCTGCTTTTCTACAATTGTCACTGTCTCCTCACTTATATTTCTGAAGGAATTTTCTCCTTTTCACAGCAGCAAATATGTCTGACTCTCTATCCTGCTAATTCCTCCAAGTGGAGACAGAGCCACTATTAAGGGTAGAAGGGGACTTGCCTTCAAATGTCATACTTGGCTAATTAGCTAATCTTTCTCAAAAGTAAACTTCACTGGGATAATTTTTTCACTAGTGCACATCTCAGCTTAATTATTATTCTCTGGCATGTCATTTTGGTATATAAATTATCAACATGACTCTGTGCCATAACCGGTAATTTATACAGATAATATCAGGGAAAGAGGACGCTCTCGGAGCTATTCACTGCTTTTCAGAGATGTTCTTGGCGTTACCGGCTCTGCTTACTAGGCCTTTTTGTTTGTAAAGGACCACCCACTCCTGCTGCCAGTGCAGCAGTCTATGGCTCTTAATCAATGGGTAAGTGCACAGCAATGCACAATGGCTAGGTCCCTTTCCTCCTGTGACTGCACAGAAGCTTTACAATGCCTTTGCAGTGTGCGGAGAAGTCTCTCCTTTACTCTAGAGATCTTTATGTTCTTGGGATTTAGACTGTTTTCCAAGTCTTTAATTAGTAGAGTCATGTTGGAGCTACGGTAACCCTGAAGACACATATCTGCAGAGTCCTTCTAATTGTATTTTACCCCAAGTGCTTTCCCATTTTGGCTTCTTTGGTTTGCTCCTCTAACTTCACTTTCAGAACTTCTTGAGGCTCTGTGGCTGAACACTACACAGCGCAGGCCTTATCTGATGTGCTGGCGCCTGGTGTGGCCTAAGACACACTGGTGTTTTGTTCTTAAAGTACGGGACTGATGTTCTGAAACCCAGACTCCAACACAAAGGAGATTATTAGCTCATTTTAAGTGCCTATTTTCTTTCCTCCCAGCCTCCTCCTACCCACCCCAATACTTCCTTAGTCTTACGTGCTCACAGCAGATGGCAACCATATTCCACAGCTGAGTATGTACAAAACTGTGCCATGGAGAACAGAGTGGCTTCAAAGTTAGCCTTTCTATTCAAGTGGGATGGCAGAGACTTCTGGAGCAGTGAACTCATCTCTCATTCACTTAATCCTCTATTCATTCAGCCAGGAATTTGTTTTCCTACACATCTTTCTACTGTCCAGCCAATTGAAGGAGGGTGGACGTGAAGCAACTCTCCTGAGGGCCCTTCCAGAAGGAAGGCACTAAGATTTCATGCCAAGCTCTTCTTTCCCTGGGCCAGCTTTGCCTGCTGCTGATCAAATCATGCCATTCCCAGGGGAGGAGCTTGGGAGCACTGTGTGTGGGGACCGGATTTCTCAAGAACTGTCTTCTTGCTACACTAACAGTTACATGCTGTGTTCCTCAGACAAAGACTGGACCTGAGAAGAAGAGGACAGAAGACAGAATGATTGGGGCTGCCGGAAACTGTACACCAGGCGGCAGTGAGGGGACATGGAAGTGGGGAAACCTTTCGTTTTGTTATTGCAAGGTTTTCTGGAGCTTCCACTTAATCATCTGCTTGAACATCTTGAAAAGAAGTATCAATTTCCATGATATCTATGAAAAAACAGGCACCAGATTATATTACAGAGCTGACCTTAACCCTGCCATATTGTTATTACAACCAAAATATGTAGCGGTCTACACCCAAGGGAAAGTGTTCTGTTTTCCCAGCATACAAACCTGAGGGTATCTGTGATGTAATTTGTTATGTAGGTCTGTTGAGTGGAAAAGTTCAATTCAGTTTATAGTCTGGCAATATGCTCAGTAACATCCTTCCCTGAGCTCTCCCTACCGTCTTCATTCATCCAGTCTGCAAGCATTTGCTGAGCACCTACTATGGCTAAGCACTTCACTGGACCCTAGAGGTTTAAGAGTGGACAAGACCAGATTTCTGTACGTGGGGTTTCTGCTTGGACTAAGTAATATTCAATACTGCGGGGGGGGGGGGGGGAATTGAAAGGTAATGCAATTACTTAGCACACAGAAGGCACCAAGGCCAATCAATTCACAGCTGGACAAAAATAAATGCATGAATAAATAAATAAATAAATCTTAACATATGAAGTTACAAAAGCTAGCAGAGGAACCTTTGAGATGGCTCAATGGACAAAGATACTTGCCACCCAGCCTGATGAGCTGAGTTCAATCCTGGATGTATATGTTAGAAGGAAAGAACTAATCAATTGTTTCCTGGCCTCGACACACATACTGTGGCATATGCGTGTGCTCACACACAAGCATACACACACACACACACACACACACACACACACACACACACACACACTACGTGCATGCAATTTTTCTTCTTTTTTAAAGCTTCCAGGGCATGAATGGTATGGCTGTAACCAACCTCTTTCTGATGGGATTTGATGCCTGTTCCACAGGCAGGAACTTAAGCCTTGTACAATAAACCTTGTCAAGAGCTTGTGGGTGGGAGATCACAGGTCCTAGAGAAGCCCACCATTATCACTCTGGTAAACGGACATGTGGTCAAACTGCCTTTTAAGCCGTCCTGTTTATATACACAGATCAGTGCTGCTCTCAGCCTTCATCAGTGAGATTTGTTTTTGCACCAGGCAGTGGTTAAGCAAACTCACAGCTGGTTGAAGTGCTGAGAATAAGGGAAGGAAGAGTGCTCAGCCTTTACTGGGACATCTACCATTCCCTCCAAGACACAGGGAACATCGTGAAAGGGACGAGCCAGAGGGTAGGGAGGGCTGCTGCAAGGGGTGCTCTAGAATGACAGGGCCATTGCATTCGTGAACCCAGGGCAACTGCAGTTACCCACATAAGTCCTGCACAAGACTGGACTCCTCAACCTTTCTCCTGAGGAACTACTGACATTTAATGCTGACTGGGGAATGTGGTGTCACTTTCTTCAGTGGTGTAGCCTATACTCCATGACATAACCTGTCACCAATGCTCATACAAGCAACCCTAACAAAATTCACTGAGTCTCTCTCTCACACACACTCACATTAAGGGAGGAGGTGAAACTGCTGGGTGAAATTGAAGGGTTTCAGTGGGAGAGGGAAGGGGATGAGAAGATAGTGTGTATACGTGTGAAAATAACTAAAATTCTTTATATATATATGTAAGAAACTATCAAACATATATTTTAAAAATTGTTTCACGGCTATATATTATTATATTATTAAAAATTAATTATATATTCTTAATAACAAAATTATACATTATATATATACATATATATGTACTGGCAATAATGTTATTTGGATAACAGGAATTGCAGGGTGCTCCTTCTGAATCTTCAAACACTCTCACTGAGGGTTTGGACCCCTGCTACCAAAAAATGTTGTCTTAAGCTTCCTTCTACTGTTAGATCGACTCCTTTCTTGGCTACAATGTTGAGAGTTCAGACTGCAATACTACTACTTTTTTTCCCTTTTGGATGGGATGGTAGCTGTGAAGATCGTTATCTTTTGAGCTACACATATATTTTCTCTGTAAATATTGTACCATCTAATTTGCGTCTTTGGATTCCGCTGATTAGCCATCAACATGTGATTTAAGGAATTCTGCGCACAAGATGCAGAAATCATGACTCAGGAAGTTAACGTCTTAAAGCTCTGACTTGGGATGTATACAGACTCGCACATAATCTGCTTTGGCTTTCAATCTGCAGCTATTACAGGAAGACTTGAAGATCAAGTTCCTCCATGTGTGTCCTTGCAATTCGCAATTCTACACCCAGCAGCAGAAACACGCAGGATGCAAGAGAAGCAAATGTTCAAAACCATCTCTACATACTACCCAAAACTATATGGATACCAGAGGACAGGAAGGGGACAAAGCCAACGAGCCTAAATGCATTTTCCTTTTAACTACTGGAAACTTCTTTAGAGGTAAAGAAGGTAGGGCTGGAGAGATGGCTCAGTGGTTAAGAGCACTGGCTGCTCTTCCAGAGGTCCTGAGTTCAATTCCCAGGAACCACATGGTGGCTCACAATCTCCTATAATGAAAGCTGGTGCCCTCAAATGGCATGTAGCCAGCAGAACACTGTATATGCATAATAAACAAATCTTTAAAAAAAGGGAAGGAAGAAGAAAGAAAGAAAGAAAGAAAGAAAGGAAGGAAGGAAGGGGATTTGGGCAATGGTGGCCCACACCTTTAATCCCAGCACTTGGGAGGCAGGGGCAGGAGGATCTCTGTGAGCTCAAGGCCATCCTGGTGGAAGAAGAGTTCCAGGACAGCCAGAACTCTTACAGCACAGAGAAACCCTGTCTTGAAAAACAACAACAAAATAAATAAAAGAAAAAGAAAAAGAAAGAAAAATAAGGAAATGAAGAAGGTAGCCAGGTCAGGTGACAGAGAGGAATCCTCTGCTCCTTCAAACACATTTCTTTCCTAACCGTACCTGATTTTGAATGACCTCAAGATACTCTAAAGCCATTATGAAGACTGAAGACTGTCTTTCAAAGAGATACTTTTTTTTTTTTTTTTGGCTTGTATTTCTCTTTGCAAAGGCTCTCTGATGTAGAGGAACAATGGTCTGTCTGTTTCAAGGTCTGATTTCTGTTCTCTTTATGTATTTGGACTTGGAAAGCTTACACGGGGCATGTGCAAATCTGACATCTGGGAGAAAGTAAAGCGCTTTCCCTTCTCCATCCTTTGAAAACCTCCCACTGATGAGAATGCAGGTGTGCACAAGGAACTCTTGAGAACGCTATCATCCAGCACTAAGGTCCTATTCCCACCAAGGAGAAAGCGTCCACCAGATAATGTCCTTATCTATAAAGTGTGGTCTTTTATAACAATGCTATGACAATGTATATGACACACTGGATGTTTACTAAATATTAGTCCTCTTTCATTTTTAGGAAAGTAAATCAACAATGTAGAAATTAAAAAAAAAAAGGCAAAGACATCAGTGGAGAGGCTTCCTGGCCTGAATTCAGAGGGATAAGAAGAGGGGAATTGGCAGGCTTTCTTCTATAGACTGAGGATGTAGAGTTCCAGTGGTTCTCAGGAAGTATGGGACTTGATACAACTTTCATCCTAATTTGAAACATCTAAATTGACATTAGCATGGTAGCACATGTCTGTAATACTCACACTCCAGAGGAGGAGGCAGGAAGATTCCAAGTTCAAGTCTAGCCTGGACTATGAGACCCAAAATATAAAAATAATAGAAGATGAGGAAGAGGAGCAGCTATTAGTTGGTGGAGGATTGGCTGTTTATCTGGTGCTAATGCTGTTTTGGGAAGTTTACAAACAGCACTCTACCTAATCTTTCTTGGCAATAACTTATGGAATAGATACTATGGATACAAAGAAACAGAAGCAGAGGATAGTCATTAAAAGCATGTAAACTGCATTCACAGGCTAACATTCATGTATAACTAGACCCTGAGAGTGAGAAAACATTTCCTCAACAACCCATCGTCAAAGCTGTAGCCCATGAACCAAGAAATTCCACAGCGTAGAGTCTGTTATCACAGCTGTCCTGCCTCTTGGGCAGAGTGAAGGACCCTGAAAGTCATCAGAAGTCATGTTGAATTTGGATCCATGTGGAACCTCTCCTCCTTGGATCTAGCTTCCTTTTGGAGGGCAGGTTCAAGGAGGGAGATGCTGACTGGCATCTGTTTTTTCCTTCTCACCTTCTGACCTGGGGTCGGAGCTTCAACAAACAGTGAATATGTGCATGCATCCTCTTCTCTGGGAGCTCACACACCTGAGAGAGGCTCACTTCCTGCAACCAGTGAAGTCTAAGGCCTCTGGGTCAAAAGTTTGCTGTGGAGTGGGATGGAGCCAGAATTATCCTCTGCCTAAAATCTGTTTGTATTACTCTCTATTAGGCAGGCCTGCTTGAGAGCATCTCTCAATATCCTTTAAAAAGATCATTTATTTATTTGGAGTGTGTGTATGCGTGCACTTGTGTGCATGCACTTACACGCATTTGGGAGCCAGTGAATGCTAAATAGGGTGATGGCACCACTGGAGTTGAAGTTACAGGAGTTTTTGAGCTGCCCAATGTGGGTGCTGGGAACAGAATTCTGGTCCTCTAAAAGAGCAGTAAGTGCTCTTACCTGATGAACCATTTCTCTGGCCCCATCTCTCATTATCTTAAGGTAAGATTCTCAAGATGTCAGGCAGTCCCAAGGTCCTATTCAGATTACGAGAACTAAAGGTCAGCAGTAAGATGGGATGGGCTTGGTTTCTGGAGCTTCTCTCAAAACTGGCATCACACCCAGACCCTCAGAATCTTCTCAGGAAAAGCCAGGCATTCTTTTCTTTAAGGGTTTGCACTCAGAGTCTGCACACTGCTTTTCCACTGGACAGTTACACTCAGCATCTCGGGTATGCCTGGGCCTCTCTGTTCCACTGTCTCTTTTCCATATAATTCCTGGCCATGGTATGAAGAGAATAGAGATAGCAAATGATTAGATGGCAAAGTTCATCTGGTGATCACTTCTTGAAATTCCTTAATTGGTGTTCTATCAGGTGTCCTTAAAATTTCTGTATGCCTTGACTTCTGATCATGATATAAAGGTGGAAACAGGAATAATGTTGAGATGGCTCGGGCAAGGTAGGTAAGAGGATGCTTTCGGGACTGGGAAAGACAGGAAAACCTTCAAATGGCCAATTTACTGTCAAGTTTAAAGTCATTCTGCCTTGAGAAATTGTGTAGAATGTTCAAGATACTTCCTTGTAGTTGTTCAAATAATTTCCAGTGATGATAAAATACTTTTCATTTAGTTTTGCAGGGAACCCTGACTGCTCTTCAGACTGGAGAGGGAGGGGGAGAGGAGTAGAGGGAGGGGGAGAGGAGTGGGAGGGAAATGGGAGGCTGGGAGGAGGCGGAAAATTTTTTTTTCAATAAAAAAAAATTAAAAAAAACAACAACAACAACAAAAACAACAACAACAACAAAATCCGCTCTCATTAAGCCAAAGGAGAAGAGAGTGGCAGGTGAAGAACCAGTGCAATGGTGCCATCCATGCCTGACCCTCTGGGCCTTCAGTTCCTGTCACAGCCTTTCTGTCAGCACTGTCCTGTGGGAGAGACCAACTCTCTCTCCCTGTACCTACTAAAGGAGCCCTTCTTCATAACCCCTCACTGCCCCACCTCCTACTCCCACCCCCGGCTCCTAAGAGCTTGGGGGTCTGGCATCTTAAAAATACTCATGATCCCATCTTTGAGTTACTTGCCATTCTCTAAATCATTAAATTTGTTTAAAAAGTTGTTAGCAAATGTTGCTTCATCATTTATCTTGCTTGTCCTTGAATACCTCTGGATCATAAGGTGTGTGTGTGCTTAGGAGACAGAGAGACACCAGATTCTGCTCTCAGGACAGCCACTCTGAGGTGACCTTTGCCCAGTTCGCTGCCCCCCCTGCTATCTGTGGCTGACCCATCCCCTTCCCAGGATCCCTCACTCTCCTGGTCTGGTATTCTCCTATCTCTCAGATCTTTTCTTCTGTTTTGTTTTCCTCCTTTGAAGATTCTTTGTTCTCTTCTTATCACTCAATGTAAACATTCCTCAGGTTCTATTTCCCCCTTTTTCTTTCAAAAAAGTCTTCTTTGAAGTTTCCTGTATTTATGGTATAAATTATGGCCTCCTGGCCAAAGGGTTTCCTACCCCTAATTTCAAATATTTCTGTGTAATCTGGGACCCCCATTTGTAACTCACTATCCTGCTGCCAGTGGGGATACCTCCTGTTCCATGCTTTATGCTGCACGAAATGAACTCTATTCTCCAAAACCTTCTGTCCCCTTGCTGGGGCTTAAACCCAGTGTCCCAGGCATGCCGTGCAAACTTCCACCATTGAGCTGTATCTTTAGCCATGTTTCTCTTCTGTGGTTTTTCTTGCTTGCCCATTTGTTTGGGTTCTCTTTTGTTTTTTGAGAAAGAGACTTGATAAGATGACCAGACTGACCTTAAACTCACTTTGCTCCCCAGGCAGGTCTTGAACTTGTGATCTTCCTGCAGTAGCCTCCTGAGTGGTTAAGACTGGAGTAGACCTGTTCCACTAGGCCCAGATCACTAAACCTCCTGTTTTTGCTATCTTGGTGGTGTTACCTATGATAATTTTCCTTCTCTATTTAGTAGTGGTAGTCTTCCAGAGTTTTCACCCCTATCTTAGCCTGATGAGTCTGGCTTCCTGGGATGTCCATTTGCTCCTCCTCCTCTTATCCCTAGCTCGGTTCAGATTACCAATAGCGTGAACTACTGACAATGTCTCTTGAGTGTTCTCCTCTCTCCAGTTGGCCTCTCTCATCCCTATATGCCCCACATACCTGCTGCTAAGTTAGGCCTTCCTTAAGCAGAGTTCTGACGGTGAAAAGTTTCTTTAAAACCCTTCCTGAGGATTTTAAAGTTTTGAACTAGAGGGCAAACTCGTCATACTTTACCTGAATGCCTCACATTCAATGAAATTTTATTCACCTTTCAAAAGAGGTCAGTTGGAATCTCTTCAATAAACTTAACTAGATGTTTATGGGTTATAGTGTATTACATAACCACTCTGAATTCTAAGATAACGGTGTTTTGAAGACATAGGCTAAATTCTAAGACTGTTGATGGCAGATCTTTGGGCACCCATAGAATGCAGTAAAGTACATGAACACTCGCACTCGACACACAAAAGCTGAGCAAGTGAATGGTTGCCGAGGGTCACAGTGCCGGGGATGTATTTTCAACCACCCCGTAGGGGAGTCTTTTCTGATAGTATCTGCTCCTTTTCACACAAATCTAAGTCTCCAAGCACTGGACCCCAGCTGGCAAACAGCATCCTGTAAAGCACCAGGCCTGAGGCCCTCTGCCTTGCAAACATCATGACTGACTGACAGGCAAACAGTCCTGAGTCTGCTGTTCACAGTGAGTTCTCCAAGAGGCAGGCACACTGACTCGGAACCAGTGCTACATTCAGTGAGAGAAAGACAAGAGCCTACAAAGATGTCTTAGAAAGAAAAAGTGTGACCCTAAGCACAATAAATATAAACAATAGACAATCAGAGCAGTAACAAACAAACAACTGGCCTTCTAATGGGCAAGTGCTGCACTCAGCATTAAAATCTCAGAATAGGAGGGTATAAAAGGTAACAAAACAACCCCCAAAACATCATAACTCAGAGGTAGGGAAGTGACTTTTTAAAAAGGAAAAGACTCTTTTTTTTTTTTTTTTTTTTTTTTGGTTTTTCGAGACAGAGTTTCTCTGTGGTTTTGGAGCCTGTCCTGGAACTAGCTCTTGTAGACCAGGCTGGCCTCGAACTCACAGAGATCCACCTGCCTCTGCCTCCCGAGTGCTGGGATTAAAGGCGTGCGCCACCACCGCCCGGCAGGAAAAGACTCTTTTAAAGAAATAAAATCCACACGTACTTGGTTAATAGAAGGGCAAAAAATTAGTTTACACTGTTAGGAAGGAAAGGAAGATATACACTATGTTCCTTTTGTAACGTGGAAGAGAAGGGAACTCGGGCATTCTGGAGGCAGCCGCAGCACCTACTTCCATTACCGGTGCTCTCTTTACTACTTAATTGATACATAATTTATTAGGAAATTAATTAGCCAAGCCATAGGATGGTAACTATCTGTGCTTGTTATTCTCCTCTCCCCAGTTGGGATGCATTTCTCCTGCAGATTAGTGTGACCCCAAAATGTTTTCAGGATTGTCCAACTTGTCCTAAATTCCATAAATATCTCTGTCAGAGGGTGCTGTTTTTTTTTTTTTTTTTTTTTTTTGCCATGTCTCTATTACGGTTCTTCACAGATGGACCATTTTTGTCCTTCCAAAGTCTAAGAATAACTCTTTCAGTTATCAAGACATACCAAAATCCAGTTCAGCTGCCCCCGTGGGATTCCAGTTAGTTTAGACACATCTGCTGAGATACACGCATCAGAATCCAAATGAAGTCTTTGTTTGATTATACATTTCGAACATTTATAGAGGTTTTTTTGGGGCCAAAATGGTTTTCATTTTTTTGGCACCCCAGAGATCTTCAGTTACAAACACTGCCTTCTGAGCACCTCCAACAGAAACCCAATCTTTCCATGTGAACAGGTGCCTCAGGAAGGTTTTGGAAGGTTTTACACTGAATCAGCTTTCCGATTGGAAACTTTCTGAACATGCAGTCAAATTTGCCAGAGAGACCTTCAAACTTGCTTGAGCAGTTTTCACTCATACAGACATGCATTCACACTTAGAGACAGCCCAAGTACAGCAAATCAGAGCCCTGAAAAACTGAAGTTTCTTTCTTAAAGGTTAAATACCATATGCAACCAAACTGAGCAAAAAAGGAATGCATGACAGGAAAGAATGAGCAAGTAGCAGGAGGATCCTCAATGAGCATACCCCCCCCCCCCCACCAGGCTGGGCTGGGGTTTAAGCCACACACCTTTCCAGAACAATTTTTATGTCTCCTAATTTCCATTACACAACCAAGCACTTGCATTTCAAAGACCATGCCACCAAGGCACATTGCTAATGATCCCTTTTACTCACAATTCCGTTCACTTATTTTGAGACATGCCCTTCTCTAACACAAATGGGTCAACCAGATTAATATGCACAGGAAGAAAACACTATTCTCTAAATGAGAGGTTCTTTTATAAAGCCCACCCTTTACCTGAATTCCCTACAACTCCCCACCCTCACTAGTTTGAAAATACACTATGGTCATTAGAGAATAAAATAACTTTAAATTCTGAAGCCTAAGGAGTTAGGAAAGTCACTCCTCCACTGGGCAAGCCTGGAATTCATGAGGGAAAATCTGCTTTCAAGTTGTTCTTACGGCCCAGGACCAGATGCTCCAAGGTGGCCAGAAACCTTTGTCTACACCCACTTACAGATTTCTGGCTCTTTATCAGGGACTCAGAGGTTTATTTGCAGAAATGAATCATTTCCTTCAAAGTCTCCCTTACCCTATTTACATGCTTGCATATTCCTTCCATTTTGTTTTCCCCTACAGCATTTCTAAGGAATTAATTATCTAGAAGAACAGGAACATACAGTAAGTACATCTGAGATCCAGGATGGGACACAGTATGTCATCTATTAGGCCTGGCTAAGACCAGCAGCTGATGCTAAATGGGAAGGAACATGCACCAAATGTTTTTTAATCACAAAGTTAGTAATTAATTGCTCTTTAAAATACATTTTATGCTTCTTTCTGTCTGTGTACATGAAATGCACATTTATTACATGCCAAAAATTACAACATTATGGTTTAAATGTGACTGGCACGGAAGTCCGGAAACCAGAGTTAATGTCCCCAAAGCAACTTTAATCCTGTCTGTGTGCACATGGAGAGCATGCCTTCCGTTACAGGATAATGCACAGAGATGGTTTGGGGAGGGGCACTAAAGGCTCACATCCTCAACTGGAGTTCCAGCGAGCCACAAAGGGTGAAGGCTGCTTCTTTCCACAGACATGGCTAAAAACAATGTTCTCCTGCCGGTGTTGTGTAACCACGCAATGAAAGAGTCTGCTGTGATGCTGCACTCGGCACTCAAGGGGACAGTTTCTGTTGCTGTGGGAACCTGAACTTTGCATTTCCTGACTTGGGGGTAATTAAAATGTCAGCCTTAATGTGGCATTAATGGAGTTTGCCATAAAAATCCTCTTTGTTTTGTTCTCTCAGAAATTGCTTAAAAGTTCAAAATGATCCAAGTGTACTAAAAATTTAATCACAGGGCCTTGCATGAGTGAAGGGAAGAGTGGAAAGAGGGAAGGCCAGGGAAGATGGCAGGCAGGAGACAGGAAAAGAAGAACCCACAGTCTCCTCGACAGCAGGCAGCCCCAGCAGCACCATGCTACCTACACAGCTAAACTTAAACCCACCCACGCAACAGTTTGGTAATGTGTAAAGGTTAAATTAAAAATAAATAAAAACTGTTAATGCATAAATGCATCTTGGCAAGGACACAAGAACTAGACAGTCTGATGAGTCCAGCACAGAAACACTGGAAGGTGAGTGACCACGGATGTCAGCTTCTGACGAGAGGAACTAGTGCAGACCTCCAGTAGAAGCGGGAAGGGCCACCAAAGGGAGAAATGCTTCTTCCTTCCATGGGAAGGAGCCTGGTCTGGGGTGGGGAAACAAGATGGAAGAGATATGCAAGGAAAAATTCTGGTTGCTTCTATCTCACAAGTACGATGTGATGGGCTACAGCTTGACAGTTGTCAGGACAGGAGGCCTTCATCTGTGCTAGTGACACCGTTTTGTCCTGTTGAAGTACACAGCCTGTTTGGTGGGCTAACTGCTCTATTAAACACCGAGGGCTCTTGCACCCCTTCTCTTCCCAAATTCAGCTTAATGCCTTCTATTATCGTCATCTGAAGCTGTTTATCGTTATGCTTTCAGAAATGGTGTAGAGGTGACAAGCTCCGTGGAAATGGTAGAATATTGCTGAGAGGAAATTGTGTTGAGGAGTGCTCTGCCAAACAGCATGCATTTCTGTGGCAAGATAACAAGAGCATCTCGCTGAAGCAAAGCCTATCCAGCTATGCGACTTCTGCTTTTGGACAGCACTAGGATCTTTGGCCAAGGCGGAAGTGCCACGGCACAGCAGGTTACATAGCCAACTGATCAGTTAAGGTGCTGGAATGGTCATCTCTCCATGGGTATATGCAAAAGCACTGTGGCTCGTCACCTCTCCTAGTTACAGCAGAGCTGACTTCTCTTCTGCGGGGATGATTTATCTCCTGTGTTTTTATAACCACATCACCATTATGAGTAGCCACACACTTCCAAGATGCCGGTTCATAGCTAGGAATACCATCTTTGCACTTTGAGCAGAGAGTTCTGGACAATCAGAATGAGAGCAAACTGGTAAGCACTTGTCAGCACCCACGTGAGCACACTGCAGCAAATCCTGCCTCAGCGAGGTGTCAGTTCTCTCAGTTCTCTCATCCGTAAATTGGGAAGAATCATGCTGACGGACAGGAAGCCATGACTAAGAATAATTTTGCTAAGCACACAACACAATAAAAAGGTGCTATGAAAACTCAAGCACTTGTGAAAGCCTGGAACACCACAGACTGGTAGAATGTTCCTGAAGTTAAAGAGACTAACAAGTCAAGGACACTATTTTTAAATGCCCCAAATCTGTTCATTCTAAATAGGAACTGAATATTTTACCTTAAAGAAATTAGGCTTTTAAATTAATCTATGGCAAGAATGACATTTGAAAGTAAAAAAAATAAAAAAAAATCCTCTTGAATGCAAGAAGAGCATCCAAAAAATTTAACAGCTTAAAATAAACTCCTTTCCTGTCTTCTCTCAGGCAATCTCCAAATGGACAGATTTCTGTGAATCTTTCCTAAAAACAACCTTCCTTTAAGTGTAGGCTCAAATCAGGACAAACTACAATCTAAATATGTTTAGAGAGAAGTAGAATCCGTTTCAACAACAGGTCGGTGTGGAGAAGACTTACACATCTTAATGGCAAAATCAAAGTGACTTTCGAGACAGCGGAGATTAAGTTTCTCCTCCCATTTCGGTCTCCTTCCAACTGCATTCACACACCGACTGAGCTCCACTCTGTCGGCTTCCACAGGACTGTACCGACAGCACCTTCCTGCTGTTCCTTCCACATATGCCAGGCTAGTAGGGCAAGCGAGGCCTGGCCAGAGGATGCTTACTACAGTGTGAGGAGCACGGTGGCTTTCATTTCATGCCGGATTTCTGGGCTAGGGCCATCCCATGCAATCTTCCCCATAGGTCTGGCGGGAAGCCAGGTGTTGAAGGTGCACACTGAGACTCCAGCCTTTCACCAGAGGGAAAGCCACCTTCCTGGTGGGCAGGGGCAGTGGACACATGTCTGTGGGGCACTGTGCCATGCTATTTTCAAGTTCTTCCTGTAATTACCATTAGGCTGGAGACTTCCAGGCAAGAAAGCCATGGACGTGACTATGATGATGGTCCCTGGGATAAAGTCCCTGCTTCCGGCCTCTACTCGAAACAGAAGCGGCAAGTTTGGCTGCACAGATCACGTGGCACTGAGTGACTCAGATCTCATTTTCTTTCCATTTTCTAGTGACAGCTGGAGTGTGGCTGAAGCCCAACCCCTGCCCCAGCTCACATCCCTTGTCTAGAGGCTATGATGGCAAAGTGAGTGGGGGAGGGAATCGCCCAGATTTACCCTTCGTCCTCCTTGCAGAATTCTACATTTATTCTGTGAGAGAAATAACAACAAGAGATTTCCTAATGGAGATTTTTTTTTTTTTTAAATTTGTCTTGGAGGAACAGGATAAATGGAGCCCTTTTGGGAAATAAAGCTTTCCTGGTATATTTAACTCACTCTATTATGCCAGCTCTCTGCCTGTTACCAGACACCCTGTGGAGAGATCAGTTCAGAAGACTTGTTGGGCATCTTGAAGCTAAACGGAATACTTTTTTGGTTTGGTATTGTCAACACATGTGTTCCTCTCTCAAGTACTGGGTTACACTCGAGAAACGAAAAACAGCCTTCTAACGTGATTTATCAACTTTCTTAAAATAGAATTTAAGAAGTGACTTCTAGATTAGTGAGATGGCAAAAATAAACACCAAAGAAGTGATTTCAATAGTGACGATTCTCATTAAGTGCCCATTTCCAAATTTAGCCCGTAGGCAGTTTTTTTTAATTAAAAAATATTTTTAACCTGTGTTCTTATTGGCTATGAGAAGTCTGGGTGGCTTTTGGATTCTTGGAAGCCATTCTCTTTTCTTCTGTAAATGTATGCTATCCTTTAACCACTTCAAAATAAATTAAAAACTGGAAAGACCGAAATTCAGCCAAGCTACATGAGACTCCAATAACTAATGCAAATCTGACTCGGGTTATGTAATTTGGAAATGGTTGTTTCCTTGTGTCTCACTGGCCTTCTGAGGTCCATATTTGGTTGTTCCATTTAGTAATGGTAGAAGTGCTGTTACCAAGAGCAAGAATAATCAGTAAGGCGCAATACAACTTCTTTTTGTGAATTTCTCGTGAAAGAGAATGTGACCCATGTAACTAATCAGCATTTCGAGGCCAAATGCCTGGTCACCTGGCTTTAAAAGATACTCTGGCTTTGAGAATATATAGTTGCTGGCTGGATCAAAATGGCGCCATGTTACTCTTGGCTACTCTGGAAGACCAAATGGAAACAGCTTGCTCTGAATACAAAACAGCAGGGAACCCCGGGGCGGGGGAGAAGACCCATGCCAGGCACTGGGGAGACAAGGTCACCTCACTGGCGTACTCACAGTCAGACGACCCGGTGTGAGCGTGAGAGTTTGTCAGTGAATGTGTTGAGTGGATGAGGGCTGGGTCTGGAGACAAAACAGCTTCAAAGTTCAGGCAGGGAAGGCCCGGCTTGGCGCTGGATCCACCCGGCTGAGTAATCTCATTCTCCTCAGATGCCTTCTGGTTTTCAGCTGTCTTGGGTTTCTTCCTGAGAATAAACAAAGGGCCCTTTGAAGGAACTGACTGCATATTTGGGAAAAGGCATTTTTAGAATCTGTTAAAGATAACTTGACTTTTTTTTCTGAAGGGGGATGGGAGGGAGTCCAGTATGTCCCTTGTTTTAAAACAAGCTGATTCTTGTTTTTTTCCCTCCAGTAATGGCCTAACTGGGAACACATGAAAGCATATGGGCCAAGCAAACAGCACCGCATTTGGACTCTGTTGGCTGTATAAAAAGACCCTGTCCCAGAACTTTAGACAGCTTGAGCTACGTATGGCTGACATTATCCAAGAAAGCATCCTGTCCCTCTTAGAGCTTTAACATGGTCTGGAAAAAATGCTGTGGAGGTTTACCGTTCTAGCATTTGTCGGGAAGCTTAGAGACAGGCCTGTGGAGTAATGGGAAGAGTAATGGACAGGGAGTCAGGAGACTTGAGCTACGGTACTAGCTGTGCCAGCAACTTGCTGTGTGGCTTTGGGCACCTCACTTCACCTCTCTGGGCGTCAGTTTCCTCATCTGCAAAATAAAGCGCTTAGATTAGAGGGCCCTACAAGGTTCCTTCTAGCTTCAAGTCTGTTTTTGGAGCACATTGTGGAGTATCCCACTTTCCTGTTCCTATTAGTTTTATTTTAAGTCAATTCATAATTCAAATCAGAACCTCGACCTGCAGGCTGTCCAGATGAGAGGGGTGGTGTAGAAAGTGAAGAGTGGTTAGGAAGAGCTCAGGTTCCTGCAGCTAAGCGGGGGAGGAGCACATACATACTCTTCACCCTCCTCTTTATTCATCCAGGTCTTAAGCAGCTCCTTGTTCTTAGGTTTAGTCCAGGCTCCCGGAGTTCAGGAGTGCCAGTGGCATTTGCCTTGTGAGAAAGAGATTGCTGCTGGGCAGGAGAAAGGTGGTGGTGGTATTTAGTGTCAGGAGTAGAAGTGCAACAGTTCAGCTATCAGTCAGTTCAGGGCTCCTCTCCCCGTGGCAATGCCAACGATAGTAACTAGCAAATCAACATCTAGAGCAGATGGACCCCAGACCCCAGGAAAAAGGGATTAGGAGTTCCTCCTTGAACACGTCCCCAGTTTCTGTGGCTTTGTGTCTTTTTCTATCACTATGTAACCAGAGAGTATGTTTTTTTTTCTTTTTGGATAGATTATGTGTGGGACATAATTTGTTGTAAGTCGCTATGTTTCCATGTTCTCCTTGTTTCTATGAGCATGGCATTGGACTTGTATACAGAATATTTCGTATTGAAATGTGTTGTACTGGGTAGTCAAATCTGCCCTCGCAGAATATGGTGTTATGATTAGTATGCTGTGTTTTTAGTCCAACAGGTTGTGAAATCAAATCTGTTTCTTCAGAGGGCATGAGGCAGAAATAGCATGGTAAAGATTAGAATTGGGGGAAGGGGGCTTTCCGATATATTTTTCAAAGTGGAGAAAGCCAACATATAAAAAAAAGTCTCATTGCTGAAGGGGCAACTCTGGGACTAACCCTTGAATCCCATGCCTACCTGGGGACCCCCAAGAATCTGCTACTCTGGTTTACCAGATTAAGAAAGCATCCAAGATCAAATTCTCCAAGGTCCCCCTACCCCCTTTCTCCCCTTGGAGAGCCAGTGTTTCTCCTGATGTGTCTATTTCCTGCAGTGTGGTCTGCTGTAGAAGCCCCAGGTGCAGCGCTCACCTTCCTCGGCCTCAGCTTACCCTGCAGTCCTCTCAAGTCTGTTCCCTGTCCAGGATGCTGGTGTCCACTATCTTTCTCACCACCCCTTAACTCCCTTGTCCTACTGCGTTCCAATCAGTAAATCCTACAGGACCTGATAGCCTGGCATTCAAGGTCAGTTCCTTCTCTGCCCTATATTGTTTTACGGGTCCTATACATTGGCCGTCTTGGAGTTTGTTTATCATTCCCAGAGCTCTGGAATGTATTTTCTGGGCTCTTCAACTTTACTCATCACTGTTCTTGCTTTGATCAGTATTTTCTCCTCTCTGCCTGATGAAAAGAGACATACCATTCACACTTATTAAATGCCAGCTTCATGATATGCTGCTGTGTGTCCCCTCTTTCAGCAAGGATGACTCTTCTCTGTGTCATCCTGAAATCTCTCAGTACTTTCAGGACTCGTGTTTTCCTCACTAACCCTCACCTTGTTAGTTACATGCTATTACTTCTAGGAGAAAATGACCTCTCTGTGGGAAGAGGAATACTTTAGTTATTGATATATTCCTGCTCTTCATCCTTTTTTTCCTTTTGCCCTTCTGCTCTGCTAGCTTCATTCATTCACTCATTCACACATTCACTTTACAAATACCATGGCTGCGATGTGTTACACAGGTTATGGGCCGACCAGTGTGGGTCCTGTCCTCCCAGAGTTTACCCTTTCTTTAGTCTATACCGTAAACCAGGGCAACTTATACACAGCAGCCATTCAATAGCTGTTTGCTGATGGAATTAAACAGAGCTGAAATTCAAGTACACTTGGAGACTAGTCCCAGTCTGAATCTCAATTAAGTTTCCTAGTTTTTATGCAGCAGTGGAATCAACCTGGATTGGTTGCTTTTTCATTGATTACATGAAGAGTATTTAATAAGAGTGGCTGGTCCTTGTAATTCATCTAAATATAGGGACAAAACACCAATGACCATTATCATGTATCAGAAAAGAAAATGACCTCTGGTGCTTACAGACAAGGCCTGAGCTAGTTTCAGACATGAGGTTCGGAGAATTAAGGGTGCTCTTTTCCAAGCCCCAGTACTGCCAAACCACCCAATGACTCTAAATTAACCCTGGAGAAATTGCACTGCTTACGTTCTTGCTTCTTGTCTTGAATTGGATTTTGATACCTGCCTGATATCTGTGCCTCACCTTATGTCTACGATCACCTTGGGCGTCTGTCCATGGCACAGGGGCATTGTAGCCTCCTCTGCAAGAAGGACCCCTTCAAGACCAACCTACCCGGCTCCTTCACTCATTTGCTTAGTATCACTATAGTTGTCCTTTTACCATGGCTGTTTCCAGTCACAGACAAGAGCACGGCATACTGACCATCGAACATTTCCTCTACCACCCTAACCTCTTTCACAATTCTTTGGAAAGACTCCTTTTTCTGAAGCCAAGAAACAGCAACACATAACACCAATCTGTCTGACACGCACAGGTGCTGTTCTATGACCCATTTTTTTTCAGTTTGTGGTTTATTAAGGAGGAAAGAGCAAGCTCTCTTGTAATTAACTGAAAATGCCTTCTTTGGTTGCATAAAAAGGATTGTATAAACATGGCACATCTGAGGATGTGTCTGGACAAGCCTTTGTAGCTTGTACTATCCCCTGGAACCTGTAGAGGGCAGCAGCACACTGGCTGACTCCAGGCAGCATTTCAGAGAACAAACTCCTACCAGAACCTTCCTCCTGGTCACCATGCCAAAGGCTGGTTTGCCAAGCTCTTTCTGGCCTCTCAGTCTCTTTCAAGTTTGTTCTCTCCCCCGCCTGCTGTGCGCCTCTCTCTCTCTCTCTCTCTCTCTCTCTCTCTCTCTCTCTCTCTCTGTTTCTCTCTCTCTCTCTCTCTCTCTCTGTTTCTCTCTCTCTCTCTCTCTCTCTCTCTGTTTCTCTCTCTCTCTCTCTCTCTCTCTCTGTTTCTCTCTCTCTCTCTCTCTGTTTCTCTCTCTCTCTCTCTCTCCCTCTCTCTCTCTCTGTTTCTCTCTCTCTCTCTCTCTCTCTCTCCCTCCCTCCCTCCCTCCCTGTTAAAATTATACACTGTTATGAGGTGGCCCCTCATCCGGAAAATGAAAACTTCAACGAAAAAGTCAGACAGGCCAACAACAACAAAGAAAACCCGGGGGAAAGGGGAAGGGGGCTGTGACAGAAAAAGACTTCAGAACAAGAAAGGGGCAGATGTTTCGTAAATATATGCAAAGCAAAACTGGGTGTACCCAGAACACTTCCACAGAAAAACAGGCCAATCATTGTGCACTTCCTCCCGCCACACTGGTGGAGCTCTGCATTAAAAAAAAAAAAAAAAAAGAAAGAAAAAGAAAAAAAAGTGTGGCCGCAGGCACCCGCCTTTCAACGGTCAGTGCTGACATTCTGACTGAACACGTCCCAATTGTCCAAAGAGAACAAAAACATTTTCATCTCCCCACTGTGAACATTTTTGTTATGAGAAAAAGGCTGCTTCAAGAAATAGGAAGGCGGTTTAAGGTGAAGGGCAGTCGAGTTAGCCAGCAGAACCTTCTGTGTTTTAACTCTCCCTGTGCTGGTCCTGACAGAAAGTTTCGGGCTGAAAGATAGCAGTGAGCAAGGCTGTGGAGGATGCTGGCTCTCGCCTAACTAGACCATATTGTTTGTGCAAAGAAAGATGCATTAAAACATATGGATACGCTGCTAGGTATTAAGCATGTTAAATGCATGGAAATTAGGCGGAATGGTGCTGTTGGATGTATATAGTTCACACTCCTTCACACATACTGCACACATACAGAGATGGCAATGCTTTCTGTAACATATGGAAAAATAAATATTTTATCTGCGTGAGCTCTTATCAGTCTCCAGGGTCTGTGGAGAGGCAAGTGCTTCCTCTCTCTCTCTCTCTCTCTCTCTCTCTCTCTCTCTCTCCCAATTCTCTCCCTTCAGTGGGCTCATGCCGTCTCCTGCACATGAACAGCTTCCCACTTAGCAGCCTGTGTGGCTAGGAAAGGGTTACGCAGAACCTCCCTTTCATAAATAATCACTCAGTCATTTAGATCAGCCTTTTGGAAGTGGCAACTATTTCCCTCCTCTGTTTCACACTGTAGAGTGTCTGGGGAGGGTGGGGTGGAAGTAAAGGACTACTGCCACCTGGGGAGGGGGTTTAGGAAAACTGAGCCCAAGGCAGGTTAGTCTGCATCTCGGAGTCTCCATCTTCCCCATCCGTAAAATGGGAACAGCAATACCTTCCAGCTGTGGGCTGTGGCTAAGAGTAAAGGAGAAGAGCCAGGTTGTGTTTAGAACAAGGCTGGCCCAGGAGCAAGTAGTCTATGAGAGAGCTTTTTGGAAAATAGTAGTTCTGTGGTGTTCAGTTAGCTGTGGAAGTAAGGCGTGTCCACTGCAGTCATCTTTTGAATATCTCGGTCAGGGGCAAGGGCAAAAGGATTGTTGTTGTAGCGAGCAAACTCTTCTTTCAACCCTGGCCTCACTGCCCGCCCCCCACCTCTCCTGTTCTCACATGCCTATCATTGCTGTGGCTGCATTGAGGACTCCTTGGAGCTGAGGGTCAAGCAAGCTGCACTTGGCCTGCAGTGGCCCATCGGCCTGAACACTATAGGCTATTCATGAAACCAACCTACATGACTCTTGCTTATCACGCCTTCTTACAATTTATCCTTTCACAACTTGGCCCAGTATTCTCACATTAATTTAAAATGTTTTCATGATTAAAGCATTTTATTATCTCAATCTCTTCTCCCCCTTCTTCTTGGCAGGGCTGATTTACAATATTTTTCAGTGTCTTTCCTCACTGCAGTCGGGATCCTGGCAGGAAATAAATGGTACATGTAAAGCCCCCCCCCCCCCCTTGTTTTTTCTTGAGACAGGGTTTCATTGTGCATCCTCGACTATCCTGGAATTAGCTCTGTAACTGGCCTCAGACTCATAGAGATCCTCCTGCCTCTGCCTCCTAAGTGCTGTGGTTAAAGGTGTGTGTCACTACTGCCCAGCTACAGGTAAAGCTTCTAACTGAAGGGAGTTTGCTGAAGGAGCTGCGTCCCAAGGAGTGGATGAGACCAAGGGACACTCTCAAGCGATGGAGCAGCAATGGAGAGCTGTTGACCTCATCATACCGCAGTGGAACTGGAAGGCGAGAGCGGGCACATTTCTGCACTGAGTCAGGATGGCACTAGGGTGGGCGCTCACACTCTTACAGAAGTCTTCTTTAGGCCTGATTTTCAGGGAAGCTAGAGAACAGGTGAGCCTGGGTACTGGAGTCCTGAGAAGCCTCTGGGTCATGCGCGAGGACAGGGACTGGGAGGTGGGGTGGCAAGATTCATTTGCATACCTATTGTTTCCCCTTTGCATTTCTTTCACACTTTTCCTCTCAATTATACTTTCTGGAAGGAAAAAGGAAAATAAAATCAAATCAGTCCTTGGTTAGCTTCTATGTACCTATTTTGTCTGTTTGTCATTTATAGAGCAGGGAAACTGAATGTAAGCTCACAAGTAGGGATTTGTTTGTGTTCCTTGCTATATCCCAGTGCCCAGAATAGTGTCTGGCACCCACTGAAGGCTCAGCAAGTTTTAGTGGAGTAGACACACTCATCTCTGCCATGCCAGACCCTCTATACACATCCTCTCACTTCATGATCATGCAGCAAGGGGAAGTCGGCAGGCTTGAGCATGTGTGCAGGTAATGTGCGAAAACCCAGCACTCACCTCAACCATCACCTCTCAAACTTTGGGAACAGGTGCAGAGCCCTGGCAGCTCTCAGGAAGGGACCCACTTTTGTAAAGTTCCCATTTTTATATTGTTCCCACCTTGGTGACTATTTTCTTTCATGTATGTAAGGAAGCAGTCTCTGAAGAGCAGACACTGATAGGGTTATAAGCCAACCTGCCCATGTCCTGAGCCCAGGGGAAGATGAAACACCGCTCTGAAGCAAAAACAGCTGACTGGGCATTTCCTTGCAATTCCAAGAGAGATCAGGTATCAGTTCTTAGGTCGAGGCCTGCGTTCTCTGCAGCACAAGGACTCTGCGCAAACCTCGACACCAGTCTATACCCTAGAGTGACTGTGCTCTTGGCACAGGCATCACTCTGTGTTGAAGCAAAACTCAGATGTGAGAAACTATTCAGATGTGAGGCTTTCTAAGGGACTCCTTGTGCTTGAACATAAGGATAAATTATGCAATTAAGTTCCCTGTGTGATTATAGGCAAAAGAAACAACTTATGGTCCTCTCCTCATGTCTGTAAGCACTCGTTCCTCAATGCCCTTCATTGCCCATCTTGGCTAGAAAGGCCTGTCTATCACCTACACACCAGCTATCATCAATTGTCAAGAAACCAAACGCAATACAGGTAAAATAACTCAAAACAAAACTCTGGCTTCATTTCTTTGGGTTTGAGGTCTGCTAGAATAGCTAAAGACTTAGGTAATATGAATGTGAAATGTCCTACCTGAACCTAAGAGGAGTATTAGCCCCCCAGGTTTAGCATTTTCTAGTAACAGAGACTTCGGTAAATCACCATCCCATTACCTGCCTTCTAATGTACAGGAAAACTAGTAAGTCCAATAAAAAGGAGATTTCATTTTAAAATGCATAATTATTTTGCATGCAGAACGTCTAAACAATTCAAATTTCTGGCTTTTCTTCGTGGAAAAAGCATATATTTGTTTATTAGTTTTAATATGATTAGTTAGTAAATTTTCATTAGTTGCCTGTGGATATTGACTCTCCTTCCCTGTTTTATTTCCTTGTGAGGGATATATTTCTACAGAAATGCCATGTGTACAAGGAATCCTATCAGTTACACAGAGCCATGCATCCAGAGGGCAAATCAGACCTGACTTGATGGGCTAGAAATATGGTGGAAGGAGCCTAGAGTCCCAAAAGGAAGCCCTGGCTGCTTACAGTTGAAAGGAGGCAACAACATGGGGTGTGTCCTAGAGATCAGGTAGGCATAGGCAGGCTAAGCTGGCTCAGAGGTTTGACCTGGGTGACATGAAACACAAGCAACTGCAAGGTTCAATAGACTGGCAAATGATGAGCATAAACACGGGGAGGGGAGCTACCACCGTCCTGGGAGAGGCACGCATGAGGCAGCCACCAGGAGGTGGGAGAGAGATGGGAGAGGACACTACCCAGGCATGCGTGCAATGAATGCTGGTAGCTGAAAACAGCTGCGGGTATTGGGACTGCTCACCTAAGAGATGCAGGTGCATCTAAAGGCTGAAGCTACTTGTAATTGTACCTGCTTTTGCAATTGTGTGGTTTGTCGTCATCATCATCATCATCATCATCATCATCCCCATCATCATCTATTAAAGTAAACTAGTTCACTGGAGGCGTAAGGTACTTACAATAGATTTCAGACAAATGGTGTCACTCTTCAGGTAAGTCACTCCAAGGCTTGGGCCTAGTGCAGATGTTCATCGGGGCAGGGGACAGAGAGCGGCTGCATCTAGCAGAAACAAAAAACAAAACAAACAAGGTCATTAAATGAGTAGGTCATGATTACAGCATTCTTTGCTCATTTATTTAATGTTTTTTGAAAGAGATAAACTAGGAAACATGACTGCGGCTGGTTCTGCATCTTTTTCCCACGGTGCTTCCGCTGACTGCTGGGATGGTCTGAGACACTGGAGTATCCCTGCAGTGCAAAGCAGCTTTGGGAAACTGAGTGGAGGTTAGACCAGAGAGACTGAGGACAGCCTTGTTCCAACTTGGCCCAGCCAACTCTTCTGACGTTTTACACATACTGGTTGGTTGTTAGCTGACACAAATTATACATATTTGTGGAACATATAGCATAATGATATCATGATGTTTTGAGGTTTGTGTTCATTATGGGATAGACAAATCAAGCTAATTAGCATATCTATTACCTCACATATTATGTTTTGTGGTGATAGTTTGTTTTTTTTTTTAATTATCTTAGAGCAGGCAGTAAACTGTAAATCTCAGCAGCTGCCTGGAGGAAGAGAATGGAAAAGAGGGGAAACAAAAATCTCTGAACTTATGTCTTGTCTAGAACAAAATTTTTGTTTAGACTAAAAAATGTCTAAATAAAATTTAGTATTCTTTGAACATCCCTATAGCCTATGTTAGCCACCATTTTATTCTCTGCTTCTATGAGTTTGACTTTTTTGGATTCCATTTCTAAGAGAGAGCATGCTATGTTTATCTTTCTAGGCCTGGACTTTTTCACTTAGTGTTTTCCAGGTTCACTCAGGTTGTGACTGCCTTCTTTTGAAAGGCTGAGCAGTACTGCATGGTGTCCATGTGTATCCCAGCTCTGGTATTTTTGACTCCCTTCAGTCTCTCCCTTGCTACTAGTCAGGCGTTGCTTTGCCTGAAGACAGCCACTTACCTGGTTTGGATTCTTGCCTTCTCTCTGTTCCCTTTGCAGAGAACTGAAGAGTCTCCCTTCTTTATCTTTAATCCCAGGGAGTACAGTCTTAGAAAATGTAGATTATGATCTGTCTGCTGGGGCCTCCAGCTCACTGCCCCCTCAACCCTGACATTCCTGCCTTTTGTTCTGCTCAGGGTTCCCTTTGACCCTGAAACTGATCCACTTTTGTGGTTGGGCAAGCCACTGTCCTGATTGTCTTTTTGTCTCCAGTCTGCTGCTCTGTGTCCATTACTTTGTTTTCCCTCTCATCTTGCCTTGAAAGGTAAATTCTTTAACATTTTACCCCACAGGCTTTGTCTAGAAAACCTGCCTGGACCTCAACAAGCACTTTCTCCGAGAGTCCACAGTGCTGTCTATCTTCAGCTCTTCTTTCTGTAGCACTACAGCCCCATTTCTTAAGTCAGCCAGTGCCCAGGGCACTCACCATTTGCTCACCTACTGTGCATACTGTATCTAGGAGACCCTTGGAAAAGATGAGCAGTTCAGGGTCTTGAATTCTTCGAAACTTGACATCTCTGTCAAGTATTACCATGCTCTTTAAAGTTAGAAATTTTAAGACAGACCTCACTTTTTTCCTCCAAATCTGTGGCAACCTCAGAGTTTGTGCTACCTCTACTCCATGGCTTGTCTATATCTGAGCATTTATCCTGATGTTTTTGCATTTCTATATCCAATCAGCTGCCAAGTCCGCAGCTCTTCCTCTGGCCAACTTTCTTCAGTCTATTTGTCTTTGGTACCCAACACCATCACCTCTTTACCACCTGCGGCCAGAACATCAGAGGACATTTCCTGAATGCCTCCATTCTGCTAGTTTCTTTTCATTTTACACCAGCATTTTACATTTCTACAATGGTTATATTAGTGTTCTAGAGCACCAACCCAAAAATGTGTTCCTCCTGTGTGCAAAACTCCTTTGTTTGATGCATTAAATTCAAGTGACTCAATTTGACATTGAGTACGCTATACGGAGGCCCTGATCCAATTTTCAATTCTTGTTCCGATAGTTCATTCTTTACATCAGCAAGGCTGCACTCTTTCCCACATGTTCATGCATTTTTCTTTCACTCCAGTGCCTACATACAGCTTCCTTATGGGCCATTAGATGCCACCTCATTTAGGAAGTGTTTCTCAAAGGAAATAAATGCCCCTGCATCCTCAAGCACTGATTTGCAGGATCCCCTGAAATATTCTACTGATTCCAATCACCATTTGTATCATTTTTCTCCCTATTCTTGAAAATCAGAGACAATATCTCAGGGTGGACGCTTCAGAAATAGCCTTAGAAGCAAATTTTCTCTCTGACCCTTTCTTGTCCCCCTCTGTCCTGCCTCCTCTCATCGTAATGCAAGTCACAGAAGTAAGAGATTCTTTTCTGCAGAGCAGAAGATAGAAATGAGAACCCATTTCCTAAGAGCAGATCACAAAGCTTAAAAATACCATTCTAATCTTCCCTTGCCTTTCGGCGTAGGAACAGGGCATAATGTTCTGGCGTACCTTGTTTGGAAGTGGATTTCAGACCTCAGGTTAAGGAATGGTCCGTCCATACCCAGGTAGAAGGAATGCTGCACAGAGAGGCCTTGCTGGGTTTCTGTGCTAGTCTACCACCATTAGCTCACACTCCTTTGGCCAATCATATTTCCACATAGTTGTACATTCTCTAGGCAGCTTAAACATGGACAGCTTGCCCTGTATCCGTGTATCCTTGGGTCTTTCTCCTGAAGTCTCTGCTATTAGGTAGACTTGTGGTCCAATGCATTTCCTGAGTTTTGCTCTTGTCACTCTGTCTTTGGCTATAGAGTGTTGGCAATGTCCTTTTATGGTGTGTAGAAAATGGACCATTCCTCTTTTCCTACCTCCAGAGTACAATTCCTTACATATGGATGGGTGCTCCACTGATGTTGGCTGAGTGGAATTCCAAAGGAATAAGTAATCTTGCTTAGAAGGCATAGAAACTGAGGATGAACTGAAAGGGCTTGGAAGCTCATCTACTCCACTGTCCTCATGCCCCTATGCCAAGATTAAGGGAAACAACTTCTCAAAGTCCTAGCTTTGCTAGCAACTAAGCAAGGATAACTGATATAAAAGGTCTTGTGTCTTTAAATATCTATCAGTGCCTGATAAATACCAATAAGCCCACCAGACCATCAAGAGTGATGACCAGACCAAAAGACCAGACTAGGGACAGGGAGAGTTTGCTGGTATACTATGTTTCAAAACTAACAAACTTGTTTCAGTTATTAGCTTCAACAAACAGAGCAAATAAATACCATTTTATAGTTCAATAACACCTTAAAATGAAAGTGGATCATAAAAGTGAAGAAGCAGATTTTTCTAATATTACCAGCAGTAATAATTATGTTAATACTGAAAATACCACTGGAGTGATAAATGCAGACTGAAGACTAGGAAGAGGCTCCGCGCACTTCAGCAAAGACCCTGCTGGAAACAGGCTACAGCAACTCTAGGGTTAAATTCAGTATGGCCGGTTGACAGTCTTGCTGCTTTAACACTTCTTTTCCCAGCTAGCTTTGTTCACTCTTCACGCTCTGCATGTGCTTAAATTTGCACTTATTTTTCTCCTTAGAAACGTGCAGATGGCTGCCCCAAGTCACCCCTCATTTTCTTGCCTTGTTTCTTTCCAGAAATAGAAGAAATATTTTTTGTTCCATTTCTCCTGACCTCAAACGGAATCATTTTTTCTTAGTTCTAAATGAAAAATTAAAACATAACAAATAAACAAAAAACCCAAACCAAAATAAAACTACAACCAAAAACAACTGTCTTGGGATAGTGGTGCTTACCATGGCAAGTAGATCAGGGCTTCTAGGGGCTAGCCCTCATTTTCACTGGTGAGGAGATCTTCCTCCTAAATATCAGTCTATACTATAGACTCTGTGGTACCACAAGGCCTTGCCAACTCATTGTTGCCCAGCAGAGGAAGAAGACGGTAATATCCATCAATCCCTTTTTTGGCTGTATAGTGAAGAGGTACTATGAATTTATCCGTTTGCCTTAGCAGCTACATTACCAGCAAAACTGGGTCCAGAAACTGTTCACTGCTCTTTCTAACAAATTGTTGGCTAGAGATTATTAACAGTTTGCCACACTGAACTATCTTCTTTTTCATCTCCTGGCAACTACATTATGGTAATAAAGAAAATCACTCATCAATATTCTCCCACACTGCAGTGAACAATTACCTGGCAATACACATATATCCTCTATATAATTAGTTAAATGTACATGTTCAGGACACATAATAGTTTACTAAAAGTGTGAAATTTATAATTAAACAGAGGCATAATCTTCCTGTCCTTTAATCAAACCCCTTTCCTTCACATCCTGCTGCTATG